>NW_024429203.1:3538555-5021055 GCF_017639785.1 Mesocricetus auratus
GCTTTTCGATTAGATAAATCTCTATACCTGTGCGTTTGTAAAATGGCGGCAGCTAGTCCTGCATTGGTTAGGGGTCCCCCAGCTCCCTGCACACTCTGAGCCAATCTTGTAAACCTTTGCTTTTGCGAGGGCGATAGCCGCTCGACATTCCTGGGTTGCTTGTTCATAGACAAGTTGCTCAATCAGGGGCATAGCTTGTTCTGAATCACCAAAGATGCGACTGGCGGCCTCTGTCATTCTGGCCACAAAGTCTGAAAATGGCTCTTGGGGTCCTTGGACAATCTTTGTAAGGTGTCCACTGGACTCTCCCCTTTTGTGAGGGCCTTCCATGCTTTAATAGCGGCGGCCGACACCTGACCATAGACGCCCCAGATGTAGTTGGTTTGATTAAGGGCATGTTGACCCTGACCTGTCAGCATTTCAAATGTCCACTGCCTCTGATTCTCATCTTCAGCCGTGGCATTAACTCTAGCTTGTGCCTGGGCTGCATCATACCAGAGAGCCTTCCATTCCATGTATTGTCCCATGTTGGGAAGCACTGCTTTCACTGTCGTTTGCCAGTCAGTGGGAGTCATGGCAAAATTAGCAAGCCTTTCCACCTGTAATGTGGTAAAGTTAGCATTGACCCCATAATTACGAACGGATTCGGCCAATTCTTTAATTTGATTGTAATCTACGGGGGTATGTACTCTTCCGCCTTCCACATTCTCGAATACTGGAAAAGCCATTTGTATTTTTCTCCGTTCCTCTAAAGGTAAAAAGGAGTCAGTACCAGTATTCAGCCGAAGCTCATATGGCGGAGGCGCTGAGAGGCGTGAGCCCGCCGGATTTATAGGCGGTGGCCTCACATTCATTTTTGTTTTCAGTGGCCGGTGTCTATCAGGGTGATATCTTTTTCCTCATACCGTGCCACCTCCTCCTCTAGACCACCTTCTTCGCTAGAATCCAGAGTGTCAGAATCAGAATTATCTAGCTCCAAGGCTTCTAGCTCTACTGCAGGGTATAGACTAGATTCTGGCTTTTTCTTTTTCTTAGATTTGTTAAGGGGTGAATGATAACTCCCTTCTTTCTCTCCCCCTTTCTTAACTTCCTGGGGAGGGCCTTTTTTCTTAGACATGTCTTTTCTTTTGCGAGCTCCCATTCTCTCACTCCGTTCAGTTTCTGACATGCTATCCTGAACTTCCTCTAAGGTTCCCTGACTTTCTATTATAGCAGGGTGACAGGCCTCATCCTCCAAGCAGTTTTTAACTAGCTTCCAAATGGCTTTGGTACCTAAGCAGAGATCTCCTTCTGCATGCTTCCTGTCTAGTTCTTTACCTAGCTTGTTCCATGAGGCCACAGTGAGGGACCCGGAACAAGCATACCATGGTGCCACTCTATCTACCTCCTTCACAAAATTTTGAAGTGTTCGTGGTGCAATTTTAAGATCTCTTTGTTTTAGCACAGTCTGTAAGGCTGTAACCACTGACTGTGACGACCCCATCGCGCTGACAGCTTATCTAAAAACGCGCTCAACTCCGTTACCAGACTGACAGCACCAGACTGACAGCACCAGACTGACAGCACCAGACTGACAGCGCCAGATGGACAGCGCCAGATGGACAGCGCCAGATGGACAGCGCCGTTCTGTCAGCACCAGCCACGATGAAGGAGAAGGACAAACAGGACTAGCACCAAAGCCTCCACTGACCCGTCCCACGGTGATGACAAACTAAGGCCAAAGTCGAGAAAAGGGTTGTTCAGGATAAAGCATACCTCTCTGAACCTACGTCCCTGCAGTTCTGAATCCGCCCCGTTTTCCGAGGGGTCTCCCGCGGCGCCGGCGATGTTGAAGAGTTCCCGGGTTTCGGCACCAGATGTCCCGCGCTACCGTCTCGCCAGCAAGAACGACGCAGAACACTCGGATCCTTCTGCAGTAAAGCTTTAATGCATCTTGAGAGATAGATGATCAGCTTCTTAGAGGGAGACCCCAAGCTAAGAAACCCAGCCCCTTATATAAGCCTAGGAGCTCCGAGTGAGATGTGTAGAGCCGGGATTGGTGGTTTGCACATCACCCCAGATGACGTCACGGGAGAGGCACAGTTTAAACGGTTAACTCCAACTGACAGCGACAGTTAACTCTAACTGACAGCGACAGTTAACTCCAACTGACAGCGACAGTTAACTCCAACTGACAGCGACAGTTAACTCCAACTGACAGCGACAGTTAACTCCAACTGACAGCGACAGTTAACTCCAACTGACAGCGGATGTCAGCGCCATCTTCTAACGGCAATAGCGATAGCGAGGGCGGCTCCTCACATCATCCCCTTAAAACAACTCAAATATAAACATGTTTGGTTCTGGAATACTGTTTTTTTGTTATATGATGTTTTATTTAGTAGTGTTTAAAATATGGTGTCTTAATTTTTTGAGAATTTTCTACAATGCATTTTGATTATAGTCGCCCTCTATTCTTTGCTCTAACTCATCCAGACCTACCCCACCTCCCTACTGCATCTCAACACAGTGTCCTCTTTTTATTTTTAAAATAACCCACCAGGTCCAATTAATGTTGTTCATATACTGCTGTGTGGAGTCACCCAATGGAGCATGGTTGAAGTGCCAGGAGCCACACCCTTAAAGAAAACTGATTCTCCCTCCTCGAAAAGCCATCAACTAACTGTCCATAGTTCTTCAGTTAGCTGTGGGGACGCTGATCCCTACGTCATCCCTCCATGATAGACTATTGACTGCTTGATCTTGTGCAGGTCTTATATGGCTGACCACAGCAGCTCCGAGTTCATGAGTGCAAAATCCTGTCATGTCCAGAGGACGCTGCTTTACTCCCATCCTTCCAACCTCTGACTATTAGTCTTTCTGTTCCTTCCTCTGTGATAACTCCTGTGCGTGAGATAAAGATGTCCCATTGGTGACCAAGCATTCCACTGACGCCTAATCTCTCCACTTTGATCAGGCACAAGCTTCTGTTTACTAGCATCCACTGCATAAAGAAGCTTCTCTGAGACAGTCTGAGAGCTGTATTAATCCATGGGTATACAGATACAGATTTAGAGGGCAGTTGAATACTATGTCTTTAAGTAATTAATGGTTTCACATTTTCACTAAGTGAAAAATACTTTACCAACTGATTTTTACAGCACTAAAACAAAAGCTGGGGTTTGACCAGAGCAACTGAGTTCATTCTGAGGATGGATAAAAGTTTTGCCTAGTCAGTTTCTCAGCTTTCTCCTTTGGGGACCATCATTTTAGCCCCATAATCTGGATGGGAAGAGATCATTATACACGGCCTGTTGGCTGCTCATTTTCTGACCTTCCCATAGTCCTGTTTGAAGGAGGCCAACTGAGCTGGGGAGGCTGATAATGAATGTGTGTTAAGCCTAGGCTTAGAGTGAGGGAAAAATCTGATGGCACGGAGAGTCGCAGAAACCTCATCTTCCTCACTGGCCTTTAAAACTTGCCTGTCTTTTAAAAGGTTTTTCTTTATGTGTATTGCACGGGCACATGCCCTGTGTGAATACCACATGTGTGCAGGTACCAGCAAAGCTCAGAAGAAGGCATCAGATTCCCTGGAGCAGTGGTTCTCAACCTTCCTAATGCTACCACCCCTTAGTACAGTTCCTCATGTTGCGGTGACCCCACCCTCCAGCCATAAAATTATCTTAGTTGCTACTTCCTAACTGTAATTTTGCTACTATTAGGAGTCATAATGTAAATGTCTGATATTCAGGATATCTGATATGGGACCCCTGTGAAAGGGTCATTCAGCTTCAAAGGGGTTGTGACCCACCATGGTGAGAACCCCTGCCCCAGAGCCACAATTACAGATGAGTTTCCTGTTATGGCTCCGAACTCCTTAGCCCTCCTCCAGCCCCCTCCTCCCTTCTTAGTGCTCCTTTGATTGTTCCCTCCTTGTCAGAAATTCAAAGGTCATACCAAATACTACGATGTAGTATGAATATGAATAATATGAGTATTATTAGCAGCTGAATAAAACACCATAGGGAAGTTGTAGCCATGCCAGTAAGTGGTTTTGCATTGGTGATAGACTGGTTAATAAATGTATTTATTTTTTTGACCTACCAAATTATGTAGTTCTTTGGCAAGATTCATGAATCAGGCTGTAATCAAGTCTCAGGCCCTGGTGGGAGAAGAGAATGTGGAAAGAAGGCTTAGGGACAGCCTGATCAAATTATGTTCCAAAGGGAGCTGTGTGGCTTAGATGTCCAAAGACCCTTGAGCCCTGTGACTCTGGCACATTTTAGTAAGGAGGTAAATTCGTTTGTTCATTCATTCAGTTAATGTTAGGAAAGAAACAAGAAATCGAGAAACTGTTTTAGATTAACAAAGATGAAAGAGACAAGACAACTACATGCAATTCATGATCTTGGACTGGATTGTGGATTTAAAAAAATTGCTATAAAGTTGACTTTAATTTTAGTTTCCTTTCTTCCTGTTATTTTTACTTCAGTTTTCAACATTTTAAGGGTTTTGATTTTTGTTTTTGAGATATAGGAGATCAGTCTATATATTCATTCACACTATGCAGCCCTAAAAGCAATTCTTGGTCCCTCACTAGTATCAGCTGCCAATAGCTTTTCCACTAAGGATGGGGTCTCAAGAGCCCTTTGCCCTCCTTGCTGGAATTTTGACTGGCTTGGTCTGGTTCAGGCAACCACAGCTGCTAGGAGTTAATGCAAACAGCAGCCATGCCGTGTCCAGAGGACAGCATTCATTCACAGTACTCTTCCCTGCCTTTTGGCTCTTACAATTTTTGCCCTCCCTTCCTCCATTATGTGGTTTCCATTTTAAGAACATTGGTAGTGTTATATGCAAAACTCATACCTTGGGATGAGGGAAGTTTTGTATATACATATTTTTGGTTTTAAGCTCCTATGATTTGATAGTCACAATAGTTAAATACTTCCCGTATACAGAGATTTTAATATTGGAATGTATATGTATTTATGTATATATATATATATATATATATATATATACACATTTTCAATTTCTCATATCATATTAGTTGTGATTTTGGTAACTGAAAATGTGTGGACAACTAAATTTCTAATGTTTGAAATGTACAAAAATAAAGGCAGTTAATAAACTTTAAATATTATAAAATGATATCATCAAGACAGTTGGATAAACTTGAAGATAGGCTACTTAACATTAAATTTCTGGAGAGGCATAAAAATTTTGTTATTATAACAAAAAAATAGCTTCAGGAGGACATTTTAGATTAGGGGGAAAGTGTCTAGAAATGAATATTTTCCCATAAAACCAGGAGTGGGATGGGACATGAACGCAGAGAGAGGCCGTTGGAGATGGCAAGGTACAGGTGGGGGCAGGGAAGTGGGGGAGGCAGGGAGAGGAATCAGCAATATCATGCTTTGTTTGAAAATGCCATAGGGAAATCTAATGCTTAGCATGCTAATTTAAAACGAATTAATTAATTCAAAAAACAAGAATGGAGCCACCAGTAAGTGTTTGGAGAAAAAAAGTGAAACATTAAAGTTGGTAAGTCTATAGGAAACTAAGGCCAGGTACACATCGTACTGTTCTTGTGGCTTTTCAGAAGGTTTGAAAGTTTTGGAAACTGATGTTCGGGGAAAATAGCGGTGGTGGTAAAGTATTTGTTGTGTTATCAGCCGATGGGCATAACCCGCTGGCACTGGGTTCTCTGTAGATGTCCTTTTCAGGCTGAGAAATGTTTTTTTTTCTTTCCAGTTTGTCAGGTATTTTTACCATGAGGAGATGCTGGGGTTTTGCCAAATGTAATTTCTACGTCTACTGATATGATGGTATTATTGTCTTTTATTGTATTAATATGATATATTGAGTAATTTTCATGTTAAAGTCTACCTTGATTTGGGTATACTTTTTATCATCATTTATCTTCTTACGTGTTGCTGAATTCAATTAGCTAGTATTTTGTTGAAGAATTTTGTATTTGTTTCCAGGAGAGCGATTCACTTGTAGTTTGCTTTCTTGAGACACTTTTGTCTTTGGTTTTTTGTATCAGGATAATACTGGCTTCAGGAAACAAGACTTATTTCTTCCTTGTTTTCATTATGTTAAGCTTTGTAAAATATTGATGTCTTCCTACCCTATGCATCCCTCTCTCAGTGGATGGAAGCCAGGGCCACACATACGAGGGAGTCTCTGAGCACTAACCTATCCCCCACCCCTGCACCCCAGGCCCTTTACTTACTTTTACTTCTGAGACAAGGGCTTACAGCTTACCAAACTGTGCAGGCTGGCCTTGAATTCATTCTGTAACCCAGGCAAACCTGGAATCCACTACTCTCCTGCCTCAGCCTCCTGTGTAGCTGCAATAATAGGAGTGCACCATTTGGCCCAGCCAATGAATGTCAAGTCTTCAAATACTTAGTAGATTCTATCTGACCATGGCTTTTGTTCATGAGAACTTTTTAGTCAATAATGAAATTTCTGTATTTATTGTAATGTTTATTTTTTCATGTCTTCCTGTGTCAGGTTCATCAGTTTGTTTCTAAAAGTTTACTATTTCATGGAGATATTGAAATTGTTGACACGTAATTTTTCATAGTATTCTGTGTGACATCTTCATTTCCGGGAAGTGAGTAGCAATGTCCTCACTCATGCCTGATTTCAGTGACTTGAGTCTGCTTCCAGCTTTTCTTGCCCAGTCTAGCTATGGTTTGCTTTTTTACTTTCAAATCTTTTGAGAATTTCACATACAAGTATGATATTCATAATATTCCCCTAAGCATTTTCACCCTGAACTGCGAATCCCTCTGATATTCACAACATCTTTAGTTATATGCATACACATGTGTATAATACATTCTGCTGGGTCCATTTAGAGTTGCCCTTTTGTGTAATTGCTTAGGGCTGATCACTTGGGATTGGATAACCTATCATGGGGCTTATTCAGGAAGAAGACTGTTTTTCTCTCTCAACAGCCATTAGTTGTCTATATCTCTTCATCTAAGGTGCGGCTTTGTGAGATTTTACTCATCCATGTTGGTGTGCCAAGTGGTGTTGTCCTTTTGTGGGTCTTGTTTAGGTGGTCATATTGTTGGGATTTCATGAGATCCCTGTAACATAGGAAGACACTATTTCATTGCAGATGTCTCTGACTCATATAATCTTTCTGGCTCCTCTTCTTCTGTGTTTCCTGAGGGGCATTAGGTATAGACTTTGAGTTATAAATGTATCAGTTGCGGTTGGACACCACATCTCCAAATGTTCTCTGAAGTTTGACAAGTCAATTTATATAAATGTTTATGTCTTACACCAAAAATCAAAAAACAAAAAACTTTCTTTGATGTGGTGTGTGTATGTGCTGGCTGTGCTTTTTGTTTTGTTTTTGTTTGCTTTTATGTCAACTTGATGTCAGATGCAGTCATTTTGGAATCGGGGGTCATATACAAGAAAATGCTCCCATCAGACTAGCCTGTGGGAAAGCCTGTGGTACACCTTTTTGTTTGATGATGGATGTGGAAGGGCCAAGTTCACTGTGGGTGGCACTGCCCCTGTGTGGATGGTCCTGAGTGCTTTAAGAAAACAGGCTGAGGAAGCCACCATAATGATCAAGTCAGTAAGCAGTGCTCCTCTGTGGCCTCTGCAATGGCTCCTGCCTCAAATTCCTGCCCTGACTTCCCTGAATAATGAACTATAAACTATATGATGGAATAAACTCTTTCCTCTCCCTGTTGATTTTGGTTGTGCTTTAATCATTTCAGTAGAGACCCTAACTGAGACAAGGAGTGAGACCTGCACTACCCTGGCATGCGGGTATTTAGTTAGGTATCCGGTTTTAATGGGAGGCAGTAGTAGGTTCTCTTCTAGGGTGGATGGCTTCATTAGCTGCAGATAGTGGGCTAGGTTTTCAGTGCCAGACATGAATTCCCTCCTACTGAGTGGGCCTCGAGTTCAATTAGAAAGCAGTTGCTTATCAAAGGACTTAAGTGACACTATTGAACCTTTTGTGGTACCATGCTGCTCTGGTCACTGTTGGTGGTTTGTAGGCATTAGGTTAAGTAGGAATATTGATAGCTTTCCTCCCTTGGCAGCTACACAGCTCCGTCCCATAGGAAGAGAGCTAGTCCTCAAGGAGGAGGCTTCCAGGGTGGTTCCAGCTTGACTTTTTCCAAGGTCTCTGTCCAAATTGTGCGGTGTCTTTATAAGCCCACTTTTGGTTTTGACGCAAAGTGTTGCTGTTTTGCATTATTAGTTGCCAATTGCTCATTCTTTGAGTTACTGATTTTAGGACAGGATTTACTTTACAAACACTTTTGAGTTTCCCACATTTTCTTGTGTTACTAATTTCTAGTTTTATTCCGTATTTCATGCTTTAATCTTTTTTAACTTACTGCAATTTTTTATTGTGAAATCTGTATCCCGTAGAGAGCTGAGTGTGCACTGAAGGAGAATCTGTACTCCCCTTTAGTGGGCGGAGTGTGCCGATTGTCTGTCCTGTCTACTTGACAGTGCAGCTCATCTGCCAGTTTTTCCATCTGTTACTGAATTGGGGTAATGTAATCTCAAATTATGAGTTTTTGAGTTGGCTATTTTTGCATTTTTAAAGACTTTGTTTCATGCACTTAGGCTTTTTAGAAAATTAGGCACCCATGTGTTTATGACACTTTCTCCCATTTGATTTTTATGATTGTAAAATGTACTTGTCTATGGGCAACGGCAATTTTTATATTGTTTTTGTAATATTGCACTGTCTCTTTTTCTTACTGTTTTATTTTCAGTCTGTTTATGTATTTGAATCTAAATAATTTGTTTTGCAGACAGCACTTGGTAGAATTGTAGGTTTGAGTAAGATTTTTATCCTTTTGCCTTTGGTTTGGGACATTTAATTTATTTTTATTCAATGCATTTTTTAAAAAATAAAATGGGATTAAACCTGTTGTTATAATGCTTTCTGCAAGCAATGTACTATTTGTAACAATGTTATATCAGACTGTGACCATTTACAAAGAAAGTCTTCTGATTTTGTTTTATTATATCGTATGTCTTTATATACTATATATTACTCTTTTGTTTAGTATACATAATCTCTTTTACATATCATGGTATATATTTAGTTTTGAATAAGATGAAACTTGTTGTTTTGTTATGTAGATACCCTATCATTTATATAAAATATATTATATTAACTATATAAACTCTAATTGAAGGTGTAATATATAGTAGACACTTGATGTCTGTAGATTTTGAGTCAAACATAATCCAAAAATATTTGAAAAAAATGACATCTGTACTGAACATGTATAGAGTATCCTGTTTGTCATTGTCCCTTAAACAATGACATATAGCAACTATCAACACTGTGTTAGGCATTCTGTGCAATCCAGAGAGTATGTAGAGCTGTGGTTCTTAACCTGTGGATTGTGACACCTCAGCAAACCTGTTATGATCCATAACAGTAGCAAAATTATAGTCATGAAGTAGCAATGAAAATAGCTTTATGGTTGAGGGTCAGCACAGCATGAGGAACTTATTAAAGGGTCACAGCATTAGGAAGGTTGAGAACTACTGACTTGAAGCACTGGAAATCACATGAGCAGGTTATGTGTGAACACTATCCCACTGTGTAGAAGAGACTTGTTCCCCTCCAGATTTTGTTCCTGAGAGACATCCTGGAATTAGCACCCTGTAGACTCTGAGGGAGGACAGCATGTTATAATATACATACATACATACATACATATATATATAATACACACACCAGTTTATTTAGGTTAATACTAATTCAAAATTATGAAAAAATAAAAAGGGAACCTTCATTCCAGTAGAGTTCTGCTTTCCCATGAGATAAACCGCATCTTCCTTTGCTATGAGTCCATCAGCATAGCTGTGTACGTGCTCTCTTATGTTCTACAGGAGAGAGAGCTAGATGCAAAGGTACATTATTCCTGTGTGGTTCCCTTTGTCAATGTCCTTCATGCCTTCATGTGTGGCCCTTGGCTTCCTCGCTAGCGTTTTTTCCATAGGGAAGAAGATCTGTCAGAATTGTTTGCATAGCAATTTCTGAATTTATCCTTTGTTTTCTAACAATAGTTCTTCTGATAGAGTTTTCTGTCTGTAGTTTTCTCACTTTTCCACCCTGCAATTGTCTTTTGACCTCAGTAATTTCTAATGAGAAGTCAGATTGTCTTGCTAAATGCTTTTATATTATTGAAAAACCTATTTGATAAAACATGATTTTTATTTAAACTTCTATTTTTTTCTTTAGGTATAGTTTATTTTAGCTCTTTAATGTATCCATAATAGTTGATTTACAGTCTTGGTCACAATAAATCCAACCCATGGCTTTCTCAAGGACAATTTCTGTTGCTCTTCCTTCCATCATACTCTTCCAAGTTTCTCTCTTACTTTTGTTAAAACTTAACGTGGTTTAACAACACTGAAAATCAGATTTCCAGTTTTTTTTTCCTTTTTACAGTATGGTTGTTGCTGCACATTTTTCTAGTGGCTTCTGTCTCATCCTATAACCCTTGTTTTAAGAGGCTCCTGGTCTCCATTCAGCTACATTTGTGGTCGGCTACTGACCAGAGAGAAAATTCTCTAAATGTCTTGTGTAAATATGTCTCCCTGTCACTGCTCTAAGGCTCCCTGTGCTGTTGGCCTTGTTTTCAGCATCCCAGCTGGAATTCTGCCTTCAGTCCTTCACTTCCTGGTTGTGTGAGCCTCCTGGTCATCTGGAGACGACCAGTTCAGGCTTTTCTCGGTAATTCCCTGGTCATGGATGCCACCTTATACAGCCATAGTCCTCGGGATTCTCAGCGATATGTGCAACTTTTCAAGTTTTATTGTAGCCATTCTTAGCTTTTACTATGTAGTCCAGGCTGGCCTAGAACTTGTGATCTACTTCCTCCAGCCCACCAGGGTTGGGTTTACAGATAATGTGCCACCACACAAAAGCAAGCTGGGATTTTATTGTATTATACAGGGGGTAGTTACAGGATATTTTATATACCACGGTTTATTACATTTAACACATTCATTGTAAGATTCAACTGGAATTTTAAAAGTTTGTGAAGAGTCTTTTTTCCTTTTTCCCCTGATAGGTTGTCTGTGTTTGGTATCCCATTTCCTAGTTCACCAATCCTACGGTCTGTTAATGACTGACTATTATTTCCAAGTGGTCTAGTTCACCCAGCATCCCCAATGGCCTTCCTTACTGTGTTACTTACAGCCCCTCCCACTCTTAAGATTCAAAAGCACCCCAGTTTCTCCATGTTATCTTAATAATAAATCTCTTACTTTAAAGATAATTTTCCCAAATACTTTAATATTAAGTCAATATTAAAAACAAGCTGTCTAATTCAAAAGAGATTTGGCTCCATAGAAATCAATGTAAGTTTTTACAGCAAAAGTAATTATTTCTTTTGAAGAGTTCATGCATGCTGCAATTCTTCTATGTAAATTGCTACTAAGCACCATAAGGAATGGCTTAGATTCTACTAATTGCAGCTCATGTCTGTGGCAGCACTCCTAACCTGACAGGCAAAGACATGGTGTTTCCCTACACCAGCACACTGGTTTTCAGAGATGCTGGTCTCTTTAAAGAAGAGTCCTTACAGCCCCTTGTCGCTAAAAGGAAAATTAGCATATTAAAGCTGAAGCCTTGACTATGTCTTTAACAAGTACCCTTTCTTGACTGCATGTTACTGTCCTCCCAGGGGAGACCCTGCTCTTTCCTAGACTAGTAAGGAAAACAGTATACAACAGTTCCTTTCAAACTACCTCAACTGACTTCAAAGGGCAAGAATTAGTGGAAGGAGAATTTGTTTAGAAGACTGTCAATTTTTCCTAGTAAGGGCCACCCTGGTTCTTGCATATCAGAGAAGTGTACTAACTTCATTACCTACCTCAAGATGTGAATTGCATAATTAGCTATGTAATGGTAAGTGTCATTGACTATAAAAACCAAGTATAGTAATGTAAAAGAATACTGGAGAAAGGCGTGACCACTCACAAAGCTTATAAGCCAGAGGGAGGCTTGTGTTAATTGTTCTTTTGAGACAAGACTAAGGAGAGAGAGGCCATCAAGAAAGCAACTCTAATATAAGGCTAAGCTGTTGTGGTCACTGCTTTTGGCCTGTTCATTCAGTTTCAGACTTCATTTCCAGAAAATTAGAAATTCCCCAAACATTATCCTTCAAAAGCCTCATTTTCTTGTAATTTTAGACTGTGGTTATGTGTTGAATGGCTGTTGTATAGGAAAGCAGGAAAATCATTGTACAATATTTTTGTAGGAAAAGGTGACCTCCTAGCCGGCTCTGGGAAGGTGTTTGTTCCTACCCCTCCGTCCTCTTTGGGGGAGCAGGTTAAATGATCATCTTTAGCTCCAGATGTCTATTTGCGTCCATTGATTTTACACACCTTCCAAAGCAGCCGTCCTGATTTATGTCTTTTATGTGACCTCCATGACTCAGAACATGTGCTATCTCTTGTCCCGAGTCCTTCCTTACCATTGTTAGTCACCTTTGAGCTTCAGCTGAGACCCTGCCTTCTGGGAAAGCGTTCACCTGCTTTCTTTATCACATGGTTGTATAATTATGTTTGAATTTCTTGGACAGTAGGTAGGAATGCTCATACATGCCCGAGTATTAGAAAAGCTCCCTTCATCTATTCCTTCAGGTGATTCCCGATGACATAGAGATGAGATTGTTTGAAAGACAGCACCCATAATGTCACAGAACCCACTGATAAGACATAGCAATATCATTTTTCTTCATTCATTACTAAGGAAATATTTATGACTTTCATAAAATAATTATATACTGAATGTCTTTTAAAAGAATTAGACATGAACTTCAGCTGAAATTTCTTTTCTTTTATACTGATTTTGTTAGGTGACCACTCCCAGATATTATTAATTAGCACTCATTTGAGTTAGTGGACTTTACATAGTAATTTGGTATTCAGAGTAAAATAAGTTAGAAAGATAACTTTAATTTTAGTTTTTTTAAAGGTTAAGTTTTGTTTTATAAAAACTTTAATTTTATTGATCAGAAGAGAGGTTCAATTTCAAAATGGAATTTTGTCTGATTTCTTTTTGAATATGTGCTGAGTTTAATATGCTGACTTGTTAGAAGATAAAAGTAAAGATTTAATTACTGTTAATATAAATGTCTTAGTTCATGCAGAGATAGTAAATTCTTTTTCTCACAAAATTGCTTTGGAGTTAGCTAATCCAGCTATTGTGAGTTACCTGGAGTTAAGCTACTTAAAATCAGCTAACCTCTGTTTTCTCCTCTCTAAGAATTTGAAACTTAAAAAAGTAGTCATGGCATACAGAAATTTTGCATAGATACAAATATACTGATTCACTTGTTATTTTCTCTCCTTCCAGAGTTTTTTTACCCCATTGCTATTCTTTGCCCTGTCTCTAAATCTCCCTGTGTGTGGTCTGGAGTTGCTTGTAGCCCTGTTCCTTCTCTTGGGCATATAGCCTAGCCAATTCTTTTCTACAGTGGACACTACCTTTCCCTCCATTCTTTGGGTTCTGGACTCACACGGTGTGTTTTACGGACCTCCAGCACTGGTATTACCCCGTGGTCCTCAGACTTTAATGGATGTGTTAATCCTCTGAGGATCTTGTTTAGGTGCACGTTCTGGTTCAGTAAGTCAGGGGTGAGGCTCAATGTTCTGTAGATGATACTGATGCTCTCAGTCCACAGTCAAGGGCAAGGAGTGCTGTTGTACTTTAAGAACATTTTAGACTCTGACTTGGCTATGGAGCTATCACTGAAAGGAAATAAAAAGCATATTTTGCACATGTAAAGTTCCACAGCACTTCACTGGGCTCTGTCATCCTCAGCACCTATTTGTATAGAGGATGAAGGAAAACTTCCATTAAAGGAAAAGCTTCTAAGCTAGAATATAAATAAAGGCTTTGCTGTATTCAGCTGATTAGGGCCAGAAAAGCCAGTTTACAGTATACCCTGAAATGCCTTTGGATAAATGCAAGCACATTCCAGAGGACTGGACCCATCTCAGGGAAGGACACTACTTTACTAGGACTTTTACATTGCTAAAGATATAAAAATCAAAAGCCAAATTTAAATTGAACCGAGAGCAGAGGTTTTAAGCCAGTAATATTTTCCCTGCAAGTGCTCTTTGGAAAGACTTTGAGATTTGAGTCAGCTAGGGTGAATCTATTATCCAAACTTTTGTTTCTGGAAGCATTTAATTGAAAGGAAAAACCCCAAGAATGCACCCAGAGGTGAGTGTCATGCTGCAGCTGGGAGGGGGGGCTCTCTTAACACAGCAACAATGGGGGCTAAGTGAAGCCAAATGAAATCTGCAAATTATTAGGGTGAAACTGGTAAGGGGCGCAGGGACCTAGTGAGAGAGGACAAGGGGAATAGGTTTCCAACACAAGCTATCTTTGTATAACACGCAATGTTATACAAAGAGCAGGGGACAGTGAGCTTTTAGATACTAAAAAGATGTCAGAGGCAGAATGTTCAGCAGAGCCTAGATGACTCTCATTCTGGTTTTCCATTTCTCTACAAAGTTTCAGATTTAAAAGTCTCCTTAAAGAGCAGTTCTCAGTGCAGCCTCTTAGAAGGTCTCCTCAACATAAGGCCACCAAGCCTCAAGGAATGCACTCATAAGAACTTTGGGACTTGGCGATAGGGTGAAGCCAGCTGGCACCAATCAAAGGGAAAATCAGTCCTGGTTAGGGAAAGAGTCTCAAGTTTTAGTTGACTACATATTTGTACTGTGTACCAGAAGCAGCAGTAGAATCTGTTCATATTGCTATTCTCCATTCTATTACCTCCACCCCTCTCTCACACACACATACACACAGAGAGAGACACACTCATTCAGATGCTCACATATTCATAGACTTACACACGCACTCAAGCACAGGCACATACACATACACACTCATGTACATTTACATTCATAAACACATTCACACATACTCAAGTACTCTTATACACATGTACATACTCTTACACTCACACAATTATTCATAGATACACTTATACAAAATCAAGCACACTCACACATCTATACACATTCATACACTCAAACACACCCATTCACACATACTCACTCACAAACATGCACTCAACTTATGTTCACATACATGAAAACACATACTCATATATTTATACACAATCACACTCATATGTACTGTCTTAGTTATGGTTTCTATTGCTGTGAAGAGATACCATAACCATGGCGACTCTTATAAAGGAAAACATTTAATTGTGTGGCTTCTGGTTTCAGAGATTTGGTACATTATCATCATGGTGGCAGGTAGATGTAGCGCCCGAGAAAGAGCTGAAAATTCTTTATCTTGATTTACAGACAACAGGATGTGAACTGAGTCACTGGGCATTGCTGGAACATATATGAGACCTCAAAGTCCACCTCCACAGTGACACACTTCCTCTAACAAGGCCACACCTATTCCAACAAGGTCATACTTGTTGGAGCTTATAGGGGTCAATTACATTCAAACTAACACACACACACACGCACGCACACACACACACACACACACACACACACATTCACACAGTCACCCTGTCCTGGGTGCTAGGATCCAGGGCTCATATCTCTGGTGTCCCTCACAGCCCTGCTTATGACTGTCCACTTCCTGTCTTCTAGTTACCTCAAGTTCTCTCTCCTCAGAGGACAGACACTACCCATTATCCTCCTTGTCTCATTCCCTTCCCATTTTCCCACACTGCTAACTATGGTAGATGACAATTTGCATTGTCCTCCTTACCACAGATTTCACTTTACTTCAGGCTCCTAGCAACTCTCAGGGGCTCTCTGATGTGGACTTCCCAACTAGTTTTCTTACTTTTGCTTTCTTGTTTTCCTTTTGACAGCTTGGTCTATGTTTCATTCTTTAAGTAATAGCTGTTTTTAACAACAATTCACACTCTAGCAATCATGTAACTGTATCAGCCAGTGATGCAGCTATAATCAAAATTCTGTATCTTTTCCCTCAGCCTCAGTTGTGGAAACTTTCATAAGCCCATAGGTGAAGAGTGAGGCGCAATGCCGCCATTCTACACTGGAGAGAAAGCAGCATAAGGAGCTGTGTACATGAGCAGCCGCCAACCTTGCTTCTGTCATACCTCGGATACTTGAAATGCATTTCAGCGAGGCGATCATCCCGTCTGTAAATATTTTAGCGTAGATTTTTTTCAAAGAGAAAGACATATTTGGAGAAATGTAACCATGAATGCCTTGACACATTTTTCAAAATTACTAATAGTTCCTTAATGTTATTATGCTGTCCAACATTTAAATGTACATTTACTTCTTAAAAACATGACTGGATTACTTAGAGTTAGACCCAATTCATTTACCACAATACATGCATAATTTTCTTCAGTTTGTTTTTAATTTGTGTGTGTGCATATGGCAGACCAGAAGCCAACTCTGGTGACCTTTCTCTGTTCTTTCCACGTTACTCTTCAAGGCAGGGTCTCTCACTGAACCTGGAGCTCATTGTTTTGTCTGGACCAGGTGGTCAGTGAGTCTCTGAAATGTGCACCCCTTACTTCGAGGACTAGAGTTGAAATGCTTGACCCTGCCCTCACTGTCACATGGGTGTTTTTTTTTAATTCTTTTGGCTCTTTACTCTTTTGGGGGTCCTGTCACCAGCTCCCAATATTAATCACACATGGAGGCTTGTTCTTAATTATAGATACCTGGACTTAGCTTGGCTTGTTTCTTGCCAGCTTTTCTTAAATTATCCCATCTACCTTTTGCCTTTGGGCTTTTTCGTTATCTTACTTCTGTATATCTTACTTTCCCTCTTACTCCGTGGCTGGCTAGCCCCTAATGTCCTCTCGTTGTTCTATCTTGCCCCTTCTCTTTTCCCAGATTTCTCCTTCTACTTATTCTCTCTGCCTGCCATGCCTGCCTATCCCTTTTCCTTCCTCACTATTGGCCGTTCAGCTCTTTATTAGACTGCCAGGTGTTTTAGACAGGCAAAGTAACACAGCTTCATGGAATTAAACAAATGTGGCATAAAAGAATGCGACTCATCTTTGCAGCATTAAAACAAATGCTCTACAGTGTAAACAAATGTAACACACCTTAAAATACTTTTCCACAGCACATGGGTGCTGGGGATCTGAACTCAGTCTCTCATGCTTGGATAGCAAGCGCTTTGCCCACTTAGCAAGCTCCCTAACCCTAATCTGTTTTCTCCCCCTCTCCCTTTTTGGATGTAGGTGTTTGTGTGCATATATGTGTGATCATACATGTGCACATTGAAGGATAACATTAGGTACTATGGTCAGGAGCACCATTTATACAGAGACAGAGTTTATTGATGACTTGGAGCTCACCAATCAGGCTAGACTGGCGTCAGTGAGCCTCAGAAATCTCCCTGTCTCTGTCTTCTCAGCACTGGGATTACATGAATAGCACCATGGCTGTTGTGTTTCCATGGCTTCTGAGGATCCAGTTCAGGTCCTAGGCTTATGCTTTACTAAATGCACCACCTGCCCAGCCCCCCAGCTCCCCAGCCCCCCAGCTCCCCAGCTCCCCAGCTCCCCAGCCCCCCAGCTCCCCAGCCCCCCAGCTCCCCAGCCCCCCAGCTCCCCAGCCCCCCACCTCCCCAGCTCCCCAGCTCCCCACCTCCCTACCTCTCTACCTTTTCCTGGCTTTGTAATTTATCTTTTGTAAGGATCTATGTTCATAGCTTCTATATCTTTCCCATGGCTTCCTTGTAGTACCATTTAGCATGCTATGTCATTCAGAAACTGAGATATACCCAAATGGTTGTTCAGATGGAGGTTTGGTTTTCCAGTGACTCTTTCTCTTAC
The DNA here is from genome assembly GCF_017639785.1 of Mesocricetus auratus. Taxonomy (NCBI): domain Eukaryota; kingdom Metazoa; phylum Chordata; class Mammalia; order Rodentia; family Cricetidae; genus Mesocricetus; species Mesocricetus auratus. The sequence continues at coordinate 3,556,378 of NW_024429203.1, forward strand.
GTAGCTTCCTGGGCTTCTGGAGGCACCAAAGGCCTGTTTTATGAGGTTGTTCCTGATCTATGACTGTAGGTGCTATTACCCTGATTCATCAGGTTTTCATTGACTTTCTATGTAGAATTATACTAGCTATTATCGACAGCCAAACTGCAGTGGTTATTACCCTTTCTTCCTTTTCATGTAGTGCACTTAATAATAGACTTCATTGTTAGTGCAACTTTAGACTTAACAAATTAAAGATCAACTGCAGAGTTCTCATGTACTTGCAAATCTCACACACATAAGCACATGTAGAGTTTCCTCTCATTAACTTCTCATGTTACCAGGACAGTTTACACAATGAACTTCAAGAAATGAGGCTCTTATCATGCTTAAAACTTGAGAAGGTTTCCTATACCTTTCTCTCTCCTTGATTCACCTGTAGTCTATTCTGTGGGTATATTTTGTTTCCTGTGTTTTGCTTGCTTTGCAAGCCTCATCAGGAAAAGGACACTGCCTGGTCATTCATCACCGAAGGACTCAGAAAGAGCCTGTCAAATCGTAACGTTCATGCTTCTTGTTGATTGGACAAGACACATGAATGAGCAATGGATGCAGCAGAGGATGCAGCAGAGCAGTGTCTAGGTGCCGCACTGGTGCTGTTAGTGGTGGCTGTTTTCCTTAATGTGGGGCGTGTAGAAAAGACAAGTTGAGACTGAAGAAAGGAGAGAGGGTTTGGGACGACTTGATGATGGGGCACTGTGGTCATGCACTGTTCACAGAGAAGAGATTGCAGAAACCTCTCTGATGGCACAAGAAGGCATTTGCTGAACAGACTGGGGATATGCTCTGTAGGGAAATGCTTTCCGTGCAAGTATGGAGACTTGAGTTGGTATCCTTTGCACTCACATAAAAAAGCCAGGCATGGTGGTACACACCCATAATCCTAGGTGAGGCAGAGACAGGTATCTCCCAGGGCTCAGTGGTCAGCCAACCTAGCTGGACCAGTGAACTACAGGTTCAGTGAAAGACCCTCTCAAAAAACAAAACAAAAGCCGGGCGGTGGTGGCACATGCCTTTAATCCCAGCACTCGGGAGGCAGAGGTAGGCCGATCTCTGTGAGTTCGAGGCCAGGCTGGACCGACAGCCTCCAAAACAATACAGAGAAACCCTGTCTCTTAAAACCAAAACAAACAAACAAACAAAAAACAAAAACAAAACAAAACAAAACAAAGAAACAATTTGGGGAAGCAATCAATGAAGATAATGAGATTTCAACCCCTGGTCTGAATGCATGCTCACATGGGTGAGAGAGCCTGCACACGAATGCACGTAAAAGGAATATATTGAGGGAAAGCCATTTTTTAAATAAGCTATCCTGGCCTCTGAGTGTGCCTGTGAGGCAGTAGTGTTTCTCATTCTGATAGCACCTTTCTGACATGCTGAATTCTAGCCAGTCAAAGCAGCCCATTCATCCCTGTCAGTCTGTGGAGTCTCCTCCATGTACTGTACAGTACTATTCCAGGCCAGCAACATGGAATGTGGAATTTCCTCCCCATCTGGAGAAACTCAGGCTCTGAACACACCTCTAGCACAAGAAACTGTGGTTGGGCAACTTCATGTCTCCTGACAAAATGATATTGAGGTATTGTGGTTGTTAAGCCAACTTATGCCTTTATAAAAATTTCACATGTTCATCAACAGTGTCAGCTCTAGAGAATCTAGAATTTTACATAGATTATATGGAGAATAGGTATTAAATGATTGATTTTCATTTGAGAATATTAATTTGAGCATGCTGGTATGTTTTCAATACTTTTAAATAAAGGCAAATATTTCTTTTCCTTGTATATTTCTACTACTAAACTATTTCCCTCCTCTGTGCTACTGCCTTCAGTAAGAGGGGGGCTGGATATTGGATGTCCTTGTGATTTCATGAGACATGTCTCATTTCACACTCTCAACAACACAACTAAATGCATTCTGAAGATTCATCTAAAATCCTAGGTGAAGGCATGAATGTGTGCAAATAAATATGATTTGAATGTAGTGTAGACCTTAAGGAAACTGGCTTCAAGGAGCCCACATACCTGGCTTTAACTTCAAATTACATGAAAAATTAGCTGTATGACTTGGGACAAGTTACTTAATTGTAACAAATGGCCTTGTTCCTTATCTGTAAAACAGAAAGATAGTAGTATAGAATTGCACGTAGATCAAATGGTTTATTAAAAGAGTTGTGGAAAGATGCAGGGAAGGGATATCTTCAGACTGATGTCACCAGTGGAGAATATCTCTAGGGTGTTAGACTAGTGAGGGGCGGTTGCCATGTCTGGCATCCTGCATGTGCTTGCTTGTAGATACAAACCACCCAATGAAGCCACTGGTGGGAGAGCCCCAAGCTGTCCATGATCCAGATGCAAGATGTGAAATCTAAAAGTGGTTGTTTGTTACAAAGGCAGAAATGCTCATTCTCTTTGCACATGGAAAATTTGATGCATAAGAATACTTTTCCACTGTCTACTGATGTTAGCTGGAAAAGACATCTGTAGAAGATGCAGCCCCCCAAACCAGTGGAACTTACCAGTGAAACTGAGGTGGCGATTGTAGTATGCTCCCCAGCTAAGGCCCAGCCATTCTGCGCTGGTCCAGTTGCTTGTCTTGGAGCTATGGCATTGGCAGTTCTTAGGAAGCCAGCCAAAACAAACTTTAAGAGAGAGAGAGAGAGAGAGAGAGAGAGAGAGAGAGAGAGAGAGAGAGAGAGAGAGAGAGAGAGCATTGTCAGGTTTTAATTTTTAAGAGAAATTTCAATAAGGCTCACACTGATTATAATAATCACAGTTACTATGCTGGTAAGACGTTTTTGGGGTGCTATGGTTCAGACCACGTATGTGTGCACACGGAGAATAGTGTGCAACACTGCTCATGGGAGGTCAGAGGACATTGTGGAGTAGGTTCTTTCCTTCTACCTTAATGTGGTCTCTGGGGAGACTACTCAGATTTCCAGGTTTTCATGGCAAATACTTTGACCGCTGGAGACACACTGGAAGCTCATGCATGCATTTTTACATCCTCTCACAGTGGGGGAGGGGAAATGATATGTGCCAGTTACCTCCAAGAAATGAAGAGATGGTAGTGTAACTGACATATCCTCCCATTCCTCGTCAGCGTGTAAGAAATGAAGAGATGGTAGTGTAACTGACATATCCTCCCCTTCCTCGTCAGCGTGTAAGAAATGAAGAGACGGTAGTGTAACTGACATATCCTCCCGTTCCTCGTCAGCGTGTAAGAGTGGGGAAATTTGATGGTGATTGACTTTTAAATACCTGTTACGTGTGTCCACTATCACTATGTTCTTTTCTGGGAAAACTTAGCTGTTTGCTTCAATGCTTGGAAACTCTCTGAAACACACTGTTAAGCTCAGTGGTCTGAGAATTCCAGGACTCATCTTTCCCTCCTCTTCCTGAGTTAGGGCAGCATGTCTCCTCTCCCCATCGCTGACACTTTCTGGAGCTCTCTGTTTTCTCTACTCACTGGGTACATCTTAAGATCTATTTACAATTTATTCAAGTCCCTGGGGTAGAATTAATCTGAAAAGAGGCTTCTGTTGAAAGTGGTCATGTTGCGTTCTCTTCACCGCACTGTCTGTGCAGGAATTCACCATGTATCTCTTCAGCACTTCTCAGATTTACCGCCGTGTCTGAGCAACCATCCCTCTCCCCAAAGCACCTGAGTGCATCTGACAATTTCACTGCCAACCTCTCCTTCTGACACTTTCAAAAATTAGTTTTCATGGAGAAGGAGCAGTGGGAATATTTATCACACACACATATGCAGCATGCACACGTATAGCATGCATGAGGGCATGCACACACACACACCAAATTCATAATTTTAAGGCAAACTGTTGGTGTTTATTCAATATAGATGCTTTATTCTTTAAACCTAGAAGAATTTGGAAGATATTACCAAAATGAACTGAATCATGATCTATTTTTTTTTAAATATCAGAAAGGCTGCAGAATTCCCATATAACTCTAGGCTTGTAAGCTTTGGATCTGAAAGGCCTCCCATGTTTTGAACCCTTGTCCCCCGTTGGTGGAATTGTTTTGGGAAGTTGTGGAGCTTTTGGAAGTGGAGTCTAGCTGGGAGTAACAGGCTACTAGAGGCATGAGTTTGGAGGTTATACCCGATTCTGGTTCCATGCTGTGCTGTCTGCCTCCTGACACAGCCATATAAACAGATCCCTGCTATTCACTTATCCTACCCACACAGGATGAGCTGCTTGCTTCTCTTTCCCTGCCATGATGGCGAGCTTCTAAGACCTCAAAGGAAATTCTTTTCTCCCTCGATTGCTCTGTCAGGCATTTGGTCACACTGACTAAAAGAATAACTACCATGAAGTCACTCCGGAAGGGCTTTCGATAGCTGTGCTTGTTGAGTACTGAGTGATGAAGACCCCGTTAGTGGTCTTCATGGAAGACTGATCACTGACCACGGGGAAATGCCAGGACAGTAAGTTTGAGGTGAGATGCAGAGCTGGAAAGTTTCAAACTCCTGCCTTGCAATGCAACGAGGTAGCTTAAGCCATTATCTGAATCCCAGGCTCTCCAATTTTAACCACCTGATAATGCTTGTTAAAACACAAGTCTCTGGGTCTCACCGACAGACTGCAGTTTGCAAGCATGGCTGAGGCCGAGGGCCATTGTGACATTACATGGTGCTGAGACTGTTACTCTGCTTGGAGAGCCACCGAGATGCAGGGTTGAGCTGCCACTGGTTTGCCTGCATGTCTGATTTCATAAGCTCTAAACGTTAACTTCTCAGGATGTGTACTGCTCCCTCTGCAGCATCTAGACTGCTCTTCAGGGCCTTCTGCAACCATCCTTCAACACGATCAGTAACTGAGTTTTGAATGAAGATTGAAGATCAGGCAAGAGCTCGTTGGTTTTAGTCTGTTTAAAATCCCATTCTGAGTTCTGTTGGATCTGCAATCCCAAACCCCACCCAGTCTGCACCCAGCTTTCTTTGCTGCAAGAAAACAGAGGAGGACACCATAGTCTCTGGGCTTTAATTATGGGCTGGAGGAAAATCGGCACATGCGGTGAGGAGATCCAGGCTGTAAGAGAATATTTCCTCCCTTAGCAACCAAATGGAAACCTGCTCCCTTCCCTGCTCTCCATCCCTTCTGCTGCAATCTATGGCCAGAAACCTTGCCTTAGCACACATTGAGAAGTCTTTAGTCTTTTACAGTTAGAAAGAGCAAGCAGGGCTCTAGAGTTAAAACTGGATGCAGCTTTACAACCTTGAGAGTCTCATTGAGAAGACCCGGGCGTGAATCTCATTGATACCTTCCAGAGGCTTTGCACACCTCACAAAGTTTTGGGATGAAAGCAGACACCGAGACGAGTCTGTCTGAGTGCGTATTCATTACGGAGCCCAAATATGGCTTGCACTTGTTCAGGCTTTCGTGTTTCTGGTTCTTTTGATGCGGGTCTGCCTTGACTTTATCACAGATACTTCCTGAGCTGCTTCATGCTGGAGAGTGGCCAGCTCAGAGGGGGATTGATTTCTTCCTGGAAGATGTCTCACCTTTCACCTGTAAATCTGGAAGATGAAAGACAAATTCCCGCCAGGTGAAAAGCTCCCAAAAGACAAATTCCAGTGAGGTGAAATGACAAAACAAAATGAAAAGAGAAAGAGAAGACATGAAAGAAAGAGGGAGGGAGGGGGCAAGGGCAAAGGCAGAGAGAGAGAGAGAGAGAGAGAGAGAGAGAGAGAGAGAGAGAGAGAGAGAGAGAGAGAGAGAAGGAATCATCACTGCCTGCATGTTTTGTGCCTCCTGTCCCTTTGTGTCACCCTTGCAGTAATGTTTTGTTCCATGCAGAAAATGGCCTGGGGCATAAAATGTGGGCTTTTCTGTGGTGCTGTGGCAACCCAGTCTCCAGGGAGAATCTTAACTTAGGATGGGAAGGAAACACTGCATGTGTCCAGAGGACCAGTGAGCATCGGTAGCACAGATACGTGGTTTAACTGAAACTTCCTCCTCTTCTGCCTCTTCCTTCTCCCGCTCTCCCTCCTCTATAGCCCTGGCTGGTCTGGACTCCTTATGCAGCTCAGACTGGCCTCACTTTTTCAGCCGCTTCCCGTGCCACAGCCTCTTTCAACCCTGGGATTTTAGCTGTGTGCTCTAACTCCTGGCTTTTGCTACTCATTTACTGCCTACAGGAGACAGAGAGACTGAATTTTAGTGAGCAGCTCGCTTGGGGGCTCAATCACAATGCTTGTCTAGGAACAAGATAACCCCTTCCCCTTCCACTTCTGAATAGCTTGTGTGCAGTGGAACCAGGCAGGAGCTATGTTGGTTAAGAAGCAGCCTGACTATGTCTCAACACTTCGTTTATGGGTGCCACATTGTTTGAACTCTGTCATTTGTACACTCAAGTTCAACAAGCTACATAGAGGATGCACTTGTCCCATCCTCACCTCATGGAGTTTCCTGAAAGTGTGAGGTACACTCAGTGCAGCAAGGACCATTAATTTATTCATTTACAGTTTGCAAGTGTGCGTGGCTACCTGCTGTTTGTATACCTTGGGCAGCACATGTGGTGCCATTGTGGGTGGCACACATATGGTTCTTGCCTTGCAGAGCTGTGGTAAAGAATGTAAGTAAATAATAATTTGATTAATTGTTTAAGTGAAAATAATTTAAATAAAAAGACTTACAATGGAATAAAGTATGTTTGAGTATCTGCATGAATAACTGGTGGTCCAGAAACTGGTGAAAGGTGACCCTGGAACTAGGCAAAAATACTGTAAGATTTCTAGGAGTAAATATCAGCTAACCTGGAACCCGGAGTATAAACATGGATTTGCTAGAGGCAAGAAGAAATTGGAAGTCGAGTTAGGGGACAGCATGTACAACACCCCAGGACCAGAGAGGGGACATGAAATGTCGTAAACAACTACTTTAGCATTTATCAGTAGGATCAAGAGTTTGGGAGAAGCAACGATATTTTTCCTTAGTGGTTAATTTTATCACAAAGACACACAGGAGTCAGTGAGAGATTTAAGACATGAAAACAAACAAACAAACAGAGCAGAACAATGGCTAATGGCTACTTCTCTAGACTGAAGCATGCACATCAGATATGAGTCAGTTGACAACATTAAGGAATGGAGGCAAGGGCATGCCTGAAGCTCCAGATTTGGGTTGTTTTAGATATGTTCATGAATGTTGATATAATCACTTTTGGAAGTATGCACAGACCGGCAGTGCTCAAATTCTAAGTGTTCTAACTACATGGGATAATTGATGAAATGAGAGCTCCTTGACCTACTCAACAGATTTGGTCCTGAAGTTCTGTGCCTGTGTTGATTGGTGTGTATTTAATGCATAAGGATGACAGACCACACATGAGAGTAGAGTGGTCAAACCTAGGGATGGGTATGGGGTATGGCTAAACTTTTCAATATTTTTCCCTTTGGGAAATAACTACTGATTCTCAGACAGATGAAGACTGAGAGGACAATTCTAGTGTGTTCTGCCAGCAGCCCGAGTCCTTCCATAGCATGTTGCCTTTTATATAAGCAGTTTCCCAAATTATTTCTCCTTCTTCAGAATGCACTTATTTTAAACATTATATTTTATCATGTGCTCTAGGTATGTATGTGTATATGTGTGTATAAAAACAGAAGCTTATGATACATAGTGTAGTTGAGCTATACCCATATTTGATGTGAAGGAAGATATCTCACAACTTTGACAGAATAGAGTCATAATCTTGATGTAATAGGGTTTTAGACTTGATGTAATAAGGTCACAGTCTTTGTTTAGACAAAGCTACTAAAATATGGAAGATTTCTATAAATTGTAAAGTTTCTGAAAATACTTTAGGCTGCCAGGTCTTACACTGAGCTCCACCTGCTGATATTTATTATTTGTGGACTCTTTGGCAACACTGAACGATCTATTGTAATGAAAGTTTCTTGGCCTAATTACTTGATTTGTGACATAGGTCCTCAGTTTAAAGATTTTAATCTGACAGTGAGTTAACATGTAATCAAAATTACTAATCTTTCACAGCCACCATACTGAGGAGAGGTTGTATTTATTAAGCTTTATATATGTCAAGGACTATATATGTCAATCCCCGTGAGTGATTTTGCTACTCTTAATAGCAGCTATTGGATGCTAGTATCATACTATCAAATGAAGCTCACACATACTTGTGCTCACACAAGTGACCAGGCTAGGTCTTGGAGCAGAGTTTGTCTCTAAAGTGAATCTTCAGAAAAGAACTCTGATACCTCTTCTTTTTGTAGAAGGTGATAGGTTAACGCCTTGATCATTGGCCTGTCTCCATGTGGTAGAAACATAAAATATGTTTATCACATCTCGTGGTAACTCCTGCTGATATTATCATCTTAGAAATGCCAAGTTGTAAAATCTAAATTCAGTACTTCAAATTTGGTCTATCCATGCACACATGCCTCCTTCCACCTACTCCACACCTACTGATTAGTAATGGAGTGTCAGCCACTGCAGAGGCCTGAGGTGCAGGGGGAAAGAAGGGGTGGGTCCTGTCATCCAGGAGCTTGCTTTGTGTATGTCCCAATGCAGTGGAAATTACCCACACTAGAGCAATGTTTGAACAATGAGCATTTTTTTTTTGGACCACGGATGCTAAGAAGCTAAGAATGCTCTCTCTGCTGGTGGGGTGGGATGTCAGCGAAGTGCTGTGGGGCTGTAGGAAGCACCAGGATTCATGACAATGAGCTTTGTCAACTTTTTTGCAATTGTACTCCACAGAAACTATTCGTCATGACTCCCGGAAGCGTCCTGGCTTGATAAAAAAATGTCCAACACATGTAGAATCCACCCAAGTCCTTTCATCTCAAGCAGCCTTTCAGGAATTCCTTCTAAATTACAGAAGCAGCTTTAATTCTTGAAAGATTTAAAAATCTTCCAACTGGAAAATAATCCACTTGGTACATTCTGTGATTCTCTCTCTCTCTCTGTCTCTCTGTCTCCCTCTTTCTCTCTCTCTCTCTCTCTCTCTCTCTCTCTCTCTCTCTCTCTCTCTCTCTCTCTCTCTCTCTCTCTTTTCTCAGACCTTCTTTGAGGGACTCCTTTAGTATTTGTGTGGCCCTTTGAATTCTCTCATCCTGATTTGGTTTTGGGGAATTTAGAATTAGGAGGAAAACTTGGGTACCCTTTCTGTCCTTTTCATGGTGTAAAGGTAGATGAACTTTTGATTTCTGCATGGCAATAAAGACTTCAAAGTGTGTGAGACTTCAGAACCCTTGAGAAAGAACCCAAGCTCCTTTGTGTAAGTTTCTTCTACTAGGAAATCCCAACTCAGCATTTAATTAATTCCTTCTCTAGGCTTGGTAGACCATATAAAGGAGCCTTGCTAAAGGCAACTTCCTGAGTTCCTACTGCTCAACTTAGAATATCCTGAACAGATAACTTAGGTTCAATATCCTGTAATCACACTGTGATTGAGGGAAACAATCCCTTTGATATTTGCCAAGTAAAAAGGAAATTGATTGATTGATTAATTAATTAATTAATTAGTTGATTAATTAATAAATTAATGACAAGAGAAGGGGTAGAAAGGATGGTAGTAAAAACGGCCAAATAGCTCATTTTTCTCTCCTGCCATGAGCAGTATCTGTCTGAGAAACAGTAGTTGCCTCATGCTCTCAATTGTGACAGTATGACAAATCATACTGGGTTTTTCCTTGAGGTCCAAAATGAACAGTAGTGTATCTCCTGTCACTGAGGTGGATGTGTGACATGAGGGATCTGAGCCATTTTGGAACACATATTGAAACCAGCAGTAAAATGAGATTCAAACTGTTTAGAAAGTACTACTGGGAAATGTTATACTGCAGAAACCCAAGCTTCACTTTACACAAGAGATGCTTTTTCATGCAAATAGCGCCACTTTAGAAGTAGCAAGTTTATTGCCCTCATATTGTATGCCTTTAGAGTTCCCCAGTTGACCCAAAAGAAATTATGGTTTAACATCTTTTTCCCAATATCCATATTGTTGCAGTTTGTCACATAAGGCTTTCCTTTGTTGTCTTCATATGTGTTTGGGAATCCACACTTTTTACTTAAAACATGTTCTTACTGTAACCATCCATTGAGAATCAGCTACTCAGTACTATAGTTTGGATGTAAAGACATGGTTCCAGGGTGGCATTACTGGGATGTGTGCAGATAGATGTTTAAGAGGTGGGGCCTTGGACATACTTAAGCCACTGGGGACACATCCTGAAAGGGATAGTGGGACCCATGCATGTCCCTTATCTCTCTGGTGTAGCTTAATAGATGGACAGTCTCTCTAAAGATGTGTTTCTGCAGCAATGAAATGCTCTTGTCAGAGGCCCAGGTTGATGGAGACACTCTCCTTTGAGTTTGAGTCTCCAGAGCTGGGAGCAAAATTTAACCTGTTTTTCAATACAAGTAACTGGTGTCAGGTGTATCATTATCCTGACATGAAGTGGACTAATACATCCAGTGTATAAGGAAGTAAACCTGGTGTGACTGGGTGGTGTGACTGAGCGGTGTGACTGGGCAGTGTGACTGGGTGGTGACTGTTTTCTTCCTAGAAGAGAGACAGCTTGTTGCAGTGGCTGAGGGATGTGTTTCAGAAGCACTTCCTCTTAGGTTTATTTCCCCAGGGTCTCTCCTTTTCTGTGTCTCGGTGTTTCTGTCTTTGCTGTCTTGAGTTCATTCCTCCCAGCTTCCAACATCATTTTTCAAACACTAAAATCATTGTTAGACTTATGAAGCCCTCGTCACACCTTCAGTTCCTATTAGAGACATTTACCACAAATATAAGTTAAGAGGAAATCATGGAAACTTCTAGAGAATATAATTGAATTATATTGTAGGAATTGAGACCTTTGTAGAAGTTGAATGTCTATCACAACTGTGAGGAATCATTTGCATGTGATATGTAATTTCTGTTCGTGAATAAGCTTGAAAACACTTTTCTCCTCCCTCGATACAGCAAACATTTGCATTGGTCTATTACCACGTTTGGAATTAATTTCTTTACTGCTGCTTTTGCAAATTTTTTGGAGAGGGAAGTTTCTGTGAAATATTTTTGCTCAATCAGTAAATTTTAAAAAGTTTAGGATTAAATTAATATGCTGTATACTTTGCCTTTTGTTACAGTAAAACCAAAATCAGGGGGGAAAGTCACCCTTCCTTCTTGTAGCTTTGTAATTTTTTTTCTCGAAGTTCAGCTTTGCAGAAACAGGATGGAGTCTGTAGAGTGTTTTTTCCTTCTGTTTTCAATGGAATTTATGCTTAAATTAATACGTGGTTATGATTTTTAAAAAGCAGAGCTAAAAGACGAATAGCCAGAAGAATATCATTGGTTCATCCTCATCCCAGATCCTCTTCTGTAAGAGACTGTTTCCAGTGCCTGCTTCTTCTGGCATCATTTGCCCTTTACTCAATGGAACCTGTGTACCGCTCTTTCCTGATTCATCTGTTTTAGGTATTGCCTGGAAGCTCCAGGAGCAGTAGGTGCAGACTGTTAGTTTTCTTCACTGAGACTCATGTCTTGCTATGTCACATTCTGACATAAATACTAATAATATAAAATCTTGAATGTTTCTGAGTTCACCAAAGCTTTTGCTCTTCACTCATTCTTACACAGAAGTGTCAGGCATGGCTTGTATTTATGCCATAAATGTTCTTAGAATGCGACCTGATGTGACCTGATCTAAGCACCAAAAAGAAAGACAGCATCTCTGAGCAGCAGACTGTCTGACATTTGGTTTGCGCTTGACAGTGTATAGTGTATAGTGACCCAGAACCATGGGATACAAAGATGCAGCAACTGGTGAGCAACACTTCAGAAATGCCGTCCTAACAAGCCGACAAATGAATGTGTGGGCTCCATACAAATTATGTGTATACAATAATTATGTAGTTGTTGTTTATAATAAGTTTCAGAATAGTTTGCTCCTCCATCGTAACAAAGATGGCTCCCTCAAGATACTTTGCTCTCTTAATCCAGTGACTTATAATTCTTATATATATTCTTATGTATATTCATATATATATATATTCTGAATTGCTTCCTTTGATTTCTAAGTGTGTTTTCATATTTGTCTGGAAGTCACATCTGTGGGTGTGGAGCTAGTTTGTTTAGATTATAAAAGCTGAAATTCACCTAAGCACAGAGGCAGGTACACAAACCAGCTCAGACAAATGATCCTGCTGAGGAGTCTGGGGGAGGTAAACAGAATAAGACTGGGACCCCTTGCTAAGTGGGAATTGGGAAGGGACTGAGTCTTGGGGTCCTGAGGCAAATTATGATTTTTATTGGACAATACCCACTGTTGGAAGGTATAGGTTCTCCAGTGGGCTATTTCTTCCTTGCTGATCAAGTTATCATAAAGGAGTCTCTGATGAGAGGACTATGGAAATTTCTCATTTGCTTCTTTGGTCAAAACCCATGCAAGCATCTGACACGGCAATGCTGTGGACTTTAGCACCCCAATTCTGGTGCGTTCAGCTTCTCATTTACAACTAACTTCTTAAGAAGCCATCCTGCCCAAAGTGTTCTAGAGAATAGCTCTCAGGCTTTCCAAAACCGTCAGATTGATTGCAAAAATTCAGGGTTGGTAAAATGAAAATGACCACTGTGTTTATTTATGAAAGTACTTTGTTGGTCTTCTCAGCTGAAGTCGATGACAGATGTGCTTTTAGAGAAAGGGTACAAACTGTGGAGTCCTAAGCATCTGTTCTTTCTCATTCTCATACTTACTTCATTCTTTATGCCATACAGTGGGCGTTTCTTTATTAAATGCCTGAAAATATGAGTGTAAATGACTAATGCGGATTCCTGACAGTTTTACTGGCTCTGATTGCCCATATCTGGCTGGTGCTATGGGTGGCCGTTTATTGCCCCCCACGCCTTTTGCCTTACAGTCCGTGATGATGTACTTTATTCCCCAGGCACTGTAGAGCTTGTTTCCATGACCCAAATGTGCTGCTGTACTTTTAATTTGTTTGTCATGGTTGTGAGGTCCACTTTATGGTAGTAGGCCTCAAGAATGTGAAAATCTAAGCATTTAAACCAGCGATTGTGGAAGTGTGGTCCTTGGGCCCCTGAAAGTCCCCAGACTATTCCAGAGTACTTGTGTGATTCAAGTAATTTTTTAAACAATATTAAAACATTACCATGTTGGTCTTTTATTACAGTGTTCAGTTTGCTTGGGTGGTGAATAGAAGTGTTAAAGCCTTGACACGGCCCAGTAGTCATTGTAGTAATTGTGCATTCACTACTGTGTCTCTCAGTAGCAAAAGAATAAGAAAGAAAAATAACTTCTTTGATGAATCTGAAAGCTATTAGCTTTTTATTACTATTACCCTTCACATTCTATGCTTTTGACAGAGAACGTTTGCCAGAAAGATCTGCTATGTCAAATTCCAGTAGATTTCTATAAGAAAAAAGCTTGTGATTTCATCTGAATTATGAACTTATCTAATTACTATTTTCTTGGAATTCTACTTTTTCCTTGAAAGGATGAATAGACAGAAAACTTATGACTCTGTAATACTTGAGTATTTGGCAGAGAAATATTTTGTCAAAACTGAAAAAAAAATTGTAATTGTTACTCAGAGTCAACAAGTGACAATATTTGGTTTTTAGAGACAAATTTGAACTTTTACTTAAAAATTAGGATTTCAGAAAATTTTTATATGCTACTGTTGGACAATTTGTTGATATGGAAAGCTTTTCTAAATACTAATAGTATACTGTCTCAAATAAATGTAATTTATTTTGACATTTAATAGTGAAATGTACCAACATTTGGTATATATCTCTATATTAGTGCTTTCCAAATGATCCAGAAAAAATGGAATGTCTGTTTAAAGTATAAGGCAGGCAGTAGATTTTGATGTGATAGAGAATAGCTTATTTTGGTTTGGTCTTTTATTTTATATTTTAACTGACCCTTAAGAGTGATAAATTTTGGTATTGTATCTGAGAAGACCACTCGTGGTTATATGGCATGACAATTACAATTCTCTTCTATTTTCCAACTGTATGTCTGTATAAGCTTCTATTTTCTTTAAAACCATGCTGCAAACCACATCGTATAATAAATTAGAGCACAAGGCAGTAATAGAGTTTTAAAACTGTAAAAGATGCTACTCTTGTCACTAAGCATTTGAAAAATATAATTATTTTTCATTAAATGGATTATCTGTGTTACTGTGTGATAAGTTCTTGTTATATTGAAGTTAATGTTCTTAAACTACTTGAGTTTTAACTTCTAATATAGCACTGCAACAAAAAGGTGTAACCAATGTCGTGTCTTTGGTGCTTTCAGACATTTTGAGTGTAAAGATTGCTGAGATCAAATTCTTTAAAAACCACTGTTTGGCACATATGATGACATAGATTTAGAATCTATATCTAATTTACCTATAAAGAGCAATCTCTCTCTCTCTCTCGTTTACTTAACATTTCTATTTTCCTTTGATTCCCATGTGTATTTAAAATGATAATGAGACATCTCCTCTCTCCTTCGGCCATAGAGCTCAATGGACAAGAGTTCTTGGCAGGAGGTGTGTGCCATGAGTCCTGCGACATGGCAGAGAGGAGCCTGAGTCAGACAGCAAATGTCTTTGTCTCTCTGGCTGACTCTATGTGGTGAGACAGACAGCCAGGCTCAGGAGCCTGCAATTAGTCTGAGTGATTAGACTAATTCTTATCCAAATTACTGTTGAGGCCTTTCATAGTTTTTAGAAAGATGAAGCCTTTCTTAGTGGCTTAGAGTTCATCACTAGGATTTTTTTTTATCATAACAAACTATCAAATGGGCAATAAATTTTAATTATGGAAAGTTGTGAAAAGTGTCTGCTGGGCTCTAACTAAGGAACACAGAAAACCATACTGTATTAATCCTGGGATATAATGGTGAATGAGAGAGTTAGCTATTAACTAAATTAGTTGTGTATGTTGAGTCAAATTTGAAGGTCATATGTAAAATAAATAATGCCCAACGGAACATCGCACATTAAAAAGAAAATTATTCTGATTTGAGTATCAAGGGGCACGATAGAGACATGGGAAGGACATCCATGTTGTTGTCTTCCTTGCCTCTTGAAACAGGACAGCATGGAAGGCAAGGCCTGCTCTCATGGTGGTGTCCTTGTGGGATCCCCATACCTCTTGCCTGGTTGTACTATTTTCTAGGTTCCTTTGATGTGCACAGCCCAGTCTCAACCTCACCATGGCCTTGCTGCAGCCCACACACTTGGAAGGGCCCTGAGTAAGAAGCCATCCTTCAACCTTTGCTTCTGCCTTCCCACCCACTGAGAACTCTATGAGGGAGCTTCCTATTTACAATGGGTCACTTTTACAGGCCTCCAGGAGGCAAGGATTCAAGGCAAAGTTGCTAGACTGAAAAGCAGAAGGTGAAATACTGCATATCCCAACAAATGGCCCTTTAGAGGCATGGAAACCACATAGACCACATACTCTGCCCCAGGGAAAATTGCACAGCACTATTTTCAGAGGGTGTGGAAGGGGAGTTTTCATACTACAGTATTTATAAATGTTTGAAAAAATGTCAGGAATAGGCTGGGCAACCTGGTTTGCACAATCGCTAAAGACTGTATTGAAGTCTTTTGTTTGTTTGTTTATAGTAAAATATGCAAGAAATTCTGAAAAAAAATCAAAATAATCCTGAAGAAAGCAAAACAAATGCAAAAAAGAATGGGAATCCTAAGGCAGCCTGAACTGACAGCACCCTTTGGACAAGCAAACAAAAAATAAAACTGATCATCATTGAGTCAGTTTTGTTGGAATATATGTTATGATTTTTTATTGAATTTAAAGATCATGTCATATAATATTTGTTCATGAGAAGAAAAAGAAACAAAGGCTATCAGAGGCTTCTCGATTTGCTGGTTGTCAATATAAATACTATCTTGTTTGTTTGTTTGTTTTTGCAACAAGAGACCAAGCTGCACTGAGATTCACAGTGGTTCCACCTAAGCCTCCCTGAATCCTGGCATTAAAAACATGAGCCTGTTTATGAAGACTTTATAAGCAAAAATTCTCATCATGTATCCCTCAAATAGAAAAGACCCTGTAGGTGTATGAGACACGTTCAACCCCTTTGACTTGTGAAATGACATTGTCATCTACAAAGTTCAGGATCAAGAATTGTACAGTTGAATTTTTAAAAAAAATTTTAAAAACCTCATAATATTTTTCACATTAGTTTGTGATTTCTGTATTGGGCTGCATTCATAGCTATTTGCGGATGAACAAGGCCAATGGTCCTCAGATTGGATGTTGTTAATTTATGGGATTGATTTACAAAGAATAAGTTGATGCTGGTCAAAGTTTGCCTTTGGGTAAACATATTTTGATATGTTCATGGCCATTTTGTATTCTCTGAATTGCATTATAGGATAATAAATGTCCTATAATAAAAGCACCCATCTCACTTTTTATAACCCAGTCTTATCAATTTCTCAATGGGCACTTTATATTGCAGAGTTCCCCTAACCAGTTATGTTAGAAAGTGCTATAGATTACTCATATCAATTGCATTCATGTTGTAGCTAGAAGGAGCTCCTGGGTCTTTGAAAGAAGAAGAAGGGGTTTGTGCGTGTTGGTACGGAACTGTTGTTGTCTTCTGTATCTGACTGGGCCCTTTATGTAGGAATATGGACAGCTACTCTGGGGATAGGTCAACTTGCCAGAAGGGTCACAGTCATGTGCTTCATCCCGCCTTCTCCGATGATGACTGCTGCACCTCTCAATGCTGGGTTTGTAACATACAGTGTATTTAGAAGGAAACGGTAATACAGTGGCCTACTATGTCCTTGCTGTTGCCTCACATAGCTCTGAGAACAGCAGCCTGTTTGTGGCACGGGTAAGGGAAGCATGACAGCATGTGTTACTTTGTATAGTGAGATGAAATGCTTGCCCCGCCCCCAAACAAACCCCTCCTTAGGAAAACAAACACTTGTAAGTTTGTTTTAGAAAATCCATGCAGAACTTACAGAAATATATTGTGACAGCAGCTGTCACACTGCATATATATTCAGAAAGTGCTTTGACATTTTATGCAAATACACGGGTGATGTATACACTACCGTACACCCCAAAGACTGCCCCATGTGTTCCTTATGCCAAGGAAAACACTAACATTCTCCAACTTGTTCGGAGAAAAAGTCACTGCAGCCCGGTATCCTTCTTAGCTTTGTTCTCTCGGCCAGGGAACATGTTTTAACTGACTAAGCCCAAAGACAGCAATCGAGTGGGAAGGCTGAAAGTTCATTTCTCTCCATTTCCTTGTAGTTCAGGCTCTGTGCTGGCCACTTTAAACACATTTGTGCTTATAAATTTTGCAGCATCTGCAGGGGGAAAACAGTATCATTTAGATATAAAATAAACAAGTATCATGTTAAAATGGATTTCTTTAGTACACCTAGTAACTAACATGTTAATCAGTTAGTAATTGGAACTTGGCTAGTTCTGATTGGTTGAAATATTTGTGAGCTGATATTGGCTATTTCTCGATCTGAAATAGTCATCATCTGCATCAAAAAGAAGCTTCTTGGATGATAAGTGAGTGTTTCTTCTATGGCATAAGGATGAGTATTTATTAGGCAGTTGGTAGTGCATCCATTTAGTTACATGGCAGCAGGAGACGCTCCTCTGGGGTCTGTGGCATCT
Organism: Mesocricetus auratus; assembly: GCF_017639785.1. Taxonomy (NCBI): domain Eukaryota; kingdom Metazoa; phylum Chordata; class Mammalia; order Rodentia; family Cricetidae; genus Mesocricetus; species Mesocricetus auratus. Next base: position 3,574,095 of record NW_024429203.1, read on the forward strand.
CCAGCCATAGGTTTTTGACTAGGTTTTCAGTACATGGGCTCCAAATACTATCCTTAATGTTTAAATAGTATATTGCATTTTTGTATGGATAGCTACCTGTCAAAAGCTCTTCATGAACTCTGAGTGAAATTCCAAGGCAAAAGTTCCTATCTTACCCCTAGATGATGACAATGTGGCAGGCGTTGTGTGCTCTACATGAGGGCATTAGTGTGATGGCTAGTCTGTGTTTCTGGGTTAAGAACTGTTTCTGGTGATCTAGAGCAGAACTTCTGAATGCAGGTGCCTGTAGACCATGCCCCTCTCCTTCCCAGCTTCCAGGCAGCCTGTGTCTCTGAAATCCTAAGTGGGGCATCCTCATGAATCCTGAGTGGAGCTATGAAAATGGCCACTCTTACTGAGTCAGTAATAAAAGATGCCATGGCGAGGAAGTTCTAACTGCATCAGTAATGATGCATGCCGTGGTGGGGGAGCTTGGACAATCACAGGAGGATAGGGCTCGAAATCAGCATTTCATGGAGTCATGATATTTTGCTTAAAAACTTATAACTCTAGAAATGAAAGAAACAGTGTATGAATCGAAATTCTTCACAGAAACTTTAATTTTTATTTTATTCTTTTTTCCTTTCTTTCTTTGTTTTGTTTCTTTTTTGTTTGTTTGTTTTTTTTTTTTTTTTTACGAGACAGGGTTTCTCTGTATTGTTTTCGAGGCTGTCGGTCTAGCCCAGCCTCGAACTCACAGAGATCGGCCTGCCTCTGCCTCCTGAGTGCTGGGATTAAAGGCATGCGCCACCACTGCCTGGCTTCTTATTTTTTATTTAACTTAGAAACAAGATTGTTTTGCATGTCACTCTCAGTTCTGAGGCCTTCCATAGGCGATCTTCAAAGTCTGTCATTTCCTTTGGAGCAGGACCTAGGCCTTCCCTGATGTGTCTAGCCTAAGAGAGTATCCCTCTATGTGGAATGGGCTCCCAAATTCCATTGGTATACTAGGGATAAATACTAATCTACTACCAGAGGCCCCATAGATTGCCAAGGCCTCCTCACTGACACCCACGTTCAGGGGGCCTATATCAGTCCTATACTGATTTCACAGCTATTAGTCTGGGGACTGTGAGCTCCCCCTTGTTCAGTTCAGCTGTTTCTATGGCTTTCACCACACTGGTCTTGACCCCTTTGCTCATCACACCTCCCTCTCTGCAACTGGATTCCAGGAGTTCAGTTCAGTGATTAGCTGTGGGGGTCTGTTTCTGCTTCCATCAGCTATTGGATGAAGGCTCTGGCATATAAGGTAGTCATCAATCTTATTATCAGGGAAGGGCATTTAAAGTAGCCTCTCCACTATTGCTTAGATTGTTAGTTGGTGTCATCCTTATAGATCTCTGGGAATTTTCCTAGTGCCAGATTCCTCTTTAAACCTACAATGTCTCCCTCTCTTATAGTATCTCTTATCTTACTCTCCTCTATTCATCCTCTAACTCAACCTTCCTGCTCCCTCATGTCCTCCTCTCCCCTCCTCTTTCTCCCAGCTCTTGCTCCCTTTCCCACATGCTTCCAATTTGCTCAGGAGATCTTGTACCTCCCTTTCCCCTTCTCTGGGGGACTATGTATGTCTCTCTTTGGGTCCTCCTTATTTCCTAGCTTCTCTGGTGGTGTGGATTGTACGCTGATAATCCTATGCTCTATGTCAAAAATCCATATATGAGTGAGTACATGCCATATTTGTCTTTTTGTGACTGGGTTACCTTGCTCATGATGGTTTCTTCTAGTTCCATCCATTTGCCTGCAAATTTCAAGATTTCATTTTTTTCCTCTGAGTAGTACTCCATTGTGTAAATGTACCACATTTTAGAGAAAATCCATTCTTCAGTTGAGGGGCATCTATGTTGCTTCCAAGTTCTAGCTATTACAAATAATGCTGCTATGAACATAGTTGAACAGATGTTCTTGTTGTGTGAATGTGCATATTTTGGGTATATGCCTAAGAGTGGAATTACTGGATCTTACGGTAGACTGATTCCCATTTTCCTGAGGAATCTCCATACTGATTTCCAAAGTGGCTGTATGAGTTGGCACTTCCACCAGCAGTGGAGGAGTGTTCCCTTTTCTCCACATCCTCTCTAGCATAAACTATCATTGGTGGTTTTGATTTTAGCCAATCTGACAGGATTAAGATGGTATCTCAGAGTTATTTTGATTTGCATTTCCCTGATGGCTAAAGTTGTTAAGCACTTTCTTTCTTAAGTGCCTCTCAGCCATTTTAGACTCCTCTCAGCCATTTTAGACTCCTCTATTGAGAATTCTCTATTTAGCTCTGAGCCCCACTTTTAAATTGGATTGTTTGGTGTTTTGGAGACTAGCTTCTTGAGTTCTTTGTAATTTTGGAGCTCAGCTCTCTGTCGGATGTGGGGTTGGTGAATATCTTTTCCCGTTCTGTTGGCTGCTATTTTGTCTTGTTGACTGTGTCCTTTGCCTTACAGAAGCTTCTCAGTTTCAGGAGGTCTCATTTATTAATTGTTGATCTCAGTGTCTATGATACTCGTGTTATGGTCAGGAAGCAGTGTCCTGTGCCAATTCATTCAAGGGTAGTTCCCACTTTCCCTTCTAAGAGTCATAGTTATATCGGTCATCCAGCATTGCGAATGAAAAACAAAAGGTGAAAACGTCATGTTAACGTCATTTCATTAATCCAGCAGTTAGGTATAAAGTGTTTGCATGAATGTTATCTTAAATATTCCAAAATACCTTTGTTTTAAAATCTGTACAAGTAAAAGAATCTGTGAATATGGAACTTATAGTGCAAACTGTAGATAGAGAGAAACAAATATAATACTCGAAGGGAAGATGTGATTTAAAAATATCTGTGAAATCCTCTTTCCCTATAACAAGTACAAACTCATGTCCCAAACTACAAAATTTGCATGTTCTGAGTTAAGGAAAAGTAGAAGCTGACATGGTACAAAGGAAGAAACCCATGCAGTTGAGTGACCCGTCAGAGCATGGATCATTCTCCAAGCTTTAGCTTCTATACCTATAAATTGCAATGAATAATCAAATCCTGTAGCAAGAGCTCATACAAAGAACAGGAGGGTGACATTAGAGGCATTCACCCAGAGCATAATAGCTAAGCAGTGGCTATTACATATATTTAAAGCCAAAATGGCTCTTAATTATGAGTCTATACACATTGAGCTACTCGCTTACATCAGTTCTCTGAACTTAGCAATCAGATAATATTGGCTAATGACCTTCTTTCTTAATGATGTGTCTCCTCAAAAGGTTTTTTAAGAAAGATTTATTCCCCCACCTCTTGTGTGTGTAATTCTGGGTTCTCAGCATTTAGTGTGTAAACTCTTAATTTGACCTTTTTCTTTTTTAGTCTCAAAACTCCTCTTCTTCCTCCTCCTCCTCCTTCTTTTGATGGGGGAAATGTCCTTCTGTACACATGTTTCTCTTACTGGTAGATGAATAAAACATAGACAGGAAGCATAGACAGGGCTAACTAATGAGAAGAATGCTGGGGAGAGGACACAGAGAGGATCCACGAGAGGGATGGCATGTAGCTGCTGGGAACATAGGACACTGGACATTCTCTGGTAAGATAAGGGCATGTAGAAATACATAGCTTAATAGTTATGGGTTAATACTTTAGAAAGAGAGCTAGCCAGTAAGAAATCTAAGCCATTGACCAAACAGTATATAATTAATACAAGTCTCTGTGTTTATTTGTGTGGGACCAGGTGGGACAGAACATCCAACTACCTCCTCCTCCTCCTCCTCCTCCTCCTCCTCCTCCTCCTCTCCTCCTCCTCCTCCTCCTCCTCCTCCTCCTCCTCCTTCTCCTCCTCCTCCTCCTCTCCTCCTACCTGTGTCCAGGGTATTTGTTCCCAGGGCACACTCCTGCAGCACTGATTTTAGAGGAACTTTAGTCACTTTCTAAAAGATTTGTCTCATGTTCACTGACCACTGAAGCTCTGGTAGTTCTTTTAGGTGCATTAGACATCCTTTAATTTGTGGTCAAACATGGCCTTACACCCTTCTAGTAACTTCTGTGAGTCACAGAGACTGTCTGTGGTTTTCCTTTCAGCACTTAGGGTAATCCTGACAAACCGTTGACTGTCTATCCAACAAGTTATAGACTTCTAAAACATCTGGAGCTGTCCATCGATTCGGTGTCATTTTCTAAAATAAGGTAGTCATTATGTTTCTACCATCTTTCTTAAAGCTAAGAGTTCACCCAATCTACACCCAGACTTCTAATCCTTCTGAGGAGAGGACTTTGGAAATGGCCTAGCAACCTAACAATTATGCACTGTTGTCCACTCAGACCCCATGTCTAGCCAGACAAACTTCCCCAAGCTGTGGCTGCACTGAGATGGCCACCTACTGCGATTGCACCATTCTAAGGGTTGAGGTGTGGCTTTGGGACTTGAAAGTACCACCTTCCAGTAGTGACCAAGTTGGTGATCAAATCTTAATTATATAGCCTTTGGAACACTTGAAATTGAAGCCATGACACTGTCTTGACCTTATTCTAGGAAGAACTCAACCTTTATATTGCACTGTTTCTTCAGAGGCCATTCAGTGTTTCTTTCTTTCTAATGTATGAGACTGTTTGCGCACTAATGCCTTGTGGCTATGAATACTTGGTACTGTCACATGCTGAACAGTGCTGATACTGGTCTCACTGGAGGATGATGGCCTGCTTTCCTAGGATGTCCAAGTCCATGGCAAAGGGCCTATTGCTTTCCTGTACTAGGAAAGAGTCCAGCTTCTATATTGTTTCTTTCACAGTTTCACACTCTTACCATTTTCCCTAGGCCATTTCCTTGGCACAGACACAACTTCTGCTTTCTTGGTTTGTATACCACCACTATCTCCCAAAGACCTTGGGTGACAGAGCAGTGTGAGGCTGAGGGGGAAGTGGCTTTTGCTATATGTTGTTCCATTACAGGGATCCTACATCTGCAAGGCTTGTATTGAAAAGGTCTTGGTGACATAGCTCCTGTGAGATGTTGTTTCAGCATTCTTTCTCCTGTAACATCTGCATCCGCACCCATGGTCCTGGGACTTAGGATAATAAGAGTGACAAATGTTGATTGATGATTTCTTCAGACATCAGGTTCAGTGAAGTGTTTTTATCATTTCTTACCTTAGGGAAGATGTTCCCATTAAGTGCCCATCCCCTCACTAGACCTGCCCAGACTTGTCACTGTACAAGCTTTGGATCACTCTGGGATCTACCACATCTGTTTTCAACAGACTGTGTACTTCTTTTCCTTTTCATTATATTTGGCCTCAGTTGGGATCACTTTGAACACCTGCCAAGAGTGGAATGCTGCCTGATTGTCTCTAAAACACAGAAAATTAAAATTGGTTGACAAAACCTATACCCAGAGTGCCACTAGTTTGAATTAATAATTGAAGAAACCTCCAGTCCCTCTGGACTGTTAGAATCCAGGCTCATTATGCCAGGAAAATAAATGAGCATAATTGTGTCTTTCCATGTTATCAGAATTTATTGAATACAAATGAATTCGCAAGGGGCAGTGGTTTTCAGTGGCATTCATTTGCAATATAATTCTGCCTATTTTGGTAATCTTGCCAAAGTGAATGCAAGAGTTTTGTGTTTGTTTTTTCAATCTTAATTACTAATATTAACTTTCATATCACATGGCACATAGAAACTACACGTATCATCTATGCAGGTATATGAGTCACAGAATGAATACAAATTAGGCTACAGCAGAGTCCAAGGGGTTTTAGAAATGAGAGGAATGAGATGCATGTAGTGTGTATAATGCTAAGATAGTGAGTCCAAACGTCTACAAAGCTGTCCTCAGGCTGCAGATGAGTTGGAGTGAAAAGAGAAGGGGTTGTCAGCTTCACGGACTGATCTGGAGCAAGAGTGGAGGTCCAGGACCAGATAGGGTGAGCAGATAGACAGACAGACAGCAGTCAAGCAGGCCACTTCAAAGCCCAAGGACAGTCAGGAGTTCTCTGCTTGTCCTTGACTCACACACGGTCACCAGATGGTGAGGCAGTGCTATTGCAGTGTCCACCACTTTGAGGGGTCCCAGTGAGAGAGTTATGCCTTTACCTTGGTCTGTTCTGTCCAGTTAATTCTTAGGCCTGGATTCCCTGATTTAATTGTTGTTCATTAATTAACTTGAAGTTGAGATGTAATTTTATTTTTTAGTGATATGTTCTAGCATACTGTACCCGAGAAAGCTTAGATTGATTTCTAAATGTAATTTATCAAAGCGATATGTGTGTGTGTGTGTGTGTGTGTGTGTGTGTGTGTATGTGTGTGTGTGTGGGTGCATTCTTTAGCTACTTTCAGTTAAGAGTAATTCATTTCAGTACAACTAATATTTTTGTAACATTAAGAAACCTCACTAGAGCACAAATATCTTTGAGTTATTTTCAGCATTAATTGACAACTCAAATGAGTAGACACTTAACCAAAACCCAAATACTTCTGTTGAAACTATGGTCTCACTGTGGGGCTAGCCACTGTGGAAGACAGAAGAAACAGTGACATGGTTCTCTCCTCCTTGAACTCTCAACCCTATTTGGAACAAACCATGTTCACATAAATAACTGCAGTAATGAAATGAGGCTGTACAAAGTGTTCTGCTCTGATGGACTGATTTAGGTGGTCAGAAGAGGTCAAGGGCTTTAGGGAGTTGATTCACCGATGATAAATGGTGTGCATTTCTGTTATCTGGTATTTTTGGACCCTTCCGAACCATCAGAGATGTGCCTAAGACTTTTCTTTAAGTATATAGGCAGTTTTGCTATGAGTAGACAAGCTTGAGGAACCTGAAAAGCCTCCCTTGTGCTACACAACGGTGTTATTTCCTTTCTTTGGGGGGTGGGATTTCTGAATGGTTGTTTTTTTAATCTCCCTGGATGCAGGCCAGGCTATAAGGAGAGTATTTGATGTGTCAATAGTGGGCTCGTGACAGCTTTGACTACTTAGATGATGATGAAAGGCTAAACTTCGATAAAAATGGGAAAATAGGCGAAGGAAATCATGTTCTTCCATCTGTGCTCTCTTCTCTCTCTCTCTCTCTCTCTCTCTCTCTCTCTCTCTCTCTCTCTCTCTCTGCCTATCTCTCTAGGTGGTAGTTAAAAATCTTCTACCAGGGTGGTCTACATGGTCTCTTTGTGGTTTTGATTGTTTATATATTGATGGCTCAAGAGAGAGAGAGAGAGCACCCATGCCCAGACCCCTTAGAATCCAGTCCCATCCATGTGCCTAGTGTCATCTTCCTTGGGACAGAGCTCTTGCCCCTCAGCTCCTGCTTCTAATTGACAAACGGGCAGGCCAGGGCTAGGAGGGGTGTTTGGACTCCTAGAACTTTCCTCCTCCTTCGGTTCCTAGGACATTTGGTTAGAAATACTATCTGATATTGGTCCCATGGAGTAGTCTTATCTTCCTACTTCTAAAACAGATAAAGAGGGAAGTTAGACATGTGAATATCCACAATCACTTGAACATTCCCTTAGACACACTTAATTTTTTTCTTTAAAGTGAAAACATAAAACAAAAGCAAAATTGACAGAAAAGTGCTAAGACCAAGAGTTTGAGGGGAAATATGGCACAAATATGTTTACTAATGTTGGAGCAGTATTCTTGGAGAATAAGATCAACTGAACATTGGGCATTTCCTTTGCTTGTTTTGTAATTACCCTGATGCCTATTTCATGACAGTGTCCTGGCTCTGCCTCTTATTTGAATGTGAAGTTCAATACCTTCTCCGTAGTATCTTAACTGCTCATTTCTAGTTTGGTGTCGCTAGGCCCAGGCCCAACCACACAACCTGTGCAATCCCTTCACTGAGACCAGAATAGACAATTGTCTGCCCAATCACACAACCTGTGCAATCCCTTCACTGAGACCAGAATAGACAATTGTCTGTACTATTTGCAAAAATCTTGGAGCATAATGAATATACTCAAGCTCTTTAGGAGTCATGTGAAAGCACTGATGTGCCTTCAGAGCTTGTTTGCCTGGGTCAGAGGGTGGTGCAAGCCTAGAGTGTGGCTTGAGGAATTAGTGCAGCTTTGATCGGAGTCAGTCCAGTAGGCCTCCCTCAGGGTTCATTATTGCTGAGCGTTTTTAGGAGACAAGTATGTGTCTTGGTGGAGTTTTGCTGACACGTCCTTGACTATCTGTGTGTAAAATCAAAGTCGAGTTTTGTTTTATCACTTGTAAGCAGAAACTCACATGTAGCTATGATGCTCAGGCAAAAGCTTCCAATGCTTTCACAGAATGTAGTGAGGAAGCCTTCTGGGCCTCAGCACACACTCATTAGTGAGCTATACAGCTCTACCAAGGCTTCATTATGCTCGTCTCCAGCATCTCCCATTCCTTCCCAAGTGTAGAAGTAAGTTGGACCTGGTTCTTCTCTCAGTGAACCACTCTACCTGGAAAAAAGCTCCACCCTCTAGAACACACATCTTAACTAAGTGTTAGAAGCTATGATGTGTGCTGATATATGTGAGTGCTTGCTAGCGAGGCATTTTGCATAAGCCATTGTTCTGGACGTGAGGAAATATTGATCTAGTTCTGCTGTTCTTAGCAAGACATGATTCCAAGGCCCCAGAAAGTGCATGGTGAGGCATTTTTGGTTGTCATAGTAAGGGGTGCTGCAGTGTGCCTGCTATAATGCTGGACATCCCCACAACAAAGAGTTATCTCACCTCAAAAGTCAATATGTCAAAGTGGGAGACACTGTTATCTATTGTATAAGTCTGACACACACACCCAAATTATTTTACTACAGAGGCAAGTCCATACAGATGCCATTGCAGTGTGCACATATTCTTATGCTATGTAAGGGTGTTTCAGTCAATAGTGGGGTGTACATATTATAGTTATTTTGAGATTATATCAGCCAGTGATGTCACAAATCACATTAATTCAAAATCATTCTATCAGGGTCACACAATGACAGAATTGTCCAGTGATGCCCCGTGATATATCCCTTTGAGTATGTCAGTCTCATTAAGGCACTGTACCTGTATGTGTAAAAGTACATGTGTTTCTCTAACTTTTCATTTCTTTCTCTCAATATACTTTGAGCAGGATGGAGACAGAGTCACCTGTCTCTTTGCTTATTCCCCCACCAGCATGCCCAACCTGAAATCAGCACAAGGCTGACTGTCAAGTGTATATGGAGCCAAGAGCATGCCTAGGGATTAGAGTGGAGTGGAAAGACAATGCTCTAGGACCTGGGACACAATTGTGGCTTGAATGAAGTAGAAGTGCCTTGGCATTGCAACAACATTTTGAGAGTGAACACTTTAATACTCTTTTGGCAGGAGTTGCAAGGGTGGTTCTGACACACATCCTAGACTAGAACCCCATATAGTTAGGAGGAGACACCATAGGCCTTCAGATATGAGCATGGTACAACGTCATGAATGGACCCAAAGCAAAGTCTTTGACAAAAAGGAAGATGTAGATATGGGGCCTGTATTAGTGGGTTGTGTGGTAGGCATGGGGATGGATGGCCAATACTGTCGGTCTCCTCAGAGAAACGGAAGATAGAACCCCCGAAGTTCAGATTTCTACACTAGTCTCATCTTGTTTCAGATGTAAAAGAGCAAAGGGGGGGGGAGCAGAAAACATGATGCAAAAAGCCCTGGAATTAAATGAAGTGTATACATGATTTGGATTTTGTCCAAGTAACAAAATGTAGGTTAAACATTTCATCTGAGTCATTTCTAATAAACACAAAGCTGTGACCAGGCAACAGAAGACAGAGCTCAAGGGAGAAGAAGCCCCATACGGTTGATTTGACTGCATCTCCTGGCTAGGAAACGGAGCTGCAGCTTTTAGGATTAGATGATTGTTAAAATGGAATTCACGTTTCATCCCTGTCTTGTGTGTTATGGGGTGGCAAATTTCCCTGAGTGCATTAAATTTAGTTGCCCAGTTTTTACTGTGAGGTGACAGCGTCTTACCTATGGCTTTGTTAAGGTGATAACAGCATCAATCATGGGACCTTGCACAACCTGGTCTGTTATCACTACCTGTTGTGTGTGTGGGGCTGGGGAGGGCTCTCTTTCCTGTACTCTATTTCTGTTTCCTCAGCCCAGAAGTCTAACAACCTACACTTTTCTGCCTTTCACTGGCCTGTCTGTTGTTGTTACTCTTATGGAAAATGAGTAGAACAACCCAAACACCAAGGCCCTTCACCTTGGGAGGTGCTGTGCTCTGAAAGTGTTCTGAAATTAAGTTCTAGAGCAAAGAGAAGCATGGCTAAGAAAATCCATTTCTTTCTGTACAGTGTTTCAATCCTGTTTATAACTCAGGACAATTGCTTTGTTCACTAATCGGCTTTGAGCCACTGACTGTGATGATGTAAGATTTAGGGACCACACATGAACCTTTCCATTCAAGATCTACTTCTTTACCAGCCTCTCAGGTGCTCTCTTCCCTCTTCCCACCATTTTAATGTCAAACCTATTCTTTTCAAAGAACTGGGCATAGGGAAAAATCTCTTAGATTGTAGGAGAGTGTTGCTGATTCATTGCGACAATTTAGCAATGAGTCAACTACAGTATACCACATCCTGGGGAGATTTTAAAAAGTTGTTTAGCAACTCTGCTCACAGCTTCTAGTCAGGCAGCCAGGCTCTACATCCTGAACAAGGGAACAATGCCATGTCACATGTTACAGGATAGGTTCCAGCCTCCAATTCTCTACGGATCCTTCGGGGTTGCAGAGGCATCCCCCATGCACATGGCTGTGGTTTTTATCATCTTGCATTCATCATCCTATTCAGGAAGACAGATTTTTATTATGCAGCAAAATTGTTGCTGCAGGGTAAACTTTGACCCAAAGGGATTGTGTTCTTGACACAAAACATCTAAGCCAAGTATAAAAGCATAAAAAATAGAACTAAGGTAGGTTTCAGGTCCTTGTTTAAAAGTGACTTCTGTCAGAGAAGTGCTTGACTATTTAACAAATGGCTGTCTGCAGAGAACAAGCTTGCCCCTCTCACAGAAAGACAGATGGTGAGGGTCAGAACACAGAGGGACTCCTGTCCTTCTTGACTAGATTACAACACCATACTTTCAGTTGCTTGGAAGGAATTGTGTCAACAGCTCTACATCTTGAGTTTGAATATTGACCTTGGCTATATCAGCATCCACAGGCATTTAGTTAGTAGCTAATAAGAGCAGTCAGCCAAGTGAGACTATACAAACCCAAGGAGGTTCAAAGGTAAGTGGACACAGACCACTCTCGGCTCTACCAGTTCATTCATTAGCATCCCACAGTAAGCAGTCTCTAGAAGAACACAGCCAGAATCTGGAGCTCATGTGTGTGAAGGCTCTACCTCTCACTGAACAAAATTTTAATGGGATTCTAGGATATCAGGAGCACAGAATTGATAACTGACCCCAAGAAAATCTTACATGGAATCAAAACTATGTCACCTTGTGAGACAGTTTTTATATTTTTTTATATTTATATAGTTTTATATTTGCACCCAAAATTATATGTGCCCAAAATACAGAAGAATAAATGATAAAACAGAATATATGGTGAAGGGGACATTCCTGAGAAATGAGGGTTCCAGAAGGCTTCACGGGAAGAAGAGGCTTAGTTTTTGTCCTTGGCTGATGCGGGATTAAAACAAGGATTGATGGTAGCATTAGGCCTACAGATGTTTTATATTATTTTCATTGATTAGAAATCAGCCATGTGACCATGTCTATTTGCATGGAAGTCTGGAAATATTTGTTGAGAGATTAAGGAAGCAGTTTTGGTGGATGTGTGGCTTTAGTTTGAGTAGGTTGAACTTCGTGCTATACAGTGTTGAGCCATCCTCAGCCTTAGAAAAGATGAGAGTGTGCTAATTGGTAATGAAAATTCCATAAAGGTCTGACTCTTTTGTTATCTTCACAGCCACATCCTAAGCATATATATGGTATTCTTAAGCCAGTATGTCATAAAACAGTGGAATGAGCGTAGGTGCTGGTGAGGAATCTTTTATATGTGGATCTATCTAGGATGCATGAGTGGAAGAGAGTCAAATTGTGGAAGCCACTTTCAAAGTGCTTGTGTAGATTTGATAGAGCCTGAATAGTTACCCTTGAATATGTTCATTTTTAGAAATGTTTGCTTCTGATATTTTAACTCAGTTAGTGTATAGCTTAGCCATAGGTTGTAGTTCACCCAGAATCTCCTCTGAGCCGAAACCGTAGAAGCAGGTTGTGAGCTGCAACAGTGTTCCTAGGAAGGGCCAGCGCTTTCATTGGAGGAATTAACTGGAATCAGCCTGGGGACTTGGGCTGTGCTGTAAGACTGCAACCCAAACAAAATAAAACTTGACTAAGGCAGCAAACCCAGACTGAAGTTCAAGTTACTTTAACAGACTCTAGGGAAACACAAAGTGCAGTTGTATTAACTATGCAAAATTTACTCTTTGACCTTACAGAAAGGAAAGTTACCAGTGCACACATAATCTCCTGCCAGCATTGCAAAGTGTTGGACACGATAGCTTTTAGCAATTATGCAATATTTTAAAACTTTTTAATTTTAAAATATACTTTAAAAATAGATGCTGATCCAACAAGAACAGAGGATATCAATGAAAAGCCTGTGTTGTCGTGCACCTAAGAGAGGCCAGCACACAGACAGCCTTGTACAGCCAGCAACTTAGAGTTTAAGAAATTGCTCACAGATGAATTCCTTAGAAATCAAAAGCAAGGGTCAGCATCGTCCTGTCCTCCCCCTGGATATAACCTCTGGGTCTTATGCATAAGCTGGGACCATGTCAGCAGCTTGCCCAGACTCCCGTTACCCAGCTCTAAAGTCTGATGACAGACCTCTAACTTCAGGTTTATGCAGAGTTGAGTGAGAATTCAGAACAACCCACGATTCTTGGGAGACTTTTAATGATCTTGATCTGGAAACAATATAAAAACAAGAGAGTATTTTGTGGTATTTTTGCATGTTTTGTATTGGTTTAGGGAACAATCCAACATTTAAGAGGTTTAAAAAAATAACAAACCTTTATGAAGACTTAACATGGCCTCTCTTTTTTCTTAATTCTTCCCCACCAAAAAAATAAACTATAATAATAAAAGTGACTAGAACAATTAGGGAATACAGAAACAAAGGACAGGGCCAGCTAGGCTAGGGAGAGGTGACTGCCAGTAGGATCCCCACAGCCAAGGCTAGTAATGTCTGCTGCTCTTATAGACAGAACTGGAAAGGGCGAGAGGAAATGACTGCAGCTTGGGCTTTCCTTCTGATGTCCACGACTCTTTGGGCCTGTGTTTCTCACTGACCAAGGTTTCTTGGTCTATGAACTCTCCATCTGAGGTAATAGGGAGCTGTAAGCCCATTAGTTAGCTCTCCAGCTCCAATCTCAGAGAACCTAGTCTTAGGAAGCAGAAGAAGTCCTGAGGAAATGTTCAGGGCGTGACCGTGCCAAGGACTCCAGAGCCTCAGCCCCACTGAGGAATGGCTAAGTGCTACCTCAGTACATCTTGCAGAGCGTGGAGGTAGGATTGAGGCTCATAAGGAAATGGCGAAGCCTTACCTTCTGACTTGTGTGTGGATTCCGATAGCGTGTGCAGAAAATATCCATTACAACTTTCTGTTCCAGAATATTTATGGCCTGAAGACTGCGCCCCTATGGAGGCTGCTCCTACTGAGACTGGCAAAACTTGTGTCCTTGATCCAGCTACACAAACACTTCCTCCTTGTTTACCTGTGTATGATAACCCATCTCCATGTCAAGCTATATGCAATAACCCTGCTTACATGTTCAGTTATACATAATAAACACGAGGTGCTTCTAGGGTGTTGCAGTTTTGCCAGTGGATAGTTTAGACCTCATGACTCCAGCTTTTCTGTGTCACTGTGTTCACCTATCTTTTCTTTATTCTTTCAACTCCCAGTTCAATCAGTCTGTGGAGGGTGAACAAGGAATTGGCACCAGCTCCATATCCCCGTTTCCCTGTGATCTATTTACTGAATTCACCTACTTCTGAAAAATGAGACTTCATTCATAAAGTATTGCATTGGGACATTTTTTTTGGTTGTTTTTTATTTTTTGTTGTTGTTGTTTGGTTTTTCGAGACAGGGTTTCTCTGTATTGTTTTGGAGCCTGTCCTGGAACTCACAGAGATCCTCCTGCCTCTGCCTCCCAAGTGCTGGGATTAAAGGCATGTGCCACCAACACCTGGCCGCATTGGGACAGTCTTTTTGCCAGCCTTGTAGGTTTGTTAGATGTGAACTAACTCGGAAGCACTTTTAGTTTTCCTTTTTGCAACTTTCTGAATATACAGTTACAATTCACAGTGACTCCGTTGTCCAGAGTGTTGGGAGATGTCCACATCTCTGCCTTTCAAAGGGAACAGAGAGACCAATAGGCAGAGAAATGGGGGACAGCTGCTGGCTCAAGAAGATGAGGAGTAGCAGGGATAAGGGTTTCTTGAGGTTAGAAGGAGGGAATACAAAAAGTCTCCAAAATTATAAGACATCTGCTTTTGGGCTTCATAGGTTCTCCCAGTATCATCCATTTACAACGTTATAACCAGTGAAATGGTCCTCTTGCACATTGACTTCCAGAATATCCACCTTCCAGAGCAGGCAGGTGGGTTGCCTCCTCTGGTTGGACCATTATTGGGGCATCCTCCAACAGCTGGACGCTGACTGAGACTGAGCGTGAAGCCTTAACTGCAGGAAGATATATGCAGAAAGATGTGAATCAAAGAGATCAAAAAAGTCTCAGCAAATGGGACCCCTTTGCTTGGTTAGAGGATGGGTGACAAGAGGCAATGATCATTACAATAGTTCCCTCATCCTGGATTCACTTGGATAACTGGTGTGTTTTTGTTGTTCTTTGTTTTAACTTTCTTCATTTTAAACTGATCTCATATCCTAGGAAAACCGAGATGATTGGTTACCCTAAGCCTACTCTAAAGCTAGGCTTGAGAAAGTAAATGATAAGGAAAGATCGTGGGGATTGGAAGGGATGCTGTGTGCAACCATATAACGGAAGGTGATCTTTTTGTAGCTGGAATGTGTAGGGCCAACAGGGAGGATGGAAGAAATGCTTGCTGGGAATCCAATCTAATGCTCAGAGTGAGCTGATCAGTTGGTGCAGAGACCAAATACTAAAGGAAGGCCTTGTGTTTGCTCTGGACATCTTGGTTGTATCAACTGTGTGTACTGACTTTTCTAAATATGCTTTTTTTCTCTCTTTTCTTAGGGAGGCAGGACACAGTGTGTGAGAGAAGTCTGTCCCATTCTCTCTTGTCCCCAGCACCTTAGTCACACACCCCCAGGACAGTGCTGCCCCAAGTGTTTGGGTGAGTGACAATTTACAGGTCAAAGAACAATGTAATTTCTTCTCGAGGTTTCTACGGAGTGTATATGTACGTTGCTTCATGGCCTGGTGGAGACAACTGCTCCTTCTAACTGTGTGAGTAGGCTTTGGCTCTTACCCGAGAGCTGCTCAGAGGCTGCTCTTCTCTTGACTTCCTTTGGTTCTGGAGCCTGGCGCGCAGTTCCCGCCTGGATAATGTTCAGCGAGGCAAGAATGAAGAAAGAGGCTCTAGCTGGACATGTGACTGTTACTAGTGTGTAGCAAAGGCCTTTGGAAGCAAATGTGTGGAAGACTGTAGACTAGCGTCACCCAAGAGCCGAAAGCACACAGGAGGGTAGGATGCCCAGAAGTGAGAAGCTTGCATAGAAGACCAGTTAACCGTTGACCAGAAGGGAGTATCTGTTATCCCATCGAGCCTTTACTACAGACCAGGCACTACACACAGGTTACATGATTTTTCTTAATGAGTCTTGGGAGACGGTGAAATACAGAACAGGACTCCTGCATGCCCCACTGGCACTGTTAGCAGTTTTAGCCCTCTGAGGAGAAGGCATTCCACTGATCTGCAGAGATCAACAGGGAAGGCTGGTGGCGTCCTTGGTCACCTCTGGTTTGTTTTTTGCTGATTGTTTCTCTGGATCTCTGTATTATTTTGCTTTTGCTTTTGGTATCATTTTCATCCTATGGTACAACTGAACCAAGGCTGTGTAGCACAATCACTGAAAGTTTGTGAACAACAAGGGGATAGATTTACAGAGATGTGGAATGAGGATCCTAAGACAAGATGCTAAGCTTCCTAGTTCATGGAAGGCCTTAATTGTTTTTTGGGAGGTGTTCACTGAGTGTCTCTGATTTTGCTTCAGCTCCTGGCAGTTCCATGCATACCCCTTTTGGAGTCCTCCCCCTTTCTTTCATGGTTTGCTTTCTCTAACCCCAAGCCAGTCTGTTGACTTACATCCCCCCCTCACAGATTATCACACCTTCAGTTTAGCTTCTTTTTATAACCAAACTGCCAAATAAGGCATTTGTGTTAAACTGCTTTCTCTTCTTGAGGGATTCCTGCCATTTCATGTGACGGTGTTTGCCATTCTGTTGCATGCACAAACCCCTACTTTCAAGCAAATGTGGAGTAATTAGGACGACAAGAGAGGACTGTTAGATGCACTGGGCTAAAGACAGTTTCATGTATCTGTGCTTCATTCATTGCCCATCCACCTGTGCTGCCCGGAATAGAAACCAGTGGAGTAGATGTTGCCAAGCTGAGGGCATGGTGGAGCCTGTGCCCTGTAAATGGGAGTTTGTCAAAGAGGAAGTGGTGATTGGTTAAGGTCTTGCAAATAAATAATGCTGACTGAAGCTTGGAAGCCAAGGCTGTTTGGTGTGCTGATCCATTTAGAGGATTCTCACATGAACCATGGTGATTATAGTTAGTGCACATTTTACGTTTTATGGGTTTTTAAGTCTGTCTACATAAAGAACAGTAAGTTTTGGGAAACTTAAAGATCACAGTTTCACCAAATGAGACCTCTTTCTTCTTTGGGCTAAACCACAGTGGAATGGTGTGGAAATGGCTTAATCAAGCTGTCCTCCCAGCCTCTGAACCACTACCTAGAATGTTTTGTGTTGGCCATAATGACTTGGGAATAAAGTGAGATCTTGTGTTCTTTAGTGGTGGAAAGAAACATATCAACACAACAACAGAAGCAAAAATACAGCTAAAGGCAAACCGCCTGAAACTATCTGCTTGCCTTCAACTTCTAGCGGAATGGATACTGATTTGCTCTTAGTTTTTCCTCTTTACCTGGATGTCTGCACATGGAACATCTCTGCCATTTGGATTGCAGAATTTCTTTCCCCCTTTGCTCATTTTCAGTGAAGCATCTCATCAAAGATCAGGATACATAGAAGAGTACCCAAGACACCTCTCCAGATGGCATAGCCCAGGATAATACTGACATTACATCACCATTAACAATGCTAATCGTTATCATCTGCCATGTTCTTGGAGTTCAGATAACAGCAAGGCACTTTTCAAAGATTTATAGCCATAGTTCTAGGTACAATTTACATTTTTGTGAAGGGTAATTTAAGCCAGTGGCCACATCTAACTCAGGAAATAACTATCTTAGTGTTCAGGAATCAATCAATAGATCAGTCAATTCATAGATCCATCCATCATCTATCCATCTACTCACCATTTATAAAATATCCATTTATACAGTAGTATTGAGTAGAATAATAATAGTATAAGCAAGTTGCAGTGAAATTATTGAAAAGGGCCATGTAGTTTAAGAGGAAGAACCTCTGGGGAGGAAATGTGTGCTCCAGCCAGGAAGAAGACGTATTATAATTGGTTTATGAGCAAGATTCCACAGAGACATTATGATTTTTTTTTATGTTTGAGACAGATTCTTGCCATATAGCCCAGGATGGCACTGAACTTGTGTTCGTCCTCCCTCTGTCTCCCAAGTAGTATAACTAAACATGTATCACCAAACCTGGCTCTACATCGATCTCTGTAAATATTTTTATTTATTTTATTAGTTATTTGAGAATTTTGTGCAGTGTGTTTTGGGCATATTCCCCCACCCTCTGCAATTCTTCCAAAATCAACTCCCACCTTCCCCATCCAATCAACTTTATGTCCTTTAAAAAAATACCCAAGATGCATCTATACTGTGCAAATATTCTTGGGTGTGTGGTTTTACCAGGGGTTACACTCTTAGAGAAAATCTACTCTGTTTCCAGCAGCTAACAATTCCTAATAGCTCCTCATCTTGGGGTGAGAATTCACACCCAAATTCACTCTCTATGCTGGATTTTGGTCTAGCTTGGACTTGCACAAGTCTTGTGTATTTTGTCACAACTGCAATAAACTTATATGGACAGTTTCCTACTATGACAAAAGATACTGTTTCTCTACAATCATCTACAACCTCTGGTTCCTTCACTTTTTCTGCCTCCCCTTCTTCTTTAAGCCCTTAGCCTTGGAAGGAGGTACAATATTTATGCTTCATTTGGAGCTGAGCATTCCACAGTCTCCTATTTTCTGAGCCTTGGCCTGTTGAGGGTGGGTCTCTGTTAGTCACTATCTACTGCAGATAGAAGCTTCTCTGATGAGAGGTGACAGATGCATTAATCTATGCACATAATTATTAGTCATTAGAAGTCTACTTAGTACTACGTCTGCTAATAATAGCAGATTCTCTCCCAGGGTCTATGACATGCCTAACTACCTATAGGGTTTTGACCTGATAATGGTGCCACATATGGGTTTCATCTTGTGGAGTGTGACTAGCATTGAATCAGAAATCAGTTAGTTACTTGAATGACATTCATGAAAGTATTGCTCCAGTGGGAATGTCTTGCCAGGCCATGCTTTAATGTAGATTTACATGTGGGTAAGAATGATGAGTAGTTTTCTCCTCTGATAGTATCCAGTACCATAAAAGCTAGCAAGTAGGAAGGAAGCTTCCAAGTTGGTACTAGCTTAATTGTTTCATATTACAAAGTTCTCAAGTTCTAGAGGGCAACCAAGAACACTGGCAGTAATCTATATTACTTGTGGGGTGGTGTAGGTATCTGAGACCTCACTAGTCAACAACCCCACAACGAGTAACCTATTCTGACACTAGTCTCTTTTGTTAGTCTCTGGTCTCTAATAGGCGTATTGTCCGGTTATAGGGTAAATCCGTTCTAACTTTCTCTCATATGTATGTGTCCAGAAGTAGACTTTCATCTGGATTTTTAAAGAGACTTTAGTGCTATTTATTACTCCCCATATTAGCTGCCCTCCCCTCTGCCATTCCAATTTAACACTTTCCTTTCCATTATTCCTTGTTAATACTTTTTATACCAATGTGTTCTGTCTCTATCCCTTAGAAAGCCCCTCCACATGGCTCCTTTGTAATTTTCCAAACTCTGTGGTCATTCTAAATGAAATGTAAGTACCTGAAGACTCAAAACTAACATCCATATATGAGAGAAGATAAAAGGTCTTTCTCTTTCTGGGTCTGGGATATCTCACTGAGAATGATAGTTTCCATCATCATCTATTCACTAGCAAAATTTTAACATCGGAATAATATTACATTGTGTAAATATGCCACATTTTCCTTATCCATTTATTAGCTGATGGACATCTGTCTCCATTCAAGGGCTATCATTAATAGAGCAGCAATGAATGTGGGTGAACAGGAAGCTCTATATTAGGATATGGAGTCCTTTGTGGATATTCTCCAGAGTGGTATAGCTGATCATGGGATAGACCTATTGTCATTATTTGAGGAACCTCAACACTTGTTTCCATGGTAGCTCCACCAGTTTGCACTTCCACTAGCAGTGACTGCTACATGCTCACTTTCCTTAGATCCAGGGCAGTACTTGCAACTATTTGTTTGTTTGATCTTAGCCATTCTGACTGGTATAGGGGAAAGTATAAAAAATGGTTGTTAATTTGCATTTCTCTAATATCTAAAGATGTTGAACACTTAAAAATATTTCTTAACCATTTGTATATCATCATTTGAGAACTCTCTGTGTAGTTCCATGCCCCATTTTGTAAGTGAGTTGTTTGGTTTCTTGAAATTAAAGTTTTTGAGTTACTTGTATATTGTAGATAGTAGCCCTTTGTCAGATGCACAGTTGGAAAAGTTGTTTTCCCTTTCTTTGGGCTGCCCCTTCCCACAAGTGATGTGACTTGCTGGATATAAACAACAGTAGAAACAACGGAGTATACAAACTTATGAAAGCTAAATAACCAAAATTGCAAGAAGAAAAAAAATCAAAAAGGAAAATTAAATTTTCCTAGAATTGAATAGAAACACAAATTCATTATACCAAAATCTATGGGGTATCATCTGTCTGTCTGTCTATCTATTGAATGTTAGTAATTGCGTGCCTTTTACCACAAACCATTTATGGTCAATTGTAAAATTAGTAGATAAAGTATAGAAAAGGACATCCAGGGCATAATTTTATAAAATAATTTACAGAAGTGTAGTTTAATTTTATTTCTTCAAGGACAGAAGCATATCTCTGATAGATTGATAAAGAGAATAATGTTCAATTTGTGAAAACTTACCAACATCATTGTTGTAGTAAATACTTTTTAAACTGGCTACAGGTGTTTCCTGTACTATAATGTTCTAAATCTAAGATATGTTTCAGCAGAAGTGATTATAATGGGATGGGTCAATCCATGTAATTCAGCTAATGGTTTTCTGATGCTCCAGAATGACATCAGCGGGATCCTTTGAGGAGTGCTTCGGAAGGGGATGCATTTTATATTTCTTTGGAAGTTAAAGAGTCTCAAGATGCGGCTGGGCACATAGGAATTACCTGTGTTGATTGGCATGTTAATAATGGTTATGAGCGAGGGAAATATCCTAGTGGGCAACAGTGTTGAGCAAATTTGGGGATCATAGTTTAGGTCCTCAGAACTCAGATGGTAAACACATTGATATTGTGGCTACTTTGTAATCCCATTTTGTGGGAGTAGAGGCAGGGGACCCTTGGAAGTAACTATCTACACTAGTCAAATTAGTGGGTTCTGGATACAAGAAAAAGAACATGCCTTAAAATGTAAAATAGAGAGAAATTAAGAAAGGCACCTGATGTTTCACATGCATGCCCACGTACATACACATGCGCGCGCGCACGCGCGCACGCACACACACACACACACACACACAGATACACATACCCACAACACGCATACCCACTATACACACATATACAAGCCCAGAAAGTGTAATGATTAAGCTAAATTTTGTCTAATCATGGGATGGTTTTTGGTTGTATACTTTACATTATCATTGTAGATAGAGGTGGTTATATGAGGCAATGGCATTATTGATACCGCTTTGAGTGAAGTCAATGAGCCTAGAGTGATCGTAGTCAAAGTCATGATAGAGTCTATAGTTGGGATCCAAAGCATAGCTCACTGTTATCTTCTGATGTCTGGAAAGTTTCCTCCTCATGATGAGACCCACTTGATTTAGTGTTGGGTCTGTGCTGTACCCTTGACCTCTCATAGGAAGACACTATTTTTTTAACTTCTTTTAGTGGTATTTCCAACAACTATAATTGTGAGAATAACATTTAGCATATGTATAGATGTACTTGGCATATTGATAAAGATTCCATGAGTCCTACTAATAATGAATATTAATCTTCCTTAAAAAAGAAAGAGTAATGTGCCTATAAATTTGTTCAGTGACCATGAATTATCAGTTTCTTAATAGTCTTTAATTAAACAAACTTCAACCATTTCAGAGATGGGTCCATGTTGTCTTAGGAATAGAAACTCAAGTGCTGGAAGGAATAAATCAGATCATATTCTTTTTTGGGACAGTGTGTTGTCTTCTTGCTCACCAGTCCTGCCCTCACAAAAGTTGGATATAACATATAGAATTGAAGTTGTCCTGAGTTTTCCTTGAATTAACTTCCCTGTATATGACCTTGTGTAATTTCTTTACTGGTCTTATGTGTTAACCTATTTAGGGTATTATAAAAAATATCATTGACTGGGTCACTTTCAAACAACAGAAATGCCCTTCTGGAACATGGAAAGCCCAATGTCAAGGTTCCTACAGATTCTGTGAGCTTTTTCTTCGTAGCTCATAGATGCTTGTCTTGTTGTTCTTCACATGGTGGGAGGAAAAAGCAGTGTCTCTTGGGTCTGTTACAAAAAGACATTTTAGTGAGAGCTCCTGCATCCCCAACAAGCTAATCACTTCTCAAATCTATCTCTCACCTCTTAGTAAGATTGCTTGGTGCTACGTTTCAGTGTATGAGTTTTGTGGGAACACAAATCATGTAGACTGTAACAGTTGCAACTTCATGATAATCCTGAGGATACCTTGATTCCTTCCACCTACATCTTCCCTCTCACTAATGCTACCATGGGAGATGATGTCACTTGTTGTCTATGGCACAGCAGACCTAATGTCTAGAGTTCACCATGTTGTTCTGAAATAATCTTAACTCCATGTAAGCTCCACAAGGCAGCATGTGTCCACTATGGTAAACAGATAGCTTGTTGAATCTGTGAAGTTCATTGTGGAATCAAACTTTTATACAATTACTCTTCAAATTCATAATTCTTGGGGGCCTCCTGGTGTACCTGGAGGTATTTTTGTATGTCACATTTACTGGTCTTGTGGGAATCTTCCACTGCCCTGTGATTTAATTATCAGTGATAAGATAGAAATTGGAATATGCCTTGTCTCTGTCTTGCTTACATTGTACTTATTCTTGCTTCCCTATAGGTCAGCGGAAAGTATTTGACCTTCCTTTCGGGAGCTGCCTGTTTCGCAGTGATGTTTATGACAACGGGTCTTCATTTGTCTATGATAACTGCACAGTGTGCACTTGCAAGGTAAGGGGGCTCTAGGGGCTGTGGTGCTACCCAGTGGGCTTGGATTACAGTAGAATTGTAGGCAAATGTGGTAGCATTTTTTCATCGGGAGGAATCACTGCTGATGCTATTTGAAGAACATAATCCTATGCAAGGTCACAGAGAAGATCTGGAGGCTGTCCTAAGCATTATTTATAGTTAGACAAATACAAATGTGTCTGTTGTAGGGCTCCACCTATCTGAAATGAATTCTAACAATGAAAATAACTTCAATTGTATTCAAGAGAAGAAAAAGGCATGTCTTTATATTTCACTACAGAGGTGAATCTGATCCATGTCAAAGCCCATGAATATTCTCATGAAGTGATGGTTTGCACGATCCTGTGCTAAACGTACAACTCCCTTTATATACACTGCTTTATGTAAACACTCAGAGCACCTCCTTGTGAGTTTAGTCTCCATGCCCACAGCTTCACATCTATACTGAAATCTCATAGGCCACAACTTTCTCCTGTTAACTGAAACTGAGGCTTTCCTGAAACATGTCACCTTCCCAGTTCTCTTGATTGAGGGACAGCCTATCAGCCCACAAATGGGAGCTAGTTATGTTAGCATTTACATCACTCTGCATCTTAAGACATCTTTGAGGCATAATCAGGCAACGTGTCCCAGTATTCTAGTTAGAATACTAGAATGAATACTTGTCCTGAAAGTGATGGTCTTATCACAATATGAGTTTGTGGACATCTTTGGGTCAGCCATGACTTAATTACTGTTCTATTGCTGTGAAGAGACACCATGGACTAAAGCAACTCATAAAAGCATTTAATTGCAGACTTACTTACAGTTTCAGAGGATAAGTCCACTAACATCATTGTGGAAGCATGGCGTTGGAGAAGACTCAGGCAACTCTTATAAAAGCATTTAATTGCAGACTTACTTACAGTTTCAGAGGATAAGTCCACTAACATTATTGTGGAAGCATGGTGTTGGAGAAGTAGCTGAAAGTTTTACAAACTGATCTCCGGGTGACAGGGGTGGGGGAGACTGGGCCTGGCAGGGAGTTTTAAACCTCAAAGCCCACCCTGCCAGCGAATACTTCCTCCAGTAAGGACATGCCCCCTAACCTTTATTATTTTTCTTAAATGGTTCATCAACCTAGGACTAAGTATGAAAATATATGAGCCTTGTAGGAGGGAGGGTGCTCCCATTCAAGCCACAAAAGGTGGCATTTATTGTGATGACCAATATCCCTTTCTGTCTGTGGGGTTTCCCCCTCCAACAGCCTCATCCTTTGTTCTTCCTAATTTCTAGGGAAGGTGCAGGAACCTCTGTTTATGTAGAGAGTGAAAGAAAGAAGGGCAGGAAAAAGGAGATGTGCTGGCCGATCTGGGAGTTCTTGTCTCATTGAGGATGTACATTAAGCATGAAGTTGTAGGCCAGTAGAAGTAAGACTGGGAATGTTCTATGCCCTCATCTGCTACAGATGTTAGTCAGGAGACCAGTTTTGAAGTGGATGAAGTGTTTATTGCACCATACTAAAGCACGGTGCTGGGAGAGTACAACAGAGAGAGCCTTTGTGGGTTGTTAAAGGAGGGCTGAGAAGGATGCCTAGGTGGGGTGAAAGTCATTTCCAATTTCTAGTCTGCCTTTGGGCCTCCAGGACTCTACAATCGTGTGTAAGAAGAAATGCTCCCAGCCTGGTATCTGTGACAATGATGGAGGTGCCTGTTGTGAAGAGTGTCTCCTACGAGTGCCCCCAGATGATGTCAAAGTATGCAAGTTTGGTAGCAAGATTTTCAGGGTATGTATGCAATAAACTGTAACAAGTGTGGGGAGCTGTGGGAGTCATTAGTTCCAGACATAACACAGATTAGAGTTTTATGTAATCTATACATTTAAAAACAGACATGTATATTTGATATATTAATTTACGTGTGTGTGTGTGTGTATGTGTGTGTATGTGCACGCTCTAAAATCAAGGACATGGAAGATTCCAAATGTGTCAGTGTTATTGCTCTTTCTATATGTGATCAGCCAATGCCTGAAGTTCAGCTGAGCATGCCACATGGGTGGCTGGTGTGTTTATGGTGACCAAATGCCTGACAGCATGCCATTTACTTGGGGATGCACAGTGAACCTTGTCCAGATCATGACCATGGCCAGATCCTGAAGGATCTATGATTAATTAGATGGTTTCAGCAGCATTCTACAGATTTCTTTAAACAAATGGCTCGCTTCAAGGTGTTCAGATGAGGATGCTTACTATGTAAGTAGCCAAGCTTAAATTTGAGAGTCCAACTCCACAGTACTCAAACACTTGCTTACTGGCCATTCAACTCTACCTGGAGTGTGCTCTACCTTTTTTTTTCTGGTGATCTTAAGTGGGATAGTAATTACTTAACTTCAGGAAGCAAGTGTTGGCTTTGTTCATGCTGTCTCCTCTCTCTTATCCAGAATGTTTTCCTTAAGCATGAATGAGATAGAAAGAGATAGAGATAGAGAGAGAGACAGACAGACAGACAGACAGACTCTGTATCAAAGACACGCTTGATGACAGTCATGAGCATCTAGACCCTTACCAGCACGTCAGATGCGGAGGCCTGCTCAGGCTTCCTATCCACTGACATGATCGAAGAGGGGTCTGGATTCTTAGGGAGCCTGCAAAACAGAAGACAGTGAATTAAGCCAATAGGAGGGGGTCATGTAGTAAGTTCTCAGAGACACTCATGCAAAATCCTTTGTTCAAAGCCATCACTTCTCCCTAGAGCACCAAGAAAAAATATGTTCCTCTCGTGATAGTGCTTTGGGCAAAACACCTTCAAATCACTTTATAAAAAGGCTTAAAGTACTTTACAGAGATTGTGGGCCCTGGGAATATTTGCTCATAGCACATTGGTAAGTTCAATGCCCTGTAAAGACAGATCCGGTTAGTTCTGTCTCTCTCTTGAAAGGAAGCAGAGGGTGGGCAGTCCTTAAAATAGCTTCAAAACTTGAAAAGTGAGAGGATGCACCGAAGATCTTGAATCCACAGGCCTGGGAAAGAATCCTTATTTTGCCTTTAGATCTGCCTGTTATCTGATCTTTCCAACTTCACGTACAGTATGTCCCTGCCTGATGTGTTCTGGCTCAGACCCGGACAACTGCACACTATAAATCCAATGAGCCCAATACATATACCAAGTAGCTTTCTAGCTAATAGTCTAATCTCAGAAATGCGTCCCCAAATGCTATCCTACGCTTTTGGAGGAGAGTGCTAGCCAGGCAGTGCATGTCTCTAGGAGTGGTCTGTCTGGGCTCTGTGCATTCAAATGGCTACTGACCAGGTACCTGCCTGGCCACTGAGAATTGTGTGAACAATTGCTGTTCTCTTCAAGACCTGGAGGGGGGGGGTTAGGGGCATGGCACAGCTTGGCTTATATCAACATACCTCAACATCTCAATTAATTATTATGCCTGAGACAGCAAATGTTTCAATCTCATTAAACAGAGGACAGTTAAGATTTTGTTCATGCATTGCGTGTATGAAAATCCATACTTCCTTGTCTTCCAGGGTGAAAGTAAAACAAAACAAAGCACATGAGAGGAGAGATGCAAACAGGACTTGGTTAGATAGAGGCATCCTCCGTATTTTGGAGCAAAACACGCAGTGCTTGGAATCCTCCCTAACTACTATGTTAAGTTGGTTACACATAGGTGCCCCGGAGTCACTTGGGCTAAGCTTGTGTGACTCAGGCAGGGTAGTCCTGCTCTTCTCAGTCTGGGAATCACAGCCCACTGACTCAGCTCCGGCAGCCCCCTGATAGCAGAATCCTGTGTTGTGTCCCTCAGGATGGAGAGATGTGGTCCTCAGTCAACTGTAGCATCTGTGCTTGTGTGAAGGGGAAGACAGAGTGTCGCAGGAAGCAATGCATTCCCATCAGCAGCTGCCCACAGGTATGTTGGGAATTCAGCTTTACTTTCCCATTACCTTCAGAAATGCACAGCCCGTGGCATTTTCTGAAAAGATAACCAGACAGTGCAAAAGCTTACATATACTCCGGTGGCTGAAGCCTCTGTGCAGCTTACTGGTTCCTTCTTACCATCCCCACCTGGAGTCAAGCCTGGTGTCAGAAAACTCTTTTCCAGTTCTTCCTGAAGTCTTCCTACTTTTGATTGACTTCCTGTGTGTATTTGTAAACACTTCGCTCTCTCTGCCTGGACCTTGTTTTCTGTTGTTGGGTTTTCTATTTAACGTCGTAACTACATTTACTCCCCCTTCTTTCTTTTTGTCTTTTTTCTCTCTCAAATCTCAGCTTTCTTCGCCTAGCCACGGTAATATGTGGTTGTTTAATAGTAAATTCCCCAGGAGGATTTCCTTGCTTTGCAGAAGCCCCAACTCCGCTGCAGAAAATTCCTCTCTAGCCCTGGACTCCACTGGAGCCCCACATGGAAATAGCGTCCTTCTGGAAATACCTCTTTTCAAAAGCCCACAGCCCAGGGCCCCGAATAAAGCCACCATTATCTTCTGAAGCCTGGGTTCCATTGAATCCACCTCAGCAACGTTAAACCTTTCAAGGCTTTGTACGTTTTGGGAAAATGTCAAACCTATTCAGTACCTTCTAGTGAATGAAGGAAACATATCCATATATTCAGAACATGTCCTCTATTCGCTGTTATAGAAAGCTTTTAATTTTATTCACATCTGTTATTATTATAAACAAAAAGTTGCTGTTTTTCCTTGAGTGCCAAATGAGGCACAAAAAAACAACAGCTGTTGCCGTTGCACAACTGAATGGGGGGGGCAAGGGTAAAAAAAAACCCCTAATTAGTCTTGCTTTAAAAAGCCTCAGACATAAAACTGAAAACTTCCCATAAAAGAAAAAAAAAGTAGGTACAATAAGCAGACTTGAACATGGGCTGCTTATAAATATTCATTGGGAAAAATGGAATCACATCATTTCTGCCAGTCCTCGGGGAACCCTCGCTGCTAATGAACTCTCCCAGCACATGTTAGTAATAATGGGCTTCCTTATTCTACAAGACAAAACCGGGGAGCAGTGCCAAGCTGGTGGCTCGTGTAACTGCCTGAGCAGGCCACTGTGCAGTTTCCAGTTTTGCTCCAGCTCTGCCACTTGTAGCTGGGTCCGTGGTTTCTGCTGGGAGGTCACAGCTCTGTTGCCTGCATCTCCCTTGTGATCTCTCTGTGTGTGCCCCACTCAGGCCAGGAATGTCCATCCCTCCCTGAAAGGCCTGTGCCTATCCTGTCCCCTCTGCAGATGCTTGCCAGGACCCTGGCTTTACTGTGTTCCCCACGACCATCTTTGTTTCTAGGCATCCCTCCAACCTGTGCTCCCCTTCCCCTTCTCAGAGCCAGCACAAGGTCTTTGGAGGATAGTTTAGCACTGCTATGAAATCCTTTAAAAAGAAAAGACAACAATTTAGTTCACCTTCCCTTCATTGATCGGGGAAAGTAAAAAAACAAACAAACAAACTAAAATTAGAAAACAAGAGTCTGTGTCTGCTGTTACACCCTTTCCAGTTACCATATCTTTTCTTTTTCTTTTTCTTTTCCTTCCCAGGAGGGGGTTGTGGTTGTATTTGCTGTATTCCCTCCTAGGTAATTCCCAAGGCTCTGGCAGTTCCAGTGAGATAGACCACTGTCTCCTCAATATCATCCATGTATACTGAGGTCTTTTCTGTGGTCATAGAAATATCCTCCCTCCCCCTAAGACTTCTCTGCTGCAGTAGGGACTGAATAGATCCTTCTTCCAGATGAGGCTACAGTGTGTCCAGTTTCCGGCTCATTACATACAACCCAGGCTGTCTGACTTCACAGTTTGTGCTTTATTCATCCCCACTAATTTACTTCACTTTCATTTTCTGAACATGGAAAATGGCAGTGTCTGCT
The DNA here is from genome assembly GCF_017639785.1 of Mesocricetus auratus. Classification (NCBI taxonomy): domain Eukaryota; kingdom Metazoa; phylum Chordata; class Mammalia; order Rodentia; family Cricetidae; genus Mesocricetus; species Mesocricetus auratus. The sequence goes on from NW_024429203.1 coordinate 3,602,707, forward strand.
GAGATACACATGTATGGAATCACCCAGTTGCACTTGGATAGAAACCTGGCTTCGAACTAGTGGGGCAGAGTGCCTCGGACCAGCCTCTGGGGAAATCGTTCCACGGGACAGGGGCTGATCTTCTTTGACTTTGTCCTTGAGAAATTAAATGAGATCTATGGCAGTGGTTCTCAACCTGAGGGTTGTGACCCCTTTGGGGGTTGAATGACCCTGCCACAGGGGTTGCATATTAGATACTTATAATTCATAACAGTAGGATATTAGTTATGAAGTAGCAATAAAAATAATCTCATGGCTGAGGGTTAGCGTGTCATGAGAAATTGTATTAAAGGTTGCAGCATTAGGAAGGTTGAGAACCACTGCCCTATGACGTTATAGAGTTTATTGTGTCATTATAGGCTTGGTTGATGAAGAAATGAGTGACACATTGCTTTAGGTCTTCAGTAGCAAAATGCCATTTGAAAACCAATGAGGTTATTAATTTTGCAAATATTCAAACCTGCTTTTCACACCACTCACCAGTCGTGGATGCACAGAGCTAAGCTGTGGGCTTCTGTCCCGGGCTTGGAACACCCCTCCCCCTCAGTGCACTTCCTTGTTTTCTGTAAAAGAGGGGTGGCATCACCTATATCAGTGTTGTCATGAATTTCATATGAGATGAAGCTTGTGGCACACGCAGCAGTCTGTACTGAATGTAGGCGACAATGAACGTCTCAAAGAACTGTAGCATAAAAATCTAATAAAAGAACATAGCCTACGGTGCTGCATGAAGTTTACATTTTGTTTCTATCACCCTGTGGGCACCAACTTCTTCACCTACAGAAGGAGATAGACTCAGCTCAGAAAGATTTTGCCATTCTTAGTAACGATGACTATAATATCATTAAGCCTTAAAGCGTTAGTTCATTAAATCCTCATAATCAGCCCAAGGTCACATACAAGAGTAGTTCCTTGAATATTAATCTGCTTCCACATTTCTTATTCCCTGTGATTAATCTCTGAGTCAGAGATAAGTAAAGGTCACTTTCTCTAACCCAGGCCTGCAGAGTATGCTTCCTTCTTTAAATGTCAGGCATTAGGGAAAGTGAAAAGCCGTTTTGCTTTTTCAGAGCAGTGATGGAAAATCACTCCATACTACAGAGTTCTCCGCTGCTTCGCCGGCTTTGATTGTAGAGCAGTGAGTTAGCAGAGTGATGCTAAAGAGGAAGAAGACTGACCAGTGTGATCTGCCATGCACTGTGTCCATAGCATGCAAGCTTGGGTGACAGGATCCAGGGGAGCTTTCCCAGCACAGCAGGCGGAAGGCTGGGCTAGTGTGGGCACAGTGGCAGTGGTTCCCATTTGTGTGTATATACGCTTGACCTTTACAAGGCTTGGTTTGGCTGTCAATGAGAAAGTTGTGTCCAGGCTTTCTCTGTCTTCCATGTGAGAAAAATCACACCATACTTTGAGATATCCTCTTTCTTAAGTGATAAAAACAGGAAAGCTTGTTGGAATGATTTTGCCTGGCCTGGGAACCTCTGATGCTTGAAAGTTCATTTTTGCTTGAAAATTCATTTTTGCTGCCATCGTCGCCATGAAGTTCAAGTACAGTCTGGGCTAATGTTGTTTTTTCTGGTATTAGATTTTAGAAAAGGAGAGTTCTCTTCAGCAGACTATTTTTTTAACATTAACCTTTGGTGTTTCTCTTTACTCCCCCCCCCAACCAGGGCAAAATTCTCAACAGAAAAGGATGCTGTCCTATTTGCACTGAAAGTAAGTTCATTCTTTGGAAAAACGTGTTGTTCATATTTGTTTGACGTTTTGTGGTGAGTAGGAAAACCTGGTGTGAATTTTCTGTAGACTTGAAGGTATGAGATGGTATAAGATGGACTGGTCCACTTTCTCACAGGCACCTGGAATCAGCTGTCATTCTTTCACAGAAGCTGGATTGAGACCAGTATGGAAATCTCCACCATAATCTGCTGTTAGGAGAACCCAGGAAGACAAATGGCTAGATGGAATCTTAAAGAACAGATAACTTAATGCACATTTGGAACTGCTAATAGCATTTGCAGTGCTTGGGGCTAGGATAATGATGCCCAGGAAGACCAGACATCCATAAACCTAGGGATTTACTTCCTCTCTTTATACCATCAAACAACTGCACTTCCTCCTTCCTTCTCTACCCCGTCACCCTTCTCCTGGGCACAATGCTGAAGGCAGTGGGTTTTCACCCTGACACTTTTAGCTGAGTTCTTGAAGGGTGTGTCTAAAAGCCTTGAAGTCTGAGAGCCATCTGCAGCTGCTCTGCTCGTCTTAGGGGCAGAGCATTGTGCCAGGCCTCACATCAGCTGCATATGGGGACTTTCACCTACATCTACTAGAAAATCACTGTGTTAGTCCTGAAATACACCTGGCTTAGAGACAACCTTCTGATGGAAATAGTGGTGCTAGAAATACATTGTCACATTATCCCTGATGCATGGTGGCAGTATGAGCAGAGCCAGGAAATTGATTAGAAACTGTTTTATGAGGCTGAGAGAAGTGGACATTCATGCATTTGGAAGCAGCTTTCATTTGGAAACAGGTTTGATGCTTTTATTTATCTGAAACCGGAGTTTATATTGCTCAAGGAATCCTGGTTTTCCCTCTTTTAGCTATTTAATGTCCTCCAATGGCATATACATAAATATATGTCAGTTTCTACCTACACGAAGTTATACTTGAAAAACTGCTGTATGTTAATATATAATGTTAATGCTAAGTATATATCACCCGTGTCTAATAGATATTATTATTTTTAAAGATAGAGAGCCATGAAACTTTACGATGGATGAAACTGCTTATTGAATTAGCAAAAAAATGAGTTATATATTTAATAAAAGAACTTTCCTTTGAAGATAATGAAGTCATAAACTAGCTCAAAGGAAGCTGATGATGCATGACAGTAGACTCAGAAATTAATGCAGAAAGGAGCAGCAGCTATGATTAACACATGGGCGATTCAAAAGCACGTGTGTGAATTGTCCCCTTAGCTTCCAGAGACTCTTTATGTATGGCTGATTCAGAGGCCGCCTTCAGCTTCCTTCCCTTCTGTGTGAACAGTCTCCATGCTGCTCTGATAGCATTGTGTTTGCATTTCTCTGTAGTGCAGATAATGAAGCAGAGAGACTAGATGGAGGACAGACAGGCCTCCCAGGGACTCCTGTTGATTTGCCGCTCACCTCTTCCGTTTGCACGACACAGATGTGTTACATCTCCTGCTTCTCTTGGGATCAGCCTCCTGAGAACATGGAGTTTGCACAGAAACAATCCAAATCTGGAATTACTACCCTAATTCTTTTTTGTTTGTCTTTGTTTTTCAAGACAGGGTTTCTCTGTGTAACAGCTCTGGTTGTCCTGGAATTCTCTCTGTAGACCGGGTCCAACTCGAACTTACAGAGATCCACCTGCCTCTGCCTCCTGAGTGCTGGGATTTCAGGCGTGTGCCACCACCGCCCTAATTTCTAAGAGCCAAAATGATGATTGCTGACACATTTGCTAGTAAAACTAGATTCTGTTAGTTTATCCATTATGATCTGGCCTCTCCATGTCTAGAAGTCTGGTGACTTATAAAGAAATGAAAAGAGGAAAAGAGAAGACAAAGGAAGAGAATTTTGTAATCAGTCATATCAAGTGCTGTGCTATGTGACGCATCTGATGATCCGTCTCTTCCATCACCCAGGGAGACAACTAGGGAAAGCCACCCAGCTGGAGGGGCACAGGGAGGCCACAGGCTGCACCTGCACCTGCAGGTCCGAGCTGGAAGCATGCAGGCATGCGGTTCTCGGCCCAAGTCTGCATTATATCATCAAATGGCTATTTCTCAATTTCCCCTGGTGTTCTTTCCATCTGTTTACCCTGCCTGCTCTCCAGCAGTTCTTCCGTCACTGCTGTAAAACACATTCTCCTCGGCGAGGCTCATTTGTTCAGAGTCAGTTAAGAGATGGGATAGCTTCCAATTTTTTGTAAGCAATGCCCAGCTTTCCATACGGCATCCAGGTAGACTTTTCCTGATGTCCCTTAGCTAGGGCCCGAAGACCTCCTACTTTGAAATTCCTTTGTTATTATGTCTAAGATGTGGAATAAGCCTTTGGGCTCATTATTTCCTCCTCTTATTAGTTATAAAACTCTTCTGGCATACAGGTTTCTAGAATGAAAAGTCAAGGCCAAAACATCAAGCTAAGGCTAGTGTTTTCTAAGACTAGAAAGCTCCAGGGTTTTCCACTTTTGTTTTATTGACAGTCTCCCTGTCAGCTTTGTTTTAGGAATGTCCTGTGTATCACAGAGCATTAAGCAATAACCCTTTCCTCAAAGTGACAAGTGTCTCTAGACATTGTCAAATGCCCCTTGAGATCAACCAGTGATACTCCAAGCAGGGACAGCTGCCCCGTTGAATGCAGAGAGGAACACCTGTGGGGCTAGCAACAATGACTGCCTGTCAGTACCTGCTGATTCAGCACAGTGGAAGAGAAGAATTAAGTTGCCCTTCTGCTAGCCTAAAATCAAAAGGCCAGTGCCTCTGGGTTTATTGAATATGTTTTTATGTTTTAATTCCCTGAGCTTAAAAATAGTTATGAAGACACAACCTGATTGCTTAAAGATTGCTGCCATTGTTTTTCATTGCTCAGAAATGGGAACTAAAATGCAAGCCACATTTCACAGCACGCACAAGTTTATTTCTCTTTTCACTGTATATGATCACACTTACATTTTAATTATTCAACATATGCATGTGTATATTCTGTATTTTAATATATTCTGCAATGAGTCAAGACTATATACCTACATAAATGCATTCATATATATATGCATACATATATATATAAGAGAAATTGATTACATCTCTCAAATACTGAAAGATACATTTTGATTGTAGATGTTAAATGAATGATGGGTTATTTCTAGCTGTGTTGGCACCTCATTGATGCTTTGACTCTCACTAAAATCCTACAGAATTTCTTCCTGCCTGGCATTGTCAAGGTCTTAGTAGAGTTTGAGATCTTTTTCCCAGCAAAGAGGAAACAAAATAAGTGTTTTTCCAGTTCTTGTCTGCATGTGTCAATTACAATGCAAGTTGATTGTTATGTAGGTAGGAAGTGGCCACGAGGACAACAATGGGTAAGGTTGATCTGAAGAGACAATGGGGATTCTACTCACATGGGAGTCCCCTTAGAAACAGGCCCCAGCAAAGTCTAAAAAGCAAAGTTGCCTCTTAATAACTCAAGACATACCATTTTCCCTTCCAACAGAAAGAATTGAATTTGGTTTGGATGATTTACTTAAAGTAAAATATTTGAAGTGAGCTAAACAAACTCCATAAAACTTTTGGCGAAAGCAATTTCTTGCCAAGGTATGAGGCTGTAGCTGGAAGGCAGTCTCTCTTTGCTTGGCTGAGTGTCATGTGACCATGAATTAGGTGCCAGGAAGCATCAGAACTCAGGAGGGCCACTCTGCTATTCCTGTAGCATTTGGTTTATGTGAGATTCTCGTTTATATTGTGCTGGCAAATAGTGGGGAGGATCTTGACCTCACCAACCCACAGAGACCAGAATCAGATAAATTCTATGCTGGCAGCAGATCTGTTTTCAAACTTGGAAATAATACTTGAGTGTCAAAGTTTTCACTGATAAGCAAGGTGTGTGTGGGTGTGTGGAGGAAGGTGGGGGTGGTGAGCGATTGTTTATGAGAGAAGTTAATCTCTTAATCAGAGGCATCCAAAGGCATCAGGACATGGTCACCCACCCCCAGCTCTCACACATTACTTAAATCCTTCACTTACCTCATACTCAGCCTGAGGCACCTCCAACCCAAAATGCAGGCATGTGATTTGTAACACTGAGGCTGGCAGGGTCTACTGAACACATATATACATAGATTGAAATAACCTCAGCCACATATCCCATAAGTCACAGGAAATACTGAATTTCTGCAGCTCAGGGTGCCAGGAGGTACATAGTTGCCAGGTGCTTCTTTAACCCCGCTCCAAGGGGTTAATTTCTAGCTGCGTGAAGGTCATTGGACCTGCAATAGTTCATAATGGGCCCTGGGCCTGCTGCCTGTACCCACCACAGCTCAATGCAGAAATCGCCCCATCTGGTTTTGTTGGCAAGTCTCTCTTCCCTAAGCCCATTGGATGCCTGGTGACTTTTTATATGTCCCAGTAAACAGAGTGAGTGTAGGAGGGCAAACAGGACAATGAGTTTCCTTTCCAGGGGAGGTAGGGACCAGGATGCATGATGAAAGTGTGATCTTGGAGCCTAGCATATGAAATGTCTCCTCCAAGAGAGGAGTAATTCTGTAGTTGAGCAAGGGTTCTTGCCTCTGGGACTCCAGTTCTCTTGGTCCTTGGAGTTTGTCCTCACCCCAGGCAAGCAAGGAAATTGGACACCAGGCTCTGCAGTGTTGATTTTAGCCCTGCCAGGGAGGTGTTAAGCTTAGTAGCCACTGAAGTTTCTGCTAATGCATGCGGAGCTCTGACACTTTCTGAAGCCCGGCTGGCATGCTGGGGGAAAGTGAAGCCCCATATGCCAGCAGTGGTCCAGTGGAGAGCCCACCCAAGAGGAGCGGTGGGGAAATGAGGTCTTCCCTTTGCTCTGCTGTTCTATAGATCGTACCACTTTAAGTTGTCGTCCTACAAATTTGCAGAGTTGAGGGATGGGATTGAAATCATTCTCTAAGAACCAGATGATCTTTGACCTCCTTGTCACTTTCTAGGGTGAACTGGGCAGTAATGCTTCTAGACTAATAGCACATCCAGGAAACAGACGGGGGTGGCATACTGACACTAGGTGTAAGGGTTAGTACTTGACAAGGACTCAGTAATTTAGTAATTGATTAGTAAACTGTGACCACCATCATCATCAGGGTCAGCATCCCTAGCCAGCAGAACCATCGATAGCAGTGGCAGTAGCCAACATTTATTTATCATCATCTGCTATATATCAAAACACTGTCATGGTTGTCCCACTTGATTTCATATCAGTCTCACAGCTATCTTTTGGCCAAGTAATGTTATTAGTTTCAGTTTTACAGCCAGGGCACTGAGGCTTAGAGATGGAGCCTGAGTCTCCCCTGTGCTGTCTGGCTCCAGGGGCTGGGCTGGAGTCCTTGTGCTTGGCTTCCTTATCATTTAGAGTTTGATAAATAGTTATAACTAAGAAGGGGAAGGGAGGTTTGGGAATTTTATAGTCTCTGGGAGTTATAGATTAGAAAAGAAATCCTAAGAAAGCTCTCTAATTTAATAGCGTTTCTCTCTTCTACCCTAGCCTGGGAGAAAGGGATATTCTAGCCCCAGGCTTTCTTCTATTTTATGATTGCTCCCCCTGTCTGCACAAGGCAGAGTGCTGTTTGTGCCCTGAGTTTACTTTTCTGTGTCTACTCCTAGTTCCAGTCCCTCTCCTCCACCTCTACCATGGCAACACAGAGGGGGATATTTATGCAGTCAAATGAACGTCATGCTGAATTTTTGTGTAACTAAGTAAATACATACATATATATGCACATATGTGTAAATATTCTATATAGTTTTAAACTGGAAAGAACTCCGCAAATAATTGATAGTAGACTTGAAAAAACAAGCAATGTTGCTTACAAAGTTTCACTTGAATTCATTACTAATTTAGTTCCATGAAATTACATGCATCTGGGGACCTTCTATTTGGAGTCTTCCCTTCTAGTCCTCAGTCAAGTAAACCGAGGCTCACAAGAATCCCAAGTAGGAGAGCTGGGACAAGACCCATATATTTTTCAAACATCCCAATATAGTAGTCAGTCTAGAAGCCTCCTTGGAGTTTGCTGTGGAAATATGGTTTATTCTTGTTGTTTGTTTGTTTTTTATATTTTATTTGTAAGTAATACAGTATTATTAAATCATTCCATTAAACATTACATTCTTATCTACATATACATTAATATATTTTTCCTGTGGAAATACATATAAATTGTTACGGCCACACTGCCATCCCAAATCTCTAAAGAAATGTAAGCAGCCAGTTGTGGCTAAGTATACTGGAGCCCTAAGCTTAGTGAGGACACCAAAGGGCTTGAATAAGCCAAGCACCAGGCTGCACCTGAAAAACATGCTTCCTGGAGTGCTCTGAACGCTCCATCACTCTGAGGTCACATCTCCTACAAGTGAAATAAGATCAGCCAAACTGAGATTCTGCCTGTGCAATCCATCATGCTGCGGTGGGGTAGGTATTCTAGTACATTCAGTCCACACGTTCTGCTACTTAATTTTCAGGATGATCCTGCCAAGTAGAAGCTGCTATCTATTCCATCTTCCAAGTAAAGGCATTTGAAGGTCAGAAAAGTTAAACAGAGAGAGGTCGGATAATACTGTAATCTGTGACTCTAAACTTTAAGCATACCTCTGTGTTCTCTCTTGACTGTGTGTTGATTCATTTTGGGATTTGCCTCCAAATACATCAAGATTTACCAGTTTCCATCTCGTACACATGACAGAGAGTTCTATTTGCAATCCATTGTGTCCACTCACCTTTAGAAACAATTTGTTTGTGAAGTTACCCTAACTTCTGTGGTCTCTTGAGTATTGCAGCTCTCACTATTACAGAGATAAGAAGAAACGACTCACTGTATACAATTGATATGCAATTCATCTTACACATGCTCTCCACCCTGGTCACTGTTTCTTCGTTTGCTGGGCCAGGGTGTCTGTCTTTAGTGCATACATCTGTGCTTTTGACTTCTTGCCTCCTCTTGTACACATCCATAGACACCCCCACATTCATCCTTTCTCATACTGGTTTCTGAATTGTCCAAACTTTGAATTCTTTAAACAGTATTTTTACTAATTCTCTGAGAATTCCATACAGTGTATCTTGAGTATATTCATTTCTCAACTCCTCTCATAACAAAGCAATTCCTTTTCTTTCTTTCTTTCTTTTTTTTGTTTTGTTTGTTTTTGGAGACAGGGTTTCTCTGTGGCTTTGGAAGCCGTCCTGGAACTAGCTCCTGTAGACCAGGTTGGCCTCGAACTCACAGAGATCCACCTGCCTCTGCTGCTGGGATTAAAGGCGTGAGCCACCACCGCCCGGCTACAAAGCAATTCCTTATACTCCAATCCTTTCCTACGCAAACCTTGAACTTGAATTTAACCTTCTTCTTCTTCTTCTTCTTCTTCTTCTTCTTCTTCTTCTTCTTCTTCTTCTTCTTCTTCTTCTTCTTCTTCTTCTTCTCCTTCTCCTCCTCCTCCTCCTCCTCTTCCTTGTCCTCCTTCTTCTCCTCCCCCTTATCTTCTTCTTCTTCCTCATTCACTTCACCCCTACTAACACCAGTTTGTGTTGATCAACTAGTCTTGGGAGTAGGGCCTTTCCTGGAGTGTCCTGAACATATCAGGGGCAGGGGTCATATCATAAAAACCCAAAACAAATACTGACCTTTCTTCTTCCAGCAGCTACCAAATGCCAATTTTATCTGTCTTGAGCTTGTCTTTATAGGTCTTGTGTCATATGAACTGTTGTGCGTTCATATGTAGAATTTACCTGTTGTGTCTGGAAAACACTATTTCTATCTACCAGCCCCCGTCTCTTGCAATTGTCATCACCTCTCTTCCACAAAGCTCCGAGTCTTGTGTGTACATGTGATATATTTGTCCCATTTAGGACTGGGTACTTTGGAGTTGTTTATTCTCTACATGTTGACCAGTTGTGTGTCTCGATGTTATTGCCATCTACTGCTGAAGGAAGCCTCTTATGAGAGTTGAGAGATGGTCATCTATGGGTGTAGAATGGCATTAGAAATCATTTAATACTGTGTCCATTTAGTGAAATGAAGGTCTTGTATTTTCCCCTAGAGCCTATGACCTGTCTAGCCACAGATTCTTGGCTCCTTTAACAATGGCAAGTTTTGGTTCTATCTCATTAAACAAGCTTCGTATCCAAATCCAGAAAGTGATTGATTACCCCTATGATGTCTGTGCTACTATGCTGTCTGGTTAGTTTTGTAGTTTCCAGAGTTTACAGGTGGGCAGGATGGTTACTTTGCTCCTATTGTATAATACTTGACAGCACCATGAAAAGTAGTCACCATGGATAAAGTACCAGCCTCTCTTCTCCATGCTCTCTGAGTTCAATAGTAAACCTTAGCTTCTAGCCTTCCAGGGGAATAATTCTCCTTGTAAGGACTGCATTTGAATTTCATTAACAGTTGCTACCTTTGACTCACCAGATTATCTGCATTAGGAGTTGGTTGGAGGGGCTAGTGGCTGCTTCCAAGCCCTATTTATTGACTAAATCCTGGCCTCCACATTCTCCCAGCTGTGCAGGTTTGGAGACTGAACGTTGTTTCTCATATTTCTGGCGTTTCTCTCCCCTGTTGCTAATCAGTCATCAAGTCTAGTTGATTGCCTCTTTATGCTGTTTTTCTAATAAATAATTTCCTTTTTATTCCCATGACAGCTGTACCCTCATCCTGTTGTTTTCTGCTAACCCCCATCGCCTTCCTTTCCGTCCTTTATGTACACCAGTTCAGAACCCAAAATCATCCTTCATGAAACTCCAGACCTTCTTCCTTCACTGCTGAGGTTTCCAAGGCTTATGTTGTAAAAGCCTAGAGCTGAGGAATAGCCCTGAGTAATACCTTCAAGACAGATCTTCCAATTGCCTATGCTAAGGAATACTGGGTAAAGTAGACTTACACACACTTCCTTGCTGCAGAACTCCTTGGGGGCTTTGCTGTGGCACTGGGCCCTGTAAGCTTTCAGGAGGGTGAGACAGTACAGTGCACCCCCACCATGGCCTTACAGAGCTTTTAAAGTTTTACTGTGGCAATCCAGCAGGTGGGATTGATGTTTTGTAGGAAACACATTAAGAAATGTTGGTTCTTTGGAATATATTTAAACTTCTCAGACTGGCAACGAATGAATCTCAGGCCAACTTATTTACAGAGTGTGAGTGTCTCATGTCCCCTGAAGCAAGTCCTTGCTGCAGACAGATCTGTCTCTGCTCTTCTTGCACAGGCTGCTTCCTTCCTGTGTTTGTGGTTTACTGGCATGCTTCCTGGACTAGACAGCTAACTCCATTCTGGTCCCTAATCTACATTGTGTATGTCTTTTATGGATGGACTCAACTCATTGTATTTTTACCAGCTCTGCTCTTTACAGTCTCTCTCACAATAAGAAAAGTGATGGTCACTATATGTGGGCAGCTCTAATCTTGGTATCTTTTCAGGGAATCTGCAATGCTTTAGATAAACAAACCTACATCACAGAGGGAGCTTGGGCCTGCTCTTTTAGCCACCGAATGGCAAGGTTAGGTGGGGTTTCAAATGCAGGACTCTTCCAAGGTCCTTAGTGCTTTAATTTTGTAGACTAAATTAATTTAGAGGGGTGAAGTGCATCTCCTCGATTCAGATGCACAGCTCTGCTATAAAGAGAACCATCTAAAGAGAAAGGACACTGCAGGAGTAGCAAGGATGTATTCTACAACAAGCTTATATGAAAACTTTTGAGGGTAGAGTGCATTTTTTAGCTTGGTGATTTATCTTCAACTGTGGTTTGTTGGTGTAGTGATCTTAGTTATGTAGCAGACTTCCACAAATATATGATGTGAAATAAACAGTTACTTAGTGAAGAAAAAAGAAAGCAACTTCGTGTATTTCCTACATTCAGGAAAATAGAGATAAAACAGTGAAATATACCTTAAATTTGAGACCCTGGAGTTGGGGAGATGAAATAGAGACACATTCAAACAGGATATTCAGGCAGTGAATTTTATAACTTACTTCTAAATAGATATTGTTAATCTGGAATTCAGGCAGTCCTGGGAGGTCATTGACCATCTTTAAGAACCTCTGCTTCCTGGAGGCTTTTTCCTGGGAACAGCTTCTTCACATTCCTGGAGGCATCAGCAACATCTACCAGAATGCTACAGTGTGTGCTATCAGTAGAACCATGAGTTGGGAAGGCACTGGTCTTGGACCACAGAGACGAGCTCGTATGCTGTTAGCTGAGTGACTCTGACCTCTAACATGTGTAAGATAATTAGTGGTATTAAGTCATGATTTTTGTGGGAATTTGCTACAGCATCCACTGGAAACTAGTAACTTAGCATACTTGAAACATCTAGTACAAACTGCTTGTGTCAGGCGCCATGCCAAGGGTGCTGCCTTCTGTATGTAATGTCTCATTCCAGCCTTACCATGTCTCCATACATCATGCTGTATTATATTAACTCCTCAACAGTGATATTCAGCTGCCTGTGATCCACAGTCACTCAGCTAACAGCACTACCATCTAGTCTCTGTGGTCCAAGACCAGCGCCTTTACAGTAAAGTTTGAGGAAGAACACATCCTTACAGACATCCAGGTGCCACCTGGTGGAGCATCTGTTGGCTCTCAAGTGCCTGTGGGCTAGCAGCTGTCACTAACACCTTGTGCAAGGCCAGAGCTCTTTCATGTAGAAGATACCCAGGGCCTGCTTTTCACCAGACCCTTTCACGGTCCAGAAGTCACATCAGAAAATAGTAGCTGGCTCGTGTCTCAGACAGTATTTCTAATGCCAGCCTTTCCTGCTTCTTGCCCAAGACTTGGCATGGCAGTGACTCTCACCCTCCTAAGGTCCCAGAAGCTTAGCATGACCCCGTGATCCAGAGCCTTGCAGGACCTGTTTCCCTGAAGTTTGTGCTGAGAAAGGTTTAAAGCCATGTTTATGTGCCTTATGCCCTGTGGTTAGGACGCCCCTCAGGAAATGTGTTGATCCCCATGCAAGGTGCTGGAGAGACCTCCCTCTCTGCAGCAGTAATGGACTGAGGCGGAAAATTCCCTTCTGGGTTTTCAAAGAAAAACATACTTGAATGACTGCGGAAATCTTATGACATGTTAAGTGAAATATAGGAGATAAAATTTCATGTACAGGATTGTTTCAACTCTGAAAATAAACACACACCACACACCTAGAACTGCAGACACTGCTTACTTGGTGACAGAACATGAAGGGGCTTTTGTTTCTTTCCAGCAGTTTTCCTGCTTTGTTTTGTTGTTTGTTGGAAAGGGCTAGATTAGTCTACCCAGTTTCTCTTGTTTGTGTCTCTGTGCCTGGGAGTCTAGTGTTCTCACCTAACAGTCTTTGACAGATGTTTTGAGAACACTGCTCCCAGAGAAAAGGCATTTCATTAAAATAGGTATGTCCAGGGGAAAATAAAACACTCTGAGGTAGTTAAGAGAAAAACATCAGAACCTCGTGTTTAGAGGTAGCAATCTTAATACGCGTGTTTTCATTAATGTGATATGTTGTGAGGAAGGAACTTTGGATCTTAAAGTCAATATTCCTTTCTGAAAGTGAACAAGAAATGTAAGTGTAGACAATATTAATATCATAAATAAGAACAAAGGGGCTGGAGAGATGGCTCGGTCAATAAAGGCTAAGCTCACAACCAAATATATAAATAAGAAAAAAGAAAAAGGATGCCATGTGTAATTCCATTTCCTAAGCAGAATTTTCAATATTTTAAAATGTTAAATATTTGAGTTTTTACCTTTTGATCTTTTTCTCTGGTCATGTGCATTTATTTACATATATTGAAAATAAAACAATAGCAATAAACACAGATGAAGATTTGACTTTAAGACTGTGAAACAATGTGCCACAGAGAGAAACTGAAATATCCATCTCTGGCCTTAGGCACGTTCAGACAAGTTATTTCCACAGTTCCCTCTGCTCTGTCCCCTAACCATTGAGCCAAGCTTTCCAGAAGAGTGTGACCAGACATCTGGACATCTTGGATTGCAGCACATTTGACTGGCTTTCCTGAAAATAGCCATGAGAGTGCAATGCTCACTTTTGTTCCCAAAGTGTTATCTGGATGATTCCTTCCTAGGCAGGCGGGTTTCTGCAACACTGGCAGTTTTACTCAGACATTCTACAGCACGTGTGTTAGCCCACTCCTCTGGGATGTGGCATGAGGACTTTTGGGTGCCAGGAAAAGGGGCCAAAGTTTCACAATGATTTCAGTTCATGATTCGAATGTTCCCACGTGTAACACATAATTCTCAAACCTCCTCATAGTCTTGAAATTTTTTTGGCTGTGTCTATATTGCAGTCACACAGGAAATCATACCAACTTCCAAACTCTTCTCTCCTACAAATTAAAGACTCTTAAAAAATATCTCTCCTGACAGGCCTATTCATACACAATTTCCACCTTCTGGGTCTCTTCTGGACATTCCTCATAGCTTCTTGTCCAGCCAAGAGCAAACTCCAGCTTCCTGAGGCCAGTTTGGGGTAGTCCAGTTTCTATTGTTTCTTTCGGGATTTGCTTTGTCACACAATTGGCTTTATCTATGAGTTGCCTACACTTCATTCTTAAAGTCAAAACAACAACAAAACTACAAAAACGGGGAAAAGTTTCATTTGTGGTTCTATCAAGAAGTAATGTTGCTTAGTGTGTGTGTGTATGTGTGTGTGAGAGAAAGAATGTGTGTGTGTGTGTGTGTGTGTGTGTGAGAGAGAGAGAGAGAGAGAGAGAGAGAGAGAGAGAGAGAGAGAGAGAGAGAGAGAGAGAGAGAGAGAGAATCAAATCAATCCTAGAATTGAAAACATAATCTGGGTGGTTTTTCACTTACCATGACAAAAATATTTCCTTCGTCCTAAGGATCATTCACAAATATTTCAAATATTTTCAATGACTAGATGACAGCCCATATTATGGTCTACTGTCAAGTGCCTAGCTGTTTGTCTAATGTTCAGAGACACTTTGTCATTTTTCTGAGGATGCCTCCATCATTAGTAGGCATGCAGAACTATGCTACCACAGGGAATGAACTTTTGACAAGTGTTAGTTACCAGTGCTTTGATTAATGATAATTTCATTGAAACTATGATCAGGACATCGAGAGAAGCCACAGTTGCTACTGGAGCCATAAAACAGTCACAAGAGAATGTAGTGCCAGATGTGGAAAGCCCCAGTCCCTGTTCACGCCTTTATGGCCACCCTTAGGAGAAGAATGCCAGCCCCTTTGGTATGTGAGTGTTTGGGCTTTCCTAATCTGAGGCCATGTCTCTCAACCCTGAGGGGTTAAGAGCATCAGTTGGTTCTGTCTAACTTGCTGAAGTAGGTGGGACTGAGAGCCTTAGAACTTAGCTCACAAACTTGAATTTGGTGCACAATGGAAGAGGGGAGTACTGAGTCTGAACTCTTGCTCTCCTGGGCTGCACCCTGCCTTCACTCTGTCAATTAACACACAAAGTTTTCATGCTAGCAATGGGTTCCACTAGTTAGAGAGTGAGGAACAGTGTGAGGAGGCAGGTTTGGCATCCACCCCGTTCAGCAAGGACTGAAAAATGCACTGTGGAGAAGTCAAGCAAGGGATGATCAGGTGGGGAGTTGGGTAGTGGGGAGCAATCCAGTGACTAGTAAAATTGGGGTCACAATGAAAACAGATAAGAGAAAAATAAGAAATCATTAGGAATGGATATTGAATTCAAGTATCACTGCCGAACTCATATACTTCTTCCATCCCCATGATGGTGTCTCATAGATATTCTTAAATATTCTTGTTCATTGAAATGTTTCTGTATTCCAGAAAATGTCATCTTTATTTCTGACAAAGATGGACAAAAATACAGATACATCCACTAATTTTGTAAATTCCAAATGTGTGTGATATGCGTGGCTTCCCAGAAGACTGGTGATGAGCTGTACCCTGAGCCAGCATTATTCTCCATCCATGGTGGAAGCACAAAGTGAACTTGACGTTGGTCCCATTGCTGTCTGTGGCTCATCTGGGCTCGGCTCTGACCTCTCACAGTCTGGGCCATTTCTTTCGGCCCTGAAGGTTCTAGAGCTTCACTTTATCCTTTGCTAACCATGTCTCAAATCCTGGGCCCATCATTTGTCCTGGTTGCTCTTGACTTGATAATTGTTCTGGTGTTGGCTGGAAATTGCTCTGCTTTTGCTTATGTTATTTTTCTTTTCATCTGAGACGAGGACTCATCATGTAGTCATGGCTGGCCTCTAGCTTGCCGTCTTCTTACCTCAGCCTCCGGAGTGCTGTGCTATCAGCATATGCCTAGCTGCCTTTCATTATTTGGGCCAATGTTGCTAAATTAATTTCCTGATGTTTTGTGCCTTGTTAGAAACAATAACAAATTATCCTGAAAACAAATCAATGGCAATTTTTATTTACAAAAATATTTATTTTTTATGTAACCACCAAGATGCCTCAGAGTACTAAACTTTGTTTTTATAAATATGAATTAATGGGGTTTCTAAGTGTGGAGTCTACTGGGCTAAATATCCTAAAGAATTTTCCAATTGACTTTTTTATTTAACTTTAGCTTTTGGCATGTGGATCAAAGTGTAAGAAACATGTCCTTGGAGCTAGAGAAATGGCTCAGTGGCTAGGAGCATGTACTGTAGAGATAGCTCAGTGGTTAAGAGCACTGACTGTTCTTCCAGAGAAGCCAGGTGCAATGTCCAGGAGCCACATGGCAGCTCACACCTGTCTGGAACTCCAGTTCCTGGCTCTGATACCCCCACACAGATATGCTTGCAGGAAAACATCAATAATATAAAATAAAAATAAATTGTTTTTAAAAAGAGTACACACTGCTCTTTTAGAGGACCCAGGGTCAGTTTGCAAGCACCTATATTGGGTCATTTACAATCCCCACCACTCCAGGTCCAGGGGATCCAGTAGCCTTTTCTTGCTTTTCCATCAACACGGTGCATGCATGTGCACACCATACCACGCACACAATAAGATAAAATCTCAAATTAAGAAATGTAACAATTTGTATTTCTTGTTTTCATGTGGTATAGTTTTGCTGCTATTTATTTATGTGCTTGATTTCTTGTTTATGTGGCTTATGGAGTAAGGCCTTAATGTAATTCCTTTACTCATGGAAGCATGCCAGGCTGCAGCATAGAGATGTTCTCAGAATTCTGACATATTAGAAATCATCTCTAAATGTGAACACACTAAAGGGGGTGTAAGAAAAACAAGCAAGCTTTTCATACCACTCAGCCAGTTTCAAACCTTGATTACTTTAATGAATCCCTCCCAGGCTTCTCACCTGGTGGATGCTCTCTAGGGATTTCTGGTTTCTCTGCATCACTGCCCTGGTTGTGACCCTGTTTTGATCTCTTTCGTTCACAGAGCCCGGCGTTTGCACAGTATTCGGAGATCCACACTACAACACTTTTGACGGACGGACATTTAACTTTCAGGGGACATGCCAGTATGTTTTGACAAAGGACTGCTCCTCCCCTGCCTCACCCTTTCAGGTGCTGGTGAAGAACGATGCACGGCGGACCCGTTCCTTCTCCTGGACCAAGTCTGTGGAGCTGGTGCTGGGTGACAGCACGGTCAGCCTGCAGCAGCACCTCACTGTGCGCTGGAACGGCTCCCGCATCGCGCTGCCGTGCCACACCCCCCACTTCCACATCGACCTGGATGGCTACCTCTTGAAAGTGACTACCAGAGCAGGTGGGCTTCCTCTGTGGCCTCCCTCTGGCCTTTATCCTGCTCACCATGCCAGCCGCAGCATCTTCTTGGAGAGTGCCTCCTTCCTGCACGGGGAATGAGTGGGTGGGGGGGGGACCAGCCTTGCCTCCTGCCCATCTGGGGGAGAGGCACATCCTGGAGAGGCTATGCAATAACCACGGTCATTTGTACCATGCAGAGCCTTGCACCTGGACACCAGCCACACCAGTCTTGGCGATTTTTGGACTTCCAGAACCTTTCCACTCTCATTCTAAAAATAATAGCGGTACCCTCCAAATAACCTCTCTCCAGCTTTGTTGCTATTTTAGGGCACTGATGTCCAGCTTGGAACTGTCAAGTGTCTCTTAGATCAGACAGCCATGTGCAGTTTCACATCTGTGAGGAGGGTTTCCTTGGTAGTAACTGTCCAAATAAGGGGCAGGAGGGGTCTCAGAAGTAAATAGCCATAGTCCCAGTTGCTGTTTAAACGGGGCAGGTGGTGGTGGGAGCTGCAGCCAAGAATTATGAGGTCAAGAAAAAAGATTAAAGGAGAGGCAGAGAGACACAGTTTTGTGGTGGCCGGCTTGCCTAGCCTATGTGAGGCCCCAGAGTCAGTTCCTGCCACCTAAAAAAGACAATAAACAAACGAACAAACAAAAACCCTGAACAACCGAAGGCTCCCATCAGTGTTTACTGCAGACAGGCCTGTTCTCAGGCGAGCCTGATTTCCTTTGGTCGTCTTATGCTGGGAAACACCAGCAGCCTTGTGTGAGCATGCAGATGAGAGTATCGTGACAGGAGCCACGCATGCTCCACAGGCTTGTGTACTCTAACACCAGGAGAAGTCGTTTCCCTCCATGCAGCCAGGGGCATTATTTCCACACCCGGACATTCAGAGGCTGGCTTTGAAAGTGTATCCTCCAGCTGCACCTTGGGCTTAGAGAGATGATGGCTGAGCCCTTTTCTCTGCCATAGTCTTAGGCCCACTGTGCTGAGCATCTCCACTCCCTGATCAAGCTGTTCTCAGTTGCCAGTGGTCTACACGGTCAAATCCTGGTGCTGCCTCAGAAAAACATTGTGGGAGCAGACTCCAGTTTGTTCTTTATCGTCCGCGGAGGACCAGGTCGGCTCATTTGACTACTGTCTCATCGGTTCCTGGCGCACCGCCTCTGGTTAATGCATGGCAGTACTTGGGCATTGCCTTGTGAGGTCTTTAAGTGTGATGCTTTAAAGAATCAGTGCACCTTTTCTTTCTTTGTGCATTCTTACTGTTGGGAATTTAATAATGGATAGGCATCAATTGGGTTTGAGTTTATTTAGTGTTTTTTTTTGTTGTTGTTGTTATTGCTTCAGCACCTAGGCAATTGTTACAAATTAAGTCAAATATATATTTTGATAAACTGGCTTATCCCTATAGAATGCCAGCTTACCCAAGCAGGGCAAGATGCCAGCGTGGAGGCTAGGAGCTTTTAGATACCAAGACATCATTTCAGCAAGATGGTACAAGTGTTAATGTATAGGGACATTCAGCAAAGAAGGAAATATCCCTTTTCCTCTCAGGTGTGAAGCGCTCTGTTCATTCAACTAAGGGGCTTCAGCCTACTCTGAAAATCTAGACAGTTCTTATACCCAAATGTCACGGCACTCTAACATTCAGACCCCAGCTCCTTCCTTTAAAGGAGCCGACATCCTGGCTCCCTGTAAAGTATGTCCAAAATGGGCTGTTATTGCACAGAAGTAATTAGAAGCATCCTGCCTATCTGTTTGCAAGCCAGTGAGAGACAATGCATTGCACTGATATGGAAATTATTAGTCAGCCATGGCCCAGCTCTCAAAGAAGTACTGGAAGATTACTAACAGCCTAGGAGGTTCAACACTGTTCCGTGTGCAGCTGGCCAAACCTTATGGAATAAGTATGTTCTTTGTACGATTCCACGCTGTAGAAATGAGCAAAGGGACGGACGGGGCTGCTAAGAATATAATGATAGCTCGTAAATACCTTAATCAGATTAGTGAATTTTACTACTCTGGGCCTTGAGCTCAACCTTCCAGTGGCTTTCATTTTTCCATCTCCCTTTCCATGATGCAAGTCCTTTGTGTGGCACCCATAATGCCCAGCAGAATGAGTGTCTGCAGTGCACCACCCGAGCCTACGTCCTAGAGAGGGGTTTGTTCTTCTGAGCTCTGAACCTTCCTTTGCCCCTTTGCTTTGACTCAGACGACTGACTTCCCAGACAGTAGAGCTTCCACTCCGGTCTAGCCATCTCAGCTCGAACCACCCCTTTGGGATATTTCCCTGTTACCACCACTGATCGTCTATATAAAAAACAAAAACAAAAAAACATGGAATTTCCTTTGAGTGTCCGTCTTCCTCTGACTTTTGTTTTCTTTCATAAGCCAGAGTGATCAAAGGGTACCACCAGGCCTGCAGCTGGAGGACAGGGCAGGAAGAGGGGCGGCTACTTTTGTCTTTGTGGTTTAGAGACTTAGCACTGGATGATGGAATCTGGCTGAATTGCCCAGGTGGTGTCTGTGTGGCGAAATCAGGCTACTGTTGCCTGCCTGCTGATGACTGGTCTCAGCAGGGTTGCTCACCTTCAACACGCACCTTGTCCCAACTGAGTTCTTAGCCAATAATTTAAATGCAAACTTTTTTTTCTACATCAGCTCTCCCTGAGTTACGTCAGGTCTACCTGAAAGTACCCAGACACGAGGAACATGCTTTTATTATATTTTTGTACAGATGTACACTTGTTGAACTCAGAATATATCCTGGTATTAAACCTGAATGGAAAAATTATCCAGTTTCCTATCTCACTCTGGAATATATACAGACTTTACATCTCCTGCTCTCCTGCCTGAACGGATCTTACTCTCAAAAGGGTAAAAGAATTCACGCAGACATGGAAAAGATAGCACAACAGAAAAAGACATCTGTAGGAGAAAAATTCCCCCCCCATCCCCCACGAAGCTTGGCACTGGTCAGCAATAATCTTTTTTTTTTCTTCCAACATATTTAGGAATATGAATTGGTGAGAAGTCTGAGGGACAATTTATGAGTATATAACACAATTTTTTTCTTTTTTTTTATTTTATTTTCCAGTTTAAATGCAGAAAATAGAAAAGCTGGGTCAGCAATAATCTTAATGCTAGTAACAAAGAAAGATGGGAACCATGTTTTATGAATGAGACGTCATGAGTTTTGAGCAGAGTTTACTCAAGACACAGTGAGTCTACACATCTCCAGGCGTGTGCAGACCACTAGGCCCCTGCAGAGAGGGAACACAGTGACGTGCTTGTTCTCCACCATTGAATTCGCAGGACTAAGTTGCCCAAAGGTTCAGAGTTATTTTATCATTGTCAGTGATGACATTGGACCCCCTTCGGTGTAAATTCCTCACTATTTGTGGTACTTGGAATAGCAGTGCTTGCCTGCTGCCTAAGAAAAAAAATTGCAGTTTGGAAAATTTTGCAATATGGAAAATCCTTGGAATTATGCTCTAAGAGTTGGGCTTGGGATGGAACTGATTTTCTCCCCCTCGTTTTTCTTGCTGAGGAACTGCCCGGCTGCAGGCTTGTGAGGTCAGGTTTCTTCTGCACCTTGGAGAGCATGCTACAAATCATTTTATACTGTGTTTGCCTTCTTTCAAACAGTTATTTCAGTGTCTTAACTGGCATGAAACGCAGAATTTAGTTGGCTTTACAGAGTCAATGCATTAGCATCACAGGGTTGAGCATACAGAGATAGACATGGTATGGTGTAAAATCTATGGCTGTCACGGTTGGCACCACGTCTCACACGGCACCACATGCAAGGTGCGGTGTCCGTGTCCCAGTTCTCTCTTCTCTCCTACTCGGTGCTATCACTGTCCCCTCGTCACCAAATTTCTCCCGAGACACTTTTCCTGTGGCTGCCCTTTATTCTTCCTTTTCCAGATCTATATATTAAATTGCCTCTCTGAGCTCGGCCCTTTCCCCATAACCAAGAAGCTCTCCAACCATTTGCCTTAGATTGAGAATGTTCTATTACTTCAACTTAGTGCAGAGTGGTTTCCTTGGGAGTTTTTGTTTGCTTCTTTGTTTTTGCTTTTTTTCCTTAAGAGTCTCAGTTTTGGGCTGCTGATTTATTTTACCATAGCTCTCCATAAAGTGACTCTACCTTGTGGCATCTGTGTGGCTTTCTCATGGGAAAGCCATTTGACTAGTCTTCTTCCCCTGCGGACGTGTTCAGCCCTAGGGACTTCTGGTTTAGAATCTGTCCTCTGTCTGTCTTTCTCATGTATCATTGTTACCCTGAAGACATTGCCTTGTGGGAATTTCTTATGCCAACAAGACCGATTCTCTTTCATACTAGCTACCTAGCTAACACGCTTCCTTTTTTCCCTCCCTCCCTTCCTCCCTCCCTGCCCCCTCTCTGCCCCCCTCCCTGCCATCCTCATCTCATCTCCAAACTCGATTGGTAGGTAATTCAGGAACAAAGATGATGGATTTTGGAGGACAGTCACTTTCCCTCTTTCCAGAGGCTCAGAACAATGAAATTTGCTTTTATTAGGAGCCCAACAGCCTATGCAGAAGAGAATTAGGAGGGGACAGGGACTCTCCTGTTTAGAAGGCTTGCTCTCAGATTGCTGCTCATAGCAGACAGTGACAGTAATGAAGACGTCCAGGACAGACGTTTACATAAACGTGCTGTCAAGGCTCTGGGGTCCACACTATGGTGGTTCTTCAACAGTCACCCCGGCGCTCAGGCCCTGCTAGAGGTTAGTGAGGTGAAGAGGTGGCAATGTGCACGTAAAAGGGCAAAGCAGAAAACGTCATTTCTTTCTGCCACACCTTCAATGGCTCTCCGCATGGGCTTCTCCTTTCTCTTGGGGGCAGTAGCTTCACCTACAACATCAGATGGGTTTGAGGTGGTTTCTTCTTCACTGTCAAGTCAGACTTATCTGTACTGTGCCAATATAATGGAGCCTGACTCTCCTGCGTGTGTCAAAGTCCGTCACTCAGAGGTATCATTGCCTAGAGATGTTCCTCAAAACCTAGCCTAGCATTTTTGGTAAAAGTTCCATATTTTCATATGAATCTTCGAACACATTCGCAGTTCGACAAAACAAGAAGAAGTGTTCTCTGCTCTGGAGCAAAGACTGTAGATTTTCTTTTTGTTTGGTCCTGTTTTGTGTGTGTGTGTGTGTGTGTGTGTGTGTGTGTGTGAGAGAGAGAGAGAGAGAGAGAGAGAGAGAGAGAGAGAGCAAGGAAGGAAGCAGGGGTTTGATGGTAGATACACAAGAGGGAATTTTGCCCACATCCTAGCAGTCTGCAGTACCTTCTATGCTATTGAAGCTTGTGTGCATCCCAAGGATGGAGGCACTAAAGTAAATGGGCTCTTAAGCATCCCTCTGGGAAATGTCTGTCGGTGGTCTGTGTCTGGGGAGTCACTACACATGGCAAAGATTGGGTGATTCCATGGATCCCAGTGTTGTCTTCTGAAGAACATGGATGTATGTATGTATGAGTGTGTGTATTTAATATTTTCATTATAGCAGGCAGTTCAGAAAAATCTCCCTTGATATTTGAGGGAATAATTACATAGAATATTTGGACAAAGAGATGAAAAAGACATTGGGCAAAGATACAATTTGCCAAACACAACTATTTTAGGAAAAATTAAAAATACCATACTCTAGAGTACTGTAGTGACAGTAATTTTCTATGGATGTCAGACTCCAAGCACAGAAGATATTACAAAGGGAAACCTTATACCATCGATAAATCCTAAGCTGTCTAAATGAAATAGGGTCTTTCATTTATGTAAGATTGAATGTGGAGATTAAAAGGCAGTTGAGTCTGAACAGTAGCTAGGGTTGTTCCCTGAGAGCAGATGACGTATGAACTGGGTAAAGATGCACAAATGTGGGAATTGTTGGGATGATCCTCCTGTCTTCTTGTCCTCTAGGTCTGGAGATATCCTGGGATGGAGACAGTTTTGTGGAGGTCATGGCTGCCCCTCATCTCAAGGGCAAGCTCTGTGGTCTTTGTGGCAACTACAATGGACATAAACGTGATGACTTGATTGGTGGAGATGGAAACTTCAAGTTTGATGTGGATGACTTTGCTGAGTCATGGAGGGTGGAGTCCAATGAATTCTGCAACAGACCACAGAGAAAACCAGTGCCTGAGCTATGTCAAGGCACAGTGAAGGTGAAGCTCCGAGCCCATCGAGAATGCCAGAAACTCAAGTCCTGGGAGTTCCAGATCTGCCACTCAACAGTGGACTATACCACTTTCTACAGGTAAGTTCAATGTGCTGATGCACAGTTTTGGATCATAGATGAAGAGTATGCTTGACCTTGGAGCCAAGTGTATCATGCCTTTTTGTTTTTCTTTTTATTCTTCTCTCATGCAATACTTCCTGACTGAAGTTTTCCCTCCTTCCATTCCTCCCAGTACCTCCACCTCTCCTCTCCCCGTTTCCTTTCAGAAAAGAGCAGGCTTCCCAGGGTTATCAATCATACATGTCAGAACAAAATGCATTAAGACTAGGTAAAAAAAAACCCTCATATCAAGGCTAGATGAGGGAACCCAACAGGAAGAAAGGGGTCCCAAGAACAGGCAAAAAAAAAAAAAAGACAGAGACACCCCATTCATACTGTTAGGATTCCCAAGCTAACAACCACAGCATATTTGCAGAGGACCTACTGCAGATCCATGTGGGCTCCATGATTGCCGCTTCAGTCTCTGTGAGCCCCCATGAGCCCTGCTCAGTTGATTCTGTGGGCTGTTTTTGTAGTGTCCTCTATCCATTTGGCTCCTATAATCCCTCTTCCCCCTCTTCTGCAGGGATCCTGGTGCTCTGCCTAGTGTTTAGCTGTGGGTAAATGTTTAGTTTCTCTGCATATGCTCCTATCAACTGATGGAGGAAGCCTCTCTGATAACAATTGGGCTGGCACTGATCTATGAGTATAGCAGAGTATAATTAGAAATCATTTAATCGTATTTTTGCAGGGGTGGGGAGGGAAGAGTCCTGTTTGGTTCTACTCGAGTCTCTGGGCTATCCAACTTACTGTTCCTGGTCATCTAGGCAGTGTTGGGTATGGGGTCTCTCTTGTGGCATGGGTCTCAAGTTAGATCAGTCATTGGTTGGCCACAATCTCTGGGCCATCATTGCCCCTGCACGTCATGCAGACAAGACAGGTTGTAGGTCTAAGGTGTTGTGACTGGGTTGGTGTCCCTGTCCCACCCCTGGAAGTCTTGCCTGTTTATAGGAGATGACCAGTTCAGGCTCCAGGTCCTCCATTGCTAGGAGTCCTTGCTAGGGCCACCCCAGTAGATTCCTGGAAGTATCCACTGCATTAGGTTCCCACATCCCCCATCCCAGTTGTCTCTCCCCACTCTCCCCCTCCATCACTCCCTCCTGCACCTGATTCCTCAAGTTCCCATCCCTGCTGCCTCCAGTCTCCTTCCCACAAAGATCCATGTGTCCCCCCAGAACCCTCCTTGTTGCTTAGCCTCTCTGAGTCTGTGGGTTGTAGCATGATTATCCCCTTTACTTAACAGTTAATATCCACTTAAAAGTGCATACGTATCATGTTTGTCTTTTGGGGGCTAGGCTGCCTCACTCAGGATGATTTTTTTCTAGTTCCATCCAGTTACCTGCAAGTTTCATGATGTCATTTAGTTTTAAACAGTTGAGTAATATTCCATCGTGTAAATGTACCACATTTCCTTTTTACATTTCTTCAGTGGAGGAACATCTAGGTTGTTTCCAGTTTCTGGCTATTATAAATAAAGCCACTATGAACATAGTCGAGCAAGTGTCCTTGTGGTCGGATGGAGTGTCTTTGGGATATCTAGCCCTCATATCAAGGCTAGATGAGGGAACCCAACAGGAAGAAAGGGGTCCCAAGAACAGGCAAAAAAAAGTCAGAGACACCCCATTCATACTGTTAGGAGTCCCAAGCTGGTGCAGCTGGGTCTTGAGGTAGATGGAATCCCTGTTTTCTGAGGGACTGCCCTATTGATTTCCACAGTGGCTGTACAAGTTTCCACTCCTACCAGCAGTGCAGGATGTTCCCCTTGCTCCAAATCCTGGCCAGCATGAGCTGTCACTTGTGTTCCTGATTGTAGCCATTCTGACAAATCTCAAAGTGATTTTGATTTGCATTTCCCTGATGATTAAGGATGTTGAACATTTAAGTGTTTCTCAACCATTTGAGATTCTTCTTTTAAGAATTCTCTGTTTAGGTCCACACTCCATTTTTTAGTTAGATTGTTTGATTTGCTGATATTTGGTTTCTTTATTTCTATATGTAGTTTGGATAGTAGGCCTCTATTGGATGTGGGGTAAGGCTTTAAATTGTAGTGTAATCACCCCTACTTCTTTTTTTTTTTAAAGATTTATTGTGTATATGGTGTTCTGCCTGCATGTATGCCTGCAGGCCAGAAGAGGGTACCAAATCTTATTACAGATGGTTGTGAGCCACCATGTGGTTGCTGGAAATTGAACTCAGGCCCTCTGGAAGAGCAGCCAGTGCTCTAAACCTCTGAGCCATCTCTCCAGCTCCCTCGTCTTCTTCTTTCTGCTCAGTAACTCATCTTGTCCAGAATTGGTCATTTTTATGAAGTCTTCCAGGCTTGTCTTCTCTGGGCAATTTTGTATGTCTTCAGGTGTTTTGGGAAGCTGTCTCTGAGCTACAGATGTTTTTCTGTAGTTAGCCTCATCTGAAGATTGAAGACTGTCTGAGAGCAAGCCTGTTGGGGACAGGCACTGACTGGAATGGAATCTCGGATCAGTCTGGCTTTTGTTTTATGTTTGAGAGACCTGGATTATCATCCTAGGTCTGAGGAACAATTCACAAGGGCTTCGTGATCTAGTACAGATACAATCTGCACATGGAAAACTAAGGAGCTGGGTGAAAATTCCCTGGAACTATGACACTGCATGTCCTCAGTCAAAGGACAGTAGAAAACAGGTTTGAGGTGGGAGAAAGGAAAGGATCTCATTAAGGTTAGGGATTCTGTCCTTTCTACCCTGTTAACTCGGGGTCACACCCAGAGATACGCTGCAGAGGGTCTTGTCTTTGACTTCCTTGTAACAATGTTGCGTTTGTAAGTTGATGAGTTTGGCCTGTTGCACTTCTGGTGAGTACACAATTCCAGGAGTTCAAGAGCCAAGGCTGCCTATAACTTTAACCACCGTGGGTGTGGGAGGAAACATGAGAGGAACGCAGCCCAAAAGGCCTTGTTTAAGTGATTTGCCTGTGGCTCTTAAAACGAGCGAACTCCTGTGGTCTGCAACCACAGCCGGGTTATTTTTACTCTTTAATTGCCACCACTTTATTTCCCTTAGCTCTCATTAAATGTGATCGTTTTATTTTAATTTGATCTCTGGACATAAAAGATAAAGTTCTGTAAAGACAGCTCAGAATGTGATGGAAAAAGACTGTCCCTGTCATCACAGATCCCCAGGCATGGCTGTGTCTGCCAAACCATTTGGCTTTAGTCATTCGGCTCTTTCAGCCATTTTCCTGTTATAGTTTGAATCCTTTGAGTTCCTTTATGTTTCCCCGTTCTGCCCCTGAGATTGGCTCCGCCTCTTTCCTACCGAGTCCTAATTGGGGATTGTGGATGAGTTCACCACCTGGATGACCCAGAATTATTTCGAATCTTGCTGTCTGGTGGGACTTGGGAGAACATAATAATTAAGAGGGTCTTTATTGTGAACTCCCAGCTTTCAGGACCTCCAGGCTGTCCAGCCTTACTCTACAAGCCTTGCTTCATCTGTCTGTGGAGTTGGGACAATAAGAACTGCTATCCATACTTATTGAGGTTTTGAACCAAAGAGCTGGAGGTTCTGGAATTGTTGGCCGCCACCATTTCCTCTACTATCAATTCGAAGACAAACATGAAAAGGCCTCCTTTGGAAGCACTCCCACTCTAGCTGAAGCCGTATATTGGACTCTTTGCTGAAAATAGGATGGAGTGACTGTACCATTCTTTGGCCTCATCTGCTTATCTCTTCAAAGGATTTCACTGAAAATCAGAGAGCAGGGATATAGAAATTTTTTTCCCTCAAATTGCCATGTCTTTTGTCTCTGGGGATTTAATTATTGCTAACTCCTTTGAGTTAGTTAGGAGAATAACTTGTCTTTGGCACATGTCCCAAGAGCCAATTCAATGCACAAAACCAGAAGGAGTTGAATCTTTCAGTGGTCAGGTGGTTGCCTGCTTCTGCCCTTTAAAAGGTCTGCAGCAGCTGTAGCAGCATGGTGCATAGTGTTTATATCAGGCTTGATGTGGTGAGCCAGGGCAAAGTCGGGCATGCTCTTGAGTCCTTTGAACATGCAGAATAAGGTGGGATGTTGTGGGGAATTGGCTTGTGCTCTGCCTGTCAATGGCATGGCATGGTGTAGAGTGGTCTCGGGTCTTCTTCTCTTTTCTGGAAATGACAGGAACACTTTGGGGGAGAAATCTAGACAATCCTCCAGCCACATACCCTATCACCACTCTGACTCCACAGCAGGAGGATGTGTCCTCCCTCACCCTGAAGAGGGAGGGATGGTATTGGGGAGGTCCTGAGTTTTCCTCCTCTCTTTGAAAAGAACAGAGGTGAAGACTGGTAATATGTAGTGCTCTACAGGTGCCCAATTGCAGGGTTTGGTGGTAGACTTTCTGAAGCAGGGGACTGAGGATTAGCTCTTCACATGTTGACAACAATCTGGAGCCAGTCAGAAGCCTGTCACTTTCCAGCTGTAACCACTGCGAAGCCAACAGAGCTCCGCATACCTCATCTGACACTGGCAAGACCATTGTTCAGAGGAGTGAAGGCACATGGCGGTTTGGTGTTGCAGGCGGCAGACACGTGTCCCCTGATTTTCTTTGGGGACCCTCTTGAGCCCCGCTCAGTTCTTCAGCTCTCTAATCGCTGGCAATCCCTGATCTCATCACAGAGACACAGAGATTTTTAGGTTCTTGCTGACAAAATCTTGAACAATTTGAAAATAAACCATTTGAAAAAGAAACCGTTTGTCTCTCGTGACATTGAAGAAGTGCTAGTCAAGGCCGCAGTGACCCATTGTTGTGTGATGACTTCTGTTCTAGAAGGGATCATAAAAGCAGCAATCACTTGCCATCCCACAGCTTCCAAGTTTGCCTAGTGTGCTTGAAAGCACAGGTAGAGTTTCTGAAATCATCCTGACTAGGTGCTCAGTATCGTGACTGTGATATATTAATTGATTTCTTATAGGACAAGGACCTGTTGCCTTGATTTCAGAGATACCACTAGCATAAATTACGCTGTAGTTTTATTTTTTCTTATCCTCCAAAGAAGTATCTGTCCTTTACTGATGAAGAAGCAAGTTTTGTTTCTCTTTTTCTTACACACACACACACACACACACACACACACACACACACACACACACGTCTATGTATTTGTGACAGGGTGAAGTGTATTTCTCACAGTGTTTCCTCTTCTGAGTGTCCCTAAGTTCATGACACTTTCCACAAAGGCTATTCTATATATGGTAATTTTTTCTATAAAGTCAAAATAAATTTGACTTTTGAATTATTTACTTTTGAAAATAGAATTTGTACTCTATTTCATTCTCGTCCTTTACCTAATTCAGTATCTTTGTCCAAACATTTAAAAATTTATAGAAGAATAAAAGAAAACTGCATAACGTCAATGCTTACTTTTTTATCCTTTAGGAAACTTAAGATTTTGCCAATTTTTGTTTTTATTTATACATCAGTTTGAGTGGGATAACTTGATGTAGAATTTTTGAGATATGATCAAATCCCTTGTGATCACAAAAATTTTCTTTAAATAGCCAGTAGAATATGTTTGGGCATGAAATGATGAAATGATTAGTATCAAATTATGTAAAAATGTTGAGAGTGTTGACATGTGTCTTGAGTCTTCATTTTCCTACTTGCGCTTTCCTTAAATAATAGGCACATGTAATAATGTTTTGCATTATTCTTTACTAGGGTGATCTGAACCATTCTTGCAGTTTGAGGGCTTGTAGCGTTCAGTGAGGTGACAACTGTTGTGGATTGTATTTGGATTCACACATAGGCCTGTCTGTGGAAAGCGGTGAGGCAGCTAGCTCATGTCTTGTCCCTTCACATCTCCCTCAGCCTCATGCTGCTTCTGTTGGGGCCCCAGTTGCCAACTGAGAAGCCCAAGAGGCACGGCACCTCTGCCTCTCACAGCTGCCCTCATGATGTTTAGCAGCCTGTGTCAGCTCCTCTCCCCACCACAACTGAGTTTCCTAGAGACACCCAGCCGAGCAGCCTTGGGGCAGAGGTCAGGACACAGTATGGGCAAATCTGAGGAAAGTCAACGCCCCATAGTGTTGCGTACAGGATTCTGAAGTCAGGGCAGGATCACATTCCAGTACAGAAATTTCAAGATGTGGTCATGAAGTACAGTGGAACCCACACATTTAGAGGCCACCGCATGCCTGCATGGTTCTTAATGGGGCATGGTTCCCAGGGCGCAAGCGTTAAAACAATTATTTAGAATATATTTAATCATGTTTCTCTCCCCACACTCTTCCCAGATCATTCTCACTTCCCTACCATCCAACTTCATGCTTATTTCTCAAAAAAAAATCAAAACAAACAATAAATTTTTTAAATGCTAAAAGAACCCAACTAAAACAATGGTGCTTTCTGTGTTGGCCAATGACTCCTGGGCATAGGGTCCTCCCTTGATTGTGGTTGGTAAACCTAATGACAGTGCACTGGGGAAAACAGATTATTTCTTTCCCAGCAGGCATCACTTGCAAACAGCTTCCTGGTTATGGGTGGGAATCTGTATTTACTTCCCCTTTTCAGTGCTAGGATTTTATCTGGCTTGAACTTATCCAGGAGTTTTTGTGCATGCTACCATCATCTCTGCATTCATGTGTGCATCATTCCTATTGTGTCTGGAAGACACTGCCTCCTAGAGTCAGTCATTAACCACCTCTGGCTTTTACAACCTTTTTACCTCCTCTTCTGCACAGATCCCTGAGTCTTGAGGCAGGGTGGGTTTGATGAAGGCATCCCATTTGGTGCTGAATTTTCAAAGCTTCTGACTCTTTGTGACCTGTTGTGGGTCTCTGTGTTAATTTCCAACTACTACAAGAAGACATTTCTCTGATAAGAGCTGAGTGAGGCTCTGATCATGGGCACAGAATGTCTTAGTCACTCTTCTATTGCTGTGAAGAGACATCATGACCAAGTCAACTCATAAAATAAAGCATTTAATTTGTAGCTTGCTTACAGTTTTAGAGGGTTAATCCATTATCATCATGGTGGAGACCATGATGACATGAAAATAGGCATGATGCTGGAGCCATAACTGAGGGCAGGCAGAAAGTGACACTGAATCTTGCAATGGGCTCTTTAAATTTCAAAGTCCACCCCCAGTGACATACTTCTTCCATGTTAATTCTTCTGCTACTTCTCAAAACAGTTCACTAACTTGGGACTAAACTTGCAAATATATGAGCCTTATGGGGGCCACTCTCATTCAAACTACCACATAGCAGTATGACATTAGGAGTCATTTTGTTGTCATGTTCTTTTTAGCAGAAGAAAAGTAGGCCAATATCTTTTTAGTCTCAGGTTCTTTGGCACTTCATCAGTGTCAGGCATGTGTTCCATCTCATGGAGTGGGCCCTAAGTCCAATTTTTTAAAAAGTCTGTTATTCCCATAACATCTGTGCCACTATTGGACCAGGACATTTTGTAGTCAGGTTGGTGTTGTAGGTTTTGTGGATTGTAGCTGGGTAATTTTGATGATTACTTTTCCCTTCCAGTAGTGTACAGAATCTCTTCCAGCCCCATGTGTGCTAGTTAGCTGGATGAAGCTACTAGTTGGACACTAGCTGGACTTATCCATGTGCAGTGGCATGAGTAAGTGTTGTACACAGCACTTAGGGCCTTATCATTAGGATATGAAGAGCAACAATAGCCTTGGCAGTAGCCTGTGATGTTTGGGTAGTTCCACAGGACCCCTTTGTCTAAGAACTCAACAATATATAAAACATTCCTGGTGCTGGAGGTTTTACTTGATAGTATAAGATGTCTATTTGGGGGCATTGTCTTTTCTATAATATGGTAGCTTCATTTAAATTGCTTCCATATATGTATATAATTTAAAAAGGTTCTACAATAGTAGGTTTCCATATAGTTTTTCTAGAGGCCTTAAGTGTTTGATCCCCCTACCCTACTTTACCCTAATCTCCCTCTCTGATTTAATCTTCTGATTCCTGTTTCCCTTTATCTTTTCATAACACTATATTCTCTTTCTGTTGGTAGATACCTTTCTTCCTACTGGTCCTTTACCATTTGCCCAACCCGTGATCACTTTGATGGTAGCACACATATCAAAAGCTAAAAGTTAGCATCCACGTATAAGAGAACACATTGCACATTTTTCTTATGGGGTCTAGATTACCTCACTCAGAATGACTGTTTGTAGCTCCATCCATTTATCTGTGAATTTCAGTTTTCTTTACATGAATTGTGAATTGTATTCCATTGTGTAAATGTGCCACATTTTCATCATCCATCCATCCATTCATCCATCCATCCATCCATCCACCCATTCATCTGGCGATGGACTTCTAGGCTGTTGCAGATTTCTGACTGTTATGAATAAAGCAGCAACAAACATGGATGAATCCACTGTGTATACAGCCAAGAGTGGTGTAGCTGGATATTGAAGTAAAGTACTGTCCAGTTTTCTGAGGAAGTCCACACTGATTTCCATAGTGGCTATACTGGTTTGCACTTGTATCAACAATGAGTAAGTGTACTGCTCTCCCTGCATCCTCGATAGCATGTGCTGTCATTTGTTTTATTGATCTCAACCATACTGGCTAGGGTAAGTATTTTAATTTCCATTTCCCTGGTGGCTAAGGATGTTGGACATTTCTTTTAAGTGTTTCTCAGTTGTTTGTGTTTAACCTTTTGAGAATTCTCTATTTAGTTCTATACCCCATTTTAAATTGGGTTATTTGTTTCCTCAGTGTTAAGTTTCTTTTTAGTGCTTCATATGTTCTAGGTACTAACCCACCATTAGATGTATAATTGGTAAATGATTTTCCCATTCTGTAGGCTCATGCTTTACTCTAATGACGGTGTTCTTTGCCATAGAAAAGCTTTTCCAAGGGATTCCATTTATTAATTGTTGATCTTAATGCCCATACCTGTTCAGAAAGTCCTTTCCTATACCAATTATTTCAAGCCTATTCCATGCTTTTTCTATCAGATTCAGGGTATCTGGTGTTATGTTCAGGTCCTTGATCCACTTGGAGGTGATTTTTATGCAGCATGATAGATACGACTCTATT
This sequence comes from Mesocricetus auratus, assembly GCF_017639785.1. NCBI lineage: Eukaryota > Metazoa > Chordata > Mammalia > Rodentia > Cricetidae > Mesocricetus > Mesocricetus auratus. Next base: position 3,635,518 of record NW_024429203.1, read on the forward strand.
TTCATTCTATAAATAGCCCTACAATTTCAGTTGCACTATTATTGAAGATGCAGTCTTATCAAAACTCTGGTGCATACTTCAATTTATTCCATTAACCAACTGCTTTTATGCTGATATCATGCTATATTCATTTATAGTTCCGTAATAACACTTGAAATCTGGGCTGGTGACACTTTCAGCAGTTCTTTTCAAGTCGTTTTCTTTCTCCCTGTCCCTGTCTCTGTCTTAGGTCCCTGTCTCTCTCCTCCATTCTCCTCTCTCTCTCTCTCTCTCTCTCTCTCTCTCTCTCTCTCTCTCTCTCTCTCTCTCTGTGTGTGTGTGTGTGTGCTTGTGTGTTTCCATATGAAGTTGGGCATTGAAATTTATGTGAAAATCTGTTGGAGTTTTGATGGGAACTGCATTAAATCTGTAGATTGCTTTTGGTAGAATAGCCATTTTCCTACCGATTCTTGAACACAGATGATCTTTCCATCTTGATATCTTCTGAATTTTTTCTTCAATACCTTAAAGTTTTTATTTTTTAATTTGTTTATTCAGTCTTTCACTTGCTTGATTAAAGCATATCTTTGACGTGTATTCTTAAAGTTACTATTATTGATTTCTTTCTCTGTCATTTGTATATAGGAAAGCTATTGATATTTGTCTATTACTTTTGTATCTTGCTACTTGGATAAAAGTTTCTGGTTGAGTCTTTAGGGTCTCTTTTGTATAAAATCATATCATGTGTAAATAAAGGTACTTTGACTTCTTTCTCAGTTGTGTTCATTTGATGGCCTTCAGTTGTGTTGTTGTTCTAGCTAAGACCTTAAGTACTATATTGAAGAGCTATGGAGAGAGTAGTAATCCTTGTCTTATTCCAGATTTGAGTAGAAATGCTTTGAGTTTCTCTCTGTTTATGCTGATGTTGACTGTGACTGTCTGTCAATTCTCTTTATTATGTTAGATTATCTCCCTTATAGTCCTTGTCTCTCCAAGACTTTTATCATAAAGGTATGTTAAATTTTGTCAAAGGTCTTTCCTGTATCTAATGAAATGATCATATGTTTTTTGTTCATTTAATCTGTTCAGATAATAGCATTTATCAAACATTCCCAGCATATCTGTGATCAAGCCTATTCAATCATGGCGGATAATTCACTTTGCAAGTATTTTATTTAGAATTTTTGCATCTATGTTCATAAGGGAAATTTGTCTGCAATTATTTTTCTTCATTGTGGTTTAGGTATCAGGTAATTGTGAACTCATAAAAAGCAGTGTTTCTTCAGTTCCCATTTTGTAGAATCATTTGAGGGGTATTAGCATGAACTCCTTTTTGAAGGTCTAGTAGAATTCTGTGTTGAATCATTCTGGTCCTAGTTGGAGACTTTCAGATACTGCTCCTATTTCACTGGAGGTTTTTGGTCTGTTTAATTATTTATTTCATCTTAATTTGATTTTAGTAGGTTATATGTATCAACAAAACTGGAAAAACTAAAAGAAATGGAGGAGTTTGAACAGATTAAATGACAAAAACCACATGATCATTTCATTAGATACAAAAAAGGTCTTTGGAACTAGTTTTTGTAGACCAGGTTGGTCTCGAACTCACAGAGATTAGCCTACCTCTGCCTCCCAAGTGCTGGGATTAAAGGCGTGCATCACCAGACAGCCTCCAAAGCCACAGAAAAACCCTGTTTCAAAAAACCAAACAAAAAAAAAAAGAAGTATGTTGGTATGGTTCCTGGATTTCCTCAGTATATGTTGTGCTATCTCTCTTTTAATCTCTATTAATTTGCATCTTCTGTCTCCATCTTTTGGTTAATTTGGCTAAGAGTTTGTCAATCTAATTTCATTGATTCAATGTACTGTTTTTTTCTTTATTTCTGCTTTATTGATTTCAGCCCTGAGTTTGATTTTTTTTCCATCTACTACTTTTGAACACTATTTCTTTCTGTTTTTCTGGAGCTTTCAGGTGTACCATTAAGTTACTAATATGGGATCTCTCTGGATATTGTATGTATGTATGCGTGTGTGTGTGTATGTATGTATCTATGTATGTATGCATGTATGTTTGTATGTATGTATCTATCTATGTATGTATGTATCTATGTATGTACATATGTGTTTTATGTGCACTTAGTTCTATGAGTTGCCTTTAGAACCACCTTCATTGTGTCCTATAGATTTGGGTATGATGTTCTTTTTTTTCTTTCAGTTCTTCAAAGGTCTTAACTTCCTTCTTGAGTTCACACAATCTCATTTGATAGTGAATTGTTCGTTTTGCATGAGTATAAATTTGTGTACTTTTTGCCTTTTCTATTGCTGATGACATCAAGTTTTTATCTATGATTGTCAGGTAGGATTCAGTCTGTGTTTTCAATTTTCTTATGTCTGTTGAGACTTGTGAAATTATAAACTAACCCCAATTAAATGGTTTCTTTTATAGAGTTTTGCCTTGGCAGCTGGGAAGTAGTGGTGCAGGTATTTAATCCTACCACTTAGGAGTCAGAGAAAGGTGGATCTTAATGAGTTGGAGGCCAGCCTGGTCTATAGGGTGAGTTCCAAGACAAACAGTACTACACAGAGAAACCTGTCTAAAAAAAAAAAAGAACAAAAAACAAAAAACAAAACAAACAAAATAGAGCTGCCTTAGTCATAGTGTCTCTTCAAAGCAATAGAATCCCTAAAATTTACTGGATCCACAGCAATAGGGTACCTAGGTGATGGAGGTTGGCTTAGAGGAACCCAATGCATACAAGCTTCGTCTGCATGTTCATGTTGGGGAACCCTTTGGGGGATTCCCAGACTAGGAAATATTCTTTGCTTCTTCCATATGGTGCATTTTACAACTGTGAGGAGTGGAATAATATCAGATCCACAGGTGTGTCCCTTCCCGGTGAGGTGCTGGGAGATAGAAGGTTGAGGGCTTTGCAGGAGACTATGGAATGTGAGAGGACAGTGTGATAGCCGTGTGATGGCGTGAGGTGCCCAGTGGCTCTCTTTCAGGTGCAACCACTAGCCTCCTGAATGACCCCCACTGTTTCTCACAACACATGACAATAACTATTCATTGTGAAGCCAAAGGGGATATACATGTGAGGATCAAGAACTTCATATTTGTCTGTAAAACTTTTATCAAGCTTCCTACTGTATTCTATAATTAAAACCAGGTCATTTCCCATTATGCCAGAGAAAAGCATACTCGGGACATTTTTGATATGCTTGCAGTGATTGTTGACAGCTGGAGTTCTGAGTTAAATGACATATTCACTCTAAAATATGGCATTATGCTTCTGACTTTCCTTTCCTTAGCTCGTATTTTCCAATGAGTTTATTACACTGTCTCTGGGATTAAGGTATACTGACACCAGGTGGCACTAGACACCCCATTGTTCGAACTACCAATTTCAGTCTTACAAATCCATCTTAAAACTTCAAAATGTTTCACTGATAGTAGGACTTTTTGAGATATTCATTCCTATCCCCCAGCCCACCACCCAGTTTAGACTACCAAATACAGAATATAGACTCAGAATCTGGCCCTTGTCTATGCTCCTGCCTCCTAGGTATATCCTCGTTTGTATATTTGCTTGTTTGGTGCATTGGTTTGAGCTGAGGTAGAGCTAAGATGTCAGCCAGGGCCCCTGTAAATGCTGCCTCTTAGGCTGGGAGTTCCTGATGGTGTTACACACACACACACACACACAAACACACACACACACACACACACACACTTTACGTTACTATTGTCTTTCTCAGTCCTGTATTTAAGATTCTCTGAGAATCTTTCCACGGTTAGAAGGGCTGCTCTCTTAGCACGACTTCCATCTGCATCTTGATCCTTCCTGTTGGAACTTCTGTTGCCTTTGTTCAAGGTCTTGATCTTCAGGCTCACTTATCACAGTGTCTAAGTATGTACTTCCTGTATTTTGAGGGACTGTGATGCTCCCAGTGAGCACAGACTCTGCCTCTGTTCTAGTTTGCTTTCTGTTGCTGTGATTAAAAAAATGACCAAAAGCAACTTGAGAGGAAAAGATTAATTTGGCTTACACTTCCATATCACTGTTCATCACCGAGTAAGTCGGGGCAGGACCTTTACATAGAGCAGGATCCCAGAGGCAGGAACTGATGCAGAGGCCATGGAGGAGTTCTACTCACTCACTAGTTTGTTCCTTGTGGCTTGCTCAACCTGCTTTCTTAAAACGCAGAACCACCAGCCCAGGGGCAGCCCCACCTATAATGGGTTAGGCCCTCTCCATCAGTCACCAATTAAGAAAATGCTGTATAGCTAGATTTCTTCAATTCAGTTTTCCTCCTTTCAAACTATTCTAGCTTGTGTCAAGTTGACATAAATTATCCAGCCTCCTTCCAGTTCACTCTAATGTTACTTGGACTTTGAGCACCTTTCTCTTTCAGTCTGACATCACAATTGGTGCAATGCTTTCATTTATGGATGTTTCTGTCCTGGCCTTTCTTGGTTGGCTTTAGGACTTCAAATTAGTCCTCTATTTTAGTAGCACCGCCGTGTGCCCTGGATGAACCAGCTGGCCTTCCACACTAGTACCTGTCAGCTTTCTTCACATGAAATCACATTGCTTCCCTCTTATTGTCTTTGAGCCTTTTCCTAGTTTTACTTCAAATCTTGTGGTGTTTTATACCTTTCCTTCATTCGTCTCCACTTAGGCCATAGGAAGAATCTTCCCTGTTGGTTCCCTGGGAGTCTAACATGGTGCCCTTGTCTCTACTCCTCTGGAAGGTGGAACTCTCCACGGCTTCACTCTTCCATTCTAAATTCCATTATTAACATATCTGGTTATCAAAGGCCTTGGCTAGAAAGTGCCATTGCCAAGCAAGATATTCCAGAGGCTTGACATTCTGGGTAAGACTGTTTATCCTTTACTCGACCTTCCCATCCCAAGGTTAAGAACAATTTCAATTTGATTTTATAATTTAAGCTTTAAATTTATTCTAAGCACAAACATTCTAGAACCTTATCATGTTTCTTCTCAGAAAATTACCTTTGGATGTAATTAAGAGGCCTTTGAACACAGATTTGAATGAGTGCCATCGTGGCACACAAAACACTAATTATTTTGTAGCATCTCTCTTGGATAGTTAGAGAACAGCTTGATTACTTCTTGGTAAGCAGGCAGCAATGTGGTGTAACTTCATTTATTTTCATTATTTGCAAGTGGGAAGCCCTGTGAATCTATAATAGCAGGGACTGCATAAGTAGCAACTTTCTCATTTCACTGTAGTGTTACTTGAGGCTCCAAGAAGGCGGAGGGTCTCGAGTCTCCCATGGGGCTTGAGTATATGGGATGGCAGGGACTCCTGGTTCAGTTCCCTGTAGGAGAATGTGGCCAGGAATGTTCCAGATACCTCCCCCAACTACAAAGTTTTCACAGATCTCTCTTTTGCTATGTGCTTGAGAAGAGCTTAGGACTTTATTCGCTTTCCTCCCACAGCTTTCAGATGAGCATCTACTGTGGGCCAGCTACTGTGGTAGGCATGACTGCCATGGACTGAACAAGAGACACAAAGTTCTTCAAAGAAATCCTAGCTAAAAATGGAAATGAGGTTATCCTTTGTGCTTATAAGCACAACGGGGAAAACAGGGTTATGCGACAGGTAAGAATGAAGGCAGTTGACTTTATATTATTTGAATTAAGCAAATAAGATTACCAGTGGGCACTGTCGGCATGAGGAGAGCTGGTGAGGACACCATCAAAGTCCCCATGGTGGAGAGGACAAGCCCCCAAGAGGAATTAGCTACAGCTGATGTTTGAAGAAAATAATGGGGAGTATGGTGTGGCAGGGCGTCAAATTCTTCTTGTAAGCAAACTGGCTAGTCACCACCTGAGTTCCTCTACCTATGAGTAAATGCAATGGGCTGGGGACTTCGAGAAGCTTTGGATCGATGCCTAGGTGGAAGCAGAGACAGTGAGAGGGTCTATCACACTGCCTTGTGGCTTGTGGTGACAGTCCTTTTTGGCACTCTGTATGTTGGGCCCTCGCCCATCCTGGCACAGGATGAGTGCTTGTCAAGCTAGTTTATCATTAATATTTCACTCACTGAAATATAAAACCACTTTGTGTGGAGCTTGCCTTCTGAATGACCTGGGCCTTCTGGTGTGCACACTTGAAGAAGTGTTTTTCTTTTATTATACTCGGTCATTTCTGAACCATCTGGAAGAACTTCCTATCTTGTGCAGAAATTGATACTTGTCCTAAAACAAAATAAAACAAAAACAGACATTACTTTGGAATGGATTAGAATTTCTGCAATGTGTTCTTCATAAATTACTTCAACTGATGGGATTGGACTGAGGCTAAGGTGCAGAAGGGTAACTAATTCTATAAGATGGATGAGATAGGTCCCAACTTAAAGAATATTGGACCTGTCCCTACTAGGCTGTTATAGGGCAGGGGCCAAGAAGAGAAATCATGCATCTTAGTTTATTTTCCATACAATTTGGGGTATGAGGAAAGAAAGAATTTTTGATATATTTTAACCATTTTGGTGTCGATACCCTTTGTTTTTTTCAATAATAGCATGAGCATCATTATCCCTTGTTAACTTGAGGTTAACACTGAAGTACCAACTGCAGCTTAGCATTTCTTTCTTAAGAACCACTTATTGGGGAGGAAGCTCTCTGTATTATCGCCTGTCTTATTGCCTTAGGTTCCTCTTGCTCCTTGCTAGGTGGAGTATGTGATGTTATCGGATATGTGTGTGAAGTATGTAGCAAAGTTTCTAAAACAGGGTCCAAGTTTCTCCCCTATGAGAAAAGGTCTGGATCTTTAACGGACAGGCAGCACTTTTCCTATTTTCCCAGTGTTTATCTGACAACTCAGGGCCAAGTCTGTGACCCACTTCTATTGACTGTACACAACTTTAGGATACTGCTTTTGTTTTTAAAAAATAATTTCAAACCTGGTTTCATTTTATCTTTCCTGTTTTTCTCATCCACTGAATGACATTTTATTTCACTGTGCGTGTCACTCTGTAAGCTGACTTAAATCCTTTCTGGAACAAGTTAGGGAATAAGTGACAGTGGTCATGGGTAGGGCTCTAGCCCCTCTGAATCTGCATAGTTTTGACTGTGAAAGACAGATACTATCTTTGCCCCATTGGTTCTCATGAGGCTACATAAGGTTTCTCTTGTAAATCCCAGAGTGACTGAAGAGGTCACTTACACTGGCCATGGTGCCAGCGAGGTCTTGTTCTCATGAAGACAGGCCTGTGCCTGTGGTTTCAGCCTGCCCTTTGGAAAAACATGGATTGCCAGCAGGATGCCAGCACTCTTCAAGATCAACAGCACCTGGGAATGGGTGTTCTCAGAGTTGGCATGCACGGGCTGGCGTCCATCGGGCCACAAACGGACTGGCTGGAACTTGCATGTGCTTTGAGTTCAGCGTTGTGACTCAGTGAAACCACATGGAGAGGCACAGATTCTTGTGAAATTAGCTGGCATTCTGGAGTGCCATGAGCATTGCAAAGAAGGCACACTGGCCCCCTGCTGCTCTAGGAGCATGGGAGGGCTCAAGGAAGAGCTTGGGGTTGGCTGTGTCTGACAGTTCTCCAGGACTCTATTCCCCAATCAAGTTGACAAATGTTAAATCCTTATGTTATATATACACAAGTGAAAGAACGTTGGGGCTTTTGTGTTCTGCAAAGATTCAGCTCTTTGCTTTTGGTTTACCTGAAATTCTAAGCCTGAGTCTTTTTCCTTCTGACTTGGCAAGTCAGTAGAGGATGCTGATCTGTTCCCACCATTTGAATATAGACAGGGCTCTAGTGTAGACGGGGACCAACTACTCACAATAGCAAAGTTTCTAAAACTTTTTTGAATACTTGTAATTGATTGCGGATTTCACATCATGCATCCCAATCCCACTTATCTCCTGAACCCTCACATCTGAGATCAGCATTATTTTCCAGGTAAATGGTTAATTATTCATGTCCAATAATTGGTTAACAATGAAGTAAAGTAGTTATATATTCTTAGAATGTAAAAAGGGGGCACACATTATTTTGTAGTCAAGATTGATTGATTGAACAGTTAGATAAGGTATTGTTGGAGGTGCTGGGCATGGACCAGTGAATGAGATAAACCGGTCCTCAGGCTCGCATCAAGCAGTGCTGGTTAGAGGGTAGGTAAGACAGCAGCCAGGAGGGCCCATAGGCAGGGTGTGGTTTCTGACAGAGTACATTCTGACTACTGTGAGAATCTATAGCCCCTAAGCGATGGCTTCCTGCAGGAGGTAGCTGATCTCTAAAGTTAAAAATCAAGAGCATTAGCTAGCAAATGGAAGAGTGTGATTGGGCACAGCACCGAGGGAAATACTGCATCAATTGTTGCATCCACTGTTGAGGGATTTCGTGGTCAAAGACAAGGAGGCTGGGAAGAGCCTGCTGTGGACCCCAGTGGAAGGATGGGAAGCGTGCCATCAGCTTCCGGGTTTTGAAAGCCAGAAGGCAAGGGCACAAATCCTTAGTTCTGTACCCCAGCATCCCTCAGGCATGATGGAGCACTCTGGTACCTGTCAGCATTTGGAAACAGGTTGTGTGAGATCATTGGCGAGTGTGCTTATCAGATAGTTGCTTTAAGTACGTGTTACATATTCTGTGTGATAGGTCAGCAGTGCAAATCGCATGGATGACGGCTACTCACAGAGGTGAGTGGGTTCAGGGGAAGGCTAGACATAGACATTTGCATTTCTGATGAGTTCCTGGTATAGGGGGTAACAGGGGCAGTCTGCCCAGTTTCACATGAGATGTCTGAGGCTTAATTCTCTGAGAGTTTCAGCTTTTGACTGGGGAAGAATGGGTTTCCTTTATCCCTCTGCAATTAAATTAATTCCTGAGTAAAAGATTTGAAGCTAAACTTTGCCACTGAAAGTGGCAGTTAAAGTCCAGGTCCACTAGTAAACCCCTTTATGTTACTTTATGTTCATAATTAATTGATCTATTGATTGATTGATTATTCAAAATGCTTTACTGCTTCTACTATCACAAGGTCATGACCAGGGGAAGTGTTAGATGTGCTGAGCTACATAATGGTGATACAAGAATCAGAACTCAGAGCCAAAGTTCTCTTTTTAGTAAGCTGCTTCCCACAGTGGAGCCAGTACAAGGACAACCTGGTAACTGCCCAGGTCCTGTGAGGGAAAAGGAGGAATTCTAGATACAAATGGGCTTTGTAGCTGTTTCCCAGCTGTCCTGATAGACACAGGAAACCCAGGCCTGTGCACCCAGAGCAGCCTACAGGATGTGCCTGGAACAGCCACCCACTTCCTCTCTATAGGTGTCAAACTTTTAGAGTCTGGTCAATGAGCACAGCGAGTGGAGAAATAAATCCTTTGCAAGGAAACTGGGAAATCTGGTATCGATAGCAGAGCCATTCCTTTTAACATGAAAGGGCTGTTTTGGATGACCTTGACTGACTTACCTAGCTTTGGAGTTTGAAGACAAGGGGGAGCTGGCTGCCACGCTGCATCCCTAGCAAATAGCCATGTGTACAGGAAGGTAGGGTGTGCTCCGGAGGCTCCGAGCACATGGGCAAGAAGACCTTGCAAAAACCCTGAATGCTTTTCCATATGAAAAGGAAACCAGAAAATCAGAGGCTTCATTTTGTCTTTGAGATCAAAGCTATGGAGAGAAGACATTGAGCAGATACTGACCCAAAGCGTTGTGGCCACCGGGAGGATTTATTGACCTTAATGGCAAACATGGACTGCAGGAATGCTTGGGTTTGTGTTTACTTCAGGAGCTGCGGGGAGAGGGTCTGGATCAGGTGTTGACTGATAATGGAAGGAATACTGTCATTCTAGATAATGGGCCCCTGCCTTCAGAACTGGAGTGATGGTGAATGAATATTCTTTACAGTGTTAATAATGGTGATAATGTAGCTGTGAGCACGGTTTTGAGTGCTATATGCCAGGCAGAGGCCAAAGGCTTTATCTGAATGCATGTTCTGCTTTGTTGGACTAAGGAAACTGAACCCAAAGAAGCTAACATTGTTGTCAAGGTCACCAGGCAAGAATCGGGTTGATCCAGGGTTTGAGATACATTTCATTGTTGTGGAGCCCGTGCCTCTGACCATTGTCATAGCTCCTCCCAAAGACCTACTTCTGACCCCACACTTTCCTGAATTCACCTAAAATACTGGGCTTTTGCCAGTGTTTGTAATACCATAATTCACACTTATTGTTAAGTATTTTTCGTGTGTGTGATCGAGATTGACCCGAGGGCCTGCCGTCTGTTACGCAAGTGTTCTACCATTGAGGCCTATTCCTGGCCAAGGAAGAATTTTTTTTTTAAATGTTTCCTTTCAACCAATTTTTCTGCTCAAACTGTGGAAGAAATGTGCCACGGTTTGTCTTGGTCAGATGTTGAATAATTCCATCCTTTTAAAGAAAAATATGCAATGCATATTTCAAAATGGTGGCCTTTCCTTGTTTATAAAGGTTTCTTGGTTTCACGTCACTGGTTCTATAGGCGGTGTACATTATGGTCTGGCCTCACTATGGCAGGCTTAGTTCATAGTTCTTTGTGTCTTCAAACTCTTTAGAGACAGCTTATTCTTTTATTATTTTTTCTCCTTTTGGGCATTTCTAAAGAAAGAAATTGCATTTCCTATTTCACATTGTAATTAAAATGCCCCCTCTCTAGTGTGATATTAGTAACCTGGCAATCCTTAGCATGTCTCCATCCATAGGAGTCTGTGTGCCTCTGTGTGGGTTACAGGGCCCGTGTCTGTCCTTTCTGACCGTCTCTCTTCTACCCCTCAGGACACTTTGTGAGCTCTGTGAGGTGCCAGCACCGTGCTCTGCATTAGTGGTGGCTGTAGTGACATGATTCATGTTTTTATGAAGCTAGGAGTCCAGTGAATGAGGACAATGAGTCAAAATGAGTCCCCAGGAATAGACCTGAGTCCCTACAATGGAGTAGGTGTTCCACAGGCAGGCTGGTGTGTAAGACATGTAGAGCAGAGCCAACAGATCTGAGTGTGCAGGAGCCATCAGATCTGAGTGTGCAGTGCCCTACACCACTGAAGAAATGCTAGCTGAGTACAGATCAAATATTAATTGCAAAGGAGGAAATCAATGTAAGGGGCAGGAGGAGAGGGGCCTAGTAGGGTCTGTTACTCTGTTCGTGCACATCTGAAATGGTGGCTCAGCCTGAGCCACCTGAATGCCTGTCCCTGCATGCTGACATTCCCGCACCACACACTTTCAGTTTATCGGTGCCCCCTGCAGACTCTTTTTCTGCCTCTGATTATTCATAGCATGGACTAAATAATATTTCCTCCAAAGATAAATCTCTCTTCTGGAGCTTTAAGGAGCATTATCTCTTTGCTTGCAAGAGGATTATATAATTAAGTAGTCCCTGCTTATCTGCAGGGTATACATTTCTTGACTTCCAAATGAATGCCTGAAGCCACAGACAGTACTAGACTCTGAATCTATTGTGTACTCCCCTACATGTACTATAGCATTGTACACAGTGGCCTTAGCCTGCCCTGTGTGCACGGGGTTCCCTGTATCATTTCTTTTGTGTCTCAGCCCTGCACAGCACATCTGATAACTGAGACAGTGGCACTGAACAACTAATGAGTGAGCACACTCATTAGTATGGCGATGCGTCTTGGGTGAAATGTAGGGGACCCCATGTGAAATGTTATCACCTCCTCTGGAGGGCAGCAGCTTAAAGCTTACAGGTTTTTGATTTCTGGAATATTAACCATTCTTTTGGCCACAGCTAGACTGGGAAAAGCTGGGAAACCATGGAAAGTAACACATACTGTGGATGAGGTTGACTGTTGTACTGCCTGAATTAGAGCAGGTGTCTTGGGTTCTGATAATGGTTCTATTTTCTTTTGTTTAACTTTAAATTATTTGCTCTCTCTCTCCCTCCCTCCCTCCGTCCCTTCCTCCCCCTCCCTCCCTCCCTCCCTCCCTCCCTCCCTCCCTTCCTCTGTCCCCTCCTCCTTCCTCCCCCTCTCTCTCCCTCCCTCCCCTCCCCCCCTCTCTTTACCACAGCACATGTGTAGAGATCAAAGGACAACTTGTGGGAGTTGGCTCACTCCTTCCACCATGTGGGCTCCAGGGACCGAACTCTGGTGGTCAGGCTTGGCAGCGAGCACCTTTCCTACTGAGCCCCCTTGCCATCCCCTAGTTTGTTTTGCTTACTATGATAAGCTGAGTCAGAACACCTGCTGCAGAGTAGAATTGTCCCAATACTTCACTGAAGACTTGCAAATACATTTTAATTACCTATATTTAATACAATCATTATCGTCTTGTCCAAACAGAAACAAGGATCTCAGGTGAATGTTCAGTGAGACAGTTAGAACCAGACTCTAGCATGACAGATACACAGTTTTGGGGCCCATAAGCATACCATCACACCTCCACCAGCAACACTTAGAGTTTATGGCCTGGTCACCTGTCTGCCACTGGCATCCTTCATTGTTCACATCAGATGGGAAGTCTCTTAAGGAAACAAAGCATTTTTTAAGAAGTAGTTGATGGTATCCAAATTGAGCAAGACAACCGTGCACCGTCATTGACATTGCTCAGTCCAGTGAGTGTAAAGCCATGACTCATGCTGTATATCTCTGGATGTGAGCTTTACAGGTATGAGCTGCAAGATTCTAATGAAAGGCAGCCCCAGATACCAGCCCAGTCAGGCACTGCTCTCCACTTCCCTCCTGGACCTCTATCTAGTCCTGTCCTCTGATTCTTGAGCTCTGCCCTCAGTTCCTTGTAACTGTGACCTACCACCTCTTTGCTGGTCTACCTGATCACTATGCCGTGGCATAATTTTTCTGTCTCTCTGACGTAACATCAGAGTGTTAGATAAGAGGTCCCTCCAATGTCACTCCCGGGTCACCTGAGATGACAGAGACTCCTGCTCAGCGACTGTGCAGCAGGAGCTTGGCTTTACACACTGACGATGTGCCCCACTTTCTAACTTAATCCAGCACAGTCCTTTTGCTTTCTTGTATCAACTTGGTAGCATTTTCGTTATTTAGAATAAAAATCCAAATCAAAGCTGTCTTGTGGGGATGCTCACACAGCCAGGTGGATATCACAGAATATACGGTTTTACTTGTTCGCTCTGCTGGGTCACGTGAGTTAGTGTTTCTCTAGGTCTGCTCTCTGCTTCCTCGTGGTTGGCCCCTGTTTTAAGCAGAGGCTCAATCTTCTTTCTGTTCTGTAGCTTATGGCCTTAGGTAAATTATATAGCCTGGTGAATCTTTCCTCCCGGCAAACCCATGGTGTTTGCTCCTCATTGGTTCTCATTCGGTCTTGCAGCCATGTCTAAAGCAATCACTGTAGTTGGGGAAATAAAGTGAGTTGCTCTCTTTAAGTAAATGGTTTCCACACTTGAGCAGGCTGCTCCCAAATGTCTCTAAAAACTACCCACGCTGCATCCAGTTTCTGGTTCAGCAGGTCTAAGGTAGGTGCTGGAATTTATCACAGATACTTAGGTCCGAGGATCTTGGTTTAACAGATCCTCCCATCCAGATTGCACAGGGAGGAAGAGCAGAGAGGTGTTCTTACACGGTGATAGTGATGCTAGGTGCTCTGCAGGAAGGACAATGGAAACTCACATCTCATCCTGTTGCTGAGCACTGGACCCACTCTTACAAATCCCAACTCCTAACTACTAGTGTGTAACAAGTATTGCATTAGGCTCAAAAGACACAATGGACCCTTATGTCCTTCCCTAGCACAGAGGTGTGGATGACTTCATGTAGACAAGGAAACCAAATGCGGAGGACCACACTGGGAATTTCCGGACTCTCATGGAGGGGCTCAGACAATATCACTCAGACAAGGTTGTGTTTGAGCATGGAAATACTTGTAGACCTAAAGAACTTGCAGAGTTTGAGGAACAGTAAGAGTCCCACATATTAGGATCAGAAGAAGTAAGGGGAAGAGAGGCTGCCCACGAAGGGCACACAGAACTTTCCAGGGTGTGTGTGAGGGGGTGGGTTTTATTGCAAGAAAGATGAGAAACACACCTGATGTCAGCAGCACACATGGAAGTAAAGAGATGAAACGAGATGGAAGAGGCGTGCTGCCCGCAGAGGGAGCCGGCCATTACATTCCATAGCATCCAAGGCTCAGGAGCCAGTGCTGGGCTCTCGGGGGACATGGGATCTTTGATCCCTACCCAAAAGGTTTCCTGTAGCTGTGTTTTAAAATCACACATTCTGTGAACTGTGCTACCTTCCCCCTTTGCCTTCAGTGGGTGCCTCTGGATCCCCAGCCTGTGTTCCTTTCCAGTTATGGCTAACCTAAGATTGTTTTCCTTAATTCACACTCTGTATCCCATAAGCGGTAGACCAGCCATTTCTGACATTCCTCCGTCTTGAAGGGAAATAAAATTGCCATTGGATTTTCCGAGGAAAAAAGTTTAGAAACCATATTTTTAAAAATTGTATTGAAAGAAAAGGAAGAAATGCAGAAGTAAGACTGATTAAAACAATGCAGGTGTGCCAACAGGGGACATGCATACAGGCCTGCAGGACTGAGAGGCAGGAAGGTCCCTTGAGCCCTTCAAAAGAGTGATTCCTGAGACTGACTCTCACAGTGAGTGTGGAGTGTGACTCTCACAGTGAGTGTGGGTGTGGCACCACTCTCCTGAGCCAGCATGTTCATCCTGTGCAGCAAACACCCTGAAGCTGTGATGCAGGGGCGTACCCCAAGTCAGGCTGGGACTCCGATGGCCCTTTTTGCCAGCGTTCTACACCTCGTCAGTCTAGTGCCTTCCCTGCCTCTGAGTGCTTCCTAAAGAACGAGGAACATGCCTGACTTATGTCATTTGCTGCAAGTGCCCTTCCAGGCTTAGTCTAAGGATCATTTCTTTCTAAAACTGAAAAAAAATAAAACCCACAACAAACAAACAATTTCTCAGTTGTGTGTGAGTGTGTGTCCCAGCATGCATGATCATGGACACTCGTGATTAAGCACACGGGAGGTCAGGCGATAGCTTTGTAGAGTCAGTTCTCTCTTAACTTCACATTTGTTCCAGGGACCGAACTCAGATTATCGGGCTTGGCTCCTCTACACACTGAGCCATCTCACTGCCCCTAGAAGCTTTTACTCCACTCAGATAGCTGTGAGACCCCCTCCTCTCTTTCCCACCAGCATTCAGTTCTCCTGATTTGTGTCCTAATTCCATCTAGCTCTAGACAGGCAACTGTGATTCCTCCAAGTGACAGCTTCCCTCCAGGGAGATGCGCTCTGGGGAGAGAGACCATTTGTCATTCGTGTTTGTGTCCCTCCTCTCCCAGCACGTGTAGCATATGCTAGAGGACACGCTCAGCAGAGAAGCAGCCAGAACACTGCTGTGTGGACCTCCAGCTTTGGCTTCATGATGATACTCATGGGGTTTTGTAACTTTTGACTCAGGACCGCTTTCCTTCTCTTTTTCTTTTCTTCAGAAACTTCTAGAACTTCCGAGAAATAGAAATGTGATTCAGAAAGCAAGTTAATCACACAGTCTTCCTCTGGGGAAGGGGGGCGAAGCTTACATAGTGGAGACCGAGAGGCCCCTAAGCAAGCTCAGGCACTTTCTGCTCCCACAGATTCATCTCCCCTTCCTGGAGTCCCACGATAAACCACGTTTCCCCCTTGTCCACTACCTCGGTAGGACTGTCACCAGCCTGACAGACCCATGTGGGGTGGGTCCTGAAGCACACTTCCTTTTATAAAGTGGATTAGGTAAGGCTGATGTTTTCAGGGCAAGCGAGTCCCAGAGATGTCCTTGCCTATTCACATGTAGCCTCGCCTACTTTCTCTCATTCAGTGATCCACAGTTTTCTGTTAGGAATCGTTTCCTGTGTAGGAACAAGTAGCTGCAATGTGGATTGCGTGTGAGGGCTGGAGGCACCCAATCTTCCCTGGAGAAGTGAGGCGAGGGATGCCATGTGCCTCCTGTCTGTCTTCTGACTTCTACGTTGCGTGTAAGGGAGACTCATGCTTTGCCCAGCGTCTGTTCATTCCCTGGGAATCTCATCTCACAGATGTGTTTTAATCTGAGGCATGTCGTGTAGAATGGGAGCTGTCAGGGCCATGGCACCGAGTGAATTCCAGACACATTCCTGTGCAGCAGCAGAGCCGGCAGCGTGCTGTGAGCATGCCACTGGGATAATGCAACCCGTTGTCCCACTCTGGACTTTCTTAAGAGAGTCTCGAGAAGACAGCTTCAATTTGGGCTGTGTCCCTCCTGCCTCTGAATGCTATGGGAAGGAAACTAAAAGCATCCGTGAACCCGCCACATGCAATCACGTTCATGCTTAGAATCCAGGTCTGCCGTAGGGCCAGCAGGGGATGTCTGGATCTGCCGGCCATGAGAACAGTTTGATCTTTGACTCAGAAGTCTAGTTACTTTTCCAATGGAAAATTATGTAATAATTTTTGACAAGTAGACTCCTCAGTGAGTGAAGTCAAGCTCTTTTTAACCTAGACTGAGAAAACAATTGAATGCTCAGGTACATATGACTTGGAAATCCCGATTAACAAAGGTGACTATGTATTTTCCAAGTGTTCCTTTAACCTTGAAGTGAGTTACATTAACTCTTCCACATGTACTGGGGACACTTTCATTTGAGCCAGCATTGCCTTGAAGCTGGAGGGGCAGTGCCTGAAATTTCACTGCTGCCCTCCAACGGATTTTGGGGACTAGAGCAGTAGCATCACAGACCTGCTTTTCCCAGGGCACCCAGTTTGGAAAAGGCAAGTAACATACGACCTTTATGAGAGCCTTAAGCGCCTAGCCATTGGAACCTGCCTCCCAGATGGTACCTCTTAGCAGGACTGTAGCTGGTAGGCCTGAGCACAGGTGCCGCAACCGGAGGTGTGCAATGCTTGTGTCAAGTGAGGGGCTTGGCTCTGGTCTGGGAGAACCAGAATGTGGACTCAATGGAGCTCAGCTGTGGGGATGGACAAACTCCATACTCATATAATAAAGTAGGTAGGGATTCCTCTGCACTCTCAGTGGGCACTCCCAGTTCTGTCCCTGCCGTGTGTGTGTGTGTGTGTGTGTGTGTGTGTGTGTGTGTGTGATACATATGTGTGCTGTGTGTTTTCCTATAAGTTGATATAAGAAGGTCTTTTTCAACAAAGTTTCTGCCTTTTTTTTTAGACATTGTCTCTCACTGAACCTAGAACTCACAAATTTGGCTAGGCTTCTGGGCCAGCAAGCCTCTAGGATTTGCCTGTCTCCACCCTAGGGCTAGCATTAAAAGTTAAAGCCACGCCGGGCACTTGTGGCGCACGCCTTTAATCCCAGCACTCAGGAGGCAAAGGCAGGCAGATCTCTGTGAATTCGAGGCCAGCCTGGTCTACAGAGCTAGTTCCAAGACAGCCTCCAAGACAATGTAGAGAAACCCTGTCTCGGAAAAAAAAAAACAAAAAAACAAAAAAACAAAGCAAGTTAAGCCAAGTCACCATGCCTTAGGCCCTCATGCTTCTGTAGAAAGCTCTTCACCCATTGAGCAACATTCCTAGAATACATACTGTGTGCACTAGTGTGTGAGTGTGTGTGATGTCAATTATGAGAGCTCTCTAGCTTTTATATTGGAATCGTATAGACATAACTGTTTCTTCCTGCTTTTTCATGCCTTCTTCAACAAGTTACAGAGCCTAAGCAACTATCCACTGATGACTTGTCTGCACTTACTGACAAACAGGAGCTATTCTCAGAGATGTCATGGTACCCAGCTAGATGGCAGTGAAAAGCATGTGACCGTGTGATGTAGGACTCCGCAGCACAGTTCTCTCAATGGTTCCTCCCTTGTCATCTTTACTCCTTGCCATAGTCCAGGTCTCAGCCACTCAGTCCAGCCACCAAATCCCCGAGTCTGCTCTCAGCCACAGCCTCATGATCTAGACAATCTAATAGAATGACCCTCTGGCTTAGTTGCTTTTGTATTGTCATACCAAAATAAACAGGTGTTATTTATTTAAGAAATCCCTCCCTGCTATTATTGCCTATTTCCATTATTGAGGTCAGGTCTCGTGACCATCATATCCAGACTGGGTAGTCCTGTGTTTGTGATTTCACAGGACTTCAGAAGGCAGGATTGGTGGGGGATGGGGTGGAGGGGGTGGGGCGTTGAGGGGTGGAGGGAAGGGCAAGAGCTGGCCCTCTTTTGGCAATCTTTCCTTTGAGATGTTTTCAATTATAGCTTTTAAGTCAGCTTTGTGGATATGGGCATTTTGTTCTCCTCCCCATTCCAATCTTTAAACTGTTAGAATTTGAATATTTGCCCTATTTTCTCTCCACTCGCCTCACTCCAGCCCCCTACTTCCCACTTTAGTACTCAGAACTGGGGGTGGGGTGGGCATTTGCAAACTGGAGTCAGCCCTGTACTCAATGCATCCCTTGGATTGTGGCATGTGCCAGACTTTAAGGTAGGTAAAAATAGTGATGAGGCCCAACCATTCTGGAAGGGTTAAAGATTCCTGGAGATAACCTGAGGGAGAAGCCTGGGAGTCGATGTTTGTCACATGAGGGGCATGGGAGTACATGTTTATCACATGAAGGGCATGGAGTACATGCTTATCACATGAGGGGCATGGAGTAGATGCTTGTCACATGAGGGGCATGACAAGGGAAGAGTGGCAACGAGGAAACAGCTTGAGCTTCTTGAAGAAAGGAGCTCCATTAGGATCCTCTGAGGTGAGTGCCAGCTCTGCAATTTTGAAAACATAGACCATGAAATATAAGAGGAGGAAGAAGTGGTGGAGAAGCTTATTGGGCTCATGCCTTGGGGAACTGATCATCCTGACAGCATAGCACCATCACCAGGCAAAGGCCATGTGGCTAGCCATTCCATGGTAGAAAGTAGGATGGGGGAGGGCAGAAACCATAGGAGAGGTTGCCAGAAGAAGGCCTCTGTTGTAATAATTAACCTACTCCTGTGATAAGGACATCAGTTCATGCATGGAATCAGAACACTCCCAGTACTATTTCATCAATGATTCAGTTTCCAGCATGTGAACTAGTGGTGGGGGTGGGTGTGGGTATGTGCGAACATTCAAACCTTAGTGTGTTTTCTCCCACGAAACCACTGTGCCTGGAAATCTGTTGGATTCTCTCATCAAAAACTTTAAATGGCTCCTGTACATACAGCACAAATTCCTAAGTCTTGGACTTGGCCTCCAAGGTTAGTTTTCAAATATACCCTAACTTTCCTTATAAAGAGTGCATTTCTCAAACTTGTGGTCCAACAACACAGACAGGCTCCAGGCAGGGGTGCAGGAACAGTCTCTGTTGAGCCTTAAGCCTCTCTCACAGACTCTTTGTCTCTGTCTCTACAGATCTTACCTGTATTCACAGGTGCAGCTTGAATTTCATGACTTTAAAAAAATCTCTTTCCATTCAGCAGACATATTATTTCTCATCCCTATGAAATTTTGTTAGTCAATATTCTGTGAGTAGATATAATAAATACCCCATAGTTGGGATAAAGTGTTTGTCACTTAGATATGATTATCTGAGTTTGGATTTACAACAGCCACATAAAAAGCCACCAATAGTGGTGTGGTGTATGCTTGTAGTCCTAGAGTGGGGAAGGCTGATAGGCAGATCCTTGGAGATCATTGACAAATCAGCCTAGTTAGAGTGGCAGGCTCTAGCTTCAGAAAAACAAAACAAAACAAACAAACTAAAACCCTCACTCAAAAACCAAAGAACATAGTGGTTGAGGAAGACTCCCAAAGGTGACCTTTGGCCTTATATGACATTTCTTGGGAAGATGTGTGCAAACATCACTCATCTTTGCCAAAAGATCAAAGCAGTGATTTCACCACTCTCCATCTTGGTAAATCACTGAGTTTATTGGGGTGGCTTACAGGAGCATGGATGACTCAAAGATAGTCACGAAAAGCTTGTCCCAGTAGAAGTTGGAACCCTAGTACAACCTGCAGACAGTTTGATGAATCAGAGCTGCCTCTCTCCTGGGGTCCTTACAGCTTATATAACCCTAAGGGGGTGTCTTTCATATCTTACAAGTTTCAGGAGCTCCCTGAGACTTGTGAATGGTATACTTCCTGAGCATATTATATTTGGTTTACTTGCTAAGTCTTAATGAGCCTTCATCTAGGATGGAGTATTTTGTTTCTTAGAAAAGTCCTGATGCATAACAGACCTCTGCACACGTAACTGTGCATTTATTCACAGACACATGAACATATATATTCATACACACTACATGTGGACATACACATGCACATACATGCATGCACAAACACAGGTGGGGAGAGAAGAAATACCTGAGATTATCAATTCAACTTACAAAGAAGAAAGGCTGATACTGACTCATAGATTTTGACGTTTTACTCTATGATCTCTTGGCTCTGTTACTTTGGGTCATGTGATTGAAGCAACACATCATGACAGGAGTATATAGCAGAGGGTATTATTCATATCATGACTACTAGAAAGACAGGAAGAGAAATTAGCACACACACACAGAGGGGGAGAGAGAGAGAGAGAGAGAGAGAGAGAGAGAGAGAGAGAGAGAGAGAGAGAGAGAGAGAGAGAGAGAGAGAGAGAGAGAGGAGAGAGAATATGTACCTGCAATCAGTCTCTGTCAGTAGGCCCTGCCACTTAAATGATCTCATACCGATAGGTAATAGTAAGAAGCAACAGACCAAGCCTTTAGCAGATCAACTTGGGGAGCTTCTACATCCAAACCATTGCACAATTCTTGCTTGAATTGATAACACTACTTATTTGGTTGTTAACACAACTATCTAGCTTATTTTTTGGTCTTTAATCTGAATTTGTCTTTGTCTTCTTCTGACTCCTTAACTAGAAAGCATTTAAGTGCCACAAAGTCAAAGATGATAGACATTAATATTCATATCTCAAGTATGAGGTTCTTTTCACTGGAGACTTCAGCAGTTGGTTTGATACACTAGATGAATCGTGAGTAGAATACACTTTTTCCTTTAGAGTTTTTAGTTTCTAATGTACATGAGCAGTCAGTGCGGCTAGACAACATACAGAATTTTTTCATCTCAATTGGAAGAAGCTAATTGGGTCAATTATTAACTGAGCTGCACATGCAAACTAATTTTTCACCATATCCTCTGGATATTGCGATACTAATTCCTGCGGAACTGCTGATTTCTGCCAAAGCCCAGAGTCTAGCTCAGTCACACATTCTCTGGAGACTAAGCTGGAACCGAAGCAACTGGCTAAGAAGGCATTTGGAGTGTTATATAATTTGGACTTAGATTTAGTTTTTTTTTTTTTTTCGGAAGTAAAATAGAAATACAACACCAACTCAGGCCCAGGTGTTTTTCTCCTCTGTCCTGTGTTCTGGTCACTAGGCTCTAAATCCAGGACAGCTCTGCTCTAGATTGTTTTCCCATGGGCTCCTTTGCATTTCATGTCACCATGGGCCTTGTCTGCTAGAAGCTTTGTGACACATATTTGGTGCTCAACTTAGAAGCTTGTACACATTTGAGCTTCTGGTGTACTGATGATTGGTATAATGGCTAAAAGTGAGGCTCATATCCTGCCTATGCCATTACTGTATGCAATAGAGGATTGGCTAGCTGGCCTGGAGTTCATCTATAAAGTGCACACGCTATCAATATCTCTTCATAAGAAGCTTGTAGTGGTTACACAGAGTATGTTCAAAATAATTCAAATTCTGCATAGGATAGATGCTCAACAAATGTTTGTAATTTTTTTTAATGTGGTATAAGCTCATTGCCAGTGTGAAAGACAGGGAATACCACAAACAACATAAACAAAGAAATTTCAATTGTAATCTGGATTTTTAAAGTTTTATAGAGATTTAAAAACACCAGGGCGAGACCTAAGCTGACTGTGTCTTTAACAGTCAAGTCGTTGGGTAAATGGTTCACCTTTATTATTCTGATCCTGGATGCACTGGGCCTTGTGGATGCTCACTTCCTACCGTAATGAGACTTCTGGGCTCAGTAGGCTTTGCACTACTGAATGTAGTGGGAGTGGGCGACACAGTCATGAGTCATTCCCCAAATGGAAGTTGCCTTATCTCAGGAGCTTCTGAGCTGACTCAGGGGGTTCCTTCTGGGCCCGTCTGTCTTTATGTTCCTGTTCTTTCGTGTCTCCTCTTGGTCACCAACCTTGCAGAGAAGTGTTTGTCTGAAGGAATGTTAGAGGGCTAAAATATTCTTGCCGTTGACGCCCTCACCGAACAGCTTCCTATCTTCACTGCTGCTCACTTACTACCCCATGACCTTAAACTTCCCTTCAGTCACATCTCTAACCTTTGGAGTCTTGACTGGAAGAATTTTACGACTTACATGGTTTCCATCTGTGCTTTCTAAAAATGCCAGAAGTCTACTGCCAGCCTAGTTTTAAAAATTCATCTTACTTAATCTAATGATCCCGAGCTTGTCAGTACTCTGAAAGATTTCTTTGACTCTCACCCATCCAGTTGTAGCCAATACAACTGGACTTGCTCTGTTCCAGTGACTCCATTTCATTTCTGTCCTTGCAAACGTCTTTCTCCTGAGAAGGGGATGCTTTCCCCCTGGCTTTTAACATTTTGCAGACTCTTGCCAACAGTTACTGTTCCTTGAAGACAGGTAGTGGCAAATGCCATCGGATGCAAACCTTCGGCTGCCCCAGCAGTTTTTCAGATGAGGTCATACATCTGGAGATTTGAAGCATGGCCTGAATTTGAACCCTGGCTCTGGGCCTCTGATGGCTTGTGTGTGCAATGGACTCCCTGGTCAGGTATCCATTGGCTCTCACTGTACTTTGCGTTTTTATCATATTTGGCCATTCCATCGTCAAAAGACACCTGGCTTTTTAAGTACAAAGGACATATTCCTTAAGAGTGTCCACCCCGAGTCAACACAGTATAGCAACCACTCAACAGGCAACAGTCTTTTCCTCCGACCCTGTTTCCCCACCTGCCTGGGGTCTGTTGGAAGCAAGGGCACCAGACATGAGGGAGAGAAGGACAGTGGATTTGAAGGTTAGCTTCAGCTTCCTGTTTGGTCGGTTAGTGGAGCAGTGCGGGTGCCAGATTGCGAAGCCTCCAGAGGCCTCAGGAAGGGATACAGTGATGAGAACAACATCTGGCCCGCCGGTCTGGAAACACAGAAGTGGTGTTTGTCACTTTCCTCATCACTGCTCTATGTGCTTTCTGACTTTATGTGCTTTGTGTTCCATGATGTTTGGAAATCTGTACAAATGGATTTTGCTGTCAAGGCTCAGCTGTGTTGCTTGGAGATCCGGGTTGAGCTGTGTCAGGGAAGGTTTTCTATGGGGACTGAAGGTGCCGGTCCTAACCCAGACGGGATTGCTTAATAACTTAGAAAGTTATAGTCTGAGTGGGAAATGCAGCCACATTGGATAAGGTGGCAAAAAGTGTGAAGAATTAGGTCTGGGATAATTGGTATCTAACAGGGTGTGAAAACTGTGTAGACCTCCAGCATAAGGTGTAGGAGAAACTTTACAGCTCCGTGGAAAGAGAACAAGGCCTGCTCCTTGCGTGGGTTTCTCTTCAGCCTTTATAAGCAGAGCAGAGAGAGCGGGTTCTGGGGTTTCCATGAGGAAGACTGATGCCGAAGTCGGTTGCAGGGACATAGTCCTGTTAACAGCCTGTCTGTCGGGGAAAATTGCTGGAGAGAGACAGATTTCTATTATTTTTTAAAAGCTTTTATGGAATCTCCTGCTGTTTCATAGAATTTCAAATGGGAAATAGGAGACTGTTTTTTGGTCACAGGCTGTTAGTGGAGGTTTTCTCCTGGTGAGTCTTATCCAAGGCTGTCCTTCTCCATGGCCCTGCGTCAACTATCTGTTCACGTCTAATGTGTCCCCAGCTCCCTCTCTATGGATATGGTTTGTCTGCACAATCAATCAGACGTGTTTTGCTCTTATCCAGTTGGATTGTAAAGCCTTTGTTGACTGACCGTGACCTGAATGTTACAGTCATTGGGAAGCAGTTGGGTGGTCTGTGAAAAATGTGTCTCATTGGATGATAGCAAGGTGGAGCGAGTCTGGATTCAAGACTTTGGTTTGGATCTCAGCTAGCATAGGAAGTTGATAAATATTTCCTTGGTAATCTGTGTGAATCTCATGAGCTAAGAGCCTTTTCAGAACCTGAAAGAAAAAATAAATTATGCTAAAAATTATGGTCTGTAGGAACTACTGTCAATTCTAAGATGAACCAAAAAGAAAAGGTTCTTAAGTTATATAATCAATGACTCAAGAGGGTACATAGCTATTGTCATAGAATTTATGGAAGACTTTGTATACGTTTTATGTTTAAACTTTCAGGAGAGTTTATAGAATTAATGATTTTTTTCCTTTTAGTAAATTAAAATACAAGCTCAATATGTTTAAATATGTGTTATGAATGCTGTAAGAAATTTAAGAAATATGGGCTATAGAAAAATAAACCCCATCCCACCATGATAACTGGATTCTACTATTTTGAGATGTACATACATGACATACATGTGGCTACTGCACATACACTCTTGCTTTACTATTTTGAGATGCACATGTATGTAGCTGCTTCACATAACTCTTGTTTTACTATTTTGAGATGTACATGTATGTGGCTACTACACATATACTTGTTTTACTATTTTGAGATGTACTTGTATGGGACTATTATACATATGTTCTTGTTTTACATCAGTCAGATCAGGTTATACATATTACCCATATTATTATTTTAGATGTCTATAATATCTTATTTTTATTTCTAATTAGTTTAATACCTGTATAGAATATATTTATGTGTCTGACACAATTTATAAATATAAATTGCTGATATGAACACAGATACCATACATATACATATACATATACATATACATATACATATACATATACATATACATATACATACATATATGCATATTGATTTTTCTAGACAGGGTTTCTCTGCATATCTTTGTAGATCAGGCTGGCCTCGAACTCACAGAGATCCACCTGCCTCTGCCTCCTAAGCTCTGGGATTAAAGGTGCTACCACTCCTGGCTCAGATACCATATTTTAGAATTTTGAAAACATTTAACTTTTAGGTATTCTATGACAATTCTAAGTATTGTTGCAATGAACCTTTCAAAGCTCAGTACTTTAGAATAATTTTTCAGAAGACGACTAGCTAGGTCACACCTTAAGTCTTCATATATATAAAGTTCAATATACAAAAACACGAATTTAAAAACATTTAAAATTTGCATGTCGTTTAAATACATTATATATATATATATACATACAGAGACATATGCAAATATCCCTATCTTTAAAATGAATGTTAATATCTGCATACCATTAGCAACTTCAGTTGTGAAAAATTATCCTAAAGAAATTTATGGAGTGTGCGTGTATGCTTACACATTTATGTTATTAAACACATTGTCCCCAGAAAGATCAAACTAATTGCCAATATTATACTTTATACCAGCAATATGTGAGCAAACAACCTCATTTAGAATATTTTCATTAAACAAGCAATGAAAATCTAAAACTATTAAAATAGTGAAAAGCCATTTTAAAAGTTTTTTTTGTTGTTTCATTTTATTGAGACAGGTTCTCACTCTGTAGACCAGGAGAGTTTACACTCACTGTATAACCCAGGCTTTCCTTGAATTTATGGCAATCCTCTAGCCTCAGTCTCCAGTTACTGCACTTGTAGGTCCAAGACATGGTGCTCAGCCATAAAAAAGAACTTTTAGTGATGGTATACCTTTTTTATTTTAACCATTTGTAAACATTTTGGAAATGCAAGAACTTTTCCCTTGGCCACTTATTTCTCTGGTTACAGTAGTTATTATCATATGCAAAATGTTACTTTTCAGGTTGTCAAATATATCTATTTTTCTTCATGATTTATGGCTTTTTCTTTGCATTTGTGCTTATATAGTAGTTACATACATTATGTATATAAGAATATACATAATTTCCAAGTACTTTTATGGTTTCATTTACTTTATTTTACATTTTTAATCCATCTGGAGGAGTTTATTTTGATCAGCACATTTTTTTAATGTAATCACTTAAAATACTCTCAAGTACATACAAGCATATGTTGTCTATGTGGTTTTGGAAAAGACATTATGATGAAGCATAAAACCGGGGGCTTAACATCAATAATAATAATAATTTTAAAATTATCATATGTTAAAGTCTCATGGGCATTGTAAGTATAACCAACAGCTTCGTATATGTTATTTCGCAAGCAAATCACAAGCTTGGTTTAAAAGTGTCCTGTGTTAGTCAAGGTGTGCTACAGTAGTGATGAGCATCTTCCCAGATGGCCTGAGACACACCTGGGTGTGAGACACAGCCCCCTAAACATAAACGTGGCTTTTCCAGTAGACTCTTACTTGTCCTCCCACCCTGCTCTGGGATAGTAATGTGGCCATTGTCTCTCCCACCCCGCCTTCTCGTCTCTGTCTCTCCCATCATCTCCCTTCTTCTTTCCTCCAGGTTGTTTCATTTTGCTTCAGTGTGTCTCTTTCTCTGAATGTGTGTGGGTACCAGCATCTCTCTTCCTGACAGTGTTTATTGACACGATTGGCATTTTATTGGCTTTCTGCTTTTAATCTAGACAATCCCTGCATAATTAGCCGGGTTTCCATTTTTAGGCAGCTGTCTTCATGTGGCTGTGTGCTTCACGCAGTCCTTTTAAAAACCTTCACCACAGGCAGCACCATCTGCATGTGTTTTCCAGGCTCCCAGGCGCTTACCTCCGGCCTGGCCTGCTGCAGGCTCCAGGAATTTAGCTCTCAAACTGTGCTGTTGTGAGTCCAGCCAGCCAAGGCCTGGTGGAGCTCCACTTTCTGGCCTGCAGCTGCATTTTCTGTGTTCTTGCTGCCCTTCCATTTCATACCAAAGTTGACACATACATTATCATGTATGAGGTGTTACTCATTAACGCTGAGATTCTTGCACATCTTTGTCTTACTTATTGGCCGTTAATAACTCCATTTATTGATCCACTCAGAAGGATTTCCTATGTACTCACTAAGTACTAAAGCCTTCACTGTGCATTGGGTATGCCCATTCAAATCAAAGAAAGTAGCAGTCTTGCTGTCCTTACTGACTTTATAGTGTAGAGGGAACTACCGTAATTGTACAAGTAAATGTCATTGCAAACTGTGACAAAAGCAGTCACAAGAAAAGGTGCGAGGGGTTAAGAGGTCCCTTAGGTCTTTATTTCCCTGGGCCACAGGAGGAGGAGATGTGGAAAGGCAAATCTCGAGGGGAATGCAGTGCAGGAGAATGTCCATGCAGAAACCACGGGGTAGAAAAACAGCACGCATTTCAGAACTGAGTGGGGACAAGGTAGGAGCTGAGGACAGTGGGTGGGACGAAGCTGGTTAGTAACAACCCAGAGTGTGTCAAGTGGCAAAGGTGCTATTCACTACGTCTTAAGGAAGCTATCCAGCAAGTAGTGCTTACTACATGGGACAGTTTCTCTTAGCTTTGTAACTAATGGATGACCTAGTCACTCAAATGCTCAACAAAAGCTTTCAGTATGAACGGCCATAAATCAGGAGCTTCAAGTGTAGCAAAGATGAAGGGGGTGCATCACTCTCCAGGGGG
The DNA here is from genome assembly GCF_017639785.1 of Mesocricetus auratus. NCBI lineage: Eukaryota > Metazoa > Chordata > Mammalia > Rodentia > Cricetidae > Mesocricetus > Mesocricetus auratus. The sequence continues at coordinate 3,663,101 of NW_024429203.1, forward strand.
CTCCCACTCGGCCCGGGACCATAACCATTTATATAAATGACATCACACAGTAATGCACAAAGTAGTGGGCATATTTAGAGACGTTGACAGATGAGTGTTCAGGAGGTAGCTGATGTGTTGAGACTGGAGTCACACCGTTGCTTCTTTTCTCCCCTTCTTTGGAAGCGGTGCCATTGAGATGTAGTTCATTTGCACAATTAGCCGTTTAGAACTGCAGCTCCACGATCCTCCCTGTGTTCACAGTTAATGTGCAAATGCCATCGCCCCCCTTTGAACTTGTCCATTTCCTCAATACAAAACCTTCCATGCTCGAGCCCTGCTCCTCCGGCCCTACACACCCATTCCTTGCCTATATACATTTCTCCACTCTCCGCATTTCACTTGAACAGGCTCATGCATTCTCTTTCGGCGCTGATTCTTTTTTTTTTTTTTATCTAGAAAATGTTTTCAAGGTTCATCCACTTTTATAAAAAGCATTGGTTTTACATTTTACAGCCAAATAGTATTCTACCATACAAATATAACACATTTGCTTGGTTATTAGCTAGGCTGCTTCCTCCTTGCAACTATTATAAATAACAGTGATATGAATGTATTGTTTTGTATGTCTGCTTTTTATCCTTCAGGGTTTACGGTGTGTTACAATTTTACTCTATGTTAGTCATTCAAGAAGCTTCTTAAATGTTTTCCAAAATGGCTACTATTTACATTCCCACCAGCAGTATAGGAGGTTTCTGGTTTCTCCCTACATGACTTTGCCAACAATTGCCATTATATGGCTTTGTGGTTCTAGTCTCCTTAATGAGGATGAGACCATCTCATTATGGGTGTGGTTTATGTTTCTGTTGTGAATAATGATGTCAAGCACCTTTTAATGGTTGGTGTTAAAAGTAGTGAATGTTCTTCAGCATGGATACGAGGGAGAGATGAAAATTCAGTAGGATTTCAACAACACCAGGGCGGGGCCCTTCTCATCTCACTCCCATCCAGAATGCTGCAATCTAGTGACATGCAGTGGCAGCACGTAGTCAGGCACGGGGCGGCTGCTTGGAGGAGGGTGGCCTGCTGGCTGACTGTGGTTTTCTGATAATGGTAGCAGGATACTGATTTCTAAAAGGTACTAGGATTTTTTTCAAACCTGCCATTTTCTTTTCTTGTGTAATGTGCTTAACTGATCGTTGTGTTTATAGAGAAAATAACCAGCAGCCTTGTCAGATGCATCTGTGAAGGAGCCAGTGCTTCAGAGCCCAGCATGCTCCTTGCCCCTGCATCCCTGAATGCTGCATGTTCTATATTTACAGAACCCTGCAAGCTAAGAGGGAATTTTCAAAGAAAAATGTGCAGCAAAGACCGTAACAGCAGAAGGCCTCTTGGTCTAGTGATCCCTAGTGAAGTCTCAAAAGTGACTGCTTTTCTTTTGTGGGGAAGCATCAATTAATAATTACTGAATGTTAAAGGGATACTTCGGGTCTCAGAGAGTTATTTATAATTTGGTGAAATGTCAGCTCCTTCATTAAACTAGCAGTCAAGTTGCTTCACTCACCAATGGGAGGTTACCTCAGAAACTTCCACAACCCTGAATGCCAAGCTTTGCTCTCTCCATTTGTCCAAGCCATTGAACTCTGAGACTACCAGAGTGAAACAAGCTAAACTGACAATTGAATAAGGGTGCCCAGAACAGTTAGAAGCTCCGAACTCAGCTCCTCTGAAAGATGGATCTTATCTCAGGATCCTTCTAGATCAAAGGGTCACATGAAATAGGAAACAAGCAAATGAGCTGTTATGTTGATAATCACCCTCCATAGCCAGTCTCTCTAAAGAGAGACAGTAATACATTTATTCTCCCAACTCCAGGATCTTTATGATAACTAGGAGAAAGATATTATTGCTTTGTTTACTACTAGTATTTTCATTTTTGCCAGCCGTTATTTAATACCCTGGAAGCTGTAAGACTCTGAGAAGCCTCTGCATAACATAAGCCAAACTTACTTCAAAGATCATTTTTCACCCAGAAACAGAAGGTTGGGATAGAAGAGATCCTGCCAATTTGGCAGCAGGGAGGAGGCAGCAAGGCCAGTAAAAGACACTCTGCTAATGTAATAAGTGCAGGCCTCCTGAGGGGACGAGAACGCATTTTCCATAACATTTACTTCTTGTGTTAAAGACTTAAGCATAAACCTCTGAAAATCCCTGAGAACTCGGTTTCTACCTTGCATACAGCTCTTTGTGATGGATTTCCCCTTTCCGTTTTCTTAGTGATTCCTTGAATTCATTTATTCCATTTCATTAAAAACTAAAACTGAGGGCCTCAGAGGGTAATTTAAAGGAAACCACCTCCATACTGTTCTACACTGCTCCATACCATTCCTACTAAACTCCTTTTCCACCAGGCCCTTCTCTGTTGAGAGGGGACCATTTCCAGAGGAGATTCCTGGTGGGCAAAGGGGTGGCCAGTTGACCTAAGATCTATTGCTTTGAGGGAGAAAAACATATTGGGTGAGTGGGAAGAATGCCATATATGATATTCAGTGAAAACCCACTGCTTAGTCAGGGGGTGAATGACTGTCATGCACCACAGTAAGAGGGACGATTCATGTTACCTGTCAGTTTTAACAAACAACAGTACCCAGATGTTTAACCCAACATCCTCCTAGATGTGTCTGCAGGCATATTTTAAGTTAAGATGAAAATGAGCAGACTTTCAGGAAAGCAGCTCAGCCTCTGTAATGAGGATAGGTCTCACTCAATTACTTGGAAGCTTTTTTAGAAGAATGACTTCCCTCAAACCCAAGGGTACCCTGACAACAGGCTGTCTTTGAGCATCTCTTCCCTGAATGTCCCATCTGCTGGACCATCTTGCAAATGTGAGAACTGCCAGCCTCTAGAATCTTGTGAGCAAACTCCTTAAAAACAACCCGACATCCTGTGTGTACATACAAACAATACACTAGAGTGTGCATTTTGGTTGACATCCCCTAGAGAACTGTGAGTGGTTAGTGGTTTCTGGAAAACTTGATGGGTGATGCGTGCAGTAGATGGGATTTCCGAGGCTGAAATCATCAAGTGATATGTTACACGGACTAAGTCTAATGTTCCATTGTGTGTGCCATGGTAACCTCAGAGTGTCCACAGCAGAGGAGGGCCCTGTAGCTCAGAGAAAACAGATGGGGCAAACATCTTTCAACCAAACACCATTGGATGTTATATGTTTGGAATTTTACTATATATTAATGTCTATAGAATTTCATCATTTTCCTTTCCGCTTAGTAGCATTTTTTATCATGCTACACAGGGTGACTGATTTCTAAGTATTTCACTAAACCATTTCAAAGTATTATAGATAATGCTTCAGGGAACATCTTCATGTACAAGCATCTATGCCCCTTGGTAACAGGTCTGGGAGGTCAGACAGCAGGAACATTTGTGAACTATGGGAAACAGAAGGTGGGAAGTGGAATAAAAAAAGATTAAGTCCTTTATAGAAAACACAAAAAGGTAGAACACAAAAATCCAGTAAGGCAGTGCCTTAAAATGTCGTAAGTGGAGTGAGACTGCTTTTAGAAATTAAAGAGTCTCAAATTCAGTTTTTGAAAATGGAGTTGTAGATGAGATTTGCAAGAGGAATACCTAACAGAAATTAGACAGAGAATTTGAAAATAAAGATATGGAATAAATAACCAGTAAAGTTATGACATTAATATCAGAAAAATAAAAGTTCAATTTAAAAAGTCCTATTGGACATAGTAGCTAATAAAATACCATAGCATTCATGTCCTTCCTGAATTAAAAAAAGAAAGAAATAAAGCAAAGAACATGATTGCTCCTAGGTATGGTGGAAGAGAAAGTTTATTACAGGTAAAAGGCCCAGCATAGGTAGAGGCAAGGACATCATGTGGACATGACCACACTGAGCTGGGCCGTGTGGGGAGAGAGGGGTGGTCAGGGAGAGGGAAGAGAGGAGAACCAGGTACAGCAGCCAAAGGTACAAAAGTTGTAGGTACCCAAATTGTCTAGACTATCTAGGGAAGAGACTCTGGGTGAAGGGCAGCCCAGTATCTGGGCTGGAAAGTTCAGGGTAGAGGACAAGGTATGTCAGCCAGGAGGGCCCTGTAACAGCAGGGACTGAGGGATGCTGGGAGAACCTGGTGTCCAGCTTGGCTATGATGTGTTAAATAGCCTCCTCAGCCATTTGTCCTGGGTTTGAAACTTTATACTCCCTAATACATTTTATTTCACATTAATGTCAAAAATCATGCAGATTACATGGAGTCTTCGACAATATCTTAAATATGAAGAAAACCTTACCAGAAATGGCAAGGTAAATACACAAACTTTAAGCAGAATTGTGTGATTTCACAGATGTGTAGAAGACAACGTTGGAGACCAAGAGTGCTCATTGTTCAAGTGTGCATTAAAAAACAGCCATACCACAGATTCCAAAGGCCTCAACTTGTTGTAAAGACTGACATAAAGTATGTATTTATACTTTATAAGCTTACTTATACTTAAAACTTTGAAGACTTTTACAAACGATAGCAAAAAAAAATCTCCATAAGCAAGGGTGAATATTTGAAGTACATTATTTAGTAGCTGTGAGTTAGAAGTACTGTATTGTTTGTGATTTAATAACTTAAAAAAGCATAGACACTGTTCAAAGTGAATTAACTAGCTGTAATGTATGTCCACATGTAAACTCTGCAGTTCTAATGTTGCAAAAGCTAATGTTGCAAAAGCAAAAGAGAGGGCAGCAAACACATGAGACAGGAAGCCCAGGAAGTGATGTGTGGGGACAATGGATAGCAAGAGCTTGGCAGGGAACAAGGGGAGGAAGACACGGGAGTGAGTACAAAGAACGTGTGAAAATTCCTTAATGAAGTCTGTCACTTATATTCTAAGCTAAGAAGCTAATTTAGAAGCTAATGATAGATGTTTAAGTTATATACAGCACAATCTCATTTACATAAACTTAAAAGACTACATATGGGGTTGGAGTGATGGCTCAGTGGTTAAGAGCACTGGCTGCTCTTCCAGAAGATTCAGGTTCAATTCCCAGCACCCATACGACAGCTCACAACTGCCTGTAACTCCAGCTCCAGGAACCTAATACCCTCATACCAATGTTCATAAAATACAATTAAATAAATTTTTAAAAAATGAGTATCATCCGTTACATGTAGTAAAATTATATAATGTTATATTCTGTTAATAATTATCTATTGTCTATTAATAGATACGCTGTAATATTTGAGTACATTGCCTTTATCTAAATCCACAGATCAGGGTGGCTTCAAACTCAGAAATCTGCCTGCCTCTGCTGGGATCAAAGGTGTGTGCCACTAAGCCCAGCATGTGTTTGCGTTCTTACTCTCTTTTCTCCCTGAATCCCAACATTCCCATCTTATTAAACAAGTAAGAATTATAGAGTAAGCATTTGCTTCTATGAGGTTGGGGGAGCACTACTGTAAGTTTGCAATACAAATGTACTCTTACCACCCACCAACTCCACTCAACCACGGGTTGACTGCCTTTATCAGTCATTTCCCAGATCTTACGAAATTGTCTCATCCATCTTTTGCCTTCCAATCAAGTAACAAGTGCACTTTCTGAGTGTCTCTGATGTGCCCTGCATAGTACTTTAAATCTAGAACGTTGTGGAAGACCAAAGAAACTGACAGCACTAATTGGACTCAGTGGGCTTACATAAAAAGAAAAAGGCATGCACCATCACCACCCAGGCAGGCAGATCTCTGTGAGTTTGATGCCAGCCTGGTCTGCAAAGCAACTTACAGGAGAGCTAAGACTGCTACACAGAGAAAAGCAAGTATAAGAGGAAGAAGAGGAGGAAGTTATAAACAGACACTACAAGTATAAGCTGTGCTCTGTAAAACTCAATGCAACTCAGACATTTTAAGACACGAGAACCCAGTGTTCATCCTTAGTGAATACTGCCAACCTCTAGCTATTGCATAGATGAGCAGTAGGATATGCTGTTGCATGACCCAAATAGAGTCCCTCATTTCTCTTCCATTTTTCTCAGCCTTTGGTCTCGGACCTTATTACCCACTGTTGGAGTTTATCTTACAGACCACATTCCCTCTCCTGCTCAGTATTCCTGGTTGCACTGTTCTCTCAGGCCAGCCCTCATCTTACCCTGCTGATGACTTGACTTGTTTGATGGTTGACCTACTTTGGGAGTGACGTAGGGTAGGACCATATCTGTTTATTAGGGAATATTAAATTTCAAGAAATATACTATTTCTGGCTTATAGTGGGTGGCTTGATAAATGATGAATGGGTAACTATGGTAGACTATATGTGACTAAATGTTTTACTATGCTGATGATAACTTTGGACATCATTTTCATTCTAATCTATGAGTAAGAGAATTATGAATTCCCTTATGCTATTAAGTAGAATCATTATCTATGACATCTCCCTAAGTGGATTTTAACATCTTTTGGAATTCAGTGTGTATTTTTGGGGTCAGCAGTCAGCCTATGAATGTCTTTAAATGTTCACCCTTCTATGTAAAGGATATTTATATTTAATATCTATTATAATGTATATCACAGCATAATAGATACACATAATACAACTATACTACCTTATTAAATATATTACAGAATACAAAAGTTTTGAAAAGGTAAGATAGTAATAAGCAAAGCCTCTCAAGATTCTATTCTAGTGGCTCCAATTATGCCCAGTAGTTTACATATCCTTTTATGCTTGGGTGTGGTCAACTGCTGCAGTTACATGGACCACACTTAATTCAGATATAGAACAGTGCCCTTCCGATTTCTATGTACACTCAAATCCTGAGAGAACCCATCAAAACATAGTATGATTCCGTAATTCCAGGTGAAGCCAAGGCGACCAGTTTTGAGTAGAGGAAGCATAACCTCCAGATGTTAGCTTCTAACTGGGCCTTGAGCCCTTAGTAAAATTTCTAGTCCTTCAGAATAAAGACAGAAGAAATGGAGAATGCTTTTGTTAGAGGGAAATTATTACTAACGTGAAACCTCCTGCGGCCTGTTTGCAGCCCTTAGTTATAATTTTCCCACTCAAGAATTTTGCTTTTCTTGTGCTCTCCAGTTGTAGGATAATTGCAAGTAAAAGCGTTGAGGGAAAAGACTACAGTTCTTTTCTTCCTGAATGGTTTCAATAATGGCTGAGTTGTTCATTTTCCCCTTAAGTTTATGATGTTTACTTAGGGGTGGTTTTCATCTAAGGCCTGGAATAAAATTCTGTCTTCACATTTACCTGATTCTTTCCAAAGGCTACTGGAAACATGTAATGTTCTGCTTCAATTTCACAGAAACTCTTTAGAGTGGTCTATTATAGTCTTTAGTATCATATATTATTTACAAAGAGTATTATGAACATATAAAATTACTAGAGTAATTATCAGGTTAATTATTTAAAGTTAACTTTATAGGGAACAGGTTCATATTGTAACTCCCAAATTTCATTTATTCGGAAGTAGAAGAAAATAATTGGATTGCAATGGGCTTTCGAATTGGAAAGCTGTCTGGGTGTAGATGACTCTAACTGACTTGTCTTTTGCTCATTTATTCTGAAGGAGTGAATTGGCCATGACTAGGATGAAAATGGGGAATCGGTGTCTTCAAGTTCAGTCTGGAAACACAGACTAAGGCCTTATTAGCTGAGCTTGGCTGGAGAAGGAGTCAGTACCAGGTTCAAGGGTTCATTGCTGTGGTTCAGCACCCAGAGCATGACACTGGCCAACACGTGCAGTAGAGTGTCCTGGGAATTTCCTGACTGAGGCTATACCTAGCCACACCAGAGAGAGTGGATAAGAAGCTCTACAGGTTGCAGACTGGACATCAGAATTGTTTGAACCTCCCTGGTGATTCTATATTCACAGTTGAGAACAGTGCAGGTGTCTCCCAGGTCCCTCTCACATCTCCATGTTATTCCTGTTCTGGTTCCAATATGTTTGCTTCGCCTCAGCCAGATTTGAAGAGGAGTTTACCTCCTCCCCCTTTCTCTGTGGTTCTACACCCATCTTCATTAATTAAATGCCCTTGGATTCTCCTGTGTCTTATTCTTTCTCTAGAAAGCATTTCTTAACCATTCCCAGCTAATTAGAATTCATGTTGATGTTTTGGTTTGTTTGTACTTAAAATCACTTCTTGTATTTGAAACCACATATTTTAATCTCTCCTGTTTCCTAGGAGGCTGCTAAATTAATGCATCTTCTCATTTAATTATCTGTGGTGCCTAGCATCTAATTTAGTGCTAACACAGAAAGAGCTCAGCAAGAATTTTTCTGAGGAAATGGTTCATCCCTTGTTTCTGAGCCTTCTTACGTTAACTCTCCAGTGCAGCTAGAATCCCTTTCCATGGCTACGTCAGCAATTGCCACTGCTTTGTCGTAGACCCCAGTATCTTTGTGTTGCTACCCATAATGCATTGTACTCTTCTCCCCAGGTGTTTCATCCTCCCTTGATAGGCTTGTGCCCCGCCCCCTTCTCTCAGCTTTCACTATTCAGCCAAGTGGCTTTTAAAGTATATTTTTACAACAGTGAAGTAACAATTTCAGCAATTAACAGAAAAGAGATCATGAAATTGTGAGGGAGGGAGAGAAAGTGTGAAAGTTGTGCGAGAGGGGAAATGAAAGGGGAAATGATGTATGTAATCATATTTTAATCTGAAATTACAAAAATGTACATTTAAAAACAGAGTACTTTTTCATTGTCTAAGTTTTGTTCTTATTACACTAGTAATACTTTCATAATATAGAACTTTTTTAAAACACAAAACTAAACATTCTGTATATTATTCATAAAACATCCCCCATCTACAGAAGTATACTTTACCATTTGCTTTGTGCAGACTCTGTGTTTCTAAAGTCTATTTCTTGTTAGACTTAGTGTTTGCTTTTTGAATTTTCTGTACAGACTGTCTGCTAACTAGGTATTGCTGACATTTGGGAAAACTGTTTCTAAAGCTGCTTCTCTCCCCCCGAAGTTTCTCAGTTATGAACACATGTAATTTGTAAGCAAGTAAAATTATGAGTCTCAATTTTTAAAATTTTCAACAGTTGCTTGTGATGGCTTTGGGGGGCTTGATTTCACAAGCTATAATTTTAAAGATACTGATGGTGGTGACCTTGAACTGTCAGGCATGCTTTTGCCATTCCTTACTGAGTATTCTAGGCCCTTATGCTGAGGCAAGATCTTCACAGTGTTAAATAGGCATTTTTGTTTCAGTTCCAGGATGTTTGAAAAGCCTTAAATTTGAGATTAATATTAAATTTACTGTAGAATATTATCTATTAACATGAGTGCATAATAACATTCCTACCTATTAATGTTAAAATTTTTATATTTAAATATTTTGATGTGAATCCAAAAGTGCATTTCTTTTTTGCTGTTGTTGTTTTTTCTAGACAGGGATTCTCTGTATTGTTTTGGAGCCTGTTCTGGAACTTGCTCCGTAGACCAGACTGGTCTCGAACTCACAGAAGTCTGCCTGCCTCTGCCGGCCGAGTGCTGGTATTAAAGGCGTGTGCCACCAACACCTGGCCCAAACGTGCATTCTTAAAAGAAACACTTCTTGGATATGCTATTATTACTACAATATGATGCTGGATTCTACTGAATTATATTTCATGCAATAGTTTTAATCTTGTACTTATGAATCGCTAGCATGTATTCCTTTTGTCTTTGCTGCCTTTATTATATTTTGGTAAGACCTCAATTCCTCCTCACTAAATAAATAGGGAATTAATAGCTTTCTATTGTTTCTATCTTCAGGGCTTCATAGCTTTGCATAGGCTGGTCCCTCTGATACCTTTCCTTTTCCGGTTTAGTTTTAGACTCCTGCAAGAATGCTCATTGTTGATCACTGGTCCCTTCAATGAAGTAAAGCCAACCATCTATACTATCACTTCTGCTGGTCCTTTTCCTCCTTGCTGTTCCCTCTACACTGTTTTCATAGCTCTGCTTTATTATTAATCCAATGACATTCTTCTTGTAACCATTTCTATAGCTTAATCATTTAAGACAGAGATTTGAATTCCCATTGTTATATATCAGGTCTGGCCATAATACTGCCACATACTACATGCTCAGGAAACTCTAGCTGATCACTGAGCAACTAAAGAAAGCTCATACGTAGGCTGACCTTACCCAACCAACTGCAGGACTTCCTGAGGTACTGCAGTAGCTGTAGTATCACAGAGAAATTGTCCAGTGTCCTTAGTTATGTTTCTTTAAAATGACCTGCCTGCCTGCGCTCCTATGCAGGACCTCCAAACATGTATTTGAATGATTTCATCTTTTGTATTTGTTCTTATGAGATCATGACAGGATGCTTTACTTAGTCATAATGGCTGCCAAAATGATGGCCATTCTTTCATGATGTTTTTAAATAAAAACATACATATGTAGTTGATGTTTATTGAACACCCTCTGTGTGCTCACAGCTGAGCTATTGCAGCAGAATCTTCGTGGTGCTTGCGTTAGGGTTGGAGAAATTGGTTAACAATGAGCTGATGTGAAATTGCACACAGTGCTGTCTAATTTTGGAGGGGGTTGATAAAGCACGAGTGAAGAACTTTTTAGGTACCAGTGGCCAAGGCCAGAACATCAGGGCCCACACTGGCTTGAGAGTTGAGAAGGAGCGAGTGAGCCACCCCGCTATTAATGTAGGGAATTTCTCAGGAAAGGTAGCAGTAAGCTTGGGATATTTAGTGGAATGCTGAAAGGCCAGGCTGGCTGGAAAGGGGCAATTTGGGGGTCTGCTAGAAAGGCAGAAAGCTAAGTAACAGCGTGCACTCATTCCGTCTGGTGCCTGTAGACCATGTGAGAGATTCGTAAATTGTATTTTAAATGTGATGAAATATTTTGGAATGTCTTGAATGTTAGAGAACATCTGACTGCTATGAGGTAACAAAGCATTACTATAATGTGTTTGCCCCAAACTAGCTGCTTTGCCCCGAGGAAGGCATAGGATGAAGTCTGTACTGAAGACAGAAATGTAGACGTGAGAAATTACAAGTCTTTTAATTCGATTTCTTCCTCATTTTTCTTCCCCTCTTCCCCAGGGCGGGACTTTGAACCATTCTGTATGTGAACTATTTGCTTTTCCTACCTTCTTCTATGCTGTATCCCATCTATTTCTCTCCAATCTCACAGCATCATCAACGGCCTCAATGTAGTCTATTCACATTGTTAGGTTTTATATGCCCGGAAAGAGATTTTTTTGAAGCTCCCGTTTAATTGCTTTAAAAAGAACAAACAGATGAACTGCGTTCTGTGATTGACGGAACAGCATCATTTTGAGCCATTATCAAGCAGAAGGCAGCCCATAGGTACTTGCAAAGGCAGCATTGAAACAAAGCAACCTTTAAATTGATTTAGCAAAAACACGTAACTACTATTTCACGGTAGGGAAAACAGTAATAAATCTTAAGGAAGAACCATCCCAGGACATTATGAGAAATAAAACTACCGTAAACTCATTGGTTGCTGTCAGCACTTATTTTTATGGTTTTTATATGATTGTTTATGGCCAGAATGAGAACTGGTTTATGCTTTGAAGTTGAAACCACATCAGTAGCAGAGCTCTTTTCTGTCTGCTGTCACAGTACTAAATTCCTGTTGCAAAGATGACTTTTTGTTTCCAGAGCACTAAGGGAGAAACAAACTTGACCCAACCCTTTACCCCTCAAGGACTGCTGAACACTTTACCTGGTTGCACTAGTGTGCCTGAGCAGGCTTCTGTTGTCTCTCAGCAGCAGATGGTTACAATCTTTGCTTGACTCTCCTCCCATCTGTCTGGCTGTCCTGGGGTACTAGGTCATGATTCCCTGTGTATCTATCGTCCATGCTCCACAGCTCAGCCTGCAAGGAAGATACCATCGTGTGGCACTGCCTACCTTTCCGTCCCTCTTCCTCGTCTTGCTTTCCTTCCTTTCCTGTTGCTCACAAATGGACGTGAGGATTAAAACAAAGGTCCATACATACCTACTGGCTTGGGGGAAAATTCTTCCTTTCTTCTTGCCTGGGTAAACCTTATTCTTTCTTTTGGCATGACACTCACATTAAAGTCCCCTCCGCCCAAAAAAAATCTTCCTAAGTGTTCCTACCCTCTGACAGCTTTCCAGAACAATCTATGGTTTTCTTGAACTCCCTTGGAAATGTTGCACTGCTTTTATAGTAAACACCATCTTTGTCCTTTTTTAAAACTATTGATTGGCACATTGTTATTGACTGGGAGTAGGAGCACTAATGTGTTCACCTTTGCCCTTCCTGGAAGGTGAGAATGATGCTCTGCTCAATAGATTTGTTGGAGGAATAAATAAAATGGAAGTTTGTACTTAGGTGAGACATCTCTTAGCTGCTAGATTCTAAGGAAATTAAAGTACAGGAATTAAAAAAATAGAATATTTCTGGATGTTATCCCAAAAGTTTCGTTTCTAAGTGGAACATTTTTATTTTATGTCATGTATTTGAGGGAGATGTCATATGGAATGTGAACTATAATAGGATATTCTATAATATAACATAAGGTGGAATTGGAACAAATGGGTGGGAGCTACAGAACACATTTTCATTTAAAATATGAAAATATGAGATGACTTCCTGAGAGCTAGATGTGGTAATTGTCTATCATGGGAATGAGATTCCTAAAAAGATACTGAACTTGCGTCTCAGCCAGATGATGCAGAGGGGAGGCCATCTGTCAGGAGGGCTGCAGAAGGTAAGGCTGCAAGGAGTCTGTGTCCCTTAAGGTCTGTTGAGACTCTGATTCTATAACTGTACCATCTAGCCTGTAGTGGGCTCTGAGCACATGTGTGTTGCCATGGCCACTGTGGTTAAGACCTTCACTCTGAAGAAGAATTAGGAAGGAAACCTATATAAAGGCCAATTTCAACCTCACCTGAAATTGCTTCTAAATTTCAGTTCTGCTTTGAGGAAAAGAAATATACCATCACAAATGTTATAGCCTAAAACTAAGGATTAGAAGATCTGCCATGTTATCTTACAATTTGAGTTAGGGAAAACTTCACTGACCTTCACCTGACTAAAACTCTAGCTCAGTTGTATTTTAGTTTGTCTTCTTTGAGTTCCCATAGAGGAGGGAGCAAGGTTTGAGGGGGGGGCGCTATCACTCTCTAGCTAATTCTCATTCACTTCTCTCTCTCTCTCTGCTGGGATTTTGTTCTTCCTTCTTCAACAACTGATTGAGATGTAGGTTTCAATTGTCACACTGTCCTCTGCAGCAAAGCAAACATTCATATTCCTAACATAGGAATGTTTATGTTTTCTTCTTTTCTCCTTTCTTTTTTCTCCTTCCTTCCTTCCTTCCTTCCTTCCTTTCTGAATTTGACACTAGCCAGTAGCAGAATAAAAGGATAATTTTTCTCCTAGTATGACCTTTCCCTCTTTCCCCCTCTGTCCCCATGGCTGTTACTCAGCCAGTGACTCAGTCTCCTTACCTCTTAAAATCCACATCTTCGCCGGGCAGTGGTGGCGCATGCCTTTACTCCCAGCACTCGAGAGGCAGAGGCAGGCAGATCTCTGTGAGTTCGAGGCCAGGCTGGACCGATAGCCTCCAAAACAATACAGAGAAACCCTGTCTTGTAAAAACCAAAAAAAAAAAAAAATCCACATCTTTTCTTTACTTCTCTTCTCCTTGGCCCTGACTTTACTAGTTATTAACAGAGGGGTGTGAACATGGTTTCTTGATCGGTATTCACCATGCCTGGGAGTATTCTTTCAAAGCCTCTCCCTATTCTCTCTCATACACTGCTAGCCTCCTGAAGGAAGGGTGGTTTTGTGTGGTACCTCACTTATTTTCCACTTTTGATACACTCCATGATGCTTTTTTTTTGCCCCCATCACTACCATGAAAAAAAATGAATTTTTTTTTCTGCGAAGGCCACAGCTGACTATCTGGGTTTCTCATCAGATTTTAGATCTCATCCTCTGGGGTGTCGGTTGTGGTGACTTCATTTCCAACTCTCTCACATTCTACTTTACCTTCCTGTTCTCACTCATCTCTTAGTGGACACTTTGCCTGGTTTGAGTTGTGATTAATGCATTCAAGAGATAGGTTTCAAGCATCCACTCTGGACCAGGCACTGCTAGCACTGGGGAAATTGGAGAGTAAGGCTTCTCTGACCTGGGGCTCAAGTGATACCCATCAGGTAAGAGTGCAGTTGTAGGTATAATAAGATCCATGTAGGAGTGTCAGAAGTCTTGGGGGTCACCTCATCTGGTAGGGGTCTTCCAGAAACCTTCTCTGAGAAAGTTACTGGGTCACTGCTAAAGATGGGACATGTTTCATTAGAAGGGTGTGGAAGAATATTCTAGTAGTGTGTGCTGTAGAAGGTGGTGATGGACTTTGAATGCACATTTTCCTACTTACTAGCAGTGTGTTATGAAAAACAGCATATCGTTTGGGGGCAAGAGTTGTGGGACATCTTCTAGTTGTTTCTGGAAGCCTGCTTCCTGCCTTCCTGGGGCCTATAAAGAGGCTGGCCCTCAGGACAGTGGCTTGTGATGTCTGTGATTTTTCCCTTGGAGCCTCTGGTAGCTGAACTTCTTCACTGTGAGTTGAGAATGGCAGATTCAGCCCTGAAGATTGGGTAGGGATAGCCTCTGGGATGGGGAGCTCCCTTTGAATCCTTGAGCAGACATGGCTATCCAAAGCATAGGCTGTGAGGGGCCATTCCTTGTGCAGTGAGTGAATATGAATACTGGTTTATTTTGGAGCCAAAAGGCACAGAAGTCTTGATGAAAGGCCCCCAACATCTGAAAAAGCTCATCCCAGCACCACATCCTCTGGGAACAGCCGCCGCTACTGGCCTTTTATTAAGGCCCTCAGTGGAGGATTTTTGCCTCTGTGGGTTGTGGGGCTTGGCAGTCAGCCACTGCCTAATGTGAGAAAGGTCTATGGGAGGACCAGCCCTTTGAAGCAGAGGTGGGTGGCAGCTACTGCGTGTGGCTGGGGTGTGGCATGGGACACTGCATGCCTTCTGTCTCTCTCCTCTCTCTGACTCCCTTGAGCATGCCCCGACTGCGGCAGACCTGTGAGATCAGGAGGTCAATTCACGAAGCCTCAGAGAGTGGGGCAGAGAAACAGCATCCTGGACCCACAGAAAAGGCGGCATCATGCCATGTCTTGCCTGCTCTTGACTCTGAGATTCAGCTGGGGCAATAGCAGGTGATTTTCATCTTGTTCCTCACCTCTCTAGTAATATCTATGGTTCTTCTCTTTCTGTTTGTTAGAGATTAGCATCTGGGGATGATATGTCTTATTATGTACTTGTCTGTGGAACTCAAAGTAAGTGATTGCACCAGGAGAGAAGGTCATGTCCCCAAGAGTACAAAACTAGTTTAGTATGTTTGCCATCCACCCACCCGCCCATCAATCCATCCACCCATGCATCCCCCACTCCAAAGGTGGCCACCAATCTGAAATACAGCCTCATCAGCAAGCTTGCATGTTACTGAAGCTTGTGTGGATTTGTGTTGGGTACATACCCAGAAATGGAGTTCATTAGACATGTAATGACCTTAACTTTCTTCTGCTGCATGGAAACAGGTTGGGCTTTTAACTCTGTGGTTGAAATTGACAGACAATTATTTTCTTTGTTTCCTTGGGTCATACTCGTCGTCTCTCTTCCCTTTCTTGTTCAATTTGAGTCATCTGCAAAAATAATAAAAAAAATACAGAGAAACCAGTGTACCTTTACCCCCACTTCTCACAAAGGTAGCATCTCTTTTTTACATTTACTTCATGTTTATTTCACATATAAAATACTAAGTTTCTCTAAGACATTGAAAATTTATATGTGTGTGTGTCTGTGTGTGCCTGTGTGTCTGTGTGTCTGTTATGTTTGTGTTCGGGTGATTGTGCAGCACATTAAGGCCAAAAAACAAACTTCCTTATCATTCTCAGGAATGCCATCCACCCCTTATTGGCCTGGGGCCCACTAATTAGCTAGACTAACTGTGCAGCGAATTCCAGAGATCCTCCCATCTCTGCTTCCTCAACACTGAGAGTACAAGCATTTGCTCATGCTGATAGTTTTACGTGAGTTCTAGGGGCTGAACGAAGGTTGTTTTGCTTGTAAGTCATTACTGACTGAGCCATCTCCCCAACCCCTCCTTATGGAATTTCCACCCATATCTGCTTTGGTTGATCCTGTCTCCACCCCAGTGCCATGCCTGCATCCTCCAACCCTCAGGATTTCCTTTCCATGTTCGTGTCACACGTCCATGTCACAGCACATGCGTGCACTGTTATACGTCCCTCCTCTCAGTGTCCCCTGCATCCTCCCACCCTCAGTAGTTCTTTCCATGGTCATGTCACACATGCTCTGTTATACCGTCCATGCTGCTCCCCCCCCCTTTGTCCCCTTTCCAGTTTCATGGTTATGTGACTCCACTCCCTCTGGCTCCCACAAATACACAAACATACAATGTAGAAGCTTGCATCTGTGCATGCTGCCTTTCCAGGAGATGGCGCTGCAGGCAGAGAACTACAGGTACTGCTCCCTTCTCCTCCTCCCCAATAGCAAGAAGGTTCCTGCTTTCAAATGTCTGCCCAGCCCTTTCTGGAGTCCCTTACACTCTGGTCTAGGACTCTTACTCATCTCCTGGCCCTGTCTCTCTCACCACCATACCAGAAGGTCTGGGGTGAGATGAGAGAGACTGCAAGTTGACCACCAATGACATTTGATGCATTGGCTTACTCCTATGGAATGAAGCCTCAGTAAAATCCCAAAAGGTCAGGCTCAGAGTGCTTCCAGTCTGTGAGGTATGAGGAGTTCTTGTGAGGTGCCCCAGTGGGAGGGCAGGGTAGCTGTGCATCTCTCCCTGGAAGGTGGCCCCACTGGACATGCCGGGATCTTTGCAACCCTCTGGGGCTGTGGATCTCTTCCCTTTGGTTACCCGTCTAGATGCCTTCTAATATTCATGATGATAGTTAGGACTAGAACTGAATTACAGTAGAGAACAGAAGTGTTGTGCTAAGTACATGGGAGTAGCATGGCTGCTTGGGCTTTCCTTCTACTATGGAAGAAGATGTTTCTCTTAGGTTAGGCAGGTTGCACTAAAGGACATTTGTTGTTTTGTTTGCAACAAGAAACACATTAAGCTCAATTCAGTGCCTTGGCAAAATGAGATTGTTTAAAAGATAGAGCTTAGACTTCTTGCACTTGTACAAGGACATACTGCACTTGTCCTGGCCTGTGGAGGCGTGAGCCTCAGAGATTCCCAGCCTTCGTGGCAGGGGCCTGGCAGGCACTTAGATTACAGGGCTTTAGTCAACTGGCCCTGCCATTGTTTTATGGAGAGCGTGACGGTGATGGATTGAACATGAATTTAAGAGAAAAGCGATTGATTTCCTGCCACGGAGCCACTTTTATGTGGTCCTTTGTCATTCACCCTTCAAAAAAGTGAGACTTGTGATTTAGAAGCAAACGCTGGAATGAAAATTTACTGGCACCAGGTCCTCTAACTTGTGGCCACTAGAGGGGGGTAGTGACCAGGTTTCTCTCTGGCTGACTGATGTGCGAGACCCACCTTTTAGCAAAATCTGCCAGGCCCTTCCAAGAGCCAGTGAAACATGGGGAGTTATCCCTAGAGGAGGGGCACTGCAGCAAACGTCTGCAATCATAGTCACTTTCTTCCTGGTACAGCTGTTTCCTCATACTTGAGCAAGGGCAGCTCGTCTTCCAAGAGGTATTTCTTTCATTTTAAATACTCACTTAACAGCTGCATATGTGTACACGATGTAATTCACAACCTTTTGCTCTCTGGTATCCCCTTCATTTCCTTCTGAACCGTATTCTTCCCAACTAGTCCCCCAATGGCTACACCGTT
Source organism: Mesocricetus auratus (assembly GCF_017639785.1). Classification (NCBI taxonomy): domain Eukaryota; kingdom Metazoa; phylum Chordata; class Mammalia; order Rodentia; family Cricetidae; genus Mesocricetus; species Mesocricetus auratus. Next base: position 3,680,965 of record NW_024429203.1, read on the forward strand.
AAAGTGACGCCCCCACCGGAAGCAACCGTTGGCGGCTCATAGCTAAGGAGCTATGGCTACAGTTTATACAGGGTGAGCATGCTTCAAAATCTGAACTATTTGTGCACCAATGTGATGCCTCCTCAAGTGAAAAGTTCCACAAATTCAACACCTTGCTGCATGGGACAGGTTTCAGTGAAACAACAAGTGTACTAAGAGGAATAGAAGACCCCCATAGCTATGTAGGTAGGGTTCATGTAAAACAAAATTAATTTGGGTTTAGACTTGGCTTTCATGTCTGAAAATGTCATGTTATGTATATATGAGCATTTCAAAATTGTCTGGAAAAATCTGAAATCCCAAACACTTCTTTTATCAAGAATGTTGGATTAGTTTCCCTGATCTGGGCATTTTTGACTTGCAGCCAAAGTATGGGATAAATGGGATGTTGTGCCATCATTAACTATGGGACAAGTGTCTGGATAGGAACCTGTGGGGAGGGGACACATTTTAGGTTTCAGAGGAGGCGTGGTGGCTGTTAAAATCACAACTCTGATGGGTAGACGTATGTAGGACTTCTTTTTGAAATTTGCATTCTTGTATAAAAATGAAAGGTGCTGTATGTGGGAGGAAGCTATCCTAAGGGAATGGGGCAAGGTAAGGTAATACGAGGGAAAGAAAGAAGACACACGTCATGTGTCCTGGTGTGGAGAATAGGAGTGAGGCAAGGTAATGGGTGTGTGTGTACGCACACGAGCAAAGCACAATGGTATACGTGTGTGAAAGTTGTATAAAGAAACCTGTTATTTCATACGATTACACAAATCAATTGTAAAAAGTTTAAAAAGTAAGCATTGTCACCTTTAAAAGTACGTTTCTGTAATCACAGGAACCTACATTAGTCCACAAAAATAGCAACTTCCAATGCAGACCAGAGGGTAACGGCCAGTGGTAGCTTTCTTATGCTCTGCTACCTTTGGCTATGCATGTGATGATATTTATCTCCCAGGCAATGTTATAATGATTAAAAAGAAATCTATTTGTGTGAGGTGTAATAGTGCATGCCCTGTATTTCCAGTGCACAATAGACAGAGGCAGGAGGATTGAGAGTTCTATAGCAACTGGGGTTACATAGTGAGACTCTGTCTCACAAAGTAGAAAATAAGCCAAGACTTCTCAGTGTTCATCATCTAAAGGAGGTTTTTAAAACAGTTCCCTGTGTGCAGTACAGTGTAAAGTGTGTAAGAGCCAGGCACTTACAGAGGGATTGGCTGCAAATAACTCTCTAGTCCAGATGGGGTGGTAGGGCTTTTGTTAACTTTGTTGTTGCATCTTCACTCTTCTCAAAGCAAGAATGGGGTAGGTTTCAGGGAAGGAAGGACCCTTAAGGCAGGAACATAGCTACGCAGGCTTGAACAAGATCTTCCCCCACCCCAAGCAAAGGAAGGGTCTGCAGCCTGGCACACAGTGGCTCATCCTGTGTGGTCCAGGAGGTAGAGCTGATCCCTAGAGAACTGGATCCCTAGAAGAAATGTCATAGCCAGATGGTATGCCAGGCTGTGCCTCTAGGCCACACAACTGTTTGCTGAGACTCTTTTAGTGTGTGTGTGTGTTGCGAGGCTGACCATGTGACCATCCAATCTAGGATGTGATGATCTGGAAACCCTACCCCATGCTGCCTTTTCTTGGAATTTCTTTGTCCTTGTTCTGTAACCAAGCAAATTCCACAGATGCTTAAGGTCCATGTCATGTATCTCACAACAGGAAGACCATCTGGTCGCCCAACCCACACCCAATGGAATTCATCCACAGCTTCCTAATTGCATTGGCTTTCTGCCATAATCGATTTTAATGATTTAGAGTTTGATGTCTAGTCTTTGTGCTCCTTCCCTCCCTCCCTCCCTCCCTCCCTCCCTCCCTCCCTCCCTCCCTCCCTCCCTCCCTCCCTCCCTCCCTCTTTCCCTTTGTTCCTTTGCAGTGAAGTTCTTCTGCCTTAGTCTATGTGTCTTGCTTTCTGCCTTCCATAAGCATTGACTCCGTGAGTTCCTTCCTTTTAGGAGGGAGTCAGCCATAGGTCTAACTGGGGCATGGCAGAGGAGAGAGAAAGGGTGAGTCTGGGACAGAGATCAGTTTTGTAGCTGTAACAAGAAAAGCTGAGTTGACTCAACCTTGGAGTCCTGGCAGCCCTGGGCAGCCACAGAAGTCATAATATTCTGACCAGTGTTTGAGCCACAGTGGACAGATGCCACAATGTTGTCAAACTGTAGCTGGCCCAGAAAGGACCTGGAAAGACAAATAGCAATATCCTCCTGTTTTGGTTCTGCAAGCTTCCCTGCCCTTTGATTAACAAACTAATGAAGCAACTCACATCTCAGGCTGTGCCATTGGATCTGGGAACCTCTGTTCATATCAATGTAGATTTCCCTCTTTTCCTTTGAATGGATAAACAAACATGCTTAAGTGTCTGTGTAGCTTAGAGGAGAATGTTGACAGCTGGACCCTGGACGAGGGTTTTCTTGTTGTTGTTTATACTTTATGTTATATGGGTATGTCACCTCACCATTGTTATCAAATCTGGATGCTTCTTTGAAACTTGGCTTAGAGAGATGAGGGCAGACTTTTAAGGTGAAGCTTTAGTAGTCTCATGGTAACTGACCCACTTGGCCAGGCTGTCTCCCATCACTTCTCTTTGTCTTCTTCTCCTCGTTTCCCAGGCACCAACCAGCCTCAGTTTTAGCTGCTTCTAAGAACTCCCAAGCCATGTGTAACTAGAACAGCCCAGGTCACAATCAGCCCTAGTCAAAATGCAGTTCTCTCGTTCTCCTGCTGCTACTGATAAGTTTTTCTCCATTAGTCCTTAGTCTCAGGAAAGATGACCCCACAGGTTGACAGATGCAGACCTCCAAAGTAACACTCTGATGGCAGAGGAGAAAGCACTCCACTTTCTTTGGCTGATGCCTCTGCTGGCTTGATTCCTGTTCTTCTGGAAGCAAAGCAGAGATTCCCAAGATTAATCCTTCTCCCCTTTCATCATTTTGTCTGGAAGCAGAGGCACTCACCTCCGTGCATCACAAGTGGTCCTTATACCAGCAAAGACAGAGGGAGAGCGGCTTCGCTTTGCTGTTGCTAGGAAGCACAGCCATGTTTATTTTAGCATCACTAGGAGCTTTTCAGTAACACAAAAAGCTATAGGTTACTCTTACCATAATGAACATGTGCTTTTCTGGAAATATATTAAAGCAGAATTATCTCATCAAGTTCTGTTTTCCAACAATCATTAAATTAAGGGAAAAATCACCTAGGAGACAGGACAGGAGTGTTAGAAGCTCCATATGAAAACAAGAGCAGAAAGGTTTCTCACTAAAGCAGCTTATTTTGGGATTTTTGTGTACCCATGGCATATGTAAGGCAAGTGTTCAATGCTGTGAGCCCCCAACCCCCCGTGTGTAGTCATGGCTTGTAAGGCAAGTGCTTAACCCTATGAGCCCCCCCCTCCTTGTGTAGCCGTGGTATGTGAGGCAAGTGCTGAACCTTGTGAGTTGTACAAGGTGGTCACATCTCTTTCATCTGTGCTTTTTACTTTTCTGAATACTTACCAAGCTACATGTTCAAGATATTGTCTGAATCTAGAGGAACTGAACACATTCCTCATCCCCAAAAGATAAAGAAATTATGTTTGAACCCTGCAGCTGCCATGAACTCAAGAGAGTGTGGCTATCCTTTCCCTGGGCTAGTCAAGGAGAACATGTGAGGAATTTGAGCTGAGCTTGAAAGGACAGACATCATGAAACAAACAAATGACAAACATGGCACATTTAAAGCAAGAATAGCATGGTGGGAAGGCAGCCCGGGTTGATGAGGCCTTCTCTGTGATCTGGTGAACATAAATGGGTAAGAATAGTAATTTGGGTAAGAGCTCTAGATTTCTAGGGATCTTGAAATATGAACTTTTTGTTGTTGTTGTTGTTTATAACAGAGGATTCCACTATGTAGCAGAGGCTGTCCCTTCTGCTTCTGCTCTATAATCATTGGGATGAACTCTCATTTGAGGTACCAGTCAGAAGGCAGGAATGACTTTGATTCCAATCTGACTACAATGAGGAATCCTTCTATGAATTACAAGGGTGACTTTGTGTTCTAAGGGAGTTGAGTTCTGGATAGCACCTCCCAAGAGAAGCTTCTGTTTATGGAAAGGTTCTGAATTAGCCATTGTAATGGTCACCATCCAAGTGTGTCTAGTGTGACTATACAAATGGGCTGAAACTTCATTTTACTATGAAGTACTTCATCTATTTAGATAACCACATGTGGACAGTGGTTGCCACATTTGAACTTTGCTGGAGCAAGCAGTGATGTTGTTGGTTTCCCTGTCAAGACATTGGAATGAGTTCAACTTCAGAGAGAGATTATCACAGGTGTCAGACCTAGTATTGATAATGAGTTGAAATGTTAAAACATGTTTCAACACACACACACACACACACACACACACGATGACCTGTGCTGATATGCTGTTACTCTGTGTGCCCTCTTGTCATTTTGCTTTACTGATTGACTGTGTGAACCATACAGATGGATGAATCATAAAAAAACGACTTCTATATACACGACAAAAGAAGAATGTAATGGATGAAAAGTACACTGTAAAGAGAATGCTTGAGCCCCAATTCCTTTGTTGTTGCTTTTATTTATATTGCACATATATGTAAATGTGCATATATGTATATGTTAGTGTAGAAGATGGTTTATTGCAGAGTGAAGAGGAGGAGCACTCTCAGGGAGTGAGAATAGACAATGGCCAAAGGGACCATCAAGCTGATCAACATTCAAAGCAGACAACTTTCCTGAAGTGTTTTCTTGTGAAGTTTATTGACAGGCCCATCTGAAATAAGTCTGTCTCATGGGTGGGGTCTTTGCTTTTTAAGAAAAATTCTAGCTAGATAGTATTCTTATAAGGTTTATGTAGTTATCTGTTAGTAACTTCTGAGCCAGAGATATGACTTAGACACCATTATTTTGACTAGTCCTTCCAATCCTACAGTTGCAGTCTTTGGTTGTTACACATTGTTCACTATGAAGGAGGGTCCAGCCCTAATTGCTTTGAATCCTGCTAATATCAAACTTAGCATCTTACAAATGCCCTTAAGCATTGAAACTCAGAATAATTTAGGAGTTGGGAATCAAGTTAGTCTAACTACTTCTGACTGCAATGGACACAGAAATGTTTAGGGTCTCTACTCTCCACTCTTGGTATTTCACAGGCTTTGGAGGACAATCAAAGAGATACAAATACATGGAATTAGACTGCTGAAGGATCTTCTGAAGATGACTAGATTGTACTTGAGAACAGATGAAATAAGACAGCAGTTAGGTACACAGATTTGAAGACTCCAACAATCACTACTGAGATTGTGATGGGTGTAACCCCTTCATCACGAAAATCTGAAGCTCCAAGTCCAGAGCTACTTGCTAGAAGGGATGGTGGTGTCAACATGGCTTGGATTTTACTTTGTAACCAGGCCGTAAGAGGAAGATCCTAGGTTAAGAGGAAGAAACTAGCTTTGGCTGGATTAATATACAGCTGTAATCAATTCTTAGCATTCCCTTAAAGAAGAGCTGCCCACCATGAAAAAAGTTCTGCAAGAGGGGAGGAGTTCACTGACCCAAAGTTAACTCTTTTACTGTCTGGGGCCCATACAGGGAATTAGTTTTCATTTCCAATATAGGAAGTCAGAAACCAATAAACACACAAATGTCCCTGAGAGAAAGACAGACAAGCAAGGTGTGGCTTTGAGTGGGAAATGAAAAAGTAGTAAAGATATTATTCATCTGCTCATTTGAACAGGTTATAAGGGCACTTGGGTATTGAGCTTCCCAAGGGTCCATGGGAGACACTTCATCTGGAAGTTTTCCTTTCCAAGATTTCAGTCAGGACTGATGGATCCAGCTGGCAGTTCCTGGACCTTGATGATTGCATCTTCAAGATTAACCCAAGGCTCCATCCCATTGATGATTATGTTCGAGTTGGAAGCCAACTGGCAATGGGGGTTTCCTCATTCCAGGAACAACATCTGGGATTCTGGTCTGGAGTGCTTTTAATCTCAGAGCAGTGACCTTCCAGAACCCTATCTTGTCACATCAAAGGCAATGGACCTTATTAGGATGCATAGTCTTTGGCCGTTTTTTTCCTCCATTGACCTGTTTGGTGACAGACACATTTATTTTTTAGTCTGTTTCCTCTGGGAGAGAAGCCAGCAGGAGAGCTTATATCTCCCTATAAGAGTTTAGAAGTTCTATAGGAATTTGTTTTCTCTTTTTCTAGTAGCTTTGGCATATTTCCCCCTTCCTTGTTCTCTACATCCCTGCTGCTGTTAAGTCCTTTACAGAGAAATCCCAAAGAGTAGGCAGGTGGTTCTACCTTCAGACCCTTTCTGGCAAAGCTCAGTGTAGGCAGTCTCTCCCCGTTAGCACAATGACAGCTGAGCCTCTTGACAGACTCCTCATTTATTAGAACACAGTCATAAGAAGGGAATGTTGTAAAAGCAGAACTATAAAATACATCAATCACAGCAACACTAAAAGTCGTTAAAATCTTGCTACCTAAGATATAACATGGATATATATATATATATACATATATATATATATGGTGCATATCAGTTAAACAAATGACAGTAATCTTCCAGAAATGCTTATCAGTTCAATGCCAAATGTTATAAACTACATTTCCTCATACTGAATTATTAAGTGTGATAAACATGAATGGAAGAGTTGAATAAGTCATTCCCCTCCTGAAGTTGATTTGAAGTGCATTTCAAGATGCTTTTAGTTTTCTGGTAATAAATTCCTTTGTAACCAGAAAAAGTATGTGTAATTATTCTGTTATCTGTTCCATCTGTCTGAATGTCAAGTTCATAGAATCAGGGAAACAGTGTGAGGACAACATGAAGTGGAACTAATAAAAGTCTATCAGCAGTCCCAATGTAGACTAGAAATATTTTAGAGGCATAATTTAAAAACTAAGACCAACAAATGGAACCGTGAACTTCTCTGATTGTTTACCTTATCGTACAACTCTGGTTCCTAAACTGTGATTTAATACTAATGCATTCTATGCTTTTTTTTAATTTTTTCAGACATGAGATATATTAATTATAGAGAGTTAAAAGATAATGAGAGCTATAACTTAGCCATTCCAAAAGGACTATTATGAACATTGGAGAATATCTATTTCAATTTTTTTTGTTTGTGATCATACAATGTTGAATTTTATATTGCTTGCCCCCTGTTAATCTACCATGATTATTTTCCACGTTTTAATATTTACAAAACAACAGTGTAGTGGCTGTACAGTATTTCATTCAACAGTCACCAAAGTTTAAATGGGTCCCTGTTGTAGGCAGGATAGGTTACTGCCTCTTTATTTAAGACTCCATTGTTCTGAAAAATCCGTCTATCTGGTCTCTGTTTACATCAATTCCCTGTTAAGAATAGGAATCTTTATTTGGACCTCACTTTTACCACATAACTCAATCATTTACCAGGTCCATTAGATGTCATTCTACCTGTAACATGCCAGTGAGGCTGTGTGTACAGGGGAAAAACCTCTGCACTGGCCACCATAGGGAGACAAAGGCCCATTATAGGCATAAAGCAGGAATGACAATAGAGGTATAGCTTGGAGTTGCCAACAGTGCTGTTTGTAAACTCAGAATGTGAAGTTGATAGCTGGGGGCTTTTCTGGAATGAGCACTGAAACATAAAAGGACATGGGGTCAATGAGGATGCATAGGCAATATGGAGTGGCTACTTAATCTGACTCTTCTTTGGAAATCCAGAGGCATCATCCAGAGCAAGGAACTGCTGTGTATTAAGTGCCTGGACACATTTGTTGGAATATGATTCATGGAATTTCTGTAGTGAAGTTGGGTGAAGAATGAAGACCTCTAGCTTTGATTACTACAGAAAGGAGAGAGATCCGTGTCTCATTTGTGGCCTTGGTGTCTAAGGCAACATCATCAGTGAAGTTCCAAAAGCTCTAGTTTCTGCCCTGTGTTTCCTTTGTCTCTGTTGGTCCCCATTTCTCAAGACTGTGTGTTGAATCGATTCTGCTCTTTCATTCTCATTCTTAACCTGGTGGTTTACCAACTAGTACCCACTGCTAACTGACCTCTCTCTCTACAGCAAGTAGATTATCTGCCCCACACTAAGAGAAACATCTGTGTGTTGAACGGGATGGCTGTGGCCCATGCACTTTTCAGGATCACATGTATCATTAAAATCTTGATTATTTTTATTCATTCAGCCTTGAAATTGGTCGGCAAGGAAGAAAATTGCTAAACAGAGACTTGAAAAAAGTAGGATTAGCTTAATTTTATTAATCATGGAGTTCTCTTATATTAAAGTCAACTCAGAATTGTTGAGTAGTACATATATTTGTCTATGAAGGTGAGGGTTTTAGCATGATATAATACGAGTGGAATGCTCAAAGTCAGGAAGCAGAATTCTATTTTTTTCCTCATCGCTTAAGAGTATGAGTTTGGGCACATCTGTTTATTGATTCCTTCATTTATAACATTGGAACTCTACTCAGTAGGCCTTGTTTATTATTCTGTGACAAACAATCTGCCAAAGCATCTTGTAATCTGTAATATTCTATCATGATGTAAATTCATTATTATATCTGTCTAGTCTAGTTGAGATGTTTAAGAACCTGTTTGCCTTTAAACTAATTTCAGTTTAATTTATATCTTGGTCATTCATTTTCATATTTAAATATCAATCCTCTTGACCTAATTAAGAATGGGAAATGCTTGCTTTCTTGGGAATGTTTTATCTGGCATCCCCTGAAGATAAGACTGGTATGTACAACCTTGTAAGAGAGAATGCTAATTGCATACCTCAAAGCCATGGGCTTTGGTGCTTTTATCAAATTAATCAGTGTTTTTGACTTTGTGATAGTAGAGCCAAGCATTCTTACATCATTACAGTCACAAATAGCAACATGTTATTGATGCCTGTGCTCCAGGAGCTGTTTGTCAGTAGGGTAGCCTCTGGCTTCAGTAGCTGTTTGCAACTATGGTAATTAAGGTTAAGTCAAATCAGACATTCTGTTGCGGAGTGGCTCCAGCCATATGCCAAGGCCTCAGTAGCCAAATACAGGTAGTGGCTACTTTGAATGGTAAAAATATTAGAACATTTGTGGTGGGCAACAAGTTCTTTGTGATAGTCTTCTTAAAGAAATGAGACCTGATATCATAGTGTTCAGAGGCAAAATTGCCTAAGAATTTTCTATACTAATTTTTAGGTATTCACTCAACCTAGTTTCACAGCTATCATTTCAAGTGTTTGATAATTTGATATATTAAAATGATATTTTCTTTCTCTTGTGACACATAGGTCCTGTGTGACAGACATGTGTGAATGTCCAGTCCATAAAAACTGTTATTGTGAGTCATTTTTGGCTTATACCCGTGCCTGCCAGAGAGAGGGCATCAAGGTACATTGGGAGCCTCAGCAGAACTGTGCAGGTAAGAACATCCTGGAAGATCCATTGACAGTAGGTCATTACCATGGCCGGGATAACGATGGTGGGGAGCGGGGAAGCAGGTAGATTCTGGTGTGAACAAGCCACATCCCTCCTTGACCACAGGGAAATCCCATTGGTGATGAACTAGATTGCAACTTGAGAAAACACAGGAGCTTCCCGTGGGGCAGAGTAGACAGCACTTCAGACAAATGCTTTGTGACAGGCACATTTTAACAATTTAAGGATTTCCACTGTTGCAAAATCCTCCAGACTTCAGGATAACAGCTGGATATGCTTAGGACATGGACAGTTACAATTAGCTTAGATCATGTGTGGAAGGAGGAAGATTCAGGACCATCACAGTTATCTAAGGTCTTCAGGAGAAACATGATCAGTTATAATAGATTGTTGAATAAACCCCAGGAGAATTTTCATTCTCTTGAAGAAGACAGATTCCTACAACAGTGCTTATTAGCTGTTTGTCCTCATTAATTAGGTCATTTGATATATGTAAAATAGATGCCTCTCTTCATCCAAAAATACTACAAAGTGACAAAGCCCTGGGCATTTTGCTAGATGCCATGGGTACTTTGATGACTGCAAGTGATGAATTTCTTGTCATTGAAGTGCTGCTTTCTTGTGAGAGAAGACAAAAACAATAACTTACAAAAAACACTTGCAAATGATAGTTAGGTATGAAGAAAGAAACAGGCAGTGTGGACTTGCAGAAAGCAAATGGAAAAAGGGTGGGTAGCTACTTGGACAGTGTAAACAGGAAAGCTTTCTTAATACAGATGGGGTTTTAACGTGACACTGAAGGGTTGAGGGAGTCTGGGCAAATAGTCCAAGCACAAGAACCAGGCTGAACAGCCACAAAGCAGCAAACACAAACAAACAAACAAAGCCACCAACCCAGGATTTCTCACGCTGGAAGGGGTCAGTTCCAGCTTAAAATTGATGTTCAAAGTAAGGGGAGCACAGACAAGAATTGATGGAGCGGAAGTGGGAATGTACAAGCTCTCCAGACCTTGGCAAGGAACCTAGCTTTTATTTTAGGAAAAGTAGAAGCCGGAGGGGAGAGTGTGGAGTGAGTGGTTGGAAAAGTTTGTTTTACAAAGTTTAGTGCATAGAAATAGAGCAGAGGGCATCCATATTGAACACAGGTGGCTGAGGAAGGACTGTTGAATGAGTTGTGGTATAAAACGGATGGTGTCTTGGATTAAGATAACAAAGAGATTATGGAATTTCACCATATCAAGTTGTGACTATTGGTCATATGTGCGTGGAGCATCCTGACAAGTATCTGCTCACAGATGTACAGCCAGTGACAACCAGTACTGCTACTTAGAGTTGATGGTGACGAGACGGAACATGTGTCATCTAAACACAAGTGCTGGGAGCTTTCAGTGTAAAGGGCCAGATTTGCCTGGGATTTTTAAAAATGTGAGGCAGTCCTATTGTCCTAACTCGGATCTCCAGTAAGGCGAGCTGCAGTACATACCGTTGCTAGCTTCAGATTTTCTGTGCTCCCCTTGCTTTGAACATCCTCTGTTGGTGAACAGAGGAGAGGTGGTCCGATTCAAAGAACAGTCAAAATTTGCCTCAAATGTGTGTTTGCAGTGCATAGGCATCCTGCTTCCCTAAAACAGTTAAGTCCCAACCTAGCTAGAATTAGAGTCACTGAGAGGTTAAAAGCTACCATGAGCCCCAGGCACAGATAGACTACTTCAGTTGGCCTGTATACCCCTAAGAACTCCCCAGGCAGGTGACTTTTACCTGCAGTCCTAGTGGAAGCCTCTGAGTTAATTGTATGATTTCTTAGGTGGTCTTGTTGCAATAGGATGATGGATATGCTGGTGATTCAGCTCCTGGGTGATATTGATCTTCAGAAAGACATCATAGCCTTTTATCTACTTTTGATATACCTTTAATTTTGCTCTCAGCTTTGAAAATCCTAGTATAACTTTTATATCAGAGTTTCCTTTTCGCTCTCAGTGCCTCTTTTCTTAGGGGTGTATTGGCCTGGTAAGAGCAGCTCACACTATGGTACAGCTGAGGCCAATGAGAATAATGCAAGTGGGTGACCTCTAACCTAAGGCTCTGTGCTAGCTGGAAATGAGAGTGATGCTTGTTTATTGTGTCTTTCTAACTATCGTTTGTAATGTTAGCTCCCTTGCTTTGAGTTCTCCTTCCCTTAAATCTTCCAGAAAAATGAATAAAATAGATGGAGGCAAGCACCTACCCATCCTGGTATAATAAAGGACTCAGCAGGATTCTATCCATTATATTAGCTGTGTGGTGCTTTGGTTTGGATCCTATTAGATATAGAATATATGAATCCTGTCCTCCTGGTCCAGGGCTGTACTTTGCATCATTCCAGTGCACACATTACATTTGAGGACTATACTTTTCATGTCATTATATTCAGTTCAGGCACTGAATCTCTGAAGCTAAAATAATTTTAGTAATAGAAAAGAAATATGGTCTCAATGTTAATCCCACAGGTTCTAGGAGAAAAACCACTGATCCAAATTATGGCCAGATTAAGTAAAGCAAGCAATAAATTAAAGCAAGTTTTTAAAAATTTGTGTGCATGGGCTGTCTTTCCGTAAAGGTAGGTTCAAGAGATCAGCATTAGACATGGGTGAGATTAGGTTTTTTATAGTTCAGGAGTAGGGGGTGTCCAAATGGGAATTTGGCAGGTAAATAGGTGGGGTTGCAGAAACAGAATGTAAGCATAACATGTTGGTCATAATACCCTTCTGAAACAAAGACATGTTTGCAAGGTGATCATAACAAGGTAGTCATAATAAGGTGATCATAACAACAGGTGGGCATAGTAACCTTTTGAAACAAAGGCATGGTTGCCATTTCCTGGAACAGGCAGTACAGAGCCATTTGAAGTTAAGGTTACAGGTAGTACATATCACAATCCTTAGGAAACAGATTTAATCATAAAACAAAATGAACCTAGTTTGCCTTTACTATAAGATGGCTTTCAAGCCTAAGATAGAGACAGGCTGGTTTGTCACCTGAGATGTTCCATTTACCTTTCAAAATTAGTGTAGTCATCGTGTGAAGTGTAACTCTATCAAAGCAGACACACACACACACACACACAGAGACAGAGACAGAGACAGAGAGACCGAGAGAGAGACAGAGACAGAGAGAGGCAGTGCGCATACCACAGACTTTTACAGATTGTCAGCTGGTATATTGAAAAATAGATTTACAGGGCTTGGTACATCTCTCAAAAAGTTTTATTCAGATCCATCTAGAATATTGAAGACTGTAAAAATACAATTTACTTGTTTTCAGCTTCCAGGTTTCCTGACTCATGATAGCACTTCAGGCTACTAAGACAGAAAAGTGGTTTCTAGTGTAAAAAAACTTGAGAGTTGGACAAATAAGAAACAAATGAGGCAAGAAACTGAGTGAACAAGCAGCATTTTAAAGGTTTGCCTGGATTTTAACACTATCTCTGCTGTTGACATGCCACTATCTAGGCCAGGAAAGAGTAATGGAATTCTAATTAAGTCTGGGAATTGCTAAATAAAAATTTTAATGCTAAGAACTATATTGAATGTTTATGTGTTTAAAACAACTCTTTTTATATCCTGTTATTTTCTAAACACCTTCCCTTTGCTGAGGAATGTACTAGATTATATTTTATCTTATCTCATGTCCATGGTAACACTAAAAACTCCAACACATTTTATTGATAAAATATGGAGACTCAGAATAATTAATCAGTTCTATAGAAATTGAGGAAGCTGAGTGTCAAACCTTAGTTAATTGATACTATTGTAAGAACACAGAGAATCAAGAGAATTAAAGTATAAGAATGAATACAGGTGGCTCTGATTTTGCATATATATATGATTATTCCATATATATGCATTTATTATTTGTGGATTTCACATTATGAATCCTGATCCTACTTATCTCCCTGACCCCTCGAATCATCCCTCTGCCCTTGCAACCTGTCCTCCCAAACAAAGCCAAATTTAAAAGAAAATCCAAAACCCAAACAAAACAAAGAAACAAAATGAAACAGAAGCAAAAGAAGAAAAATCTTGTCATGGAAGCTTTAGTGTGGCCTGTTGAGTCACACAGTTTACCCTTCAGTTCCTTCATCTTTTCTTGCAAGTGTTCACTGCCTAGTCATTGGTCTGCCTCAAGGCCTTTAGCATCTGCTACATCACTGATAGGGGGTTCTCACTGGAACTCCTCTTGGCTATCCTGCTGTTGCCCTGTGTCATGGAGATCCTGCAGTTTTGGATCTGTAGATTCATTCCCTACACATGCTCCAACAATTGTTCACATATTCGGTGGATGTTGGGGTGGGGTGGATGTTGGGGTGGGGTGGATGTTGGGGTGGGGTGGATGTTGGGGTGGGGTGGATGTTGGGGTGGGGTGGATGTTGGGGTGGGGAAGATGTTGGGGTGGGGTGGATGTTGGGGTGAGCCAACTCATAGACATGGTTCTGGGCCTGGGTGGAAGCAGGGTTGGTCAGCTTACTAGCTTTCCTTCATCGTCACTACCTGGAGGAACTCTCCAGCACTGCCTCAGCTAGCTCACACAGTGCAGCCTACAGCAAGGAGCAGGACAAGTTCTCCTGCTCTCAGGTCCTCAGATACTGGTCACTCATACATCACCAGGGCCAGCTCTACTGTTTTGCCCAGGTGAGGTGCAGGGCCCTCTCTCCTGATTGCTGTAGGGAACACATGGGGGTGGAACTGTGGGGTGGTTAGCTCTCATGCCCTCAGGGCTGGCTCACCTTTGGCCCCAACAACAGGGTCAGCTCTAGTGGGCTGCCCAGGAGGGATGCCAGCTGGGTCTTCATTAACATTCGTCACTTGATTTCTGGTAGCTGTTTCTTAGGACCATCTGAGTCCATACATTTGTTAGGGTATCATCTCTTGGACCCTACGCTGCCATCCTTAACTACAATGGATAATAATTGTCAGATTTCCTCTATGGGCGAGGTGCTAGAAAAGGCAGCTTCTGCTTTGCATTTCTCTACAGTGCCATGGATATCATGTGTTGTGGGAGCAGTTGTTTTCTTCCTTGTTTGGCTCCACAACTCACAGCTGTTTCTGATCCTTCCCCTACATCCACTCTGCCCTAATGCTATATCTGGGACTTTTCTTTGGCTGACAAGGTGTCTCCTGTGAATTGAAGAGGCATAGTTGGGCATTGTGACCTTCAGCATCCAAGGGAGAGCGTAGAGCCTAGAAACAGCCTCATTTCAGACAGCACAGAGAGTGGCTAATTGAACATTTGGTAAAGTCTAATGTAACAGCTTTATGTATCACTGTAGCTGATGAATGTCTCTGGAGGGTACAGAATACTAAGCCTCCGCACTTTGGAAATTTCCTAATTTGAAGAAAAAGAAAACAGATTTAGCCAAATGAAACCTTTCAAAGGCGGGTATACAAACTAAATCATATGTGTGTTTTAAAATTGTCTTTTGTCTTTTATAAGCTTGAAAAACAAATGGATTCACAGAGCACAAACAAAGGATCCAGTTGGTACTTGCTCTCTAGGATCATCTGAACATAGTGCTGAAATGAAGACAGAATCTGTTAGTGTCAGTCTGTGGTTAAAAGCCCCCTAAATGTTCTCTTTGCAGGGTGTTGAGGATTTCTGTGTTCTCTGGCCCCTGGCTGGTTCTTTGTCTATCATCATTCTCCCTTGATAGTCCACTCATCTCCCAAGCCAAGGATCATACCCTTCCCCCTTTCACACTGGTTCAACCATCACCCTTGTGCTACCTGGTCTTGTCCAAGCTAATGTCTGATTCTCATGGCTCTCTTCCTGGGAAGCTCCTTCTAACATTTTTTGGTCTCACAAGTTTCTACTTACTATTGTCTCCCACTGCTAGTATTCAAACCCTGGGCCATGCATGTGCTAAGTGCATACGGAACTATGTTACCAGCTTTCTGCTTATTTTTTTATTACCTCAATGGCATTATTTTCTCTACAGTCTCCCTTGATCCCCACCTGACTCTAAGTGTTGAGTCAATATTTTCTTCCTTTCACTGTATTTTGGTTTCATTCCCCAGTACTATGTATCTTCCATCATATGATGAATCTGGTTATGTGTCAGTGTCACCTGTCTCTTGTGATTGGATTTCAGAGACGAAATCTGGCTCACATCTGCTCCCCAAGATTAAGAGAATACACTTAGCAGATAATCGATAGATGTTTGTTGATTTATCTGAATTGAAATTAAGATGGTATTTTATGATATATCTTGTTTGGTCTTTTTACTTCATTGTCTGTAACCTACTTTCTACTCTTAGATTGCAAAAGATGTCTGTGCTTGATATAGAGAAGATAAGAGGAACATTGGTGGAAGGAAGTGGTAGAGCTTGACAAAGAGTTGGGTGTATAGGCCAAAAGGCACAGGATAGGGCAAATATGCAAGGAAGGGAAGCCACAGGAAAGAGGGAGTTCTTCTGAGAAATTTCCTTCTAACAACTTCAGCAAGAGCTGAAAAGGACAGAGCATTGAGTGGATGAGAGCTAAAAGGTAGCCAGGACGCAGAAGTGTGGAAATGAGGTTGACACTGGCCAAAGGGAATGAAGTGAATGGTTAGATGCCATTAAAATGACACCATAAAAGTAAGGGAACAGATGAGAAAACAAACAACCTAATAGGTACTTACTGAAGTGTTTTCCTGTTTCAGAAGTCTGGGTGACAGTGGGTAAGAGCTCTGCCCTCAGGAACCCAGACCTCGGCAGTTCATTCCTTTCAACTGTGTGTGTCATAGTGTCACAGTGACATGTTCTCATAGTGACTCCTAGAGTCATTTAAATCTATAACTGTGCAGGTTTTGCTGTGAACTCAGAAAAAATCTTGAGAGATGTGACTAGGAAATGTATATATTTTAAAAGGACTACAAGGGAATCCTGTGAATTTCCTTGAGAATAACACCTGCTGAGCTGGGAACATACCTTGGCCTTGCAAAGTGTTTGACTTGCATGTCAAGGACAGGAGTTCCACCAGAGCCAACATTTAACAACACACACACACAGTCTTTCACATGCTCATCTTCACACACACTCACCTTCTCTCCCACAAACACCCACCTCCACACTCTCCAGAACTGCACTGTTATTGGACAGTTCAAGTAAATGAGTAACTGTAGTGTCCAAGTGCTATGAGGTGCAGTGACTCTTGTCTGGGGTTTTCGGAGGTTACGTGACGGAGCTGACATTTGAATTAAGACTTAGAACTGATGATAATAGATTCAGAGCTCTATAACTGGAAAGCAGGGCTGGAACTGGAGATGGGAATAAAAGGGGAGAGTACTAGCGAATAAACAGGGTAGGAGGCTATTTTAGTATTTAGTGTTAAGATCAAGCACAGGCATCCAACAGATGAACATATCTCTAAGTGTTAGTGAGGACCAGAGGGCACAACGTCATAAGCCAAGTAGACAAAATGACCAAGTGGGGTCTTCAAGGAATGAGAGCTGCCAGGATGTTGGCAGATATCATGACTGATGAAAACTTTGGAAGTAACAGCTTCAATAAAGTGGAGGGTGAAGGAGATGGGTTTGCGATGTTAATGAATTACAGAGCAGGGCAAAGTGACTATACATTTTCCCACAAACTTTGATATTTGAAAGGAGGGGAAAGGCAAGTCTGCTAGCACAAATATAGAGGGAGAAGATAAATGTGCAAGCAGAAAGATTACAGAGGGAGTTGTGGAGGGGACAGGCAGGAAACCTACAGCCAACAGTTTATGTGTGATGAGAGGCAGTAACTAGGTGTGTGTGTATGAGAGAGAGAAAGAGAGAGAGAGAGAGAAACAGAGACAGGGACAGAGACAGAGAGACAGACAGAGACAGAGAGAGGGGAGAAAGAGAAAGAGAACAAGAACTTAGGATTGGTACTGTCTGGGTGGTAGATGGGGTCAGTGTTGTTGATGATTGCTACATTTGACAACAGCACTTGATTGCTTGATCATGGAAGATAACTGACTTGGTTCCAAGTGTTCCTGACAGCCTGAGGAGTAGAAGTAAATTATGAAAAGTTTAACCAATGGAATGTTAAGCTATACTGCAGATAGAGGTCACGTCAGGGAATGTAGCAATAAGGGATAGTTTTCTTGTTCACTGTATGATTTTGCATCTAGGCGAACTCAAATGGATGGAAGTATGCTTGAGAGACAAAGAGTTTTAGATGTTATGGATGACTGTAAAGAGATAGTAGAGAATCATAGCAGCCTGCATTAATAACTGACAAGCTGTCACCTCCCCAGGACCCGATTAGGCCAGGGAGGAGTTAGCTCTCGGAAACTGGGGACAGAGAGAGTTCTGTAATGAAGACCTTCTGAAAGGAGAAATGGCCTATGGTGACCAACTGCAGGTCAATGAAAGGGATAGAAGCACCTGCCCCCACTCGTATTCCCTTCAGTCCCTTGATGGTGGTGACTATACACAGAAGGCTTCTGTGGCCCCCATCGAGGACAGAGCCCAGCGCAGGACACAAAGATTTATAGAGAGGATTCCTAAGGACAGGAAAAATGCCCACTCGCCTGCCTCATTTGTTGAGCAAGTATTTATTTATGGCTTTTATACCCAACCTGCTCTGTATCCCCACAAATGAGCTAGTTTCTCAAGTTATAGTGATAGACCAGACAGACAGAAAGCTGTGTTCTCAGCAAGCTTACATTCCAGTGACAGAAGATAAACAATAGACCATTCAGGTCAGAGTAGGTGCAAGGAGGAAGGGAGGATAAAACAGTGTAAAAGCATAGTCAATGTGCTTTCTTAGATAGGAAGTTTTAGAAGATACCTCAAAAAACTAAGAGGAATCAATAAAAGCAGATGCAGTATAGTGACTGATAACAACCACTAGTAATTCATTCTCTGACGTGGGTCAGATAGATGGCAAGTGGTTGATAATAGTTCATATTTAATCATTTCCAGTTTTTCTTATGGACTAATAAGAGGCTAACTAAATATGTCATGTTTTAATAGGGACTCATGAAAAGAACAATTTTGAAGCCAAATGTTTGTGTGTATAACTAGATGTTTATCTGTATGGTTGCATGTGTATGTGGAGGGCAGTGATCAATATTATGTGTCTTTATATGTGACTAGCTATATCAGCTACACTATCTGGTAAGAAAACTCCAAAGATCTGCCTGTCTTTTCTCCACTATTGCTATGATTACTTGTATTGCTACTACATTCAGTTTTGGGGACCTGAACTAAAGTCCTCATGTTGGTAGAGCAACCCCTTGACCCATGGAACCATTTCACCTGCCCCAGAGTAAAGTATTCTATAGTTGGTAATGTTCAAATGATGCTCAAAACTCTTTCAAACAACTCATAACCAGGAAGCATGTGAGAGAAACAATTGATAACTCTCAACTGGCCATGACTTTGCTTGTTTGGTTTTAATTAGAGCTATGGACATTCTAGGGACCATCATAGAATTTGTTTCTTATTAACTAATTATTAGTTAAATATAGACAAATAGCAATTTTAAATATGTAATTCAAAAGACTCAAAGTAAGGTCTGTTAAAAACAAACAGTTCTAAAGTTTATGGTTTCAGGATCAGTCCTTCAGCAGGTGTTGTCTTCATGCTGCACAAACTAAAACAGAGAAATTAAACCAAGGAAAAGCTACTCTTCATTGTCATTAGTTTTGTTTTAAATAATTTCAAATCAAGTGTGGAGTGTTATTGGTGTTTCTGGAGAATTCCTGCACTGAGTCCTTCCATGTGTCAAATTCCCATAGCTGAGAATGAGCCACAACACCATTCTTTGTCATCGGTGCTAACACAATTGGAAAGTTCATAAATCACCCAGAATGTTTTTATTATTGTTTTCTGATAAATGTACTCATGGATTTTCAGTACTATCCAAATCATTTCAGCTCTGAATTAACAAAGGTACCAAGCTGGTAGGCATTGCCTTGTCATCATATCCTGTACTCTCTGACGCAGCCAGCTAGCTGCTGCCCATCTGAGGCCACACACCTGACTCTTCTACACCTGGTGCTACCCTGTGACTCTAACTTGTCTCAAGCTGATTCATTCAGCACATGATCACTTTGACTTAAAATGTGTCACGGATCTCCAACATTCTCAGATTTTTTTTTCCTGTATGTAATTCCATACTTCTGACATTTAAATAGTTGTATGTGATATTTTCTTCATCATAACTCGGTAACAGGAAGGAGTATTTGTGGTTAAATTGTCACGGTATTTGTAGCAAATAAATATGCTTACCGATTTTCTAACAGCCTTGCAAATTTACAGTCTATCTTACCTAAGAATGGAAAGCCTTGATTACTCATCTTTCTTTTAAGATTCATTGGCCCAGGGGACAGGTCTTTGCGTCTTTGGGTTTGTTAAGTCCCCTAATGTTTAAAGAATGTTACTTGTTCCTTATTTCCTCATTGAAATGTAAATCTGAACTTTGACTGTGGCAGAGTCTATATATTGCCTAGAGCCCACAAGACTTGTCTCTGGAAGAGACAAGAGCTGACATGGGCTTTTTTCACATTTTTGTTCTGTTTCTTTTAGCTACTCAGTGCAAACATGGTGCTGTGTATGACACCTGCGGTCCGGGATGTGTGAAGACCTGTGACAACTGGAATGAGATTGGCCCGTGCAATAAGCCATGCATCGCGGGTTGCCACTGTCCAGCAAACTTGGTCCTTCATAAGGGAAGGTGCATCAAGCCAGTCCTCTGTCCTCAGCGATGACCTTTGTTCCAGTCCATAAGACTTTGAAATCTAGTGTCTTTGACACTGACATGCAAGAGCCAATGAAGGACTGTAGTATTTGTGTGCTTGATTCCACAAATACACAGAGTATATATGTGTGTATATATATATAGATATATAGATATATTCAAAACATTTCATCGTTTATATAAACTATAGGTGGATTATTATATGTATATTTTTTGCTATAAGACATGTATTATTTCTAGAATCCTAATATCTAAGCCATTGGATGTGTCATATAATTATACAGGTGCTTTTAATTTAATAAGGTGGCATGCAGACCTATCAGGTGTCTTTAACATCGCATACACGTGTCATTCTGAGGATGTTTCCTGAGAGCCCTCATCCTACCTGCATTAATTCAAGACTTAAGTCAGGATCTTTGAGTGGGATCTTTTCTGGAAAAGGGCACATTGTCTAGGGGTATTTTATGTTTCCAAAGACTGGAATGTATGCCAGAGAAAGAAGTCATGAAATTAAGGATGGGTGCTAATGAGCGCAAGCCCAGGGGGAGGCTCTCAGACCTCATTGGGTCATAGCTGGATATTGTTTCCAAAACTGGATAGTTGCCAAGAAATATGTATTTTTCACTAGGGTATTGCCAAAAAAATCAATTTCTTTTCATTTTTTGCATATATCATGGGTCTCCTGGTGATTTATGTGTGTATGATGGAGGTGGTCATTTGTATGTCATACGCTGAAGTCAAAGGGTGTCTGGATGACATTGTATTGGACATGAGAAGATATTTTGGGGAAATCATCGCACAATGCATAAGGAGATGTAATTTCTCTGAATCTCAGAGCAATTTAGGATGGGTAAATCCATTCTAGCTAGAGGCATATCTATAGTGACCTTTTGCACTATCCCATGTATAAAATGAAAGCCTTTGGCTGTTCTGTATCATGGCTGTCCTTTGATGTTTGTGGATATTCATGTGCTGTGGGTATTGGGCAGAAAGGAGGAATTTTCTAGCCAGTTGTTGAGGAACATTCCAAAAGAGAATTGTTTCTACATTTGCTCTAACTTACCGATGTTGCTAACAGTCATTGGTTCTTGTTTAATGGTGAATAAATAAAAATGTCAAAAAGTAAAAGTAAAACCCTCCAAACTCACTGATGTGGAAAAGATAAATGTCTGCATTGTAATAAATAAAGGGATTAAGATTTAAGCAAGTGCATTTTTCCTTCCTCATGTTCTGTATTGTATTTCATAAATTAGATTAATTAACTCTGGTTATTCAATTTAAATAATTTTACTTATATATCGTTTATATGCCCTACATTAGCTTTCTTTTAAAATAAATCACTTTTTGAATAGATAATAGAAAATACTAAAAAATTTGTCAGAGCATTACCCTCACATATCAAGGTCATGTATGTTGATTTTACATACACTTCTGGCAGTTAAGGTGTTAATTTGGATATTTTCCCCCTGGAATAATTCTTGTGTGTGAATCTGTGCATAGTTAATGCTCAGTGTCATGGTAACTGGTGACAACAGAGTATCTGATCCTGTCACTGCTGGCTGCTGTTCTTTGATCCTAACCTGCCCACATCCACTCTTACGTGCAGCCTGACTCAGCCAAGTACTTTATATGTGTGAGGAGTTGAGTTGACTGTGGCCTATCTCTAGGGCAAACCTTGTCACCAAGGACCCAAGAAACCCATAAACAGAATCCTGGGTACTGAAGTTATCAAACATTTCAGACTATACTCTATTTTCTTCTGAGAGAAGGATGGAGTTGGTTCACTTGTCCTGACTGGTTTCCAGTTGCTGGAAACTGAGTGGCTTCCTTCAGGTTGTGTTTGAGTCCCTTTTGAGGTCATTCTGCATTTGTCCTTATGACAGAGGACTGCAGAAAGGGAATAATACATAAAGGAAAACTGTGGGTAGTGGTTTAGTGCTCATGATTCATTCATGGACTGTGCGACTTTATCCACCAATGCTAACCAACCTCTTTTCAGACACTTTAATCATGGCCAGTCATGGTACGTGAACAAGGAAGGCTTTTTATTTTTCTTTCTTTTTTTAAAAAAATTTTAAATTAGAAACAAGCTTGCTTCACATGTCAATCCCAGCTCCCTCTCCCTCCCTTCCTCCCCTGCCACCCACCAACATCCCCCCAATCCCCACTCTGCTCTCCAGGGAGGGTGAGGCCTTCCATGGGGGATCTCCAAAGTCTGTCATTTCATCCAGGGCAGGGCCTAGGCCCTCCCCCATGTGTCCAGGCTGAGAGAGCATCCCTCCATGTGAAATGGGCTCCCAAAGTCCATTTGTATGCCAGGGATAAATACTTATCTACTATCTCAGACCCTCTAGATTGTCAAGCCCTCCTCAATGACACCCAAATTTAGGGTGTCTGGATAAGTCCCATGCTGGCCTCTCAGCCATCAGTCTGGGGTCCAAGAGCTCCCCCTTGTTCAGGTCAGCTGTCTCCGTAGGTTGCACCAGCCTGATCTTGACCCATTTGCCCATCACTCCTCCCTCTCTGCAATTGGGTTCTAGGAGTTCAGTTCAGTGTTTAGCTGTTCCTTAGTCTCTGCTGACTAAAGAGGAAGGCTCTTTAACGTGGACCAACTTCATCATTTTGGTTGATTCGAGTTTATGTTCGTGTGACATGTCCGGGGATAAACATAACTCCTGTACACTTTTAGAAATTAATATAAGAAGAAAGTGACATCAGACAAAGAAAAGGATTTCTCAGTAGACTTATGAATCCAGACACCTGGCTGATGGGAGGAGATGAAGAACTCAGTAGTGAGTGCATATCCTACTTTAGCCATTACTGGCACTTAGCAAGTACTCACTAAGAGCAGACTTGCTTTCTTTAGATAGACATTCTCAAACCCAAATCCCAAAGATAGACAGTGCAAAACAAAAATGTCCTGCTTCCTTCCTGCCCTGGGCAGGGAGAGCTGGTCCATGGTAAGCAGAGTTAAGGCATGGGTCAAAACTGCTCTACCTGTTCATGCAGAATTCTTTGCTATGCTATTAGCGGTGAAGACTGACTGAGGAAAAACAAGCGCCTGCTGATGAGGCTCAAACACCACTCTGATTCAGGTTGGCCCTTAGCATGTACTTTTCCTCTTTCTGTGAAAATGGTTGAACATTCTAACTCCTTAATGCTACTGACAGTGATTCTTCCCAAAACAGTGGCATGTTGAGAATCTTCCTCTTCAGGTTGATGGCCCTTGTTCTAACTTGCTGTCTGCAAATTGGATGTCAGAAGCTCCTCCCAGCACATACAGGGAGGACATCCCCCAACCCCACCAGCTTTGATTATGAATAAGCTGCTCTGACAGGAAACTCTTAGGAAATATTTCAGACATACAGAAGGGATCAAAAGTCATGCTGCAAACATCCATGAATACATTACCGTAATTAAATGGCAGGGTCAGTAAAATTTTCTTGAACAAATAAATAAAAGCTGATGAACACCAGCCCTGTGCTGGTGGCAGCTCTGTGTGGAATGTGTTGACTTTGGGCTTTATGGAGTCCCCATCCTCTTTACCTCTGTCACTCACAGTCATCCAGCTCTGACAGGCACCAGCACATGCTCTGGGAAGCACTTCCTGTGGAAGGAACTGCCTTGGGGGACAAGCGCCAGAACATTTTAATTAACAGTCTACTCCCAAAGTAACTCTTGGGAGCAAACAAAAGCAGATTCTGGTTCCCAATCCTTACTCGGAAACCTTTTGGGAGCCAAGGATTTTAATTCTGAAAAAAAGACAACATTCAATTGGCTGAGAAGAGTGACTGGAAAAGAAACTGTTGCTGGTAATAATGTTGACCCTGATCTCTGCCCCAGACATGTATTTCTGTGAGTTTAACCACAGCCAAGGGACGCAAACACACACAGGAGACCCATCCTATTTGTGGTTTCCTTCAGGATTACCTTGAGCAAGCTACATTTGAAAGGTGAAGGAGTGGGAGATGGGAGGGGAAACTTCATTTAGACGGGTGGGAAGAATATTCCAGAACGAGAGGAAGAAGTCATTGAGACAGCAAGCAGCTTTGAGCCTCTTGTGGCAGTGGCACAGAGAGAGAGGCAGGAAGAGAAGTGTGCACAGGTGTGTCGAGGTATGTGAGGTATGAACAGAGAAGGCACCAAGCAGCTGGGATTGAGAAGGGCACCCCAGTCACCCTAAATGTCCTTAGTGAAAACTCTGAGGCGGGACTACCTGCCCAGGCTCTATGTTACGGTACAAAATCACAGTCATGTGTGTTCTCGCTAGGAGTCACCATTTCTTGCAGCTACAACGCACATCTTTGGACATCTCAGGTCTTTCTCAACCGCCTAAGGGTTCCTGTCACTCTCTCCCTTGGCCTGCACAGTACATATCCGTGATGGAACTCTGTAAGCCAAGGAGAAGCATGACTGGGCCTTGGCCTCAGAGAGACTGCCGACAGTGTAGCTGAGGTGGGGTTTCAGTAAAAAGAACTCACTGTCTTCTTTCTGGACTTTCCCTGGGCCCCAGGACTGGTAGGAAGTAGGCAAAGAGGCCCAAATGATTGGTGAATCTCTCTTTGGCTTGAGGGAGTGGGTGGAGGTTGTGGTGCCAGTCATCATGCAGGCAGTAGGAGAAGGATGATGGGCATTTCTAAATTTTTTTCCTTCTTTCCTTCCTTCCTTCCTTCCTTCCTTTCTTCCTTCCTTCCTTCCTTTCTTCCCTCCTTCCCTCCTTCCTTTCTCTCTCTCTCTATCTCTATCTCTCTCTCTCTCTCCCTCTCCCTCTCACCCCCCCCCACCAAGACAGGATTTTTCTGTGTAGCCTTTGCTGCCCTGGAACTTGGTCTGAAGAGCAGATTGCCCTTGAACTCAGAGATCCTCCTGCCTCTGCCTCCCAAACTTCTACTGTCAATCAGAAGGTCCCAATAGGTGATGTCCAGTGTAATTAAATGGTCATCGTAATCAAATGGCACATTAGGAGGGAGATAATGTCTTTCCTCAAGCTATGCACTCTTGGAAAAATGACTATGGGAACCAGAGAAACTGACAGCTGCTTCCTCGGGGGAGGCTTTGGAAGCCCAACATGATGTGCCTCTTTAGAGAGAAAGCGCATCAAAGAAGACACAACTGAAAGGAATTTTAGACTAAGTTGGCTTTACTGTGCAGAAGATGCTTGTGTGTATGTGTGTGTGTGTGTGTGTGTGTGTGTGTGTGTGTGTGTGTTCACTTAACTGTGCAGGCATGCTTGCGCATTGACAAGGATGAAGTATTCTGGGCACTTAAGGCACAGGTAACTGCATAAGTAGAGCTGGAAAGTACTGTGGGCTGCGGTGTTTTATGTAGATGGCTTTCCTCCTCTGTCTGTGTTTTATTTCTTTGACCTGTCTTGGAATACCACTAGGGAGAGGAAGGATACTTTGAATGGGAGCTCTCCCCAAGCTCCTGTGTTCCAGGCATGGTGAGGAGCTGCTGTTCTGGTCTCCTGGGCAGCGTTTGTTTTAGTAGAACAGAACCAGCATACATACATTTTAGCCTTTTATTTGTTGACTATCTAAGATGTGGTCAGATGGGATAGAGATCACTCAAGTGTCCAAACGGCTTGTTCTGCTGGCTGGTGTCAACAGCTGTGGTCACATATAGGGGTAAAGGGCCTGGGCGTGAAGCTCACACGGAGTTCAGGTGGAGCAATTCTGTCTTGTTCTAGCCACTTTGTGTCATGGGTCACCTTGAGCCTAGGGTAAGTATATAAGCTGCCTCTACTTTCCTAATTGGAACTGGAAGTTTGGGCCTTTAGAAAACATTTTCAGTGGTGAAAAGGTTAACTTTGACACCAAGATTATAAATACTGTTTATCACATTCTAATTTCCATACGTTCCAGCATGGAATTTAAAGATCAGATCCTGCACAGCCCCCCTCGGCCTCTGTGTTGAAACGGGCCTCAGAAGAGGGAGTCACATGCTATAGGCTGGTTGGTGCCTCTGCCCACTCTGAGTAGGCTGCCTGTCACGTGAGGCATGGCTGCCTTGTCACTTACACACCTTTCTGAAGGGAATTCTACACTCATTCGGATTCTGCAACTTGAAGACGGTCTGACCAGGGATACTTTCTGCTAACCTTGTTTCCTCCCTTCACTTATTCCAGTGCCCAATGACGGAGAAAAGGAGACCGAGGGCAGGGAGGAAAAGGAAGGGGTGGGTGACAGGTTTCTCCAAAGCCTGGGGCACAGCTCCTGTCCTGTCCACTCCAAATGCTTACAGTGAATCCATAGCATCTCCCTTTTGTTTGAGAATGGGGAAGACCGCAAAAGATGGAAGGTTTTCTTTTTCAATAAGATTTCTTACTGAAATTGATGTTTCTTTCCTTTGATTTTTCTTTGTGAAAAACCATAAAAGTATCAGGGAATAATATGGTGCAACTGGTTTTAACTTTTGAACTAAAAATGCATGATAAAATAATTTGTAAATTTGAGGAATTTTACCTTCTATTAGATTCAAATTCTATTTAACCTCACTTCTTGAATGCAAAATTTTATTATTTCCAATTGTTTTCAAGTACGTGTATTTTCAGTGCAAGTTTCCAAAGCAGGACTTTTTTTTTAATTGAATCTAATTTATCATTTGTATGACTAGCTTATTTGAATTATTTTTTCAGGAAAACAAATATGTTTAAATACTTCTCTAACTAATATATATGCATGTTACATGTCTCACATAATATAACATTTGTTATTTTTATACCTGTCATGCATGCAACTTCATTCATTCATTCCTGCCCTTCCATACAGAATCACCGGATGTGTTTTTACCATGATGTGAGACCTGACAGGAGTCGGGGTGCTCCTGCAGTCCAGTGCTTGAGATGCCACAGATACAGCCACACAGATACCCTGCGTCACAGCCTGAGAGGGACTGCTTCAGCAGCGGCTGCTGCAGACATGGCTTTATCTATGTCACCGTCAACCCCCCAGAATGAAATGAAATGTAGTTCTGAGATCCTAATCCCATGTATTCCATGGCCTGATCCAAGATGTGCCTTTTTATGACACAGGGTCCCATCGTGTAAGGCGTAGTCTCTTCCCTCCATCAAAGTGGCACATTAGCCTGCTGGAAATGAGGCGCCCTTCCAGCTGGTTTGACCTTCTTACTGAAGTGATGGGATAAATGGTGGAATTGTGTGGGCCGAGTTTAACTAGAAGTCTGGTTCTTGGACAGTGAGCAAGTGTTCAGACCTTTGTCATGGGTGTGCACATGCATGTGGAGTAGTTACTACTGTGTGTCTAGGAATTCTGAGGGGTTGGCTTTGCTCTGAGTAGAAAGGGAGACCACGGTAACTGACAGGGGCTTCCCTCATAGACAAGAGGATCTTAGTGTTTCCAAAAGAAAAGACCAGCAAATAGAATAGATTTTCCAGGGCCAATGCCTGTTCTGTCACTAAAAGAAACAGTCACAGTGCAGCTTCTCGATTGCTGCTCACAAAGGTAGAAGGATTTTTGTTTTGTTTGGTTTGGTTTTGGTTTTGTTTTTGGAGGTAGTCCAGGAACTCACTTTGTAGACCAGGCTGGCCTTGAACTCACAGAGATCCTCTTGCCTCTGCCTCCTGAGTGCTGGGATTAAAGACATGTGCCAGGTAGGAGCGTTTCTCATGTCAGCTATTAGATTGTACTTCCTCACTCTTGGTGCCCTTCTTAGACCTCTACACATGTCCTTACCCTGGAAAGTCTCCTCAGAAGGCAGTCCCTGTGCTTTCCTCCATCGCCTACGTCACCGTTTCTAAGCTGCTCTCCTGGTAGCAAATTAGGCTTCGGTTCTTTTCTATCACTTAGTTAAAAATACATCCTCATCTTTAAGAGCCATTTGCTGGCAATCTATCTGAGGCCTTTGACAGTCTCTACGTTTTCAAAATCAAGTACCATGGTTTTCTGTGTCTTCAACATTTAACCTCTTTAGCCAGTGCTTCAATCTAATGTGGGCATTTAGATGATGTATATGATCAGAAAGGGGAATGCTGACAGGGCTGGTAAACCTGTAGAAGCTCCTAGCAATGCAGACTGGGTGTGTATACCACCCAGTAGACCAGCATGGATGGCAGGATCTGCTCGCCATGGACCCTTTGAAACTCATCTGACGGTGAACCTGCACCTTTAGGAGAAAGGTTTGGAAGTGACAGAAGAGAAAACATGGTTCAGCTCTGCCTTATGTCACATGACCTCAGCTTTTCCCTGAAGGAAAATGAGTGAATTTTAAAAGCTTCTCATGATAATGGTCCCAAATGAGATTTCAGAGATAGGGCATCAAAGTGCAGCTTGGTGACATCAACCTTGCTGTGCATTTTAAGATACAACTGCAGCAAATAGTTTTTCAAGCTGGGAACAATATAGGCCATAGTTTGGGTCTTGAATGGCCCTGAAAGGTTCAATCTGTGAAAAATCTTAATCCCTGCAGTGGGTTATATTGGAGGCGATAAAACACTTAAGTGGTAGGGACCAGTGGAAGGTCTGATGTCATTGGGGAGGGTGGGATCCCAGAGCCTGTCTCTTTTCCTTCCTGGACACCCATGAGTTACTGTCTTCTCTGCTGCAAGAGCAATTTCTATCAGACTCAAAGCAACAGAGCTTGGAGACTCCAGCCTCCAAAACGAGAGGCCCAAGAAGCATTTTTCCTTTACAAGTTGATTATTTGAAATATTTGATTATGGTAATAGTAAGCTAGTCATGTATAAAATGTATTTGCCATTCCAAGGTACGGTGACCTGTCTTGTATACTGATTCTTCACTATTAGACCACTGTTGTGGTCTGTGGTCTGGGGGCTGGAGAGTCATTTTCCAGCCCCATAGGAAAGAGAGCCTCACTAGAAGAAACCATCCTGAGTCAGGTAACCCAATCACAAAAAGACAAACATGGTATGTACTCACTCATATATGGATTTTAGACATGGAGCAGGAGATTGCCAGCCTACAATCCCACCGCCAGAGAGTCTGGGAAACAGGGAGGACTCTAAGAGAGACACACGTGGTATCCCAGAGAAGGGAAAGGGGACAGGATCTCCTGAGCAGACTGGGTGCATGGGGGGAGAGGAGAGGGAGCTGGGAAAAAGAGAAGGGGAGAAGAGGAGGGGAGAGGAGGACATGGGGGAGCAGGAAGGTTGAGTCAGGGGAAGAATAGAAGAGAACAGGATGAGAGATACCAGAATAGAGGGAGCCACTGTAGGTTTGAGAAGCGATCTGGCACTAGGGAGATTTTCAGAGATCTACAAGAATGACACAAACTGACAATCTAAGCAATAGTGCAGAGGCTACCTTAAATGCCCTCCCCCGATAATGAGATTGATGACTACCGTATATGCCATCCTAAAGCCTTCATCCAGTGACTGATGGAAGCAGAGACAGACACCCACAGCTAAACACTGAACCAAACTCCTGGAACCCAGTTGCAAAGAGGGAAGAGTGATGAGCAAAGGAATCAAGACCTGACTGGTGAAACTCACAGAGGCAGCTGACCTGAACAACAGGAAGCTCATGGAACCCAGACTGGTGACTGAGAGGCCAGCATGGGACTGATCCATACTGAACATGGGTGTCAGTGAGGGCTTTGGATAGTAGATGAGTATTTAGCCCTGGAGTACAAATGGACTTTGGGAGCCCATTCCACATGGAGGGATGCTCTCTCAGCCTGGACACATGGAGGAGGGCCTAGGCAGACTTTGAAGATTCCCCATGGAGGGCCTTACCCTCCCTGGGGAGTGCAGGGGTTGGAGGGAGGGATTAGGGTGGTTGGTGGGGGGCGGGGGAGGAGGGGAGGGTGAGGGAGCTGGGATTGACATGTCAAGCAAGCTTGTTTCTAATTTAAATAAAAAAGAAGATTAAAAAAAGAAGAAGAAAAGAGGGGCTCTGGTTCCTGCAGGGTCTGCACAAGGGAGAGCCAGTCCTATGTGCCTTCCTGCACTGAGCTGGGCACTTGACATAGAAGTTTCTTCACCACCATCCTTCCAGCATCAGTACTGGCATTTGGAAAAACAAAGCAACATGAAACACACATACACACGGGTGACAGCAAATTCACTGCTCCATTAGGAATCCTTTGGGTAGCATTTTATGTTCCATTTGACCTTTTGTTTGAGACACAGAAATTCATGAACATAAAAATGTAGTGAAACAGCTCAAGCTGCTTGTCCAATTGCAGAGTGGAAACCTCAGCTTACTACAAATTGGTCTAATTACGCCTTATTAAAATTGGTACCCCAGGGTGAATTTTTATCCTTTGCACAAAGGAGGACATTGCAGCTTTCTGCATACAATGCCAGGCGAATCTAATGCTTTTATGTGTGAATTTTCCAAATGGGGATAGCAAAGCATGCCTGAAGCATGGGGATGTATAATGGCTAGTGACTGTGGTTTTCATCTGAGCAGATTAAACAGAGGAAAACAAAAGCTATGTCCTGCCATGCAGTGTCTTGAAAGGCTGGGCTCAGGCTAGGACTGTGTGGGGACTATAGGAGGAGCTGTAAAACCCTAGGGGACCACAGTGCTTCTTCTCTCTGCCTCCCTTCTCCCAGCAGCATCTCAGCTCACTTTTCAGTATCCTTTCCCGAAAGCTCAGTGGAGACCTTAACAAATGGGAAAGGCTTCCCGCAGATAATGTCCTTCTGTAAGGTGTCCATGCTGACCTTACACAAGCTTTCATGCAGACATGACTGTGCTCTGCCATGAGAACACCAAAGTCATTAGAGTTAGAATATAGTGAGGAGCGAGAAACACCTCCACCACTGAGCAGAGAGCACTGATGGCCCTCCCACTGCTAAGGCACTGTCTTCCTCTCCTTTGGTGGGTGCAGGAAGGAGTCAGCACGGAAGGGAGTGGGAGATGGAGAGGCCACCGTATTGATGGAGCCAGTGAGAGTGGGGTCCCAACCATGTGCCAATAAGGTGACCTTTGAAGACAAGTAGTCTGTTCCATATATTAGTTCTGAACCCCAGACTCAGATATATCTGACAGCCTCTTTGCCACCTGGAAATCTTTTTGATTCTTTGTGTGTGTGTGTGTGTGTGTGTGTGTGTGTGTGTGTGTGTGTGTGTGAGAGAGAGAGAGAGAGAGAGAGAGAGAGAGAGAGAGAGAGAGAGAGAGAGAGAGAGTTTGAATCACAAGGTACCACACGTGCTAAGATAGCACCATACCGCTGAGCCATATGCCAGTCCTTCACTTGGAGAGCTAATGAGCATCTCAGACTTTTATGTCAATAAGAAGAACTCTTGATATTCTGATATTCTGCAAGTTTGAATTTCCTTTTGGGAGGGAACCCAAGGAACAATGGAAAGACACTAGGAAGTATGAAGTGGAAAGCGACACATGCAATCTGGAAGTGTATGATCAAGCTGGTAAATTCAGTCTCACTGAAGCGTGTATGCGGATTGGGGCTGGAGGGCGCACACTCTTTTAAGAGCTGGGCTGATAGTATTAGTCATTTATTACCAAACCTTCACTCGTCAGATAACCTCTGAAGGATTAGCTTCCTGGGTCATACAGGGTTCTACAGATATTTGAATGGTTACATCGTGTTTCAAAGGAGTCTAATGAGGGGGCATAAAGTCCTCATGCAGGGGACAAAAATAGAAGTTGTAGAGGTAAGGTACTGGATGCCCATAGCCATGGGGTCAGTTGCCGCAACAACTGTTGGAGGAAAAGGGCTTGTGGAGAAGATGTGAGAGGTAGCAATATCTAAGAGTCACCCTTGACTGTACTTTATCATCCCCCACATTCCAGCATGTGCAACTTATCAGGACTCTAATCCTCAGGGGTGTTTAACCTTGAATGACAACTAAGAGTCACCATGGAAACAAACCTTTGGACATACCTCCGAGGGATTATCTAAATTGAGGTGGAAATTCCCCCCTTTAAATGTGGGTGGTATCTTTCTTTTTTATTATTTTTATAAATTTTATTTAAATTAGAAACAATCTTATTTTACATATCAATCCCAGTTCCCTCTCCCTCCCAGCCTCCCAGAGTCCCCATCTACACCCCATCCACTCTCCAGGGAGGGTGAGGCCTCCCATAGGGGAATCATCAAGGTCTGTCAAGTCATTTGAGGCAGGGCCTATGCCCTCCCCCATGTATCTAGGCTGAGAAAGTATCCCTCCATGGGAAATGTGCTCTTAAGTCTGATCATGCACCAGGGATAAATACTGGTTCCACTGCTAGAGGCCCCATAGACTGTACTGGCCACCTAGCTGACACCATGTTCAGTGGATCTGGCTTGATTGTTCCCCAGCTGTCAGACTGGGGTCTATGAGCTCCCACTTTTTCAGGTCAGCTGTTGCTGTGGGTTTCCCTAGTATGGTCTTGACCTCTTTGTTCGTCACTCCCCCCTCTCTACAACTGGACTCCAGGAGTTCAGCTCAGTGTTTACCTGTGGGTGTCTATTTCTGCTTCCATCAACTACTGGATGAAGGCTCTAGAATGGCATTTAAGATAGTCATCATTCTCATTATAGGAAAAGGGCATTTAAGGTATTCTCTCCACCATTGCTTAGATTCTTAGTTGGGAGTCATCTTTGTGGATCTC
Source organism: Mesocricetus auratus (assembly GCF_017639785.1). Classification (NCBI taxonomy): domain Eukaryota; kingdom Metazoa; phylum Chordata; class Mammalia; order Rodentia; family Cricetidae; genus Mesocricetus; species Mesocricetus auratus. Next base: position 3,713,739 of record NW_024429203.1, read on the forward strand.
TGGACATTTCCCTAGTGCTAGATTTCTCTTTAAAATTGTAATGGCTCCCTCTATTAAGGTATCTCTTTTCTTGCTCTCCTCTATTCATCCTTGATTCAATCTTCCTGATCCCTCATGTTCTCCTCCCTCTTCCTCTTCTCCCCTCTGCTTTCTCTTACCTCCCTCCCCCCTTCCCCCATGCTTCCAATTTGCTTGGGAGCTCTTGTCTGTTTCCTCTTCTACTGGGGACCATGTATGCCTCTCTTAGGATCTTCCTTGTTTCATAGTTTCTCAGGAGGTGTGGATTGTAGGCTGGTAGGCTGTTTACTCTATGTCTAATATCCAAATATGAGTGAGTACATACCATGTTTGCCTTTCTGTGACTGGGTTACCGCACTCAGGATGGTTTCTTCTAGTTCCATCCATTTGCCTGCAAATTTCAAGATTTCATTTTTTCCCCCGCTGAGTAATACTCCATTGTGTAATTGTACTACATTTTCTTTATCTTTTCTTTGGTTGAGGGGCATCTAGGTTGCTTCCAGGTTCTGGCTATTACAAATTATACTGCTATGAACACAGTTGAACAGATGTCCTTGTTGTATGAATGTGCATCCTTTGGGTATATGCCTAAGAGTGGAATTGCTGGATCTTAAGGTAGATTGATTCACATTTCAGGAGGAACCACCATACTGATTTCCATAGTGGCTGTATGAGTTCGCACTCCCACCAGCAGTGGAGGAGTGTTCCCCTTTCTCCACATTCTCTCCAGCAAAAACTGTCTTGGTGTTTTTGATTTTGGTCCTTCTGGCAGGAACAAGATGGTATCTGAGTTGTTTTGATTTGCATTCCCCTGATGGCTAAAAAAGTTGAGCACTTTCTTAAGTGTCTTTCAGCCATTTTAGTCTCCTCTATTGAGAATTCTCTGTTCAGTTCTGTACCCCATTTTTTAATTGGATTTTTTTGGTGTCTTGGTGACTACCATTCTATGAGCTGAGATTACTAAATGAATAAAGGAGAAAGCATGCAAACATTCACCTTTCTGCATCCAGTTCCCTTATGCTCCTGTCAACATACTTCCCAGCCATGATGGCCTATAGATGAATTTTTCTTTGGATTGTCAGCTCACAAAAATGATATGGAGACTTATTATTAATTATGAAAGCTTGGCCTGTAGCTTAGGCTTGTCCCACTATTTCTTATAACTTAAGTTAACCCATTTACATTAATCTACATTTTGCCTTTTGGCTTTTTACTTCTCTTCTACTGCCTGTTTCCTCTTCATGCCCTCCCACATCTCCGGTGCCTAGATTTGTCTCCTCTCCTCTCTCTGCCCAGAAGTCATGCCTAACCTGTTACTGCCTACCTATTGGCCATTTAGTTCTTTATTAAACCAATCAGAAGATACCTAGGCCAAGACACATCTTCACAGTGTACAAAAAGATTATTTCACATTTCTCCCTTTATGTCTAAATAAAAAGTAAATATTTTAACTCTATCATAGTAAAACTATAAAAATAAGAACAATTATCATGTATAAATTACATTTACAATGTCCAGTTCATTTGTATTTGACAAATTCAGAGAAAATATTCTATCATCTATCATATCTCGGTGAATCCCAAGTTTTGTACCTAATTTATTAGTTTGTATCAACATTGAAAAATTATTTTTCTAGGTCTCAAAACATTTTCATAGGTAAACAATTTAAGCTTTCATTTCTTTCAGTATTATACACTTTACACTTCTTTTGTGGGTTTCTTTTTTGAATTTGGTAACAAAGAAAACTGTAGCAATACCTACCTCATCTTCAACTCTCTCAGAGACTCAAGTAGGATATAATATTACTTGAGTAAATAGGAAGTACAGAGCAAGCAAGTTGCAAAACTATAGAAATCACAGAAACAGCTGGCTGCCTGGACAGTCACCCAAGGTTCCTCTGTATTGATACATCCATCTTCTGCCTACAGGCCTAGAATATCTGACACACTTTTCTGTGAAGCAAGAAATTTTGTAGAACTGCCTACCCTATTATGGCAGTTTGACTGTACCTTTCTTTTGTGTCTGCATGTCCAGTTTGGACAGCATACTGTCAGCAGTCGAGGCAAGGTCAGTTTCTTGCCCAAATAGCTAGCTTTGACACAAAGAAGTCAAACTCTATATGGAGGTACTCCGATGCCCACCATTCCTTTTTTGAAGTAAATTGGTGCCACAAGGAGCAGATGCATATCATTGTCATGAAAGGCCTTATTACTAAAACATATTAAAAGCCATATTCTGTAAGTCTTTAAAGTGTATAAGATCGCTATCTAAAGTATATCTCTGTATGGCCTTGAAAAACACACTTAACATGACTATAAGTCATATTATATATGACTATTAACTTGTATCTCTTTGTTATCCTAAATAACTTTCAAGGACTAAAACTTTACCTATTTAAAGATAAAATACCTTAGAAAAGAATAGAAAGACATATGTAGTATAATGAAAATAACTTTAAATTTGAATCAATATACAAAAATGCATACCAATATAAAATATTTGAGACTAGCGATTGTTCAAAAATAGACTCAATGATCTACTCTTTATCTCATCATTTCTATATTGTACCCCTCTTCTTTCCTCAAAAAGAGATCCCTGAATCTTATCTCCTTTGTTAAGCTTTTTTCCTGACCATGACCAATAACAACTTGTCACTAACATCCCTAAGCAATGACAAACGTCTATAACCTGTCAAGTGACCAAAAAGCACTCACCTCTTGGAAATGTGCATGCCATGTTCTCTAGACTGCTTCCTGCTATCTATGGGTGATGGAATCTTTAGGGAACATGAGAAAATTGAGATAATTGTCAAGCCCTGGGAAAACTAACCATAATTTTTGTTGTCCAGTCTCTGTGTACTAGGAAAGCATAAGGTTTATCTGTAGTGCTGGCTAGAATAGTCTGTGAGGCTGGACCATGTTAGCCAGCAGCCTTCAATCTGTTCTGGATGTAGAACTCTGAGGAAACTGAAACAGAGACACTCTGAGAGGCTGGATCACCTGGGACACCAATTTTCATTGGTCTCTGGTTCCTTTGTTCTAGAAACATTACAAACTTTCAAAGGTAACATACATATCTGCATTAACACAAGTATGAACTGTGAGTTGTACACAAGCCAGCCAAAGGTAATTATTTTTTGTTTGAGTTTTATTAGGTAACATGTTTGGTAGGGTTTTTTTTAGGTTTTATTTCTTTATGTCTGTAGCTAGGATTTTCAGGGGGGTCTTCACTGATTAAACCTGATCTCTATCAACCATGAAGGAATGCAGCAACTGGTAGGGGCACATCTGTATGCTGAGCATTAACCCACCTGAGAGACTGCAGGACTGGGAATCCATATCTGGATCCTTGTCCAAAACTTTCTTTAGCTTTCTCAGGCCCCGTGTTGGGATATTTGAGCCCCCACGTTGGATATCACACGTAGGTGGATTTTTCTTTGGGCCACTAGCACAGAAAAATGACGTGGAAACATAATTAATTATGAAAGCATGGACTACAGCTTTGGCTTGTCCTACTAGCTCTTATAACTTAATTAACCCATTTGTGTCAATTGACACTTTGCCTCATGGCTTTTTATGTCCTTTCCATCTTGCAATGGACTATATGCCCTGAAACTGTAAGCCACTATAAGCCCTCTCTCTTTAAACTGTTTTTGTTGGGTATTCTGCCACAGCAATAAAACAAACAACTAAGATAGTGTCTTTGAATCTGGTCACCTCTTGCCATCCCCATAGCCACCATCAAACCATCTGTATTACCTGTCTGGATTGTGGTAATGATGTCCTGATGAGGATCTCATTCTCTGTCATTGCTTCCTTCCCTCTTCGTCACTACAAAACTCAATCAGGCTAATCCTTTAAAACTCTTATCATGGTATGACCTTCCCATTGTCAAAACCCAAAGGCCAATCCCTTTCACTTGATATAAAATCCTAAATCTCTTCCAAGAACTAGAAAAACTTGATTACCTTAGCACCTTTCTTCCATTCTGCTATAAACATTTATATCTGCTCCCAAATTCATATTAAAACTTAACATGCCCTGAAAGCATACACAGCAAATATTATTATGTAGAATGAGTGGGCTATATTTACATATTAGGAATATATAGGGAGAGCACAAGGGGTTATTAGAGAGGAATCAGAGGGAGGGAAGGGAAGGAGGGAATGATGTAATTATAATGTTAATATCTGTATGTATGTATAACAGTAACAGCAAAACCCTTAATATTGTGGTGTTGAAAAGATGGTTCAGTGGCAAAGAGCACTGGCTGCTCCTCCAGAGGTACCTAAGTTTGATTCTGATTACCCACATGGCAACTCACAACTGTTTGTGACTCCAGTTCTAGGGGATCTGTGGTGGTTTAAAGGAAATAGCCCCAAGAGGGATTGGCACTATTAGAAGGTGTGTCTTTGTTGGAGTACGTATGGCCTTGTTGGAGGAAGTGTGTCATTGTGGGGGTTGGCTTTGAGGTTTCATGTGCTCAGGCCACTCCCAGTGTGACAGACCACTTCCAGCCGCCTGGAATCTCAGCTCCTTCTCCACACCATGTCTGCCTACACACCACCATGTTGCACCATGAAGATAATGGATTAAACCTCTGAAAATGTAAGCCACCCCAATTAAATGCTTTTCCTGTATAAGAGTTGCTGTGGCCATGGTGTCTCTTTAATAGAAACCTTAACTAAGACAGGATCCAACACCCTAGTCTGGCCTCTGAAGACATCAGGCACACATCTTATACACTAACATACATGCTATTAAAGCAATCACACACACACACACACACACACACACACACACACTAAAAGTAAATTAGGAGAAATGTAGTATTAAGATATCAAGCATTTACTCAATGAATAGGTCATGTAGATTGCCCTCATGAATTCTTAATGACTTCTGGAAAGACTGAAGGGGTAAGTTTGCCTTTTCTTTTTCTTCTACTAAGTGAACACACCTCATCTGTCCCTTCAAGAGGATATGGAACTGAAAAAAATCAAGTTGGAAACACAGACTATTTTCTTACAATAAAACAGCAGAATATAATACATATATTCATTTGCTTTTGTCTCTCCTTTTTTCCAACTAAATGTTATTTCATGGCAGCAGAGATTCTGTTTTATTACATGGAATTCCTCCAGTACTCAGAGTAGTATCTGACTCACAGGAGATAAAAATTTTGCTCAGGGAGGATCCTGCAGAAGGAAGGGAGGCAAACTAATCTAGTTGGATAGTCTTACATGTCTTCACAGAGAAGATACCAGTGGGAAAGTGGAAGGCTCCAGAACTTGGCATGTGTCCTAAAAAAGATGTCATGCTTTGGGTCTTGTTCTCTGTCCTTCAAATACTTTAAGTGCTTATGCCAGGTTGGCCAAGAAGATGCCAATCCCTGCTAGCTCAAGTCTGAGGTATTCTGGCATAAAGCCCCAAGTCCTCTTGTTCTCCAAGAATCTGACCCCGTTAGAGCCACAATGCAAATGAGAGTCTTATGGAACGACCCCTCATTCAGTTTCTCTTAGTACATATGTAATTCCTTTGGGAGGAATTTGCTTGCTTTTCTGAGTACAATAAATTATACTCTAATAAAAGACAGAGGTACAATTCAGTACTGATTTTAGAGTTTTGATTCTTGCACAGAGCAGCATTGTCAGGAAAGGGAAAGGCAAACAGGTGCTTTGGCACTGGCCTTCCAAAGGAGTGATAGAGCAGTAAGAAAGCTAACTAAGGACAATGACAAGTAGGAATCAATCATGCTCTACTAAGAGATGATACAACGCAGCAGACAATCAAATCTGGTCAACTACGTCTTTCACAAATAATGTTCTGAAATAATGTTCACAAATAATAAGGTACACAGCTTGCTTATTATTTACAAATTGACTGAGGTGACTTTTGTGGTATCAGGACAGAGCTGAGTAGGTGTGACTGAACAGATTGACCCATAAAGCCTAAAATATTTACTGTCTGGAAATCTACAGATAAAGTGCACTGACTACCAGACTAGTGGGAAAAGATGTATACCAGGAACACGACTGATCTAGACTCTGGTCTATGGTCTGTAACTTAAGACATACTTATATGAGCATCTGGTCTACCTTCAAAGAACCATGTCTTTTTAACTTTTCTTATGAGACATAATCTGGGCTAATTTATATAGATTGATGTTGTCCTAGAAGTTCCTAGCCTAAAAGAAGATTTACAATACAAATTGGTTGAACATCGATAACTGAAAATAAGACTTTGAATTGTGGTGGGTATACGCTCTGTGTTCTATGAATCATATAGGGATATGGAGGCAATTAAATGAAGTAAACTATGAGGAAATCCTAAAGATGTGCTGTTCCTTGCTGGTGTCGCGGTAGATAAAGTGTAAATTAAACTCTTCAATGTGGCTCCTGCTACACCTTCCATGCAAGAAGGGCAGTAGTTTCTCTGGCAGATTTCTCTCAATCCAGGAAGCCTATGTGGAGCCTAGCATGACCTTTAATGTATGTCTTAATTACTTTTCTCATTTCTGTTGCAAAATATCTGACCAAAGGAATTAAAAAAGAACCACTATTCTGGCTCACAGTTTGAGGATGAAAAAGTCATGGTTGCAAGAATGTGAGGCAGATAGTTATGTTAGAATTGCAGTCAAGAAGCAGGGAGAGAAGAATAGTGGTGCTCCACTGACTTTCTCCTTTATCTCCACCACAGAATAACACCATCCTTTTTATTAGATTCACAATTCCTCTCTGTCAAGAGTTTAGTTTACATGCTGGAAAAACAGACAAAGACACACTACCCCAGAGAGAAGCGTCTTCTACTCTTAGGCCTCTTGTGAGTGTGTGAATAGGAAGGAGGGAGGCTCAGGTACTGAGCCTCAGGCTCCATGGCACACTTCTCTGAGACACTGGGCTTGACTTTGGCAAACCCCACAGTTGCTTTCTGCTTTTTCATGAAGTCCTACATCCTAGCTCATGGAATGGGGCTGCCCACATTAGTCTGGGTCTTCTCACCTCAGTCTAGAGCCTCCTTCATATCCTTGTTCAGAGGTTTGTCTTCTAGGTGATTCTAGAGCCTGTCAAAGTGACAATTAATATTAACTCTCACAGTGTGTTCTCCATACTTCGGGGTGGAGGGTATATTTTATGGCACTCCAAGTCATACAGATGACATTGAGGACCAAAAAAAAGTCAGAGTGGTGCAGAAGATGATGGCCCGTCTGATGTCGCTTGTCCTTTGTTTCTGTTTTCAGTTCTGCTCTTCCTTTTTCTAGAAGTAACACTTAATTAATTCTTTCTTTTCATTTAGTTTTGATGTTTTCTACTCAAAGTGCTTCTGCCTGCTCTTGGCTAACTTCACTGGCCTCCTGCAGCTTGAGCTGAGAGCCTACGACAGGAAGTCAGGGAAAACCAGCTTTCTACTCCGGGTTCATTATTAACACCTAATATGACCTTGAAAAAGTTGCTTACTCTTTCCGAACCCCTGTTTCATGGGCTGTAAAATGAAGACAATCCATCCTCATTAAATCACTGTGAAAACGCTAATGAGATTGGATAACCCCTTCCAGCACCCCTCCCTGCTTGCCCTTTACAAAAGTGGTTGAACAACTTACAAATTAGATGCTTTGAAGTCAGAGGCAGCCTCTGTTGTCATTTCCAAGAGATGAATCCTGGCAGGCTGTGTGCCTGACTTTTTTTAAAGCTTTGCTGACATTTATATATAGAAAATATGGAGGCGTTTATCATCCACTTCTTTTAGAACAAGCTCCCACAGGTCTGAAACTCTTTAAAACAGAAACATATTTAAATGTATATAAAGAGCATGGAAGGATAAAATCCTCATGTGAAGCCAGGGGGAAGACTGTGTTTAGAGAGGGCATGGCTCAGAATCTGGCGTGTTCTAGCTCTCTTCTTGCATGCCCTTGGAATGGCCTGTGCTGGAAGGAGCACAGCGTGTCTTTATGGGATTACACTGAAAACGCCAGAGAAAGGAATATATCTTTTTTAAAAATTTTTCCAGAGAGCCCTTTTCTACTAAAAAAAATTGTGACCTAGAAACCTCCTATATGATATTAGCATTCTCTGGGGCGTGATCATTCTTACCAAAGTGTTATACCTTTCAGGTAAGCAAAATGTAGGCTAGAAAGGTGGGGTGAGCTGGAGGCACCTGTGGCAAAGCAGACAGCAAAGCAGAAACCAAGTGCACTTGACTCAGATGATCTCTTGAGTTCTCAGCAGTATGCCTCACAGGAAACAGTGTCTTGAGTTCAGGCCTCCTGGTTGGTTCCTGGGACAAGCAGATCAGGTACACAGAATTGCTTTGGTAATACTTTTAAAAGTTCACATAGATCTGCAATTGTTGCAAATAAAAGTATTTAAAAAAACTGGACAAAAAGAATACAGAATGTCACAAGAGATCCCTAGACAAGTAAACCTCACAACCACATGGAAATATTAGACCATAGAGCAGAGCATGGAAATGCTACTACTGCTGAAGGGGGGAACGAATGGGCTCCTCTCAAAGCATCAAGACCCACATTTCCTTCTTCACGGCCCCTTCCAGTCAGAGAGAAATAAAGGATACCATTCGAAGGCCTCCTGGGTCATTTTCCAGCTTAGGGACCCAGAGGTTGAGAATGGCAGCCATTCAGCGCTGCAGAGAGGGGGCTGCAAGGGTAAAAGAGGCCAGGGAGGGTTGTGCAGATGTCCTTATAGGATGGGGCTAGAGTCTGGTTTTCTGCAAAGTTAAAGTGCCTGCATTAGAAAGTCACTGAGCTTTGATGCATGCCATACTAGAGAGCCTTCTATAAATAAGTATCTACCGTCGCCAGCACTGGTTATGCCACAAAGGGTATTTGGTGCTTTATTTAGAACAATTCTGTGTCTCCTTACTTCCTCCCTCAGTGGACCCTGACGCAACAAAATTGGATTCTGGTCAGTCCCAACATGGCAGTCAGAGGTAGGGTTTAAGGATGGTTTCAAGGTCTTTTCGTTGTGCTTCAGCTATGTTGGAACATTCAGGGTCTGCTGTGGTCGCATAGTTGGGCTCTAGTGGAGACATACTGCCATGGTTATTATTGTGCTTTTATGCTGGCATCTAGGCATTGGGTCGGTTATAGATCTAGGTGCTGATTTCTGAATTTATCCTCATTGGAGAGTGTTTTATTCCTTGGCTTCTCTTTAATCTCAGGATTTTTGGAGAGTATGATAGTTGTATATTTCCTGGTAGGAAATTTTTTTGGACCTGATAGGTGTGACCACCAGGTAAAATGTTCCAGGTAAAATGTGTTTCTGGGTATTGGGAGCTAATCCTTAGGAATGGAGATGGGCTAGAGGTTTTAGGAGACCCCAGAAGGGAGGAGAGCAGAGTGTTCTACCGGGATATGCTTATTTCATCTCCTAGGAATGGGAGGAGACAGTGAAAAGAGTTCACCCGAGAGTCTGCTATATCTCTGGGGATGAGATTGGGGGTTTGGATCTAGAGGAACAAAGGGAAAGGGGAAAACATATAGACAGCCTACCTGCTTTCTTGGCAGGAGTGGTCTGTGGGTTATCAGAGGGTGCCTTCTGAAGTTGGGGACTAGGACAGTGCAAAAGTGAGGAGAGAGGTAAGAAGGAGAAGATTTGTAGGATCCACAGGAGACGGGAGGAAGCCTGAAGCAGATGTTCTGTTGCAGAGCTGGTATTGGTTATGGGGGACAGAAGGAGAGCAGAAAAATCTACAGACAGCCTATATGTTTTTTAGGTAGGAGTGACCTGTGAATTATCAAGGTGTACCTACTGGAGTTGGGTGCAGGGACACAGTGACTAGTGCAGGGAGGGAGGTTAGAAGAGAGGAAGAACTGTAGACTCCAGAGGAGATGGGCCCAGGGGTTCATGGAAGGCTGTCACAGCTGTTCTGCTGTGGATCTGGGGATGAGCCTGAGTCTGAGCCTGAGGATTAGATATGGCAGGGGTGGGGAGACCGATGAAGGTCTTCAGTTGGCTTACTTATTTCCCTGGCCTTCTCAGTTGATGTGTTCCCAGTGAATGCCTGCTGGTGTTGGAGGCCAGGACACTGGGATGTGTTGGGGAAAAAAAGGTTGAAGAAGAAGATTTTTATGATCCATTGGGGATGAGGTCAAAGAGGTAAGGGAGACTTGCAGAAGGTTTTCCGCTACAGAGCTGGAGATGAGATTGGGGGATTAGATCTGGGGGAGAAGGAGAGATTTGAATCTGGTGTTGGACTACTCATTGACCTGTCTGGAGTGGCCCTTGGATTAGCAGGGAGTGTCTTCTGGGGTTGGGGCTGGGACAAAGCAACAAGTTGGGGCAGGGGTTTAGAAGGGCAAGATCTATAGGATCCACAGGAATAGAAGATGTGCGGGCTCAGGGAAGTCTGCCATAGGGGTCCGGTTGTAGATCTGGGGATGAGACCGGGGTACTGGATCTGGGGACAGAACAGGAAGAGAGACTGTGCAGGAAGTCTACCTGGGTTTCTCTGCAGAAGTTTTTAAAATAAATTTCTTCTGGTTCCATCCTATGCTGGTTTCTAAGATGTCAGTCTGGGGTCTATGAGCTACCCCTTGTTCAGGTCAGTAGTTCCTGTGAGTTTCCACAGCATGATCTTGACCCCTTTGTTCATCATTCCTCCCTCTCTACCAGGTTCTCTGCACATAGGTGTCAGTTAGAAGGCCTAGGCAGTCTGTGGGGCCTCTGGTAATGGGACAGCATTTATACCCAGTGTACGAATGGACATTGGGAGCCTATTCCCCATAGAGGGATACTCTCTCAGCCTACACACACTAGGGGGCAGAGGGGCTGGGCCCTGCTCCAAATGATGTGACATACTTTTACAATCCCCTTTCTACGGGGCAGAAGAGGGATGGGGGGTCAGTGTGGGGCATGGGAGAATGGGAGGGAAAGGGAACTGGGGTTGATATGTAAAATGATTGTTTCTAATTTAAATAAAAAATTCTTCTGTTGACATATATTAACTTGGCAATTGTGATGCAATGAATACTGATATATAGCTGCATCTGTGACATGATGACGTGGAGTCCTTTGGGGTAAATACACAGGAGTGATATAGCTGGGTCATATTCTAGATATGTTTTTGGGTTTCTGAGGATCCTCCATACTGATTTCCACAGTGACTGGACTAGTTAGTATTCACACTGGTAGTGTATCAGAGACTCCTTTTGTCTATGTCCTCATTAGCACTTGTAATTTTTCTTTAATGATTGCCATTCTAACTGAGGTGTGATATATTCTGAGTGTAGTTTTAATTTGCATTTCTCTAATGGTTATGATGGTGAATATTATGTTTATTGTTCATATTACTTTGTCTTTTGAGAATTCTGTTCATTTGTTTAGTCCATGTATTGGCTGGGTTGTTTGAAGTCTCATTAGTTTCTGATAATCAAAATATTAATTTTCCATCAGGATAATAGTTAGCAAAAATTTTCCTCCATTGGATTATTTGATTTGTTATCTAGAAACTTGTAATTTCATGAAGTTCTGTTTGTAAATTTTTGACTTTATTTCCTGGTCCACTGCAATCTTAGTCAGAAAGTCTTTACCTATACTTACTTATTGAAGTATTTTTCCTACTTTTTCCTCTATCACTTTCAGGTATTAGTGAAAAATTTTGGTGAATTTGAGTTTAATTTTGGTAAGAGTGAGACATAATGGTCTAATTTCACTCTTCTACACATGGACATGTGTACTCATTAGTTTTTTGTTTTTGTTTTTTGTCAAGTTGACACAGTCTAGGCTCATTTAGAAAAAGGGAATCTCACTTGAGAAAATACCTGTTAGATTGTCCTGCAGAAAAAACTGTGGTGGTATTATCTCATCTAATGACTGATGTCAGAGAGCCTAACCTTCTGTGGATGGTGCCACCTCTCAATAGGAGGTACTGGGTTATATAGGAAAGCAGCAGACCCAGTAAGCTAGTAAGCAGTATTCCTCCCTGCCCTCTGCTTCAGTTCCTGACTCTAGGTTCCTGCCTTGAGTTCCCTTCATGACAGATTGTAATTGAGATGTGTAAGCCAGAAAATCTTTCTTCCCCAACTTGCTTTGGGCATGGTGTTTTAATCACAGCAATAGACAGTAATCTAAACAACATGAGGCTATCTTTTCTTCAATAGATATCTTTTTATGTCTCTGTCAGAAGTCAAGTGGTTGTAGTTGTGTTGCTATCTGTGTTTTTTATTCTAGTCTACTGTTCTTATGTGTTTGCTTTGTATACCAGTACCCTGCTATTTTTGTTACTATGACTCATAGTATAATTTGAAAACAGCTATGATGATATCTTTATAATTTTTCCTCAGAATTGCTTTGACTGTCTGGAGTCTGTTGTGCTTTCATTCAAATTTTAAGTTTGTTTTTGTATGTTTGTTTTCCCCCAGTACTGTGAAGAATAAAAAAAAAATACAAAGAGTCTTGGAAACAATGCTAGTTTCTGAAAAGATAAACAAAATTGACAAGCATATAGCCACAATGACCAAAGTAAAGGGTCTGAAGTTCACAAAATTGGAGATGAAAATGAAGACATTACAGCAGACATCAATGTAGTTTAGAAATCATTAGCACATGCCTTAAATACTTAAATTCCAACTGTTGTAATTTAGAAAAGTACTGCACAAGAAAGACTCCCGTGTGGGGAGGTTTTTATTTGGGGAAAGTTAGTGGGAAAAGGGGGAGGGGAGTGGGGAGATTGACCCCTGATCGTGGCAGTGGCAGAAGAGAAGAAAGAGGCAGAGAGAGAGAGAGACACACAGAGAGAGAGAGAGAGACAGAGAGAGAGAGAGAGAGAGAGAGAGAGAGAGAGAGAGAGAGAGAGAGAGAGAGAGAGATGGAAGGTAGGTAGGGCCCTTTAAAAAGGGAACATGGTGAATGTGCACAGATGGTGCTCTTAGTGACAACAACTGAGGGCATATCCTCTCAGAACCCCAAGGGCAGGCCAGCACAGATACCTGAATACTAATATCAACAACTTAGAAAAATCAAAAAGAAATAAATGAGTTCCTAGATTCATACGACTTGTCAAAGTTAAACGAATATCAAATAAACAACCTAAACAGGTTTATAACAAGCAGTATCACTGAGGCATAATAAAAAAATTCCTGAAGTAGTCACTGAATTTCATGAGACCATTAAAGAGGAGCGAGCTTATTAATACTTCTCAAACTACCCCATAAATAGAAAGGGGAGAAATGTCTCAAAATCCTCTTCACAGAGACAGCATAACTCTGATGATAAAACCAAATAAAGGCACAACAAAAAGAAAATTACATATTATTTATGATTTCCTAAAGCTTTCCTGAGGATTCAGAAAGCAAAGTCAACCTCAAACTACAGAGATCAGGAAGTGGTGATACACACCTTTAATCACAACAGCCAGAAGCTAGGAGGTACAAACCTTTAATCTTAGGATTCAGGTTTAAGAGGTGGATGGATCTCTGTGAGTCCAAGGCCACCCAGATCTACACAAGAATGATCCAGTCCTAAAGAGAAACAGCTCACATAAAGATGATCTCAGTACCACACATGTCTTTAATCCCAGCACTAGAGGGGTATAAAAGATAGGAGCAGGGTCTTCAGTAGTCAGTATCAGGGATTCATTCTCCAGCCACATTAAGGATAGGAGGACATTGAAATCTCAGTATTTTCCAGCCATGCTGAGGAGAGGTTACAATATGAGGTTTTGTGGAGCTAAGATTGCCTTTCATTCTGAGGTAGAGTAAGAGCTAGTGACCAGTTGCTTTGTTTTTCTGTTCTTCAGCTTGAAGTTTGAACCCCAACATCTGTCACTAGATCATTTATATTTTGTGCTACACAGGTCTGTTTCCCCAGTGGACATAGATTTTAAAATTCTCAGTAAAATACTTGCAAAACCAACTCACAACACACCAAAAAGTTTATTCACCATTATTAAGATAGTTTCACTCCAAAGACATGGGGATGGTTCAATGTAAATATAACGGATCACATAAATAGACAGAAATCATATGATCACTTTAGTATATGTAGAGAAATCTTTTTGACAAAATCCAACATTAAAATAAACCCTGAGGAAACTAGTAATATAAGAATAATAACTCAATGTAAGTTCTAGATATGATCATACAACTGGCATTATAAAACATGGGAAAAACTGAAAGTATTTCTATTAAAATAAGTAATAAGATAGGGGACAAGGGTATCCATTTTCCACTCTTATTCAATATAGTGTTGAAGTCTTAGAGCAATTAGACAACAGTAAGAAAAGGCAAGGATATAAACAGGAAAGAAAGAAGTAGAGTATCCATATTTGCAGATGACGTGACTCTATCCATAGGAGACCCTAAAGATTTTACTAATAAATTCTTAGATTTGAAAAGCACCTATGGAAAACTTTCAGGATACAAATTAATATATAAAACCCTATCACTTTGCTATATGCTAGCAAGAAAAATGTTGAGAAAGAAATTTTAAAAACTTACAACCATAATTTCCTTTAAAAAATCTACAAATGATTCAAACCAAAGAGGTGAAAGACTACTGCAATGACAATTTTAAAATACTGTAGGAAGAAATTGTAGAAAATAGGATGAATCTCCCATGTTCAAGGATTAGAAGAATTCATGTAAAATGGCTGCAATAACAAGGACTTTCATTTTAAATTTTAATTAACTTCAATTTTTTAAAGACTTATTTACTTTATGTGCTTGAGTGCTTTGGGACATGTATGCATGTGTCCTCTTTTTCCATATCTGTTCAATATCATGTTAAAGTCTTGGAGCAATTAGACAACAGAAAGAAAAACAAGGACATGTAAGGCAGAGCTTTCTGTTCTGCCTGGTCCGGGAAACTTTTTGCCTGAAATAAGCACATAGATGCTTATATTAATTATAAACTCTTTGGCCAATGGCTTAGGCTTCTTACTGGCTAACTCTCTCTTAATTATTAACCCATAACTACCAGTCAATGTATTTATACATGGCCTTACCTTAACGGAGAATGTTTGGCATTTTATCTTCCTAGCATCTGCAAGGTGTCTCCCTGGTTACTTTTCTGACTCCTCTCCCCAGAATTCTCCTGGTCTGGTAGCCCCTCCTATCCTCCTGCCTGGCTCCTGGCCAATCAGTGTTTTATTCGTCTGCCAACAAGAGAAACATATATGCAGAAGGGCATTCCTCCATCAAGGACATAAATAGGAAAGGAAGAAGTAAAGCAGTGCATATAATGCCCATGGAGGCCAGAAGAGGACACTGGATTCCCCAGAAATGGAATGATAGATGTTTGTGAACCTCCATGTGGTTGATGGGGATTGAACACAGGTCCACTGCAAGAGCAGCCAGAGCTTCCAACTGCTGAGCCATCTCACAAGCCCTTAATTTAATTTTTAGTTTTGTGTGTGCACTCATGTACCTGTGTGGGGTGTTGTGCTTGTGAGTACAGGTGCCTGTGGAGGCCAGAGGCACGGGATACCTGGAGCCTTCTGGGTGGGATCTGGGAATGGAACTTGGGAACAGTCAGCACTCACGAAGGCTGTGCCAACTCTTCAGCCCTAAGTCTCTCTAGGCATTCTGCACAGTCTACTAGTGAGAAATGTTCTCAGTTCTTTTTCTGGTGAAATTGTCTTGATTTCCTGTTTATGCCAAAACATTTCTGTTTTACTTTGGCTAGAAACAGAATTTGAGGTCAACGGGGTTTTTGTTGATGTTGTTTTGGGGGTAATTTTTGGTTTTTATTTCTCTTTCGTCATTTGAAAAATATGTGCTCCCTTTCCTCTAGAATCTATAGTTTTGGAAATCTACCATTATTTTTATTGTTTCCCCATGTAGTAAAGGTAGCATTTGAAGTTCCTGGGCTTAGGACTTCATCAATGAATGAAGAGTGAGGCATACAATTCAGTCAATGGCCCCTGGCCTGCTCTGAACCTGCACTGCTGGAGGGTTGGGATGTCACTCGTCACTGCTAGATTGAGCAGTCCATCTTCCCACTCAGCCTCCACAGACACTGTTTGGGTGGAGTCTCCATATTCCACTGTGGCTCGGGAGAACTTAAGTTTCCCTACCAGGATCCACCTGACAGGTCAGGGTCATTACATATCCATTAGCAAATGGTGTTGGGTATAAGTTGTTTATTAAGGTTTCACTGAGTATTCTCTGGCAGCATCCTAGCCTGGTGACAATAAACTCCAGGTTCCCCATTAGATTGTGATGGTGGTTTCCTGGGAGGTTTCAAATCCTGCACCTTCTCATCTCATTTTATGGAAAGAAGACTGCTATTTTCTGTCTTTCTTGCCATGACCTGCAGAAGGAAAGCGTTTATTTCCTCATGCTCCATGTGCTCCCATCAGTCGTTGGGGGCTTCCAGTCTCTCTGACTGTCAGTACAGTATGTATTAGGCAAAAGGAAAGCCTAAGAAAACCAGGTGAATCCTCTTCTATCATTCTTCCTGTCTTCTTGTTCCAGTGTCTAGAATTTTCTTCTTTGTTTTGTACATCATACCTAATTCCTCTAGTACTTGCACAATTCTATTTTCTAATGTTTTATCTATTTGGGATCTGTTCCAGCTTATGTAACTGCTGAACCTCTGTTTTGATAAATGTCAAATTAACATGTAAAGAAATAAAAAGTCCTTTGCACTGAACACTGTAGATTTGTTTGAACAGGGATTTTACTTTCCTTTTGAAAATTTACCTTTTTATTGATTCCTTGGGAGCTTCACATCATGGCCCAGAATTCTGCTCACAGCCTTGTCCCCAATATCCTCCCCTCACCCCTGCCGTGCCCCCCAAAAGAAAAGTAAAAAAAATATTAATCCAAAACAAAATAAAGCAAGCAAACAAACAAAAACAAGAACAAACCAAACCAAAGTGAGTATGCGGTGGGCCAAACCTCTTTGCTTCTCCTTTTCATCCTCTCCAATACTCTTCACTCATCCTGGTATCATTGGGGGTCTCAGTGTGTATATGCTTTTGTCCTACCAGATTTGCTAGCAAATGTTCATTGCAATGGGTCACTGGTCTAGTTCTGGTCCTCTCAGTTTCTGATATACCATCATCACTGGATCCTCAGCGGAATTCCTCTGGGATATCCCACAGCCTCTACAAGTCATAGAGACCTTACTGGCATTGTTCCGGAAGACCAGTCCCTTCAAGAGCCCCAGCAGGTCCTAGATGGGTTAGACGTTAGGGCAGGTCAATACCAAGTACAGCCGTGGGCCTGGGGGTAGCTGCGCTGGTGAGTCCGGGCTATTGGAGCCACCTGCCTTAGACAAGGGGACAGGGTCAGCTCCCCTATACCTCGCCCCTCACGGTCAGTTCACCCTAAGCTACAGTGAGGATGAGGCCATTTCTTCTGAGTGTGGGGCCCAGTTCTCTTGATGCAGTGTCAAGAGAGAGGCAAACCCAGCTTTCCCATGGCTAGTGAAGGGTATGTCCAGTTCAGCGTGACCTTCTGATTTCATCTCACATGGATACTATGGCCTCCTGAGGTGACACGGGACACAGACATCAACTCAGACCCAAGCTGCTGCTGGGACACTGACCCGGACATAGCCCTCTGCAGCAGTTTGGGCCCTGATGACATCCTGGCCACTCAGGTTGGGATGGTTCTGGCGGCAGCATGGCCCCTATGTACCACTAAGGCGTCAGGTTGCAGACACAACCCTGGACTTCTGTGTGACCTTTCGTGTCGATGTGGGACTCGGACTTCAGCATAGACTACAGTTGGGTAAGACCATGGACCCAGACATGGTTCACAGCAGCAGCAGGGTCTGGATGCCACCATTCCCCAGGTGCCAGTGTAGGCCTCTCAGATCATTACAGACACCAGCCATAGTGTGGCCCTTGGACACCAACATGGCTCCAGACCTCAGGTATCTTCACAGACTTCGATGGTAACAGGAGCCTCAGACATCAACGCAGACCCTGGCTGCAGTAGGGCCATGAGGATTTTAGTTTTATAGAGGAGGAAACTGATTTGACAATGATGAATTGAGAAACTGAAGTCCCACTGTTTCTGATACCTGCCAAATGTCTCATTTAGTCCCCCAGTAACCTAGTGCAATAACATTTTTATATTTAACAGGAAAATTAATTATCTCAACTGGTTAAAAACTAATTAGCCCCTGTGTTAGAATAATAACTTGAGTGTTCTGACTTCCATAATTTTTCTTTCTTTATGTTCTGAAGAGTAGAAAAATTGTTACCCAAGACTACAGGTCAAAACATGCTATAATTAGATAAATAAAGCTCCAGTGATCTGCATTTATCATTAGGGATATAAAAATGCTTTAAGGACATGTTTTTCTACATCTGCTTTGTTATATTTTTGTTACAGTGAGTTTTTGGTTGTTGTTATAACTTGGCAACTATATATGGAAAGAAAGAAATGACAACCAAGGACAATTAAAATCACAGAAACAGAAGGAGCATGTAATTGATATCCAAGTTATTATTAAATTGTTCATTTATTACAAAATATTATGATCATCTCAAAGGAGAAAGATTTTTTTTTGCCAAACATAGTTCCAATTCACCCATCCTTCAAGGATTACCTGTCTGAAATAGGTGAATTGAACCCAAAGAAGTGGTTAAGTAAAGAAAAATTTTAAAAGAAAGGAAGGATGTAAATATTTCTGAAATTACATGGTGCATCTCTTCTTTGTGAGCATTTGGAAGTCAAGAAACATAAAGTGGATCCCCAGAAGCTGCAGAAACTTTCAAAGGTGATTTAACAAAGAGCCGGTGTTGAAGCAGAGTGGAGGAGAGAAGGAAGGCAGAAGAGAAAATACATAACGGACAACCTAGGAGGAGATTTGAGTCCTGTGTATCAGGGTCCCCAACAGGGACTTCATAGCTGGATGAAAAGAGTCCTCAATCTAAGTGGCCTTCATGTGTGAGATAGCTGTGTGGTTGATGGGCTGGTTTTAGTGGAATCTCCAACTGAGATTCATGTGGGCCTGAGAACGTCTCATTAAGACAGGAATTGTTTTCTGGAATATGTGTGTTATCTACTACTGTGTAATAATTGACTTCAACACTTAATGACTTCAAATGGCCATTTTATCATCTTGCAGGCACTGCAGTCAAGGTCTTGGCCCAGGGCTGTGGTCACTCTCAAGGCACAGTGATAACAACTAAAATCACAGAAACAAGGGGGGCATTAAAATAACACCCAGGTTTTCATTAAAGTGTTATCTTCACTAAGAGGACCCACTTTCCTGTGCACTGTGTGGCTCTACTGCTCCCAGTGCTCCACAGAGAAGCTCAGCCATGAGGCTGTCCCGAGGTCACCTTCTTAAGGCAGCTCACTGCCTGTTCTCGAGGCAGTCTCTCCCTCCTGTTCCAAAGAGTAAGTTTGATTAATCCAAAACAATCTTTCTTTGCTTGTCCCAGTTTCAGGTCAAATTTCCCCTCTAGTTTATTTAACTAGAGCTATGGGTTGAGGCTGAGATGAGGATCCCGGTGCCTTGAAAGTGTGTTGCTTCATGAACTTGTATACACAAAAAGGACATTAATCTCACCTCTATAAGCTATTAATGGGGCTTTAATATTACTGTGTCCTTTGGTTTCTTTTGATTTGGGAGTGGGTGGGTCTTGCTCTGAAGTTCAGCCTAATTTGGAATTTGCTTTCTGGTTCAGGCTATTCTCAAAATCACCATCCCCCTGCTTAAGCCATCTAAGTACCAGGATAACAGGCATGTCCCACCACACTCAGTATAAAATCTCCTTCTCCTTCCTTTGGAATTGTATCTCAGTGGCTTCCCTGTTTTTATCCTAGGCACTTAGGGCCATCAATCCATCCTTTCTGTTGATGGTATCTGCCCTCAAGTGTCCTTTTACACTCTCTGTGACTCTGGTCTTTATCAGGAATCAAGGAGATCGGCTATTCTGCTATATTCATATTGAAGAATATGATGATCTTATAGAGGATGCACACCTAGAATTATACCACTATCTGACAGAGTTGAGACCGAAGACCATGTGATCCTGAGGTTAGTGTTTAACCTCATAGTTTTTCTTCAGTCTTCACATTGATTTTCATTTTCTGTGAAAAAATTATATGCTTAGGTCTTCAAGATTTTTATATGTCAGAAAGGTATAATATCCACATAGTAGATAGATGATAGTGTATTAATATAAATTCGAGAAAGAAATATTTTTCTAGTGTCAGGTCCAAAGAATCCTGGGATAAGCGCCACTCAGTCCCTGGTTCCTCCCAGCACTTCTCAGCCTGCCCTAAACTCCTCCAGTCCAGGGACTGGGATTTGCTTTCCTTTCCCTAGTTTATCTTTTATTTATACTCCAGCCATTTTGGCCACATGCTCTCTTGGCGTTTTTTGGCTCCATCCTTGGCCTTTCGTCCATGGCTCCACTTTTGATCTATTTGCCTCCTCTTCCCTCTCTTTCTTTTTCTTCCTCCCTTGTCCTCCCCGGCTCCTCATGAGCTAGTTCATTCTGGACCCTTCCAGGTGCCTCTGGCTATTCTCTCCATCATATCTGTCACAAAGCCTTTCTCCTCCGCCATACCTTCGAGTGGTCATGTCCTAATTTCCATTCACCTAAGACTTTAGATATTGCAGCAGGTAAATGGAACAGCATGCATACATTGCAGTCTGAATTTGCCAGGTACAGAAAAATCAGACTGCATATCTATTATTCTTGTTGATGCTCTCCCAGAGTCTGATCATTGCCATAATGCTACAAAGATGTCATTAAGCCAGCAGAACAAAGTCCTCATCAATGGAATGAGTGCCATTTTAAAAGATGCTTCAGAAAACTGCCACACCCCATGTGAGGGCCCAGTGGAGATGTGCCTATTCATAAATCAAAAAATGGACTGCTCTTGGCCCTTCCCATCCCATTGATCAGCATGTTGGCTCCTCACATGCAGCTGCATCCAGCCCTGGTATGATACAAAATGTATCAGTTGACTCTGTGGAGTTGGGACTGCTTTTTACCAAACCATGCCCCTGTGAAATGTACATCTTAAGAAGAGAACTGGCTTTGTAATAGAATCCCTGTAGAGATTCCATACCATGGCCCTACATCATAGTGGTAGGATAGTCCTTGCAATCCCACACCAGCGTAGCTACCAGAGTGTGATTCATCTGGAGGGTAGTCGGAAAGAACCTTGGGCAAGCAAATCAGGCACTGAGGAGATGGGACAACTGCCAAAGCCTACCTAATGTAGGGTGGGACCACTAGAGCTGTGTGATCAGGAAACAGTGCTCCACGCGTTCAAATGGCAGGACCACTGTCTCCCTTGAACTGTGAGAAGCTTTATAAGATTTGTAAGTGCTATTTGGTTCTCCGAGCAAAATAAAGATGGAAGTTGTGTGGTGTACATAGAATACCATCACGACCTCTCATTGGTGCCTGGAAAATTTCAAATACTGGCAGGCTACAGTTTGTAACCCTTCTATCTATTATCATCTCTGTTGTTGTACAGAGAGTTATGCACAGATTAAGCCAAGGGACAGAATGTAAGAATTTAAATAAGTGTGTACCACTGCTTTTCTGACCTCGCTTAGATTTTTAGTAGCTGTATGAGTTTGGGCAAGGAGTTTAATTTTGTGCGTTTCTGTGATAACAGGAATAATGTCATCAAATTTCACTGAAATGGTGGATTCAAAATTTGTGCAAATCACTTGGAAGAGTCAGCATGGTAATTCTCAATAGTTGAGAAATATTGTTTACTATTATAGACCATATGTGTGTACGTGGTGTTACTTTTATAAACCATACCCGCATCATTCACATTGTCTAAGTTTACACATTGTAAAGGAACCAAAAAACTTCTTGCCCACCATCAAATCCTGACCAGTGGAAGTGAGTTTCTGCTTCCAAAGAACTCTTCTAGGAAAACAAAATGTGAACCCTCTTTCCAAGTAGGTGATTGGTAGAGGTGTTTTCCTCTCGGGGATATCCCTTCCGCCACCGGAGCACAGTTACTTCCTCCTTCTGCTCTCTTCTGTCCACCCCAGGGAGGATTTTCAGCTCAGCTCCTCTGTTGCTGACCGAAGGCTTCCCCCTACACGGGCCCCTCCTTGGCGTGACTCATAGCACGTTGTGCCTAGTGAGGCTTCATTTTCCAAAAGTAACTCTGTGCCAGATGCCTGGGAGCTTGTCTCAAAGAACTGTCAGGTTACTTAAAAACTTCGAGGGAAATGGTATCTTTAAAATTGGCATTTTTGAATGGCCTGGGTAGACAAGACTTGTACTTTCCAATGGGAGATGGCTGTAATAAAGTAAGCCTCCCACGCCCCTTCTTGTCCATACCATTCTCAAAGAACAACCCAGGGTGAGCGCCATACTTGATCTGTATTGGTGTGTGTTGTCTAGGGGACGGATGGTGTGGGGAGATTTGTGATTTGTTGGTTGTTACTAGTTACCCAATTTGGTCAAGAGATCTCTGAATTCTGTGTTTCTCATGTGTGACATAAGCATATGGGAACAAGGAATATCTTTAAGGTCCCCTGGAGGGGGAGGGGATAGACTCTGCAGCCCATGCTCTTTTTGTCCCTTCCCGGTGCTAGCCTGTTTCCGTGATTCAGCAGAGACCTGGATTCACAGAACCAGCAAGGGTTGAGTGGAAAGCTGGAGACACGCAAGGGGAGGGAGGCTTTGACAGAGCAGATCAAATCCCCAGCTGAGGCTGTGACCTCAGCTTTTCAAAGCTCCAAACGAACAGCATAATTCTAAAATAACCTAAGGATTACCTTGACCTCAGGGATGATTCTAACGGTTCTTTTCAAACGTGAAATGTTCTGACTTAAAAGAGGTCTGGATTTCTGTAGGTTTGTAGGCTGGACCTTCACATTACTGTTTAGTTAATCAATGAATAACTATAATGGACTGGATAATTTGGAAAACCTCAGCAAAGCAATAAACAGAAAATATGGGAACACCTGTATATCAGGAAGAAATAGAATGTGCTATTAAAAGTATTTGACTGTAAGTAGGATGTGCTTTTACAAACAGATCAATGCCTCTTCAAGAGCATACAATACATAAAAATGAGAAAACTAGAATGATTGGTTTAGAGGATTTAGGGTGGGAATATAGCTCAGTGGTACAGCAGCTACCTAGCATTTGTGGGGCCCTGGGTTTAGTACCCAGTATTCTAAAAAGGGAGGAGGAAGATGAGCCAGGAGAATGAGGAGGAAGGAGATGAGATACAGGCAGAGTAAGAGGAGGGAGGGAGAGGAGAAGGAGGAACAGAAGGAGGAAGAGGGCGAGCAAGAGAAGGAAGAGGAGGAGGAGTAGACAGGGGAGTTGGAGACCCTGGAGTACCAGAGAAAAGAGCTAAACATAGGCTGGCACATTTTCTTTGTGGTTCATTTAAACCATTATAGACAAGAAAGGCAGAGAATCCTGCTCAGTTCAGAGAGAAAGAGAAGTGTGTGTGTGTGTGTGTGTGTGTGTGTGTGTGTGCGCGTGCGCGCGCGCGCACGTGCTCGCACGTGCTTGGGGGGCGACTGCTTCAGTGAAAACTTATAAAACTTGGTAATTTTGAACACAGCTCAGTTTTCCTTTCAAGCAATTTGCAAAATTCTGAAGTTCTATCTATTGAACAGCAGGTTAAAAAATCTAAGAATAAGATGTTTAAGCAAATTTTTTGGAGCCACTTTGTATTGAAAAGGCAGAATAGGTCCTAGGATCTAGGTTCTTCCTAGGTGACAGAAGGATTTGATTCACAGTTCACAGCCTTAATTAGTGTCCTAGTTTGCTTTTCTATTGCTTTGAGAAAACACTAACTAAAAGCAACTTGGAGATTGAAAAGGGTTTGTACGACTTATGTTTCCAGATCACAGTCTATTCCTGAGGGAAGTCAAGGTAGGGACCTCAGGCAGGAAATGGATCAAACACTGGGCAGGAAGACGCTTTCTGACTTGCTCAGCTTCCTTTCCGATCCAGCCCAGAGCTACCTGACCAGGGACAGGATTGCTGGGCCCTCCCACATTAATAACAATGAAGAAAATGTGTCACAGACATGCTCACAGGCCAAGCTGAGGGAGGAAGTTCATCAACTGAGATTCTCTCTTGCCAGATAGTCTAGGTTCCTGTCAAGTTGACAAAACCCAAGCCACACAAAAGGTTTACTCCCCAAACAGAAGTAACCAGGGTACAATAAACATTAGAAACTGTGAAAGCCGCCAGCGCTTTCTCCATTCCTGGGTGGACTGATCTGGGCGGCTTCCTCATTTTCTCACCAGAAAAGGGAAGAATGCACTTGTTTTGGAATTTTGCTTTTTTAACTGAAAAAAAAATTGAGAACCTTACTAGAGAATTGGAAGTCACTAGAATAAAATAAGATCAAATAAAAGTAACATCCTAAGTCTTCAGAAATTCCGTGTCTGATATGGCTACAGGTGACAGATTTGAAGATGAGTGAGAGTGAGCCCTGAAAAAAGCAGACAAATCGAGGCACAGAAAGAACCAGACATGAAGGAATAAGCAAATCCCAGCTGCCTGGCCAAAATGCAAGGCGTGTGACTGGTCCCCAAGCGGAGTAAGAAAGTGATTCAAAGGGCATCTGGACGTGACAACGAATACCTTTCTAAAACTGCAGAAAAGCAGTAGCTTGTAGATCTCAGAAGCATGGCAGATACGGTACAGGAGAAAAGATCTGGGCAAGAAGAGTCCGTATGACTTTCCAAACAGCAGACAGGGGAAAGAAGACAGGCCGCCTGGGAGGGAACGATGCTGGGATGAGCAGGTGACTTCACACAAATAAGGGAAGCCTACAGGACAGCAGGACAGAGTTTCACACTGCTGAAAGAGAGTAAGTGACCGTCCTGTGAATAAGCAAAGGTATTTTCATCAAAATAAATCTGGTGCACCAGGCTTTTACTTTTGGGCCACCGACCAGCTCTTAAAGTTAGTTTCGAATGCTCAGCCTAGCTTAGGCACATTTCTGGCTATCTCTTTTAAATTAGCCTGTTTCTCTTTGTTTACCTTTTGCCTCAGGGTTTTTACCTTTTCTTACTCTCTTGCTGTCTCTGTGTCCGACTGACTGACGGCTGTCTGGCTTCTGCTCCTGGTGTCTCCCCAGTTCTCTCCTCCTCCTTCTTCTCTCATCCATTCTCTTCTTATTTTTGAGCCTAGATTTCTCCTCGTAATTATTCTCTCTACCTGCCAGCCCCGCCTATCCTTTCTCTGCCTAGCACTGACTGTGCAGCTCTTTATTAGACGTCAGGCAGGAAAGGGCAGAAACAAATGCAAATCATCTTTTCAAAATTAAACAAAAGGCAGCAGAAACAAACGTAATACATCTTTGCCCAGTTAAAATAACATTCCACAAAAATCTGAGATATTCTAAAAATAATACTGAGAGGAGTCCTTCAAGCAGAAAGCAACCTTCATACGAGACAGAAAAGCAAAAATTCAGGGAGTAATGGAAAAGTGGCATATGGGTAAGAACACACAAATCCTGGACAAGGACATATTGACTGTGCAAAATTGCCTCAACAGTGTCTGATACTTGAGATGACAGGAGCATGGGAAATCCAGGGAGAGAAGTTAGCAGAGTTAAAGTGTGTCGAGGAACTCTAAAATTCAAACAAACAAGCAACAAAAAACAGTAGACACGTGGAAGTCTGAGTATCTCAGATAGTCACTGAGGAAGGCGTTGACCAATCGCAAAGGAAAAGCATTTGACTGCTGCGGACTGAAAGCTTATGCCTCCCCTTCCCCTAAGACTTTTGCCGAAGCCTGAACCCAGGGTGCCTCTAAGTGGAGGTGGAGCCTGTTACAGATGCTTAGGTCATGGGTGGAAGCCTCGTACAACTGTCCAATGCCTGACTAGTAGCTTTATAAGAAACACAAGAGACAGAGTTTCTCTTGGCTATAGAAACAGGAAGATAGTTATCTGCAAGGCAAGATGTGGCCCTCACCAAACACTGGATCCTCCAGGATCTTTACTGTGGACTGCCCACTGGCTATAACTGTAAGCAATAAAAGCTTGCTATTTAAGCTACACACTTCTGTCACAGGAGCCTGAACTGACAAAGGCACTTGTATTCTTTAAAGCAGCCAATCTTGTTTCTTAGAAGCTAAGAGATTTATGTGGGAAAGATCTTTAAAAATGGCTGATTTTAAACTCAGAAATGGGCTGATTAAATAGGGAGGAAAAGAGAACAAATACTTTTGTTTACACAAAGAGATACACAGAAACCTCGGGACTGGATCCTAAAAGTTAAAGATAAATAAATTTATACTAAAAGAAAGACCGTGGAGTTAAGATGAGAGGTCAGGACTCAAGGTGGGATGTGACCAAGGAGAACTCTTTGTAGCATAATGGGCAATTCATCCAGGAGCTGGATCCTAACCCCGTATCATCAGCCTTCTCAAGAGGCAGAATGTGCTAGTGTAGCTGAGTGGAAAGGCTGTGTTTCACACTGGGAACCAAGTTAGCCAGAGCAAGCAGGGCAAGCCGGAGCAAACACAGGGCTAGAGCGGAGAAGAGATGGGGTGGGTTTCGCTGGAGCTGGAATTCCTGGAATAGAGGTCATTAGTAGATGAAAGCTTGGGAAACTACTGAACTTTTTGTCTAGTACTTGGGATTGAACTCAGGACCCATGAATATGCCTGATCCCATCTGAACAGTGTCATCTGTGTCCTAGGCAAGTGTTCTACCACCGAGCTGCATTACCAGCACTTTAAATGTATTTCTTTATGTTGACAAAGGGTGTGCCTTATAGACAGGTGTGATGGTTATTCTCGGTTGTCAACATGACCACATCTAGAATTAACTAAAGTCCAAAAATGGAGGACACACCTGGGGGGGGGGGATTTTTACTTAACTTGAAATGGGTAGATCCACTTGAACTCCAGAACTCTGAGGTAGAAACATACACCTTTAATCTGGAACACACCTGCTGCTGGAAGCCTATGTAAGGACTGGGAAAAAGGAAGCTCTTATCTGTCTACTTCTTCAGGATTCCAGTAGAAACTGAAGACCAGCTGAGACATCCAGCTTCATGGAGTGAGCAATACTGGATTCTTGGACTTTCCGTTCGCAGCCAGCTATTGTTGGATTGCCTGGACTGCAGTGTGTAAGTCATTCTAATAAATCCCCTTTCTATATACAGAGAATCCTTCTGTGAGTTCTGCCCCTCTAGAGAACCCTGACTAATACTCTGGGTATTGATATTATGATACTCTTGCCTCCTAAGTAACTAGAATCACAGACTCTGCTTCGTGGTTTGAGCATATATAGTGGGGTACAGGTGTCATTGATCTTCCCTTGGTACCTCGGGTTTAAGGTTTTCTTGTTTCTATAGTAAAACCTGCCAGACTACAGAAGCAATTGGGAGCTGCACAATGTGTGCATAACTTTGTCCTAGTCTACCGTTGCCCTTAGCAGGTTCATGATTAGGTTTATTGTCATTCATTACCACATTATTTCTTAATTAATCAATTCACTTTTCATTCATGGACCGTTTCACAATGCATATAACAGATTTTGTTTCTTTTCCTCTCCAGTAAAACTGTCTCATCCCATCACTGTCTCTTGCTGAAACTCTGCTTCCCAGGAAGCCCCTCCCCACCTCCTTCCTTGCCTCTGAGTTTAAATAGTGTTGCCTGCATGAGCATTGGTGGGAGGTTATTTACTGAGGCATGGACCACTTAGCAGTGGCTACAACAATGAAGAAAGTGACTGCCCTCCCCAAAGCCAGTATGAACTGTCAATAATCCCCATGGTTAGGGTGGAGCTCATGGGCCCTTCCCTCTCAATGAAATGTTGACTGGTCCTGTCTTGTGCAGGTCTTGTAGTGGTAACCATAGCCCAGTGATTTCATGTGGGAATCCTCTGTCATGTCCAGAAGACATGTTTTATAGCACCCTCCCCCACTCCTGGCTCTTTCCTTCTCACTGCCTTCTTTTTCATGGTGCTCCCTGGGCCTCATGGGGTGGATAAAGGGAATAGGTCACTTTAGTTTTAGACTATGTGGCAATAATACAGATCAACTTAACAACAATAATTATAGGTTCTCCCTTAGAACCTAGGACTTCCCCAGCCATGGATCCTTAGAAAAGCATGAGTTCCAATCAGAAAGTGTCTGGTTACCATTCTACCCCAAATATCCATGCCTGTTGTGCCACTGGGCACAGCTGGCTAAGCTGGCCAGTGTTGTAACTCACAGAGTTCACAGTTGGAGGACACTGCTGAGGACACCTCTCTCGAAGCAGCCTATATCAGACCTTCTATCATTGTGAAAGCTACCCAACAGAGAGGAAACTTTGTTTCTGCTTGATCCCCATATCCTGTGACTAAAGTGACACACAGGACTTTTGGCATCAAGTCTTTTTTTCCTCCTGCTCTCCACAAACCAATCTCTATTGAACTGAAGCAGTGGTGTCAAATGAGGGCATTATCTGAAGTTGAATATGGAAGCCTAATTATCACAGGCAAAGACCACTAATGAGGAAACATCTTTCACACATGAAACTGTGTTGATGGAAGCTAACTTTCCTCAAGCATTCTATCCTCCAGGTTTGCTATGAGCTGCCTCTGCCCTCCAAGTTTTCTACACCCCTCCCCTGGCATGTTTCTCCATTTTTTAGCTCAGTCTCACAGAAAATCAGAGAGAGGGGAGTGGCTTCTGAAGGCTTTCTCAGGAAGGGAAATAGAAGCAAAAGAGTAGCCAGATTCAAATGAAGCTCTGTAAGATGGCCATTGTATCAATACTTAAAAAAAATCAGCAACAAACTTGTTACCTTTCCTTTGTATATTTCCTCCCTTCCTACATATATCCTTCTTTCTATCTCTGACCATCTGTCTTCTTCTTGCCCCTCCTTACTGTCTGCTACTTAGCTGTTGATACACCACATCTACTTTACTGAAGGTGAGAACAGAGGTTTTCCAGTCCACATCTGGGATAAGGGAGCACGTAACCTTCAGAGAAGAGCTGGAGGAATCAAAGCTCCTTGGAAAGAAGATGTTTAGGAGGACTTGAAGTACCACAGGAGGAACCGGTATACTGCAGCCAGGGGTCAAGATGATGGAAAACTATGGTAAGATGTGCCATTCCACACCTGCTGTTTCCTGGTAGTGATCATCAATGAAACAACTCACATGTCAGCCTTTCCAGTCCCTGGTGGGGTTGGTCATGGCCACTCTCATGTCCATGCCAGGCTCCAGGCAAAGTGGATGGCAGCTACTTGGGAGTAGCAAGGAGAAGAAAGTTAAGAATGCCCAAATCTGGGGCTGTGCCACAAGAGTAAATGGAGAACTTATGTAGGCTAGGACAAGACTTGTTCCAGATCTTGATTCTCCAAGATCAGAGGTCTTGTTATTGCATTTGTATATCCTTGTCTAGATCTTGACATGAATAGTAGGGCCTCAATCTGCTTTTCCCTGGGCTCTTACAGCTAACTACCTCTGGCAATGGTGCATCTAGTTCCCAATTAACTCAAACAAACCTGTAACAGAGCAAAGTCCCCATTCTAGTTCCCAGTCTGTTCTGGCCCAATACTCCAACTCCTATGTTATTCCAATCCATCCCTATGCAGCATACTTCCTTAAAACTGGCAAGACTCTCTCCACCTTTTGCTATTCTCTTTGCCCCTCCACCCCAAGATATAGCCTTGGTGGTTTGAATCTCCCCAAATAAACCTTTCTTTCTACCCATGGAGTGGCCCAGGTGGTGGTTTCACTGAGCTCTTATGTGTATGCTGGAGGGCTGGGTTGGTTTGCAGCTCAGTTCTTAACATTAAATGTAGCTTGTATTTCTTAGCAGGATGTTCTGTTGGTGCAAAGGTGTGAACCCTCAGGTTGAGAGATTGCCTATGCTGGATTTTGTTTGCCAGACATACCTCTAGAGCCACTCATGACAATTTCAAACATCAGGCTCTTCTTTCCTAGGTGTGAGATAGCATAGAAATTGATATTGGTAGGCTGGGAGCTTGTGATTGGTCTTAATACATCAAGATGTGAGTTTGCTTCCTGGGGTGCCTTGGATAACCTTATTAATCATATAACTCTTGCTGTCACTGAGTTTATGAATGTGTTTCTTTTCATTAATTTGTTTTCCACTGTTGTTCTGTGCAAAGGGACCAAGGGGGTGGTGTTGCAGTTAGATATTATATTAGATAAAGTACTCTGACCAAAACCAACTGAAGAGGGAAAGGGTTTATTTGGCTTATTCTTCCAGGTAACAGTCCATTCCTACAGGATTCAGAACAAGAACAGGGGGCAGACGCCAAAGCAAAACCATGAGGGTACTGCTAACTGGCTTGCTCTCATCTGCTCATGGTCAACAAACATTCTTATGCAACCAAGGACCGTGTGCCCAGGGGTGGCACCACCTATAATGGGCAGAGTCTCAAGAAAATGCAACACAGATATGCCCACACACCAATCCAATGGAGGCAATTTGTCAACTGAGCTTCCCTGAACAGAGGTCAAGTTGGCAACCAAGATCAGCATCCTAAGTAGCATTTTGGAGTTTAATTCAAGATGAAAATAAGCTGCCTTTGAGATACAGAGGGCCCCCCTGAGAGTTACCTTGAATCATCTCATGTAGCAACTGTCTCCATAACAGGTCCAACCACTAAACATTGCAGCAGCTGTAAAAGTGTTGGGTTCTGTCACGTGGATGTCTTCCTTGAGAAAAAAGAGGAGGTGATGAAGTGTAGCTCCACTGTTGTTAGAGGTTGTCTTCAGATTTGGATTCATTAATAGGTCCTAGGGTGGGATGAATCTAAGTCAAATCTCAAACAGGAACTTAATATAAAATCTTTAAAGTTTTTTTTCATTAAAACAGTAACAGAAAATAACAATGAAAGCAAATGAAAAGGAAGAAAATGGAGTCCCAAGTGCTAGGCTTTCTTAAAATTCTGGCAGGATCATTTAGCTAGCAAGGAGGTAGAAGCCGGTTCCTTCTGGTCTCTCGTGCTCACATCTCTCTACTGCAGGGGCCTCTCATCTGCTGGCTGAGTGTAGACCCTCATTATGTACCTGCACTTATGCCCACATCTTTTCATGTCCTTTGACTTCTTTTCCAGTTTGTGGTCTCCACGTGGGCCTGTCCTAGGCTCTAACACCACAGTGTTCAAGGTCTCCTGATTCTCCCCACAGCTTTGCTCTAGGCCTTGTTACAGTATTCCTGCATAGCTTCTCTTCCCATCATTCCAGTTCTTCCACTCTGAGAGGCTTGGGACCTACCCTGACTTTGCCAGTGTTTCAGGGCTCCTTCTGTGGTCTAATTCAGGTTGCTGTGCCTTCTAGAACTTGGCATGACATAACTCTCCTTATGAGCTTCTGCCCCTGTCCTTCTTTCTTTCTTTCTTTCTTTCTTTCTTTCTTTCTTTCTTTCTTTCTTAAGATTTATTTATTTATTATGTATGCAGTGTTCTGCCTGCATGTATCCCTCCATGCCAGAAGGGGGCACCAGATCTCATTGCAGATGGTCGTGAGCCACCATGTGGTTGTTGGGAATTGAACACAGGACCTCTGGAAGAGCAGTCAGTGCTTTTAACTGCTGAGCCATCTCTCCAGCCCCAGCCCTTCTCTTTCATAAGACCCTTCTGCTTCCAGGGGAGCCAATTGCTTCTCTATCTTTTCCTTCACTTTCCAGTGCCAGCCAGGAAAACTCATGTACTGGTTTCGATCCTTACCTGGTTCTGTTTAGGCAAGAGAGGGTTCTTTAACTATGGCTCTTGGCTCTAGCCACATACCCCCTTTTTCATGAAGCAGTAGTCACACTCTCCACACCCTTCTAGATTTCTCTTGTTGTCTTTGCTCCCGAGGCAAAGATCACTCATTCAATCTGAGGACTCTTTACAACTTATCCTGCTGAATTGGGATAGCATTGAGAGCGAAAGGAGGGCTATTAGTGATTGTAACATAATAGCAGAAGAAAGCCAATGCTGTCCGGGCATGCACTGTATTCTTATCATGACCGTGCTTTTAGCAGCCAATTTGGAGCGATCTTCCCTTGGCAAGGCCTGTATCTGGGGCATGGCTTTTTGGAAGTGATAGCTGGATACAACACCCTGACCTGCGTGCGAACTCATGACATCAGGGAGAGAGCGATGGCTGATGTCGTGCTCCCATCCACACAGCTTTCAAAAGGGAGGCAACACTTGCACGCATTGACTTGGGATAGTTCAAAGGTTCTTTTTTGTTTTCCCCATCTTTCCTTCACAAAGGACACTGATCTGGCCAGTCATGTCCAAGTTTTCTCCCTCTAACGGGAAGATAGCCTGGGATCTGTGACTCAGTCACCCTCATTAAAATAAATGCCAGAATTTGCATTCCTACCACCTTCTAATCTACCTGGAAAAAACCAAAAGGGCTGAGTTCTATACATAAGTGAAGTGATCTTTATGTGTGAGGAATTAGTTCCTGATTGAAATACCCCAGACCATGCAGCATGCTTCGAGGACGCTGCAGCTAACTGATTAGGATGGAAAAACAGCCTGTGCTCGGAGATGATTCAGGAGAAGAGGGCTGGCGCTACAAAGAGGAAACCTTTTGTTAGCTCTGACCCACAAGATTCAAGTGCTGCCTGCAAGCTATTATGCCTGTTTTCTGGGTGTGGTGAGTGGATGGGGATGGGGGTGAGGCAGATAGCATACCGTACAAGGGGTGTGATCTTAGAAGGCTTGAGTTCATCCACGAGTTGTACCCTACATTCACCTCTCTTTCAGCTTCAGTCTTCCCCCCTATAAAATGGGCACAATAATATACACTGATTAGCTTTGTAATGACGGTCTTCCTGCCTGGTAGCATATGGCTGTCCAGTGCACAATGAAATGCTTTAGGGACTTGAATTAAGTTAATATATCCTTCCATTTCTTCTTTTAGCCTCAACTAGACTTCCGGTTTTCAGAATCCTGAGATAAGCACAAACCTATTACAAATGAGAGCCTTAAGGACCAATCCTGACAGCATCAGTAGGCCTTTGTCAAGGCCAGAAAACATTGAAGTCTGTGGAATGTAAATACTGTTTCTTCAGGCATTGGATGCATGCTCCAAGGCCTTGGTAAAATGCCAAGTAAATCCATGAGACTACCCAGGTGTGATGTTACATGCTATAACCTAGCACTTGGAAGGCTGAGTCAAGAGGATCATAAATTCCAGGCAAGCCTAGGTAACATAGATATTGTCTGAAACCAGAACAAACATGAAAGAAAGCAAAGGCAAATAGATACCTCAAAATCATGAATCATGTTTCTTTTTTTATATCTTTATTATTTAAAACAATTTTAAAATTTAATTTAAATATATTTTATCATATTCTTCCCCTTCTCCTAAGTCCTCTCCATACCCACCCAACTTTTAGTTCTTTCTAAAAGAGAAGACAAAACCCCACCAAATTCAATATAACATCCTCCCCACAAAACCAAAATAAAACAAAATAGTAGCTCCCCAAAAAATAAACATCAAACTGTAACCAAAGAAACTATGGAGTCCTTTATATTTTGGTTAACTACTCCTGAACATGAGGTTTGTCCTGGAGTGGTTAATATACCCAATATCCCTCTATTAGAGGAAACTGATTTTCCTTCTCCCAGCACATATAAGTGACAGTTCAATTGGTAAACTTTACCCTCCTGGCTCAGTTCTCATTTGTTCATCTGTCCATCCATCCCTCTACCCACCCCCATCCATCCACTCATCCATCCATCCATCCATCCATCCATCCATCCATCCATCCATCCATCCCTCCACCCACCCACCCATCCATCCACTCATTGATTCATCCATTCATTTAAAAATATAACAAAATTAAATATAGGATAAAACAAAAACTCTCAAATCAAATCTGGACAATACAAACCAACAGAAGGAAATCAGCACAAGAGAAGGCACAAGAATCAGCAAGCCCCTCATGAACACACTCAGGAGTCCCACAGAAACACTAAACCGGAATCCATAATATATTATCAGATGACTGGTAAAGACCCATGCATGTCCTGTGCATGCTGCCTTAG
Organism: Mesocricetus auratus; assembly: GCF_017639785.1. Lineage (NCBI taxonomy): Eukaryota > Metazoa > Chordata > Mammalia > Rodentia > Cricetidae > Mesocricetus > Mesocricetus auratus. The sequence continues at coordinate 3,747,668 of NW_024429203.1, forward strand.
TCTCTGTGAGTTCTTATGAGCAAAATTGAGTTGTTGGCCAAAGGTACCCCTTGGGAATCCCTAAACAACCCAGGCTGTTGCCAAGACTATAGGTTGCTCTCCGCAAACTGACAGGAAGGCGCCATTGCTCAAGACAACACCTAGACATCTCACTGAAGACAGAGATATGGAGCCCTACATAATGCCTTCACCCCTAAGTTCCAGTGTCTCTCATAGGGACATATTCTGCATGCTCTCAGAAGAGAAACATAAACACAAAGCCAGCCATACTCTCTGTCTACAGTGACATACTGCTAGCAAGATAGGCTAGGGCGATAGTGACACAGCTGTGAGAGTAACCAATCCATAACTGATTTGAAGGTCCATTCCACGAGATGGCAACCAACCTGACACTGCTTGGGTGACCAAGAACCTGAGGTAGATAGCCCAGATACCTAGAGTAAAATCAAATAATACTGGCCTAAAAATAGCGATAAAAGGACTCCTAATGACATTTTGCTGTATTCATAAACCAGTACCTTGTTCAGCCATCACCAGAGAAGCTTCCTCCTGCAGCAGATGGGAAACAAATACAGAGCCCACAGCCAGACAGTGCACAGAGACTGGGAGTCTGTGGAAGACTCAGATCTACATGGGCTGTCTCTGCCAAATCCCTCCACCCAGAGCTCAGGAAAACCCATGGAAGAGGAGGCAGAAAGAGTATAAGAGACAGAGGGCATGGAGGACACCAAGAAAACAAGGCCCTCTAGTCAACATGAGTCAGGTTGCTTTATACACAGCTTTCCAGATATTTTAATCAGACAATACAGAACATGAATTTCCAGGATGGGGCCTTGTCTTATGCTGTGGTCTCTACATATTTTTATGGCAAGTTTAGAAAACCAATCAGCCCTGGCATGCTTTGGCAGTTACTGTTCTAATAACTTTTAATAGTTATGGGAAAATGTTTACATTATCGTATTAAATGAGTAAACAAGTTATAAAATTGTATGTAGCATAAAAACCATGATTGAAATATATCTAAGAGACTGGCAGAAAATAGATCGAAATGTTAACATGTAAACTAAAAGCAGCAATCTCTGCGACTTGGGAAGACCCTCTGTTTTGTACTCACTTGAGTCACCTGTATATTCTACAATAAACACGTCACCTTCACGTGTCTTCATTCTTTCAGTAAAGCAAGCACAGAAAGATCAGATTTCTTTCCAGCTACCATGTCAGATCTCCCTAAATGAAATATGTCTTTCATTGCATCCTGTGAAGACAGAACTGTGAAAAGCCCCTGGGAGCGCTTGAGAGATTCCAAGGGCAGCACAAGCCAAAGGAAAAAACATACACACTTGTAAGACTAGTAAGAGACAAATAGAAGCGAGAGCTGTGGAAGATTGTGTGGACAAATGAAGAAACACAGCTTTTCCAGCAAAGAAAGGATGTTTGAATTTGGCTTTATTGAGAACTCTTTAAAGTAGGGAACAAATCAATCACAGCCAACCCCATATGGTGGACATGGATGGTGGTCACAGCTTACCCTTCTGCAGTGGCCTGGGCTGCTGGTGAGGCATCCTGGGACTTAATGATGTGAGAACAGCTAGTAGAACTTGGCTAACATGGTGTCCTGAAACTCGGTCACCACCCTAAATAGACAAAATTGACAGGAGCAAAGGACAGGAGGAAGAATGACCAGTGAATGACATGGTCTAACCAAAGTCTTCAGGCCCCACCCGGGTTATGGGTTCGAAAAGAAGCCCACTTTATCCACCTGAAAGATGGATTGCTTAGCTTTAAGCCTTGACTTCACTGCTTATACCTTTGTGTTTTGGGGTGCTTTTCTTAACATATCTGTGCTTTGGTGGGAAAATAAAATGGGATAGTAGTGACATGTCTTATTTGACTGTGAAGATTAAATGAGATAGTATATGTAAGGCTTAACAGAGAGCCCTTTGTCAGCAGTGTCATTAGTGTCAACAAAGAAGTCAACGGTGCCTGCTAATAGTTATCAGCTTTCCACAGATCATCACTGCTATGGTCTGAATGCTCATATTCCTCCAAAGTTCACTCTCCGATCCCACCAGCATGAAGGTATTAAGAAGCCGTGCGTTTAGGAAGTGCTTTGGTCATGATGTCTTTGCCTTCAAGAATGGAATTAGTGTCTTTATCCCAGAGCACTGTCTTGCTCTATAGATATGCTACACCAAGAGAACGTAAGTAGTCTGATGAACCAGGAACAAGTCATGACTGGATACCTACTCTCTTCTTGGGAGAAGTCTGTAAATGTCACTGTCCTTTACCATATTAGTGCAGGAGGAGGTGTCATCTGTGAGTAACCAGCTTTCTCCAGACAAGAATCTGAGGCACCCTGAACTCGGACATCAAGCTTCTAGAAGTGTGAGCTATAAGTTTCTGTTATATGTAGCTAGCTTAGTGACAGATAGAACCTAACCCTAACCCTAACCCTAACCCTAACCTAACCCTAACCCTAACCCTAAACCCATATGCTCATGGGGTGTGGGTCAACACATCATGCTTGCTGGAGAGAGACAATGCTGTTCTGTTTGGGGCATACTTGTCCTCTCAAGGTCCATTTGCAAATTTTGTCTGGTTGCCCTGTCCCTAGCATACAAAATGTATAACGTATCACAGCAACAATGTTAATAATAACTATCATTTATCCATATATTTGTGTGTAGCTCTGTGTAAATGCTGTGTTTCATTCTCCCAATGATCCTGGAGGTGGATCCTCCCATAAGACCCACATTAGAGAGGAATTAGAGACAGCTTCCCAGAAGTTTCCTGCCAGGAAAGGAGATGTTAGGCTGCTTGCCTCTGATTACATATTACACACTGCATCATAAGGCTGTTTGATACATAACACTTTTTAATTACCATTGGTTAAATGGATACATGGATGCTGATAAAAACATAAGAGTGAATGGCTTCTTGTGGGAGAAGGGGAAGATAAAACTGAAACACCTTACTAAAAACAGGGATGAAAGACTTTAAACTCCTTTTAGTTGCCTCTGCCCTGAGCGCCCCCCCCTTCTTATGCCTCTGAACACCTGCTTTTGGAAGAGAAAGCAGAGTGAACTGGAAGACACCCCTGGTTTAGGTTCCAGATTTATCACAAGGCCATCCTGTGCGTGTCCCCAGCATCTAGCGAAGCAGCTGGTTTAAATCAGGGTTTGAAAACACTTGATGAATCAGTGAATGAGTATGCGAGGACGGTGAAATGCATGAAAGCAGTGATGGCATTTGGCCCAAGAATTCAATGGAAGCCGGGCTCCTAGCAGTGGATCAGGACCTGTCTCTGGCGCTTGAACTGGCTTTTGGGAACCCAATCCCCATGCCGGGTTGCCTCGCCCATTCTTGATACAGGGGGAGGAGCTTGGTCCTGCCTCAACTTGGTGTGCAGTGCTTTGTTGACTTCCATGGGGGGCCGCCCCTTTCTGAATGGAGATGGAGGAGGAGCGGGTGGGGGGCGGTTGTAGAAGGGAGGTGGAGGGGTGGAATAGGAGATGCGGGACGGGAAAATGATTGGTATGCAAACAAAGGAAAACAATTAATAATAGAACAGAGAGATTGAAAGGAGAGGGAACCATCACATGGATGAAGGGGAAGTCAACCCTCTCAAGAGGACAGTTGCATAGAGCAGGGGAGAGCAGAGTTAGATGTCCTGAATCCTGTTTCCAGTTTACTCCCTTGCACAAGCTCCAGCTCAGGCAAGGACAGAGGGCACTGTTGCTTCAGAGAGTCTCAGGAATGCCAGTGTAGGCAGAGCAGTCTAAGGAGGGGCTTGTCTTCCCCAACTCTGCCTTATTTTCCGTTCATTTTTAATTTAGGAAATATTTTGTTTTTGAACCTGATTCAAAAAGACATAAATTCCCAGTTTGGAGTCACCAGTTTGAACCTCTGGAAGACGGCATGTGACAGATGGGCTTTCCTGTTTTTGAGAATCTTAACCTCAAAAATATTTCTTTCCTGTTTCAAACTGTAGGTGGACATCAATGGCACACCCTCAAAAGACTTGTACAGACAAGCTCTCTTGAGAAGTTAGGGTTTTTCTTTTATTTTTAGATGAATAAGCAAGGCACATGTGAATCTTATTTCCCATAAATTTTACATGGCGTTTCTATTGAAAAGGGATTTATAAACTTGGCAAAGCTTCTGGGGATATCGGTTGATGCCAAAATATTTGAAATGCGATTTGAATTTATGTCCAATTTGTCTCGTCCTAGTTGGTAACTGGTCATTCTTCTTTGGGGGAGGGTAGAGGGAAAATCGTTATATATAGCTTAGATCTTAGGAAATCCAGAGATTTTTAACCTGTGCCTGGTTTCACTGCTGTTATTAGTATTTACTGAGACATATGAAATAGTATGTAAATTTTATTTTTTGTTATTTCCTTTGATAGCATTTCCACTTTCATGAATTGAATTTTTAAAGCCTGTGTTGTGGCGTGGCTGTGAGCATTAGATGAGTAAGTTAGTGCTAAGCACAAACCCTAACACATAGACTGTGATACTCAGTGTGTTTCCTTTCTCCTGCTACTGCACCGAGTCAGTTCAGGCCTGGCCTAACCAGATCAGCATCCTCCTACAGGGAGGATGACAAAAACTGGAATCAGATAGAGCAGGTAAGGATGTACATATGCTCTGCATTCACTAGGTGCTCAATAAATGCTTGTTAGGCAGTACAAGCAACAGTGAGTCAGATTAATATGAAGGCAATGAGGAGCCATAGTGTTCATGCACAGAACATAGCTGTGTCCCTCAGCAATGTAGCACAGGGTTGTTTTGCCTGGAAGTATTTTTTTAACTTTATTTTTATTTTAAAAACAATCTTTTTTTCTTTTATATACCAATCCCAGTTCTCCCTCCATCCTTCCTCCTGCCCCCCAACTTTCCCCACCCCCACCCCCTATCCATTCCTCAGACAGGGTGAGGCCTCCCATGGGGAGTCAACACAGTCTGTCACATCACACTGATGCAGGACCAAGCACACCCCCCCTTATTTAGGCTGAGCATAGTATCCCTCCATAAGGATATGGGCCCAAAAAGCCAGTTCATGCACTAGGGATAAATCCTGGTCTGACTGCCAGTGGCCCCATACACTGCCCAAGTCTCACAACTGTCATCCACATTAGAGGGCCTAGTTCAGTCCTATGCAGGCTCCCCAGCTGCCAGTGTGGAGTCAGTGAACTCCCACTACTTTGGGTTAATTGTTCCTGTGGGTTTCCCCATCGTGATCTTGACCACTTTGCTCATATTATCCCTCTCTTCAACTTGACTCCAGGAGTTTGGCCCAGTGCTTAGCTGTAGATTTCCGTACCTGCTTCCATCAGTTACTGGATGAAGGCTCTATTATGGCAATTAAGGTAGTCCTCAATATGATTACAGGGAAAGGCCAGTTCAGGCACCCTTTCCACTATTGTTTAGAGTCTTAGCTGGGGCCATCTTAGTGGATTCCTGGGAATTTTCCTAGTGCCAAGTTTCTTACTAATCCCACAATGGCTGCCTCTATCAAGACATCTCTTTCCTTGCTCTCCCTCTCTGTCCTTCCCCCAACTCGACCATCCTGTTCCCTCATGTTCTCCTCCCCCACCCTTCCTCTCTCTATCCTTTATCCCTTCCCCCCTCCCCTCACCCCCCAACACTCCCGATTTACTCAGGAGATCTTGTCTATTTTCTCTTTCCAGGGTGATCCATGTATGTTTCTCTTAGGGTCCTCTGTTACCTAGCTTCTTTGGGGTTATAGACTGTAGGATGATTATCCTCTGTTTTATGCCTAATATTCACTTATGAGTGAATACATACTGTGTTTGTCTTTCTGTGTCTAGATTACCTCATTCAGGATGGTTTTTCTAGTTCCATCCATTTGCCTTCAAATTTCAAGATTTCATCTTTTTTTTTTTTTACTGCTGAATAATACTCCATTGTACAAATGTACCACTTTTCTTTATCCATTCTTCTATTGAGGGGCATCTAGTTTGTTTCCAGGTTCTGGATATTATGAGTAATGCTTCTATGAACATAGGTAAACAAATATCCTGTGGTATGAGTGTACATCCTCTGAGTATGTGCCCAAGAATAATTGCTGGATAATGAGGTAGATTGATTCCCAATTTTCTGAGAAGCTGCCGTACTGACTGATTTCCAAAGCAGCTACACAAGTTTGCACTTCCACCAGCAATGGAGGAATATTCCCCTTACTCCACATCCCTTCCAACATAAGCTGTCACCCCTGGTTTTGATTGCCTGGTAGTCTTAATGACAAGGATCTTTTGAAGCTGTAGGAGAATGTACTGGAGAGATTTGTGTGTGTGTGTGTGTTTAATTAAAACTTTATTGTAAAGAATGTGCAAATAAAAGATTCCATCTTCATTTCAGATTGAGTTCCCTTCAATGTATCTGTTTCTGGAATTCAGTTTTCAAATCCTGAATAGTCTTCATTATTTTTTTAGTCTTTTATTTGTATTCTCATGGACATCACAACAGGTGCTTATGATTATCCTCTGAAGTTCAGTGAGGCATTTTTTGTTCATGTCTTCTTTAAAGTCCTTGAAATTGATATTTGATAAAGTTTATGATTGTTCCTTTAAATTCTAGGTCCTGAGTATCATCTGGGTAATTATTATTAGAAAATACTTCTATAGGACTGGTGAATTTTATGGGAAACATGATGTCTTGGCTTTTCATGTTGATTTTGTCTTTACTTGTGTGTCTGATGTGAGAATGTGACCTAGATTAGACTGAGGTGGATTATATGTTCTGTATGACCAAAACTAGGCCAAGTAAAGCCAGTACTTGAGCAGCCTTATTGGACTTATACCAGGCAAAGCCAGTATTTATAGTGAGGCCCATAAATGTGGAGATGCAGCAGCAGAAAGGATGTGAGAGGGGTAGGGTGACTTATTACACAAAGATGGCTTTCAAACCACAGGTGTGGAGTGCAGCCTTTTGGTATGGAGTTGGGGATGGACAGTAGGAGGGATGGAAGAGGTAAGAGCTCACAAAATGATGCACACTACTGCTGTTTCCCTTGGTTATGTTCCAGAGACTGAAGGTTAGTCTCTGTTGCTGAAGACAACTCACAATTCAGACACAGAACACAGGGAATTTGAGCTTGATCTGACCTAAAAACCTCATTTTTGTGGTCTAGTTGTCATAAGAAGTTTCAGAAGTTGTTATGCAGGTTGACAAAGTAGTGAAGCAATCAACAGTTCTACCTAGCTGAGATGCCTATGAACCAGAACAATGACCAACATGGTAAAATATCTGTAAATTTGCAATAGTGGCAGTGGCACATGTATCTTGGCGGTAGCCAACAGCTACATGATTGGACTTGATGGACGCTCAACAGGAGGGAAATTATGACAGATACTAGGAACCTAGCTAATTGTTCAGTGCTAGTGAGATTGTGAATCCTAGAAAAAGTGTGTTATTGCCATTTCATTAAGCAAGCAAAACTCTTAACTGCATTCAAAAACTTACCCTATACCTACAGTGAGTGTAGCTTTTCTTTCAGCAGAGTTCATTGCAGAAAACCACAATTGGTCATAATGCAGAGGACAGTTGATCTTGGGGAGCCCATCCCCAAATATACATATAAGACAAAGCCTGTGCCTAAAGCTTGGGGAATATCAAGGGAGAAGGAAAAGAAAGATTGCAAAAGGCAGAGGACCAGGAAGTCGACTGTGAAATTGTCTCCTAGAAATGACAGGGAAACTACACCCATAATACCTCAACAATATGGCTGCTAAATAGGACCCGAACAATGGCAATACCAATAGACTTGCTAACATGGAAGGAGGTAATCTCACTGGGTCCCAATTCTATACAAATTAATAATTACAAGAAACTAATAGCCATGGAGAGAAGGAGAATTATTATCTCCCAGAGACGAGCCCCTTAATTGCTTATCCAATACAAAGTGCTCAGCCCTGAAATTATATACAAACAAGCAACACTAAACGGACTCTGTGTGTGTGTGTGCGCGTGCACGTGCGTGTGAACATGTTTGTATTTATATATTTGACCACAGAAATCAAAGAAAAGGAGGACGTCTATGTGAGTGGAAGTGGAAAGGAGATGTGGAAGGGGTTGGTGTGGGGGGAAACACTCCATTGCAGTGTGAAGATATTCAATATAACAAGATGGACCAAATAGAACACTTCCCTCAACTCAGGGCACATATATTCCAAATAAATGATAATTTCTCTTCCTTTTCCTCCTCTTCCTCTTTCCTTCCTCCTCTTTTTCCTCTCCCTCCTCCTTCCCTCTTTATTACTCATAACTGAAATTAGAATAGTCTGAGTATCTTTACCTGTCAACTTCTTGTCAAGATTAAGTGGGAAACAATTAGACTAATATGTCACACACATAAATATTGCATGGGTTGTTGTTGATTTATTTCCATGTGGCACATCTGTGATGGATGGAGACTAGACAACTCAAGACAACATAACAATCTTTTCTTATTTTGATCCAGACAAGCTTTTTATTTCCTTTCAAAGGAAATAAACAGCTTGTGTACCTTCATTGCATTTCTTTTAAGGCACTGAGTTTTGTTTGTCTTTTTGCGGCATTTCAAGTTTGGTTAACTTAGAAGTATTTAAATAAACTGTGATGGAAAACATTTTTCTTCCTGCCCTGGCCAGAGACCTCATTCCAGGAGTGATCGTGGATGCTGCAGATCTCCTTGTTCCAAAATAGGGGTCCACTTATTTAAAGACACAAACAAAGAAAAGATGCCTGGTGTCCACAGGGCATGAGTTAAGTGACTTCCAGTGACTTCACATGTGATGCGGAACACTGAGCCACAGTTGTGTTTTGATTCTCTGTGCACCCTGTAGTGTGTCTTTGGGTAGCTGGCACCATGGTGGGACAGTAGAGACTCAGTGCTGCTTTGGATGGTGTAAGAAACCAGGGATTTCTCTGGGTTCCTGGCTCCAGTTCTTTTAGCCTAGGTGATCTCAAAAGCAGAGCTCAGCTAAACATTCTCTCCTGAAGATGGTCTGAAAACCTGGAGACTGAAGACTGTGAGCAGAGGAAGGGACTGTTTGAAGCCTGACAGTGGCAGTGGGGAACAGGAGCAGCTGCCAGCGCCGCGGAAGATGACTTACTTTGCTTCCGCTTTGGTGCGTCTTCTGACTTCCTCCCTCCTGACATGCTTCCATGCTGCCCAGCCTCTCTCCCAGCATGCACCTCTTCTCTCCCTCAGGTCGTTGCTTAGGACACAGTTGTGGCAACAGGTGGGCCAGATTAGGTGTCTGCTGACTTTCCTGGAAGAAGATGAGACTTAACTTAGGCCACCATTAAATAAAAGCTACAGTTTTCTCTTACTCATGTTCCGGCATCAAGCCATCAGTCCCTCAATTCTTTCCTTCATTGTTCCTTTACAGAGAGCTTTTTTGAATACCACACGATTGCCCATTTAAACAATTCAATAGTTTTTAGTTTCTCTGAAGGATTGTTCAACCATCACCACAATCAATTTTCATTCGCCTACTGTTGTTTGGGGGACCTTTGTGTCAGCAAAGGTAGCAATGTCCTGGTGGTATTTCTCACTATGTTGAGAGTGGAGACTCTCTGAAGTGCTATGTGACTGTCTGTGTGACAGTAGCATCCTTTATGCTCACTTGCTGGCCCCGCCGGGAAAAGCTGCTGCTGTTACCTGTGCATGGCTCTTAGGACACGTCTCCAGTCCGTGCTTTGTGTCTCCTCCTCAGTGTCCCCACCATCCTTGAACACTTCCTTGCACTTGACCATGCCAACCTCTTGCCAGTTGCCTTCCAATCCATTTTCCACAGAACCTTCCATAATGAATACTCTCACAAAAGTTTGTCAGATCATATCATTCACCTGCAGAAACCCTCTAATGGCTTGCAGTAACATTTTGAGCTCTTTATTTCTACCATACAAACTGTTATCACACCACAATTGAACTTTCGGTAGCCATTAGCCACACGTGACTACTGAGCACTGTTGAACTTGTTTCACATTGGGAAATGCTATGTGTGATATACAGCAAATTCAGGATACTTTGTGTAACACATCTCAGTAATATTCTTACAATTAGTGGTTGGAATAATACTATTTTAGATATGTTGGATTAAATAAAAATCACATGTGTGTATGTGTGAGTGTCCATGTGAATGCACATATAGAAGTAGGTGTGAGTTCAGGTGTGAGTACAGGTGTGAATTGTTGGGGAAGTCTTTTGTCAATAAAGCACTGTTGAGACAATAGGAATCTAGATAGGAGGGACTAGGAGTCCAGGAGGATTCTGGGAAGGAGAAACACAGGAGAGTTCGACATGTAACAACATGGGGTAGGAAGCCCGGAACTATTCTCCGGTAAGAGAAATACTTAGATTAACAATTATGGGGTAATTACTTAAGTCAGAGCTAGCCAGTAAGAAACAAGCAAGGCCAACAGCTTCATAATTAATATAGCCTCCTGTGTGTTTATTTGGGACTGATGCGGCTCTAGAACCAGGCTGGCGGGAAGGCATTCTCTCAAAGAAAAACTTCTCTTTACAAAATAGTTGTCAGAAGCGGGATTGAATTTCCACGCAAAACAACAAAAGCTTTAAAGGAATTTTAGAAACAGAAGAACAGAGAGAAGCACAGAATTTTGGCAGCAGCATTTTTCTCAGGTGGGCTCTGTTTTGCTAGGGACAAGCTGAGATTCACGCGGCTCCATTACGGGAGTCTTCCTGACTCGGCATAAAAAGAAAAAAAAACCCAGCAAGGTTGCTTTAAGAGACTCTGCTAATGATTGAAAGGTGTTTACGTACAGCTGGAAGTGGCAGCTTTTGCTGGATGTCAGCATGGACTGAGGCGGTAAGCTGGAATCACGCTTACGCCCGTCATCTTGGAAAGGCAGTTTAAACTGCCTAGGTTTTAACAGATAAGACACGTGGCCAGAAAAACATAAAGATTTACAGTGAAGTCAGACTTGGATGAATAAAAACCTCGAAAGGTTTACAGTGTGTTTAAAAAAATACGTAAGATCGAGAGAGAAAAAAAACGACAAAGTGGTAAATAAGTAGAGAAGCCGGCTGTGTTGGCACATGCCGGTAAAAATTGCTCCAGAGGCAGAGGCAGGCAGATTTCCAAAGAGAAACCCTGTCTCAGAGAAAAATAAATAAAAGTAAAGAAATAAAATAATAATAGATAAATAAATAAGCCACACAAAGATGGAAAATACACAGAGTCTGGATACTGTACGCTATTGTGTTTTTCAGTTTTTAATTACTCAGGAAGAAACAGCTACTAAAGTACACTTGATTATAAATGCTGCTGAATTAATCCGACTTCTACCTTTTGAAAATGCCTTGACTTCAAAATTTAAGTATAAGGATATGTTACTTGGAAAAGGAGATTTTGCTTATGTTTCTACAGAAAATGAAAAGCTGAGGATTCCTTCCAGGCTTCTGTGGTTTGACGAACCAAGACTCCTGGAAGCAGTGAACCAGGTGTTCCAACAACTGAAACAGCTAAGATGATGCAGTCTTACAGACGCCGAAAATATGGACTTATACAGGTTTTTGAGTTTTGTCATGATCCCCATGGTATGAACAGCACCCCCTTCCAGCATGAAGCAGTTTGGAATGAGCGATGTCCTAATTCCCATCTTGTTTATAAATCTTTGTTTTCATTTAAATGGGTTGTTTATAATTGGTTAATGATCACAACCAATCTCCTTTTAATGGTAAAAAGGGGAATTACATTATGGGTATGGTTTTTCATTTATTGATACAAATTCAAGGTCAATTTTGTGATGTGTATATTTCTCCTCTTGATTAAGTATTGTGCTTATACTGATCTTTTAAAATGTAATGCATAATTGAATACAGACTATAGATAGTTACTTATAATAGCCAGAATTTATAGTTAGGTAAGTTAGGTTTTCTAGATATATAGAGATGTATTTGAGACAGATAGATAGTCTTTAAACCTTTCAAAGACCTTCAGAAAATGGCATTTAAAATGGTTTAGGGTGATGCATTTGTGAATGTGGGTGTGAATGTAGGTGTGAGTACAGGTGTGAGTAAATATGTGAATTCCTGACCCGAGGAATACACAGGACACTGAGTCTTCTTTTTCCAATTTTTCCTGTCCTAGGGTGTATTTCCTTGTCGATGCTGCTTAGAATGCTTCCTGCCAATCTTGGCGTGGATGACTCCTTTTTATCCCATGCTCCAGATAAATGCCACCTGCTCTGATATGTCTGCTTTCAGCACTGTACCAAAGGTCATGCTATCATTTTATTACTGTAGGTTCCTAAGGAAAACATTTTCTACACAGCACATATCATGAACTGACAACTTACTTCTTTCCTGTTTGCCTCCCCTCACCATGTCCTCTTTCCTTGTCTTCTCAGCATCATTTCAACACACAAGCAGGCACTTTGTTCAATTCGTTGATTTATCTGTATGTCTGGAATGTTTATTGATATGCAGATAGCACTCAAGCAAAATTTGTTGAGTGAATAAATATGCTTTTAACTCATAGGTTCTATCAAGACAAAATAGTTGCATAAGCATTAAACCTGTCTTATTTGTCAAATGTTGACAAAATAACTACATTTATACTGTCTTACGGACCTGCATGCTATTTATATATCTCATAAATACTATCTCTTTGAGACCCAGAAAGTATGGTCTGTGGATCAAATCTGATTTTCTATGTAATGTAGTAAATAATTATTATGTGGCCATAGCCATTCCCAATTGGTTAGATATTCTCTATAGATTCTTTTGCACCTCAAAGCAGAGTTGAGCCATTTCTAGAGGGACCACATTACTCAGGACTAGACTCTGGCTCCACAGAAGCTTACTGAGTCATACAACAAGTGGGAGATGACTTAGAGGCACTATGGTCCCTCCAATATTTCAGACATGCTTCCAAAGGGCATAAAGAATAGGAATGGATTCAGCTTCAACTCAAATTCCTGTCTTCCTTAAATACTACTCTGTGCTCCTCTGTAGCTCTCTGGCTGTGTAGACAACTCTCCTTTCCATGAAGACTTTGATGTCCGTGTGGCAGAAGCTGCAGTAGGGATTTCAGCTATTTAAGACATAGCACTGACGTCCAGCCCTGTCTTGTGAATGAGCTGCTGAAATTTGGGAATTCTGAACAGAAAGTCCTCTATACTCTATTTACACACTTCAAAAATCACCCCAATTACTCTGTCTTCTTTTGGTCTTAGTTTTTGCTTCAGCATTGGTAATTACTGTCAAGTCCTGCAAGGCTGACTTGAAGGCATCTGGCTCCAAACCAAGCTATTAAAATGTCTGAGGAGCCTGTATCAAGTCAGGAAACAGTAATGGTCTTTGGTTTTGTCATAATATGAAACAAATTAAATTGATCAGTTTTTTTGCTCTTCTTATATTGATTAAAAGTTATATATAGAAGTTTTTCTAGCTAACCAAGTCACCGCTATCATGTCTATGGTTATTATTAATTTTATGTTATTATTTTCATTTATTCATTTAATCACCTTTATTTCATTAGTAATTATTACTTCCTTTTCCTCAACGTAATAGAAAATACCTTAGATGGACCCAGGAGTACCAACATAAGAGTATCTCAAAAGGATTATTAACAAGAACAAAACATTTTTCTGCTCAGTTGGTTCCCCCTAGACTTTGCCACCCCCCAGTATGTGGCCTTCTTCTTTGGTTCTTAATTGCTCTTTGCTTAATCCTGATCCAAATCTAGCTTTTGATGTTGTTGCCTTTGTGACCCTGTGATACCTTGGCATTTCCCAGACTTGGCATTTCAGTAACCTTCTAACTCAACTTCTGGATCCTGATGTTTCACTTAGGGATGGCTCAACGAAGCTAAGCTTAGACTGGAGAGATGGCTTGATGGCTAAGAGCACTTGTTGCTTTTGCAGAGGACCTGGGTTCAGTTTTCAGCATTGGCATGGTGGTCCACAACCATTTGTATGTCAAGTTCCAGGGAATCTGGAGCCCATCATTTCACTTCTGAGGGCATCAGACATGATCCAAGTGTCCATACATACATGAAGGAAAAAACACATAAAATAAAATTTAAAACCTTAAACTATCAAGAAGATGCTTAACAGAGCAGCGTGATGGCACCCATGCATCTCAATGTCTGAGGTACTGCCTCATATGATGACTAGAACACAGAGATAAAGGAGAAGGGGTAGTGAGTAGAACCCTTGTCTCATCTGTTTCTAATGGAAGTGTAGACAAATACTTTCTTTGTCCTGGATGGATGGATCAGAGCGTGACTGCAAATGTAGGTTGTTGCTAATGAACCAAAGTGAAGAGTGGTGATGATTCAGCCACACTTTGTTCAGCTCTGGTGGGATAAGAGAGTGGATATTTTGATGGTTGTTTCAGTTTGCTGCTTTATAATATCATTCAATCAATTCTAAAAACCATGAATTATCATCTGCTTGATCTTCCATGAAAGAACACATTAGCCAGTGTTGTTTATTTTGTGACATTTGAGCTAGGAGCTGTCAAAACCAATCTGTCCAACTAATTGATTCTGGCTTATTTCCAAAATGTGAAATTTAGTCTTTTACTGTTGTTAGCTATTACACCTCTTTCAGTAAAATCTGAATTTTCACAGGTCATGGTAAATCACAAATGGTGTAATTCTATAGCACAAATATTTACAAGCTGAGAGTCACTCTGAGTCTATGAAGACGCTTGGCTTGCGACCTTGTCTATCCCAGGAAATGAAGCAAAGTTAAGTTACATTCACCATCAGGAACAGAGGTGTGGGAACATGCCAGGACTACTAGTTTCCCTTATTTAAGGTTTTCTTGCTTGACCGTAGAAGTGTGTGTGTGTGTGTGTGTGTGTGTGTGTTTAACTGCTTGTGCCACTTATAGTTGCTTGCTTCAATTAACATGCCCTTTTCGCTTAATTAACATCTGTGATGGTTCCTCTCTGTACTTTAGGAAGGCCTGATTCAGGTGAAAAAGCCTTCCACAGGGTACCGTCAGTCAGAGGCATGTGTGAGGATGTGCATGGGTATGTGAAAATTTGTGTACATGCATGTACATGTTATGTGTGTGCATGAATGTTTTCTCCAATGTGTAGAGGAGTGTTAGAGTCAGGTGAACTTTTGGCTACCTCTGGTGTCACACTTTTTCTGCCATGCCTGCTGCAGAACTCAGGATTGGTTTAATATTGTGTGGTATGTCTTGATCAATTTTATCCATTTGATAGGGTTGAGAAAAGCCCAGGAGATTAGTGAAGCACAGCCCTACAGCAGCATTCTAGACACGTTTAGTGTCAGTTTCCAAACGGGCCTCCCAAATGGCAGTGTTGATGATAATGTCCTTAACAAAGGGCTTGGACCAGGTAAAGAGGATTGCTATTAGGTAAATAGAAACCTTAACTCAGCATTCCTCAGGAATCTAGTATGTCAGGTGTCTGCCAGAAAAGTCACTATTTCCTTTATCCACCGAATGGTCTAGTCCCTGATTAATGGCAGATCAAACCCTCCCTGCTAACCCCTGGTCTGTTCTGCCTGCACCTTTCCTCTTCCTGCTGCCTGTCCTATTAAAACTGACAAGCCTTTCCCTGCTGGCCACTATCCTTTGCCCCCTGAGAGATAGCCTGAAAGTTTGATTCCCCAAACAAACTTTCCCTTGTACCTACCAAGTGTTCCAGCTTGGTGGTTTCACTCTGCCCTTGCTTACATTTGGTGCTGAAACCCAGAAGAGACAATTGAGTCACCAAAATTATGGTCCTTCCTGACTAAATCAAACTGTCAATTTGTCCCCCTAGGACCAGATCATATGCCTGTGCTGGCTTCCTCCACACTCCATATTTGACTCCAAATTCAGATTGCTTCAGCAGCTTCTCTTCTCTACCTGCCGTGGCCACTTGTCTCTCCCCACCTAAGCATCTTCTTGGAGCTGCCTGCTCTGTCTCAGTGAAGGATGTGGTCCCGATGTGAGCACCTCGTCAGCTTCATCTTCTGAGAACACCTCCCCAGCCTCATCCACTGGTGCCCCTCAGCCCTCTCCACCTCCTTACCCCGACTCAGCCTCACCCATGCTCTCCTCACCTCCAGCAGCTCGTACCCACTCCCACACAGCTTGTCTTTGAACCTTCAGGTAGGTCCTAGCAGTATAATCCGTGTACATTTGCGTTTCTCCATGGTGATCTTTCTGAGGTAGAAAAATGCCTTTGTTTTCTCACTAATGTCCCCTCTAACTTCACCAAAGAATTGAGGTACCTCACCCAGGGCTATCCGCCCACTTGGCATGACCTCTGTGTTATTCTCTCCTTAGTTTTTACACCTGAGGGAAAGGAGAGGGTCTGGGTAGTGACAAAAGCCCATGCAGATGATGTCCACCACAGAGATGGCTCCTAGCCTGTGGAGGCTGAGGTAATTTCTTGTGAGTACTCGCACCGTCATTACCAGGTTAATGCTGAGAACTAGTCCTCTGGCAAGATGACCTGTGATGAAATGGTCACTTGTCTCCTGGCCGAACTCCAGAAGGCTTTCCAGAGGTAGAATTTTTTTTGACAAATTGAGGGGGGGTCACCCAGAGTCTTGATGAAAGTCCTGTGAAGTTCCTTACCCATTGATCACTGGCTGAATAACTGCCCATTACTCTGCTTAAACTATCCACAGGAATGTTGACTGCCTCTCTTTGCCTCTCTGAGGTAGTTCAGTTCCCTGAGTTCCTTCTCTATAAGAAAATCTTTTGGATCTTCTGGGCCTGATTACTGAAAATTGATGCTGCTCCAGGACCTTAGTTCCAGGACCTTAGCTCCCATCCAAAACCATTGAACACCAAGGAGGAGTCTAGAGTAGCTGCTCAGGTAGTGGGTGATTCTCTGCTTCTTTAAATAGATTAGAGGCTACTTGGCCCATACTTCCTGCTTATTCTGATAAAAGCCCATCATTCTCAGATCTCTGGCATGGTTGCTGATGATAAGCCCCACAAGCCTAGAGTTACAAGTCCTCTTCTCTGTTTCCTCTGGGGCCAACTGATAGACCATTCCCTCCAACCCTGTGACTGGCCTGGGATATCATGACTAAATTATGCTCCCTCTGGTTTAGCTTTCTTTAAATTTGAGTAGATTTTCCTATTTTATATCAAGTAAATACATTATGCCAGTTCTGTGGAAGAAACCTCAGAGGCACTTGACAGAGAAAACCTTTGGGTGCTTCCTCTGGCTGATGTTAAAAGTCTACTTTCAGCTTATTGGATTCTGGCTTTCTCATAACTTTGGGTGCAAAAGATGGGTATGTTGCTTCCAGATGACATAAATTTGAGAGGCTTAAAGAAAAGTTTAAATTACCGAGTGTCTGAAGTAAAAAAATTCTTCAAAACTGAGGCTCAATTACCTGCCAGCCTAAATTGGCTTCAAGTATAAAACTCAGACTGTGCTAGAGCTAACAGGCTTCCTCCTGTTTGAGGTGAACTCATAAAGAGGTTTCCATGACAAAAGGCATCCTCAAAACTACCATGCTGTTGTTACTGACCTCAAATGTTCTTTTTACTGTTCCTTTATGTTCCAATGATGATTTTTGTGAGACTCACTGTTTCAATGACTTCTCTCACTAATCAAACACCTGTGTCTCTTGGTAAATAATGAGATGTTTCCAGAATGGAAAAGAAAATAGAAGATTTAGGCAAGTTGTGAGGGTCTGAGGAAGTGGATTAAGGTATGTGCAAAATGAGACTTCAAGATGACAATGTGATATTAAAATTTCAAACTTCAAAATTTATCACATCACCATTAATGTTCTGTTTAAATCAGTAATTAATAAGTGATTAACCTATTCTTGGTAACAGCTGTAACCATAGGCTACTAAAACTTTAAAAATAATTAGAAGTATTGTAGTCACAGGCTCCGAATTTGCATTTGCTTTGGTTGTTTTATCTCGTTCATGCTTATGTTGATAACCTTTTAGTTTCCTTTGGCTCAAAGGCAGAGTCTGTTCCAGCTGTTTGCAGACGCTTACTAACTGCTTTCTCTACCATGAGAATGTCAGTACAGATTAAAACAGATAGTGGCCCTGCTGATGTAGCTAAAAGTCTATCACTTTTTGTCAGATTTAAAAACTTCTTGTAAGCTTCTGAGAGTTGCAACATGGATCCATCTGTCACAGCTCAAAGAAGGTCTTTGCCTGGTAACTATCCCATCAGTCAATGGGATGGCTAAAATGTAAGCTCTTCCACCTGCTGGCCATCCCTGAGGGAGGCCTCATTCCCTCCCTTGGTCTTGGGCTTCCTTCCACCCTCCCAACCACCAAGACTACCCAACAGGCCTGGAAGTTTCAAATATACATCTAAGATAAAGCTTCTTAGCATCACCTTCTGTCCCAGCAGACATTTACCCTGCAGTCCAGGCTGTGTGAGAGGCCTGCCTTCTGGAAGACCACCATAAATGCCACCCTGAGTCTTCTACACACCTAATACAGAAATAATGGGGTTCCTTAATGCTGCTTCATGCTTTCTTTGAACTCCCCTGCAGTAATTCCTAGCAGTGGTCAACCCTCTTGGCCGTGTAACTCTAAACTCCATGCTCTGCAACTGCCTCTTCAACAACCATTCCCAGTTGACTGTTGAAGAGGCAGTTGCCTGTTGTCTCCAAAGAGTAGACAGGTACCAGTGGTGATGAGAGAGAAGAAATGGGATTGGGGCAGCTTCCTGAGACAGAGATCCCAAGAACCAGGGATCCTAATGTCCAAAACTTCCTCCCTTTGCTTTGCTAGAGCCTTCCTGTTGGGAAACTTTCAAACGGGAAATGACCACAAGTTCTTCTTGGGGATAGAGCGGCTCAGAGAGCAAACTTGGGGTGACATCCAGAGTACTGATACACAACTCACACCAGCAGCTCAGCTGTCCAGAGCACTCATAGTCCTGGCTTGCAGAGGAAGTTTTTTAATTTCTATTTAAACTGAAAACAATCTCCTTTTACATACCAATCCCAGTTCCCTCTCCCTCTCATCCTCCCATGTCCCCCACCAACCTTCATCCCATTCCCAATCCACTCCCCAGGGAGGGTGAGGCCTCCCATGGGGGAATCATCAAAGTCCATCACATCATTTGGAACGGGGCCTAGGCCCTGCCCCGTGTGTATAGGCTGAGAGAGTATCCCTCCACAGGGAGTGGGCTTCTGAAGTCCATTCGTGCACTAGGGATAAATACTGGTTCCACTGTCAGAGGCCCCACAGACTTCCCTGGTCTCCCAACTGACATCCACATTCAGGGGCCTTATTTAGTCCTATGCTGGTTCCCCAGATGTGGGACTGGGGTCTGTGAGTTCCGACTTGCTCAGGTCAGCTGTTTCTGTGGGTTTCCCCAGGATGGTCCTGACCCCTTTGCTCATCACTCCTCCCTCTCTACAACTGGATTCCAGGAGCTTGATTCAATGCTTAGCTGTAGATCAATGCTTCTGCTTCCATCAGCTACTGGGTGAAGGTTTTGCATGGCATTTAAGATAGTAAGATAGTCATCAAACTCATTATAGGGGAAGGGCATTTAAGGTAGCCTCTCCACTATTACTTAGATTTGTAGTTGGCATCATCCTCGTGGATCTCTGGACATTTCCATAGTGCTAGATTTCTCTTTAAACCTATAAAGGCTCCCTCTACTAAGATATCTCTTTTCTTTTTCTCCTCTATTCTTCCCAGATCAATCTTCCTGATCCCTCATGTTCTCCTCCCTTCTCCCCTTCTCCTCTCTTTTTTCTCTTCCCTCCCTCCCCACTCCCCCATGCTCCCAATTTGCTCAGGGAATCTTGTTCCTTTCCTCTCCTCTGGTGGACCATGCATATCTCTCTTAGGGTATTCCTTGTTTCCTAGCTTCTCTGGAGTTGTAGATTGTAGGCTGGTAACCATTTGCTCTATGTCTGATATCCTCTTATGAGTGAGTACATACCATGTTTGTTTTTCTGTGTCTGGGTTACCTCACTCAGGATGTTTTCTTCTAGTTCCATCCATTTGCCTGGGAATTTCAAAATGTCATTGTTTTTTTTTCACAGCTTGGTACTGGCACAAAAACAGACGGGTAGACCAGTGGAATTGAATTGAAGACCCTGATATTAATCCACACACCTATAAACACCTGATTTTTGATGAAGAAGCTAAATTATAAAAAACCTCAACATAAATCCAGCCACACTGAACCTTTTAGAAGAGAAAGTGGGAAGTACCCTTGAATGAATTGGCACAGGAGACTGCTTCCTGAACATAACACCACTGAGATTAACAGCTAATAAATGGGAACTCCTGAAACTGAGAAGCTTCTGTAAGGCAAAGGACACAGTCAACAAGACAAAATGGCAGCCCAAAGAACGGGAAATGATATTCACCAACCCCACATCTGACAGAGGGCTGATCTCCAAAATATACAAAGAGCTTAAGAAGCTAGTCAATAAAATACCAAATAATCCAATTAAAAAGTGAGGTACAGAAATAAATAGGGAATTCTCAATAGAGAAATCTAAGATGACTGAAAGGCGCTTAAGAAATTGTTCAACAGCCTTAACCATCATGGAAATGCAAATCAAAATAACCCTGAGATACCATCTCACTCCTATCAGAATGGCTAAAATCAAAAACACCACCAACAGTTTATGCTGAATAGGATGTGGAGAAAGGGGAACACTCCTCCACTGCTGTTGGAAGTGCCAACTCGTACAGTCACTATGGAAATCATTGTGGTGGTTTCTCAGGAAAATGGGAATCAGTCTCCCAAAAGATCCAGCAATTCCACTCTTAGGCATATATCCAAAAGATGCACATTCACACAACAAGGACATCTATTCATCTATATTTAAAGCAACATTATTTGTAGTAGCCAGAACCTGGAAGCAACCTATATACCCTTTAACTGAAGAATGACTAAATCTTTATTAAGCAAATAAAAATCCCTGAAGCAATATGGGGTTTTGTACTGTGTTTCTCAGATGTGGCTCTCATCTCTCCTTCAGCTGTAGGGCAACATTGACACCTCTTTGTGTCCCATGTCCCTTTCTTCAACAGAGTGGTACTCAGTGCTTGTCCAAGTTCATTACTAAGATGGCTGGGAAAGAGTATTTAACCTCTAACAGGCTCGGGTGGATACAGATTACATATGGTTGTGAAAAGTTTTGTTTTTATTAAGAAAATAGCAATAGCAAATAACAATAATAATAATGATACTGGCAGTAATTCAGCTATAGAATAATACAATTCCTTTGATGGAAATGAAAGAACATATTTTGTTTTTGTTATGAACATTATATGAGGATTCCATATTCATTATGAGAAACATAGTTCAGATAAGTCATAAAAAAGAAAATTCACTTACAATTCATCTCCCAGATAGGCGACTATAGGTAACTTCAGGGCAAATTCCTCCTTTGTTTTCTCAGTTATGTGAATGTCTATGCAGGTGTAGTGTGCCTATGCTCCTCTCTCTACTACACACACACACACACACACACACACACACACACACACACACACACACACACACACACAGAGAGAGAGAGAGAGAGAGAGAGAGAGAGAGAGAGAGAGGGAAGGAGGGAGGGAGAGAGAGGGAGAGGGAGGGAGGAAGGAGGAAGAGCTCATCCCCCTGCTAGCTGATTCTGAGATTCTGAACCTCACTGCTGACCTAGATGGGAATAGACGGTGAAAATCTTTTCATTCTAGTAAAATCGTGTTTCTAAGTAGGTGAATTAACGTTCTATTGTACCAATGCACCATAATTTTATAAACAGTTTCCATGGATGAAACTTAAAGTTGATGTTTGCTCCTTACTATTAGAATATATTAGTTTTATGAACTAATGGGTCTATTATGACATTTTCTTACATGGCTATAAGATTTGTCTGTACATACTTGCCCTCCATCACCATCTCCCATTCCCCTCCTCTGGCCAACAGGCCTCTTTCTTCCCTGATGGGGCAACTTAATCATCCTGCATCATGATGCAACACTTTTCTGTGGCTTCTCTGATCCATTTTTTAAGGAAGTGTTCCTAGAAACTAGGTTGTGGGCCAAAGCATATGCTCATTTTGTGGTGTTTGAGAAAGAGGTGGGCAGTTTCAGAAGGCCCTGCAGGTGCTGTTCATGGCAGAATATATGAAGAGGCTGCTTTTCCCACAGCCCTGCCAACAATAAGCATTTTTCTTCACTTAAAACACTGCCAAATTGAGATGTACAAAATGGTATTTTGTACCCGTTCCATTTCTTGCGTGGTGGTGAACTTACTGGATTTTCCTCCCCATATGTTTCTTAGCCTTTTGTATTTTGCTTGTATACATTGTTATTGAAGTGATCCAGGGGTGCAGGAAAGGGTTTGTTTCCTCTGCCAATTAAAGTTTTAAAAGGCAGGAAGGAAAACCCTATTGGAGGTCTTGGAATCCCAGTAGAACCATCCTACAATACCTGGGAAGTCAGGGTTCCCTCTTAGGGTTCTTGGTTTCATTAATAAAAGAATTTAAGAATAGTCATGAATAGAAACTTAAGGACAATTTATATTAGAGTTTAAAAGGAGGACCCCAAGTTAGGCAAGCTACAAATCTTGCAGCTACCTGGAAGGAAATCGGATATTAAACAACAGCTTGAGAGAAGCCACTAGGAATGTCAGTCACCTGGCACCACACATTCACAATGTAGGAAGGGGACAGAGCAAGGAAGGCCAGATCATTAGTTAGGGAGTTAAAAAAGAACACTAAACCCTGGCCAGCATCTGCAAACAAAAGACAGAGAAGAAAAACAGCTGTGTATATTCTCTGCCTTTCTGTGTCAGGCCTCAGGTGACAGATCCAGCTCAAGCTCAAGGCTGAGCTCCAGGACTTCACTACGGCAGCAATTCTGACAGGAAACACATGGCATCTTCAGGTAAAGCCTCCTTCCTGAGCGTGGCTCCCTAGCCAGTCCCTTTCCCTGCCCCATTGGATTAATATTAACAGAGGAAACAAGGGCACGCCATCATTTACAAGAGGGTTCCACATTCTCTGTTCACTTCTTTTTTCTAGGATATTTTTCTTTGAAGTAATCTTTTTCTAAGTAAATATATTCAGCAGTAGTTTCTTTAGCTTAGCTAGGCTGTGAAGGTTCAGGTTTTCTTAAAATTTGTCTTATCCTATGCAACCTCTCTCCTTACTGAGAACAGGCAAGCTGTCATTTATGCAACCCAAATACCAAGCACTAACATTTTCACCAGCACCGTTCACTCCCTTCTCTTTTACATTCTTTATGGAGGTGTGGAGTCACTCTCTCTTTCTTTAGATAATCTTGGACATTTAGTTATGGTGTAAGGATAAATATTCATGAAAACTGATGCTCAGGCAGAGCCCCAGAGTCTCCCGTGATACCTATCATTTGTCTGATAGGCATGCAGGTGGGGAAGTGGGTATAAAGCCAGTGTTTGGAGGATGGATGTTTGTGTCAGCAACTGGAAGGGTTCTGAGACTCTGGCATGTGTGACATGTGCACAGGCCATTTGCTAAACCCAGAGAACCTGTATTTTGATATTGGCACAGGAGCTATAAGCATAGTTCACAGTGCAGACATTTTGAACAAGATTTCACAACAAATTACAAGTAACAAGGCAGCTTGTTATTTATAGTAAGGATTTCTGCGACTCCATCAGGAATTGTAGAAGCTTCCTCTGGTCTGGTATGCCAGGCTCTAGCAGTCCCCTGACCCAAAGAGACTTGTATGTTTCCCTTTCATTTCTTGTTCCCAGGTTGGTCTCTTCTTTTTCCAGAGTCCTTTGCTTTGGTTCCTAAATTATCTTACCTCACCCGTTTGCCGAGTGACTCTACGTTTATTCCTAGACTGGAGTAGTTAAGGGTGTTTGTCTACCCATTCCCTTCATTATTAGTAACTGTTATTTCATGGTGCTGCAGCGTTCAGTCTCTTTGAGACACTGTCTGTCAGCCTGTGCCCCAGTGTCACAGCTTCTCATGTACCATGCTGCGCCAGTGCAGAGAGTTTTTATTTTATTTTTTTAACTTTAGAGAGCATCTTCAATCTGAAGTCTGGGGCTAAAGATTTTCCCCTTTAGTCATTATTGAAAATCACTGAAAGACCACTCATACCTCCACGAATACTGAAAATACTGTTTACTTGCTATAAAGCAAAATAACAAACCCAAAGGGGCTGTGAAGTTTCTACTGAGCTGTGTGTAGCTAGTGTTTTGGAAATACTCATTAATGCCTGACCCCCATGCTGGAGAGTTCCTGTTTCCCTTTCAAAAGCCGCAACTCATGTCTGCTGTTGGGGTAAGAGGTATTTTGACTTCACCTACTGGTGGACACCTCGTATTTGTCATTACTTCTCCAGACCATCACTAGTACAGTGCAGTTATGTGTGATAGACTTCTACTGAAAACATTTGGGGATACCAAACGGCTTGCAGCACAAAAGCTGGAGCAGCTGGTAGGTCCTAGGTAGGCAACCTAATTCTTCTATTTTATTTGCTATCCTTTGAAACCAGAGGAAATCACATCAGCGTGCCCTTCCATGGGAGATCTGGCCTCCTACTGCTCCCCTCTCTCTTGTGAGAATTTTCTTCTTTCATTGTAATTCACAAGCTGTCATACCTTAATAAATATTCAAGTTTTTTCAAATACCTTATTGTTTGTTTTTATCCCATAACCATCTTCTCTAAGCACCATTTAGAAGAGCAGTATTTTCCCACTGAGATTTAGTTCTCTCAACAACGTGTTGGCATGAATCAATATAGGTATAAAATGCTTGCATTTCTTTTCTTGAGAAATCTATTTCTATTCACGCTAGATAAAGAGGACAATGAAAGCTACGTATACAATTCCATACTTGTCCAGCTTAGTGAACAATGGGTCTATGGGGATGCTTACAGCAACATGGGCGGCTCTCTGGAAGCTGCATCATTAAATCACATGGGTGACAACTCAGGAACCTTGGACCATTGTTGCTTCCTATGCAACACTCAGACAGCTATGCCACTGTGGAGTCTCCTGCTTTCTTCCCAGAAATTGTTTGATGCTTGTATAACCCTGTGTATGTGTCTAGGTCAGGAAGTAGCCTAGTGTGTCTTGAAGGTTTCATGAGCTGCTTGAATCTTCCATGTTTCCTATAATGTATTTCTTGATTCTACTGAGTCTCTTTTCTTCAAGAGGGAATGTTTCAACGCAGAGGAAATAGCCGAACAGTATACTCCCAGGAAGCTGGTCTGCCTCTCCCTTGTCTTTGTCTTTGTGATGTCTACCCGAGCCACCACTTTTTCTTTCTCTGCTCCTCTCTCCTCTGGCTCCAGGGGGACAGCCAACTTTGAAACCTTCCCACTTTGCTGGGCTTCAGTCAATTCCCTCATTCTTTTACCTTCTCTCTCTTAGCCAGGCTGTCTAGTGTGTTCTCTTGAATGTGTGTTATCACCAAGCATCTACTTCTGCTCCAACTTTTCCTTTCGCCTGAACTTCCTCCCTCAGCTGGAGAAAGTTCAAAGGTACAGAACCAGCTCTCCTTAATTGCTTCCTGTGACACATGGCTTCAGTAGCCTCACAGACTAGCTTTGCCTCATTCATCAGAAAATTCAGCTTGGTGTTTGATGATCGGAAAGAAGCTATACCCGTCACTGCCAAATACTCTTCTCCTGTTTGCCTTCAGGAAAGTCGTCCATCATCTGGCCTGGTCCAGAGATGTTTGGCTTAATGCTGTAATTGCATCATGAGTACCTGCTGCTGCCCTCCTGCTGGCCTCACATGCCATTGTTTCTCCTGAGTGTGACTAATAGCCATCACTGAGGACAGGAGATGATTCATTCCCACTGTCTCCTGTGACTTCTAAATAAAACATTTAAGCAAAGAATAGACAAAGGGGAAGCCTCAGACAGTGATGAAATTGACTTAACTCCCATCTGACAGGTTTCCCTTCCAGCTCTGGATTCAAACATTAGGAGTAAAATTTTTGTGATAAATTACAATGTTCACTATAGCATGATTGAAGTACTTATGGAGAAGAATGTTATTAAAATGAAAATGTTTCCCCTACATTAACTTAATCACATATTGACATTTTAGTAGAAAGTTTTACTGGTAAACACCAAGTCCTGAGTAGCTGAGTGGACATAAGTTCCTGTTGACTCCAGGCATGCACTCACTAAAACAAAATCTCAAATGTGTTTAATGTAGGACTTCCTTTTACCAATTACTTCCAGGTATGCCAAAATAGCTAGCGTTTTATTTTTTAGAAAGAAATACATGAATGGATTCTGAATACAGAGCTGAAAGCAGGAGGTGAATGGAAAGAAAGTGACAAAGAGAATGTAAGGGTTTTCTGGTGTGTGGCCTGAGGTCTTCCTGCATCACCCTTACCCGGATGCTTGTTAGGAATTCAGAATCCAGGTCTCATGTATGACTTCCTAATTCACATCTGTGCTGACATAACATCCCAGGTGTTCTTTATCATAAAAGTTCTCTCTTGAAGTGTGAAGAAAACTGAAAACTAAACACCTGTAACCCCACATATAGAAGACTAAACGTTCTCTCTCTCTCTCACACACACACACTCAGAAAAATACAGTACTCGTGTCTTAAAAAATCATAAAATGTTAATTCTTTCCATCTCTTCCTCAAAATTCAAATCTAATAAAATATTTATAGAAAGGAAAACATTTGAGTGGATAAAAATGGCTTTCAATGATTTATTAAATTAACTAAACCAAGGGTAAAAATTTTTTACTGTAAAAATATTGTGCAATAATCTTTTTGTACACTGTGAAGATGTGTCTTTGCCAAGATATCTTCTCATTGGTTTAATAAAGAGCTGAATCTCCAATGGCTAGGCAGGGAGAGGTTAAGCAGGACTTCTGGGAAGGGAGAGAGAGACAGAGACAGAGAGACAGAAAGAGACAGAGACAGAGACACAGAGAGAGACAGAGAGAGTCAGAGAGAGAGACAGAGAGAAAGAGAGAGGTGGAGAGGAATCAAGACTGGGTGGAGAATGGGAAAGCAAAGCAGCAGAAGGCATGGAGAGGAGACAGGAGGTGCACAATAGAATAGGGTAAAAAACCATGAGGCAAAACATAGACGAATAGAAATGGGATAATTTAGGTTATAAGAGCTAGTGGGACAAGCCTAAGCTGTGGGCTGAGCTTTCATAATTAATAGTAAGTATCCATATAGTTTTTTTGTGAGCTGGCAGCCCCCCAAATCTGTCTACATAAAAACACTGGGCATCTCTGTAAAGGCCACAGCTAGCAGGGTAATGATGATTCATGTGAAGCAAGAAGGAAATTCGATTTAACAAGGTTTAGTTAGCTGGTGTTAGTTCAAACTTCTAGACTTGATCCTGGGTTGTTTACTGTAAACATACTTAAGTACAGTACAATTTGGAAAAAGGTTACCTGATGTAACACAATCCCCTGTGCACGAGAAGGCATAATCAAAACTCTTCCCCTGGTACTTGTCACTTCTTCCACAAAGATGTATTTTAGAAATAGGCTACATGTGTTACATTAATGGCCTAGAGAAGGATTTGGTGTGGTCTCAGTCATACAAACAATATAGAGGTCATTTGGGCTGTTAGTCACTTTCTGTCCTCCTTATGGGAGCCTGTGGAATGCCCTGGGCATTCAGTTAACACAAGGGTCACCTAGACTATTAAATATCTCTAGTCATGGTTGCAGGAGCTTAGGAAAGCCACTGGTCATATGTAATCCAAAGGTCACAAGGACTGTTAGCCACCTCTGTCTCTGCTTGTGGAAGCTTGGTATGGCCTGGCTTTACAGATAAACCAGATCACCAGACTATTAACCACTTCCATTCCTAGCCTTCTGAGTGGAGAAACAGGTTATGCATCATTTTCTTTGAAAAGACAAATGAGGGGATAACGGGGGGGGGGGGGGGCACGGGAGGAAGGGAGGGAATGGGAGAGGGACCTGGAACTGACTTGTGAAGCAATCTTGATTCTTATCTAAATTTAAACTGGAAAATAAAATTAAAAAAAATAAATAAAAACAAACAAACAAACAAACAAAAAAAAAGTCATAAGACCTAAAGGTCTAAAGTGTGGCTACTATAGGTAGGATATTTGATTTTGGGAGTGGATGTCTTATCTAAATAACAACAGACTTGGTCTGAGGTGTGGTTACTCTTGACCCTCAAGGCCAGATAATGAGAAACTGAGTCTATGGTGTGGTTATCAAATGTTTGGAGAATTAAGGGAAGAAAGTATATTTGCTCCTTGTACATGATAAAGAAGTCTTTTGCCATGTTCCCCTTTTTTTGGTTGGGGTATTTAAAAATGTTGAATAAACTTGGGGTGTCCAGTATTTACTGGATTTCCCTCCCAACTCTAAAAAAAAAAAAAAAAAGACAACTCTGTATTTAACATTCCTGGTTTCCCCAGACCTTTGTACTCCAAACACAACACAAGACAGTTACATGGCACACGCTAATAGGATATACTGAAGAGGCAGAGGCTGGAGGATCGCCAGAATGATATGAATGCAAGACACCCATTTTTTCAGCTCAGTTTCCTTTTATTACCAATGATGCAATGGTGCCTGACAGAAACAGTGGTGTCTGTTCTCTTTTTTTAATTTTTATTTTTAAATTTAAATTTAAATTAGAAACAAGGTTGCTTCACATGTCAATTCCAGGTCCCTCTCCCTTTCCCTCCCCTTCTCCCACGCCCTCCCACCAACTCCTCCAATATCCCCTCATTTCCCCAGGGAGGGTGAGGCCCTCCAAGGGGGTGTCCATAGTCTGTCATTTCATCCAGGGCAGGGCCTAGACCCTCCCCCAAGAGTCCAGGGTGAGAGTGCATCTCTCATTGTTGGATGGGAGTCCAAAGTCCATTTGTATACCCGGGATAAATACTGATCTACTGCCCAAGGCCCAATAGATTACCTAGGCCTCCTCACTGACACCCACATTCAGGGGGTCTTGATCAGTTCCATGCTGGATTCCCAGCCATCAGTCTGGGATTCAAGAGCTAATCCTTGTCAGGTCAGCTGTTTCTGGGGGTTAAACCAGCCCAGTCTTAACCCCTTTGCTCATCAGTCCTCCCTCTTTGTCACTGGGTTCCTTGAGTTCAGCTCAGTGTTTATCTGTGAGAGTCTGCCTCTGCTTCCATCAGCCAATGAATGAAGGTTCTGTTTCCTAGACTCTCTGGCCATGGGATTGTAGGTTGGCACTCCCCAGATCTATGTCTAAAATCCATATATGAGAGAGTACATGCCATGTTTCTCTTTTTGAAGACACCCATTTCTTATAGTTACTTTTTTTGCTGTTAAACTGATGTTATCCTCTTTCTTTGAGAGTTGGTAATGGCTGTACAATGTGTATGGTGACAGCTACTTTTTAACCAGGGTGCTTTATTCGCCAGGAAGTGATTAAAGTGTTTCTCAAAGCCACTGATTTTAGGGGCTACAATGTTTTACATTGGAATATAGAGCCTTGCTAAATTAATTTATTAGAAGCATAATTCAGATCCTTTAAGATAATGATCATGTTATCATAGCGTATGAAATTAGACATTCACATTTTAATATAATCTAAGCATTAATAGCTCTTGGTAAGGGCTAGACCACATGCAGTTTTACCTGGTGTGGGACAGGAGCAATAAATCTCGCTCTTCTGGGAACACAGATACTGAATGTATAATATCTCAATTATCTTTCAAAAGAAATGTGATAGTGGGGATTCTGCTTCGAACAAGAACTACATGTGGGCTATGCCTGTGGCTGGATCCAGAAGAGCAAAGTACAGTGGTGAAATTTTTACTCCCCGGTACTTTATGTCCGTGTAGTCAGATGTGTATTCTGCTTTTTAAAGTTTTTTAAAAATTATTTTTGTTGATGTGTAGGCATGTGTGCATGTGTAAATATATGGCACATCTATATAAGTGCTTGTGGAAGCCAAAAGAGGGCATCGGGGCTCCTAGAAGAGCAACAAGCACTTTTACTGCTAAGTCATCTCTCCCTCAACAAGGCATGCATTTATAATATCAGCAAACTCTCAAAAGAAGGCATGCCATACTAAGAAGATATCCCTAGGCTTCCTCTCTGTTCTCTCTTTCCTCCCCCTCCTTTCCTTTTCCTCTTTCTCTTCCTCTTGCTTCTCCTCCTCCTCTTCCTCTTCTTCTGCAACATGGTCTCACTAGTAGTCCTGACTTGATTCTCAGTATTAAGTTTTAAAATTGTATTAATGCAGGTTTTGAAGTAAAGTATAGAATTGCAGCCTTCGTTTGACTGATCTGGCTTACGAATGTGCCAACGGACTGTGCACTTCTTCGTCACTTTGAAGCTTATACTTGATGACTGTCTTATGTCATTTTTTAAAATTTGTGAATTATATCATTTAACAGATAATTTCTGGTAATAAGTTTCTTCACTGCGCCTAAGCTAACAGACAGTGTACCTGACAGGTTGGAGCTCAGGGCAGCTTAGTTCTTCCAGGGCCATGTAGCTATCACAGCCCTCAGGCAACCAAGGCTCATCTCTCAGTTGCCTGTCTCTTGTGCTCCTTAAATTGTAGAATCTTAAGCAGGAATGTGACACCTTAAATCTTGGAGATGTGGGAAGATGTCTGTCTCATCTAATCCTCCAGTGATTAATCTTAACATATCTCCATGACTGTCTTTCTTGGGGCTCATTTACAATCTATGTACCTCTGTTTGGATCTGTTCTCTGTACCTTTCAAACCTCAGCTCTCCCTCAAATCCTCCAAAAGCAGATCGGTCTTCAGATGAGCTGCATTAATGGTGCCCGTTACTCCGTGTGTTTCTTTGGTTCTTTTCAGAAACGATTGAAGCCAATGTATTTGTCATCTGAATGTAGTCATCCCAGATCTTGGGCTGTGGCTTTTATATTGATGATTTTTCTAGTGTCTTGTTCCATGTTACGGTTTGGATATGAAATGCCTCCTAAAGGACTCACAGTGATAAACACTTGTTGTTAGCTGATGAACTTTGCTCTGGGAGATAATTGGATCCTGGCTGTATTTTATTTTTGACCTTATCAGTGTATTCAGCCACAGGTCCATATGTGAAAGGCCTGGTGAAGTTGGATCCTGGCTAGAGAAAGAATGTCACTGGTGTCCCTAGGAAAGGTGTGTCTCTCACCACAGGGCCTTCCTTGTTGCTATTGCTTCCCAGCAGTAATAATGAGCGAGTGGCTCTGCTCCCACACGTTGTCTGGAAGATGTGGATCCCTTGCCTAAGGGACATAACAACAGAGTCTGGCAACCACAGACCGAAACCCTATGAGAATCAGAAACCAAAATGAATGCTTTGCTACTTAAGTTGTTTATCTCATGCATTTTGTCTTGGTAATGAAAATGCCAACTGACACATTTCATATGTATTAGCTGGGGTTCTCTGTGCTCTATATTATACTCTAAGACAGCAAGCATAGAAGCACAGAAGGATTTTAAGGAAAATAGCTGTAGAGAAGAGGAACAGAGGTAGCAAATACTCTCAACCCAGAGATGATTCAATAAATCATCATATCATTTTGTTCTGGTCAGGAAGATGCGGTAGTTTCACTTAAGTTTATAGTTATTGCATTGTTGTCAACTAGGTTACTTGGGTCCAGATTTTTAAAAAGGGGCAGCTTTGGAGGGTCCTTATTTATGGACAGTGTTTAGATATCTTTGTGAACAGGCAGAATACTGAGATAGGAGATGTGGCACAGATTTTTCTACTGGATTAAGGAATTTATCTTTCTAGTCCAAGTCAGTCAAGTGAGTGTCCTTTTTTACCTGTTACAACTGTAGGAACTGTTAGTATTCAGGCATCTGTGCTGGCCTGCCCTTGAGGGTTCTGACAGAATATCAACTGAGAACCTCCTGTGTACAATTTAAAGAGTCCTCTCTCTCTCTCTCTCTCTCTCTCTCTCTCTCTCTCTCTCTCTCTCTCTCTCTCTCTCTCTCCACTCTTGTACCCAGAGACCAGTCTCTGCTCCCCATCTCTGCCCCCTTTTCTGCCCCTTCTCTGTTCTTCCAATAAGCCTCCCATGTGAGACTTGTATGTTGTGATTTCTCTTCTTGGTATTTTGTAAATTACGACAGGAACAACTGCCTGGTTTCCTAAACGTGCTCTCTGTCCAGCAGTAAGCTGAGAATGGTTAATACAGTGAGCAACTTCCCATGCAAGCTTTGGCATCCTTCCCAGTGATGCTGTTATCTTTTGCTTCTCTGCCACTGCACAGAGCTTTTCTTTATATTCAGGCCCCACCCCACTCCATGGCTGCCACTGCCCGAGTGGGTTCTGTAGACAGTCCAGCCAGCTCCCCTATACAGTCTCTCCTTTGTAGGGTGAGTGTTGAGCTCCCCAGTTCTCCCCCAAACAGTTTTTAAATTTCTCTTCCACTGTATCCTATACCATAGAGCTTTCAAATAGCACCATTCTCGGAGCCAGTACTGACAAAAGATTGACTTCTTTTAAGGTAGTATAGATCTCTTCTGGTTAGAAATAGCTTACATTTTATTGGAGTACTGTACTCTCCAGTGCCTGTTTGCACTGGTGATTTGTACAGAAGAATGAAGCAGAGAATGACGGAAATAAAAAAAATGAGTTTTGTAAATGTATTGAGTCCAAGCATGGCCAAGGGAACTACAGTGACAAACGTCACACTGCCAAGAGTGACAACTGCTTCTGATTTACCCCGACTGATGAAGGGATCACATTGGAGAGCCACAGCTTCAGAGGAGGAAGCTGAAGGCTGTAGGGCAGGTACTGTGTGGCCTGAGGTGCTAAATCTATCATCACCCTGGCTATATGTAACTCGGGAGATGAAAGGGTATGAATGAACTAGCTCAGCAAATTCCATACACAACAGTGGCCACTGAACTTTCTAAATATGACAAAGGAAGAGACATATTTTCCTGTCTGTTGGCAAGAGATAGATGAGCCTCCGTGACTCCATAAGAAGTGATGGAATCTATCCCATTATAATCAAACTCCAAGACTGCCTACTTTGCTTGATAAGCACCTCACATTTTACAAATGCTCTTACCCTTTGTTCTTCTAAGTGGTCCATCTCCCCTAGGTCTTCTGATGAAAGAAGAAACTTGTCTATAGATTTATAGTCCCCCAGACCCTGCAGAGAAGGTGGGAGACCATGGACATCTGGGCATCTTGTGTCTTAGAAAGGAATGTCTCGGGCAGCATGAGTATGACCAGCTTTTCCTGAATACACCCTGTGTTTGTCTGCCTCTACTGGGTACATCCCATTAGTGAGCCTGAGGGACAGAAGTAGACTTTCTGAGAGCTGTTTATGAGAAAACAGAGCTTTTACAGTGAGACTTCATTTTCTTGAAGTGGACACAGCTGCTCTCTTTCGAATATCATATTTCATCCCCCTAGGTCGACTTTACCTGTCCAAGGAAGATCGACTGTCTCCTTCAGAGGACGCTGTCATAGCATGGCTCCCATTAACAAAGCGCCTTCCTGCTCCACTTGAGGAGACTGAATGTAGACAGATACCTTTGGATAACACAGCTTCAATTTTCCATTTTTTGGCACCCCCAATGTTCACCATCCCACTGGAGTTTCTCTCCCCAAATAATGTACTTGTTTTCTGTGAATCTAGTAGAACTTGACTTTGGCACTCCACTTCCCTGTGCCCCTTTCTCCCTTGATGAGGTCAACCCCCTGCCCAGTAGCATCCATTCTCTGACAGCACGTTGTTATCATTCCTCTGGCAAGACCAGGCAATCATTGTTAGAGTAAAGTCAGGTCATTGGGACTTTCTCTGTCCTCAAAGAGCTGCATTAAAATTTTGAAGGAAGAGTCTCCAAATGCTTAAGTATTAGATTTTAAAATGTGGTCCTACTTTGGGACTTTTTAGAAACCCCTCAGCCACACTCCTTGGTTTGACACTCTCCCTGGAGATGTAGAATGAAGGCAATGCTTCCTAACAGAAGGACCAGATACCAGAGGCTCAGCAGCTTGCAATTTGCCTGTAGGTATAGGGAGTCTCAAAATGTTGTCTCCTGTTTTCAACCTGTTGAGGAAACTCGGTTTTGATTCAAAGTAAGACATAAAATCATGTATTTTGTGTTATTCTTTTCACTCATGTTCTTTCTTATTACCACCACAAATGAGTTAGTGAGTTTTGGAGAGGAGTCTGAACATCTCAGATGTTAGCTGACTTAATCAAGACCATACACCTAACAAAGACTCAAACCAAGAGCTGTTTTGTAATCTCACCCTGAATCAACCTCTTTGACTTTGTCCATGTCTTGTAATTATAGAAATTTAAATTTGTCCATTAACCTTAAAAGGTTGCTAATGAAACTGTCATGGTTCTGAGTGATGATATCTTCCTATCACTTTCTTAAAAGAAAATCTCCTAAAGGTTCCTATTTCCAGGAGTCACCATTTCCAGCAAAATTTGGAACCCAGCAAAGGTCCTAAGCTGTAGTTACCACCATTACTATCTTCAGAAAGAGTTGGAGGTCCTATTCTTGTTACTTTTAATTTCTAGACATCCCTTGGAACAGCAAGAACATACTTTTTTTTTAAAAAAAGTCACATATTTTAGTTAACTGTTTCCTAACATGTTTCCTTAGGTTGATTGTGAAAGAATCACCTGAAATACTGCTTTTGGAAATGCAAATTTACAACTCTTGTCCTCAAGATTCTGACTCAGGGGGCTGGGTTGGGGGGCATCTTAGTGGGTTGATGCGAGCATATCTGGAAGCTCTGAAGCTTGCTACAAAATGCTGTCATGAAGTTGGAGATCAGAGTTTGGCCTTGACTTTTATTATGGCTGACTATTATATCAAGTGGTTATTGTACATTTGCTGGAGCTGAGCATGCTCACCTGAGGGGTAGGAGTGAGGCAAGTTGGGTTTTGCATTTTCATCTCTTATATGGCAATGGGTAAGAGTGGCAATTATGTCATGAGTATTAACATAGGATTGCATGCTGCACAGTAAGAGTTTTTTATATGTTCCTTTCCTACAGATTCCAAGACAGCATGCAAAGGGTCCACGTGGAATGTCTGACCAGATTTTATTGGTGAGTGAGAGTTTCTCCTTGCAAGGAGGAGAGATATATTCCTTCCTGACATTTCAGGTGTGATTTTGCCTGTCAGTTTCCTCTACCTGTTGGATTTCTTCCAACTCTAAAATTGTATGGACTAGCTCTTTAGCTTCAACCTGAAATTTGACACTATAGAGAGAAAGGCTTCTTCTTGCCTCAAGAATCCTTTGTCTGTGGCCTTTCTCAAATTGCTTCCATCATTAGTAACATCATTAGTTTCCTTCCTGCCATCCAGTGGGAAGATTACTCAGAGCTTGTCCTAAACTTGAAAGTGCATTAGAAGACATTAGGGAGATTGCCATTACTGCAGTCCCCCAGGTTCATCCCTGTACAAGTCTGGTTCATGAGAGCTGTGCTGATTGATACTCAGGACATGGCACACAGAAAACATTCTGGCAATTTCTGTGCAGATGATTTGAAGAACACACTTGGAGAAAAGACAACTTTAATTGCATGTTCTGATCAAGTCTATACTCAGAACTTCCATCATGAGATTTGTGGCATTTGGAGACAATGCCTAAGGCTTACCCTTTCCTGATCTGTGAAAAAAGCATTTAGAAAAGCTCTGTATTGAGAGTGAGTTCTGCAGACCAATAGACTCTTACCTGGAAGCATGCCACTTGTGCAAAATTTCAGACCCAGTTCAAAACTCTGCATGGGAATTTAGATTTTGATGAAACCACGAGGGGATGAGTCCTCATTAGCAGGAAGCATGCTGTCAATATGAGACCATGACTTTGGGGTGAAGCTGAATTTGAATTCAGTCTTTGTGTCATAATTTATTATCTGTATACACAGTGTCAGTATCTTGGCTTCTCTGAACATCTTTGTTCCCATCAGTGAAACTGCTGAGTCATAAAAACTGCAAACACTGTTGGATTTTGCCCTTACCAGCTTGATTGGTGGCCTCTAGAATTCCTGACAAAGTAACACTTAACAACTGTCAGTCTCTGTCTACTTTTATTAAGTAACAATGCTCAAAATCCATATGGGGAATGTGTAAATGGCTTAAGAAATCTAATTATTGTTCACACACTGCAGGTGAACAACTTAGATATACAGAAGTATACAAAAAATTGCTTGAGAGATATAAAAGACTGTCTGCAAAGAGGAGGCCAGGGATACCTCTTAAGAGACTACAGGGTAAAGGAAGATACAAGCTTAGTTGCCGTGGGTTACAAAAGAGTTGTTTGTTCATTCCCAGCAGATTCACGGCATTCAACACTGAAATTAGATACTGGCAGAGGAAGACAGGCAGACAACTATGCCAACTTGTCCATCACTTTCTGGAAGGGGTTGAGGACAGCAGTTCTCATGGGAATGAATTCTAGCTTTCTGTCTCATGCTTCCTTAGTTAGGGTTCTATTCCTGTGAAGAGACACCATGACCACAGCAACTCTTATAAAGGAAAACATTTAATTGGGGCTGGCTTACAGTTTCATAAGTTTAGTCCATTATTATCGTGGAGAGAATCATGGTGGCATTCAGACAGACATGATGCTGAAGAAGGAACTGAGAGTTCTACATTGATCCACAGGTCACAAAAGGAGACTATGAACCACACTGGGCATAACTTGAGCATGTAAGACCTCAAAGCTCTCCTCCACAGTGACATACTTTCTCCAACAAGGTGACAACTACCACCACAAGGCCACAGCTTCTTATAGTGCCACGCCCTATGGGCCTTTGGGGCCATTTTCTTTCAAACCACTGCAAATGCTAAATCATAGGGTGGCTGTGCCAGGATGAAATATATGAGAGCTTTGTGCTTTGAAGAGGCTTTGCCTAAAGCATCCAGAGAGGGGCATTTCAAGAGAGCTGTGAGGGGATATTTCTATCACAGCATATCAAGAACTCACAGTATTACTTTTCATCCTGAATCAGTAGCTCTCTGAGCCTATTGTTAATGGTACAGTCTCTAAAGCCAAACCACTGAATTGGAGTCTTTACTAGGCTATTCACTACCTGTGCAGTTTTGGACAGCTTACTTAATTAACCTCTGTGTCTTTCTATTATTCAATATGAAGATAGTGACAGAATGCATGCCATGAAACTATTGTCTGATGACACATCTCAAAGGCCTAGCACAGTTGAAGACCATTTTAAATTTATGTACCACTGAAGGATGTAACTAATTAACATCCATAATTAGGGAAAGCCTAGGAATACACAAATGCGTGGGTCAAATATGATGCCTTTGTGCCTCTAATTGACCTTGAAATGTTTGGCTTGCATCCAAAGTCGTTTCTGTCAGTTACTCTTAATACAACTCGTGATGATGGCACTCACATCATAATGTAGACATTTCTAAGAAAGGGAGCATGTGCTCAGTGATAGTGAATGAAGCTAATTGTCCTACTTATAAAGACTGCAGTGATGAAACTGCTCCAGCTTTTGTAACAGTGATAGTTGATAGGATCCCCTGGACACAGAAGTCTGCCCCCTCTGTAATGCTGATGTTTCCCTATCTCCTCTCCACTCTGTAGTGGGGTGCTTCAGGTCCTCCATCCTACCTCTGCACCCTCAGACTCTCTCTGCTTGTAGCTTCTTATTGCTGTTATTCCTGTCCATATGTGAGCAAAGCATTCTGTGTTTTCCATTGACAAAAACAATGTTTTAAAAAATTAGATCAACCTAGAGAATATCCAAGGAACCACATGATCAGTTGTGGTCAAGCACTGACTGTAAATCTGTCTGACAAACCGTGAATAACTTGGTTAATTATCCAAGAATGAGTCCCCCATCAGCCATGACCAGGGTTAGGTGGCTCATGAACTTAAGGTGATATGTGATACAAAAGCAAATTTGTTGATGGATAGTTTTGTGCCATTTGAATCTTCACACCTTTAAGGGCAACTCATGGGGCACCAAAGGATGCTTATGTGACTGTCACCATCAGCAGTGCTGTCTTCAACACAACTTTCACCTTGACAGCAATTTACTTCTTGCTGGGTACAGGTAAATGCCTTATAGTTCATTATTCAGGAGTCTGTGGGAAGAAGAAGGCACATTGCAGTCTAGCCTAGACTACATAACGACACCTAATTTCAACAAACTAACAACTAAAAACAAACAAAGCCCATGGTACTACTTAGTAGCTTTTGACCACAGTCAGTCCTTCCAAAAATGTACGAATCAAGTCTAATCAAATAATTAACCTATTAGTCAAGTAAATGTGATGCTGTGGAATCTTAGAGGGTATCTTTCAAGTTAAGTAATTTTGGCTTAATGTCATTACCATACTTTTTCTTTATACAACAATCAGCTAGCAATACAAACTATATGCTTTGCCCACTCATATTCCATTCATGATAAAGAACACAGGCACACATTTTTTTCCTAGCAATAGCCCTAAAAATAGAATCCAATTACTAAGATGCAAGTTAAAAGGAGCCAGGGCCAGAAGACAGTTCCTTTTCTCATTGTTCTTACTGTGCCTTTATCCATCACACACCTCTTTCTACCAACCTTGACTCTCATACTGTTGCTAACAAATGCAGTAAAGATGTCAGTAACTCAGATCAATGCAGCTTCACTCACGTTATACCAAGTCTGAGACTAGTGAAAGGTCAATACAGAAGACTTCAATGATGTTACAGTATTTTCTAGACAAGTTCTGCTCCAAATGATAGAGCAGTGGTCAAACAGACAGAATGGAAAGATGAATTAAGCAATGCATTTCTTGATAATTTCTTTTAGGCGCTGGAATAATACTCTTGTTCCTAAGAGTACTAGATTGAAGGCTCCCAGCATCAGGGGCTGGGAAAGAACAGCTGATACCTACTCAGTTGATGGTTGTTAAGGATATAGAGGCATGTTCTCTGAAGGAAAAACACAGTTTACACCACAAGTTAGTAAGGAAGAGGGCACTCCCAAATGTGAATATCCTGGTGACAAGATGTGGTATTTGCTGGATGTGTGCTAAAATTGGAAGTTTTTAAAGTGCAAATGATATCTGGAAGTAAAACAGGACTAGGGATTTGTTTCAGCAACATCCCAAAGCTGTTCTTCAATGGAGAGACAGAGAAGGATGAGTACCCAGGCTATAAGATGAAAGGTGACCTTTAGCGATTTTACTTACAGGTCCACAACTAGTCCCTAGCATGTGTCTTTATCTTCTGTGACAAGCACACCTGGGACCTTATCTAACTGCTTGCTATTATGTCTGTGTTTTTTAAAGAACGTAGCATTGCCAGGGCAGGGGAGCAGTAAGGCTTAAGTTTAGTACTATGATAGATGAGTTTTGGTGAATTCTTTCCTAAATTCTATTTATATACCACACAGCTAAGCTAGCCTTAATCGTTTGGTTTATTGACAATACTTTTGTAAAACCAATAATAGGACAAATGGTAATACAATTAATATAATTTGAACATTCATTGTTCTAGTCTGATCTTTAATACTCAGAGTGCACTCTATTCCAGTTATGAGTCTATATAAACACAGGGACAGCTATGAGAGTTTATATTCAGGCAAAGATTATATACCACTGGCCAATTCAAGACACCATTTCTCAGAAAAAGCTGTGCTAAAATGAAACCAAATTTCCCTTCTGTAGTGAAACATTGGAATTCAGCAGAGCGCCATCACGCCTTCCTCTGGGCTTGCCCACAGTGGTTTGGAGGGCTGCTCTTGAGGACATTTCCGGCACTGGGAGATACACAGAATATTGAGCTGCCACAAGTAATTGCTTTCACTGACGGGCAGATTACATCATAATGTTGCAACACAGCTTGCTCTAGCTTCTCGGGGAGTTGAGACAGAGCCAGAAGTGAGCAGAGGGTCTTGGCTCTCATCCCCGTCGTTCTTACACTCCGAGACTTGCATTTCCTCCAGAGTTTTAATATGAGACTTGGCTCTAACTCCAACAGTGTGGCCCCCATATTCCAGAAGATGAAAGACAGCCATGCAACACATATTAAGGAAATGGAATTTTGGGAGTTTAGGTATCACAATGACATGTACTGTTTGACACAACTTTGAAAATGTCGGCACCTACAGACCTTTGGGATTCCAGCCAAATATCGTGAGAGGCATTGTGATCCCTGAGAGGTCCTTGTTCCGGGTAACCAGCAAGGAAACAAAGAATCAATACACATACAGAGTCATATGTTAAAATTATAGCTTTGAATTGAATTTATAGTTTGAATTAAATATAGCTGCTTAATGGGCAGTTGCACTAGAATCTACGGTCTGACCCCAGATTATTTGCTAAAGTCCCATGTGCTAACTGTGCCTACAGTTACTACTATGAGGTACAACTGGTGAGGGGCTAAGGATTGTGCCTTTGACCTATGGGATAACTTTGACGTCCATCTTAATGAATTGCACTTTAACGGATTCTCCTTGTCATCCGGGCCCTTTAAGCCGGTTAACCCATGATGAAGGTGTTCAACTGACTGCTTCCTTTTCTTTTTGACTTGAGAGGCGTCTTCAGTCTACTCTAGTGGGGTGCATTCTGACTCCCCACAGATCGAGGACCCCAGACAATCTTCCAGGACAAGTCTAGGCTCCAATAGAGCTTCACTTTATAAACCTATGTGCAAGGCCAGGGTCAGTCCAGTAGAGGGAGATAGTTCCACTTGACTGAATCGTGCAAAGGGAGAAACTGCCAAGGTGTTGGAAATTCAGCCTTGTTCTGGCACACTGACTGGAGGGTGGAAGGTATTTTCAAGCAGAAAAAGCCACATTGGAGAGCATATCCACATGGGAATTAGCATTACTTGATTAGGAAACTACAATCTCATTACATAAAGTGTGGAGGGTTTATGTAATCGGTGTAGAGAGAAGCCAAGGAAGATAAGACTAGAAAAATAGTAGCAGATGGTGAGTGATCTCTAAAGCTGTGCAAGAAGGCTTTGACTTGATCTCGCATATATCAGGAATGCTGTGGATAAGGGTGACAAGCTTGGAATCAAATATATTTCCTGGTAAATTTTGTGGAGTGTGCAATGAGTCTTCCTGAGATGTCAAGGGTAAATATGACTGTACAGGATTATAAATGTCACAGTTCAAAGCAGCTATAAGCGTACTCCCTACTTCACCCCCTGCCACCCGCAGCAAGAGGATTTACACTTAGTTTTCACACTGTAACTCCTCCAAGAACAGTTGTGTGAACTCACACCAGGATCCCTGAGAGAAGTTCGGGTCTTTTCAAATTCATTTTTTTCTATGATTCTTGTCTTCCTATTTTTTTTGTGGAAGCTTCTCTGAATCAGAATAAGCTATGACCCTTTAACCAAAGTAAACATTCAAAAAGCCTCACTATAATTTAAATTCTGAGCATGAAGCTCTGTTTTGTTTTGTTTACCTAGAATGCCATAGAGTGTGGAAAATTGGAACAATTTTGGATAGAATTTTCTATTTTCAATTGGCATCCGATGACAATATGTGAATTATACTTCTTTTCTCAGTGTTTGGGGGTATTCTTCCATTTCTTACAGCTCACCTGTGTTTGA
Organism: Mesocricetus auratus; assembly: GCF_017639785.1. Taxonomy (NCBI): domain Eukaryota; kingdom Metazoa; phylum Chordata; class Mammalia; order Rodentia; family Cricetidae; genus Mesocricetus; species Mesocricetus auratus. Next base: position 3,789,118 of record NW_024429203.1, read on the forward strand.
GCAAAATCAGAACCACTCCAGTTGCATTTTGCTGCATTTTCTGAGAGACTATCAGCCAAATCAGACACTCTGAGATATGGTCCATGTTAAATCCTACAGTGTATAATTTGGATTTATTGCCCCTTTGCTCTCTTCCAAGCTATTATTTTACTGGCAGTGAAAAAAGTTGAACCTCTCAGTCTTTCAGAAAGTGTTTTGGAATCAGTATCCTGCTCTCTTACATGAAGCCCAGCTTGAATCATCAAGCAGTAAGGTTTTGTCTCTTGAAAATGACTGAGAAGGATAGCAGGTCCTGAGCAGAGTGCCTGGGGCTCCCTCAGCCAGGAAAATGAATTATGCTTTACTATTTACTTTGACACTGATTATCCTAAACTAACTTCATAGTAGAGACTTCAAAGAAAACGGGATATGTTTCTCATATGATTAAGCAATAAGTTTACATAAGTAATTCTGTCTCCTTGCTGTTTGCATCACTCAAACACATGGTCCCTGCTAGAGAAAGAAAACTTGCACCTTGTGGAGTCCATGATTGCTGATACTCTTCTCACTATTGTGTAGCAAGGCTCTGTTGTGTGTGTGTGTGACTCTACCCAGGATCTCCACACACTGAGGGGAGAAACTGGCCTCCAACTGGTCTACTCAAAGACGACACATGAATCTTTGGATAGAGAAGATGACCAATGAACACATGCTGACTGATAGTCTTGTTGAGAATTCTAGAATGTACCTTTAATCTGTGGTCTAACTTGGGCTAAGTTGTGGACTTCTCTGAGTTTGGAAAGACCTTCATGCAGGGCAGCGGTAGAAGAGAACGCCAGCCACACAGTTCTCACACTTGTGTGGAGGGGCTTTTTCCTCAGATGTCTTCTGAGGTCCTGGGAAAGAGACCCAGGTAAAGGATCCTGGAGCTGCGTCTTAGCATGGAAACCTAGTCCTCAACTGTGGCGTGAGAAGCACTAAGGTAGGCATTTCCCCAATTACAACAGTGTGGACAGGACAGATAGAAAGCACTAGGGCACACTAAAAGTGTTGCAGGTGAGGCACTGGTCATGGCCACATAGACAGTTCTTATTTGGGGGACCACGGGAGAACTGGATGGCCTGAATGGTCAGCATTCCATGGGCTAGGAAGGAAGTGGATTGCTACTTACGTGGAAACCATCAGAGGCTTTGGTATGACAATAAGGCAGCAGCATAGAGAATCTCCTTTTCTAGCAAAGGAGAAAGTCACCCTAATGCTCAGTCAGGGAGAGACAGGGGTGTGTGTGGTAAGTGGAAATGGGATGAAGGTAAGTGTGGTGGGGAGGAGTGACATGAGGGTGGACAGTGGGGAGGAGTGAGCGACATGAGGGTGTGAGTTCCAGCTTCCGATGTTGGGCTGTTGTTGGAAAACTACATATTTTCTGTAATTTCCCAGGTATACAAGTGAGTGCTGGGGAGCTCACATCACTTCACGTCAATTCATGTGCGTCACAAGGGTGAACAGTGTAAATGTTCCCTCCCGTGGTCTCCTTTCCCAAGTCCTCATCATGAATATGGGGCAAAGCCAGCCCTTGCTTCTAAGGTTTAGTTCTCAGTTCTTCATGCTGAAACCTTGTTCATAGACGACACATAAATAAATTATCTGAGCTTGAATGACCTATGAATACTGAAATAAGGCAACTGAGAGATCACTGGAGACCTATGCTCCATAATGGTCCTGTCTGGGAATTATGGGAATAAAGCATGCCCTGATGAGGAAGAACAAGCCTGAGGTTAGGGGAAGAGAGAAGTTGTCTCTCTGATACAAAGCCCTTCTCCTCATCCAGACCCCTGAGTCTAGTTCTAGTTGCCTATTCTGAAATCCATCCAGCATCCCATCTGAAAATCCATCTTTTTTTTATACAGCACAACCTATTCCGAGCACACTGACTCCTGAATTCCCCTCTCCCTTCCTGCTTTGTCAACTGAAAAATTCTCCCATTCTCTTAACCTTCAAACTTAACACTTTTCATTCCTGCCTCAAAATTTTACAAATCTAGAAAAAAATTAAGTATTGTAGTGGATCCTAGATATTTTTCAGATAAAAATAGCCTTTTTTTTGGAGAATTTCATACATGACTACAGTATTCATGTCAATGTAACCATGCCTTCTCACTACTCTTTTCCCCCATGCCCTCCATTCCTTCTGAGATTCAGGAGATCTTCTAAACTAATTGTGATTGTTGTACACATCATGTCTTAATATAAATACAACCCACTGAGTCCATGTAGTGTTGTTCAAATGATTTTGTGTTTTAGGATTACTACTTGGGTTTGAATAACCTATCAGGGACTGCATCACTAGAGGACACTGGCTCTCCCTCTATCAGCAAACATTAATTACCCATTGCTGTAATTTTGAAAAGGCAGTGGGATAAAAACACCTTATGATAGAGCCTGGGTGGTGAGGTTTCTTAGTGGCTGCAGTTGAGGGCATACACTGTCAGAGTACCTAAATACCAAAGACAGGCCCTTAAAGATACCTGAATACTAACCCATAGCTCTTCCTCTATCTAGGGTTAGATCTTATGAGACTCACTCTATTCACATTGGCATGTCAGTTGGTGTTGTCACTGCTATAGTTGTATTTATGAGACCATATTGTTGAGATTTCATGGGTGCCACTTCCCTGTTACATATAGAAGGTGTTATCTCACAGCTGACATGCTAGTCCTCTGGCTTATGCTGTATTTATATGCCCACTTCCATGATGTGATTGAGTCTTAGGAGTAAGGGTTGTGCATTTTGTCCAGTTGTTGATTTCTACATTAGTCTTCATCCACTTCAATAAGAAGATTCTTCAATGAAGACTGAGAGCTACATTTATCTAAGGATATAAGGATAAATATTTCAAGCACAAATAGAAATTATACCGGTTTAAGGAAGTGGCGGTAGTAGGTTCTCCTTTAGCATCCATGACCTTTTTTTTTTTTTCGATTTCAAAACTACTTTCTTTTTTTTTTTTTAATTTTATTTTCCAGTTTAAATTTAGATAAGAATCAAGGTTGCTTCACAAGTCAGTTCCAGGTCCCTCTCCCATTCCCTCCCTTCCTCCCGTGCCCTCCCCCCCCCCCGTTATCCTCTCATTTCTCCAGGGAGGGTGAGGCCCTCCATGGGGGTGTCCATAGTGTGTCATTTCATATAGGGCAGGGCCTAGACCCTTCCCCAAGAGTTCAGGGTGAGAGTGCACCTCACATTGGTCTATTGGAGTCCAAAGTCCGTGTGTATACTTGGGATGGGTACTGATCTGCTGCCCAAGGCTCAATAGATTCCCTAGGCCTCTTCACTGACACCCAGATTCAGGGGGTCTTGATCAGTCCCATGCTGGCTTCCCAGGCTAATGCCTGGGATTCAAGAGTTAACCTTTGTCTGGTCAGCTGTTTCTGGGGGTTAAACCAGCCCAGTCTTAATCCCTTTGATTATCAGTCCTCCCTCTCTGTTACTGGCTTTCTTGAGTTCAGCTCAGTACTTAACCAAGGGAGTCTGCCTCTTCTTCGATCAGCCACTAAATAAAGTTTCTGTTTCCCAGACTCTCTGGCCATAGGATTGTAGGCTGGCACTCCCCAGATCTATGTCTAAAATCCATATATGAGAGAGTACATGCCATGTTTCTCTTTTTGTGACTGGGTTACCTCACTCAGGATGGTTTCTTCTAGTGTCATCCATTTGCCTGCGAATCTCATGATTCCATTATTTTTTTCTGCTGAATAGTACTCCATTGTGTAGATGTACCACATTTTCTCTATCCACTCTTCAGGTGAGGGACATCTAGGTTGCTTCCACGTTCTGGCAATTACAAATAAAGCTGCTATGAACATAGTGGAACAGACTTCTTTGTTGTATGAATGGGCATCTTTTGGATATATGCCTAAGAGTGGAGTTGCTGGGTCTTGTGGTAGGTTTATTCCCATTTTTCTGAGGAATCTCCACACTGATTTCCAAAGTGGCTGAACCAGTTGGCACTCCCACCAGCAATGGAGGAGTGTCCCCCTTTCACCACATCCTCTCCAGCATAAATTGTCATTGGTGTTTTTGATTTTAGCCATTCTGACAGGGGTGAGATGGTATCTGAGAGTTGTTTTGATTTGCATTTCCCGGATGGCTAAGGATGTCGAGCACTTTCTCAAGTGCCTCTCAGCCATTTTAGACTCCTCTATTGAAAACTCTCTATTTAGTTCTGCAGCCCACTTTTTAATAGGGTCCTTTGGTGTTTTGGAGACTTGCTTCTTGAGTTCTTTGTAAATTTTGGAGATCAACTCTCTGTCAGATGTGGGATTAGTGAATATTTTTTCCCATTCTGTGGGCTGCCTTTTTGTCTTGCTGACTGTGTCCTTTGCCTTACAGAAGCTTCTCAGTTTCAGTAGGTCCCATTTATTAATTGTTGATCTTACTGCCTGTGCTACTGGTGTTATGTTCAGGAAGCTGTCTCCTGTACCAATTCGTTCAAGAGTACCACCCACTTTCTCTTCTAAGAGGTTCAGTGTGGCTGGATTTATGTTGAGGTCTTTGATCCATTTGGACTTAAGTTTTGTGCATGGCGATAGACATGGATCGATCTGCATTCTTCTACATGCCAGTCTCCAATTATGCCAGCACCATTTGTTGAAGATGCTCTCTTTATTCCATTGTATATTTTTAGCTTCTTTGTCAAAGATCAGATGTTCGTACGTGTGTGGGTTAATACCCGGGTTTTCAATTCGATTCCATTGGTCTACCTGTCTATTTTTGTGCCAATACCAAGCTGTTTTCAGGACTATAGCTCTATAATAGAGCTTGAGGTCAGGGGTGGTGATGCCTCCGGACGTTGCCTTGTTGAACAGGGTTGTTTTGGCTATCCTGGGTCTTTTGTTTTTCCATACAAAATTGATTATTGTTCTTTCAAGGTCTGTGAAGAACTGTGCTGGGATTTTAATGGGGATTGCATTGAATCTGTAGATTGCTTTTGGCAGGATTGCCATTTTTACTACATTGATCCTACCTATCCAAGAGCATGGGAGATCTTTCCATTTTCTGAGGGCTTCTTTAATTTCTTTCTTTAAAGATTCAAAGTTCTTACGATACAGGTCTTTCACTTGTTTGGTTAGCGTTACCCCAAGGTATTTTATGTTGTTTGTGGCAATTGTAAAGGGTGATGTTTCTCTGATTTCTCTTTCAGCCCTTTTATCATCTGTATATAGTAGGGCTACTGATTTTCTTGAGTTGATCTTGTAGCCTGCCACTTTGCTGAAGGTGTTAATCAGCTGTAAGAGTTCCCTGGTAGAGTTCTTTGGGTCATTGATGTAAACTATCATATCGTCTGCAAACAGTGAAAGTTTGACCTCTTCCTTCCCAATTTGTATCCCCTTGATCCCCCTTTGTTGTCGTATGGCAATAGCTAGGACTTCAAGTACCATGTTGAAAAGGTATGGAGAGAGTGGACAGCCTTGTTTTGTTCCTGATTTTAGAGGAATTGCATTGAGTTTCTGTCCATTTAGTTTGATGTTGGCTGTTGGTTTACTGTATATAGCTTTTATTATGTTTAAGTATGTCCCTGTTATCCCAGATCTCTCCAAGACCTTTATCATGAAGGGGTGTTGGATTTTGTCAAAGGCTTTTTCAGCATCTAGTGAGATGATCATGTGATTTTTGTTTTTCAGCTTGTTTATATGGTGGATTACGTTGATGGATTTTCGTATGTTGAACCATCCCTGCATTCCTGGGATGAAACCTACTTGATCGTGGTGAATGATTGTTTTGATGTGTTCTTGGATCCGATTTGCCAGTATTTTATCAAGTATTTTTGCATCAATGTTCATGAGGGATATTGGTCTGAAGTTCTCTTTCTTAGTTGTATCTTTGTGTGGCTTGGGGATCAAGGTTATTGAAGCCTCATAGAAAGAGTTTGGCAAAGACCCTTCTGCTTCTATTGTGTGGAACACTTTGAGAAGAATTGGTATAAGCTGTTCTTTGAATTTCTGGTAGAATTCTGCACTGAGGCCATCTGGACCTGGGCTTTTTTTGGTTGGGAGACTTTTGATGACAGCTTCTATTTCCATAGGGGTTATAGGTCTATTTAAGTTGCTTATCTGTTCTTGATTTAGTTTTGGCAATTGATAGCTGTCCAGGAAGTCATCCATTTCCTTTAAATTTTCGAATTTTGTGGAGTACAGGTTTTCAAAGTATGACCTAATGATTCTCTGGATTTCCTCAGAGTCTGTTGTTATGTCCCCCTTTTCATTTCTAATTTTGTTAATTTGCGTGTTCACTCTCTGCTGTTTGGCAAGTTTGGACAAAGGTTTGTCTATCTTGTTGATTTTCTCAAAGAACCAACTCTTCGTTGCATTGATTCTTTGTATTGTTTTCCTGGTTTCTACTTTATTGATTTCAGCCCTCAATTTGATTATTTCCTGGCGTCTACTCCTCCTGGGGGAGTGTGCTTCTTTGTGTTCTAGAGCTTTCAGCTGTGATGTTAATTCTCTGGTATAACTGTTCTCCTGTTTCTTCATGTGAGCATTTAGCGCTATGAACTTCCCCGTAGCACTGCTTTCAAAGTGTCCCATAGGTTTGGGTATGTTGTGTCTTCATTCTCATTGAATTCGAGGAAGTCTTTAATTTCTTTTTTATTTCCTCTTTGACCCAGGGATGGTGCAGTTGAGCATTATTCAATTTCCATGAGTTTGTAGGTTTTCTGCAATTTGTGTTGTTGTTGAATTCTAATTTTAAAGCATGGTGGTCTGATAAGATGCATGGAGTTATTCCAATTTTTTTGTAGCTGCTGAGGTTTGATATGTTGCCAAGTATGTGGTCGATTTTTGAGAAGGTTCCATGTGGTGGTGAGAAGAAGGTATATTCTTTTTTATGTGGATGAAATGTTCTATAGATATCTGTTAATCCCAGTTGGGTCATTACTTCTATTAGCCCTTTTGCTTCTTTGTTGAGTTTCTGTTTGGTATTCCTGTCTAGTGGTGAGAGTGGTGTGTTGAAATCTCCCACTATAACTGTGTGGGGCTTTAGATGAGATTTAAGTTCTAATAATGTTTTTTTAACGAATGTGGATGCCTTTGTATTTGGGGCATAGATGTTCAGAATAGACACTTCCTCTTGGTGGGTTTCACCTGTGATGAGTATGTAATGACCTCCTTCATTTCTTTTGATTGATTTTATTTTAAAGTCTAGTTTGTTAGATATTAGGATTGCTACCCCGGCTTGTTTCTTGGGTCCATTCGATTGAAAAATTTTTTCCCAACCTTTAATTCTCAGGTAATGTCTGTCTTTAAGGGTGAGGTGTGTTTCCTGTATGCAGCAGAAGGAAGGGTTCTGTCTTCGAATCCAATCTGCTAGTCTGTGTCTTTTTATGGGTGAGTTAAGGCCATTAATATTGAGGGATATTAATGACCAATGATTGCTCATCCTTCTTCGATTTGCGATGGTTGTTGTTGGTGGAATTATGTGTGGAATTTCACCCCTTTGTTCTTTTGGCTGTTGGTAGAGAGAGATTCTCTAATGCTTATGTTTTTCTGGTTGTAGTTAGCTTCCTTGGGTTGGAGTTTTCCTTCCAAAATTTTCTGTAGGGCTGGGTTAGTGGACACATATTGCTTGAATCTAGTTTTGTCATGGAATATCTTGTTTTCTCCGTCTATAGTGATTGAGAGCTTTGCTGGGTATAGTAGTCTGGGCTGGCATCCGTGGTCTCTTAGTGTAGGTAGAATATCTATCCAGGACCTTCTGGCTTTCAGCGTTTCCATGGAGAAATAAGGTGTAATTCTGATAGGTCTGCCTTTATATGTTACTTGACCTTTTTCCTTAGCTGCTCTTAATATTCTTTCCTTATTCTGTATGTTTGGGGTCTTGATTATTATGTGGCGAGGGATTTTTTTGTGGTCCACTCTATTTGGTGTTCTGTAGGCTTCTTGTACCTTCATTGGCATGTCTTTCTTAAGGTTGGGAAAGTTTTCTTCTATGATTTTGTTGAATATGCCTTCTGCCCCTTTGAGCTGGATTTCTTCTCCTTCTTCTAAACCTATTATTCTTAGGTTTGGTCTTTTCATGGTGTCCCATATTTCCTGGATGTTTTGTGTTAAGGATTTGTTGGATTTAAGGTTTTCTTTGGTTGATAACTCCATTTCTCCTAGCGTATCTTCAACACTTGAGATTCTCTCTTCCATCTCTTCTATTCTGTTGGTAATGCTTGTATTGGTAGTGCCTGTCTGTTTGTCCAGCTTTTCTATTTTCTGCCTTTCTTCAGATTGTGTTTTTTTTAATGACTCTATTTCAGTTTTCAACCCTTGCAGTGTTTGCATTGCTTCTTGCAATTTTCTGTTTATCTGTTCGTCCGTTTGTTGCCTTTTATGAATTTTTTGTTTTGTTCTTTCTTCCATTTCTTGCATTTTTTGGTTTGTTTTTTGTTCCATTTCTCGCATTTTGTGCTTTGTTTCTTCTTCCATTTCCTGCCTTTTTTGGTTTGTTTCTTCTTCAATTTTTTTTCATTTTTTGCTTTGTTTTTTCTACCATTTCTTGCATTTTTTGCTTTATTTCTTCTTCCATTTCCTGCCTTTTTTGGTATGATTCTTCTTCCAATTCTTGCATTTTTTGCTTTGTTTTTTCTTCCATTTCTTGCATTTTTGCTTCATTTCTTCTTCCATTTTCTGCCTTTTTTGGTTTGTTTTTTCTTCCAATTCTTGCATTTTTTGGTTTGTTTTTCTTCCATTTCTTTGAGGGATTTTCCAATATCCTCTTTTAGGGCCTCTATCATTTTCATGAAAGTGCTTTTAAGGTCGTTCTCTTCTGCTTCGTCCGCATTGGAATGTTGGGGTCTTGCTGGTGTGGAGTCTCTAGAATCTGGCGGTGTCATATTTGTTTTTCTGTTGCTGACTGTGTTTTTGTATTGTCTCTTTCCCATCTCTTCTTCTTGTGGGTGCAGAAAGAGCCCCTTACTGGTCTGGGGACCAGCGTTCCCTTTTGGTGGGTGCTAGCAAGTCCAATAATCTGGTGGTTCTTCTATTCCTTGTCTGAATGCTGGTCCCGTGGGTGGAGAAGAAGAACAGGAATCTGGGGCGCTTATCCTCTTACCTGGTCCCCTGGACCCTATGCTGGGTCCTGTTGTACTTGATCCAGAACAGCTACTCCCCTGGTCTCCCTGGGTCCTCTGGTTTCCTGGTCTCGTTGGTGGGAGAGAAGACCTGGGGTCTGGGTGCTTGGCTCCCGCCGGGATTGGGAGCTCTGTGCAGTTCCCAGGGGATCTGCAGGCACTGGAGCACAGGCCGGGAAGCCGGCCTGTTTACCTGATGCTGCTGGAAGAACCGCCGCTTCGCTGGTCTCCCAGCCTCCTCTCCTTTCCTGGTCTCGTTGGTGGAAGAGAAGACCTGGGGTCTGGGTGCTTGGCTCCCGCCGGGATTGGGAGCTCTGTGCAGTTCCCAGGGGATCTTCAGGCACTGGAGCACAGGCCGGGAAGCCGGCCTGTTTACCTGATGCTGCTGGAAGACTAGCATCCATGACCTTAACATCGCTGGTAACTGGCTAGGTTTGCAGTACTAAGCCTGAATTTCCTCCTACTGAGTAGATCTTAAGTTCAATTAGGTGGCTGTTGATTTCCCCTAGTACAACAGTGCTGCTATTGTACCCTTGGGGTTACCATCTATGCTGGTAATTGTGGTTTACAAGTTTACAGTTGGGTAGGACTATTGTTTTTCTCTCATGGCAACTTGACCCCTAGTCCTCAAGGACCAAGCTTCCAAGACAGTTCCAGATTGATACCTACAAATCCTATGTCTAAAGTGTGTGGTGTCATTAGCAACTGTGTATTACTTTCACATTCTGGAAGCAATTAAAGTCAATGGCAATAGCCTATGTTGTTTGGGGAGTCTCTTGGACTATCCAGGCTGACAATTTGAAAGGAAATTTCCTATGCCTAGATTTTTGTAAATATTTAAATTCATATGCTTATTTGACAGGAAGGTATAAGAGAAACTGTCTAAGGAAATCAAGAGGGCTGATTGGAGGGTGTAGAAGGAGAGATTAAATGGAATGGGATTATGTTCTAAAATTTTTTATATGCTTTCACAAACTTGTTTTAGTGAAAACAAGTACCAAAAACAACAAATTAAAGTATTATTTTTCAAAGGTTTACAAAACATTTTCATATCTGTATTTGTCCATTTTCATAGCTATAATGAAATTCCTGAGGCTAGATAACTTTGTAAATTAGGTATAATTATCTCATAGTTCTTGAAACTAAAGACCTAGCAACATATCTTATGAGGACCTCATGGCAGATGGGCTCACAATAGTAAGAGCTTATGTCAGGGAGGAAGAAATCACATGTGGAAACAAAGGGCCTGAGAAGAACTGCGGTCCATGTTTCTTCCCCAACAGCTTAAGGTTATTCCTCCAGGTCCAATCTCAACACGTCTCACCGGTGATCAAGTGTTTAAAACATGAGCTCTAGGGGACAATCTGAGTATAGCAGTACCTAAAACACATGTTTTTAAGTCTTTATGACAATTGCACCTCAAATTGAATGGTGAATTGTACTTCACTATCACCAAACCTGCAGAATCAGAGCACATATCCGTTCACTCTTGGGCTAGTGCCATATGTCACTCTCATCTCCACATATCCTACTATGTTCAAATTTAGATTATTTACCCGTTTCTTGGACAACACATCCAGGTCTAGTATGCCTGGTCAGGGCTGGTTGGTCCCAAGACAAGAAAAATAAGCTTCCCACCATTTACTGGGGAAGCGTTTCAGCTCACAGTGTCCTCAGACCCAGGACTTCTCGCATCAGCACCATTGCTGCTGGTCCCCCGGGTTGGTTGCTTCCCCTTTCTCCCCATCATTCTTGCTAATTTCTACTAAGAAAGCTGAGTTGGTTCTCACTCTGCTGATAGGTGACTCTTAGTGCTTCCGACCTTGAGTAGTTCTCAGAAACACATCACTGAACTCACAGTGAGCATTCAATTAATATCTGAATTAAATTATATTCTGTCATATCAATCTCAATCTCTTTTGTGGGTAAAAGTATTGTTCTTTAAACTACAGTCAAGTTCTTTGGATTTTTTATTTAATTTTTAAAAAAATTTACATAGCAATCCCAGTTCCCTCTCTTCCCCTTCTCCTGTCCCCTAATTCCCCACTTCCCACCCCCATTCACTCCTCTGAGTGGGTAAGGCCTCCCTTGAGGTGTCAACAAAGTCTGGCACTTCAGGTTGAGGCAGGATCAAGACCCTCCCCGGCCCCATATCAAGGCTGAGCAAGGTATTCCACCATAAATGTGTTCCAAAGAGCCAGTTCATGCACCCAGGATAGGTAATAGGCCCAATGCCAGTCCCCCACCCAAAGATCAAGCCACATAACTGTCACCCACATTCAAAGGGCCTACTACTTCGGTCCCATGCAGGTTCCCCCGAGGTCCTTGGATTTTAATAAATGCTGCCAAATTGGATTTACTGACTGATACGTTGGAAATATAGACCAAGTATTTAAAAAAATTGTCCATGGGTCTAGCAACATCATATTTAAACCAAAAAATGTATGTAGTCACCTGAAAAGAGGATAAATGTTGGGATGAATTCCTGAGCTCACAATACTCTGCTGTGAGTTATGACAAGCTCTTACTTGTGACAAACTCTGTCTTTTATTCCACTGGTGCCTGGGATTGAGCCTAGGTCATTGCAGACCTAGTTAAATGTTTCACTATCGTGACATACCCCCAGCTCCTAACTTTGTCATTTTTATCTTTTAACAATATTTTGAGAATGTTTCCTGAGATGTGGGACTGTTTAGGAGGACAATGAAAAGGAATGTTTGTCCTCTCTGGACTTCTGCATTTGAGTGAAGAACTGATCGTGTTTATCAGTACTTGACCCGTTGCTACAGCAAATGCCGCTTAAGCTGCCAAGCTGTTCTACAGATGGTTATCAGTATTACACACATCATAAAAAAGCAGGCTTGTGGGGAAGGGAGCTTCCAAACGAAACTTGAGTATATGATAGTACTCCAATTAAGAGAGAGAACTTCCCAGAAGAGCTGTTCTCACTCCCCAAGAGTGATGGCTCCAATATTTTCATTCTGAAATTTTGTCTCTCTGCTCCTGTCAAATGAGGAACTTGGGGGAGCCCTTTTTCAAGGCTACTTGCATGTACCCAAAATTTGGCGTGGGGTATAAATCAGTATAGATAAAGGATTGTATTGACAACTAAAGACAAGCCTGAGTACCTCTAGGTAGAGATCCTGTTGGGAGTTAGAGAGGCCTCATAGACCTTGAAGAAGTAGGTACTGCCATGTGCTCAATCATTGCAGACTAAAATTTATTTTTCATTATTTTACTTTTAACTTATTTTTTATTAATTTTATTGAGCATACCAAGTAACATTTCAGAATGTCATTCTCTCTCTCTCTCTCTCTCTCTCTCTCTCTCTCTCTCTCTCTCACACACACACACACACACACACACACACACACACACACACTATAATTTGTTCTCTCTTCCTCCTCCCTCCTTCCTGCTGGCTTCCTCCCGCCCTCCCTCCAAATAGTCTCCCTTTCTACTTTCAAAGCAAGACAAATTTTAAAAAGAAGAAGGGTGTGTGTGATTTCTTTCATCAAGCCTAAGTTTTCCCATAAAAGTCCATAATTGATATTTTGGACTCAGCTTCAAAAATAGCCGAGACTTGTAAATAAATGCTTACACTATATGGAAAGGAAAGAGTGTGCCTGGCTGAATAATAAACCTCATTTTGGAGGGGAGCATCAGGTAAGGCCACACTGTCTACTGCCCCATGCTTAGCTGCCACATGGCCAGTGGTGACTGCCTTAGACAGGCACATGCAGGATACATCCTTTGTTGTAGGATCTTCCACCAGGAGCTCTGCCAAAGATTCCACATGGAGCTCGTTAGAGATTCCAGAGTGATATTGGAATGTAGTAAACACTTGCCATCCCTAAGACACCTTGAGTTTTATGACACCTAAAAATTTCCTTGGGTCTGTGGATTGTATCATGGTTATCCTTTATATTATGTCTAATGTCCTCCTATAGATGAGTATATAGCATGTTTATCTTTCTGTGTCTGAGTTACCTCACTCAGGATGATCTTTTCTAGTTCCATCAATTTGCCTGCAAATTGCAGGATGGCATTGTTTTAAACAGATGAGTAACACTCCATTGAATAAATGTACATTTTCTTTATCCATTCTTCGGTTGATGGACATCTAGGTTGTTTACAGTTTCTGACTATTATGAATAAAGCTGCTATGGACATAGCTGAGCAGGTGTCCTTGTGGTATGGTAGAGTGGCCTTTGGGTATTATGTTCAGAAGTGGTATAGCTGGGTCTTGAGGTAGGTCTGTTACCAATTTTCTGACAAACTACCATGGATTTCCAAACTAACTGTACAAGTTCGCACTCCCAACAGCAATGGAGGAGTGCTCATCTTGTTCTACAGTCTCATCAGCATGATCTGTCACTTGTGTTATTGATTTTAGTCATTGTGACAGGTCTAAGATGGAATTTCAGAGTCTTTTTATTTGCATTTCCCTGATGGTTAAGGACGTTGAACAGTTCTTTAAGTGTTTCTCAGGCATTTGAGATTCCTCTGTTGATAATTCTGTTCAGATATGTGCCCCATATTTTCAGAGGTCTGGATGGGAGGGGTAGGCATGGGAACAGAAGGAATCAGTAACGGGGGGAGGATGAAGGGAGAGAATACTGAGAAAGACAGCTGGAATCAGGGGCATCTTTGGGATGAGATAGAAGCCTAGTGCAATGAAAACTCCCAGGAATCTATGACAGTAACCCTAAGACTCCTAGCAATGGGAGAGATGTAGCCTGAACTGGCTATCTCCTGTAACCAGACACATGGAGGACTGGGACCCCAATCCATTCACATAACATCTGACCTAAAATTTCCCTGCCTACAAGATATGCTGGGACATAGGTGGCACAGAAATTATGGGAGTGGCCAACCAGTGACTGGTCCAGCTTGGGACTCATACCATGAGAGGGAGCCCTCCACTGACACTTCCTGGAGGTCCAGGACACAGATTCTGGACAACCCAGAGACTTAGTATAGAACCAAAATGATTGACAAAAAGAAAAAAAGTCAGTGAAATACTTCTGAATGATATTCTGCTATACTCATAGATTGTTGCCTAGCTCAATTGTCATTAGAAAGACTTCACCCAGAAACTGATGGAAACAGATGCAGAGGCCCACAGCCAAACATTAGGTGGACCTTGGGGAATTCTGTGGAAGATAGGGAGGGAGGATGGTAGGGGCCAGAGGGGCCAAGGATACTACAAGGAAACCCACAGAATAAACTAACTTGGGATCATAGGGACTCACAGAGACTAAACTGCCAACAAAGGAATTTGCATGAGACTGACCTAGGCCCTCTGCAGTATGTTACAGTTGTGTAGCTTGATCTTCTTATGGGACTCTTAACAGAGGGAGTAGGGGCTGTCTTTGACTTTGTTACCTGCTTCAGAAACCCTTTCTTCCTACTGGTTGCCTTATTCAGCCTTCATTAGAGAGGAGGTGCCCAGTCTTACTGCAGCTTGACATGTCGTGGCTGGCTGACATACATGGGAGGTCTTCATTTTTCTGAAGAGAAAGGAGAAGGAATGGATATCAGTGGAGGAGGGAAGCTATGGGGAGGGGACTGGAAGAAGAGGAGACAGGGAGGGGAAACTTTATTAATTATTAAATAATTAATAAAAACAAATTTAAAAAGAACATTAAAAATAATTTCCAAGGGACCTCAAAAATGTTAGTAAATTGGCTTAAAGGGAATTCATTCCAATTTAGAAGAGTAAAAATACAGAAAGCCCCACTTCACTTTTTAAAAATAGCATAAAATGAAGGCTGTATGTCTGAAGGGCTTTTGTTTCCAGCAGGTCTGAAAGTAGAGCCTTCCCACAAGCTCACACATCTTCTTCCACCCCATCCCATCAAACCTGGACCAGTACTGTGTCTTTGTCCTTCGTGCTACTCACGTGCCACTTTACTTGCCATCACAAAGGTCAGATCTCTTTGCTCTGCTGTAGGTCTTTTCTACTGGGTATTTCTGGTCCCTTTTAAAGGCTAAGATACAACATCAGCTGATGAGACACAGGTTGGGGAGACTGGCATCTCGAGGGAAAACTGCCTCATTGGCCATGGTGTCTTAGAAGACACAGAAGTATATTTCGAGCTGTTCATGCTCCTTTGGACTCTACTCCCTTTTCTTACCAAATAAAAACTTAGAAAAAGCAGTTTGTGAGTTTATTTAAGCAAATAACGAGGACCCAAAGAGCCTACTTTTTATTTTGTCTGTATTTTTATGTTAGTGCTCATGGGTTCTTGCATGCCACAGTGTTGAGGGTGGAGGCCAGAGGACAAACTGTTAAGGTTAGTTCTCTCCTTCTGCCCTGTGGGTCCTGGGAACTAAAGTTAGGTTTTCAGGAGTGGTGGCAAGTCCTTTCATGTACTAAGTAATCTCACTGGCCCTACTTTTATTTTCTGTATAAAACTGTTGTTGTTTGACGTTTCCTGGAAAGACATAAACAGGTGTGTGTTTACCCTAGATAGCACACATTTATGACACACCAAAGAAATGATTCTACCTACCTTTAGCTAAGTGAACAAATGAGTTTATTAGTATTAGTATTACTTTGGTAACTCAATGTATTGAACAAAATTACCTAACAGCAGCTGCATAACTGACAAACACGAGTGATGACTAATGAAGACTGCATCTCTAGAGTTATCTGCATGAATTATATGCAAGGAGGAAAAGGAGGCAAGTGGATATAGTCTCCCCTCTCCATGAATTTTCTACATCTTATATAACCTAGGTGGGGTATTTTGAGTCTTGTAAGTTACAGGAGCATTCTGAGACTTGTGAGTTTTCTTTTTACCATTAAGTTTGAAAAGTATCTTAATTGTCTTCCCCCATTTAGTAGGAAGTGTTTCAAATTTGAGGAAATGATTATACAGATTCTGAGTTCCTACATCCCACATTAATACAGATTTAGAAAACTTCTTACCATGGCAGTATGTGAGCAAAGCAGGTCATGGTCATCTTTGAGACTTATAACGACAGCAAAAGGAAATTGTGGTCCATAGTCTCCTAGGTCATTGCATAGCTGCTACCTATAACCCTCATGTGAACCTGCTTCTATATCACAATACAGGGACAAGAACACCACCTACCTTTAGCCACATCCATTTTCCCACTCTTCCATTCAGTTGACTAGAGATCAGAGGGAACCATGAATTGCTGACTTTATTCCCTGTATTTCCAAATATCAGCGTAGTCTTTAAGCTAAAAGTCACTTCCCTTAACCATTACTTAGCAATAATACTTAGCTCAATATGCTAAGTGAGATACAAAAGATACTATGATACTATCACAAATCAAATGTGGTATTTGCCCTTGAATAGTTCCAAAATGACTAGAGAACAGCAAATACCTGAAATGAATTTCACCAGTTTTTCTTTCTTTGCTACAAATGACATTGTTAATAAAGCACTAATTCATACAAATATTGAATACCTACTGTATATTCAGAGTGAGTCCGGCTCTGGAGATTCCTATGTCAGAGTTTGCATTAGACAACTTCCAGTTGCACTTAAGTACAACCTCAGAATTCTTCTCAACATAGGGTTCTGGGTAGTACCACCAATCCCCTTTTCTGGTAGAAAAGAATCTCTGTCTCCCTGATCCAACGGCTGGCAGAAGGGGCAGATTCCTTGTTAGACAGTGTAGCAAATACCCTACAGAGGTGCGTGTTAAGCTGTGTGTGAACTTTGAAGGGGTGACCTAACTGCCGGGAAAGCTAAGAAAACTTCTGGAAGGAAAGGCAGTTTCCAAGGGCTTAAAGGAAGGGTAAAAGCTCACAAAGCAGAGTTGAGGAGGAAGGGAATCAGAGAAGGAGGCCAGTGGGATGGGGTGTTTGAAGGAGCAGAGTTCATGACTTGTGTGGGTTATTTCTGCTTGGGTCACTGTTGTAGCAAGCTCAGAAGATGTGACATATACTAAGGACAGGGCAATTTGCTCAGGACCTCAGGGCCATTCAGTGGTAGAGTCCAGAGGTCCCAAGCTATTACCTCAATTGCTTTGAACATAATGAGCACTGTTAAACTTCATCCTCCCACAAGTCCTGAAACATACACTCTTGTTTGTTAGAAGAGCAGAATAATTCTTTGAGAAACCATTTCTCTATTTTCTGCTTTTCCATCTTATCGATAGATGCTCCCACTGCTTCTACACTGTCAGTTCCACTCTTTTGTTCTTTTATTCTAATGCATACCACATCAATTTTCCAAAACACCATGCAATTTATCATGTTGTAAAAAAGTAGATTCCTTGAACTGAAACACCAAGCACATTGTTTATCAGAAGTATTCCATGTCTTTAAACACCAGGATAAAGAGTTATGGCAGCTTCAACATTTACATATTAACAAATGAAATATATATATATATATATATATATATATATATATTGTGAGGAACTGGACCACCTCTGCTGGAATTCTTCGCCTGTGATAAAAAGAACACAACTTTGGAGTAGGTTAGATATGTCCAATTATTGCCCTAATCCCAGGCAAGCCAGGTAGTCAATGCTTGCCACATTCAGAAAATGAATAGGTTGGCTCCCATAGTGTTCTTTCTCAGGATGTTTTCTTATAGCTATTTTGTGATATCCCACACCTCTTGTTCCCATGTTAATCTTATCAAATATTTAGTCAGAAATAGGACTGCTTACTCTACTTTGTACCAAAATTAAATGGTGTCTGATTATCCACAAGATGACCAGAGGGGTCAGTATGAGAGGTCTTGGATCCAGAGTAGGAAAAGAAGTGTGACTAGGATAGGAGAGTGTTAGTTGTCAATCTTTGGGTGAGATAATGGTTGTAGAAAATTGATACACATGGACCCTACATCTCCAGTAGTTTTTCTTGTTGGAGGAAATGGTTGATGTAATGGGGTATAAATTTTCTGATACTCTAATATTTCAAAATAGAAAACTTTTATTGGTAGAATGGAGGCAAAACTCTGTAGACGAAAGAATGGATGGAGTCCTGTGTTAAGGAAAAATGTCTCTGTTGTGATATTTTGTTTATGATCTCATAAAGCATGCCTGAAGATCAGAGTGAAGAGCTAAACCACTAGTTAGTCACACACCTAAGGCCCTAGTTAGCCTTACTGGACAGGTAGTGGTGGCCACATTTTTAATACCAGCACTCAGGAGACAGAGGCAGATGGATCTCTGTGAGTTCAAGGCCACCCTAGACTACATGAGAGTGAATCAGTCTAAAGAGAAACAGAGCTCACACCTTTAATCCCAGCACTAGAGAGAATATAAGTCAGGGGCTCAGGACAGTCTCAGTGCAGTCTGAGGTTTGGTGGAGAGAATTGCAGTCTGTAGTCACTCTGAGGACAGGATCACACCTCTTTGGTCTTAGCCTTGGTAGAGGTAATAACTCTTTAGTGGCTTGGCTGCTTTGGTGTTCTGATCTTCAGCTTGAATCCCAGTGTCTGTCTCTGGAATTTTATTGTTCGTGCCTCTAGTCTCCATCTACACTGATGTAACAAGAGGTCTGAAACCTCCTGAATTGCCAATGCCTCAGTTAGTATGTGTGGGAGGTAGAGACCCATACTCAGAGGCTGCACATAAGCACCAGTTATCACAGAACTCTGTGGGTCTCAACCCTGAGCTATGCTTGTTTTTATTGTCCTTGAATTTGAGACATGGTAACAATGCATTCTCAGTCAGGAATCAAAAACTTGCCTGCACAAATGCATGGATATTTAAAAGGTAGCCCTGCCTATTGTTGATATCAAGACAAAGAAAGTGACCAGCACCCTGGGACTATTCCCAGCCTTTATCCACAGTCTCTTACGGGGAACCATATCACCTCACTATGAGGGTATTATGCCTATTTCCAAACTTCACCTAAATGAATAAATAGTATGTGGAATTTTTCCCTGTTTTTCCATTAATATTCTATCACTGAGATTTATTCACATGACATAAGAATGCAATCTAACCTTGTTCATAGTTCATAATATTTCTACATTCATAGCTGCATGCAAATTTATAGCGTAATCTTCATCTGAAACCTTTATTGTCATGAATATGTCCTTTATTGCTAGTAATAATTCTTGCCACACATTTTGTATTGTCTAATGTTAATTAAGTGTCTTTAGAACTCTTTCTCTCTCTGTTTGCCTTTGCTCTGAATTTATAAAAATTATAAAGCCACAGATTCGACTGATTTTTATACCTAATCAAAAGTAAGTAAAAATAAGAGCAAATCTAGGCACTCTGTAAGAACATGGCTAAATTCAAAGGACGAGGAGAAAAATCATAAAGCATCTAGTTAAAGAGGTCATATGAGTAGTCATGGCAGGTCACACTTGAAATTCCAGGACTCAGGAGGCTGCGTCAGAAGAATTGTCACAAGTTTGAGAGCAGCCTTGGCTATAGGTGAGATCAGATCTCAAAAAAAAAAATCAAAGAAAGAGGAAGTGAGAGGTGGAGGGACCTGGTCAGTAATCTTTCCCATTTCTTTTGGCAGAATGGTATGATGATGAATTTCTTAGTTTTTGTTGTTTAAAAAAAACTTCATTTTCCTTCCACAAATAAACCTGTTATTCCCTTGTGTAACAAGCATTCTTTCCAGCCAGAATGGCCCCACAGCCTCATCATCCCCAAATGAACACATTGATGCTATATTATTTATAATACTGTTGGCCAGTATCTTTGGCTTCTTATTGACTAGCTCTGTCTTAATTATTAACCCATAACTACTTATCTATGTATTTCTACATGGCCTTATCTTACTGGAGAACACCTGACTTGCGTCCTCTCTTCCTGGGCTTACATGTCGACTTCTCCCTGCCTACACTTCCCAGAATTCTCCTCCTCTGTTAGCTCCACCTATCCTTCCTGCCTGGCCACAAGTCAAACAGTGCTTTATTTATTAACCAATAAGAGAAACATATGTACAGAAGACATCCCCATCTCTCTTGTCTTTGGTATCTATTGCTCCTATTAAAAACCCTGAGTATCACCTCCAAAACAATACAGAGAAACCCTGTCTCGAAAGACCAAAAAAGAAAAAAAACAAAAACAAAAACAAAAACCTGAGTATATCACAGTAGCTGTGGTTTACTGCACAAGATCAAACCAATCTGTGTTCTAACAGATGGGGAGTGGTTCATGAGCCTGTTCCTAACTGAGGAGCTATGGACAGTTGACAGCTTGTAGGAGAGGAAGAGTTAGTTTTCTTTAACAGTGCAGCCTGTAGTAGATCCACCATGCTCTTGTGGAAGTCTTCACACTTTGGAGTACTTGGACAGCACAAAATGAGTTTATTTAGTAGGTCATAAAAATTAATAAGAGGGACTTGAAGTTTGGATGGGGTAGAGAGATGGGAGCAAATCTGGCAGGAATGAGGGGGTAGAGTTTGCTGTGTGTATGATCAAAATACATATATGAAATTATGAGAAAATTTACAAAATATTTGAAATGACTTGAGCATCAGTCTTTCTGTTATCCTCCAGCAGGTTATGTGTGTTCCTCTCTGGCTGTTGTTTGGTTTCCTCTTTTGAATTTGGCAGTGTTATTATGAGGTGCTGAGGCTTGCTTTTCTTTGCATTTGTATTGCTTGGCTTTAAAATAATTATTGAATCTGTGGAGTTGCAGTTTTTGTAATTTCAGAATGTCCTAACATTTCTCCACATGTGTCTTCCCTTGCATCCTCTCTTACTTCTTAGCTACCAAATGTGCCCACTGTGGTGATTTAAATGAGAAGTGTCTCCCACAGGCCCAGGTATTTGAACACCTGGTGTCCATTTGATAGCATTATTTGAAGCCCTTTCATACCCCTCTACCCCAGGCTCCTGAAATGACTGAAGGCATGCTTGGGTCTCACTTTTGGTATCTTTTATTTTCCAAGGTCATTGCCCCTGAAGTCCTTGTCACATTGACATTTCTATAACTTTCTTATTTCTTGCAATATAAAGAGTGATTGAAAGACTTAGGAAAGCTATTTTTGTTTGTTGTCTGTGCCCTATGACATGAACTAGATAGTTTCTCCATGGGATAATAAAAATGGTAAATAAATAAAAATGATCAAAAACAACAAACACAATCCTGTCAAGCTACAATCCAAGTGCTACCACATTCTCAGCTCCCTGCCTCCATGTACTACTCATATTTGTGGGTTTTTTTTGCATTTTCTTAACTCTTAATTGTTTTAATGTTTCCCAAAGACTTTAAAGTAGGAGCTACTATTTATCTTTCATTCAGCTTAAACAGATGTTCTCAGTGAGAGGATTTGTCTGTAAAAGCTTCTCTTTCATGTGTGGAAGCAATTGATATTTTTAGGGTAGGGTGGGTTACAAAAATAGAGGTGCCCAGGCCCTACCTACATTAATACCCTTTTAAAGGGCTTGTGAATGATCTTTAAAGAGAAATCCAAAATTGTCAATAAGTTCATGACAATAATTTTCAGTTTCATTATCTATTGTGAAATGCACATCAGAACTACAGTGAGATAGCACATCACCTAGTAGGAACCAAAATTCCAAAATATAATACATTCTGGTAAAGATGTATTGAGTAAAGGAGACTCTTCTTACAGCATTGGTGGGACTGCAAATTGGTACAGCCACTTCTGAAAACAGTGTGAAAGGACCTCACAAACCTGAAATAGATTTTTACATGATTCTCCTATAACACTCAGGTTATACTACAAGAATATAAAGCCAAGACACAAAAGAGGTATCTGCGCCTGCATATTTTTTATGGCAGACTGCTCCCAATAGCATCAGCCTAGGTGCTTATCAATGTATGAATGAATTGAGAAAACTACATCTAGTCACAAAGGCATGTGTGGAGGGAAATTTCTGTCCTACCTGTCCTGTAGGCATTCAGTCCCCAATAAACACATAGAGGGTTATATTAATTACAAACTCTTTTGCTTATTGCTCAGGCTTATTACTAACAAACTCTTACAACTTAAAATAATCCATAAGTCTTATCTATATTTAGCCACATGACTTGGTACCTTTTCTCAGTAAGGCCTTCTCATCTTGCATCCTCTGCATCTAACTGGCAACTGTGTTTCTGCCTTTCCTCTTCCCAGGATTCTCCTAGTCTGGTTGCCCTGCCTATACTTCCTGCCTGGATACTGACCAATCAGCATTTTATTAAACCAATGTGAGTGACAAATCTTTACAGTAAACAAGAACATTATCCAACATCAGGCATGTACACATATGGACATTATTCAATCACAGAAAATGATATTTTCCCATTTATGTCCAAATAGATGGAACTGGAAGATCTGATATTAAGCAAAATAAGCCAGACACAGAAAGACAAATGTTACATGCTTTTTCTCAAATCTAGAAACACTGAAAAAAGAAAAGAAACTTTACCATGACTTAAAAGGATAAATGGTACTATTAAGAGTTAGAAGAGGTGCATGGGTCATCGAGAGAGGAAATAAATAGAAAAGGCTGAGTGGACACAGTGTAGGCTCACACGTGTATGGAAATCCCACACCGAGTCACATTAATTTGTACAATTGATTTGTTAATAATTGTAATCCATTAACTACTATAACTAAATTTTTAAAAGTAAAAGATCTGGTTATAAAGTCAGGTATAGAAACCACTGACACAAACAACCTTGTAATGTTGACTGGATTTTTTTTGCAAACAAAAGGTAGGATAATTTAATTACATATGCAATCCTTACTGCCTCATTCAAATTCTTGATAAAAATGATAATACTGTGACCCAACCCACCACACCACTTATAGCATCCTGTCCTGACAACTTGAAACATTTTCATTCATCCATATCTCTACTTTACCTTAAACTTGAGATTATTTTCTATTTGAAGTTGAATTTTATCTTCAAAACATTTATGTCAATGCTAGAGAAATTGATAAGCAGATGAAGACACACATGTGCACATGCATGTACATGCCAACACACACACTATATGTTATACAAGTCATGTTGTAGTCCAAATCCACAAGTCCTATCAATGTGAGCCTTTATTTAGATACAGTGTCCTTGAGGAGACAATCAAATCAGCGAGGTCTTTGGCATGGATCATTGAATGTAACTGATGTCTTTATATGAAGAAGCAAATTAGACCAAGACACACAGGAACAACACCATGTAATCAGAAGAGTGATGCAGCTGGGAGCCAAGGAAAACTACACCAGAAATGAGTATAGGAGGAAAATGGAGATTACACGCAAAGACAAATGAAGCAGGGCTCTGTTTTACTTTGCATGTTAAGTCAGTCACTTAGTTCATTTGCGAGGCTCACCCTAGGAGACTGACACAAGTCTGTCTTGTTAGCTTTGCTACTGTGGGAAATTGTATTCTGAGACACATTCAGTACTCCTGAGCTGTAGGGAATGCCCACCTTCTCCAGTACCTCAATCAAACAAAAAATTTACCCAAAGAACATGAAGACCCAAATTAGCTGACATTAGAATAGAATGCTTTCTTGGGGGAAGCTGCTACCATAGTGTGGTTTGATTACCTTGGTAGACATTCCCTCCATGCTGTGGGCTATTGACTCTGAGTTATATTGCCTTTGAAGACTGTTTTGCCGTGGTCTTATATAGCTTTCCTTGATTTATGCATTTGGTTGTTTCAATCCTCTATATGATTATCAATTATTTTATTGATCAATTATCAATTACCAATCAAAAATTAGGCTCAATTCTTTCTCAGACATTTTTGTCTATCTTCATGGTTCTGGAGAAGAGTTATTCACTTGGAGACTAAGCATGTGTGCTGTCTGTGTTATATTCTTAGTGTTTCTTTTTTTGCATTTCTTTTGATTTTATTATTATTATTATTAATATAAAAATAAAGTACATATTTTCCCAGGTTAGAATGTCTGAGGGGAACAAACAGCCACACCGCTTAAGCCACCTTGTGAATGTCAGCAACACTCAGAAAATTCCAGGTCCAATTCATGGCCAGTGTCACTCCTGTACTAGAAAGGAAGTCAGTAACTCTGCACTTCTCTTTGTAGACCAAAGAGTAAGGCAGGGCTTCACCACAGACAGACAGACAGACAGACAGACAGACAGACAGGAGTCTGGGGTTGCAGTTCCTGTGCTGACTTCCCCACATCCTAAGGGAGGCAGAGATCTCAATCCGATATTTCAGTCACTCTGGTTATTCTACAGTGTCTGGATGGAGTCTTGTTCTTAGGGATGGCATTAACAAGGGCCAGTCCAACTCCAAGTTGTTCAGGGTCATGATAGAGATGTCACCCCTACATCAGGGCAAGGGACTCAGAAAAGATAGAAAGCTGGGTTTATCTATAAAGGATCATCTCCCACGGACTAAGAGTCAGACCTATCTCTAAAAACCTTCATGAGGCCGATTAAGAGTGTCAAAGAGCTGGGTGGTGGCACACACCTTTAATTCCAGCACTTGAGAGTGGAGGCAGACAGATCTCTGTGAATTCAAGGCCAGCCTGGTCTACATAGCAAGCATAGGCTCTGAATCCTGCAGTGACATGTGAAACCTGAGAAATCAGGACCTCATACCCATACTGATGAGGGATGTCTTTTTGTATATGTTTCTTATTTGTTGATGAACAAAACACTGTTTTGTCAATGGCTAATGAGGCAGTAAGATAGGCAGGACTAGGAGAAGAGGAGATGTTTGGGAAAGGTAGGCAAGGGAGCCCACCAGAACAGTCGCAATTGTAGTAGGCAAAGGAACAGTTGCAGGTCCAGCATTCTCTGGTAAGCCAAGACCACATGGAAATACATATATGAGTGGTTATGAGTTAGTAATTGAGACAGAGCTAGCCCATACGAAGCTCTAGTCATCAGCCAACAGAATTATAATTAATATAAGTCTCAGAGTGTTCATTTGGGGCTGATGTGGCTGTGGGACCAGGCTGGCAAGAAAGATTGCTTGTAATACCACACTGATCTTAGAACCAATGTCACATTCTCTCCATGACAAAATCAGGCTGGTACTGTCACAAAAATGGAAAGGAAGACAAATGGAATAAAATAGAGAACCAAGAAACAAAACAAAATCTTTATCCTCTTAATGATTTGACAAAGGAACTAATACATACATTGGAAAAAAGATCACTTATTCAAGTAGTGGCACTTTAAAAACCTAATATCCACCTATAGAAGAGTAAAATTACATTCCTGTCTTTTGTACAAAAATTAATTCAAAATACATCAAAGACCTTAAATTAAAACTTGAAATGCTAAAACTTCAAGAGAATGCTCTTGAAGACAATGGGGTAGATAAGAACTTTCTGAATGGAACAACAGTAGCCCAGCAACTTGCCCCAACTATCAACAGATGATACTCTGAGTAAAACATACTGCACAGCAAAGAAAAATATCATCAGAGCACACAGCCCATGGAATTGGAGAAAATCTTTACCAGCTATAATTCAGCCACAGAACTAATATTCAGAGGTTACAAAAATTTGCAGAAATATAAGAGAAATAAAATCAGCAATCAACCAATGAGCTAATGAATTGAGCTGATAGTGTTGCAAAAATAAAGGCACAGAGGGGGGCCAATCATTTCATTTTTTGAAAATAGATTTATTTTTTCTCATACAATATATCTTGATTGTAGTTTCCTCTCCCAGTTCTTTCTCCACCTCTCTTCCCCTTCAGATCATCTCCATTTCTGTCTCTCATTAGAAAAGAACAAGATTCTTTTTTAATATATTTTTATTCAAATTAGAAACAAGTTTGTTTCATATGTCAATCCCAGCTCCCTCTCCATCCCCTCCTCCCCTGCTACCCCCAAACCCCCAGCCTCCCCACCCAATTCCCACTAAGGGATAACAGCCAAACAAGATAAAATAAAATACAATAATATGAAGCAAAATCTCTCATATTGAATTTGGACACAGCAATCCAACAGGAGGAAAAGAGTCCCAAGAGCAGGCATTAGAGTCAGAAACATTCATTATCATTGTCAGGAGTCCCATAAAAATAGGTAAAACACATAGAGAGGACCCAATGCAGACCACGTAGGGCCTATGATTGCTGTTTCAACCTCTGTGAGCTCAAATGAGCCTTGCTTAGTTGATTCAAAGGACCTTGTTCTCTTGGTGTCCTCTATCCCCTGGTTCTTACAATATTTCTGCCCCCTTTTCCATGAGAGTTCCTGAGCTCTAAGAGGAGTGATTTGATGGAGACCTCCAATTTAGACTCTCCTCCCAATGTCTGACTATGGGTCTCTGCATGTCTTCCCACCTGCTGCCAGAAGTCTCTGATAATGAGTAGATAAGGCACTGATCTATGAATATAGCAGGACAACATTAGGAAACATTTTATTAATTTTTTAAAGAATAGTCCTATTTGGTTTTATCCTTGGTCTCTGGGCTATCTGGTCTCTGGTTCTTATTACCCAAGCATTGTCAAGTGTGGTTCCTTCTTGCAGATTAGTCCTTAAGTCAAACCAGACATTGGTTGGCTGTTCCCATAAGATCTGTGCTATCCTCGCCATAACATATTTTGCAGGCAGGACAGATTGTAGGTCAAAGATTTTGTGGCTGTTTGGTTGGGGTCAATATTTATCTCTTGGAAGCCTGCAGAGTACCTGCCTGCACCAAAGAAACTAGAACATATGGTTGAGGGCTCCATGTAAGCAGGGAGTTTTGAAGGACTGTACTACCTTGTCTTGGCAAAGTTCAGCAATCACTTTCTTTTAGGTTCTGTTTGTCCAGTTTGAACAACATACTCTCACCAGTTGAGGCAAGGGCAGTTTTTTCCCAAATGGCTAACTTTTGCCATAGAGAAAGAAAACTCCATATGGAGGTTTATTTGATGCCCATTATCTTCTTTTGAAGTAAATTGGTGCTGCCAGGAGCAGGCATGTCTCACTGTCATGAAAAGCCGCAGGTTATTCAATATCTTAAATGCCACATCCTGTAGGTCTCTCAAGTGTTTGAATGCCATATATCTACCTAAATATATCTGTTTAAAATAGAAAACACACCTAACTTAAGTACAGGTTTTATTATTATGTATTACATTTTAAAATGAGCTGCATAAGCGCAATACCCCCAACAAGAGTAGAAATATAGTATAGTCTAACAAAAATAACTTTAAATTTGTTTCAATAAACCAAAATCCATAACAATGTAAATGTTGCTACTTTTTGAATTAAAATAGATTTAATAATCTATCCTTTTATCTAATTTTTTATCTAATTTTTATATTATATCTCCACTTTTTTCCTTCAGAAAGAGATCCTTGAATCTAACATCTTTGTTTAGCTTTTTTTTCTGACTATGACCTATAATAACATGTAACCACCACCCCACGCCCAATGATGAGAACCATTTGTAACCCATCAAATGATCAAAAGTCATTATACCCTCTTTTGGGAATGTGGGTGTTCTTTTCTATAGACTGCTTTCTGTTGTCTGGGAGTGTTGGTATCTTTGGGGGTCCCTGAGAAAATTGGGATAATGGTCAAGTCCAGGCTGGAGTAGTTCATGTGGATGGGCCTTGAAGCCAGCAGACTTGAAGCTGTTCTGGATGCAGAACTCTGAGGAAACTGTAACAGAGGCACACAGATGCTAGGTCACCTGGGCCATGCCAACTCCCTGCCAAGGTTCAGGTTCATTGCCTCAGCATAGCAAAAGACTTAGAAAATTTATAATCTAAGAAGTAAAAATTCACACGTGTGCTGTTTAAATTATGTTACTTATTCTCCCCTTTGCTGCCATGTTTCCAGCTTACACAGACAAACAGACACAAACACACACACACACACACACACACACACACACATTCTGAGCTTGAATTTCTGAGGGTTGAAAGCAGATAGGAGCTTGTCCCGAGTGACACTATCAGCGTCTTGTAGCTCCAGAGAGACTTGGCTAGAAAGACTTCTAGGTAACAGTAAGAGGCAAAAGGGTTGATTTAGGAGGCTTTAAATTCTAAGAAGGGAAAAAGGGAGTTGTTGCATGATACTATGTTCTCTGTGTGTTCCCAGCGAAGGAAGTAGGTTTCTTCTCCAAGGAGTTCATACCTGAAGCAGCATTTACCCATGGTTGCTCTTTCTCCTCCTGTCTTAAACAGTTACCATTATATGGATTAAAAAATTAATAGAATGTTATATTTTTCACTCTTTAGTTCTTGAAGAATATCAGAGCATTTTCCACACACAATCCCAGAAATGGTTGTTTCTCATCAGGAGCTTCTTAGGAGACTTTCTTCCCACCTGGATGCTCTTGCAGAAGATGTGCCCCATCTCTCCTGGATGCTCTCTCTGGAGATGCTGCCCCATCTCTCCTGGATGCTCTTCCCAGAGCTGTGGCCCCCATCTCTCCTGGACGCTCTTCCTGGGGCTGTGTTCCCCTACACCCCACACTCTTCCAGAAGCTGGGCCCCATTCCTCTTTCCAGCTCTGACTTTGCTACTTTACTTATTTTTCGGTTCCAATGAATCATTTATTCTTTAAGAAGAATGAAGCAGAAAATAATTCAAATATTACATTGTCTTTAGCAGAGAGAAGAGCATTCATCTGAGAATACATTTCCGTGACTTTATGTCATGATCTCAGAAACTCTGGTAGCTGTGTGACATGACCTGCACACGTACAAAACTTATTTCAGTCATAGAAAGGCTTATAAAAATTCAAAATATGTAAAACTGGAGAAAGGAGTTTAATAAATTCACATGTGCCCTTTGCCCAGTTCCAACAATTAACAGCTCAAAGCAATCTCACTTTAACACTGGCCCAAAATCCTAGAATCACGTCAGTTAATTTGCAAATATTTTAGTGATTTAGTTATTTAAAGAGTCATAAGACCATTTTCATGCTTGAAATAATTTTAATGCTATCACCTATCTAATCATGCATTTGTCTTAGAAAATATTTTGTTGATTACATTTCGTTTATTTTAATTGGATTCTGAATGCGATCCATACATCAATAATCAGAAGAGCTACTCTTTCAAAAAGTTAAATGTAGTTGTCATGCAGTAACGGCATTATGTATGAGACATGATGTGGCACACAGTCTCCCGCTGCTTGTGGGTCAACAATATAGAACTCTCAGCTCCTTCCCCAGCACTATGTTTGCCTGATGCCACCGTGCTTTCAACCATGCTGATAATGGACTCAACCTCTGGACTGTAAGCTAACTCCAATTAAATGTTTTCCTTTATAAGAGTTGCTATGGTCATAATGTCTCTTCACAGCAATAGAAACCCTAACTGAGACATCCATTTTTCCCTTTTATCCCAAGCTGGTGCCTAACTTTGCCAGTGAATTATGTGTTGTGGGACAGAATATTTAACTATGTAAAGATGTGCTGCATTTATTTGTGCTGCATTTGTTTAACTATGTAAACATGTGTTACTGTTTCACTTTGCCTGCCTAAGGCACCTGATTGGTCTAATAAAATGCTGAATGGCCAATAGCTAGGCAGAGGAGGGTTAGGCAGGACTGTTGGGGGAGTGAATAAGTAGTAGGAGGAACTGAGACTTGAGAGAGAACAAAGGAGAAAATGAGGGAGATACCCCGGGGCCAGTCAGTTAGCCAGTCCCCAACCAGCCAGGGAGGAAGCTGTAAAGTAGGAATACAGAATGAAAGAAAGGTAAAAAGCCCTGAGACAAAATGTAGATGAAGAGAAATAGGTTAAATTAAGTTGTAAGACCTAGAGGGAGAAGCATAAGCCATTGCCAAGCATTTATAGTTAATAACAAGTCTCCATGCTATGATTTGGGAGCTGACCTTCTGAGAAAGTCTACCACAATTATATTTTCAGAGGCAGCAAAAAGATCGATCCTGTTTTCTAATCCCATCTTCCAATTCTTATCTTTTGTATTGAAGAACTTGGAGTGTCACTATTGACAGTTATGATTATAAAATGCATGGTCATTTTGTGTTGTTCTCTAGGCAGCTCACAGAATGAGAAAGTCTTTGCCAGGTACATATTTGGATGGAGATTAGTATCTAGAATATATATGTATATATCAAAACCAACACCAAACCAAAACCAACAAAAAAAAAACCACACAAAAATCCCAAAAAAACTAAACACAAGGGAAATAAACATCCCAATTAATCATGGACTCTCACTGGAAACAAAATGCTCTCTAAGAAATACAAGTTATGGGTTAATAATTAAGTCAGAGCAAGCCAATAAGAAATAAAGCAGATGGCCAACAGCTTCATAACTAGTATAGTGTCTCATGTGTTACTTGGGGGTTAAAGTAGTGATGAGACCCAGGTGGCTGGCAGGAAGAATGCACATTACAGAGTGGTTTAGTTTGGTGGTTTTGCTGCACTCACTCAGACACACGAGGGCACAACACATCAGCCCTGCTTGTCTCCATAGAACCTGCATAGGATCAAGTCAGTTAAAAAGTCCAGCATGAAAGAGGCTTCTACAGCTCCACTCCCAGGGCAGGAGCTATTCCCAGTTGATGGCTACTTGCAGAAGGAGAGTCATTTTTCTATATTTGAGGGAGGTAGCCACAGGTAGTTCCCTATGACCCAGTGTGGATGACATCAGGTCCATGTGCACATGGGCAGTACTCATTAGACTCAGTGGGCTACAAAATAAATAATTGATCAATTCTAAAATGAAGGCATGAAACTGGGAAGGAGATGTCATTGGGAGTTCTGGGGGGAACTGGAAGGGGAAAGTGAGGGACAGATGTGGTACAACATGGAAATAAAATGAACATCTGTAGATTAAAAATGGAAAGGTGGGACCTTGGGAGAAGGCTCAGGGGTGTACAGAGGATCCGAGTTCGGTTCCCAGCACCTGTGTGGAATAACCACAACTGTCTATAAATAATTTCAGTTCCAGGGCATCCAGTGCCTCTGGAATCCACAGGCACCTGCACTCATGTGCACAGAGCCACGTGAAGGCCCCACACATACTTATAATTAAAGGTGAAGTAAAGTAGAAAAATGTCTAAGGATACAACCCAGGAAGAACCAGATGGACAAGATGATCACAGAGGTGCCAGGGGTATTGGGTTGACTCTTCCTGCCATCTCTGAGCATGAAAATGACACCCTCCTAACACCCCACCACTCAAGCTCTTTTAACACTGTGTGTAAGAGTGTTTAATCCAAGTTCCATTGTACTGTAAGTCTGAAAGACCACAGTTAGAAAACCAGAAATATACACTAATGACATCATCTTGAAGCATAAGGGTATTCTGAGAATTCTGAGAAACCTCTGTGCTTTTTAGTAAACCTGCCTAACCATGGGCTAGAAGGCTTTGATAAACTTTGTGAGACACCATGACTGCATAGATAAAACCCCCTAATAGCAAAGGTTCTAATAACTTCTTCCAAATCACATGCAAGGTCCTTTCTTCACCAAAGTCTGCCTAGGAAGGTGTTTGTGACTAATTTGTGTTCCTTACAATCCCCATGCTGAAGCCCCAACTCCTCTCACAACTATCAGTGGAATTATGTTTGGAGATAAGACCTTTAAAAGTACAATTAAAGTAAAAAAATGTTTATCATGTGGGCTCTGACCCACCAAGATTGGTCTTACTATAATTTTTTAAAGTAAAAGACTAAAAGGAAAAAGAAGATACTGGAAGAGCTGAGGATGGTGTGTACCTGTGAGGGAGTTCCCCTGAAGAACAATAAGCAGGTAAGAACGGTCCACATAGCTGGCCACTGGCCTTGGCCTTCTACTCTTCAGAACTGTGAGAAAATCAGTTTCCATTGGGTAACCTACTCAGTCTGTAGTATTTTGCTTTGGATGTCTCAGAAAATCAATACACAGAGTTGCCCAGTGGTGTCTGTATAGAAGAGAGTGTGATTGTGCTACTTACATGACTGCAGGTGACAGAAAAGCTCATCAATACTTAGAATCTCCAAAAGTAGACCTGTCAGTGTGTCAGTGTGTGTGTGTGTGTGTGTGTGTGTGTGTGTGTGTTTTGGAATCAGAAATCCCTAGAGAAGGTGGTATCATTGGTTGGACTCTGGGCTGGGATGGTAAACAGTGGATGGCATTATGTTTGGGACATATAATATAGGAAGTCAGATTATAACCCAGAGGTCAGGCTCTTTCTTGTAACAGATGCTTCCTTTAAATGCCATTTTCATGAGAGCTGAGGCCCGAAACAAGACCTTATTATTCATGAAGAACAGTGTTACCAGTGCCCTAAGGACTTCCCACAGTCCTTCTCTTAAAATTCCTACCACTTCTCATGATATTGTTCTGGGGGACCCAATCTGTAATGCAGGAACTTTGGTATGACAAATAACAGGCAAAGCCTTGTTTGGCTTCAGTTACTCCTGTGTCTCTCAGTAAAGAGTTCCCACGTACGTCTAAGTTCAGCAGTGAACAGCTCTAAAATTGTTATTTATTATTATAATCGTAGAAATTTAATTCTTTGTTAACGTATTTCAGCATAAAGGCATTTTAAAGAACAATGCTTGCTTATCTCAAAAATTAATCAAACAATTTTCATTCTAGAAAACAAAAGAAAAAAAACCAAATTATTCCGGGGCCTTCAGAGTTGGCTCAGTTGTTAAGAGCATTTACTGCTCTTGTAAACGACTAAAGTTCAGTTGCCAGCATTCATGTTGTGTGGTTCTCAATTACTATTACTTCATAGGAGCCAAGCCTCTTGTGCCCTCCAATGACACACACTTGCATGCCCACATGCTCACACACTTGTACACCTAATTAAAAAAAATAACAAATAGAAAGCAAATTTTAAAAGATTAGTCTGAATTCCTAAGTCTGATGCTTAAGTCATGGATTCATAATAATCCACTTTCTGGTTGCCATAGCATCACTATGTGTTAGGGTCTAGTCAAATCTTGCATACCTTAACACCACAGGAGGAAATCTGCATAAACACCTGTGCTGATCTTAACTTGTAGCCTGTGGAAGCCAGTTGAGTACTCCATGGTATATTCCAAGAAGTTGGATGAAGCATTCCTAATGCTCCATGTGTCCTAACAACATTTTGGTCAGCATTTTAGTATCCTCCCTAGATGAGGAACCTTTCCATGTTTGGGATCCCTCTCAATGATCCCTTTTCTCCAGGTGCCCTGACCCCGTATCAGCCCCCATGTTTGGTTGCTTCCCCTAGCCTGGTCTGGCTTTGTGCTGAGCATTTACTTTCATGGAAAAGCTCCAGAAGAAAGATGGTGGGGATTTGGGTTTGACCTGTGTGTTCTGGTGGGGGGTGCTTTATGTAGGACTTGCAACAGATCTTTCACCCACCTTCTTGGGTGTTTATCATGATCCTAGTATTTCTGGAACTGATACACTGAGCCACACTGTCTTCATCTGCTTTCTGCTGCTGTGATTAAAAACACTGACCAAAGACAATTTGGGAAGGAAAAGCAGTTATTTCATCTGATGTCCATCACTGAGGGAACTCAGGGCAGAAATTCAAGCAGAGCAGGGACCTGGAGGCAGGAATCAAAGCAGAAACCATGGAGGATTGCAGATGATTGGCCTGGTTCCTGCGGCTTGCCTTCTAGTATACACCTTAAGGCCATGTGCCCAGGATGGCATTGCTCACAGTGGGCTGGCCATCCCACATCAGGAATCAACCAAGAAAGTGTTTCACACGCTTGCCTGCAAGACAGTCTTCTGGAGACCTTTTGTCAGTTAAGAGGCTCTTTTCCCAGATATGTCTAGGTCTGTGTTGAGTTGACAAAAGCCAACCAGAGTGTGGCTTCATTCTTAATGCCTGTAATGAACTGCTTTGTTGAACTTTCCTGTTTGTTTTTTAATGTGTATTACATTCATACTGTTTTAACATAAAATAGTGTAGCTTTTACATTTTCAACATATTCAACAAAACCATCGAAGAAAACTTTCCCAACCTAAAGAAGGACATTCCTATGAAAGCACAAGAAGCTTATAGAACACCAAATATACTGGACCACAAAAAAGTCCCCTTGCCACATACTAATCAAAACACTAAACTTACAGAATAAAGAAAAAAATATTAAGAGCAGCAAAGAAAAAAGGCCAAATAACATATAAAGGGATACCTCTCAGAATTATACCTGACTGGAAACTCTGAAAGCCAGTAGGTCCTGGATAGATATTCTACCAACACTAAGAGACCACACATGCCAACTCAGACTACTATAGCCAGCAAAGCTTTCAACCACTATAGATGGAGAAAACAAGATATTCCACAACAAAACCAAATTTAAACAACACATATACACTAATCCATCCCTATAGAAAGTACTGGAAGGAAAACTCCAAGGAAGTTAATTACACTCACAAAAACATAGGCAATAGATAATCCCACTTTACCAAACACCAAAGGAAAAAAAGGGGTGGGGGAAAATCCACATAGAATACCAACACCAACAACAAATCCAAAGCAAACAAGAATTACCAGCCAATGGTCATTAATATACTGTCACGACCACCTCGACCAGCAAGGAAGACGCGACTCAGGAATCCTTCTCACAAGCAGTTTATTCAGGACCTTGAACAAAATCTTCTGACCCCAGGGAGTGCCCGCCCACAGCTTAAAAAGGCCCTTGGGCGGCCAACCCTGGTAAGCCATGTGGCGACAGCAGATAGGTCCACATACGAGGAAGCAAGCCTGATATCCAGCCTTGACCAAATAAGGAGTTGTTTATCACAGAGAGCACTTGCTATCGGGCTAGCAGAGGCGGAAGCCAGTACCATCTTAAGGGTGCGGCACTTCGCAGCTCTGCAGTTCCCCCTTTTTTGTTTAAAATGCAACAGGCAAGAGTAGAGGTCTGATCTCTGACAATGACAGGGACATTGTACTGATTTTTGTTTGGTGTCAAAAGAAAACTGGACAATCTACCCAACAAACATCAGACCCGTCCGATACCCTTTTTTCCAGAGGCGGGACTCTTGGGTACCAACCCGCATGCAATCAGACATGCTCTTCTCTGAGTCACTATTAGCTGACTCAGAGTGCAGTGCTCTGCCTCGCATCCTGAGCGTATTTAATTAGTTTTTAAGGTGGCTAACCATGCCTGTGGGGGACTGTCCTGCTTCAATAGCGGTAAAGGCCTGAATGATCATGGCTGCATTGTGTCTTTTTGTGTGACTCTAATCTTACATAGAAACCACAAGCAAACCAGGGAGACCAACACCAAGAGACCTGTTAATGCTCCTACACCTGCCCACTCCTTAAGATGGTTCATTGTAGAAGTCAGCCAGGATGATAATCCCGATGCAAAGGAAAGGTCCACTCTGGTGGAATTCACATGGACCACTGCCAGCCTCAACTCCTTCAAAGTATCTTCAAATTTAAGTGACCAATTCTGTAAAAGAAAACTGGACAAATACTTGGACAAATTTGTAGCTTTTGTAAAATTGGCATACTGAACAGGAACACATATAATCCTTGCATTTTCCACTCACAGCCTCCAGGTGCCAAGATTGCCACTCACTTCTCCTTAATTTGGCAGTGATTTTCCAAGCCTTAATGGCTATCTGATCCACCTGTTCAAACACCTGTCCTGGATATCCTGCCTGCATGTTTGCAAATCTACCTTTTCATTGCTGGAAGGGGGCATTGTTCATACCATGGGGATCATGACAATCTCAGTCCCATGTAAAAATCAAGATCTCTCCCTAACTTTAAAAAATCTTAGATTCTTAGAACGAAGCAGCTCATTCAGAGCCAAAAAATTGGGTGCAACTGAGAAGCGCCCATAGCCAAACTAACAATGTTTTTACTTTCGGTTCGCTGCTAGCCAAACTAACAATGTTTCTTTTAGGCTTCTAATGTTTCTTTTTAGCTTTTACTTTGGGTTCCCTGCTAGCCAAGCTAACAATGTTTTTACTTTTGGTTCGCTGCTCCACGAACCATTTGTCCTGCTCTCTCTTTACCTACAGAGAGGAGCAAACCAATTGCTCTTGTCCCAGTCCTTTTTTTACCCTGCTCTTGTCGTGGTCCCTTTTTTAGTCTAAGATTCTTTGATCGCAGCAACTCGTTGAGTGCCAGAAAAATTGGGCAGGATGTGGAATTACCCATGTTTTAATAACAAACAGTGAAAAGAAAACCCAAGAAATCCTTTGTTTCACTTTTACTCCGTCCGCTTTGATGCGGCTCTACTACTTTCCTTTTTGTCCCGTCTGCTTTGACGCGGCTCTACTACTTTCCTTTTTGTCCCGTCCGCTTTGACGCGGCTCTGCTGCTTTGCTTTCCTGTCCGCTTTGACGTGGCTCTGCTGACCGCTCTCCCCTTCTCTACGGGTGAGAACAATAATCCCGCTCTTTTCGCGGATCCCCGCCTTACCTGGGGACTTACCGGTGCACCCCCTGACTGCTGTGAGTTCTGAATTCCTTTCTTCTTACGAGCGTCCCCGTACGGGCCACCAACTGTCACGACCACCTCGACCAGCAAGGAAGACGCGACTCAGGAATCCTTCTCACAAGCAGTTTATTCAGGACCTTGAACAAATCTTCTGACCCCAGGGAGTGCCCGCCCACAGCTTAAAAAGGCCCTTGGGCAGCCAACCCCGGTAAGCCATGTGGCGACAGCAGATAGGTCCACATACGAGGAAGCAAGCCAGATATCCAGCCTTGACCAAATAAGGAGTTGTTTATCACAGAGAGCACTTGCTATCGGGCTAGCAGAGGCGGAAGCCAGTACCATCTTAAGGGTGCGGCATTTCGCTGCTCTCTACAATATACCTCAATATCAATGACCTTAACTTACCTATAAAAATGCACAGGCTAACAGAATGGATACAAAGACAGAATCCATCCTTCTGCTGCATACAAGAAGCACACCTCAACTTCAAAGGCAGATGTTACCTAAGAGTAAAGGGTTGGAAAAAGATTTCCCAATCAAATGGACCCAAGAAACAAGCTGGTGTAGCAATCCTAATATATACCAAAATAGACTAGCCTACAATCCACACCACCAGAGAAACTCGGGGTCTTTGAATGTACATGATGCTACATAGAATATTGTGGTCGTTGATCCTTGCTATCTCTCTATCTTCAAAAAATAACAGGTATGCATACTTTTAAGTTATTCATGAATTTAACGGGTATTCATCCACTTGAAAGTCCAAGTAGCAGCTGAAAGTTAAAAGTCTCCAAACTTTGGGTGTATTAGGGTTGTCTAGAGAAACAGAACTGGTAGAATGGATAGCTACACATACAAAGAAGATTTATTAGAGTGATTTACAGGCTGTTAGCCAGCTAGTCCAACAATGGCTGTCTCCTGGCAGAAAGTTTAAGAATCCAACAGCTGTTTAGCCCAAAAGGTTAGCTGCCTCAGCTGGTCTTTAGTGTACCTCAGAATCCTGGGTAAGGAGGCTCTAATTCCCGTGAAGAGGCTGAATTGGAAAAGCAGGCAAAAAGCAAAACCTTCCTTCTTTTCTTTTCTTTTTCCTTTTTTGGTTTTTCGAGACAGGGTTTCTCTTTGTAGCTTTGGAGCTTTGTAGACCAGACTGGCACTGAATGCACAGAGATTCACCTGCCTCTGTCTCTTAAGTGCTGGGATTAAAGGTGTGCATCACCCAGATTCTCAGAGAGTTTGGGAAACAGAACCTTCATTCAGTGGCTGATGGAAGCAGAGGCAGACTCCCACAGCTAAACACTGAGCTGAACTCAAGGAATCCAGTGACAGAGAGGGAGGACTGATGAGCAAAGGGGTTAAGACTGGGCTGGTTTAACCCCTAGAAACAGCTGACCTGACAAGGATTAGCTTTTGAATCCCTGACTGATGGCTAGGAATCCAGCATGGGACTGATCAAGACCCCCTGAATGTGGGTGTCAGTGAGGAGGCCTAGGTAATCTATTGGATCTTGGGTAGTAGATCAGTATTTATCCCGGGTATACAAATGGACTTTGGGCTCCCATCCAACAATGTGAGATACACTCTCACCCTGAACTATTGGGGGAGGGTCTAGGCCCTGCCCTGGATGAAATGACAGACTATGGACACCCCCATGGAGGGCCTCACCCTCCCTGGGGAAATGAGGGGATATTGTGGGGTTGGTGGGAGGGCACAGGAGGAGAGGAGGGAAAGGGAGAGGGACCTGGAATTGACATGTTAAGTAACCTTGTTTCTAATTTAAATTTAAATTTAAAAATAAAAAATAAAAAATATATATTAAAAAAAGATGTCCATCACCACTGCCTAGATCATCCTTCCTTCTTCTATGGTCTTTAAATAGGCTGCCAGCAGGAGGCATGATCCAGATTGAAAGTAGATCTTCCCACTTCAAATTCTCCGATAGAGCAGTCTCTCAATAGAGGAGTCTAAAATGGCTGAGAGACACTTTAGAAAGTGCTCAACATCCTTATCCATTAGGGAAATGCAAATCAAAACAACTCTGAGATATCTTACTCCTGTCAAAATGGCTAAAATAAAAAACACCAATGACAGCTTATGCTGAAGAGGATGTGGAGAAAGGGGAACACTCCTCCATTGCTGGTGGGAAAGCAAACTTGTACAGCCACTTTGGAAATCAGTATGGAAATTCCTCAGGAAAATGGGACTCAGTCTACCATAAGACCCAGCAACTCCACTCTTAGGCATATACACAAAAGATACATATTCATACAACAAGGATGTCTGTTCCACTATGTTCATTGCAGCATTATTTGTAATAGCTAGATCCTGGAAGCAACCTAGATGCCCCACAACTGAAGAGTGGATAGAGAAAATGTGGTACATTTACACAATGGCGTACTACTCAGTGGAAAAAAAAAACCAATGGAATCTTGAAGGTTGCAGGCAAATGGATGACACTAGAAGAAACCATCCTGAGTGAGGTAGCCCAGTCACAAAAACAAACATGGTATGTACTCACTCATATATGGATTTTAGACATGGATCAGGGGAGGGTCAGCCTACAATCCCAGGGCCAGTGAGTCTGGGAAACAGGGATGTTCCCAATAGAGATATGCATGATATCCCAAAGAAGTAGAATGAGGCAAGATATCCTGAGCATATTGGGAACATGGGAGGGAGAAGGAATTGGGGAAAAGAGAGGGGGAGAAGAGGAGGGGAGAGGAAGACATGGGGGAGCAAGAAAGTTGAGTTACGGTAAGAATAGAGGAGAGCAGGATAAGAGATACCATAATAGAGGGAGTCATTATAGATCTGAGGAGAGAGCTGACACTAGTGAGATTTCCAGAGATCTACAAGGATAACACCAACAAGCAGACTAAACAATAGCGGAGATGCTACCTTAATAGCCTCTCTCTGATGATGAGATTGAGGACTACCTAATATGTCATCCTAGAACCTTCATCCAGTGACTGATCGAAGCAGAGGCAGATACCCACAGCTAAACACTGAACTGATGAGCAAATGGGTCTAGACCAAGCTGGTGAAACCCACAAAGACAGCTGTCCAGACAAGGGGGAGCTCTTGGACCCCAGACCGATGGCTGAGAGGCCAGCAGGGGACTGATCCAGACCCCCTGAATGTAGTGTCAGTGAGGATGCCTTGGCAATCTCTGGGGCCTTGGGTGTTTACCATGGTGTGCGAAAGAACTTTGGGAGCCCATTCCATAGGAAGGGATGCTCTTTCAGCCTGGACACATGGGGGAGAGCCTAGATCTTGCCCTGCATGAAATGATAGGCTCTGGAGATCCCCCATAGAGGGCCTCACCCTCCCTGGGAAATGATGTGGGGTTTGGGTGGGGGACTGGTGGGTACTAGTGGGGGGTCAAGGGAGGAGGGCTGGGAAAGGGAACTGGGATTGACATATGAAACGAGCATGTTTCCAATTTAAATAAAATATACTGGAAAAAAAGAACAGTCACTCATGCATGTGCCCAGGTTCTCAGGTTTTAGTTAATTCCATATGTAGCCAGGTTGATGTCCCAGAATAAATATAGTATCAGGTGAACTGTGAAAGTTGGACAGGAAAATTGGTACCCTGATAACAGCTCCTGCAAGTGTTAGTTTCCTGAAAGCTCTTGGTAAGATCAATAGTCAACCTCCACTAATGTTTATCACTTTGAGACTGTTGGGGGGTCATGAAAGACAGATCTGAATCTATAATCCTGCACCCCAAAAGTTCCCCTTTCTTCCCTATAGAATCACAAGCCTCCTGTGCCTTGGTGCATACTCCACATTCCTTGGGGAAACCATCTCCCTTCACTGTTCAGACTAAAGGATGTCTGCTTCCATGGAGGTTGCTCTCCTATTTGCCCATCTCCTACATCAGTCCTGCTCTGACAATGGTTATCTTTTTGTTTAAAACAGAAATCAAAATGTATAGTAGACACCGATGGAAGTTGGGACTTGTCTGGTTTATAAATATTAATTTTAAAATATTTTTCTGAGTCATCTGGAGCAGATATTGTTGACCAGGGCCAATGAGACAATGTCTGGAAATACTCTCACTTTTCAAAACTTAAAAGTGAGAGTATTAATGACAT
This sequence comes from Mesocricetus auratus, assembly GCF_017639785.1. Classification (NCBI taxonomy): domain Eukaryota; kingdom Metazoa; phylum Chordata; class Mammalia; order Rodentia; family Cricetidae; genus Mesocricetus; species Mesocricetus auratus. Next base: position 3,829,516 of record NW_024429203.1, read on the forward strand.
CTCATACTAAGGTTGTTGTCACCATCCTGTCATATAGAGGCAGTTACCAGAAGGAAGAATTATGTGACCCCAAATGATAGGATGTAGAGGTGGAGTACATGTGCTCCTCTTTGAGTCTGAGGACTTGGAGGCTCACAGATGTGAGATGTCCTGTTCAAATTTAGACAGCTACTTAGGGTAAGAATGGAAGCAATACTCAAATCTGTATCCTGTTCTACAATGACGTCTTACCTCCTTAATGGAGGTGCCCTTCCTGGGATATGTCAGGTGTCCTCACAGAGGAAAACCTTTGTAACTAAGCTTTGGCAGCAGCATCTTCTTTCACAGCCAATCTGAGACTGTTTCTGCTTGGTTTTCTGAAAAATATTAAATCAGAACTTAAGGGGAGTCTTAATAGAGGTGGTCCTATCCCACTCATTGAGTCATGGCCATTTGGAATAACTGCTAGGACAGTTCCTGATAGGCGAAGTGTAGGACCCTCACATTCAGGTTGTAATGGTGAAACTACCAGCAAAGGCATAAGAAGAGTTGCAATTGTGATTATGTTTTCCTTCTATAAGGTAACAATCGAACCTATGTTCCCAATAAATCTGGAAAGTTTGTCAAAGAGGACAATGTGGGTTTTATATAGAATGTGATTCCAAAAGGGTGAGAAGAACCTGGGAAGTGTTTTTGGCACGGCAAAAGTTGTGATGAAACTTCACACCCTGAGTCACCACCTCCAAGGACAAAGGAGCCAGACCATTATCTGGACCCAAGTTCTAGATCAGGGTTATTACTGCAGCAGGGGACACTGGGAGGGAGACCTGGAGATTTAGTCAAGATACTTGGCTCAACTCTTATTGCTAATGAAGCCTGCAGGGGAGCAAGAGCAGTCAAGCTTTCTGGAAAGGGATCAGCTGATGAGAGGATCTCCTGGGTGTTGCTTGTTACCTCTGTGACAGCACAGGGAAAGACAAACATCCTTATTTGGCTCAGCATTTTGGATTTGGACATAGATAAAGAAATCCTCAAAATTCAAGTAAAATGAAAACTTGTGTTTTGAAAACGGTACTATTAATCTTGTGTGAGTGTGAAGCAGGATTTATTGTGGCTCTGATTATGCACTGGGCTTGTGTCCAGTCAGGATGTCAGGACTCACATGTTTTCTACAATACACATATCTGCAAGGCCTCATCTCCAGTGAGAGGAAGGACCATCCCAATTGTAGTTTTTATTCTTCTTATACTACCCAAAGGGACCACCTCCTCATTAATGTTAGCTGTGAGGGTCCTCTGGCCATCAACCAGATATGGCTGCCTCATGTACTCATAAGAAAAGACATGACTCAACCCTCATAGAGAGTACGTGACTCTGGACCACCCTGCTACCTGCCAATTCCAGAAACAGACCTGTGGCTTATCTAGGGCATAGGCTTAAACAATAGAAGGTGGAATGTGAAAGATAAAGTTAGAATCTGCAGTTAGGTTACCAGAGGACGCAGGATGAGCTACCCATCCCACTGACCTTTGCTCTGCCAGGCTCATTGCAGCTGCAGCACACCCACATTCATTCCTTCCCTGCCTCCCTTCCCCTATATAAATCCCTTTGGGATGAGATAAAGTTGTCGCCTTGATCAGAATCCTGTCTTGGCATCTATTCTTGTATCCCCCTGTCCTCCATCTTTCTCCTAGGTGACCCATTTTGAATGTCCTGCAGGTCGGGACAGTTAGGTCCAAAGCTGCCCCACCTCAACAAATGGCAGTGTTGGGGACATTGTTATCACCAGAGGGACTTAGGCCAGGTGAACTGAAGAACTATCATTGGATAAACAGAGGCCTAAAGGTGGGTTTCAGTGGGATACCAGGAAGCCTCCTTTAATCTGACCAAATGTCAAGTACCTCCAGCAAGGGCAACCAATTCCCGGTCAATCCAAACAGCCTATATCAGATCAAAGACCCCATGCTGTTGACAGGCAAAATATGCTTACTTTCTCTCCATTTTGTTTTTGTCTCTCCCCAAGGAGATGGCCTTGGAAGTTCTACCCCTAATAAACCTTTCTTTCCCCCATGCAGAGGTGTAGTTCAGTGGTTTCACTGTGCTCTTGCTACAATTTCCACTCAGAATTCCGTGACTCAGAAATGATGCTGACACATATGCAACTGTTCAGTACACAGACTGGAGATGACTATCAATCCTTTCTTTCTTTCTTTTTTTCTTTCTTTCTTTCTTCCTTCCTTCCTTCCTTCCTTCCTTCCTTCCTTCCTTCCTCTCTTTCTTCTTTTTTTTTTGGTTTTTCTGGGGGCAGGGTTTCTCTGTATTGTTTTGGAGGCTGTCTTAGAACTCACCCTGTAGACCAGACTGGCCTCGAACTCACAGAGATCCGCCTGCCTCTGCCTCCCGAGTGTTGGGATTAAAGGTGTGCGCCACCAACGCCTGGCCAATCCTTATTTCTTTACATCCTTCCACAGTAAGTGCATTACATCTTCAAAAATCAATTCAACTAAATACTTAAAATTCAGGCACAGTCTACCATAATGTCAAATATGGAAACCCACAGCTTAATTCTTTATCCTTTTTTATATAATCTCTATGTGGAAGTTGAAAGGCTTTTTATTGTTTATTTTAAATGTCAGCCAAATTAGACCGCAGTCCTTTTCCTGGAGATAGCCAACTGATGTACTATCTGCTACGTTGGTAATCCTCTTAAATTTATGTACCATTATCAGTTGGTCCTCAAACAATACTATGATGTAGTTTTTATTGACTTTGCTTTGGTAAATGAAACTATTCATGTTCAATGAGGTTAAATAAGTTTCCCAAAGTCACAAAGTCAAGGAGCACCTACACTGGGATTCAAGTTGCTCACTTTTAACTGTATCTGAGCTGTTCTTCCTCTTTATATTTAGGAAGAAAAAAGTCTTTCTGCTCTTTATCTAAAAAATCCTTTATGTGATTTTTATCACAACCTCCCCACCCCCATGCCCAAGTTCAGTGAGAATTTTTTCTTCTCGTATTTTAATACCTTTGCACACGAACTGGTTGTCATGGTTGAATCTTTAGCTATTCTGCATTATTATTCATGAAAATAACAGAAGGAACAAGGAAAATAATCATGTCATTTCTGAGCTCTGTTTCTGTAGTTCATACAATGAGCCATAATTGTAATTTTTCTTCAACAAATGGGATTTAACACAGAATATCAGCTTGGCAATGAAAAAGTGTAATGTGAAATACTTTAGATTGTTTTTGTCATAAATCTGGGAACTTAATTTTCAAGGAAATACAGAATATCAGCTTGGCAATGAAAAAGTATAATGTGAAATACTTTAGATTGTTTTTGTCATAAATCTGGGAACTTAATTTTCAAGGAAATTTAGCTTGGGATGCGTTTTTCCATTTCCTATTTACTTTAATCCGATGTGGTAAATTCGGCATGCATGTAGGGAGGGAACACCGTGGAGAAAAGGAAACCTGTGCTAGGAAATAAAATGGATTCTCAGTCAGTAGATCATGTTTATATCGTATTAACTGCACGAAAGGATAAATGCCAGATATTCTCTAGGAATTTTGGTTCAACTTTTGTGCAGGTTGAGGATTATTTCCTACTCCAAGGGCTACTGGGAGATCAGCTTCAACAGCAGCAACAACAACCAAAATATGTCGAATGCCTATCATTTGTTTTCAAGCTATGAGAAGATTTTGAGAGAGTCTACAACTTCCTGTACAATAGGTATTTGTCTTACTTATTGTTTTTGTTTGTTGTTGTTTGTTTGTTTTCCTTTTTGCTGTGAAGAGACAGCATGACCAAGGCAGCTTATAGAAACCATTTAATTGGAGGTTTGCTTACAGTTTCAGAGGGTGAGTCCTTGACTATAACATCTGGGAACATGGGAACAGCAGGCAGGCGTGGTGCTGGAGAAGTAGCTGAGAGCTTACATCTGATCAGCAAGTTGCAGGCAGAGGGAGAAATGGAGGGGGTATGTAGCATGAATAATAAAACCTCAGAGATAGATATTGGGGGTTCAAGCTGAAGATCAGAAAAGTAAAGCAACCAGCCAGTAGCTCTTACCTCTACCAAGACTGAAATGGAGATCCTGCTTTCTCTGTGACAGGAAACTAAGTCTCTTCCTGTCCTCAGTGTGGCTAGAGACTAATAAATTGCCAAAGACTGACTGCCCTCCTGTTTTATATACCTCTCCAGGGCTGGGACGAAAGGTGTGAGTTCTGTTTCTCTTTCAAACTGGTTCACTCTCACGTAGCACTGGGTGGCCTTGAACTCACAGAGATCCATCTGCCTCTGACTCCTGAGTCCTAGGATTTAAAGGCGTGTGCCACCACCACCCAGCTTCTATGCCTGCGGCTAGCTTTGCATTCTGATCACCAGTGGCTTTATTAGATCATACACAATATATCACCACAGGTGTAGACTGGAATGGGACTTTGAAACCTTGAAGGCCATCCCCAGTGAGTGACACACTTCTTCCAACAAGGTCATAGTTCCTAATCCTTCTCAAACAGTTCTAATAACTGAAGATCAAACATTCAACTATATCAGCCTATGGGTGCCGTTCTCATTCAAACCACTATTGTTTCCAAGCAACATAGAATTATAGAGGCTGAAGATCATAGTCAATGGGTGATATGGGAAGACTTCATGGAATTAGTTAAAATTTTTAAAAAAGCTCGCATAGGATTTCAGCAGGGGGAAGTTAGGTGGGTGATGCCAAAAATTCAGTAAAAGGAATGAACAGAGGCAGAAAAGCAGGCAGCGTTTTAGAATGGTAAAGTAGATGATAGAAACTGGTATGAAGGAATGAGAAGTTGAAATGGAATATTTAAATCAAATCTGAAAACACACCCACAATAAGATGTGATGTTATTTTATGTAACACTCAAAGGGGAAAAAAGAACTCTATTGAAAATGTTTACTGGATTAACAGAACTATGAGAATCAACATTCTATCTAATTCTTACGCACACACACAGAAAGGAAACTAAAAGCACAGCAAGTCAGCCTGGCAGTATAGCACTGTGATCTCAGCTATTTAGGAGTCTGAGGCAAGGATGTCAGAGTGCAAGCCTAATGTGTATTGCTGGAAATTAACAGTCTCTGTGGTACACAAAGAAACACAAGACCTAAGTGAAAACAATTTGGCAAGGCTATTTCCCTTTGTGCAAAATAGGTGCACCAGAACCCAAACAGGGCTAAGGAACACTTTTGCCAAAATGGTGCATGGCTTCTCTCCCTGACATAGGTCATGAGGGCGTCTCATCCCATTGGTTGGAACTCTGCTTCACAGTGCATAGAGGTGAGAGGGCAGTAGGGGTCCAGTCTCTGGGCTGGTTAGGCATGAAGAGGGGCATCAAGCTGATGCCGTGGCGCAGGAGACTTCCTCTGAGAGTGTCATGCTTTCTAATGATTTTACCCTCTTCCATGTTCTATTGTAAGATGGTTATTCTGTACATTTATGTTGGATGACACTTTCTGAGCCTTCAGAGAAATGACGAGGCATAGCCCATGTTCAAAATTTCTGAGTTCTGTGTCATTGGTCACTGTCTTAAATGCATCCTGTTCCCATATGGAAACATCTGATATAACTAATAATGCCTTTGATCATTTACTATAAATTATTTGAGTGCTTAACAAATCATTTTTAATATTTGAGTCTTTATTGCCTCTAGGCAACGAGCTAAGCTCTAAACATGCAAAGATGGGATATGGCTAACTCACTGGGGCATGGAAGCTACAGTCTTAGGGGAGGGAGCACAGACAAAACTAAGTTTGGGCTGGTGAAGTGGCTCAGTGTGCGAGGTCAACTACCACTAGACCTGATAAACTGAATTCAGTCACTGGGACCCACCTGATAGAAGGAGATAACTGTTCCCCACAAGGGCACAAATTGCTTTTGATCAGTATCTCATTTAAGTTGAAACAGGGGCAACATAGAATATGTTTCCTCCTCAGGCTCAAATATCTTGTAGGTGGAACTTAAATCCCAAGATCTCTGTGGGGCATTCTCGTTCCACCAATCATAAAGCTCCTGTAGGTCCTTATATGTCCCATATGTTAGTAAGGGTTCACAGTGTGTCTTGGTCTCAATGTGCTATTGTTCTGTGGTTCTGCTCGCCTTACAAGTATGAACATATTTGGGAAAGAGTACCTCCCCTCCAGGGGCAAACAGGGCTCTGAGAAAAAAAAATACCCCTAAATTTTTTCCATGTTAGAGAAGACTGGAATGTTTTCTGCTAGAACAGTGGTTCTCAACCCGTGGTTCACGACACCTAGAAAATATTTAATTCTGATTCATGACAGTATCAAAATTACACCCACAAAGTAGTGAGAACTGTCTTATGGTTGGGGGTCACCACAACATGAGGAACTGTTGTAAGAGTTGCCACATTAGAAAGGCTGAGAACCACTGTGCTAGAACAACATGTGTGATTTGCACTCAGAGACATTCCCAAGAGGAAACATGGTGATGAATGTTGACTCTGATACCTGTCCTGAGTTCAGTGATTGTTCTCTGTATGTCTGCCTCTATGAGTGTAAACCCAGAATGGACATGAGGTGATGTCTCTGATGTCTGAGGCAAATGCTTTGCCAATTACTGAGTTAGCACTCTCACTTTTCTGTGTCCCCCCCCCCTCTCTCTCTGTGTGTGTGTGTGTGTGTGTGTGATATCTCTATTATGGGGAAAATGAAGGTGAAAATAGAATCTGTCTAAATCCAGCCTATCTTTTATGCAGAGATACCAATGGAAGAAATAAATCCCCTTAATGGAGTTGTTACCCATATGTTTATGATCTTTTAGCTTTACCCTCTACTGAAGAGACTTCCTAGCAAGGATAATAAGCCCAACTGTGGAAATAAACGAATTGCACAACACAAAACTGCTCAGTGAAAAATAATGGAAGAAATTTATGTCTTACCCACATGGGGTTCAAAATAAGTGCTTGTAATTTGCATCCAGGAAGCAGCAACTGAGCTTTACTCTTGTTGTTTCCAATGTCACAGTGCTATCTTTGAGAACCTGTCAACCAGGCACAAGTGTCATGCTTGAAGGTCACTTATGTCATGCCTGCTCACATTTTATAGGCTAGAACTAGTTATGTGTGTATGTCCAACTGTAGCACAGGTTGGCAAGAAAGCATAAGACTCTAACCTAAGGCCAACAGACTGAGTTTACCTTACCTGAAATACTTAGGTCCATAAATATTTTTGCATTCCATATTTTGCAATATTTACATGTATGTGAGATAACTTGGGGATGGAACTCAAGTCCAAACAGAATTTGTTTTTCATGTACGCTATATAATATAGCACGAAAGGATTTTATACAATGTATTTAGTGCTCCTGTGTTCTGGTTGTGGCAAATCCCATAAGCTATCTTGGATTTTGGGTTTTTGAATACATAGATAGATGCTCAGTCTGAGGTAATTATTATTAAATATGCCATAGAAAAGCAAATACGTTGGGTTACTAAATTCATGAAAATACTTAGTTAACAATTAAAATTAAAATTGAAAATTTAGTTTTCAATACATTGAACTTACAAATATTTGGATTAAGATGAGACATCCTTATGTTTAAATGAGTTGGAAAAGTCAATAAATACCCACACTTCCTTACATATTCCTATATTTTGTGTAATAATTCTTTTGAGGAGAATATATTAGATGCATTCCTTTTAAAGTGATGATTTCTTGTTTTAAGTTCGTGGCACCATTGATGGATAAGTTTAGGAAATGAATGTGCTGCAATGATATGAAATTCTCAAAATCTGGAGTCATATTAGATAGACCGGAAGCAAGAGAAGCTAAGTGACAGGAAATGGGCTAAGATGACATTGTAAGAAAGGTCTCAGGATACTGTCAGTCTGAGCTATCATTCCAGACACTGACAACTGAACTTTCAACAACACCACTACTATGATTCATTCTCACATATTCCAGTTTCTTTCCATGGGGTGTACTGTTGAGTAATGGGGATGTCTTCTATGTATATGTTTCTCTTATTGGTTGATAAATAAAACACTGTGGCCAATGAGGCAGGGAGTAAAGGCAGGGCTAGGTGTCAAGGAGAATTCTGGGAAGTGTAGGCAGACAGTAGATACCATGTGATTTTGGGAAACTGGGACACACCAGGTGTTCTCAAGTAAGGTAATACCACGTGGAAATACTTAGATTAATAGAAATGGGTTAATAATTCAGATAGAACTGGTCAATAAGAAGCCCTAGTTATTGGCCAACATGTTCATAATTAAGATAGCATCTGTGTGTTTATTTGGGGCTCAAGGACCTCAGGACCTGCTGAGACAAAGAACCTCCCATTACATTTCAGATTAATTTTCTTTTTGGATAAGGAGGAGATAGGGAAGGGAACAATTGGTTTCATTACCTTGCTGTGTATAAAAAATAATTATTTTTTACTAGTGATGCCAGCAAGGCCTCATGGACACTAGGCATTGAAGAGCTCTCCTCCACCCCTTGAAACGTGACATGAGCTTCTATCACTTAAGGAAGCTCAGTGTCTTTTATTGAACCAGTTGAAGTATTTATGAGCTGTTTTCCACAATGAAACTATGCTATCACATAGCTCTCTTCCTAAGACAACAATGCACAGCAAATGGATCCCAAAGGAGAAGTTCTACCCCAACCCATTGTGAATCTCATTTACACATTTTTACTCTCCAGGCTGTGTTCACATCTTCATTCTTTCAGTCTTGTGATAATACCCAAGCATAAACCAAATGGTAAAGTCATCATTGGAACTTAGGTTGGGAGGAACCAAATTAAATTCAGACTAGAATACACAAATATATACTTAAGATTGTAAGGGAAGTATTTTAGGTAAGATGTAGATTTAGATGAATGTTCTCAAGCCCTTGACTGCATGAATTTGCACAATCTCATTCTTCCATGGTTGATTTGGCTTCCAATTCCTGCATCAGCTGACTGGTTCTCTTTAGCCAGGGAAATACCCCAGCCTTCTTTCCATAGAGATATAAGCACCCAGTAGTCCTTTATGTATCTATAGCATTGCAGTGGTTTCTCTGTAAGGCTGAGTAATGCGAGGACATCAGAGTTTTACCTAAATTATGCCACATTCATAATAAGCAATATCACCTATATTTTTCTTGACAATTGCAATCAGTTCCCGCAGTTAACACTCCAAACCTTTCACGATGCTTTACTTAATGGCATGAAGAATCTCAATTTTCCATTTACTCATTCAACAGATTTATTGCTGATTATCCTAATAGAAGTTTCATCCCCAATATTAGTTTTATTCCCATAAGATATTAATGTAATTATCCATTTGTAAGTTGTGTGGAATGATAAAATCCCTCATGAATAAGTTGTATGCACATCTGCAGAGGAGATGTAACCTGAGGCAAAATATGCTGATGTCCCATCAGGTAAAAGCATACTGGCCTTCATTACTTCTGTTTAGTGAGAAGCAGTTAAAACATTGGGCAGTTTATTAATTGCATACCCCATAGTATGATTATACTCATTGCTTTAATTCCCAGCTGTGATTGAAGTTTTTCTGCAAGACCAACTTTGTTATAAAGCTAGACAACTTCACACATTCCAGTTAGAATATTGGAGCTATGGCTTCCAATTTTATTTTTATGGATTTTTCTATGGGTGGGGATGTCTGTATCTTAGCATCTACATGTTTCCTGTGCTGTTTACTTCTATTTGTTTGTTGTCTCCTATTCTGCTTTCTTCATTGTTGTTCTTATTATTTTACATGTCTGTGTGTTTTCTAATAAGAGAGAAGGAAAGAGCATGGCTTTGGTTGAGTGGGAAATTGGTGAGAATCTGGGATGAACTGGGGGAGGAGAAATCATCATCAGAATATATTGTATGGAAAATTACTTTCAAATGAAAGTGTAAAGTACAAAATTTAAAACCAATAAACAATCATGTGAAATCAAAGGTATTGTGACCTCAGTAAGTATTTCTTTCTCATTGTTCTGACATGTTTCCTCCCTCTTTGGATGTGAAAAGATTCTTTTCAGATTTTTGCATGGAGCTAATAGTGTCAGTAGTTCCAAGTAAGTGTAACATGAGTTTTCTCTGACCTGGCTAGGTCCTGCTACCCTTCTCTGCCCCAAATAAACACACAGATGCTACATTGTTATGAATATTGTCAGCCTTTAATTAAGGTTTCTTATTCTTCCCATTTCTATGAATCTAAGTATCTCCACATGGTCTTCTCTTACTGGAGAAAAGGTCTTGGCCCTCCTAGGCCATTGGGGTCTGCATCACATCTGCTCAGGGTCTCTACAGAGAAGAGAATTGAGAAGCATTTTCCTGTTTATCCATGCTTATATACTGATTCTGCCTTGCTAGGTCATTTCTTACCTGGACCACATGGCAACTTCTCTTTACTACATTTTCCAGAATCCTCCTTGACTCCTAGTCCCACCTATCTTGCTTCCCTATTGGCCAACAGTGCTTTATTTATCAACCAATAAGACAAACATATACACAGAAGAACATTCCCTATCATCTCCTCTTTTTTGTCTAAATAAAAGAATTTTAACTTTAACATAGTAAAATGTATAAAAAAAGTTATCAATAAGAACTAGAGTTACAATACTTAGTTCATTGACATTTGGCAAAATTTATAGGATATATCCTATCATTTATCCTATCTTTGTGAGTCTAAAGTCTTATATGTAACTTATCTTTAATCATGACTAAGTAAAACTATAACCATAACTCTCTGTCTTCAACTCCATCAAAAACCACAGAAGGATAGTATATAAACTCTAGAACAGACAGAGACATCTTGCTGCCTGGACAGTCACCCAAAGTTCCTCTGTAACCAGTGTGTCTGGAAGACTTCTCAGGGAAACAAGAAATTTTAAACTGTCCACCTTTATTGGTAGTTTGTCAGTCATTTTTCTGTGTCCTGCCGAATGTCTGGAAGACCCCGCCATGAATCAGGAACCCTTCAGGACTGTCTCATCTTATTTTGCAAGTTCAGAAGTCACTTTCCTGGGGGTCCTTCATGTCCAGTTTATACAGCAACAGTCAAATAGTTCAGGAAAGTGCAGTTTCTTGCCCAAATTTTAGTCTTGCCATGTTAAAGGCAAACTCCATAATTAATTTATTTGATGCCCATCCTCCTATCTTACATAATTGGTGTTGCCAGGAGCAGTTGTGTCTCACTACCATGAAAAACCCTGAACTATTTTAAATGCAACATTCTGAAGGTCTTTGAAATATCTGAAGAATATCTATCCATTTGAAATATATCTCTGTATATCTAGAAAACCTAACTAATCTACTGTAAGTTTTGACTATTATATGTGACTATATACAATCTGTATTAAATTATGCATTGCATTTTAAAAGATCTGTATAAACACAATACCTAAACAAAAAGAGAAATATACATATAGCAAAATTGTTCTTAAATTTGTGTCAATAAATGAAAATCCATTCCAAGACAAAGTATTCATATCTAGACCATATTCCCACTTTACCTTGAAAAAGAGATTGGTTGTGATCATTAACCATTTATAACCAACCCCATCTCAATGAAAACAAACATTTATAAACAATATATGGGAATTTGGGTGTTGTTCATTCCAAAATGCTTCCTGCTGGTTGGGGGCGCTGTCTATACCATGGGGATCATAATAAAAGACAGAAACCTAGCAAAGTCCTTGTTTTTGTTGTCTGTAAGTCTTCATTGTCTCAGTTGTTTTAGATGTTGGATCACCTGGGATACTGTTTCAGGGGGTCTTGATTCATCAAACCATATTAGTCTTGAAGGAATCCATAGCTTTACATTTTCTGTGGGAACACAAATAAAAACTCTTTTCCCAAGTAACCTGTCCTTATATTTAAATTTAGAAGTCAAAGCATTTTCAAAATATATAAGTTGGATTAATTTAGCAGAACTTATATTCAAAGGTATTTTAGCAGCTGTAGTTCTTTCTTCTGCAATCAAACAATTTAAAGGCAACAGTATAGTGTCGCACCTGCTGTGCGGCCTGCATCCAAGAATGTAGCGAGGTGGTCGGGATAGATGACACAGAGACCGGTCGGTTGCTTTAAGAAAACTTTATATTTCCCAAGTCAGCTTAGGAGGAGACCCCAGTCCGCTTAGGAGAGCTCTCAGGCGAAATCTCAGGAGAAGTCTCTGGCGAAATCTCTGGAGAAGTCTCCCCAAGAAAAAGGGCTTCCCTTTTTAAGGACTTTTGCCATCCATTTACATACCATTCTTTCCACTTCTCACCCTCCTGGCTGGTGGTTTAATCTCCGGCCCCAGAATTGGGGAGACACCACAGGGGGCAGGAAGAGGCATCTAGCCATAGGAGGTGTGGAAGGCATGGTATTTCAGTGAGCCAGCCCTTATCTGAGCCCTATCAAGCTTTAAAGCACTGAATTGTTTTCAGTAAACATTACATAGATGCCTGCTCCCAGGCCGAAGGGGAAGTGGGTTTCTGCTCAAGGTCTGGTGTCCCCACAATTCACCCCTTTTTATTTTTAAATGAGGCACTCCTGTCTTAGGTCAAGTAGGGTCACCCTCCCTGGCCCGTCTTTGGGGGACCTTGAACCCCTGTTAGGTGGGAGTGGGTCTTCCCCACACGTTGCCCGTCATTGAAGTAGCCCCACCCTTAAAATCATTTGTAATAAGGCTTTATGGCTATCGGGACTGCCATGGGCTAAGGCACTTTGAACTCAGCATGAAGCCAGAATGCCTACTGCCACTGTTACCATTCCTAGGACCCCCACTGACATAGCGCCTCTCTGTCACCTGCCCATCCCCCGATCTGGGCCTTAGCATTCTACCACCAGCCTTTCTTTGCTACAAGGGTGATTTATAGTTACAATTTGAAGGTCAAAACAGTGATAAAGTTTACAATCATTTTAAGATCTACTTAGGAAAGCATTAGAGAGTGCACTTGCACAGATACATTAGGTACAATCATTGATGTTACACATGTAGCATTATAAAAAATATGAACAAGAGGCTTGTTGCACTATTTACAGAGTACCAATTTGTTCCTGTGGTGATGTAGTCTGTCGATTTAATGTCAGTAGTATCAGCCGAACATGCAACCCGAGTCAAAGTCTTTTTGTCGCACCAGGACAAACCATATTTCTCCAGAAAAACACATTGTGATTCCAAAAACAGGAACTACCGAGTCTGATATTTCAAGTGACCATGTCCTGTTCAAATACTGAAAAAAGGCTTTTGCCATTCATCACAGTCCATACCAATGTCTAAATGTTAAATGGGTCCTTTTTCCCCCAAAGGGAAAAGCTGGCAAAATGAATTCTGTTGTTTTAAGGTGTATCAAAGGCTAGCTGCTAATCTTCTAGTTTTGTTGGCTTTGGGATGAAAACTCACGGGTCCAGGAGGTTGATGTAGCAAGCCTGATGAGAAACTGGAAATCTCGAACTGACTGTTTTATTTCTTTCTCGGGCTGTAGATTTGATGACATCAAGGGTCAGGAACACTGATTTAGGAGATCTCGAACTGGCTTGAGCAGGCTCCCACGGTCTCAGGTCCAGTTTTTTCTGCTCCATGCATCTCACCAGATGTTGTGACCGCTACTGAAGCTTTATTCTTTTCCTGTAAGAAAACACAAACATGCCCTCGACCCCAAATTAGGGTCTTCTCTACTGTCTAGTGTATGGATGTTTCCATTTGGCCTGAGTAATAGTTATTTAACTTTCATTATGTCAGAATCTGTCTGAAGCAGATTCCTCACTGGCATTTATATTTTATAAATATTTAAATGAGGAGTGGATTATTTAATTAATCATGTGGAGACTGGGGGCATTACTCCCTTTTATTTTTAAATTTTGTTTGAACTGTTGAAGTTGGACCATAACAGTAGAAGGATTTGTCTACCCTCCTTAGTCAACTATCTAGGTGAATTGGGATCACTATTTAAAGTATTAGTAGATGTCCTTTAAAAGGGACATAACCATTAAGTACCTTTGAGAATCATTTAAGGATTGTAAACTATACTATGTCCCAAATAGTCCTTTTTTTTTTTTTTTTTTTTCTAACCTGTAGCTCTCACTAGCTGACAAGGCCTCATTTGCATCTGAGCTGACAAGGCCTAATTTGCATCTACACAGACACCTTTGGGGGTGGGGGCCTGCCAAAGCGGCAGGACAGTTCCCTGAAAAAACCTCTCTCTCTCTCTCTCTCTCTCTGACTGGCTCTGAGGGCTTAACTTGAATTTTTTGTTAAAATATTAACCGACTGACTGGATGTTTCTTTTGGCTATATCTAAATCGATTTAGGTAGTTTTTAACTGTTTGAAGGGATTTAAGTATCCCTTTAATCATATCCAAGGCAATTAGAACAGTTGCTTTTGTCAACATTCACGCATTTACATTTCACACTTCATACATACTGACATGGCCACGTCCATACACACAGACCATGCATACATATCTCTCCTTGCCTAGGTTATGATTAGTTTGTTGAACTGAAACTTCTTTAACAGAACAACTCCAGTCAATCTTTTAATTAAAACTAAAGGTTGAAAAAGTCCTGTATGTCCCTCGTCATTTCTTCATTAGAGAAGTTTTGAGCTACACTCAGGGGCTACAGCCATACCCACCCCTTGTAATTCTGTAGATGCAAAGTGGAAAGGCCAGGCTTTTGCCAAAAGTTTTTAGAGATGACTCACAAAATTCAATAACCTATCCTATATAAATGTAACCAAACATTTTTATTTTCTATACCTTTGTCTTTTTCTTTACTGAATACTAATACCTCATTTATTAACTGTTACCAGTTTATTTAATTTACCCATCTTTAATCTATCTTTCCATTGAGGATGATCCTCCAATCTACCCTCCAACTGAGGGCAACTTCTTATCTTAGGTTCCCTTTCTTTTTTGACCTTTGTTAGGTGAGGGCCTAGACATTTAATGCAATCCACCCTTCAACTGAGGGTTTAATCATGGAGATATCAAATATTTTTAATAAAGCAGAGATTCCCCTTTTAGGAGGGGGAAACTCAGACTCTCGTGTTGGCAGCAGCCACTCCCAATGTATTTATTAGTGCTATAAAGGCGATGAATGGGGAGCTGCAGTGACTAACTGCCATCAAAACGGTGGGAGGGGTTTTCCTCACCAGTGTCCATACTTCCCTTACCTGAGTTTGGCAATGTTTGGATCATTTTTATCATGGCGAGCATTCCTAGTGTCGGGAGCAGAGTCGGGGTCAACATGCCTGATGCACCGTTCGGGGACCCAAATAGGCTTCTCACTTCCTGGAGGGAAAACACAAACAGCCCCTCGGACCCTAGCTAGTAGGGGAGTGGGTGGCTGCCATTTTCCTGTAATCAAATCCTTCCATCTGACCCATCCCAAAGACTGGGAGGGTTTGTTCCAATGTCTCTCCATGGCAGACAAATTATTACTGTCTATGGTCAAAAAATTTAAAATATAAAGTATGGTGGATAACTGAATATTGGGGGAGGTAACATACTCCCCCTTTTTTATTTTCTTAAAATACTGTTTGAGAGTGGCATGGGTGTGCTCCACAATGGCCTGTCCGGTGGGGTTGTGAGGAATACCAAAAGAATGGACAATGTGATGTTCCCTGCAAAAGGCAGCAAAGCGATTGCTGGCATAGGTAGGGCCATTGTCCGTTTTTAGGGCATCTGGAACACCCATGTAGGCAAAGGCCTGCAGGCAATGAGAAATAACATCTTTAATCTTCTCTCCTGAGTGGAGAGAGGCAAAAATCAGTTTAGAATACGTATCCACCGAGACATGCATGTCTGGTGTCCCCACAGTATAGCATATAGTATCCAGACTCTCTGTGTATTTTCCATCTTGACGTGGCTTTTTTATTTCTCTCTTTCTTTTACTTTTATTTTCTTATTTTCTGAGATAGGCTTTCTCTGTGTAACTTTGGCTGTCCTTGAACTTACTCTGTATACAGGCTGGCCTTGAAATCACAGAGATCTGCTTGCCTCTGCTTCCAGAGTGCTGAGATTAAAGGTGTGTGCCACCACACCTAGCTACTCTATTTCTCTTTCCCTGTTTTCTTTTTTCTCCCAAGCTTACGTATATTTTTAAACACACTGTAAACCTTTTAGAGGTTTTACTTCATATAAGCCTGTCTTTATTGTAAATTTTTATCTTTTTCTGGCCACGCATCTTTTATCTGCTAAACAACACTGCTAAAGTTAAAGCTACGGCTGTTTCAGACACTGTCTTTCCAAGATGGCAGGGGTATGCTTACCGCCAGCACTGAGATCTGTGCTCACCGCCTTGGTCTATGCTGTCATCAAGCAGAATACTGCCGGCTTGGAGATGTGGTCACTGTCACTGCCAGTACGGTGGGAAAATTAATAACTAAAAGACATAAATGTTTAGGCTGTGACAAAGGAAGAGAGAGCCCCCTGACCACGGAGTATGTAACCAGAAGCTTGAACCCATGAGCAGCTGCGTCAACATCTGCCACTGCCCCCTTGCCTTGAGAAAACTGGTAACCACGTAACCTCTTGCCCTGCTGGTCGTAAAAATTTTAGATCACAGGATGTGCACCGATCGTAAGCCCCTGGCCCACAGATGTGCCAATTAATTTTACCTAACCAGATGACAGTTACTGACTTCTTCATTCAAGGCCCTTTGTTTCATGATAACCTTGTATGGAAACTTTGTGTGCTAAGTAATCTCTGTAACCATGGGAAACTTGCGGTCTCACGATCCTTCCCCTTTTTCCTTTAAAAACACCTTATAGTTGTAAGACAGGGCCTTAATCTCCGGATAGAGTGGGGTCCTGGCCGGTTTGGTTACTACTAATAAAAACCTTTTGCTCTTACAGCCAGTGGTCGTGGCTCCTTGGAGTGTTAGGGTCTCGCTCTGGGCACAACAGCAGCTGCTCATACACCATTCAATTGTTAGCAGGATCCCTTGAAAGGTGCTAGCAGTTTTTTTCCCCTTATGCCTTGTCAGGAAGACTCCCCTAAAGGAGCCACACGAGTCTCTGCTTGTCTCTAACAAAAAAGAGCCCACCTGAGAAAATGCTGCTACCAAGAAGCCGTGCTTGTCTCCAACGTTTTGTTTCTAAAATACCTTTTAAGCTTTTGTCATTTTACATGGACGTTCATGTGGCACATTGCTGGCGCCATTTTGTAACGTGAGTTTTCTCTGGCCCAGCTAGGTCAGTTAAGTGAGCATGTCCTTCCAAATCACAGTAATTTATGTGTCTGAAGTCATTTTCCTGTCAGCACTGCTTGGTCTGTGTCCTAGCCACCTACACGTCCCTGGTGTTTAGGGATGGGCATTCAGTGAGTATTTTGTGTCTCAGGCTCTGAGGGGTGTGAGCATCCGCCACCCCTGTTGCCTCTGTGCACCCCCAGAGTGCTGTAGTATTCCTGTAGCTCTCCAGACAGTGCGAGTGAGGCCGTTTTCTCTGGTGATGATCTCTGGATCTCAGCGTCATGTTCCCCAGACACACCTCTGTGTCTTTCTCTGGGGTCTTCTAGCAGCTTCTACTGACTTGCAGGAGGACTTCACTGGAGACCACTGCTAACCACCCTGCCCCTGCTGACTTATGGAATGGCTAGTCCCACCTGAGAGTCAGTTGGATACCAGCAGTGGCCCAGATTCTCAGAGAGAATCTCTGTGTCCTTTGGGTCTTTTTCTTGTGTGAAGACTGTTTTGTGTTCTAGCTCATCATTTGCCATTGCTCATACAGAGGCAGATTCTGATCCGCCATTTTGCCTTTCTGGAATTGGAGCCTTGTATTTGCAATTCTGTAGATTAAAATCACCTTCAACTTGATGTATGAAATTGATTTCCTTCCTCTTTATATGAGCATCCTAGAGAAGATAAATACTTCTTATTCTTATCTATAAAATTAGCAGTCATTAATGTTTTATGAATTCATTATGGAGCACATCTCTGTAAAGGAACAATGAAATAATTTTATGGCTAATGTGTGTACACTGATTACTTAGATTTACCATTAATATTTATTGTGTTTTATTACACATTTACTTCCCAAGTTTTTTCTCTCTTTAATCTATTTTTAAAATGCATTTCAAAGTGTGTTGCCAACCTGCCATATTTTACTTTAAATAATTTAGCATGCATATCAATGAACAGTGTTACATATCTGTTCACTGGTTCCTAAAAGTAAAAGTTATATATAATACAATGCACAGAACTCAGTTTCAGTCCGTGAGTTTTGACAAATATGTTTCCCTTATGTAGCCTAATCCAGCATTCAGATTCAGGGAATAAGTTCTCCCTGAGTATGTTTTCATTTTCTTGAATTTGATTGTGTGGTGACCTCCAGGGTCGTGTTGAATTTCAGCTTTAGTTGTGATGGGGAAATAGTGAGAAGAGGGATTAGTTGGTGTCAGAAGGCAAAGAAGGCATGGAACTATTTTTAAGAACTTTCTGTTTTCCCCAAGTTGTCAAATATCCTCCCATTCTTCCACAGCCAATACTCTGATTTTCACAAGCAGATTGGCAGAAGTTGTGGATTCAAATGTCATAGCAATTAAACCGTGTACAAAATTAAACAAGCTAAGATGAGTTTTAGTGGTGTAACTGCATAGCTAAACACAGCACTGATTTCAGCAAGATGAAGGCACTGTCAGATTCCAGTCCCCGCCTTGAACCTAGAAATTCAGAGTTATTGCACATGCTCACCACCCTTGCAGAGTGCACATTCCCCATTCTCTCTGTGAGTGTGTGTGCCTGTCCATGTCAACCGTTTTCCACTTTTGTGAAAATAGCTCTGCAAATCCTGTACTACATCTCATGTAGTCTAATTTGATAGCCTACGTTTTTTTGTAGACAATATCACGTTTATAATTTTATTTATTCTTTAAAATTTTATTTTCCATTTTAACCACAGTTCTCCCTCCCACCCCTCTTCCTGCCCCATTGGCTCCCCCAAAGCTAACGCCCAGTCCACTCCTCCTCACGGGTAAGGGCTTCCATGAGGAGTCAACAAAGTATGACACAATAGGTTGAAAGATTATTTAACTGATCACTTTGTTTTAGTTCTCTCTTCAGCAACCACAAAAGTGCTATTTAAAGTAAAGTTTAGTTTTCCTATGAAGGATCAATAAGCATTAAAATATTTTTATAATATGCTCTTAGTAGAATCAGTACAACTATTTTGCAATTTTGAAAAGCAAACATTCATTTCTTGGCTTTGGTAATATGGATATTATATCCTATATTCTTCCTGCATGCCACATTAAGTTTTCTAAACAAACACCTGCAGTTTTACAAGCAGGAAAGGTATTACTAATACTATGAAATCACCAAGACATGATATGGTTCAAAGGTGACTTGCAGAACTTTAGTAATGTGTAAGCATCAAGGCACATTGGATTTACAATGAAAAGTTAAAACATGTTTAATGAGTTTTTAAAATAGTGAATTACAACACTGTGACAATGAAGAGTGTTTCTTAATTAATGGTCTCTGAAAGTGAAGGTACTACTTGGACTTTTTGTTCAGTTTTTTTTTCAACAAGATACATTCCTGTATCACCACTTCCCTTAATATGAACAACAAAGTCCTTCTCTTAGATCAGTCAAGAACACTGATCAGGGGATTCGAGTAAACTGCACTTGTAAATCATGTGAGTACTTAAAGATCAGTGAAGATTTTTTTATTTCATCTAAAAAGAACACTAAGTGGGGGTATTTTATGTTCTTCATATTTTTACATGTGAATGAAATACAATTAGATAATGTTACCAAGAGACATCATTAAAATATTTAATCTTCATCTTCTCACACTTTGAATTAGCAGTAATTTCCCCTTGTTTGTGGGGTTGTATTGTTTTGTGTGCGTGTGGTTTCAGTTACCAGTGGCCAACTATGATCTAAAAAATTAAATGAAAAATTCTAAAAATAAATAATTTAGAAGTTTTAAAGTAAGTTCTTTAAAAACCAGCCTAAGAAAACCCTGTATTATCTGTTCCACTCCCACATGGGGCACGAACAATTCTTTTATCTGTTACATTCATTTTAGCATTTGCTACCTGCCTGCTGGTCACATGGTAGAGATCTAAATGATTACAGCAACTCTCATGCTATCACTGTACCTAGTAACACAACATTTGTCACAGTGAGTCTGTCACTCATCACATTGAATCACATAAGCAGTATTGTCTTATCGGTGCAAGAAGAGTAAGTATCGTGCAGTAAAAACTTGAGATGTATCCATATCCTCATAATTTTATGACACTATGTTACTATAATTATTTTATTTTCTTATTAGTTATTGGTAACCTTGAACTGTGCCTGCTTGAGTAAATAAATTTCATCATGATGTGTCTGTATAAGTAGAAAAAGTAGATATAGCTGCACAAGAATCCTCACTAGAGGCCAGTACCGTGTTTTTAAAGTCACCCTCCAAAGTCACCCTCCAAAGCAATATTCCAGATAAAGTTCTGTCTGTTGCAAATGACCCAGGCTGTGGAAGTCTGTTCTGAAGCACACACGGAGAACGTCCAAACCATGACAACACACAGAATTGTTTTCTCGGGGTATCTCCTTAGTCCCCTGTAAACAATTACAGATTATTTATTTGAAAAAAAAAAAAGGATGTAGAGAAGAATCCAGGTCGACTTTTCCCCAGGATAGCTCATGTGTGGGTATTTCTGACTGACCCTTCATGATGCTGTGTAACTCTGTGGACTTCAACCTTCATCGTTTTACTTAAGCATTTTTGGACAGGGTGCATGTTACTCGTGATGTAAAAGTCATTGTGGATCACAGCAGGAAGCACATGGCCTCTGGTTTAACCAGCTGAGAGAGTTAATCTGATCACAGACTCTGAGTGATGATAGCCTGGTGCCTCCAGGGTAGCTATTGCTTTCTTTTTCTGTAGGAAATAACGGTGCTATTGCGCTGCTGCTTTAATACCCATTTTCTGAATAAGCAATTGCTGCCTCATGGTTTATGAAATCAAGATTTTCCATGTTTTATTATAAAATGTGTTTCTTGTTTAAATAAATGTTCTGAATCCCTCCCTCAAATCTTGGAAGAATATACCCCCAGACAACATTAAAATTGTATAACCGTCACAGGACTCACTAGTTATAATGCCTTATCAGGTGGGAAGAGAGCTGGTAGGATGTTGGAAGCTGAGTAGTGATGGCTCAGTAAGCAGCATGGCAGTCAGTTAAACTTAGTTTGGCTTGTGGAGTACATACTTGGTTAGCAACCATGTATTTGTTGCCAGAGGGGTGGAGACTCCAGTGTCAAGTTTGTTCTACTCTGTGTTGCAGCCATAGCTGGTTTGTGTGTGTGTTGTGTATTTGTTTGAATGCTTCCAACTCTGTTATAGTCTCCTTTTGAATTATTATAAAACAGTATTATAAATGAAATGAGGATTAGACTTTCTCAAATTTTAAGGAGTGAAAATATTTGACCATTCCAAAAGAATGTGTTATTCAATCAGCATATTCATTTCCTTTTAGGTTTTTATGAAGGCTTAGCAAATACTTGTAAACACTCCTGTACTTTTTCACACAGACAAGTGTTTTAAATCCAACTCCCTTTAGAATGTCTTGGAAAATATAAAGAAAGCATTTGAGTGCACTATTGCCAATTCAGTATTTCATGTTATCATGGCTTTTTTTAAAGCACATTTTAAGTGTGCTCTTCTGGACTTTCATATGGAGTTTCATTGAACTAAGAAGATGTCTCTGTCGTTTAATCAAAATTGCTAGATACAATCCCTATTGTGAACTAGTAAAACAAAACATTTATTTATTTTAGCATAAATATGATTTCATTAATGTATGTCCTTGGGAAAATTTGTGAGTTTCATTTCAAGACAGAATAATAAGTAGACAGTATGTCTAATGGTTTCATATAACTGAAAAATTTGTTTGTGGTTTTTTAAAAAACCTTTAACTTGTAAGGTTTCCACAGAGGCATTGCTTTCTTTTACTTCCTTGCATATTAAAAAACAATTAACATTCAAACATGAATCCCCATATACAATACAGTTTTGTAACAGGACGGTTTGACAAACAGGTCAAAAACTATTTTCCAAATAAGGTTTCCATAGTCTTATAGTGTTTTAGTGTTCTAGGAAATTCTGTGTATCACAATGGAGGGTACATATCAGCTAGAACTCAGTGTGTGTGTGTGTGTGTGTGTGTGTGTGTGTGTGTGTGTCAGAGAGACAGAGACAGAGAGACAGAGAGAAAGACAGAGAGACAGAGAGAGACAGAGAGAGAGAAGAGAGAGAGAGAGAGAGAGAGAGAGAGAGAGAGAGAGAGAGAGAGAGAGAGAGAGAGAATGAGAGAATATATAAGCCTGTAGTGTGTAAGCTTAGCTGGAAGCAAGGCTGCTTTCTAATCTCAGTGATCCACTTTCTCCAGGTATGTCCCACCATCTAAAGGCTCACCAACCTTCCCATAATGCTACCAGCTGGGAACTAGGTGTTCAAACATATGAGTCTGTGAGGAATGGCAAATATTCAAACCACAACAGTCACATCAGTTTCAGTGACCTCTAACAGTTCATTTAAAGATATTCTTGTATAGATAAGGTGAAAATATATAGGCTATGCATGCCCGTGTGTGGAAGTTCTCATGTGACACAGACAAACAGGAAACTTCTGAGACTTGCATAAGTGAAGAAGAAAGTTGTGCAGAGTGGTTAGCACAATGGATTGAGGCAGACATGAACTAATTGGGAAAGGAGAGAAGGGAAGAAAGGGAGTTTTATGGAATGAGACTTGGGTAAAGGAAACAGCAGTTCAACCTAGAACAAAGTGTAGGGTTAATAGTAGAAATATATTATAGTCATTAGAAAACCTCTCAAAACGCCAATTCAAATATGTAAAGCATATCATCTAAAATATGTAAAAATATTCATAATTAATTAGCAGAAGAAATACATAACCAAATGAAGAATTTAAAATTTATTCTTCTCACTAGAAACAAAATAATTACCCACTGAAATCAAAAGATGTTCTCACTTTCAAATCGGTGGGGTTTTTTCCTAAAAAACAACTAACAACTAATATTTCAAAAGCATTTCATGCATCATTCTGTCCAATTACATACACACACATACAAATGCATATTACATGTATATGTATTCCACCATGAGGAAATACACCAAAATTGTAAAAGATTACTTTATGGATTGAGGTTATTTTCAATTCATCTCTTTTTCTCCATCAATACCTAACCCTGTATGAAGATATAATCTATCTCTAAATTATGGATCATACTGTGATATGTGAATTTTTGTCCAGGCTGTGAGACCTCAGGCTCTTCAAATTACAATTGATTCCTAAAATGCATTTCCTACCGAGGTTTCATTTTCATTGCACTGTATCAAATTTTAAAGGAGAAATCTGAATGTCATGATCTAAGTTACAGAAACGGTAGTATATTAATACTTAAGGCTAATGATATGAACAAATCTATTAACTTCTAATTAACTCCCTATCAAAACTAGAAGGGAAGAGAAGAGGAGAGAGAATAAAAAATCTTTAAGATTTTCCTATTATGGAATTGTTTCTCTTGTACTCAATTTTCAATACTCATCCACTTATAATTTTATATTTTAATTAACACATTAATGAAATGCAGTGTGAAGTTTTGTGACATGCATACATTTTTATGATGATCAAGTCAGAGTGTTTAGTGGATCCATAGTCTTCAACATTTGCCTCTTTGGACTTTCAGACTCCTCTGTGATGCTTAATTTTGATTGTCAGTGCGACTGCGCTGAGGGGCACCCGACTAATTTAGTAAAGCACACCTCTGGGTGTGTCCCCGGAGGTTTGGACTGTGGTCTGCAAACTGAGTGACTGTGGACAGCACCTTCTAATAGGTCAAGTCTGAGCAGAGGAGTGGAAGAAGATGCTTAGCTCCATTGTGGATCCTTCTAGGGAAGGTCTGAGACGTCAGACTTCAGATTCTTCCTCCTTTGAACACAGGTGGCTCTGGTGACACTTCAGGGAGGTTGGGGCTTGGGTCTGGAACTGGGCTTGTGTGATATGCCTTTGGTCTCCTGATGCTTGAAGCTGCTTGGAATGAGCGTCTGTCACTTCTGCCCACTCTTTAGCCTGTAGATGGCCACTGTGGAACTGTTCGTGCCAGCCTCTGATGACAATTACAAATCTAATCCCTTCATAATTGTATCTATCTTAACAGTTTATTTGGAAATATACAAAACAATGCAATTACCTACAGTTACCCCACTGTACTGAACATCAGGATCTATCTCTCCTGTCTAGCTATAGTTTGGTATGAATTGATGGTTTTCTCTGCATCTTTCTTCTCCCTTCCATCTAGCTTTACTACTTAATACTATGCAACTTTCTATTTCTATGCTAGTGTTATTATAATTCACAAATGAATGAAATCATGCAATATTTGTCTTCAGGTGTCTAGTTTATTTTACTTAACATAACCTTCCCTGTATTCATCTGTGTTGTTCCGAATGACAGGATTTCATTCTCTTCTTTGTTTTTTTGGTTTTTGTTTTTTTGGTTTTTTGAGACAGGGTTTTTCTGTATTGTTTTGGAGGCTGTCCTGGAACTTGCTCTGTAGACCAGGGGGGCCTCAAACTCACAGTAGAGATCTGCCTGCCTCTGCCTCCCGAGTGCTGGGATTAAAGGTGTGCACCGCCAACGCCAAGGTGTGCACCGTGATTTCATTCTCTTCTATGGTTGAGCCATATTCAGTTTTGTGTTTGTAACCCCTGATTTTGTTTTTATACACTACCTAATGATTCTGTATCACTGCTATTGCAAACAATGCTTCAGTAAACATGGGAATGCAAATGTCTCTTTATATGCTTATCTTACCTTTTTTGAGTGTGTACAAAGCAATCAGATTTCTGTATCATTTAACCTACATTTTTGTTCTTTTTTGAGACAGTGTCTCACATTAATATCTTATATAAATTAAATGATTCTCTTGCCCATCTGTCTCCCTAGTGCTGGGATCACAGGTATAGCCATGCCCCAGCTTCTGCTTTAACAATTTGAGGAACTGATTGACATACTGTTTATAATAATGGCACTACTCATTTATACCCCCATCAACACCAGAGGAATTAAGAAAGAGAAATAAATGGCAACTAATTTGAACAAGTGAATTTCTTTCTGCTTGAAGACAACACAATAGTATATGTGGAGCCATACAGACTCACTCAGAAGTAGCAGTACTAATGGCAATATTGGGGCGTGGCAGAACACAAAGCCATCACACATACAGCAGCAGCGTTTCTATACAATAGTAGTAAACTGTCTGAAAAGAAGCAAAAAGTGAAATACTTGGAAATAAATTTAACCACAGAAGTAAAAGTTTGTAAGGAAGACTAGAAAACATTGCTGAAGAAAACTGGGGGGGGACACATACGAATAGGAAAATAGTCTATGCTCATAGAGTAGAAGAATAGACGTTTTTGAAATGTCAATCCCAACCCCCAAACAATATACAGATTCCAATTCACTTATTATCCAAAAACATTCTTCATGAAAATAGAATACTGGAATCTGCATGGGCCTCTAAGGATTCAAAATAGCCAGAAATACCCTCCACAAAATGACCAAGCTAGAGGTGTCATCTATCCTGCCTTCAAAGTGCACATCAACTCTGTAGTGAGGAAAACCACTGGCAGCCACACATTTCTTATGTGACAGATATTTATCATTTGTTGATGGATGAACCAGCCAGCCAGGTGATGTGGAGCAAACAATTGAACCTTCATGAAGGCTGTCATGATTCAGGACACCACTTGTCATACTTTAATAAATCAGCATCAGCTGAATCCTGGACCCGGTCCCTAAACTTTGTGGCTCAGTAGATCTAGTCATGGCCTAAGAATTTACATTTCTAATATGTTTCTGGCTGATGATTTTGCTGCTGGCTTGTGGACCTTACTCAAAGGGACCCAGTAAGACAGTGACAGCTGGACTTTAGCGTGTTTACCAGTTATCTATGGCATTGTTTAAGTAGAAAGTTTATGAACTCGGACCCCAATGATCCCAATCCAGTACATCTAGAACAGGAGCATGCATTTTGCAAGGCATCCCTGATGAGTTTTGGAAAACTCCTCCACATTGTGTAAACATATGTTTCTATGACTGGTTTAATAAAGAAGCTGGCCAGCCAATAGCTGGAGAACCAGACTCAGGATATTGGGAAGAAGAAGGGCAAAGTCAGGAAATGCCAGGAGACTCAGAGGACACAGCATGGGCCCTACACAGTAAAGGTAACTAAGCCACATAAAAGAACATAGATGAAAAGAAATGGGCTAATTTAAGTCATAAGAACTGGTTAGAAACAAGCCTAAGCTATCAGCCCTTCCTTATAATTAGTAAGTTTCATGTTATACTGAGGAGCTGGCAGTCCTAATAAAAGGTCCAACTTCAATGAGTCTTTTGCACATGGCTCTAGGATACACCAAGGGGTGGTGGTGGTAGAATAAGCATAAAATCAAATGGAGACAAAAATATCTAATACAAATGCTCTTTTAAAAGACCCAAGATGGAGGAGTGATGAGCAAAGATGAAACGCACAAAGACAGCTGACCAGACAAGAGGGCACTCTTGGACCCCAAACTGATGGCTGAGAGGCAAACAGGGGACTGATCCAGACTCCATGAATGT
Organism: Mesocricetus auratus; assembly: GCF_017639785.1. Taxonomy (NCBI): domain Eukaryota; kingdom Metazoa; phylum Chordata; class Mammalia; order Rodentia; family Cricetidae; genus Mesocricetus; species Mesocricetus auratus. Next base: position 3,856,134 of record NW_024429203.1, read on the forward strand.
AGTGTCAGTGAGGAGGCCTCAGATATCTCTGGGGCCTTGGGTAGTAGATCAGTGTTTACCATGGTGTACAAATGGACTTTGGGAGTCCATTCCACATGGAGGATGCGCTCTCAGCCTGGACACAAGGGAGAGAGCCTAGGCCCTGCCCTGGATGAAGTGACAGACTCTGGGAAATGATGTGGAGATTGGGTAGGGGGCTGGTGGAGGGACAAGGGAGGAGGAGTGGGAGAGGGAACTGGGGTTGACATGTGAAGCATGCATGTTTCTAATTTAAATAAAAACATATATTTAGAAAAAAAGAGCCAAGAGCATGTGTTTTGAGAGAATACAAGAGAGCAAGGATGCAGTCACTTATTTGGGGAAAGCAGCAAACCTGAGTCATTCTTCAAACCTGGCAGAGGAAACAGGAACAAGAGGACAGGAATCTCATCATTTTAAAGGTTACATCATATCATAGCCACTTGTTCTGTGGTGATAGGTTAGGACTTGGCTGTATTCACTTCCATTTCTACCAAATCCCTAGCAAGTTAAATTAGGGCAGGCTGATTTCTGTCAAGAAATTAAGAAATGAGATAATACCTCCTAACATACTGAATCCTGGGACTATTATGTAGGTTTTTTCCCCATGTCAACCTCATAAAGTGGTGCTTTTGGGGTAGGTAGAGTTCAGTTCTGAACAAGGGAACTTTTATCACTGGGGGTGAGGGGGTGGTGCTACACACATTCGTTAAAGCAGCATTTGGGCCACACATTCATGTAGAAACTAGTCTAGTGAAACAGTATTGTCCAGTATGGGCAGCAGTTCAGTGCAGAATCCTGGTGGCTTCCAATCAATGTTAAGAACCACAAACCAGGGCCAAAGCTTGTGGACACTTTTTATATTCCCAGAGCCTTGCCTGCATGTAGCTGCTTTTATAATCCCTGACACTATGATGCTAACCACATTTTAACATAAAGAATCTATAAGCTAATCTTGAAGGGGAGACATAGGGAGTTAAGTTGACACAAGCTAGAGTCATCAGAGAAAGGAGCCTCAGCTGAGGGAATGCTTCCATGAGATCCAGCTGTATGGCATTTTCTCATTTAATGACCAAAGGAGTAGGACCCAGTCCATGGTGGGTGGTGCCATCCCTGAGCAGCTAGTTCTGGGGTCTATAAGAAAGCATGCTGATCTCCAGAAAGTAGTTAGAAAACATTAGGATCATGCATATTGACAATTAGTATTGACTACCATTGATTGCCTTGATCAAGATAATCAAGGTTGGGATTTAAGGTGAGTTTTGTGAAGAATAATGATAGTGATTCTCTCTCTCTCTCTCTTGCTCTCTCTCTCTCTCTCCCTCTCTCTCTCTCTCTCTCTCCCTCTCTCTCTGTGTGTGTGTGTGTGTGTGTGTGTGTATTGGTTTATCATATCTAGTTAACAGCCATAGAGAAAAACCTTAGAAACACAAAGGATTTAGGAATTTGCTGGAATAAGAAAGTAAAAGAACAAGAGATGACATTTTGAAATACCCGAATGATGAAGACAACAATTGCTCAGGGGGCCTCAGAACAGGGAAATCCCAGAAGACACATGGACTTACCCTGGCCTTCCTTCTCCAGTTTCTCTGGGTGAAGTTTTATCAATGGCAGCTTGAGTTCCAGCTTTAGCTCATTTCTGCTTGAATTGTGGAAGGTAGTTACCCTCTGAAATCTGGCTTCTAGGAAAGAAGTTTAGGAGCATAAAAATAAAGATGAAGAATGTTTGCTAAATTTCTGAGGGTACCATGTTGCTTGGGACTCTTCAACCATGTCAGTGTGTGCAATATCCAACTTCAACCATGGTCATGCCTCTCGCAGAAAACACGGTGGCATTTGCACACACCGCTCTGTATGGTTACACCATGTCTCAGTTGCTTACAACATCAAACATAGGCAACTTCTGTACAAGTATCTGTTTAGGGAATAATGGCAAGTACCAGCCAGTACAGTCACCAATAGCTAACCTATAACACACCAGTCTTCACTTGATTGAACCTACCAAGGTAGAACTTACAGATAAAAAGGCCTCACTGTACATTTGGCTTCAAAAGCTTCTGTCCATGGGAGTCTTAGATTGATATTGGTCTTCCAAACTTCCATTAGCTGGGCAGTCTTCAAACTATATAGCCTCAAAGGGATACTCCCTAAACCCAATTTAGAACCTGAAAAGGAGAAAATGGACAAGGAGGCTTGTCCCTGAAGGATCCTCAGGTTGATGGACAATGGGCTTCCTACAGAGAGCAAAATCAGGACAAGTTAGAGGCTGGAATGTTCCCAGCCTCTGCCCAGGGTCACCTTAGTTGTGATGGATGATAGTGCCATAAACCTGTGAATCCTTTTTATCTTTTTCCTACTTCAGCAGTGTGCATTAGATAAGATAAAGGCAGAGTGTGTTTTTAGCTCATAGTTTCTCAGAACAAGAGCAATGAAGAGCATTACTAGCCATCCCAGGCTTCACCTGAATGCAAGATCTTGATGAACCCATTGACCAGGGATTGTGCATGTTTCCTGCATCAAGGACAAGAGAAATACACAGTGTCAATTCACTCCTACACATCCCATCTGGCTTCCTTTGCACCTAGGTTGGGCATGTGAAACAAAAGCGACATTGAAGCTCCCAAGCTCTTCATTTGTATGTGCATGAGACAGACTTTTTCCTGTGCTGGGCCTTTGATTGTTTGGAGACAGTAACATAAACTAGTATTAACTGGTTGAAGGCTTTCAGAAAACAATTGTTTACCTCACCCATGCGGGTTGGTTGTTGACTCATTTTCCCATTTTGATTTACTGATCAATATAGTACAGAGTGGGTAAGAAGATGACAGGATGTGATGGGGAAACACTCCATAAGACATAACAGTGGGGTTCTGGCAATTCAGGGGTATTTGCTAAGCCAGTGTTTCTGTGCAGAATGCTGAAGCCCAGTGCAATTATTTCACCTAAAGCTTCTCAGAAGAAAACAGTCTTCAACTAGCCAGAAGTCAGTATTTTGTCATTGGCCTGCCAAGTGGTCACCATTATCTGAAGGGAATGGGATGCCTCCTCCCTGAAGTACAGCCTCTAAGAAACTCTGTGTTGGGCAGCTGCGGTTTACATAAGGAGTGTGGCAGAGAGACACGTTGCTAACGACACTTTATGTTTCTTCTCCACAGACAGACTAGAAATCTGGCTTCAGGGGAAGGGACCATCCTATCTTCCCCTACCCAGAATTCCCCCTTATCCCTGGTTACTGCCACCAACCCCTAAGTTAAGATCCCCATGTTCAACTACTGGCCCTATACTTCAGATGAGGTGACATAATAAGTGAGAAGACATTTGTAATCTGAAACATGCAAATACACAAGGCAGCATGATGTGGAGAACGGAATCAGGGGTTTTGACTTCAGTCCCACTTGTTTTAAATTTTGGCTCCATACCTTCGAACGGAAATGTCTCTCAACTCTGATCTTTGGCTTCCTCTGCTATAAAATGGGATCTATAAAATGGAAACTATAAAACCCACTCCTCAGGGTGGGATGAAATATGTGTGAACTAACTGGCCCAGTGTCTGTCATACAGACAGTGATTAATAAGCGTATTTACTTCCATTCCCTTTCCTCCCTACACAGTGTGCTCTGAGTGGAACACATCATCCTTTCCTATTCTCTCTTGCCTCAGAAGAGTCCCGCATGTATAGGTCAGGACTTCCCCAATTATCATTACACATCTATACACAGTGAGTTCCTCTGGCTATGTTAGCATAAGACCTTGAATGACACTCATTCCTCATATTCTGCAGATCCCACTGTATTAGGAAAGAAGGAAACAGAGTAGAATGTGCCCTCCTGTGGGCTCATAGAACCCAGGTACACACCCATTTTCTAACTGATGAAGTACTTGTCAAATGAGACATCTCTCTAAACTTCCCTTGTATGGAAAAAGTTTCCACAGAAAACTCTGTAAAACAGTAAATCCAGCATGAACAAATAGCATTTTAATGGGCTTCTAAGCTATTATTTCTGCTGCTAGCTGCTCTATTTTGCCATATTTCCAGACATCTTCAATGCACACATCATCTCCCAGCCGCATGGAGCATGTAGACAGGATGGAAGCTTGGTTAAATCATCCATTCATGGTCCCCCTAGAGGGACTCGAGCCAGCCCAACCATGGCAAACACGTCTCTGGAAGACCTTAGCCTTCTCTCCTGTCCCCTCTGCCATGCTAAATGCATTGGATTCCATTCCTAAAGCTAGCCACCAAGGTCTAGTCCCTTATTTGTCCATTTCCTCCTCCCGAGGCTGACTACCAAGGTCGAACGACGAAAGTATTGAAGTATGGCAACCAAAAGCCCCTTCTGACTCACCCAGTTAATACACCCTCATAAGCTGTCATTTTTCCTGAGGGCCATTGAGCCTCTCACACTTGTCTCCTCTCTATCCAGAAGAATTTTTCTGCCTCTCTGTGACAAATTCCCCACCCCCTCTCCCTCGTTCCTTTCCCCTTCTCCCTCATCCTCTATCTCCTGTCTTTGTTTCTTATTCCCTGCCCATTGTCTCTCTGGGGCACATAAATCTCCTTTGTGCTGAGAACTTGATCTTGGGTTTCTGAATCAATGCCGATACTCTCATGCACAACATCTCTCTGTGTGCTTCAATGCATGCTACTTTAACATACTCCTCTTGAGCTGCGAACAGGAAGAAAGCTCCATCTTCCTGTAAAGTAGGTTTTTTTTTTTTGACCATTTGTTTCAGTTCATCCACAACTCCCTGGGTGCTTCATTTGTCTCTGTTAAGCTCTAGTGAAATCTTATCCCAATTCAGTGCTGGCCATTTCACAAATAGAAAAGTCTAGAAGTTAACATAGCAGATATGAAATATAGCTTATGGGTAAGGTGTCTGAGCTATTATAATCTGGGGAGTCATTAGTTTGACTTTTTGACTATACTTTATAAGTCTAACTACCTTGATGTTTGTTTAAACTTGAATTCAATCCCATTAAGGTGTAACATTACACTGCCATACTGTAAGCTGAGTTTTGCACATTGGAGAATACATTTACTAACAGCCAGAACCCTGCAGACCTCTGTTGTATTTCACAGCTGTCTACACTTGAGGCTTCATTCTTGGACAGCTACCTTTAGTAATCCTGTTTCTTTGGAACCAGTTCTTGATTCTCCTGTGAAATCAATGGGCAGACAGTCCAGATACACACTTTCCAGAAAGAACATTGACTTTGAAAAGAGCATAAATTGCATGGAAATCTTACGTTGTGTCCCTGCTCTGACTCACTCCTTCTCTTTGTGTGCTTCCCCCATAAGCAAAATCCCCGTGTGCCTGCAAAGGAACTTCCTTTTCCCGAGTCCCAGCTAGCTTCTCCCATCTTCTTCTCCGTGGCCTGGAGACTTTCCCTCAGTCCTTGGACTTGAACACAGTGGAGGCTTATGTTACTCCTGCTGTATGTTTTCTTCCTCACTTGGGTCTGCTGAGCTGAGTGATCCTGCACAATTTATCCCACACCTTATTGCAGCTGTTGCCACTTTGCTCAAAAAATGTTTTCTTTCTATTCAATTACTTTGTCACTCAGCCTTCTCCTTATGTTGACACATGACTCATCCTGAGTCTCCTTAGCATTCAGGTAAGCTGTACAAAGAGCAAACAAGTTTGATTTCTTAAAGCTGCAGTCATGGCAGGGGAGGTTATTTGTAAATTTATTACTCTGAAAAGTATGCAAATATATTCTGCTGTGATTTTATTTCATTTTTATGACTCTGCTTAAGAAAGGAGGAGGTGTTTATTTCTGGGTACTATCAAGTTCTAGGTAAGGACAGATAGATATTACAGAAAGAAGTCCATTTATCTATCTGTTCCCCTCCTTTATATTCTTTTTTAAACACGTTTTGATTATATATTTAAATTAGAAACAAGCTTGCTTCCCATGTCAGTCCCTGCTCCATCTCCCTCCACCCCCACTCCCCCTAGTCCTACCTGCCCCCCACCCAATCCCCACTCTATTCCCCAGGGAGGGTAAGGCCCTCCATAGGGGATCTCTAGAGTCTGTCATTTCGTTCCGGGGAGGGCCCAGGCCATATCTCAAGTGTCCATATTGAGAGAGCATCCCTCATTGTGAGATGGGTACCCAAAGTCCATTTGTGTGCCAGGGCTAAGGACTGATCTACTACACAAAGCTCCAGAGATTTCCTGGGTGTCCTCACTAACACCCACATTCAGGGGGTCTGGATCCATCTCATGCTGGCCTCTTAGTCATCAGTTTAGGGTCCAAGGTTCAGGTCAGCTGTTTCTTTGGGTTTCACCAGCCCAGTCTTGACCCCTTTGCTCATCACTCCTCCCTCTCTGTCACTATGTTCCAGGAGTTCTGTTCAGTGTTTAGCTGTGGGTGTCTGCCTCTGCTTCCGTCTGTCACTGGATGGAGCTTCTAGGATGGTATGTAAGATAGTCATCAAACTCATTATCAGGGAGGGGCATTTAAGGTGGTCTCTCCACTATTGCTTAGTTTGCCAGTTGGTGTCATCCTTGTAGATCTCTGGAGATCTCACTAGTGCCAGATCTTCCCTCAAACCTAGAATGACTCCCTCTATTATGGTATCTCTCATCCTGCTCTCCTCTAATCTTCCCCCAACTCAACCTTCCTGCTCCCCCATGTCCTCCTCTCCCTTCCTCTTCTTTCCCTCTCTTTTTCTTGGCTCCCTTTCCCCTCTACCACCCTGTGCTCCCAATCTGCTCAGGAGATCTTGCCTGATTCCACCTTCTCTGGGGTGCCATGTATATCTCTCTTAGGGTCCTTCCTGTTTCCCTGCCTCTCTGGCAGTGGGATTGTAGACTGACACTCCCCTGATTCATGTCTAAAATCCATATATGAGTGAGTACATACCATGTTTGTCTTTTTATGACTGGGTTATCTCACTCAGGATGGTTTCTTCTAGTGCCATCCATTTGCCTGCAAATTTCAAGATTCCATTGTTTTTTTCCACTAAATAGTATTCCACTGTGTAAACTTACAACATTTTCTCTATTCATTCTTCATGTGAGGGACATCTAGGTTGCTTCCAGATTCTGACTATTACAAATAGTGCTGCTATAAACATAGTGGAACAGACATCCTTGTTGTATGCATGTGCATCTTTTGGGTATATGTCTAAGAGCAGAATCACTGGGTCTTGTGGTAGACTGATTCCCATTTTCCTGAGGAATCTCCATACTGATTTCCATAGTGGCTGTACAAGTTGGCACTCCCACCTGCAGTGTAGGAGTGTTCCTCTTTCTCCACATCCTCCCCAGCATAAACTGTCATTGGTGTTTTGATTTTAGACATTCTGAAAGGAGTAAGATGGTATCTCAGAGTTTTTTTGATTTACATTTCTCTGATTGCTAGGGATGTTGAGCACTTTCTTAAGTGTCTCTCAGCCATTTTAGTCTCCTCTATTGAGAATTCTCTATTTAGTTCTGTAGACCAGTTTTTAATTGGATCCTTTGGTGCTTTGGAGACTTGCTTCTTGAGTTCTTTGTAGATTTTGGAGATCAGCCCTCTGTTGTATGTGGGATTAATGAATATCTTTTCCCATTTTGTGGGATGCCTTTTTGTCTTGTTGACTGTGTCCTTTGCCTTGCAAAAGATTCTCAGCTTCAGCAGGTCCCATTTATTAATTGTTGATCGCAGTGTCTGTGCTACTGGTGTTATGTTCAGGAAGCTGTCTCCTGTACCAATTTGTTCAAGGGTACCACCCACTTTCTCTTCTAAGAGGTTCAGTGTGACTGGATTTATGTTGAGGTCTTTGATCCATTTGGACTTAAGTTTTGTGCATGAGGATAGACATGGATATATCTGTCGCCTTCTAACATACCAGAATCCTGTTATGCCAACACCATTTGTTGAAGATGCCTTCATTTTTCAATTGTATAATTTTAGCTTCTTTGTCAAAAATGAAGTGTTCATATATGTGTGGGTTAATATTAGGGTATTCTAATAGATTCCATTGGTCTACCTGTCTAGTTTTGTGCCAATTCCAAGCTGTTTTCAGGACTATAGCTCTATAATAGAGCTTGAAGTCAGGGATGGTGATGCCTCCAGACGTTGCTTTGTTGAATAGGGTTGTTTTGGCTATCCTGGGTCTTTTGTATTTCCATATAAAGTTGGAATAGTTCTTTCAATGTCTGTGAAGAATTGTGCTGGGATTTCAATGGGGATTGCATTGAATCTGTAGATTGCTTTTGGCAAGATTGCCATTTTTACTATGTTGATCCTACCTATCCAAGAGCATAGGAGATCTCTCCATTTTCTGGTGTCTTCTTTAATTTCTTTATTTGAAGACTCAAAGTTCTTGAGATACAGGTCTTTCACTTGTTTGGTTAGGGTTACCCAAGGTATTTTATGTTGTTTGTGGCAATTGTAAAGTGTGATATTTCTCTGACTTCTTTCTCAGCCCTTTTATCATCTGTATATAGTAGGGCTACTGATTTTCTTGAGTTGATCTTGTATCCTGCCACTTTGCTGAAGGTATTTATCAGCTGTAGAAGTTTCCTGGTAGAGTGTTTTGGGTTACTTATGTAAACTATCATATCATCTGCAAACAGTGAAAGCTTGACCTCTTCCTTTCCAATTTGTATTACCTTGATCTCATTTTGTTGTCTTATTGCTCTGGCTAGAATTTCAAGTACAATATTGAAGAGGTATGGAGAAAGTGGACAGCCTTGTTTTCTTCCTGATTTTAGAGGAATTGCTTTGAGTTTCTCTCCATTTAGTTTGATGTTGGCTGTTGGTTTGCTGTGTATAGCATTTATTATGTTTAGATATGTTGCTGGTATTCCTGATCTCTCCAAAACCTTTATCATAAAGGGGTGTTGGATTTTGTCAAAGGTTTTTATTTTCAGCATCTAGTGGGATGATCATGTGATTTCTGTTTTTCAACTTGTTTATATTGATGGATTTTTTATGTTGAGCCATCCCTGCATCCCTGGATGAAACCTACTTGCTCATGGTGGATGAGTTTTCTAATGTGTTCAGATTTGCCTGTATATTATTGAGTATTTTTGTATCAATATTCATGAGAGATATTGGTCTGAAGTTCTCTTTCTTAGTTGTGTCTTTGTGTGGCTTGGGTATCAAGGTTATTGAAGCCTTGAAAAAATAGTTTGGCTAAGACCTTTCTGCTTCTGTTGCATGGAATACTTTGAGGAGAATTGGTATAAGCTTATCTTTGAATTTCTGGTTGAATTCTTCACTGAGGTCATCTGGCCCTGGGATTTTTTGGTTGGGAGACTTTGATGACTTTTCTATTTCCATAGGTTCTATAGGTCTATTTAAATTGCTTATCTATTCTTGATTTAATTTTGGCAGGTGGTATCTATCTAGGAAGTTTTCCATTTCCTTTAAAATTTTGAATTTTGTGGAGTACAAGTTTTCAAAGGATGACCTGATGATTCTCTGGATTTCCTCAGTGTCTGCTGTTATGTCCCCCTTTTCATTTCTGATTTTGTTAATTTGCATGTTCACATTCTGCTGTTTCATGAGTTTAGATAAAGGTTTGTCTATCTTGTTGATTTTCTCAAACAACCAACTCTTTGCTACATTGATTCTTTGTATCATTTTCCTAGTTTCTACTTTATTGAGTTCAACCCTCAATTTGATTATTTCCTGGCATCTACTCCTCTGGAGTGAGTTTGCTTCTTTTTGTTCTAGAGCTTTAAGTTGTGTTGTTAATTCTCTAGTGTGACTATTCTCCAGTTTCTTCATGTGGGCACTTAGTGCTATGATCTTTCCTCTTAGCACTGCTTCAAAGTGTCCCATAAATTTGGGTATGTTGTGTCTTCATTCTCATTGAATTCAAGGAAGTCTTTAATTTCTTTTTTTATTTCTTCTGTGACCCAGGAGTGGCGCAATTGCACATTATTCAATTTTGATGAGTTTGTAGGGATCTGCAATTCATGTTGTTGTTGGATTCTAACTTTAAAGTATGGTGATCTGATAAGATACATGGAGTTATTCCAATTTTTTTGTACCTGTTGAGGTTTGATATGTTGCCAAGTATGTCATCAATTTTTGAGAAGGTATATTCTTTTGTGTTTGGATGGAATGTTCTATAGATGTCAATCAAACCCAATTGGGTCATAACTTCTATTAGTTCCTTTGTTTCCTTGTTAAGTTTCTGTCTGGTAGTCCTGTCTAGTGGTGAGGGTGGGTTGTTGAAGTCTCCCACTATAAGTGTGTGAGGTTTTATGTGTGGTTTGAATTTTAGTAATGTTTCTTTTATGAATGTGGATGCCTTTGTGTTTGGGGCATAGATGTTCAGAATCGAGACTTCATCTTGGTGGATGTCTCCTGTGATGGATATAAAATGACCTTCTTCATCTCTTTTCATTGATTTCAGTTTAAAGTCTAGTTTGTTAGGTATTAGGATTGCTATCCCTGATTGTTTGTTGGGTCCATGTGATTAGAAAATCTTTTCCCAACCCTTAACTCCGAGGTAACATCTGTCTTTGAAGCTGAGGTGTGTTTCTTGTATGCAGCAGAAGGATGGATTCTGTCTTCGAATCCATTTTGTTAGCCTGTGCCTTTTTAAAAGCAAGTTAAGACCATTAATAATGAGAGATATTAATGACCTTTGATTGTTCACTGTTGTTCGTTTTGGAATGGTTGGTAGTGGTGGAATTGTATGTGGATTTCCACCCCTTTTCTCTTTTGGCTGTTGGTAAAATGGGATCATCTACTATCTATGTTTTTATGGTTGTAGTTACCTTCCTTGGATTGGAGTTTTCCTTCTAGAACTTTCTGTAGGGCTGGGTTAGTGGATATGTATTTTTAAAATCTGGTTTTGCCATGGAATATCTTGTTTTCTCCATATATATTGATTGAAATTTTGCTGGGTATAGTAGTCTGGGCTGGCATCCGTGGTCTCTTACTGTTGATAGAATATCTATCCAGGACCTCTGGCTTTCAGAGTTTCCATGGAGAAGTCAGGTATAATTCTGATAGGTTTACCTTTTTATGTTATTTGATTTTTTCCTTAGCTGCTCTAAGTATTCTTTCTTTATTCTGTATGCTTGGGGTCTTGATTATTATGTGGTGAGGGGACTTTTTTGTGGTCCACTCTATTGGGTGTTCTGTAAGCTTCTTGTACCTTCATTGGTATGCCTTTCTTTAGGTTGGGAAAGTTTTCTGCTATGATTTTTTAATATGTTTTCTGCCCCTTTGAGTTGGGTTTCTTCACCTTCTTCTATACCTATTATTCTTAGGTTTGGTCTTTTCATGGTGTCCCATATTTCCTGGATGTTTTGTGTTAGAGATTTATTGGAGTCACGATTTTCTTTGGCCGATGAATCTATTTCTCCTAGTGTGTCTTCAACACCTGAGATTCTCTCTTCTATCTCTTGTATTATGTTGGTTATGCTTGCATCTGTAGTACTTGACTGCTTCCCTAGTTTTTCTATTTCCAGCCTTCCTTCAGACTGTGGTTTGTTGTTGTTGTTGTTGTTGTTGTCTTGTTGTTGTCTCCATGTCAGCTCTCAACCCTTGCACTATTTGAATTGTTTCTTCTAATTTTTGCTTCGTGTTTTCCTCCCTTTCTCATATTTGTTGGATTTTTGGTTATTTGTTTTTTCTTCCATTTCTTTAAGTGATTTTCTCATATCCTCTTTGAGGCCCTCTATCATTTTCATGAAGGTGTTTTTAAGGTCATTCCCTTCTGCTTCATCTGCATTCTGGTGTTCAGGTCTTGCTGGTGTAGAATCTCTAGACTCTGGTGGTGTCATATTTGTTTTTCAGGTGCTGAGTGTGTTCTTATGTTGCCTCTTTCCCATCACTTGTTCCAGTGGATGTAGAAAGAGTCTCTTCCTCTCCTGGTGTGTAGGCAACCAGGGTTCCCTTTTGGTGGGTGCAAGCAAATCCAATACTCTGTCCTTTGCTCTCTGCTCTCTGTCCTCTGCCCTGAGTGTGGGCAGGAGTGTACTAGCTCTCTCTGCAGGCTCCTGGTCTCTTGGTTGTCACTCTGGTGGCAAGTCATCCTGGCTGTGGTCCCCAGGCCAGGGGATCCAAGAGGGGGCTAGTGGGAGGAATTCTGGTCTATGATGGGGACTCGGAGCTCACCTCTGCCCTCTGCCCTGAGTATGGGCGGAAGTGCCCTTCCTCTATTTTCTTGTTTCCCAAGACTTTGCCATTCCAATCCAGGCTGGCTTAGAATTTGAGAACAATTCCACCTTCCATTAAACTCTCACTAAGTAGAACTACATCTCACCACTCCCTGCAATTTTGTTTCCTAATTGCATCTTTTCACTCATGTTAGAAACTGAAGAATGTGTTACTTCATTTGTTTTGTAGAATTTAAGAATGGAAGGAAAACTATGAGATTGACTCATCTACCTCTCCCCATTTTCAGACACATCTCAGACACAAAATGGCGATACATTTTATGAAGATATCTCTTATATTCTAAGAGACTAGGCTATTGCTTGATATCACAACCAAAATAATAATATACCTGGAGGTCACTTAAGACTTATTTCCTGCTGTGCAAACAGCCTGTTGTTTAGTATCATTTTAAGAGAACAATGTAATGACATACTCACCTTGAAGTTCTCATGTACTCAGCTTTTCCAACCTTAACTATTACTTCACTTTAATCTTAAATTTTGTACTCCTCCTTGCCTCTGACTCAGAGCAATGTATGTATGCATGTATGTGTGTTTATGATAGGAAAAAGGGTAGATTACTAAATCTACTCTGAAAAGAATAAAGGAAGGATATAGAGATGTTGAGATGAAAAGGTATATTATTGAGTCTACTGTTAAAAGACATCCACAGTTAAATACTGAATTGAACTCCTGAAATCCAGTGACAGAAAGGGAGAAATGATGAGCAAAGGAGTTAAGACTGGGTTGGTTTAACCCACAGAAATTGTTGACCTGAACAAGGGGGTGCCCTTGTTCCCCAGATTAATGACTGTGTGGAAAGCATGGGAGTGATTCAGACCCCCTGAATGTGGGTGTCAGTTAGGAGGCCTAGGTAATCTGTGGGGCCTATGGTAGTATTTTTCCCTGGTGTACAAATAGACTTTGAGTGCCCATCCCACGATGAGGGATGCTCTCTCAGCCTGGACTCTTGGGAGAGGGCCTAGGCCCTGCCCTGGATGAAATGAAAGACTTTGGAGTTCCACCATGGAGGGCCTCACCCTCCCTGGGGATCAGAGTGGAGATTGGGTGGGTGATGGGAAAGTCCTGTGTATATGTCAATAAAGCATTGTTGGACAACAGGGAAGCAAGATAGGTGGGACTAAGGAGTCTAGGAGGATTCTGGGAAATGTAGTGAACTGAGCCATTGCCAGGTGATCCCCAGAGAAGAGAATGTCAGTCTGGCATTCTCGAAAAGATAAGTCCTTATAAAAATATATACTGACAATTATGAGTCAATAATTAAGACATAGCTAGACAATGAGAAACAATAGCAAATGGCCAACTGCCTATAATTTTTTTAATTTTATTTTCCAGTTTAAATAGCCTATAATTAATATACTGTCCTGTGTATTATTTGGGGGTTCAGACAGCTTGGTAGGGCCCAGGTGGTTGGCGTGGGAAACTACACATTACAGGTGGGGGACTGGGGGGCCTGGTGAGGAGGGTAGAGGAGGAGGGGAGGGAGAGGGAGCTGGGGTTGACATGTGAAACAAGCTTGTTTCTAACTTAAATTAAAAAAGAATTGGTTTGTATTAAAAAACAAAGCTTTAAAATAAAAAAAAGCAACTACTAGTTTTAAACTTTTTCATTGGATGGGACTTCTGTGTATATTATATACAAATGTTGTATATTGATACAAATTTGAGATTAATTTTGCTATCTTGTTAATATTCTAGATATCATATCTATACAGCTCATATAACTATGAAATATGAATTTCTAGTCCTTGAAAGTTATTATTATCAACTATATAGAACAATTAGGAATGTAGTTTAGTAATTAGTCAACTTATAGTCACTTTAGGTATGTTTACAAGGGCAAACTGATATATTAGAAAGACAGGTAATCTTCAGACACTACAGAGCTCTACAGGATATGGCATTTAACATGTTTTAATAAGCATAGGTTCTTTTTTATGACAATGAGACATGTCTGCTCCTGGCAGCACCAATATATGTCAGAAAAGGTGATGAGCATCAAAAAACTCAACATGGAGTTTGAATTCTTTGTGGTAAAGGTAAGCCACTGGGCAAGTAAGTACCCTTGCCTCAACTGCTGATAATAACCTGTCCAAATTGGATAAACAGAACACCAAAAAGAGTGACTGCAAACCTTGCCAAGACAAGGCAGTCAAGTCCTTCAGATTATCTTGGTTCACAGAAATGTCTGTCAGATATGCTAGATCTATAGGCTGAAGATGTTGCAGAGCAAGTCAGCTGTTTCTGTCATTTCTCACATTTTTTGGAAGCCTCTTGCTCACACTTCCTGTTTACTCAGTTACTATTATTTCCTTCTTGGGTCTCTGAGGGAGTTGAAGACTAAGTAGTATAGTTATAGCTTTCCCTGTTTATCAGAATTAGTAAAGAAACTCACTATAGGTGTATTAAGTGTAATAGATTTAACAGACATTAAAAGATAGTTTGATAATTTAAATTAGAATAGAAAGTAAATTAGGTACTTGGACTCATTAAGAAGAGTAGATAATGGAGTATTTTCTCAGAATTTGTCATATGCTTATGGACTAGACATCATTAATGTACTTATTGCCATGTATATGTTGTATGTAGTCATTATACTAATTGAATATAGTTTTTTTATATTAGTTATAACCTTTTTCTTTTTAAAAATTTAGACAAAAATGGGGATATGTGGTGATACCTTGCTTGAACTAATAAAGCTTGTCCGGGGGTCAGAGAATGGAGCTTGCCACTAGGTAACCATAGAGGTCTGGAGGTCTGTGCAGACAGACAGAAAGTAAGGTAGCTGGGCAGAAACAGGATATAAGCAGGAAAAAACAGGAAATCGCTCTCTTGTCAACTGAAACACTTAGGAGTTAAGGTGTTCTGTGACTTGCTCCTCTCTGATCTCTCAACATTTCCCTCTATATCTGACTTGGGCTTTTTATTACCTAGACTAATTAAGAACTCCATTTACAGTGTTTCTGTATGCTTGTTTATGTGTATGCACATATGTATGTGTATGCATGCATATGTGTGGTTATTATAATCATTTGCTGAAAACAGCCAATCAATATTATGCAATATGTATCTTCTATGGATGTAGAAAACTGTGTGCGTGTAACTTGATAGCATATATTTGCAATATTTTCTTTTCCAAGTGATTCAGGGTCATTTGGAGTCAGCTGGAGTCAGTAATTAATCCCTTGAAGATTTCTCTAACTGTTCCTCACTCCTTCTCCATCTGATGCTTTCTGTTCTGTGCAAAGCCCTTTGTTCAGGACAGATAGAGACACAGGAAGAGAAGTGGAGAATTCAAACACATTTTTGGTCAAATTAATACAAGTGGTTGTACTGACTTTTCTTAAAGGCCTGGGAGTATCTGGAATGCATTTAACCAACTGAAGACACCAAAGCTCCCAGGGGCTTACTTGGTTTCACAAAACTGATTTTGCAAAACCAGAACTAAAGCTCAGTTCTTGTTCTAGCTTTCTTTCAGCTGTGAGGTAAACACCCAAGCAAAAGCAACCCGGGAGCAAAGGTTTATTTGGGGTGCATGGTATGGTGCATCATCTAGAGCTGCTAAGGCAGGAGCCTACAGGAAGGAGCTGAAGCAGAAACATGGAGGGAGGCTACCTACTGGCTTGTATTACATGGCTTGCCCAGACAGTGGCCTTATGCTTCCCATGCCCCCTTTCTTATCAATCATTAATCAAAAAGATGCCCTAAAGACTTGTCCACAGTCGATATGATAGGAACATTTTCTCAACCGAGTTTCCTTTTCCCAGATGACTGTAACTCATGCCAAATTGGACAAATAGTAGCCAGCGCATATCTCTGTATCCATCCAGCTCGTATCCCATGTCCTCTGTGCTGTTCAAGGACGCTGAGAATTTTCCTTTGCTACTGTCTGTGTTCTGTGAGACAATTTTCCTCTCAGGGTGTGTGGCTAGGATGAGTGATGGGCCTCAGTGACAACCCTGTTGGTTTGATTGTACTTTTGATGCACATGACACTGAGGCTGAGGACAGGCCATACTTTCTTAATGCCCTGAAACCAGTACCATTTCTAGTGCACAGGGTTTTCTTCGTAAACATTTGTGGAAGAAATGAAAGGAAGAAAGAAAAATTTGTTTTACTTCTCTGTTGTGAACTGTGGGTTGAATAAAGAAGGGAGACGGCTTTAGTACAGCTAAGGACAATGCTGTCATGAAGTAGGAAGCACAGACAGGAATCAGTAAATCACAAAACCCTGTTTGATTGCCAAAATGGAGGGGCTATAAGTTCAGAGACTTACAAAACAATATAACTAAAACCTACAAAATTAGGACTGTGGATAAACACTGAGGCATTCTGTAAAGAATAGGGTCTATGTCTTAAGTTAGTAACATACCTTCCTGACAAACCACACATACAGACCACACACACACACACACACACACACACACACACACACACACACGCACACACGCACGCACGCACACACCACACACACACACACACACACACACACACACAGCAACTTTCAGTAAAGAAAAAGAGGGAAATATTCTGTGATCTAGAAACTAAAACCAAATGAAAGCTGACGTCAGCTTAATCATGAAAGTGCTTACATCAGTAGCAGCTATAGTTTTTAATGTTTTTTTAAAAATGTCAATCGTTTTATTCTATAGTTTCTTGTATGTACCACAAAACTTTTGTCTCACCATGGAAGACTTTTAGTAAATAGGGCAGATGCATGCCCATATTAACAACTTTCTTAGAAAGTAGATGTTCTCTCGCTACTGAGATGGAACTAGAGAGAGGGTATGCAGGGACCTAGATTTTGGGGGTTATTTGATTTTTTATTAAACTACTTCATAGTTTCTTAATTAAGGTTTTATTTCTGTGAAGAGATACCATGACAATAACAAGTCTTGCTTTTTTAAAATTTAAATTAAAAACAATCTTATTTTATATACTGATCCCATTTCTCTTTCCCTCCCATCCTTCCCTGTCCCCCACCAACCCTCCATCCACTCCCCAGGAAGGGGGGGCCTCCTATGAGGGATCATCAAAGTCTGTCACATCATTTGGGGTCAGGGCCTAGGAGCTCCCCTATGTATCTAGGCTGAGAGAATATCTTTCCAAAGGGAATGGGCTCCCAAAGCCCATTTGTGCACTAGGGATAAATACTTGTTCCACTGACACAAGTTAGGGTCATCTGGGAGGAGAATCTCAATAGAGAAAATGAATTCATAATATCAGGCTGTAGGTAAGCTCGTAGGACATATTTTAAAATTAATGATTGATGTGGGAGTTCCCAGCCCATGGTGGGTGGTACCACTCCTGGATAGGAGGTCTTAAGATGTGTAAGATAACAGGCTGATCAAATGGTAAGCAGCACTCTTCCAGGCCTGTGCATCAGCTCCTGCCTCCAGTTTCCTGTCTTTCTTGAAGCACCACCCTCAATTCCCTCAGTGATAGACTGTTGCGGAACTGTGAGCTGAAATAAACTCTTTATAGTTGCTTTTGGTCATGGTGTTTTATCACAGCAGCAAAAACCCAAACTAAGCCCGAAAGGCAAATAGATTTCTTTTTATGTTGAACTGTAAGATCACTTACTCAGTCAATGGTTTAGATCCATAGTCAGTGATCATACATCTGTAAGAGGTGCAGTCTGCCTGTCCTAGACACCGGCCTCTGCATTGTACCTGAGGGTGCTAAGTGCCCCTGTCTTTCTTGGATCTTTGACATCATTTTCTGCATCTAGAAAAGGAAAATTCTGTTGCAGGGCCTGGATTCCTTTGGGGATAGAGGGAAGGCATTGGACCAAGAGTAAGAAGCCTTGGCTTAGACTCTGACTGTGCACCTTGAGCAGCTAAATTAAATTTCTTGAGCCAACAGCCTCCTCATGTGATAAATTAGAACTCTATTGCAAGACTGCTTTCTTTCAAGTACTAGTGAAAGCTTTTTATGTGTTAAAGCTCCAGAGGAACATATTGAAAAGCAGGGTTGAAATGTAAGAAGTTCCCTAATCTAACTTCAGAAGAAGAAGACCTGGGGAAGTTGTAGGTTAGGGGAACTAGACGTGATTGGTCATAATTTTTCCCCCAAGGGGCTTTTTTTTGTCCCCATTAGGACATAAACAATTCCTGGGGACAGGAAACTTGGGGTGGGGGGACAACATCCCAGATATAAGCACTGATTTGACAAAACAATCCCTGGGTACAAGGTGGGCTAGGCTTTGCCAGATGTCTCTCCTTAGAAGCAGAATTTCAGGAAAGGACAGAGAGAATAAATGTATGAACATGGAGGTCATGACTGTAAAATTCAGGGAAGACAAAATTCATGACATTGTCCATGACTCTTTGGGCCAGAAATTTTAATGTGACTCTGTGAGAATGGCCTATCCTTGCTCTCCATGGCACCTACTACAGAGGCTCACATGACTCCTAAGCGATCAAAATGAGTCCTCACAAGGTGGCATCTGGTGTTATCTGTCAGTCCGGGAATCATATTCCATATCTGTGCTTTGATTTCCTGCCGTATTCTACTTCAGCACTCTGTTTGACATACCCATATCTCAGACACTGCTGCTAGGGTCTCAGCCTGAGACTCTGGGCCTTCACGCCTCCTCCCACCTACAGAGCAGTTGGAATAAATACTTTTGACACAAGGATGGTTTTAGGTGAATTACTGTTTTCCTTCAACCCTATTTGTCTTCTTCCTTGAGTAAGGAATTATTTTTCCCAGCACTCTGAAATCCAGAATATGAACAGATGATAAAACATTATAGACTTTGAAATCTCACAAAGTTACTCTTGATTATGACTAAGGCTCTTAGAGCTGCTTTTGAATTTTTTGGAGCTATAGTTTCTCCATCAAGGAACTCAGTGTGGTGACTCATACCTGCTGTTTCAGCACTCGAGAGGCTGAGGCAGGAGAGTTACCGTGAATCTGAAGCCAGTCTGAGCTACATAGCGAGTCCCAGGACACTCTGTGCTACAAGGTGAAGACTTAATTTTTAAAAGACAAAAGAAAAAGCAACCACAGGACTGTTAAGAGAGTTAACCTCAGTAGAATGTGTAAATAGAGGATGCAGGGCATAGAAGGAGACCCATAAATAGGTTCTCTTTTCTTAATCTTTCCAAAAGACTCTGTCCTTCCAAGACGTTATTGCATCTCCCCTGGGACTGAACAGTTCACATAATCTTAGCACAGTGAGTTTCCCATAATGTGGCTTGATGTGTAATAGTGCTTAAATTTTGCCATTGGGGATACAGTGAATCAGTGTAAGAGTATAAAGTATAAACACCAGAAATTTGGCATTACATCTTACTAGATTCTGTAACAGGGACCTAAGACCCATGTAAGAGTATAAAGTATAAACACCAGAAATTTGGCATTACATCTTACTAGATTCTGTAACAGGGACCTAAGACCCATGGCTCCTTATTGCATGAAGGAATAAAATCACACAACTTCAGATGCTTCACTTTCATGGAGAGCATAGACTCTAATTAAGAAATATGCTTGAGAAAGGGGATCTTACTTTTTTCCTATTCATTGAATGAAGAAAACAGACCAGCCCCATTTTTGCCTCCATCCAGGCTGTGCAGTAAAAAAGTGAAAACTACATTTACCCATGGAATTAATGAAAGCTGAAGGCTAAACTTTGGAGATGAAAATCTTAGATTTGTTCACTTAATTTATGAATAGGTTCTCAACTTTTACTCCCACTAACCCATAGCATCTTACATTTTTTATACCTAAGACAAAAAAAGTGGACATGATGTCTTTCTTACTTCAGGTAGCAAGCAGTATTTATTATCTCATAGAGAGTCCCTGTGTTTGGCTCCAGAGCTGACTGACCTGGTTCTTAGTAACACTTTGAAGGATGTGTGTTCTGTAGCAACTCTTGAGATACAACTTGCTCATCCCAACAGCTTGCCAACCAGTGTGTGTTTCCTTCTTTCTCTAGAGAACCACAAACTCTCATTGCTAATGAACTTTAAAGTGAGAACAGCATGAGATTATCCAGTGTTCTGGAAACATCTGTGACACACTAAGCTTTATAAGCAGATGGCACGATGAACCAACTTTCAGAGCTCTCACTTTTATTTACAGCCTTTAAAGTGTTGCCTCATGCTTACAGAGCAGCAGGTGAGATCACAGACAGACCTAAGAAATAACACAAACAAAGAATTTGTGCTCTTGGGAAGTCTAGAATATAAGAAACCATCACGATCCTTAACTCTGTGCTCTGGTTTAAAGGTACCATAGACGTGATGACTCCTTGTGGATGCCAAGACCCTCAGCTGCCCATCAACCTCATACAAATTGGTGTAGCACTTTAGTTGATCAACTTTTAACTGACCCTACCAATGCAGAACCCACACATATGGAGAGCTAGCTGACTTAGCTTTGCTAATGATCAAATTCGAGGCTTCTTTATGTTCTAATGTTTTTAATAAAATATATTTTGATTATGTTTTCCTCCACTTCCTTCCAGATCCTTCCTATCTTCTTACCCACACACCTTTCTCTCTCTCTCCCTCATAAAAGAAGATACAAGAAATCAAAACCACAAAAAACTAATACAATCCCCACCCCAATAAAAAGGCAAAATGAAACAAGGCTCAGGTTTTTTGTGGAAAGATTGTAAAACCCAGAGATGCTGAATGACTTCAAGGAAAATGTCCTCTAGACACACGGGACTGATCCACACATGAACTCACAGAGACTGTAACAGCATGACAGAGCCCATGCAGGTTCAAGCCAGAAGGGATCCTAGCACTGAGAGCAGGAAGTGGGCATAGGATACCACTCCTAACCAAGAAGCTATCTGCAATGGAACCTGCTAGTCAAGGAAAATTCACTTTTCTGCAATGGAGTCTCATCTGGTATATTAACCACATTCCATGACAGGCACCCCATACACAGGACTAGTTGGCCAACACAAAACAAACTCTGTATTTTTTTGTGTGCTTTTTGTTTCTACATATTTAAAATACTCTAGACTACTCATAATACTTAAAAAATATAAATCCAGGCAAGCAGTTGCTTTATCATTTAGGCAATAATGAAAAGAAAAAAACAAGCACATGCTTAGTATAAAATTTTCCCAATTATTTCTTATCCACTATTAGTTAACCCAATTGATATAAAGCTCACAAATATGGAGAGCCAGTTACTCTAGCTTTGCAGGTTATCAAGTAAATTCTAGCTAAAATACCTATAATATTTTTGTTACTGCCTTGAGAAATTTATCCTGTAACAGCAGTGTAGTAAAAACTCTCATGTAGCTCTGAGTTGACAAGTGTTGTAGGAATTCATGTTCTATATCCTGATACACAAAAGGGTAAAAGGGTATGCAGCTTTGTACCAGTTCTGATTCTTAAAAAAACCTTAAAGATATAATTAGTACCCTGTTCAAAACTCTCACAGCTAGATATTTTTGAAATTAGTGTCTTTAACAACAAAATTTAGAAGATGGCTATAATATGGAATTATTTAAGTAAACTGAGGCACATCCATTCAATAAAATATGCTATTAAAAGTAACTTTTAGAATAGTTGAGGAAAAATAACTTTTACAGAAAAATTATATAAAGGCAAAATGTAAAGTTCAAAAATCAGTTGATGAAAGCAAGCAGAAACTTGTTTATATAATTGCAAGTTATGTAAATATGCATATTCACACATTTGTTTAGTTTTATTGATTCTATTTGTTTGATAATTAACTACACACACACACACACACACACACACACACACACATATGTTCAGGTTCCTTTCTTACACTGATGCATTTTTGGTTTTGGTTTTTTGAGCCTCTGATTTTGGAAAGAACTGTCTGTTGCATCCTGGTGGGCTCACTGTGGGCAAAACTGAAAACAATGATTATCCCTCCCCCAGTTTATGTCAATTACAGCCCCTCTCATATCCACAATTCACTGTTGACAGGCCCAGTCTTGGGCAGGCTTGTTACAGGTAACCACAGCTGTTTGGAGATTATGTTTGTAATGGTCATGTCATGTGATGAACAGGACACTTCACATTGCTCTGTCTTCCTGATCTTGTATTCTGCCCATAATGTACTCTGATTCTTAGAGGGAGAGGTGTACATGTCTTATTTAGGGCTAAGCACTAAATATCATGAAGAGCCATGACTTTATGTATAGACCAAAGTTCATTGCAAAGAGAAATTTCTTTGATTAATGAGAAGAATATAATTTTATGGATATAGATATCAATATTTAGATTGTAATAGTTCAATGTCAATTTAATTAAAAAACAGTAGTGAATTGCTTCTCGGCCATTTGGCTAAGATCAAGTGTAAAAAACAGTAATGAGTCTACAACCTCCTTAACCATTTATCCATTTTTAAAGTGGACTTATATCAGGCATACATTCCTTTCCATGGAGCAGGCATAAAATTTAATGTGGTAGTGGTTAGTTATCCCCATAATGGTTGGACCACTATTGTACCAGTGGGAACATCATGCTCAGCCAAAAAGTGCTGTAGTTCATAGGGTTCGCATATTGGTAAGACCACTGATGCCTTATTTTTCTAAGCACGTTGCAACTGCTGTCTTAGTTACTGTTCTATTGCTGTGAAGAGACAGCAACCCCAAGTCAACTATTCTCATAAAACAAAACATTTAATTCGGGGCTTGCTTACAGTTTCAGAGGGTTATGGTGTGAAGCAGCCAGGCATGGTGCTAGAGTAGTAGCTGAGAATTTTACATCATGTTCCATAGGAAACATGCAAGAGGGGGAGACACACTGGGGCTGGTGTGGGTTTATTTTTCTTTGCCTTTTGGCATAGCATCTAGTTTTCTCACACATGTGTTATGAGTTCCCCCATAGTCTCATGTTTGATATGCTTGATCCCCAGATTGTAGAACTTTTTTGAAGGCTGCTAATTTGGGAGGAAGGGTCTTGATGGCAGAAGCTGGATACTGGGATTAAGACTTTGTAGGTTATACCTTCCCTTCATCCAACCTGTATTTTCTACTTCCTTGGCTGTGCCCTAAGTATCATGAATGGAACAATTCCATCATCTTCCCCACTATGATGGACTGAAATTTCTCTGAAACCATGAACAAAGATAATCTTTCCCCCTTAAATTGTTTTAGTGAGGTATTTTGTCACAGTGACACAGAAAGTAACTAATTCAGTGCAAAGTATTACGCACGTGTGTATGTGATACCAGTAGCTCTTCCTTAGACCATTGTAGTCAGGCTGGTCTGCTATTTCTACTTTGTGTCACTCCAGTTAGTCTCGTACCAAATAGAAACTGTGACCTACTTAAGCAGACCATGACACTTCCTTGCTGGATACTTCAGTGGCTTCCTTCTTCATTTAAAATAATGCTCAATTCTTCATCAAAACCTATAAAGATGTGTGACATGATTCCTTTTTATCTCGCTTGTCTCTAACACTGATATTCTTTCTACATGAGCAATGA
Source organism: Mesocricetus auratus (assembly GCF_017639785.1). Classification (NCBI taxonomy): domain Eukaryota; kingdom Metazoa; phylum Chordata; class Mammalia; order Rodentia; family Cricetidae; genus Mesocricetus; species Mesocricetus auratus. The sequence goes on from NW_024429203.1 coordinate 3,879,724, forward strand.
ATAACACTCTGAAAAATGACTCTTGATAAGCAGTGAGGTTTCGAGCTGCAGGTAAAGCAATGTGCAGGTGCGTTGCCAGAGATGTGCAAGGATGCTAGGCAACTAGGATTCAGCTCATGCACCTCTGCTCTATCACCAAGGAGACAGAGATGACCTGACTGTGGATAGGGGAGAAGGTGAGAGTGAAGAAATAACAACAGAGGCCAAAAGCCTGACAATGTCCCTTCTTGATTTGTTACTCCGGAGGTGGCAGGGATCATTGGGAGTTGCTGAATTGGGATCATAAAGATTCAGTGGCTCTGCTTGAAAAATGCAGACCAGGAGATCTCAGCATATGATCTTCATGCTATGGGTAAACTCTTACTTAGTGTTATTTCTATTTATATGTGTACCCATATATTAGTATGCTAAGCATTAAAGAGCTCAAAGTGTAACTTTAGTTTTGTTTTCAGTGCTACGTTTATTCTGAACTTGGATTTCCTGTATAAAACACATCACTGAATTCTAGAAAATTAAGGAAAAGTGAGAAAAAGTCAGTTTATGAAATTTTAGCTCTCCTTTATATTGAAATTTTTATTTACTTTTTCTGATTATAAAATATATTTGAAATAGCAGCCAAATAAAGACATTTAAAATTTTTTCTAACCTTGATAATGAGAGACAAATACTTGTAAACCTAGCTGAAATATTTATACCTATGTGTATGTTTCTATACTGTGTGTATTAAATTTTATATACATAATATATATGCAAAACCAATCATCATGTATATTGTGTACATTCTTTATGCACTTGCACACACACACACACATGATTGTTAGATAATAATGGCCCATTTACTAGGATACAATGGTCTTCATTGAAAAACTCAGCAAGTTCTCACAGCTACGGGCAACAAGGCTGCCTTTCTAATCTCTCTTCCACTCTCTTCAATTTTCCTAAAAGGACCTTTTCCTGACCTTGAGTTACAGAGAATGAGACACACAAAGGAAGAAAGCTTAGACATCTCTTTTTAACCCAGCCATGTCTTTGCCTTTCTTTTATTATTTTTTCATGAATTACATTCCCATTGCGGTTTCCCCTCCCTCAACTCCCCTCAGTTTTCCCCCTCATCTCCCTTCTTCCCCATATCCACTCCTGCTCTGTTTCACTTGAAAAGAGCAGGCCTCCCAGTGATATCCACTGAACACGGCCTAACAAGTTACAAACCCTCATATCAAGGCTGGTAGGCAAGGCAAGCCATTACAAGAAAAAAGGGTCCCAAGTTTAGGCAAAGGCGAGACATTCCCCACTTCTACTATTGTGAGTCACATAAGAACACCAAGCTACACAACCATAAGGTATAAGCATGGGAGCTAGGTCAGACCCTATGAGCCCTGCTTAGTTGATTCTATAGTGTTCTCATGGTATCCTTTACCCCTCTGGCTGTTACAATCCTTCCTCTCCATCTTCTTGGGTGTTCCCCTGACTCTGCCTTCTGTTTGGCTGTGGGTCTCTGCATCTGTTCCCATCTGTTTCTGAATGATGACAATTGGGCTAGAAACTGATCTCTGAGTATAGCAGAATTATTATTAGGAATCATTTTATTAATGTTTCCAGTCTGTAATGAGATTCTTCCCGCTAGCCTGGTCCCAGAGCCACGTCAGTCCCAAATGAACACACAGAACACTAATATTAATTATGAAGCTGCTGGCTGTTTTCTATGGTTTCTTGTTGGCTAGCTCTGACTTAATTATTAACTCTTAACTGCCAGTCTGAGTATTTCTCTTACTGGAGAAAGGGTCTGGACCTCTTACTCCTCTGGCGTCCTACATGGTGACTGACTGTGCCTCTGTTTCCCAGAATCCTCCTCAATTACTAGTCCCACCTATCTTGCTCCCCTATTGGTCAACAGTGCTTTATTTATCAATCAATAAGACAAACATATATACAGAAGGACTTCCCCCATCACCAGTCATGTTTGGTTCTATCCTGGATCTCTTGTCTGTCCTACCTCTGGTTCCTAAACATCCAGGCAGCTTCAGGTGTGGGTTCCCTTTCGTGGCGGCCTGGGCCTCAAGTTCTTAAGTTGGATCAATCATTGGTTAGCCATTTCCACAGGTTTTGTACCACCATTACTCCAGCATATCTTGCAGGCAAGACAGATTGTAGGTCGAAGATTTTGTGGCTGGGTTAGTGTCTGAGTCCCACTGCTAGGAGCCTTGCCTGATTATAGAAGATAGCCCATTTGGGCTCTGAATCCACCATTACTAGGAGACTTCCCAAGCATCATTCTCATAGATAACAGGAAGTTTCCACTGCACTACATTTATAGAACACCCCTCAATTGTCCCCTAATTCCAGAAGTCTTTCCCAGTATTCTCTCCCTCCACCCCTCCTCTCCTGCCTGGCCTGATCCCTCCTTTTCCAATCTCCACCTGCCCCGGTACACCCTCATAATCTACACCTAGCCATCACTTAACATAGAGATTAACCTTCAGTTGGGTTAGATGAAAATCAGCTCTTGATCTCACAGAATGGACATGCTGCAGTTTCCGCCGCTGACATTTTCCTCATTTACCCCCTTGCTGGACAGCCTTCCAGTCACTTTTCATTCATTCAAGTTTCACCTGACTTCCAAAGTCCACTTCAAATGGATGCTTCCCCGTGATTGTCTTTGTTGATCTTAATTCTATAGGCTTTTTCTGCAAATGAGGAGCGCCCCTCAACTTTCCCGATACTACCGATGTGATTGGAATATGAAGCAGACCCCTCAGAGTCCGATGTGTTTAAACACTTGATGCCTATCTTCTGGTGCTGTTTTTGAGGTTATGAGACTCTTAGGAGGTGGAGGCTCTTCGGAGGAAGGAAGTCGCTGGAGTTGGGCTTTGAGTTGTAGAGCTTGGTGCCACTTCCTGTGCTTTTCTTTTGATTTGGGGCTGCTGATGCAATCAGTCGCCTCATACGCCCACCTCTATGCCTTCCTCATCATGATGGAATGTGTCTCCCTTGGAACTGTAGGTTCGCATAAGCCCCTTTCCCTTAACGTTGCTTTTGTTGGGGATTTTTATTGCAACAATCGGAAATGAAACTCAAACACTGCATTGGACCCTGAATGGAAAGCATTAGTCTTACTAAGGAGGAGAGCAGGAAGAGACTGGTGTTCTAGCCATCCTTCAAGCTGTGACTGCAGAGTACAATATGATCTTTGCTTTTACACTGGCCAATAAAATGGAAGAAATACAGCAAAGCAGTTCCTGCCTGGAAGGCAAAGAAAGAATTTGCTGTCTTCCTAACCTCTGAAGAACTGGGAGTCGGAGAGATCTGCCATCATCACTGTTACTTCTCCCAGTCCTTACAAATTACACAGATGACCACCAACTCTATTTTACAGATGAGGTAACTAAAGTTCAAAAATGATGTAAAAGAATCGTTTCTGTCCCTTGGCTTAAAAGTGTCAAGATGGGATGTGAACTCAACATCACAGGTCCGTGAATTCGATTTAACCATCTTCAACTCTACAACAGTCATAGTTGAGGTCTGGGCATACTCTAGCAGGGGGGAAAGGGAGACACTAAATCCAGCCGAGTTGCGGTGTGTGGTGACCGACTTCCTTACCAGGAAGAGGAACTCCAGTGCAGAGTAGATGTCAATCAATGCCTGAGCTTGGAGCCACCTGTCACCAGAAACACATGACAGAAGGGACCATGGCTTCTGGAGAGAAGAGACTTGGGGGAGTTCTGGGTGGGGCACAGGATGCCATCGACACCCAAGCAGCTCCTACAGTTATGCTCAGTCCACACTAGTGGTGGCTGCTCCCTCCGCATCTTATCTCAGCTTCAAGAGGAGTGAAGGAAGAAAGGGAAAAGCAAGCATGCGCCCAGATGGTTGGCATTTTAGGGGTGTGCGTGTGTGAGGGGGCGCTGGCGCACATGTGCTTTTGAAAACAGTTGGAAAGTATGTGTTTCTTTCTTTTTTTTTTTTTTTTTTTGGTTTTACGAGACAGGGTTTCTCTGTATTGTTTTGTAGGCTGTCTGTCCAGCCCGGCCTCGAACTCACAGAGATCAGCCTGCCTCTGCCTCCCGAGTGCTGGGATTAAAGGCGTGGGCCACCACCACCCGGCTAGTATGTTTCTTTCTTAATGTTTCCAAATCCAATGGTTGTCTGGTAATAGAGGGGAGGGCAGCCGCCAGGCAGAACACCAGCTCTGCTCTCCACCGGGCTTACCTAGCATCTTCTGAGATGGTTTCTCTTCAGGCTCACAGTCAATTTTTTCTCCACCTTTACTCCCTTTTCTGTTAGGCCACAGCATTCCACAGCCACAGTGTCACTTGGGCAGGAACCAAGGGGGTGGAAAGAAAGGTGATGGCGGTTTTCAGCCTAGCCTGCCTCTGCTTTCGCTTCTCTTGGGCTCCCGTGTGTTTCTGCAACACATGCAATTTACTACAAGCTAGAATAGATCAACGCACCACAGAAAATAAATCACTGCTATTGCAGAGAACTCTTAGTGTTTAATTAACCCCTGGACCCCAAACAACACTCTGTAAATTCTCTGAACAGCAGAATTGTGATGGTAGTCCTTTGTTCTGGGATGTGAGTTCCTTTGGAAAAAAAGAAAGGAGCTCCTTGCCTATTCTCAGCAATGACTGCGAAGCTGGTCTCCAGATGGTTTAAAGATACAATAAGGCAGGTAGTTTCTGCCCTCTGTCAAGATCAAAACCTCATCCGAAGAGAGTGAGTAGCCCTTGTCTCTTAATGATCCCAAGTCAGTGTATTACCCAAACTCTCCCCAAGCTCCTGTGGCTGAGAAGGGAAAGGAACACTGCTGGGTCAGATGTTCCACGCACCTCAGGGGGCTCTCTCTGCTTAGTGAATTATTTAGGCTCCTTTAGAATTCTCAGGCTTCTGTATCTTCAGAAACCCAGCATCCTCTGGTGATATCTTTGAATTTGCAGTAGCTTCAGACAGCCCTCTCTCAGGGACTGGATCTGTGGCTGCAGGTCTATGACAGAAGGGAAATCTCTCCTGTGAATAATCCAGTTCAGAAGTACATTCCAAAGACTCTTCCAAGAGTGAGCCCTGAGCAGCTTCATCTGGGAGGGGAGAATTTAGAGGCCCTAAAGCCACCATCACTCACCTCTTTTGGGTTAGAGACTCCTTAAAATTCTCCCCAAATCTATGAATCCTCTGTCTAGACACAGGATTGCCCCAGGGATGTCTTCTTGATTATCCTTGTAGTGTTGTTGAAGTCCAGGCCTATAATACTTGCTCTGTTTGGACAATTATTGTACCAGTCAAAGTGTGGTCACCTGTCACAGGCTCAGTGAAAGGAGGGAAGGTTGGAAAATGACTTTAGAAGCCAGAACTTGGGTACACGGACTTGGAGAGAAGAGGACATGTAATGTCATGCCTGACTTCTGCTCTGCAGGCTTCTAGGCTGTTAGCATATCCAACTCCAGAGAACGTGGACCCTGGCTAGGTCCTGCTTTACTCTTTCACTTACAGTCCAGGTGGAGTTCTCAGAACCCATCTAAGAGTCAAACCTTTGTCCTTCTCTATGGATAAACCACTGCCGTAACTATTTCTAGGCTGTGTCACTGTGTTTCATGACCATTTGGACTTTGGGTGTTCTGTCCCCAAGATACGAAAGGACTTTGAATATTTTTTCTCATAGCCCATGTCTACCATTTCTGATTATTGACATAGTCTGCTCAGCTGACTTCAGGAGAGGAAGAGACATCAAGGAAACACAATGACCTTTCCAAGACACCTGGAGATTTTAAAGCCCAGGATCACTCATAATATACTGCATTTCAATCCCTTTCTGCCTTCTCTACTATCTTCATGAAACATTACTTTGTCATATTCTCTCAGATATGTGTGTGCATGTTCTTGTCTTAAAGTTTTGGTCCAATGGTACAGAGAGAAAGATTGTAAAGTGCACCACCGTGCTGAGTTAAGCAGAGGAAAGACAGGCAGGGATGCACTTTGTCTCAGGCAGAGAACCATGGCCTTGGGATCCACCCCTTCTAGCAATCCTGATGGGTGGATGCATCTCACTGAGACAACCTCTTGGCCTTTTCTTGTATAGACCTTTGAGAATCTGATGAAATGGAGGAAGATAAAGACAGATTAACCAGAGGAGGATGAGAAAGAAGAGGGAGAAAAAGAAGAAAGCTAAAAAGGAGTTTGGATGTCTAGATAAAATCAGCCTAGAATGAAAAGGTCCTAGAGTGCAGTCCCAGCATCCATGTGACACAGACTGTCAAATTTTCACAGTTCGTCTGCATCATTTTACCTAGGAAATGGAATCAGCTGTGTAGTAATTCAAGTCTCCATTTGCTTTAAAACCACATAATGCTGTAATACAATCCATTACCCTATGTAGAGCCATGCTAACAATTTTCCAAAGAGACCACCTCTTTTTTTAAAGATATAAACAAGTCTCTATCTCATCCAAAAAGAAAAAAAAGAAAAGAAGACATTATTAAGAGATACAGGCTGACATTTATAGATGGGACATGCCACAGTTTCTTTGGTTTCATTAGAGTGATGGTCAAACTTTATGAACAATTGTCATGTGTTAAGCAAGCACACTGCACACCGTGTTAATATGTTAAATCACTGTGTTAAGGTCTGTTGTTGTTATTCTCATTTCATGGAAAAGGAAACTAAGGTTGGAAGATGCAGTTTTCTTCCTAGGGAATCCAGGGTGTTGGAACTCAGGCATTCTGACTCCATAGGGCAGCTGCTACTGCTGTTCTGGCCTTGGGACAATAAGGCATAATAATAAACAGAAGTTACTTAACAGGTTGCTTGCTGCATGCTAATTGTTCAATAAAGTTTGTCCATCATTCTAATGAAACTCAAAAAAATGTCCCAGTTGTAAATGTCAGTATACAGGCATGCATATTTGCCTTTATGAGTGAAAGCTTGAAAACCAGAATTCACCCAGCTGTGGAATTCATCCAACTAGTGGAATGAGGCTCTCAACCAGTGGTGACCCAGAGGTGCAGGCGAACTGGTGGGGTACCCGTGTTCACATGTGTGTGCTCCCCAGTGGTGCACCTGTGAATGTGCACTGGTGTCGTACCGGTGTTTACCTGTGTGTACACACGAATGACATACCAGTTTGCACCTGTGTGTGCAGATCCTGGTTTCCAGACACCTCAAGATCACTTTTTGAGGTTTGTTTACTGAAAACCAGGAACGCTGCAGGAGACTGGCAAGCATAACCTGGAGTGGCGAATGCTTGTTCAAACTTCAATGGGTGGAGCGCAGGGCTGATGGTTTGAACAGGGGTATTTGCAGCAAAGGACACTGAAACAAAAACTGAAAACTCCTGTGCAGCCTGAAGCTGCTGACTGGGTCGCCAACGAGCCACTGTGTCCTCTACCCACTCAAAAGGGACTTTTGACTTTCCAAACCAGCCCTCAAAAAGCATATGATACTCTCCACAGTAGTGAGACATTTGACATATTCAACGAGTCAGGACACATGTTGGGCTATAACTAGCTTGTTATGTAATGGTATATAAGCACATGATAGAATGCTTGCCTAGCATGTGTTTGGGGCTCAACTCCTAGCAGGGCCTCTCCCCTAAAGAATAAAAAAAGAGAGAAGAGAAAAAAGAAGAGAAAGTAAAAAGAACCACATTAAGGATGCTGTCAAGTGAGCATTCAAGCAGCAACTCTATTTAGTTGAGCTCCTGCAGCTAATTTCATCTCTGCCTCAGATGAGGCCTGGGAGTGAAAGGAGCTGCTCCCTGTCCACCAGGGGGCGCCTGGCCCACGGTATCCTCCTTAGGTTAAGAACTATAACTTGGTGGCCCAGCTCTTGATCTGCTTTCCTTCCTCATGCAAGTTTGGTTTGATTAACAAAATTCTCTACTTAAAATGTCAGCTTTCATTTAAAGAAGTAATGAGGACGGACCATAACGGTTATGAAAACGAAGTGGTGACTTTTCAGGCTAGCTTTCCATGCCTCTGAGGTGAGTGGTAGGAGCCCAGGGTGCAGGCGAGGACACCAGACAACTTCCTAGCAGAGCTGGGCCCCAGCAGCTGCCCGCGGAGCCTCTGGGCTTAGAAAGTCTGCGACCAAAGTGCTCCTAGGGCTGGTGGTCACAAAGACTGGTAGTGTTCCCTTTATCGCTTCACTGTGTCTGCTAGCTGCCCCCAGTCATCACAGCAGTGACCGCGCTCTTAAAGAAGCTGGGGCTCCGACCTTGTCTGAAGGTGACTCCCAAGCCTTTAGGAGGTGACTCCTAAAACCAATGTGTCCTTCAGATTATGGCACCAACTGCAGTCCTTGGACAGACAGACAGACAGACACACACACACACAGCGTGCACACACACGCGCACACACACACGTATACATACACACATGTTTGGGAGGGATGGAGAGAGGGAGGGAGGGAGGGAGGGAGGGAGGGAGGGAGGGAGGGAGGGAGGGAGGGAGGGAGGGAGGGACAGAGAACTTTTCGTTTCTTGGAGCCCACGCCCTTAGGAAGAGAGTCAGGTAGCTGTGTTTTTCCATTTCCTTTTGGAATGTAAGATTTGCTTCCTATGGGGAGAGCTATGCCTACATGCCACCGTTCTCTGTAACTGAGAACACAGTCCTAAATTTAACACCCATTTAAAGCAATCAGTTATAAAATGCAGCTTAAACCAAAACAAATTGTAGGCATTTTGTCTTAGAGGAGACATGTAATTAGTATCAGTGGAGACATTAAACTCATCCACTGCTCCCCCTGAAGAGGAGGGAGGTAAGGTAGCCCGAGGGGGACCATGTGTGAGGGGGAGCAGGAATGGATGGACATCAGTGGGTGTCTGATGTAGGAAGCTGCTGGGGCTTAGTAGGACTAGAGAGGAGGAAACTGCTGGGAGAAATCCTCAAATGTGTGTGGCCACAGGGAAGTGGGCCAGAGGAGCCTGGAATGCTTGGGAGGCTTTAAGGGATTTAAGAGGGTAACCTTCTTCATCACCTCAACATCACTAAACTTGAAAGAGCCAAAGGGATTCAGCTGATTTTTTTAAATTATGGAAATTAGGCAAAATCTCAGTCTCATTTTCATATGTATTTGTCCTCAATACATATTTATTGAAATCTTCTATGAGGCAAGTTTTATTACCAGGCACTGGCCATATAAGGACAAACAGAAATAATAGATTCCTGATATCTTACTTCTTGCAGTGAATGGGGGAAAGGAGGAAAATAACAAATAAATATCATTCAGCAAGGTAACTCAGTTCAAAGTTGTATCAAAACTGAGGGATCAATGTGCACTAGAATGTGTGTGTGTGTGTGTGTGTGTGTGTGTGTGTGTGTGTGTGTGTGATGCCAATATTCAGTCAAGGAATGGAAGTCAGGCTAGGGAATTTTAACTGCCTGATGAAACTGACATCACATAAAATTTGCTGCACTGGGCATTTTTAAAGATGCAGTTTAGTAGTATTAAATACATTTATAAAGGTGTGTTTTTGCCCCTAAAATCCACCTCATAACTGTTCCCAACTTGTAAAACTAAACTGTGTCTATGAAAAATAGCTTCTAGTTCTCTCTTCTCCCAGACATTGGCAACCACTGCTCTCTCAGTCTTTCTCACAATCTGATCTAATTATCCCTTATTATTGGAGTCAAACAGCAGTATTTGCTCTTTTGTGGTGGGTGGCTTATTCCAGTCAGGATAATGTCCTCAAGGTTCAGCCAGGTGGGACCATGTGCCAGCTGTCCCTTTTTTTCTTTAAAAAAAAAAAAAGACGGTATTCGTGTGTATCCTATGTACTGTACGCCCATTCAGCCACAATGGGCAGTGTGGCAGCTTCCACTATCCTCATCGTGAACACCGTTGCTGAAGAAGAGGGCAGGATACCTCTTCAGGACCTTGATTTCAAAACCTGTAGATGTATGCCCCAAAGCACTCCATGTTGTTTAAGATATTGATTATAAAATACAGAGCACCTATCATAAAATATGCTAAGTGTATGTAGTGATATATTATTTATGATTTATTAAAGCATGTCTGAGGATTCAGAAAGCAAAGTCAGCCACAAGCCATAGAAGCCAGGCACACACCTTTAATCCCAGCAGCTAGAAACTAGGAGGTGGTGGTACACACCCTTAATCCTAGGACTCAGAATTGAGAGCTGGACAGATCTCTGTGAGTCCAAGGCCACCAAGATCCACACAAGATTGATCCAGTCTTAAAGAGAAACAAGTTCCCACAAAGATGATCTCTTTAATTCCAGCATTACTGAGGTATATAAGACAGGAGCAAGGTGTCAGCCATGCTGAGGAAAGGCAGCAAAATCATCCAGTTCAGCCTGAGCCAGTGGTGAGAACTAGTGGCTAGCTACTCTGCTTTTCTGAACTTCAGCTTCAAGTTTGAAGTCTTTTTATTCCTTGAGCAACAAGAGTATTTTCATGTTACATTTAGCATAAAATCAATGGGAAGGTTAGAGAAGCCCAAAGGTGATGTGTCAAGTGGAGACAAACAGGGGACCAAGGGGTGGCCTGGGGGTGAGGGTGGGGCCTGGAGCCAGCTCTCCTGGTTTTGGTGAACACTTGGGCTCTTGTTCCTCCTCAGACAGGGGTCCTAGGCTTCTCCTTGGGCACCACGGGGAGATCCTGCTGCAGAACCTGTATGCCGCTTCGCCATCCTTGTGGATGGGAATAGCCTCCCTCTCATGACAACTGTCAATACCAATGGCTGCTCTAAGACGACTTGAATATATTTCACACCTTCACAATGGGACTTTTTCTGGATTGAGCTTGCACAGGTCTTGTACTTGTCACAATTGCTGAGAGTTCATATGTGTATTGTCTGGAAGACTGTTTCCTTATAGTCGCTGACCACTTATGTCTCTTATACTCTCTTTACACCCTCTTCCTGAACTTTACAAGTAGGGATCCATTTAGGACCGAGCATTACTCAGTCTCTTAATCTCTACATCCTGACTACTATGGGTCTCTGTGTTCATCAACATATATTACAAATAAGACCTTCTTTGAGCAGGGATGAGAGACACATTAATCCATAAGTCCAACAAGTCATTAGGAGTCATTTTAATACTGTGTCCATTTAACAGAATAATATGAGTAGGTTCTCTCATAGGGCCCATGGCATGTCTAGTCACAGGTTCTTGACCCCCAGAACAGTACCAGTTATGGGTCAATATTGTGGAAAGGACTTAAATCCAAAGGGAGTAATGGAATAGGAAGGATTTTATTGAGCTGGAGATGGGGAGCAGTGTAGAAGAGGGGATGCTGATAAAGATGACTAACATAAAAGTCTTTCTGAAAAAACATATAAAACGTTCTTCTCCAAATGAAAAACACACCTAAAACTGAGAGAAAACATGTGATATTTGTCTTTCTCTGTCTGGGTTACCACACCCACAGTGATTGTTTCCAGACCTGCCCATTTACCTTTTTTAAACTACTGCATAATGAGTAATATTTCATTGTATAAAAATAAAATACCACAGTTTTATTATTGATTCCTCATTGATTCTATTTCATGGCTACTGTGAAGAGGGTGAAAATGAACATGGATGAGCAGGTGTCTCTCTAATAGAATATTAAATCCTTTTTGTACAAGTCTAAGAGAGGTTTATCTGGAACACGTGATAGATACATCCCTAGCTTTTTGAGGAACCTCAACTCTGATTTTCATAATCACCACACCAGTTTGCACTCCCACTTCCAGTGAATAAATGCTACCCTTTCCACACATCCTCTCCAGAATTTGTCTTTATTTCTGTTTTTGGAACTTAGCTATTCTGACTTAGGTAAAATGAAAACTCAAAGTAGTCCTAATTTGCATTTTCATGATGTCGAAGGATATAGAACAATTTAAAACATGTTTCTCAGCCATTTGTGTGTCACCTTTGGAGAACTTTGAGTTTCATGCCACATTTTTAATGGGTTGTTTGTTTCTTGTAGTTTAGTTCTTTGAGTTCCTTGTATATCAGAGATACTAACCATTTGCCATATGTATAGATGGTAAATATTTATCCCATTGTATAGATTGTCTTTTCACTCCAATGATGGTGCCCTTTGCTGTATGGGAGCATTTTAGTTTGAGGTTCCATCTTTTGATTGTTGACTTCAATGCCTTCATTGTCTGAGTCCTTTAAAAAAATCCTTTCCTGTGCCCATGAGTTAATGAATATTCCATATTCCTTTATCCTGCTTGGGGTGTCAGCTGTTAAGAAGAGGCCCTTGATGTATTTGGATTTGAGTTTTGTGCAGGGTGAGAGGAACTACAGATGTAATCATAACCAACAGAATACAAGAGATGGAGGAGAGAATGTCAGGCATTGAAGATACACTAGGAGAAATAGATTCATCCACCAAAGAAAATCTTAAGTCCAATAAACTCCTAACACAAAATATCCAGGAAATATAGGGACACTTGGAAAAGGCCAAACCTGGGAATGATATGTATAGAAGAAGGTGAAGAAACACAATTTAAAGGGGCAGAAAACATATTCAGCAAAATCATGGAAGAAAGCTTTCCCAACCTTAAGAAAGACATGCCAATGAAAGTACAAGAAGCTTATAGAACACCAAATAGAGTGGACCACAAAATAAAGTCCCCTTGACATATAATAATTAAAACACAAAAAATACAGAAGAAAGAAAGTATATTAAGAGCAGCAAAGGGAAAAGGCCAAGTAATATATAAAGGCAAACGTATCAGAATCACACCTGACTTCTCCATGGAAACTCTGAAAGCTAGAAGGTCCTGGATAGATATTCTATCAACATTAAGATACCATGGATGCCAACCCAGACTGCTATACCCAGCAAAGCTTTCAATCACTACACATGGGGAAAACAAAATATTCCATGACAAAACCAGATTTAGACAACACATATCCACTAATCCAGCTCTACAGAAAGTTCTGGAAGGAAACCTCCAACCTAAGGAAGTTAACTACACTCACAAAAACATAGGCAATAGATAATCCTACTTTACCAAAAGCCAAAAGAAAAAGTGGGGTAAATCTACAAACAATACCACTACCAACAACAAATCAAAAACAAACAAGAGTTAACTCTTAATGGTCCTTAATTTCCCATAATACTAATTGTCTTAATTTCCTATAAAAAGACACACAAGTTGATTATTGCTATAAACTTTCATCCCAGGTCTGTCTTTATTGTGTCCCTTAGATTTTACTATGTTGTGTTTTAATTTTCATCCAACTGTAGTATTTAACATTTTCTCTCTTAATTTCTTCTTTGACTGAATCATCATTCAATTGTGTGTTGTTCAGCTTACATGATTTTGTGTACTTTCTTTAGTTTCTAGTAGTGTCACTACCTATCTTTATTCAATTGTTATCATACTGATTGGAGGATGCTTTTTCAATTCTCTGCATTTGTTGAGACTGACTTTGTGTCCCAATATGTGTTCAATTCTAGAGAATGTTCCATGAGTGCTGAAAAGAATTTGTATTCTTTAGTTTTTAGTGGACATCTGTAGATATCTGTTAGGTCCTTTAATTTGCTATGTCATTTTACTACAGAGTTTCTTTGTTCAATGTTTTGTAGATGTCATGTATGTTGATGAAAGTAGGGCATCGAAATCACCTACTATCTCACTGTATTGGACTCGGGTGATGAATTTTTGATTTATTAGTGTTTCTTTTATGAGATTGAATATCCCTCAATCTGGCAACTGTATGTTTAGGAATGTGACATCCTGTTGGTGAATTTTTCCTTTAATGAAGATAAAGTGTTCCTCTATATATTTTTTGACTAATTTTTCTTTGAAGTTTATTTTGTTAGCTATTAAGATAACTATACATGCCTGTTCCTAGTTACCTTTTCTAGGGTTGGATTTTCTAATACTCTAGCCTGAGGTGGTACCTATCACTGATGGTACGGTATATTTCTTAGAGGCAGGTAGTTTCTAATCAGATCTGTTAGTCTGTGTCTTTTTATTGTGTACTTGAGACCACTACTATCCAGAGTTATTATTGAAAGTCCACAGAGGTCATGAAGTTATTATAGTAAGGTGCTATAGGGGAAGGAGGAGTAGCTATAAGATATTGTGGCATGAAAAAACTTAAGGGGAATAATGAAACTGAAAAGGTTAATTTAGGTTGTAATGGGAGATAGGATAGAGGAAGGAATATGGAGAGAGACAAATAATACTAAATACCTTACAAAAAGTTATATGGAAGTCTACTTCTGTAGGGTGTGTGTGTGTGCGTGTGTTTTCTCATAATAGGGTGACAACTACTCTTATTGATACCAAAGATTAATAAAAATCCAGTGCTACAAATGGCAATGGGTCATATTGTTTGGATTTGTTGTTCAGCAAAGCCTCACACCCACATCAGACAGTAATGTCAATTCTTTTGCTTACCATCCAGAACTTGATGGTAAGACATTTTTTATGAAGACATCTTCTATTTGTGTCAGAACCTGGAGTTATCAAGCCAGTACTCACCTAGAAGTTCCATCAGAACTAGACTGCTCTCATAGTGGTGCATATACATATATTTAAATATAGTTACCATATAAGAGGCTACAGCACCCCCACTAGACACAACACCAACAAATCAACAACCCAGTGACAGCAATAGCTTCCTCTATTGGGGTGGTTATCGAGTGGTTCCCATAGATTCCCCCAAATATTATAAACTTTTGTCATTTCTTTTGCTTACCCTTTAGAACTTGAACATAAGACCCTTTGCTGACTTGAATCACAGAATATTGATCAACCTTACATATACCTGGAAGTCTCGTTCATGTTTGCTAGCTCTCATGATACTGAAGGTGCTATGCATGCTACCAGAGCAGAAAAGTGACTGTCATCTTACCAATCCATGAAGCCTCTGAATTACAATAACAGCCAACCTAACAAGATATGCCCACTGGCACAACAGGAATGACATGGGAGTAACCAACCACTTTATGTCAGATTTAAAGCCCTTCTGTTCACTTTTATTTCCTTGAACCTTTGGGTACAGTGTTTTTAGTATGGGGAGTATTCAGCTAAAAATAGTTTGTATTTAATTTTTCTACCTGAGGGCACTCGTTAATTCACTGACAAATCCAACTTGTATCCACTTACACTAATGATTCTTCCTGCAGAAGATTGTATCTATTCAGTGTGGTTTATGACCATGGACCTCCTTATCATTTCATCCTCATGGCTGTGTTTTGTTGTTGCTGTTTAGGTCTCTGTTTTGTTTTATTCGGCCATCTGGTTTGTCTTCATGTCAACTTGACGCAAGCTCCAGTGATGTGAGAGGAGGGGACCTCAGTTTAGAAAATGTCTCCGTGAGACTGGTCTATAGGCAAGCCTTTAGGGCATTTTATTCATTAGTGATTTGATATGGGAGGACCCAACTTCCTGTGGGTGGTGTCACCCCTGGGGGATACTCTGGGGTTCTACAAGAAAGCAGGCTGAGCAAACAATGATGGGAAAGCAAGAAAGTAGTACTCCTCCATGACCTCTGGACCATGACCTCTGTACTATGACCTCTGTACCATGACCTCTGTACCATGACCTCTGCCACCATCTCGCTCTGAATTTCTGTGATGATGAACATTGATGCGGAAGTGTAGTCAAAATGAGTGCTTTCCTCCTTAAATTGCCTTTGGCCATGGTAGTTCACCATGGCAATAGCAACCCTAACTAGTACCTTCATTTGTTTGTTATTTTTAATGATGTGTAATGCGTGTGTATCTGGCTACGTACACGTGAATGCAGGTGCCCTTGTGAACGAGAGGTTAGAGACACTGGATGCTCACCCCCGAAGCTGGTGCTACAGGCCGTTGTGAGTTTCCTGCTATGGGTTCTGGGAATAGAGTGTAGGTCTAAAGAACAGTGTGCACTTGTACAGCCACCGAACTTCGTCTCCAGCCACTTTTACATTTACTTATTTATTTATTTGTGGGTAGGAAGTTTGTGTCCCAGGGCTCAATCATAGAGGTGGGAGGACAACTTATAGGTGAGTCCTGGAGTTAACCTGGGGCCCCACTTGTAAGTGCTTTTACATGCTAAGCCATCTCACAGGCCCTAGAAGTGGTTTTTTTTTAAATATTAAGTACAAAATTTTCTCAACTATGATCTCTGAAGTAACTTAACCATTAGAATATTTATCATTATCTGTACTAGAATATTTATTATCTGAAGCAGATTTATTTTTAAGTAACTGAGTCATTTGATTGTGGGAATTAGCAATTTCAAAGTCTAAAAGGTAGACCAACAAGCCAGTAAGCAGCATTTCTCTGTGGTCTCTGCTTCATTCAGTTCCTGCATCTAGGCTGCTGCCCTGTATGAGTTCCTGCCTTGGCTTTCCTCAGTAATTAACTGAGACCAAGATGTGTACACCAAAACAAAACAAAACAAATAAACAAGAAAAACCCTTTTCTTCTAAATGTTTTAGGTATTGGTCTTTCTCACAGCAATAGAAAGGAACTAAAGGCAGCTGCCCTGCCAAGTGTTGGGGTGGGGCCTGGATTTCTCAGAAGATGCATATTAGTCAAAGCATTTCAATGTGTCCTTTGTGGCACTGAGGACTGGAGATACAAGAATAAGCAACCCTTCTATGTTCACTATGTCCATGGAATATGCACACTACTGTGCAAATGGGCAACATATTTTGTTGAACAGATAACTAAAGAAACTAAAGACTTATCAAGATAAGTTCAAAGAAAGAAGTAAATATGATGAGGCTCTGAATACAATACATGATATACTAGTCATGTTTCATTAGTGAGACGAAATACCTGAGAAAATCAACTTATTTAGAGGAAAGACTTCTTCCAGGGATTTCCAGTCCACTGTTATTTGGCCTAGTCACTTTTATCTGTGGTTTCATGGTATATCACGGCAGGACCATATGTATGGTCAAAGAGGTAGCTCACTTCTTTGAAGACTGGGAAACAAAATGAGAAGAAGGAAGGGGTGTGTTAAAGAGTACAGCCAACTGGCCTAAGTTCTTTCTAGTAAACCCCACCTCCTAAAGGTTTCACCATCTTCCACCAGCATCAAAGGTTGGAGACAAAGTCCTGAAAACATAGACCCTTAGAGATTATTTAAGATTTAAACCACATGTGGGTGGCATGAAGATCTTTCCTGAGAATTTTGGAAAATGATAGCCAAAGATAAATTTGGAAGGAAACGTTTGGAGCAGAAGAAAGGGAATATGCAGAAGGCACGATGGGGAAAATATGTACTTTATATGAAAATTTCAAAGTTCAGTGCAACTGGTAGGGACTTGAAAATGTGTGAGAGGGTTATAGAACATGGTTAGAGCCAGTATTTGACCACGCCCAGGTTGTGGGACGTGAAAAGATCTTTTATTTATTTTAGAAAGAGGAAACTTTAGGATGATTCATGAGACAGGGGTCTGACTATTTTATGTATGTGGTAAGATTATGGTTGTTGCTTTGAAATAGCATGAGACAGGACTGTGGTGGAGAGGAGGAAGTGAGAGCTGTTAATACAGTCACAAAATCCAGAAGAAAGATGGCAGTGAAATTAGAGACTCAGGAGCAGAATCAAAATTTTGGAAGTAGAACACAGAGACCCCTCTGCGGATTTCATGTCTAGAGGAAATGAGAGGGGAGCAGAAGATACAGGATGATTTGCCGGTTTCTGGCTTGAACATGTGCTGGACATTTTGACACAGAATTCAATAGGAACAACTTTTTTTCATTCAACAAAGATAAACTTTCATTGTGGTATTAAGATATGTGACAACAATTAATGAAAGCTTTGAGAATTACAAACATTACCGCAGTCAAAGAGTCGAGAAGGGCCATGGGGCCAAGACACAGACAGAAGAACGGTGCTTGAAGATTGCCAAAGCCACTGTGCTGAGAGGAAATCCAGGAGACTGTGGCAGAAGCAGGGCTTGAAGAACCAGCCATCTGTCGGCTGATTCTGGAAAGAATCAACTGAATGGTGCTTTTGGTGACATGAGTTCCTGTGCAATTTGGGTGCACCTGACAAGATTTGATATAAGGGCAGTGGGTAACATTTCACTCATGATGGGCAGTGGAAACAGAGTGGATTTCAAAGAGAATGGGAAGAAGGGACAGTGTGTAGCATACTGCCCAGGAAGATTTCCTATGGCCAGGAGAATTTGGCAGTTCTATTTGGGAAGGAGTAGTTGAGAGTTTTACCAAGATGGGGGGATATTTAAGTATAATTGTATGTTAAAATAATGTTTTTTAATGTACAAAAACGTTGGTCTGGGCACTAAAGGCGTGGTGTCTTGGAGGACTGGGAGGCACACTTGGAGCTTAGGTCTTGAGCTGTGAGATTTTTGAGCAGCTGTGTTCACTTGTTACCTTGTAGAAAAAAGGAAGGGGACAGGAGATTCCCTCAAGGTTGCTATTCATTAAAAGAGAAGGAAAAAAAGAAGGCATGGACTAGGTGAGCTTGCTAAACTGCTCCAAGATTAGACAGTGTTGGAAGTAAAGTCAAGGGGACAGAAATGGAAAGGGAGTGGAGTGAAGCTAGTGGCACTTAATAGTCTATCTGAGACTATTCTCACGCTGGGAAGCAAAGTTAAAGATGAAAATATCAGATTATAAGACATTATAATAAATGCGTTTTTGAAGCTTCCACAAACCGATCGATTCCTGGTGGATTAGCCATCCATGGTGAAGAATCAGAACCTATATTTTTATTTGAGACATAAAGCAGCAGGAAACTGAGGACAGTGAACCACAGCATAATAGTGGAGCAACTTCAGTTACTTGGATCATGACAGCTTATTTGAAAAAGGAATGAATGCTCAGAAAGAAGAGGACAGCTGAGGAGAAGATCCCTAGTAACCATAGGCCACGGGGACCCGGAAAAATATGATCAAGTTCTGAATTTTTAATTGTTCATTATTAATTAAATCACAAAATTAGGCATATTAAGATAATTCCAGCTGCCTCTCAATAGCATGTATACAATGCAACTAGCTTCTGTGTTAGACAGGCAGAGTAGTATGTTGAAAGAGAGGTGGAGCTGATTCCGTGTCTTTGCCAGCATTTAGTTGTGTTCTTAGGAAGCTAGTTAACTTCTCCGAATTTTTATTCTCTAAACTATGAAGCAAGACTTATGATACTACTTACATATGCTTATCTTAAGGAGTAAACTAAAATAAATAATTTTGCAAATTACAAAGCCTTATGTAATGTCAGTGCACAGGAATGAGTCTTCTTCCACAAAATGTTTCATTGTTTACCTTTGCATTATTTTAATTATTTTAATTCTGACTTGGAACATTCATTAGTAGTATATTCAAGAATTGAAACTCAACTGCAGATATTTTTCAACTATTTCTTCCACACCTTTGGAATGGTATCGAATTCTTTCGTTACCTTGAAAACATCCACATGGCTCCTTCTGGTCCAGCACCATCTATGGCATACTTGCAATTGCTTTTCCTCATCCATTGAAAATTTCCCCTTCATTTCTTCATCCATCAAAAGCTTAAGTTTCTGTGTTTGCATACTGTAATACAGTGTTATCTTCTTCTCAGGAGACTCATTTTGTTTTTAGCTCTAGAAAATTCCCCAGCCAAGGAAGTCCTGAAGCATCCAGACAGAATAATAGGTGAGAAGTGGGTAAGAATAAGTGGTTGGAGGCTAGGTAGAGAAAAAGAGAGAGACCAACTAAAGCTGTCTTAAATTATTTCATATGATGCTTGTTTTTATTATTTTGCATGGTGGTCTTGGATCAATTTACTCATAAAGTGATTGCTAATTCAAGGACTTGGCAAAACACTTGTCTTGACAACAAATGAGATGTATGTGAAAATTTCAGTTCTTTAAGAGAAGATCCTTTTCAAAGACCAAGGATTGGATGGGAGATATTGGCATGGCCCCATTTGCTAATGCTGGCGTTATCTCTTCTCACTTTGGCAAGGGACAAGGGAACATAGTTTCATTTAGAGGATCAATACATTATTAACTGAACACAAATGCATACTGAGAAGCTAACCCTTTCCAAGAATGACTGGAAAGCAGCGAAGCCAATTTCTAGTGAAGGCTTGCTTGTCTTATTGAGCAAACCATGGAAAATGAGCTTTGCTTTGTTTAATTGTTAGAGTGTGTCCCACTTGACTAGATAGTGGTTCATTTTGCTGAGCAGAAAGTTCCATTCTCCACCTCATTTTTAAGTTTGCAAAAGCAACAATGAAAATCTCTATTAAAACATTGGCCTTGTAAACTCAGAGCAATGCCAACTGGAGTGTCAGTGTGGAATGTGTTCGATTTATAAGCATAAAATCTCTCTGGGGATGCCAGGTCCTATTACAAACAGCATCTTCCAGAATGAATATATGATAATAGACGTTTTTTCTAATTATCCAAAGATCAAAGACAGGAATTTGGATGACTGTCTAGCTTCACTCCGTACCTTCATGGGGTCTGAGCCCACCACAACCTTGTTAATGTTTACTGCAAATCTCCAGACAAAAATAAAAATCACTTAGAGTACAAAGGCCCACCCATTACCTTCTGAGGCCATCTTACCCCAAAACTAGTCATTGTAGAAGACGACAGATGGCTAAAGAAATAAAGGTCTAACAAGTCAACGTTTTGCTTGGGGAAGTATAATTACACTTTACTTAGGAAGCAGAACATTCAATTTGCAAGGAAAGCAATAAAATTCCTCATTGACAATCTAAAATAATGGAGCGCTCTTCTTTTTCTACCAGTTTTTTTTAAGCATAAGAGTGTATCTTTAAACTTTTGAACAAGTGGCCAGCAGTGTGCTGTCTCCTGAACCCAGTAACAGTGTTATTCAGATAAGAAAACTGGGGCTGAGGCCCAGACGGATAAAACAAAAATTAATAATGGTGTGGGGTCACATGGCCAGGTGAGTACAAGTCTAGGGTAACCTACTTGTAATTCTAGGATGACCAGCCATATGAATTCTTCAAAACGTGTTTTTGTTTACTGTCCCTTCCCACTTGTTCTTAGTTTTAATCATTAAATTTTAACACAACAGAAATAAATTAATCTCTTGGCTTCCCTTGCATTCTTTGAGGTAGTAACTGGTATTTTTATAGTTGAACTAGCTATGAAATGTTCAGACCCCATTAGGTCTACAACTACTTCTTAAACTGAATATTGCTATCATTCTTCAATTTTATCAACTCAATGTTAGAGATCAAACCACTTCAGTGATACCAATACATTGACTCTGAAAATTCATTACTAAACCAAGTAAAGAAATGACCAACACATGTTCCAGTGCAACACACACTGACCTGAGTAGTCTTCTAAGTCTTGGTACTACATAGTGCCTGGTAGCAGCAAGGACCATAGAATTAAGTTCTGCTTCTCAGAAAGATTAGTGGTGACATTGATGGGAGATGTTCTGTAAATATTTCTCTCTTATTGGTTGATGAACAAAACACTGTTGACCAATAGGGAAGCAAGATAGGCGGGAGTAGGAGAGAAGGAGAATACTGGAAAATGTAGTAGGGAGTCACCATGTGATCCCAGGAGGAGAGGATGCATAAGTCTAGAATTCTTGGTAAGATAAGACCTTGTAAATATATATATATATATATATATATATTAGTAGTTATGGGTTGATAATTAAGTCAGAGCTAACCTATAAGAAACCATAGCCATTGGTCAACAGCTTTATACTAATAAAGTGTCTACCTGTGTCTTTGGGGCAGAGGCAGGCAGTGGGACCTAGTTGGGCCAGAGAAAATCCAAGTTACATGGCATGGTTTGTCTGTGATTCTTGGGCCCTTATTCAGCTGTTACAATTTCATTGCACAAGTAAGGGCTGGTCTGATTTGTATTCCATGGGCATCTTTACCTTTCTTACTACTGTTGTTCTCCAAACCCCTTGACTTTGGGCCTTCAGCCACTTATTGCAGTCTGTGATAGACATTTCTTTCTCATGCTAGAGAAAGGCTAACACTTGTGAGTCCTTTTCCACTTCAGACACATTGTTTTTAAGCAGAAACTCTTAATAGTCCTGTAAAGCTTTCCATCATTTTTTGCAGCTACTTAGATTAGCTATTCATCTTCTGAGACAAAGCTTGGACATTGACATTAGTAATAGTTGAACACTTTCAATGTCACCATGAAGTTTCAGGCCATCCCCACTTCCCACATTCCCAGTGAAGTCTCCCTCCTACTCCCACACCAGGGATTTTTCAACCTTCCAGTAACAACCCATTAACATCACCACATTTTCTGCCCATTAACCTCCTTGTATCCTTGCTCCTGTAGTTATCTCACTAAGATTCCATGATTCATCATAATAGCTGCCTTTTTACACAACCTCTAGAGTCTTTTCCACTTGATCTGAAGCTACCAACCCTGGTCAAATACCCACCTACTCTGCACTAGACTCAATGGGTCAGGTTTGACCAAGAAAAAACATAAAATCAATGTGCTTCATTTCACTTTAAATTAATGGCCAGAAACTTTAAGCACGTTCTTGTCAAATTCCACTCATTTCCCCAAAGGTGCTATTTACCATTTCTCTCTCTGCTCCTCCTTAGCTTCACTCTGGGATGCTTTCTTAGACTTTATTCTTCATAGAAAATCGAGTAATTCAGAAACCGAGTCCCACATCTCAAGGTTGTCACTTACTTGTGAGGTAGTTGTACTCTAATGAAATCCTTTGCCATTGAGTCTATTATCTTTCAATCCATATGGAAGTTGTCTCTGTATGTATCCCCTCTCTACCTTATCTCTGTTATTTTTCATATAATATGGAGTTCATACACCATCAAACATAAATCAGTTGTTTTACTACATTTATAAAACTGGAAGCATTGCCAACATTGAATGCCAAAATATTTTCATCACCTTGAACATGTAGTATATTTTGTTTACCATTACAAATCCCAACCCTAGGACAATGCTAACCTCTTTTTAATCTCTATGAAATGCTTTTACTTTACATATTTTATATGAATGAAATCATGCATGCTCCTTTGTGATTTGGCAAGTATAATATAGTAAAATGCTTTCAAGCGTTATCTATGCCATGCCATGCATTAGTATTTTATTCTATTTTCATGGGTGAATCTATTATATGGTTAAATTGTATTTGTTTATCCATTTATAACTTAATAGAAGTATGGTAGTTTTTCTATTGCGAGTGTCACTTCCAGGAATCTTCATTTTGCATTGCTATTAGCTCATAGATGCTATGCAGAAAACCAGAAGCAGTGCTCTGACCTGAAGAGAGGAATCACCACCACCACATGACTCTAGAAAATAAATAAATGAAGCCATAAGTTAATGGAATAAAAATAAACAACAACTAAAGACACAAGCCAGTTTTTAAAAATACATCAAAATGACTGCAATCTATACAACCCTTTAAATAACTCTGAATATTAATGGCTTCAACTCTCTAATCAAAAGACACAGGCTAGGTGAATGAATTAAGCCAACCATTGACAATAGAGACCTTGTGAAACTATACAGCTAAGAAACAATCAGATAAATGAAGAAGAAATCCACAGAATGGGAGAGAATCTTTGCCAGCTCTACATCTGACAAAGGATCAATATCCAGAATATGTAATGAAGGCAAAAGCAAAGAGTTAAAGAAACAAATGACTGAATTAAAAATGGCTCATGCATAAAGACAAACATAGTATGTACTTTCTTATATGTGGATATTAGCTGTAAAGTAAAGGGTAACTATGCTACAATTCAGACCCAGACAGGCTAGGTAACAAGGATGGCTCAAGAGAGGGTTGCTTGGATCTCCTTGCGTAAAGGAAATGAAGAGATCTCATGGGTGAATTGGGGGCAGATGGGGATGGAAACATGAGAGATCAGATTGGGAGGGGATTCATGGAGGGGGAGAATACTGAAAGAGTTATCTGGAAAGGAGTGGGCAG
Source organism: Mesocricetus auratus (assembly GCF_017639785.1). Classification (NCBI taxonomy): domain Eukaryota; kingdom Metazoa; phylum Chordata; class Mammalia; order Rodentia; family Cricetidae; genus Mesocricetus; species Mesocricetus auratus. The sequence goes on from NW_024429203.1 coordinate 3,903,568, forward strand.
TTCTGGGTCAGGTAGAAACCTGGTACAAAAGAAACTCCCAGGAATCTACAATGATGACCCCAGCTAAACTCCTAACAGCAGCAGCTGCATAGCCTGAACTGGCCATCTTCTGTGACCAGGCAAGATTTCCAGTGAAGAGATGGGGAAGCCAACCCAGCCACATAAACTTCAACCTCCAGACTGTCCTGGCTATGGGATATGCTGTGGTAAGGGTGGCCAACATACGACTGGTCCAGCCTGAGACCTATGCCATGAGAATGAGCCTAGCCCTGACCCTGCCTGGAGTGCCATGACCCAAAGACTGGATGACCCAGAGACCTGAGATAGAAGCAAACGTGATTGGAGAAAAAAAGTCAACATAAGGATACCTAATGCTATTTTGCTGTATTCAGATTGGTGCCTACCCTGGTTGTCACTAGAGAGGCTTCATTCAGCAACTGATGGAAACAGATGCAGAGACCCACAGCCCAACATTAAGCCAAGCTCAAAGAATCCTGCTGAAGAGAAGGAGGAAGGATTGTAAGAGCCAGAGGAGTCAAGGACAGAGTAAGAATTACCATAGCCTTTTAATTAACCTGGGCTCATAGGAACTCACAGAGTCGGAACTGACAAGCAGGGAGCCTGCATAGGACTGGCCTAGGCACTAGACACAAATGTGACAGTTGTGTAGCTTCTTTATCTGTAGTACTCCTAACAGTGGGAGCAGGGACTGTCCTTAATGCTTTGGCTGACTTTGGAAACCTATTCTTCATACTGGGTCACCTTGCTCAACCTTAATACAAAGGGAGGTGCTTAGACATGCTGCAACTTGACATGCCATGTCTTGTTGATATCCATGGGAGGCGCTGCAGCTTGATTTGCCATGTCTTGTTGATATCCTTGGGAGGCGCTGCCCTTTTTGGAGCAGAAATGGAGGAGGCATGGATGGAGAGGAGCAAAGGGAAGGAGGGGGAGAGGATGGGAGAAGAAACTGTGGTTGGGATGAAAAATAAATACATAAATAAATTTTATAAGCAAATGGGCCATGGATCTAACTAAATAGAGAGTTCTCAATAGAAGAAATAAAATGACTAAGAAACACTTCAAATGGCATTAATTGTACTTAAAAAATAGAGAAATGTAAATGAAAACAACTCAGATTTCATCTCATTCTAGTCAGAATGGCTGAGATCAGTAAAAGAACTAATAATAAATGCAGACGAGGTTGCACAGAAAAGGGAATCCTCATTCTACCAACCATTGTTGGTAGAAATGAAAAATGGCACAGTCACTCTGAAAGTCGGTGTGGAAATCTCAGTATATTAAAAATTGAACTACCACATGACCAGACTGTACCACTCCTTGCTTGGCATATGCTCAAAGAACTCAACATCCTATTCTGTAGATAGTTGCTTAGCAATGTTCATTGACAACCTATTCACCATAGCAAGAAAATAAAAACAAATTAAATGTTTCAATAGATGTATAATAAGTCAATACATTACATGCAATACAATACTATTCCTCTGTAAAGAAAAACTAAAGAGTGGAATTTGCAGACTAAATGGATGAACATAGAAAGGGTTATATTGAGTGAGGTAATCCAGACCCAGAAGGATGATTACCACATGTTCTCTCTCACCTGTGGTTTCTAGCTCCAAATCCACAGGTGTGAGTGAAAGGTTAATAACCTAAAGGCTTCACGTGGGCCGAGAAACTCCAAACAGGAAAGCTGACTTGGCTGATAACACATGGAAATTTCTGGTAGGAAGATCAGCATGCCAACCTCTGGTGGTGTCTGCCACTTTGAGACAGTAGGGGAACTGCAGATGGAATCTTTCATTCCCAAAGCCCCCTTTCCTGTGACTTATGTAGCCAGTCTCCATCCCTGTGGAGAATCCGGTGGTGACCTTCATTGTTCTAGTTAAAGGACAACTTGCTGCTAGAAACACCTGGCTGCCTTTATTTCTTTGTCACCTCCATCGATACTGATCTCACAGACAGTATGCAACATTGAGTAACCAAGAAACCTATGATGGGGGCAGGTTGTGAGGGGAATAGCAGAACACAGGCATTTTGAAGTGGGAAATGAACAAGGAAAGGGTTCCAGTTGGGAGGTGGGAGGGAGACCAATACAGAAAGAAGAGTTTTGAGAGACAACTTACACAAAGGTTGTTTAATAAAGCCTTAATAAAGCCTTAAGGAAGCACGTCATTTTATATTTACCTAAAATTTTATACTCTTTTATACTCTCTCTCTGTCTCTCTCTGTCTCTCTGTCTCTGTCTCTGCCTCTCTCTCTCTCTGTCTCTCTCTCATGTATGTGTGTGGTGTGTGTGTGTGTGTGTGTGTGTGTGTGTGTGTGTGTGTGCAAAAGGGAGTTTAGACAATTGGGCTGACTGTAATCTGCACAAGAATCATAGACTAACAAAAATCTCAGTATTGGCATGAGAGTAACCAAAAGGCAGAGTATGAACAAGCAAATTAACAAAATCAGAAATGAAAAGACTGACATAACAACGGACACTGAGGAAATCCAGAGAATCTTCAGGTCATACTTTAAAAAACTGTACTTCAAAAAATTCTAAATTTAAAGGAAATGGACAATTTTCTGGATAGATATCACTTAACAAAATTAAAGCAAGAAGATATAAGTAATTTAAATAGACCTATAACCCCTATGGAAATAGAAGCAGTCATCAAAAGTCTCCCAACCATAAAAAGCCCAGGCCAAGATGACTTCAGTACAGAATTCTACCAGAAATTCTAAGAACAGTTAATGCCAATACTCTTCAAAGTCTTCCATGCAATAGAAGCAGAAGGGTCATTGCCAAACTCTTTTTACAAGGCCTCAATTACCTTGGTACTGAAGCTCCACAAAGACATAACTAAGAAAGAGAACTACAGACCAATATAACTCATGAACATTGATGCAAAAATACTCAATAAAATATTGGCAAATTGAATCCAAGAACACATCAGAAAAATCATCCCTTATGATCAAGTAGGCTTCATCCCTGGTATACTGGGATAGTTCAACATATGAAAATCCATCAATGTAATCCACCATAAAAACAAGTTGAGAAACAAAAATCACATGATCATCTCACTAGATGCTGAAAAAGCCTTTGGCAAAATCCAACACCCACTCATGATAAAGGTTCTGGAGAAATCAGGAATAACAGGAACATACCTAAACATAATAAAAGCAATATACAGCAAAACAACAGCCAACATCAAACTAAATGGAGAGAAACTCCTTGCAATTTCTCTGAAATCAGGAACAAGACAAGGCTCTTCACTCTCCATACCTCTTCAATATTGTACTTGAAGTTCTAGCTAGAGCAATAAGACAACAAAAAGAGATCAAGGGGATACAAATTGGAAAAGAAGTCAAACTTTCCTTATCTGCAGATAATATGATAGTTTACATGAGTGACCCAAAAACCTCTACCAGGGAACTTCTACATCTAATACCAGATTAACTCAAAAAATCAGTAACCCTATTGTATACAGAGGATAACTGGGCTGAGAAAGAAATCAGAGAAACATCACGCTTTACAAGAGCCACCAACAACATAAAATACCTTGGGGTAACACTAACTAAGCAAGTGAAAGACCTTTATAACAAAAACTTTGAGTCTTTAAAGAAAGAAATTAAAGAAGATACCAAAAATGGGAAAGATCTTCCATGCTCTTGGCTAGGTAAGATCCACATAGTGAAAATGACAGTCTCGCTAAAGCAATCTACAGATTCAATGCAATCCCTATAAAACTAATGGCTCAATTCTTCACATACCTTGAAAGAACAATTCTCATCTTTGTATGGAAAAACAAAAGACCCAGGATAACCAAAATAACCCTGTATGACAAAGGAACTTCCAGAGGCATCACCATCCCTGATTTCACGCTCTATTATAGAGCTATAGTCCTGAAAACAGCTTGGTATTGGAACATAAATAGACAGGGAGACCTATGGAATCAAACTGAAAATCCTGATATGGACCCACACACCTATGAACACCTGATTTTTGACAAAGAAGCTAAAATTATCTGTGGCAGTTGAAGAGAGCATCTTCAACAAATGGTGTTGGCATAACTGGATGTTAGCATGTAGAAACTGCATATAGATCCATATCTATCCCCATGCACAAAACTTAAGTCCAAATGGATCAAAGAACTCAACATAAATCCAGCCACACTGAACCTCTTAGAAGATAAAGTGGGAGGTACCCTTGAATGAACTGATACAGGAGACTGCTTCCTGAACATAACGTTAGTAAAGATTGACAATTAATAAATGGGGCCTACTGAAATGGAGAAGATTCTGTAAGGCAAAGGACACAGTCAACAAGACAAAATGGCATGAGAAATTCCCTTTTCAAATGGTTAGTCAGGGTAGTCCAAGTGACTTCCAAGACAATATAAATTAATAATGGAGCCCTTAGTTGCCTATCAGGGGTCAAAAGTAAGCCCCCTATTACTGAAGATATCCTATACTTAGGACACAGGACTCGGATGATTCAAGCTCGTTCTGACCTGAAAGTTTCTTTCCTGTGGTCTAGGTTCCGTGGTTCCAAAACACACTGTGGAAGCTGACAAGGAGGTCAGGAATTAAACACCCCTTCCCAGTTGTAAACTTATCTATGGCAGTTACCAGCATGGCAATATATCCATAAAAGTGCAATAAGTGGCACTCACTGCCATTGGGTACCAATAGCTGCCTGATTGTACTTATGGCCCACTCAACAGGAGATAAATCATTCCTGGTATTGGTTACCTAGCCAGCTTCCCAGGCTAGTAAGGTCATGGAGAAAAGAGTCTACTGCTGCCACACTGGTACGTGGGTATAATTGCTTACTATACTCTAAATCTTGTCCTTATGCCCACAGGCAAGTGTAGCAAGGAAACCTCTCCACATGGCAAATGGAGATGATTACAGAACACCACATCTGGACACAATGCAGAGCTCAACATATCCCTGGAGCCCAGGGATTCTTTGTTTCTTAATTCATGAAGGGTACATAAGTGTCAGTTTCTGTTCTGTGGAAGTAGAGATTTTGAACAACACAACTCCTCATCCCTCCTTGAGACAAAGGCTGCATGGCTTGAAGCCATCTGAGGGAAATCAGACGTTTCTGGACTGGCTTACCTGGGACACAGTTATCATTAGCTGGGGGCCCTGTGAATATCAGACTAGACAGCAATGGGGGAGGAACAAGAACGACTGAGGGAATGGGACATAAGTACTTGTCATACCAGATGTGACAATTATTTTTAACTATGTCTTCAGTTATTCTAGCTTAAGTTTCTATAAACATTAATCATTTTGTTTAATATGTCTGGACCATAGTCAAGGCTATGGCAGTCTCAAATGTGTTGCCAAGGAAGACATGACTGTTGTGTTTTTAGAGGGCTAAGAATGGCCTAAGCAAATACAAATTGAGTCAGGAGAAGATAGTATTAACTTGTTACTTCAATTCTGAGAACAGGGCCTAACTGGCCATTCTTCTAGAAGCTTAGAAAACCAAATCACCCTAGAAAATAGATATATTTCATGAGCTTTCATATATTAAGGAGGGCTCTGCAAAGAATTGGGCTACAGGCCACTTACATTATCTTCTGCCAAAGACAGACTGCACTGTGCCCATATTGAGAGGCTGCATTTAAAAGTTATAGACTCACTTCTTTGGCATTGGAAACCTAAAGTCAGAGCCATATCCATGTTGTGTCACTGTTACTGCTCACTCCTCTTATCCAGGTCTATAATGACACAGCACAAAAAGAAGGACAACAGCACATGGAAATGTCTGGTTTGACAGGAAAGGAAAAGCAAGGTTTCAGACAAGCTGGGTGATTCAAAAACAGAGGCAATTGTTAGAGATATTTGGCATGCTTGATGAGACCCTTGTGTGTTGCCCTGAGACAATAGGAAAGCTGCCTAAAAAATAAGAACCCAACCATCACAGGCTCCACCTTACCGAAATCCAAATCCCCTTCAAAGGAGATTTTAAACTGAGAGTGGTGCTGAAAGAATTTGCTCTGGCTGTGTTTGTAAGGGACTTTGCATAGTTGACTAATTGAAGTGGGAAGACCCACTCCTAAATGTGGATACCGCATTGTTTCTAATTTAAATTTAAAAATGCTGGTGAAATAAAAATAAATAAATAAATAGTTTAAAAAAGCCAGCAATGATAGAAAATGTAATGGGGTTAAGGAAAGAAACCATGGAAGAGTAGGAGAAGACACTCTTAGAAGCTATAAAGTTCAGAAGTGAAAACCCCTGTGCCAATGGTCAGTTCTCTCCATATAAATTGTTGATAAGGAAGACCCCTGAGCCTCAGGAACCTTACAGGCTGTTTATTGATATTGCTGTTTATATGCCAGAGAAAGATACAGACTCATATTGATGAAGACATCACATACTTTTACCTTGGGAAAAAGGAGTCAAAGAGCAAGAACTGAGCTAGCAGCTAGGTCCCTTTCACAGTTCTAGAAGGTGTCATGCAGGCTGCTGGGACAGCACTGGAACCAAAAGTACTGCTGAGATGTGGTCACTGCATGTTACACCACCAAGATGTCAAGCAAGGTATACTTAGCAGCTCTATAATGGCATAGCTTTAAGTGTGCAAATAACTGGTTTCTGACTGGGCATAAGGGTCATTCCATAGTAATGAACTTCCCACCCCCACCTGGAAGTAGAACCCAATATAAAGACCTGTGTCTGGGGATGTGATAGGTGGTAGGCATCAGTAGGGGTGTGTGCACTGTTATTTTAATAAATGGATGTGATATGCCTGTCAAATTACCTTCTATCACAGTTGTGTTTATTCTAATGCATTGCTGCTATCAGTCTCATTAATAGAGGGAAACTTCTGTTTTGTTGTGGAGAGTGCTTACTATAGAGATTCATGACTATAACATGTTTTGGAGTTTTATTGCAGAGATACATTTTTCTGAAACTATCTCGACTACAAAGGGACTGAAGTTTTACTGGACCTCACAGTCAAGTTAATCATATTCCTTGAACACATTTAAGGTAGCCAGGCTGTGGTGGCACATGCCACCTTTAATCCCAGCACTTGCGAAGCAGAGGCAGACAGATCTCTGTGAGTTTGAAAGCAGCCTAGTCTACAAGAGCTCGTTCCAGTACAGGCTCCAAAGCTATACTGGGAAACCCTGTCTCAAAAACCAAAACAAAACAACCCCAAAAACCAAGAAAGGAAACGGAAACATTTAAGGCTACAGACTTAACCTGCTGTCTTACTGTGTTCTCAGTCTGTTTAAGTTTAACCTGCCTTTAATAGGACAATGTAACCAACCTTACTGTGCCTTGGTTCCCATGCAACCAGTTTTACACCTAGCCTAAACACACAGCTTTAACTTTGCTATGTCCTTTTCATGTCCCTGCCCCACAATAAAGTATGTATGTACATGTGTATTATGGTAATCATTTGCCAAAAACAGTCAACAGGTTGAAAGCACCCTTAAACAGAATAAATGCCGGATGGATTTTGAAAGCAGTATGTGGTTATAGGTTGATAATACCTGCTACCAGTTTTGAGTGCTTTTTGGGATCAGTAAAGTGACGTCTCCCCTGGAAAACCCTGGTAAGACTGCTGTAAGGTCCATCATTCCCTTCCCATACCATGTGTGTGTACGTGGCTAAGAAGGCTAGAGGTAAGCCCTTGCTGTCATTTTTAAGGACTGTCTCATTTGTATTTTGAGATGGTTCCTCTCATTGGCTTAGAGATCACTAACCATGCTAAGCTTGCTGCCAGTGAGTCTTAGAGATCCACCCATCTCTGCCTATTTAGCACTGACAAAAATATTACATCACAGAAATCCAACCCATTGCACCAGAGAAAATAATTCAGAATTGAAACACATGATAGAGTATTGATAACGTATATGTGCTTTCTGATCTCCAGGATGTTTTTTTTTTCTTATGGGAATTTTACAGAAACCAGGAAAATTACAAAGGTTTTCAGTTGTGGGAGGTTATAAAGGATGCAACTATGATAAAAGGGTTAGTGTTAAAGCAATTGCTTGTGTTTCTTGTTAATTCTGTTATGTTTTTACAATTAAGTTCTCATTTGAGTATTTATTTGAGTTCAAGTCTTTGAGTGGCTACGTTAGGGCTCTGGTTAAATAGAATTAAGGATAAGTGATGAATTTGTGCATGAGGTGACAACATGCTTGATGATATTGTTTTCTCACCTGATAAGCTTCAAAGATTCTAAATTTTCTTTCACTAGTAAATGCCACATTAATGTATAAAAACTTAGAAAAAGAACAGTGGTGCTAATGAATACTGGTTTCGTCACATTATTATGCTCTTCAGTACACATCTTCTATAAATGTAGTTTATAGATGTTTTACCAACTTAACATTATCTAAACTAAAATTCTTAGCACAAGTTTTATAAACTTCTAAGATTTCTTTGATTTGTTTTATGCTTTCCTTATTAAACTTTGGGGTGATCACCTTTGCTAGTAGTCAGGGGCAGAGCTTCCAACAGTCTACACAGGATTTTGAGAAATTAGAAACAGACTTCAGGGGAACTCAGACTAAAGCTCTCTCTCTCTCTCTAAATCACTCTTGCATTTGCTAGAATGTGTCTATTGGGTACTGCATCCCTGAATGTCTGCCACTCCCCTTACCACAATAGCTTAGGCCAGGCCAAGCTGGGAAACACATTCAGTCAACTTGCATCTAGGACCAGATCACACTTCTTGATAGTTCAGTTCCCAGTTCCCTGGTGAAGAAAATCTTGTGGGGGCAATAGGATGCTTCCCATCTAATGCAATGATTTTCTTGGACCTCCAAAACCTCTGAACTCCATACCTGGTTCCACACCAAGCTCCTCACCTTGGAGACTGGTAATTGCAGGTTAAACTGGAGACTGGTAACTGCAGATTGAACTTGAGACTGGTAACTACAGGTTGAATTTGAAACTGGTAACTGTATGTTGGACTTGAGACTGGTAACTGCAGGCTGGATCAGGTAGAGGATTTGGGAGCTTGCACATGCCTTTTGACAGAACCCCTTCCTGACTCAGCAAGATAGAAGTTTGGAGATAGCTTCCTGCTTTGTATTTTGTCCAGGGATCACTGACAGAGGCCTAACCACCATTTGCAAAGGAACAAAGCACATTTGAGAGCACAGTGCATCCTGATAATTTTGTCTGCATTAACCTGCTCTTGTGAGCGGAAGGAGGGCATCTGCTGTCCTTATGATTTGATTATATCTCAGAATTTCAGCTTCTCTTGGTAATTCTGAGGTTGCAACAGCTGCTGGTAGCATGCCTCCCCATTCTACTGCAGTTTTTATTGAATCATGAGTGATGACAATCAGTCTTCTGCTCCTGCTGCTTCTACCTTTCATGATGTCAGAGTCTTAGGTCATAGCCCGGGCCCTGACAGCCCCAACAAGATTCAGGCCTGCATCTTCCATAGGCAAATTCAACAGATAAGTAATAGTGAAGACATCAATTAATTAAATAGAAACAAAAAACATATACTCTACTGAACTAGAAAAATATGAAATATTTTAATAGATGAATAAATTTCTAGGTGAATATGTCCTACAAAAGTTGAATGGGGATGTTATAATGTAAACAGCTTTATAACAATGTAATAGATATAGCAATAAAATATCTCCCAATTGAAAAATGCCAAAGTCTAGAAGGACTCATTGAATAACCAGATTTTTAAAGAATAACTAATGCTAACACATCTCTGATTATTCCATAAAACAGAGAAGGAAATAACTCTTCAAACTCCTTAGAAAGTCAATGTTATCCTGATGCCAAAACCAGAAAATGGCACAACAAACACATTATAGACAAATCATTTCCACGATGAATATAGATGCAAATATTCTTGCAACCTGAATTCAATAATACATTAATAAGTCATTTATCATCATCAATTTGACTTCACTCTAAAGATTGAGGCATTGTCCAGCATATGTAAATCAATAGATTAAATTAATCACATATGGATTTAAGAGCAGAAACCACATGATCATATTAGTAGGCAAAGTAAAGGCTTTTGACACAATCCCATTATTCTTTATGACAGAACTCCTAAAATGGCTAGTAATTAAGGGAACATGTTTCAACAATAAAGTCAATATATGACAAACATATAATATCATGCTAAATGAAAAATAAAACCCCACAACGCATTTCAACTAAAATCAGGAAGAGAAGGATGTCCACTCTCACAAGTCCTTTTCAGGGAAGTTCTTGTAGTCTTAGAGTAATTTGACAAGAGACAAAACTGGGATACAAATAGGAAATAATTCAAAATATACATTATTGCAGGTGATACAATTCAATATATAAAAGTCCCTAAAGATTCCACCAGTAAACTCCTAGAGTTGAGAAGCACTTTTCTCATACAATATATCTCAGTTATAGTTTCTTCTTTCTGCTCCTCTCAGTTCTTCCTCATCGCTCCCATCAGATCTGCCCCATTTCTGTCTCTCACTAGAAAAGAATAGGCCAGTAAGACATAGCAACAAAACATAACCAAATAAAATATAAAAAGATAAAATGCAAAACCGTCACATCTATACTTGTTTAACCATGCTCATTGCTGCTTTATTCTTAATAGTCAGAAACTGGAAACAACCTAGATGCTCCTCTGCAGAAGAGTGAATGGATAAAGACAATGTGGTGCATTCACATAATGGAGTATTACTCAGCTGTTAAAAATATGATATCAAAAGATTTTCAGGCAAATAAACAGAACTAGAAAAATCATCCTGAGTGAGGTAACCCAAACCCAGAAAGGTAAATAAGGTGTATTTTCACTTATATGTAGGGTGGTGGAATGGGGAGCCTTCTTCTTGGAACATGGTAAGTGCAACTGTAGGTGGCTTCATTGGAACAACTGCAGCCTCCACTGACTGCTGCACTGTTGGTTTCTTTGTTTTTGTTTTTGTTTTTTTCATACAGCATTTCTTTGAGTAGCCCTGGATGTCCTAGAAATCCTCTGTAGACCAGGCTTTCCTTGAACTCACAGAGATCCACCTGGCTGTGCCTCCCAAGTGCTGGGATTAAAGGTGTGCGCCACCAATGGCCAGCAAAAGTCACCAATTCCCCCTCGAGACTTCCCATGTACCATCCCCTTTCTCTCTTTCATATTCATGGTCTCTTTTTCTTTAAATTGTTGTCTCACATACATGCTTGTGTGCACCCCCTAACCCCCCCCACACTTAAGTACATAAAAAACTGTTCAGTTCATACAATGTTACTTTTAAGCATTTTTTTCAGGGGTGTTTGGTCTTTTTGTACCGTATTAGCTTATGTGGTAGTTTGAATGTAATTAACCCCCATAATCTCCAAGGGAGTGGCACTATTAGGAGGTGTGGCTTTATGAAACAGGTGTGGTCTTTTTGGAGGCAGTCTGTTAGCATGTAGGCAGGCTTTGGGGTCTCATATATGCTCAAGATACCACCAAGTGTCTCAGTCCACTTACTGTTGCTTGCACGATATAGGACTCTCATCTACCTCTCCAGCACCAAGTCTGCCTGTACTCTGACATGTCCCACGTGATGATATGGACTGAACCCCTGACAATGTAAGCTTCCACCTCAATTAAATGTTTTCCTTTGTAAGAGTTGCCATGGTTATGGTGTCTCTTCACAGCAATAGAATGCCTAGCTAAGACAACTTAATACCTGAGTCTCTAAGCAACAACAAAACTACTTGAAAGAAGTTTCTGTAATAATAAACTTTATAATGAAAATTGAGTGAAGGCTCTATTAATATTCTTGGAGCCTAATTGTGTCATTATCATCATAAGCATATTGGTTTGGCCTGGTTTAGATCCAAGATGGAAACAGTCCATACAAGAGATAAAGAAAAGTTACTTCCTGTCAGTGAGATGGACCCAGCCCTTTGCACAACAGGCCTCCTATTAATTATCTGAATTCCTCTTTTCTCCCTTACCTTCACAATAAGTCATTAATTTTTGTTGAGGCTGAAAAGCTTCTTTGTAAATCTTTATCACCTGTTTTCCTATTTTCTTGTCAAGTGCAAACCTTCTTTTCAAGTTCAAGCAGTTCTGAGCCTTAAAGATTCCATGGTTTTAAGAAGTTTAAAAAAGGACTCAGCTTGGCACAAGATATTGGCATTGTACACTCTTGTAATCCATCTGATCCTAAGTGGTCAGTACTGAGCACATGTACATATGTGCAACAGGTTGTATTTCCAAATGTATGTACGTAACAGTAATAATTAAAGAATAAGAGGTTATGAATTTGAGATAGTCTTGGGGGAAGTTAGAGGGAGTGAAGGAGAGGAAATGATGTAAATATAGTATTTATATATGAAATTCTCAAGAAGTAAAATATAAAATGTATCACAATTGAAGAGATACTGAGCTTATTGTAAATATCAATGGGAGGCACTGATTGGTTTTGTTATTAAGCTTTGATTTAGTAATAACTCCCATTCCAAATCTGATGTACAAGGAAATAGAAAATGTATCAATAAATGAAGGAAATCAGGAACAAACAAACAAGATCCAAAAGTGGTTGCTTATGAGGCAAACTGAAGGGTCAGATTTCAAGCTCCACCCTACACCATCTCTTAAATGTTATTTCTTTGGGTCTTGGATTCATCATTTTCTTCATTGTCTCACCATAGGCTCCTTGGAAGATCAAAGATCTTCTTTCAGGTTCTCAGTCTTATGACAAAGCAAGACTTGGTCTTCATCTTTGCTTTTCATTGTACATTCAGCTCTTGCTGATATCATCCAGTAGGATGGACATGAATGTAAAAGTCATCCACATATTGGTTTGTGTTGTATTTTATTGGAGCATGCATTATAAGTGGCAGAAAGGTATGTTTCACTGAGTTAGAGCTATAGTAAACACACACACACACACACACACACACACACACACACCAGGACATAGAGGTAGTCAATACCTGATTTATCATTACCTGAACTCTGTGCTATGCTGGCCAAGTAGGCAGAAGTTTCCCAGCAGAAAGACAAAGAGAACATGAAATTATATTGAAATTAAAGTATTGTGAATGTACAGACACAATGTTATTTGTTTTTCTCTTTGTTATGATAAAGTATCTGAGAAAATAAAGGAAGAAAGTTTTGTTCTGCTTTGTGATGTCAGAGCTTTTCCTTCGTGGTCACTCAGGCCTGTTGTTTTCAGGGGACATGTGATGAGCAAATGGTTTATGGCTGTGGGAAGTAAAGATAGCAAAAGGGAAGAGGGGACAGAATGTGTCCCTCCAGAGTACTTAAAGTGTCACAATAATCTGTGTTCTCCAGCTAAGCCCCATTTCCCACAGTTTCCATCACCTCCGAATAGTATGTACCCTGAACTTAAGTTCCTAGGGGGAAAAAGCTGCAACTGTCATAAATATTCTACCATGCTTGCTGATTAGTGAGAGTGTCAATCATTGTGGAGAGCTGAAATGTTGAGGGTCAGGAGTCCAGTTATCTTGGGCTATCTTTAGCAGCCTTAATAGCCACTTACGGCCTGACTTGTTTTGACCAGACATGATTATGACTATCAGGTAAAGATATTTTTTATTTTGGAATATATAAACAGACCCTTAGCTTCCATTAAGCTAAAGGCTAGGAAAGTCATCAAATAGCATCTGAGATCAGTAGCAAGGGCTTTGCCATAACCTGCCTGCCTGAGATTTGATGTTTACACTACTGTCTTTAAAAAGTCTCAATTCTTTCTTCTATCACTATTTCATCAAACTGTTACTACATAAAAACATGAGATAAAGAGAATGATGACTACCATATAAACCATCCTAGAGTCTTCATTCAGTAGCTAATGGAAGCAGAAGCAGACACCCACAGCTAAACACTAGGCTGAGCTCCTGGAATCCAGTTGCAGAGAGGGAGGAGTAATGAGTAAAGGAGTCAAGACCAGCTGGAGAACCCCACAGAAACAGCTGACCTGAACAAGGGGGAGCTCATGGACCCCAGACTGATAGCTGGGAAACCATCATAGGACCGTCCCAGGTCTCCTTAATGTGGATGTCAGTTTGAAGGTCTGGTTAATCTATGGGGCTTCTGATAGTGGATCAGTGTTTATCCATAGTACATGAATGGACTTTGGGAGCCCATTCCATGTAGAGGGATACTCTCTCAGCCTGGACACATGGGGTAGGGCCTAAGTCCTGCTCCAAATGATCTGAGAGACTTTGAGGATTCTGCATGGAAGGTCTCACCCTCCCTGGGGAGCAGAAAGGAGATGGGATAGGGCGTTGGTGGGGGCGGCAGGGAGGAGGGGAATGAGAGGGAACTGGGATTGATATATAAAACTACCTTATTTATAATTTTAACAATAGAAAAGAATTTATACACAGAGGACAGGATAAAATGCATGTAGGCTCTGTGCTTGCTGCTTCAATCTCTGTGTGTTCATATGCGCATTGCCCCTTGTTCTACTGAAGTCCTCCATCACCTTGGCTATTACACTCTTTCTGCCTCCTCTTTTGGATTAGAAATCAAGGAGAACTCTGGGGAAGGTAGGCAGAGAAAGCCTGCCAGAAACATTTGCTACGTAAGAACCAGGAAGCAAGGATGCACCAGGCATTCTCCAGTAAGATCAGACCATGTGGAAATACATAGATTAATAGAAATGGGTGAATAATTAAGACAGAGCTAGCTAATAAGAAGTTCTCATCATCGAGCAACAGTTTAATAATTAATATAGCGTCGGGCTTATTTGGTGCTGAAGAATGAAGGGGCAGGACCAGGTTGGAAAGGAACTGTCCACAACAGACATTGCATAAACTTTGATTTGGCCTTGCCCTTTAGGAACAGGTAATTCCTTAGACCATTTCTTTTCAAATATTGTAAGACCAGCTGGGTAATATCTTGCCCCGAGTGCGCCACTTCCTTTATTCCATCTTTCCTTATCTCTTTCAGCACAAACCTTGACTCCATCATTGAATTTCTTAGGTTTTCTTTTGCCCTAAGACTTTACATTTTGTATTTCTTTTTATCCTACTTGATCTTTTTCATTTTAGGTCTACATAAGAGGTATCGCCAATAACCACATGAAAGAGTCAATGTTAGGCTGTTGAAATACACTTTGCCAATGAAATTCATCGAAAACTCTTCAATTTACCTGCAGGCAGATTCTTAGCGCAAGGGCAAAAAGCAAACACAATCTTTGCTCAAATATCAAAAGGATTTTTTTTTTTTGCCCAGTTGCTTATGTTTTCCACTGAAACCTCTTGAGCTGGGCCTCCATGGCTCACGTAGCTTGCAGCATTAATGTCTTCCAAGTTCTTACAGGATGGCCTATTAAGACTCACTTAAAGCACTCAACCACTTTTATAGTGCAAAGTCCCAAAGACATCCACATTCCTCCAAAAACCAGCATCATCAGGCTTATTAGAACAATGGCCAACCCCCCCCCAACCTGGTACCAACTTTGTACTTGGTTCTTTGTAGCAAATTTGTTACTTTATGTTTGTTACTTTGATTTTGTTACTTTCTTATTGCTGTGAAGAGAAACAATAACCAAATACATTACTGAAGAAAGGGCTTTGGGGGGCTTATTTTTACAGAGGATGAGTCCTGCCATGATCCCTGCACTCTGGAAAAGTAAGCCCCCGAACCCCTTCTTCTGTAAGTTAGTTGGTTATGGTGTCTCTTCAGAGCTATAGGACAGACACGGAGTGTTTTCTGTTGACTTGAGTATTTGCTACTTGTGGCTAGAAACATTCTTAGGCTGTTGCTGTTAGCACTCAGAGTTCAGCGATGGTGGTCCTCCCACATCTGTCTGTCTTTCTGGCTGCCAACTCTGTTACAATGTAAGGTCCAAAGAATCCAGCGTGATGTTGCAGCTTGAAAGCAGAGTGAATTCACCTCTCTTTTAGCCTTCTACCTTCTTCACTTTCCGTTCTTCTGGGTGAGGCAGTCACTCTCCTGAATCCATTTCCAGTCAAAGTTTTATATAGAGTGTTGTGCCATCTCTTTAAAAGATACTGAGAAGAGGTTACATCACTGCTCACTGCCGGGTTAACAAAGTTTCGTCTTCCCAGAATTCTTTGTTGACACAGGCTTTACCCAAAGAAACCATTTAACAATGCTGCCTCCACAGGTTACTGGAGGACATAAAGACAGATGAGTCTTTCTTTTGTTTTTGAAAGCCTACCTAGGCTTATCCTAGAAATCCAATTTAACACGTTAGTTTGTTAATTTCAAGCAGACTTGAGTAATTATTAATTCAATTAAAACGTTCTCTATTTCTCCATTGAAATAAACACAAGGTCAGGCTTGAAATGCTGAACTTCATCAGAACAGAGGACCCTGCATGAGTATATGAGATTCCCTACAGCATACATCTCGTCTTGTGAATCCATGTCGCTAAATATAGTTGTATTTCAGACTGCCTCAGGCTACAAGGGCAATGACTAAGGAATTCTAGAGGAGGTAATTAACTTCCTACACTCTCTCCAAGCTTGCTCTATGAGAACCTCTCTGACATTTATGTAGAGAAGACTGTAACATCTGATTAGCATTGTTAAAAAAAAAAAAGTAAAACCTGCCTGCTTCTTTGCTATTCTCAGATTCCTTGGAGACTTGGGGTGTCGTTCCAGTAGGGCTGCAAAAGTTGGAGCTGATCTGACCAGGAAATGCTGAATCTCAGGAGTTGCTTTGCTATTAGTCAGCTGTGGGGCTGAGGGAACTCGTTTAAACTCTGTGTCATCAATTTCCCTATTTGTAAAATGAGGGGGCGAGACTGTGCTTGCGAGTTTCCTTCCTTAATTTATGTGCAGTGATCTGAGTGTTCTTATCCAAAGGAAAATGAAAAAATGTGGGATTATAAAGGGTTCACAAGGTTTGATTGACACTGGAAACAAAAGTTAAAACTGAACAAGTTTACCTGTCTGACTTCATTTAGATTTTCTTGGGTACTGTCTTAGTTAGGGTTTCTATTGCTGTGGAGACACCATGGCCACTATAACTCTTATAAAGAAAAACATTTAATTGGGGTGGCTCACTTACAATTTTAGAGGTTCTGTCAATGATCATCATGACCAGGGAGCCTGGTGGCTTGCAGGCAGACATGGTGCTGGAGTAGTAGCTGAGAGTCCTACATCTTTTAGGCAACAGGAAGTCAACTGAGACACTGGGTGGTATCCTGAGCATGAGAAACCTCAAAGCCCACCCCTACAGTGACACACTTCCTCCAATAAGGCTATATCCACTCCAACAAAGCCACACCTAATAGTTCCATTCCCTATGAGAGTATGGGGGCCAATTACATTCAAACTACCACAGGTGACAAGAGAAACTGTCCTCATGCAGCTGACATACTGAACAGCCTTAATGCATGGGTTATAGCCAAAACCAATGTTTCTTTTAACTATATCCCAGTGGTGACCTTTGCTTGTGCTAATCTTTTCTCTTGTAGATAGATGACTTTCTTCTTGGTCTCAGGAAATGCGGCAACATTGATTTGAGAAAGCAAACACTCTCAGCCCAGAAGTCATGATATCTAGTTCCTCATGAGCTTTGAGAGGAAAGAATTAATTTAGTGTAATGCCTTCTTGCATCTTCCATTTGGGACTTGCTGCTTGGGACTTCAAGGGAATAGTCTTGGTGATTCCCCCCCCATTTGTATCTTGTGTTATTCCTATGTAAAGGTGAAATGGGAAAAGCAGGTCAGAGAGACTGAGGGTAACTTTCTAAGGCACAGAGCACTTGTGCTTTGGGGTTCTGTGAGCTCTATAGTAAGGAAAATCTGACTGCTGTTCTCAAGCAAATGCCCAAAGACCCTTGGGCTGATTCTCTGGCAGAACCCCCTCTCTCTGAAGATTCCTTGATTGAATGGCCAAGTGAGACCTGCTCTCTTCCCTTAGGAGCCTGATATTATGCATACCCTACTCATGTCTTTCCGTGGGTCTTCAGACCCCTCCATCAGGATCTAGTGACAATCTCACTCCAGCTTAATATCCATACCCTCCTTATCCCAGGAGAACCCACCTTTCCCTTCGCCCCTGGGAGGAGCAGCTTCATCTGAACAGTCTTGTAGGCCTTGCCCTTTCCTCAGTGTGTCTGGAGAATCCCAGACAGTCATGGCTGCCTTCATCTTCTTAAGCTGCAAATGAACACAGACAGACACACACAAACAGAGAGAGGGGGGGGAAAGAGGGGGTGGAGGACAGAGGAAGAGAGATAGAGATTTAACTTGAAAAACACACACACACACAAATTCAATGTTCAAATAATAGTTTGTACCGAGTACCTAACAACTGTTGTGCCACAGTGAGGCAAAACCAAAATCTCTAATTAGAGCTCTGTGTCCAGCTTCACTACCCTCTTTCCTGAAAATTCCTTCCAATGGTTTAAGATCCTCAACTTCACTCTGTTATCTACAAATTAAGTGTTGTCTGTCACCTTATGACTGAATTTGGAAGTGCTGGGAAAACTATTCTCTCCCTTCTTTGTCCATGTATTGCAGGGTGTCCGAGTACTGCAGGGTGTCCGAGTAATGCAGGGTGCCCGTGTACTGCAGGGTGTCCGAGTAATGCAGGGTGCCCGTGTACTGCAGGGTGCCCGTGTACTGCAGGGTGCCCGTGTACTGCAGGGTGCCCGTGTACTGCAGGGTGCCCGTGTACTTCAGGGTGCCGTGTACTTCAGGGTGTCCGAGTACTGCAGGATGCCTGTGTACTTCAGGGTGCCCTTACTGCAGGGTGCCCGTGTAATGCAGGGTGCCTATGTACTGCAGGGTGCCCATGTACTTCAGGGTGCCAGTGTACTGCAGGGTGCCCGTGTAATGCAGGGTGCACATTACTGCAGGGTGCCTGTGTACTGCAGGATCCCATGTACTGCAGGATGCCCGTGTAATGCAGGGTGCCCGTGTATGTAGGGTGCACATTACTACAGAGTGCCCGTGTACTGCAGGTGCCCGTGTACTGCAGGGTGTCGGAGTACTGCAGGGTGTCGGAGTACTGCAGGGTACCTGTGTACTTCAGGGTGTCGGGGTACTGCAGGGTGCCCGTGTAATGCAGGGTGTCCATGTACAGCAGGATGCCCGTGTATGCAGGGTGTCTGAGTACTGCAGGGTACCCGTGTACTCCAGGGTGTCGGGGTACTGCAGGGTGCCCGTGTACTCCAGGGTGCACATTACTGCAGGGTGCCCGTGTACTGAGGGGTGTCCATCTACTGCAGGGTGCCCGTGTACCGAGGGGTGTCCGTCTACTGCAGGGTGCCTGTCTACTGAGGGGGCCTATGTACTACAGGACGCTTCAGCTGAAACTTGCCATAGAGGGAGGTACATCCCATTATCCTCTTTAGTTATAGTAGAGAAAAATCATAAAAGTGAAAAATGTTTTAATTGTCCTTAAGTGAAAATGTATTTTAATGACTATACTTCAGAGTCTATGAAGTCTTACTTCTTTTATAGCTGTAAGTGAATTATACATATGCTTTGGTAATCTATTTTATCAATTTATTCCTCACAAATATTTTGTAAACTATGCTTAGAATTATTATGTGTAGATGTTACCCTGTGTGTTGGCATGCCATTTATTTATTCAATAAAGCCTTTTTAAATATTAACTTGGTGGCCAAATCAGTTTAGGCACTGGTATTGAAAAAGACAGAAGAAACCAACCATTTACTCATTTAGGAGAGTGAATGATTACAGTAGAATACTATGTTTGCCACACAACAGTTGCCCACATGTTCTAGAGGAAGAGAATAAAAAATGCATTCAAGATTGAAGAAGAAAATTAGGAAAGAACAATAAGTAGTATGTTGAGGGGCAGGCAAGAGTGCACACTGATCTTGGGGTCAATGCTTAGGACTGAAGTAAAACAAGGAGCTTCATGGCTATGTGTAGAGGGGTTTGGGGGCAGACAACTGGCCCAGAGCATCCATGGGATGATGGAGGCAGGTAACAGGACCAAGGCATCCATAAAGTTTGGAAGGCAGACAACAGACTCATGACACCCAAAGGGTGTGGGAGTCAGACAACAGGATGAGGGTATCCATAGGGTTGGAAGGCACCAGTCTCAATGAACCCAATGGGTATTAGAGGCAGGGAACAGGACCAGAGCACCTATTGCTTATGGGGGGGGAGTAGGCGACAAGACCAAGGCACCCATGGGACCCTAGGCCCAGGGAATCTCTGGAACATGTCCCTGTGTGCAAAAGACTAGGGATATTTTTGCATGTTGTCAAAGTTGTGACTATTTCTGGTTTTCCAACACTGTGACTGAATTGCTCTGAAATGATACATTAAATGGTGCTTTGCCCTCACATAGACGTTCTGTGGAGAAGCTAGCTCTATCATATATAAATTTTTCTACTCCATCTGCATGTTGCTTCTCCATAGGATTACAAGAACCTACTATTAATTTTTTGAAGACCAGTATCACAGTTGTTAAAGTATTGTTGCATTTCTTTGTCCTTTTGAACTCTTCATAAGTCATCCTGACTTCATGAGTGTGCCTGTTTTCAGAGCTTCCTTGTCAAGTAATTATGTTCTAAATTGTTCTAATTCTAATGGTGTTTCAAAGGAATCTAGTCTTGAAGTTCTCTTTAGATATTTTAAAATGCCAAAAGCATTTTTTTCTATTTTAAAACATTTAGAGGCAAATCGCTTCAAGGTTTGGTTGAACTAGTCATTGACTTCACTGCATCCTCTTTCACCTGTGGCGTTGGGCTGAAAAGCTTGCACAGAAGGCTGAAGCCAAATCAGGTAGATCATTTGGAATGTTTTCATGCTGCTTTTGCTCCTCTTTTGTTTACGTTTCTTCACACAAATTCACCATAGTATTCTAGATGATTTCAAAAGCCATTGTAAGAAAAAATTACAGGACTTATTTCCAATCTTCCAAATGGCATACTTTAATCTACAAAGCAGATCTGCCAGGTGCATGCCAAGTTCCTACAGGGCACATAGATGCAAGCTTGTGGGGGTTGACGACGATCCGGCTTCTTTATGTTCATCTAGGTTGACAATAGAATTCTGCAGACTTTTTCTCTTTTTCTTTTTTTTTTTTTTTGTACATAAAACTTGGAGGAACATATGCCTTAAAAATAAAGATTTTATGGAAGGGCCTTGCTCTGAGGCAACATTAGTTTTCACATGTGTCCCTAACACACCTGGCAAGCTCATGGGTGGGATCTGTTTGAGAACCATAGACTGTAAGAAAATGAGGAGGAATCCATAGGTTGCCATGAGAAATGGCGCAGACATCTGGGATCTTTCCTCAGTGCTGGGGGGCTTTCTATTAGTTACTTCTCTCTTGTTGTGATAACATTTGACCACTTAGGGAAAGGGCTTATGTTGGCTCACAGAGCAGAGTTCATATTGCCCAATAATCTTTGATCTCTATCTTTGTTATTATATGTAAATACAATTCCAATATGTATATTGGTGAATAAAATTCCACTGAATGAATAATTTACTAATTCATTATTCCTGTCTTGGCAGTCAATGTGGTTTTAGACTTGGGCATTATACATGGCAATGTTGTGTGCATTCTTTTGTGTCTCTCTGTGTATAGTGTAACTGTCTGTGCACATTTATACCCAGTACTGGGAATGCTACTTTATAGACAATGTTCTTGCCACTTTAGTGGATAGTGCCCGACTGTTTGAAGAAGCTCTCATACTAACTTACACTTCTTCTTGGATACTTGGGATTGAATCCAGGACCTTGCTCCTCATAGGCAAGATCTCTATCAATTTACACTTCCATCATCAGTGTGCCAGTGTTCAAGCTCTTTGGCAAAATTGCCAACATTTAATAATTCCTCTCTTTTAACTTTAGATACCCTGGAATGTGTTATCTTTAGTTTTCATTTTATTGATAGCTAATGAACCTCAGTATCTTTTCATGTGTTAATTTTCCAGCTGAATAACCTTCATAGACAAGAACTTGCTTAGGTGTTTGCCTATCTTGTATTTGTATAGTGTATGCTTTCTTACCAGGTTACAGGAGAAATCTATCTGTTTGTCTGTCTGTCTGTCTGTCTATCAATCTATCTGCATGCAGTAACATTTATCTTAAAGGTGACACAAATATATTTTCTCATTGTTATCTTTTCTCTTCATTTAATAGTCTCTGTATATAAAAGATCTTATTAATAGTGATTTAGTAGTAATATAAGTTACCAATGTTTTCTTCTATTCTCCCTGCTGTTTTGTATCCTCGTCAAGAAATCTATGGCTAAGATCATAAATGTAATTTTGCATAGTCTCTTCTAGAGTTGAGCTGTCTCAATCACATGTAATTTTGACTACATGATGCTAAATTAATTGAGACAAGGCAAAAGGAAAGTTCAGTTTCCTGTTCATACTAGCCATGCATTTAAGGGTTCAACAACCATAGATAGAGGATGCTTCCATTGAAGAAAGTTCGTCTGGTCAGGTATGTTTAGGAACATCATTTGTTTGGCTTTTATGGCTATAGATTATTATTAGTCCTGGGTAAAGGAAGGTTAGTTATGGCTTTCTGTGACTTGAATGGCTTGGATCCTGGAACCCTGACAAAGGGCAGCAAAGTAATGAAGAAAGGACAAATATACAGAGCATATACACAAAGTTGACATCAAGTGTGTGTTTTCTAATCTGCTATAACCTGGAATGTCAGGGAGTCTATTAGGTACAACAGATGGAGGTTGACTAAGCTCCATGAAAGGTGTCTGTAAGAAAAATCTCAGGCTGTAAACATCAGAAAGGAGGACGCTGTAGTTGATTGTCTTTGCACACACCAGTTAATTGCTCATAACATTCATACTTGGACTTCTGAGGAGAGCTTGGCTATTTCTCTTAAGCCTGGGCCATGTGAATAATGGTTTTATGAATTTTCCATGAGTTTGAAGCCTTGGAGCTCTCAACATGGCAGAGTCCCTGTCAAAAATGATCATTCACTAAGTAATTCACTCATTCAGGATTTCACTTACTCATGGCTTCCTACATTCCTTATAAGGGCCCTTTGTAAACAAAACAGAAGCAAAAAGTAACTCATGTGTCTTTATTGAAAATGATTCAGCATTTTCAGCATTAATTTATTACTGGATATTATTACAGTAATAATATTGAAGAGCAGCAGCCCATAGATGTCCATTACCCTATACATGGGTTTCAACAATGGGCATATGTAACAAAGATTGTGAGCAGGCAAGCAAGTAAGCCAATGCTGAAGGCTCCTCCTTTACCAAATACTGCAAGTTCTGCAGGACATACTCAGGGAGTAGCAGCTTCATCCTGCATTAGCCTAGTCATGTGCTGGGGAGTTGTTTAATATCTCCAAAGACAAGGTTGCACTCAATTTAATCAAGCAGAGGGTGAGTGTACACAGTTACAAGAAGAATCAGGAACTGTGCCCATAAGGAAAAATGCCGTCTTCAAGGACTAAGCCCACCATGCCCATCCTCTCCCTTGATAACCTCTATGTGGTACAACAATGACAATAATAACTCATAACTCAGAAATTTAAAAATTGTGGTAAAGTAGTGACAGGAAGAATTTAAGCCATTTTCCTAGTGACTTGCCTTAATTTATTGTGGGAAGTGATGATGTAATGAATAGCCATCAGAGTGTAGGGATGCTGTAGAAGAAAATTTGAGAATCTTAATTTTCCCATAGTTTGCAGGAAGATAATCAGTGTTATTTTAAGTAAATTCCATTAGAGAAATTTGGATTTTATATCCTTTATAGATTTTCTATCATAAATTCTTTCAGCCTAAGGAGGAAACTTTTAGGACACATCTCTGTTGTGAAGGAACAATGGCAGGAAGCCCATACATAAATTCTCTTTTGTTCATTCCCAATTCTTCTATAAGATTCAGGCAAAAAATAGGATTTGATATTGAGTAATTGGATTACAGCAGACAATTTTCCATATTTTGACACATCTCATCCGACATTTACTAATTTCTCCTTTATTCCTCACTCCGTGAAAAAACATAGGCTTGTAAAGGCAATCTGAAAAATTAAAACAAACAGATGTCCTGATGACTGCTAGAACCTACCAGCAATCATAAGCATCAACTATAAAATGCTGTAATGTCGTCCATTTCTTGCAACCACAATTTGAACAATAATTAATTAAAAGAAGCAAAATCATGCCACAACTCAAGGTAATGTAACTTTCTATGCCCTGATGCCATGAAAAACTGCAATCTTGCTCTGCTCCAGAAAGTAGCTGGGTTTGCAGATTTACTCCGATGTGTAAAGACTCTTACAGTCTTGTTCTTAATTTGAGGCAGTTGTTTTTCTTTGACATCCCATTGAAGATTCATTATGTCACTATTTGTATCTAGCAAAAATATTTGCTAGTATTTTTTCTACTAACTAGTTAAAAGATAGAAGAAATAAATGTTTTTTCATGTTTGACAACCCTTTAGAATCATCATAGTTGACTAGAATCAGTTCATTATTTTAACTTATGATTTTAAATGTTTAAGTCTGGTATTATATAAACCCATAACATACTTAAATTTGTATAGTAGAATTCTATTACAGAAAAAAAACTTAATTTGCATAGGTGTCTACAAGTGGGTACACCTTATGATAAATTTATTTCAGATCGGAAGCAGCTGTTCCTCCGGCAGCATCAGGTAAACAGGCCGGCTTCCTGGCCTGTGTTCCAGTGCCTGCAGATCACCTGGGAACTGCACAGAGCTCCCAATCCTGGCGGGAGCCAAGCACCCCAGACTCCAGGTCTTCTCTCCCACCAACGAGACCAGGAAACCAGAGGAGGCTGGGAATCCAGGGAAGCAGCGGTTCCTCCAGCAGCATCAGGTAAACAGGCCGGCTTCCTGGCCTGTGTTCCAGTGCCTGCAGATCGCCTGGGAACTGCACAGAGTTCCCAATCCTGGTGGGAGCCAAGCACCCCAGACTCCAGATCTTCTCTCCCACCAACGAGAACAGGAAACCAGAGGAGGCTGGGAGACCAGGGGAGTAGCTGTTCCGGATCAGGTACAACAGGACCCAGCATAGGGTCCAGGGGACCAGGTAGGAGGCTAAGCGCCCCAGATTCCTGTTCTTCTCCACCCACGGGACCAGCATTTGGACAAGGAATAGAAGAACCACCAGATTATTGGACTTGCTAGCACCCACCAAAAGGGAACTCTGGTCCCCAGACCAGTAAGGGGCTCTTTCTGCACCCACAAGAAGAAGAGATGGGAAAGAGACAATACAAAAACACACTCAGCAACAGAAAAACAAATATGGCACCGCCAGATTCTAGAGACTCCACACCAGCAAGACCCCAACATTCCAATGCGAATGAAGCAGAAGAGAACGACCTTAAAACCAGTTTCATGAAAATGATAGAGGCCCTAAAAGAGGATATAGGAAAATCCCTCAAAGAAATGGAAGAAAAAACAAACCAAAAAAGGCAGGAAATGGAAGAAGAAACGAAGTAAAAAATGCAAGAAATGGAAGAAAAAACAAAGCAAAAAATGCAAGAATTGGAAGAAGAAACATACCAAAAAAGGCAGGAAATGGAAGAAGAAACAAAGCAAAAAATGCAAGAAATGGTAGAAAAAACAAAGCAAAAAATGAAAAAAAATGGAAGAAACAAATCAAAAACGGCAAGAAATGGAAGAAGAAACAGAGCACAAAATACGAGAAATGGAACAAAAAGCAAACCAAAAAATGCAAGAAATGGAAGAAAGAACAAACCAAAAAATTCATAAAAGGCAACAAATGGACGAAAAGATAAACAGAAAATTGCAAGAAGTAATGCAAACACTGCAAGGGTTGAAAACTGAAATAGAGACATTAAAAAAAATACAATCTGAAGAAAGGCAGAAAATAGAAAAGCTGGACAAACAGTCAGGCACTACCGATACAAGCATTACCAACAGAATAGAAGACATGGAAGAGAGAATCTCAAGTGTTGAAGATACACTAGGAGAAATGGATTTATCAACCAAAGAAAACCTTAAATCCAACAAATCCTTAACACAAAACATCCAGGAAATATGGGACACCATGAAAAGACCAAACCTAAGAATAATAGGTATAGAAGGAGAAGAAATCCACCTCAAAGGGGCAGAAGGCATATTCAACAAAATCATAGAAGAAAACTTTCCCAACCTTAAGAAAGACATGCCAATGAAGGTACAAGAAACCTACAGAACACCAAATAGAGTGGACCACAAAAAAATTCCCTCGCCACATAATAATCAAGACCCCAAACATACAGAATAAAGAAAGAATATTAAGAGCAGCTAAGGAAAAGTCAAGTAACATATAAAGGCAGACCTATCAGAATTACACCTGATTTCTCCCGGGAAACTCTGAAAGCCAGAAGGTCCTGGATAGATATTCTACCTACACTAAGAGACCATGGATGCCAGCCCAGACTACTATACCCGGCAAAGCTCTCAATCACTATAGATGGAGAAAACAAGATATTCCATGACAAAACTAGATTCAAGCAATATGTGTCCACTAACCCAGCCCTACAGAAAATTTTGGAAGTAAAACTCCAACCCAAGGAAGCTAACAATAACCAGAAAAACATAGGCATTAGAGAATCCCTCTCTACCAACAGCCAAAAGAAAAAAGGGGTGAAATTCCACACATAATTCTACCACCAACAACCATTGCAAATCGAAGAAGGATGAGCAATCAATGGTCATTAATATCCCTCAATATTAATGGCCTTAACTCACCCATAAAAAGACACAGACTAGCAGAATGGATTCGAAGACAGAACCCTTCCTTCTGCTGCATACAAGAAACACACCTCACCCTCAAAGACAGACATTACCTGAGAGTTAAAGGTTGAGAAAATTTTTTTCAATCAAATGGACCCAAGAAACAGGCAGGGGTAGCAATCCTAATATCTAACAAACTGGACTTTAAAATAAAATCAATCAAAAGAGATGAAGGAGGTCATTACATACTCATCACAGGTGAAACCCACCAAGATGAAGTGTCTATCCTGAACATCTATGCCCCAAATACAAAGGCATCCACATTCGTTAAAGAAACATTATTAGAACTTAAATCTCATCTAAAGCCCCACACAGTTATAGTGGGAGATTTCAACACACCACTCTCACCACTAGACAGGAATACCAGACAGAAACTCAACAAAGAAGCAAAGGGTCTAATAGAAGTAATGAACCAACTGGGATTAACAGATATCTATAGAACATTTCATCCACATAAAAAAGAATATACCTTCTTCTCACCACCACATGGAACCTTCTCAAAAATCGACCACATACTTGGCAACATATCAAACCTCAGCAGCTACAAAAAAAATTGGAATAACTCCATGCATCTTATCAGACCACCATGCTTTAAAATTAGAATTCAACAACAACACAAATTGCAGAAAACCTACAAACTCATGGAGATTGAATAATTCTCAACTGCACCATCCCTAGATCAAAGAGGAAATAAAAAAAGAAATTAAAAACTTCCTCGAATTCAATGAGAACGAAGACACAACATACCCAAACCTATGGGACACTTTGAAAGCAGTGCTACGGGGGAAGTTCATGCACTAAGTGCTCACATGAAAAAACAGGAGGATAGTTATACCAGAGAATTAACATCACAGCTGAAAGCTCTAGAACACAAAGAAGCACACTCCCCCAGGAGGAGTAGACGCCAGGAAATAATCAAATTGAGGGCTGAAATCAATAAAGTAGAAACCAGGAAAACAATACAAAGAATCAATGCAACGAAGAGTTGGTTCTTTGAGAAAATCAACAAGATAGACAAACCTTTGTCCAAACTTACCAAACAGCAGAGTGAACACGCAAATTAACAAAATCAGAAATGAAAAGGGGGACATAACAACAGACTCTGATGAAATCCAGAAAATCATTAGGCCATACTTTGAAAACCTGTACTCCACAAAATTCGAAAATTTAAAGGAAATGGATGACTTCCTAGATAGCTATCACTTGCCAAAACTAAATCAAGGACAGATAAGTAATTTAAATAGACCTATAACCCCTATGGAAATAGAAGCTGTCATCAAAAGTCTCCCAACCAAAAAAAGTCCAGGTCCAGATGGCCTCAGTGTAGAATTCTACCAGAAATTCAAAGAACAGCTTATACCAATTCTTCTCAAGTGTTCCACACAATAGAAGCAGAAGGGTCTTTGCCAAACTCTTTCTATGAGGCTTCAATAACCTTGATCCCCAAGCCACACAAAGACACAACTAAGAAAGAGAACTTCAGACCAATATCCCTCATGAACATTGATGCAAAACTACTCAATAAAATACTGGCAAATCGGATCCAAGAACACATCAAAACAATCATTCACCACGATCAAGTAGGTTTCATCCCAGGGATGCAGGGATGATTCAACATACGAAAATCCATCAACGTAATCCACCATATAAACAAGCTGAAAAACAAAAATCACATGATCATCTCACTAGATGCTGAAAAACCCTTTGACAAAATCCAACACCCCTTCCTGATAAAGGTCTTGGAGAGATCTGGGATGACAGGGACATACTTAAACATAATAAAAGCTATATACAGTAAACCAACAGCCAACATCAAACTAAATGGACAGAAACTCAATGCAATTCCTCTAAAATCAGGAACAAAACAAGGCTGTCCACTCTCTCCATACCTTTTCAACATGGTACTTGAAGTTCTAGCTATTGCCATACGACAACAAAGGGGGATCAAGGGGATACAAATTGGGAAGAAAGAGGTCAAACTTTCACTGTTTGCAGACGATATGATAGTTCACATCAATGACCCAAAGAACTCTACCAGGGAACTCTTACAGCTGATTAACACCTTCAGCAAAGTGGCAGGCTACAAGATCAACTCAAGAAAATCAGTAGCCCTACTATATACAGATGATAAAAGGGCTGAAAAATAAATCAGAGAAACATCACCCTTTACAATTGCCACAAACAACATAAAATACCTTGGGGTAACGCTAACCAAACAAGTGAAAGACCTGTATCGTAAGAACTTTGAATCTTTAAAGAAAGAAATTAAAGAAGCCGTCAGAAAATGGAAAGATCTCCCATGCCCTTGGATAGGTAGGATCAATGTAGTAAAAATGGCAATCCTGCCAAAAGCAATCTACAGATTCAATGCAATCCCCATTAAAATCCCAGCACAATTCTTCACAGACCTTGAAAGAACAATAATCAATTTTGTATGGAAAAAC
This sequence comes from Mesocricetus auratus, assembly GCF_017639785.1. NCBI lineage: Eukaryota > Metazoa > Chordata > Mammalia > Rodentia > Cricetidae > Mesocricetus > Mesocricetus auratus. Next base: position 3,932,697 of record NW_024429203.1, read on the forward strand.
AAAAGACCCAGGATAGCCAAAACAACACTGTTCAACAAGGCAACGTCCGGAGGCATCACCATCCCTGACCTCAAGCTCTATTATAGAGCTTTAGTCCTGAAAACAGCTTGATATTGGCACAAAAATAGACAGGTAGACCAATGGAATCGAATTGAAAACCCGGGTATTAACCCACACACAAAGGAACATCTGATCTTTGACAAAGAGGCTAAAAATATACAATGGAATAAAGAAAGCATCTTCAACAAATGGTGCTGGCATAACTGGAGACTGGCACGTAGAAGAATGCGGATCGATCCATGTTTATCGCCATGCACAAAACTTAAGTCCAAATGGATCAAAGACCTCAATATAAATCCAGCCACACTGAACCTCTTAGAAGAGAAAGTGGGTGGTACCCTTGAACAAATTGGTACAGGAGACAGCTTCCTGAACATAACACCAGTAGCACAGACAGTGAGATCAACAATTAATAAATGGGACCTACTGAAACTGAGAAGTTTCTGTAAGGCAAAGGACACAGTCAGCAAGACAAAAAAGCAGCCCACAGAATGGGAAAAAATATTCACTAATCCCACATCTGACAGAGGGTTGATCTACAAAGAACTCAAGAAGCAAGTCTTCAAAACACCAAAGGACCCAATTAAAAAGTGGGCTGCAGAACTAAATAAAGAGTTTTCAATAGAGGAGTCTAAAATGGCTGAGAGGCACTTGAGAAAGAGCTCAACATCCTTAGCCATCAGGGAAATGCAAATCAAAAGAACTCTGAGATACCGTCTCACTCCTGTCAGAATGGCTAAAATAAAAAACACCAATGACAATTTATGCTGGAGAGGATGTGGTGAAAGGGGGACACTCCTCCATTGCTGGTGGGAGTGCCAACTGGTTCAGCCACTTTGGAAAGCAGTATGGAGATTCCTCAGCAACTCCACTCTTAGGCATATATCCAAAAGATGCCCATTCATACAACAAAGATGTCTGTTCCACTATGTTCATAGCAGCTTTATTTGTAATAGCCAGAACTTGGAAGCAACCTAGATGTCCCTCACCCGAAGAGTGGATAGAGAAAATGTGGTACATCTACACAATGGAGTACTATTCAGCAGAAAAAAATAATGGAATCATGAGATTCGCAGGCAAATGGATGACACTAGAAGAAACCATCCTGAGTGAGGTAACCCAGTCACAAAAAGAGAAACATGGCATGTACTCTCTCATATATGGATTTTAGACATAGATCTGGGGAGTGCCAGCCTACAATCCTATGGCCAGAGAGTCTGGGAAACAGAAACTTTATTTAGTGGCTGAGCGAAGAAGAGGCAGACTCCCTTGGTTAAGTACTGAGCTGAACTCAAGAAAGCCAGTAACAGAGAGGGAGGACTGATGATCAAAGGGATTAAGACTGGGCTGGTTTAACCCCCAGAAACAGCTGACCAGACAAAGGTTAACTCTTGAATCCCAGGCATCAGCCTGGGAATCCAGCATGGGACTGATCAAGACCCCCTGAATCTGGGTGTCAGTGAGGAGGCCCAGGTAATCTATTGAGCCTTGGACAGCAGATCGGTACCCATCCCAAGTATACACATGGACTTTGGACTCCCATAGAACAATGTGAGGTGCACTCTCACCCTGAACTCTTAGGGAAGGGTCTAGGCCCTGTCCTATATGAAATGACAGACTATGGACACCCCCATGGAGGGCCTCACCCTCCCAGGGGGAATGAGGGGATAACGGGGGGGGGGTTGGGGGAGAGCAAGGGAGGAGGGGAGGGAAAGGGAGAGGGACCTCGTACTGACTTGTGAAGCAACCTTGTTTCTTATCTAAATTTAAACTGGAAAATAAAGAACCCAGTCACAAAAAAAAATTTTATTTCAGATCATGTATGTATCTAAATAATCAACAAAAGCAATGAGAGAAAATTCTTTAGCATTAGTTTAAAGGTTGAAGTGGTATGTGTACTGATTAGAAATAAGTTGAAATGTTTTCATTGGGAAAATAAAACATAATGAATTTTGGATTTTAATTAAAAATGTCAGTTCTCAAAGCTCTTGCATGGAATTTTCCTGCTGTTTATGTCCCACTTCTAAGTGTGTTATTTACACAGAAAAACTGTGCTGTTTGCCAATGAAAACACCATCTCTGCAGGACAGGGATGCTTCTTCACTTCAGTTGGTGAAAGTACTGTACACAGCATATCATTCGCATTATACATGGGGAGTGGTCTAGGACTCAGACTTGGTATTTAATATTATTTGTCAGTAAAGGAAAATATGGGGTTCAGTAAGACAACTCAACAGGAGCCTGACGACTTGGGTTCAATTCCCAGAACCCACATTAAAGATGGTAGACAAAAATTATTTCCATGTATTTGTCCTCTGACCCCATATGTTTTCTGTGTACCCATACACATGCACAATACATACTTACTTACATGAACACACACACAATGCAAATAAAATATTAAAATTAGAAAATATAGGTTATATCTAAGAATTCAGAACTAGAATTCAATGATAAGAGAGAGCATGTGACTTTTGACTTTCTGGGTTCGGGTTACCTTACATAATATATTATTTAACAATTCCATTCATGTACCTGAAATGTCATGATTCCATTTTTCATTGCAGATGAATTGAATTTCATTGTGTACATATACCACATTTTCACCATACTTTCTTGTCTGTTACTACAAACCTAGCCAATTATTCATGGCTGGTAAGGTCATATATTCTAGGGGAGAACTTGCTACTGTTATTTCCCTTCATTTCCAATATAATTTCTAGCTGGTTTCTAAATATTTACATCCATGGATAAATGTAGTTTTCATCCCCCACCTAAGAATCCCCTTTTTGCAGAAGATGGTGCCTATTACAGACATTTACAAGTCAACATGCATAAAGAACGTGACCATGGTATGTCCCAACCCAATTGATACATCTACAGTACAGCTCATAGACATGAAGCTTAGTTCAGAATACACTGAGAAAGAGGGGATGTGGAGAAAGATTCTAAGAGCCACACATGGCAACTAATCTGCACCCATGAAATTTCAACAATAGGGATGCCAAAAGTAGGCCTGCATAATGAAAAGTCTAGCTAACATGCCAAAGTGGATGGGAGAAGTCTCATGAGCCTCCAAATCTAGTTGAATTGCTACAGGCTGCCAATATATATATATATATATATATTGTGTGTGTGTGTTTGTGTGTCATGTATTAAAGTCTCAAAAATAAAAAAATTCAAACAAGAAATAGAAATGTAGATGATATAGATCACAGAATAAAAGAAAGAGTAGTTGACCCTTGTTTCCTATGACTTGAGAAAAATCCACCTATGAAAAGAACATTTAGCCGGTCAGTGGTGACACACACCTTTAATCCCAGCACTCTGTAGGCATAGGCAAGCAGATCTCTGTGAGTTCAAGGCCAGTCTGGTCTAAAGAGTAAGTTTCAGGACAGGGTCCAAAGCTACACAGATAAGACCTGTCTTGAAAAACCAAAAAAACCCAAAAACAAAAAATCAAAACAAACAAACAAATCACCAAAAACCAAAAAACTAAACAACCAAACAAACAAAAACATTTTTTTACCAGAATAGAAGGATTCTATTGAGTAACTCTTGAGTATTCATTATTTTTAGGGGCACACATGCAAAATGTTCCAATTCTATCATCTAAATGCCTAAGTGTAAGTTCTGTTTAGTAAAATGGATTAAAGGACAGTTTTAAAATAATACCAAGCTCAAGATCTTGACTGTAAAAATATGTGCTTGTGCAAGTGATGGAGTATTGTTCCTATGTAGTATATATTGGATTTTTTTTTTCTGTGTTGTCGGGTGTAGTGAGCTGCCGGTGTTCACGGTTAAGTCACTTCAGGGCTACAACACTTCACAACGATCCAAGGCAAAGGGCTAAGGATATAATGAAGATAAAGACAGCAGCTCATTCTTACAAGGAGAATGGCATTTATTTTAACAAAGGTGGAGCCTTATATACCAATGGCAGACAGGGTAGAAAATCACCAAGGTCAGAAGCCTATGTTCCCAGGGCCCTCAGGCAAAGGGTGGGCCCAAAGCAGGAATTAGCATTTAGACAATAAGGATGGACAGAAAACAGGGACTTGCACACAGGCCTTACTGGGAGGAGAGGACAAGAAGTGTTTTGCTAGAAGCTCCTAGTCACAAGCAGTCAACAGACCCCCATGGGGGAAGGGTGCAACAGTCAGGGTGGCACAGATTCAGGGTGGCCATGAGGAAACAAAATCTCTGGGAAAAAAGGCATTTACTAAGAAAGGAATGTTAAGGGAAGAGCCTATTAGAGAATTCTGGAGGCTGAATTAAGGTGATAGACCCAAAGAAAAACAAGGCTTTGCAGACTCCTTGCTACAAAATTCTGGATTAGTTCTCTCGTAATAATAAGATATAAATAAACCATGTCAACATTTCAAACACCATAATAGAATTATTCAAATTATGAATAAAGTGGAATCAATAATGAGTTTGGGCATGTAGGTCATGGAAAGAAAAGCAATGTTTTTCCTTCATCTTTATTGTGTTTGAAGGCATGTTCTTTAAAAATCCATTTGAAATGAAGATTTATTGTTAAAAGAGGCCTTTGTAAGTACTTATCTGGCATTGAAAGATCCTGGGTGATACCAACAGCAAGATACCACAAAATAATAAAAGATCAGTTAATTATTAATCCCAAACCATAATTTAGCAGATTTGAGTGAAAATGTGTTTTGTTTTATAACAGTCAAGATTAGCATAATCCAATGAATTCATAAAATTATATAAATATATGTTAAAAGAAATAAAAGTATCATCATTATTTTTATTATAGTAAATAGAAATAAAAATAAAACTAGAAATAATGCTGATAAATTTAATCTTCTGCTTTCAAGGTGACAGAACCAAATCAAAGATGTTGATACACTAAAGTCTTATTTTATTGGAATGTCTTAGGAAAAGGGGTTGATTGCATTTTAAATTCTTAAACCTTTAAGAGAATCCATAAACTGTGTAAATATATACCTATGACTTACTAAATGTTTATGGATATTGTATTAAGTAAATTTATACATTTTTATCATATTGAAAGTATAGTTAGAAGCACAAATAGAGATATTTTTCATGGCTAGGTTTGGTTCATTAAGAAAACTAAGCTTGTTTTTGCCATAATGAAAGATACAGCTTAGAAGGGACAGTTTAAATAACTCACAGGCTTACAGAATTAACTACTCTTGCAGAGGACCCTTGGCTTCCAGAACCTGTGTCATCATCTCACACCTACTGTAACTCCAGCTCCAGGGAGATCCAATGTAGCTGTTGTCTATGGGAACACACACACACACACACACACACACACACACACACTTTTTAAATACAGTTAAGGAATAGCAGCGAAAATATCTGTGTAGAAGTGAGGCCATTCTTTTTCTTTACAAAGAGAATGTTTAAAGACATAAAAGCATAGACATAACAAGCATTGAAAGCAATAATAAATCTCACAGAACTGGGGTAACTGGTAGCAGCATCCACTTCATGTCTCTTCATCAAGTTCGTAGGAAGAGCATCTGAATGGGGCTAAGGGCTGGGGTGTCACCTCTGGCTCTTTACATGGAATCCAACTTCAGACTACTGCCCATTCTCAAACATGCACAAATGAAAACTTTCTGAAGAAAAGTAATATAGGAAAAATGTCAGGCATAGAAAGCCAAAATGCCACATGTTACTTTTTATAAGTGAAGTTAAGTTGATCTGAAAGAAGTAGAGAGAGGAAGAGTGGTTGTCTTAGTTTGTGTTTACCTTTGCCTTTGGCCAAGGCAACTCTTATAAAGGAAGCAGTGAATTTGATGGCTCGCTTACAGTTCATAGGTTCAGTCCATCATGCAGTCAGACATGGTGCTGGAGAAACAGCCAAATGTCCTACATCTTGCAGACAGCAGGAAGTTGATTGACTGTCACACTGAGTGAAGCTTGAGAAAGACCTCAAAGCCCACCCCCACAGTGACACATTTGCAACATTCCATGTGTGGCCCAGATGAAAGGTGTACTCTCCATCCTCAAGGTCTGGATTAAAGGCTTGTGTCATCCAGACTCCTCCAACAAGACCACATTTCCTCCAACAAGGTCACATCTCCTAATAGTGACACTCCCTATGGGATTATGAGGGCCAAATATATTCAGATTACCACAATGGTCATCAGAGCTTGGGGTGGCTGTTGAGGGAAGTATGGGAGAGGGAAAGACTCACAGACAGAGAGGTGCAGCTTGATAAGGAGTAATGACTTTTAAGGTTCCATATCACAATAGGTTAAATATGAGTGACACAATTAGTTAGTTGAAGTTTCAAAGTAACCAGTAGAATCAGTTTTGAGTGTTCTAAACATAAAGAAATGAGCTCTGTGCCTGGGTTGGTAAATGTGCCTGTGACCTGATGTGATTATTACACATCTTACACAGGTACTGAAATGTAGCACTATGCCTCATGAATATGTCCAAATACTCTATGTTAATATCAGTGTGTTGGACCAACGCTAAGGTTCTAGTTTTGACATTAACTCTGGTCATGACAGGATTGTTATGGGGGAAAACTTGATGAAGGTTACATGGGAACTGCCAATACTAATTTTGAAAACTTGTGAATCTTTAATCATTTCAGCATAAAGATGTCATAAAAATCTCTGTAGAGCTTAGTTATTTCCTCAGATCGATCTTATGCTTTTCTAGTGATGCAGGCAGGTGATTTTGTCATGACCTCCGGGCCTCACTAATGTCTTTCACCTCATTTGAATGCTCTATGAACTCGAGGCACAGATACTTGCTGAGTTTGCTAATCCAGGCTTATTAACTTTTATGACCATTAACACACTTTAGCACATTATGAATCTGCTGTGATCATAAATATCACAAAATATTTGTGCATGTTTATGTATAGTGACTCTACTTTCTACATGATGCCATAATAAAAATTAACTTTCAGGCATCCTCCCAGGTTCTGTCTCCATGTGAGATACAGAAGCTTTTTTACTATCAAAGGTGCTGCTTTCTTGTTAAAAGACAACTAATTGCTTTTCCTTGCAGTTAGAAAGGAAACATATCTCCTTACTCTGCCTCAGACACTAAGAAAATTTGCCTAGCTAGTGCTGATACTTCTAGTCTTATTATGTCCATTTTCCTTTCTGTTTTTTTTTATTTATTTTTTTTTGTTTTCTTTAGGACACACTCACCACCCTCTTGCCCAGGAGAATTTGGATGCTATTCCCTTTGCTCAAGGAGCATAACATAGTACAACTCAGCTCAAAATAACGCACTATCAAGGCAGAATAATCAGATTTCTTGTTTAAATTATAAATTAATAAAAAAGAGTCAATTTTGGTATTCATTGAGCCTATTCAAGCACATTGATATGTGCACCTATGATCTTCCAAGAAAGATTGGGCCCAGAACATCTGATTATGAGTCACACTTGGGAGAAAATAGAGTTGTTACCATTTTGGAGAGCAGAAGTGAGTTTTGATGTAGTTAAGCAATTGTGAACTATATTCCTCTTTCCACCTACTATTTGAATATGGAGATGCAAAAATATGTTCCTTGTGCTGCTGGGCTGGAGATTTGAGGGTAAATACTGCTCACTTTGTATATTTTATTTTAAAAATGTTTTACTATATTTTTGTAGAAATATAGTAAACCTAACCCAGTCCCACTGGATCAGTTTCTCTCTGCTGACTGGGTACCAGCAACTACTTATAAGATAACATATATATGTATATGTTTATAATTGTTTGGCTAATGACTTAGGCTTACTATTGACTAGCTCTTTCTCATATAAAGTAACCAATTTCTACTAATCTGTGTATCACCACGTGGTTGTGGCTTACCAGTGAGGCCCTGCCATCTTGCCTCCCTGGCTGCAAGGCATCTCCTCTCTAACCACTAATCCTCCCCCCCACATCTCTCTCTGTTTGGATTTCCCACCTGGATTTATTCTGCTTAGCCATTGGCTGAAACAGCTTTATTCACCAACCGATAAAAGCAACAAATATGCACAGCATAAGAAGGACATCCCACATCATATTTTGATATTTAAATAGGATCATATAACTTTCTCCTTTCCATTCCCCCACCTAGCCCCTCCAACATACTCTCTTTTCAGCCTGCCCCATGCTCTCCAACTCTCAAGTCGATGTTCTTACTTTAAAGATATGATTTCCTTGCAAGGATGTGGGCTATAGAACCTAAGTTAAATGATTATTGAATTTTGCTTGTGACTCTCCCTTTTTCCATGGAAAAATTCAAAAACCGTAATAAACACAGAAAATATACCAAAATGAAGATAATCAAAAAAGCCAAAGAGATGTGATCATGAATTGAAACCCGAGTGTTAAACAGGTCTGTGTTGCACTTGCAAACAGGCTGAAAAGTCATTGTCTGTAATCAACCCCAAGTCCAGTACAGAAGAGAAACTGGGTCAGTTACACAGATTTCTTTATTTCTAACATAAACTAAATAAGTTGTGTTTCAATTCATACCTATTCCTAATAGAGAAAAGAGCAGAAATATCTGAAAAGAGATAATAATGATTAATGATAACAGTAGTAATGATGATGATACAATTATTAGTTAATATATTATCTCATTCTTATAGTGATGCTTAATCTCATTTCTTCTAATAAAACAAATGGCAACTCGAAGATTCAACTCCACGGTAATTGGGGTGAGTATAGGAAGTAGAAGTTGTGAATGACAACTTAAAAAATATTCATATATATCTTTAGGATAATCACATACTTTTTCCTTTTAGTCACTTTATGATATTTTTTCTATAATAGATTAGAATCTGCCCCTAGGATGAAAGGAAGCAGGTCTGGCAAATATCAGCTATTTTTGTCTCACTAGCCAGACATATTTTGGGCATCTGACTCAGCACAGTGCAAGCTGTGTGTCCAGGCCCTTCTTTAGGTTAGGAAGACTTTCAGTATGACAGCAGTCCTGGCTAGTTATTCAAAGACCTGGGTAGGAGCAGGTCTGACAAGGTGGAGACGCTGAACTTCTTTGTGACTGAGGCAGCTCGGAGTGGTCAGCTTCTCTGCAAATGCACTTTCTCAGAATTTAATGTCAGCCTTAAGCAAAAGTTACTCATGTTTGTCAGAATGGACCCATTGCTAAATTCTGACAAAGACCTTAGTCTGTTCCAGAATTCTTCCTTAGCAGGTGAAGTGCTCAGGACATGGGAGTGCTAAGAGGGGGCCCTTACGATGAGGTCTTTTGATTGCATAGTCATTAAATTCATTCTGTCTAATTCAGAGGCATGTTATAGTTAGGGGAGGTGAGGTAGAGACACAGATGTACTTCTGACTGCAAAGCTCCGAATCAAGATAGACCAAAAGAGATGTGTGATGTGAAGTAGGTGATCCCCGAAGAATAAACACAGGGGCTCAGATGAGCACAAGGTAACTCCATGAAATGCTTCATTTAAAAGTCATTTTTATGAAGAGCTCTAGCATTTGCATCTGTTTAAAGAATTCAATGAACACTCAGTTTTTGGTGATGGGATTAATTAGCAGGACAGGTAATGACCTCAGCGTGAAAAGCTGGGTGGGACAGACTGGACGTGGTTACAAAGGGCATGTGGAGTAAGAAGTCACAGAGGTGTGCTGAATGCTGAAGGTGGCTGAGCTTGGGTGAAGGATAGCAGCCTGGAGCATCACCCAAACTTACAACGTATTGCTAAAGAACCATTTGTAATTTAAAAGTCTAGACATGAGCGAAAGAGCACATATAGACCCCTGCGAAGTAAGTGTATATAGCACTTGTGTAAGAGTGAAGTCGAGGTGCTGCAGGGACGGCTCAGTTGTTAAAGGTGTTCGCTGCTCTTGAAGAGGACTCAAGTTCTAGTCCCAGCACCCTGGTCAAGAGACTCATAGCCTTCTGTAGCTTGAACTCCAGAGATCCAGTTTCCTCTTCTGGCCTCTGTGGGCACCTGTACTCACGTGCACATTCCACCAAACAGACACACATAGATACACATTATTTAAAAACAATATTGAATGATTTTAATGTAAAATGGTTAAGATTGGTCATTATATAATAACAGCATAGTAATATGATATTTATTATGTGCTATGATGGGATTTGGTATGAAGCCAATATTGCCCACTTCTGTCTTTCCAGTGTCCCCTACCTTTTATAGGTACGGTCCCCAAGGTGAATAATGGATGATATGGCATTTCATCATGGCACCGACATACACACTAGAATAGGGGTAATTGAGGAAGATTTACTGAAGAAATAATCAACTCGATGATTAGGATTAGAGAAAGTGAACAAGGCAAGGTAAAGCTCCAAGAACCGTCCTGGCAAAGGCTAAGAGATGGAAGGCTGTTGCTTGAGCTGGGAAAGAATACCAGGAAGAAACCGTAGCTTTCATAGAGGAATGTATAGCACCAACCTATAACCTGGGAGTAAAGCCATTCTAACCATTTCCCAAGCCCTCACTCCTTATCTTCTGCTGGTATCAGTAACCATGCAATTGTCTTCCACCAGGATAGGAGGTCCCTCATGCAGTCCTTATAGCTCAGCCTCTTGGAGCACAAACCAGATCAGCAGGTAATGGAGAATGACTTTTTAGGGCAGAGCAGACCAAACTAGCCCTGACATGAAAGGGCATACTTTATTTGCTTGCAGGGTCTTGGGATGTCCCACTTTGTTCACCTTTGATGAGCATGCCTTTGTGAGGTGAATCTAGGGTATCTCAGCTTATAGGGATGAGCTGCCCAATATCAAAGACAGTAGACCTTCTACAACTCTTCAGTGAATTTGCCTCCTTTATCCTGAGCATTTCTGTCCTGTGGACATGAATGTCATTGTTAGCTCAGGTTTGGGGACAGGTATCTGCACAGCATCAGTGACTAGCTAGAAAAGGACCAGATGCCAGCACAGCATCTTGTTGAGACTTCATAAATCTATTTGTTCCTTTCCCTCAAACATGGCATTTACACATCAAAACTTTCAAAAACCCCATGCGGCAAGCTGCTGGGAGTTAAGACTCACCCATCTTTAATTATAAGACAAGCTGTAAATCAACCACCTGCGAGAGAAATACATTCAGTTGCTTGTTTCTGACTTCAGCAGAATAGGTTGAGTACAAGCAAGGTTATTTTACGTTACAAAAATGTTTTTCTAGAAGAAAAAAAGGGAATGGAAAAGGGTTGTAAACCTTTTAGAAAGTGTCACTCATCTTCAAGGCTATCCCAGCGAAAGAATTAGACAATTTAAAAAAAAAAGAAAAACCTCACCTCACAGAAAAACAGCTCACTGAATTAAGGATGGTTTCTCAATCATGGACTCTCCTGTTCAAGAAATGTCATACAATTATCTTGAAAATACGTAAATTTTCTATCTTTCCAGGCTAACTGGGCATGAGTATAGTCACGTTGGTTCACATTTGTTCTATTTTCAGAGTCCTTCTCAGGCCCCACAGCTATGTCCTCTCCATGTGGACTGTGGGGCATGAGGGTGGGGCACGTAGAAAAAGGCAGTCTGCAGAGGAACACTGAAAACCTGTTCCCATAAAGGTGTCATGTAAAACAGCATGCCCAAGGCGGGGTGGGGAGCCCCTAGCTTGCTGAATGTGGGAGAAGACGGGTGACATGTGAATGACCTGTAAAGGGTCACGGTGCTGGGAGAGAATGCAGCTCACTACTCCACTTCTTCCAGCCTGAGAGTGTTCCTCCCTTTCTTAGTGAGCTGCCTCTATTTGTGTCTTTACCTGTGTGTCCCTGGTGCAGTTCTTTCTTGTTGGATGCAAGACCCCAGGAACCTCAACATGTGCCACCCTCTGGACACATTTCCACATATATGACACCTCCCTGGCAGAAGGTACAGGCTCCAGGGTCTTGGAGATGCAGCCTCTGTTGTGTTCCAAGTTCCAGTGTCTCCCAAAGGTGCTCCCCTCCCCCTTCTTATGCAGGGCAGATTCTCAGGTCTCTGCTGACCTCCAGCTGCACAAAGTATGGGGTTTAGAGAACTCTGAGTGGAAATGTGACTTTGTTTTTGTGTGTATGCTTTCAATGTTTTTATTAATGAATCAATGAATAATTTCCCCTACCTCCCTCCTCTCTTCCCAGTCCCTTCCCTACCCCCACCCCCCATGTATTCACTGTCCCTGTCCCTGTTCCCTCTGCCAGGAGTCACATGAGACCAAGCCACACAACTGCAACACATGTGCAGAGGGCCTAGGTCAGCCCCATGCAAGCTCTCTGGTTGGCAGTTCATTCTCCATGAGCCCTCATGAGTCCAAGTCAGTTTTGACTCTATGTTTTCCCATGGTGTCCTTGGTCACTCTCACTCCCATAATCCTTCCTCCCTGTCTTCCACAAGATTTCTAGAGGTAGGATTAATGTTTGTCTGTGGGTCTCTGGAGATGTGGAGCCTGAACCAGGCAAGACTTCCAAAGGAGGGATTGAGATCCTAACCCAGCCACACAACCTCTGACCTACAAGTTTCCCTGCCTACAAAATATGCTGGACAAAGGTAGTGCAGAAATTATGTGAGTGGCCAACCAATGACTGGTTTAGCTTGAGACTCTTACTATGAGAGGAAGCCCACCCATGACAACCCAGAGCTGGACATCCAGAGACCTAGGCTAGAACCAAACATGACTGGAAAAAAGAAAAAGAAAAAAAGAGTCAATGAAATGATTCCTGATGATATTCTGCTATACTCATAGACTGTTACCTAGTCCAATTGTCATCAGGAAGGCTTCATCCAGAAGCTGATGGAAATGGATGCAGAGACCCTAAATGTGATTTTGAATCAAAGAGGAAATAGATTTGCAGTACCTTTGAAAATATAAAAGACAGAGTCTTGCTAAATGATCCAAATTGTGGTGAAGTACCTCAGGAGACACTATATGAATAAAAATACTAAAGACGGAAGCAGAGGCAGACACCCACAGCCAGCATTAAACTGAACTCCTGGAAGCCAGTGACAGAGAGGGAGAAGTGATGAGCAAAGGGGTCAAGACTGGGATGGCGAAACCCACAGAAACAGCTGACCAAGGGGGAGCTCTTGGACACCAGACTGATGGCTGAGAGACCAGCATGGAACTGATCCAGACCCCCTGAATGTGGGTATCAGTGAGGAGGCCTAGGAAATCTACGGAGCCTTGGGTAGTAGATCAGTATTTATCCCTGGAACACAAATGGACTTTGGGTACCCATTCCACAATGAGGGATGCTCTCTCAGCCTGGACACTTGAGAGAGGGCCTAGGCCCTGCCCTGGATAAAAGGACAGGCTCTGAAGATCCCCTATGGAAGGCCTCACCCTCCCTCGGGAATGGAGTGGGGACTGGGTGGAGGGTTGGGGGGGAATGGTTGGGGAGTGGGGCAGGAGAGGAGGGAGAGGGAGCTGGGATTGACATGTGAAGCAAGCTTGTTTCTAATTTAAATAAAAAATAAAAAAGAAGTACTAAGCCAGATAGAAGAAAAAATTGCTAAAGAATAAAATATATAATCAAAAGTACAAAAAAGTGTGAAATGAGACAAAATATATCCTGTCTTTTTCAAACCACCCAATACAGAAAGAACAAACCCCAATAATATTGATAAAAATTATTGCATTATACCAGGCTTCCTAAAAGCCCTCCTATTGTGGTGAGTCTTAAAGAGTGGGGTTGTCATGCTGAGTCCTGGTCCTCTAGTGAACTCTGCGCTCCAGTGAACTGGCCCAGGAGGAGCAGATGGGCAGTAGAATCCTGGAAAGAAGCTGTGTCTGAACAGACTGACTGACTAGAACTGAGGTACTGTGGAAGGATTGGAATGTTGCAAGTCCCCTCCTCCAACAGCCGTTCCTTACCCACCTTTGTATCAGAACTAACATCCCATGACTAACTGATTAAAAAGCTTTTGAAATGTCTTAACTTAGCAGACTTCTAGTTTCTACCAATCCCCAAAAGTAAGGATGTCATCAGGGAGCATCTGATGACTCCAGGAAAGCTTTCCATCAGGAAGTGTTTTAGAGGAGTCACTCAATGAGAGGGTTATTCTTGTGAGGGAGGGAGCAGAGCACCAAGGGTCAATTAACAGAAGGAAAAATGAGATCAGGAGGCTCCCTTCAGCTGACTCCACAGGGAGCTCTGGAGCTGATGGGTCAAATGCAGGCTGAGGATACTCCTACTGAGGAGCATGTCCTCAGAGAAGGACATTCCCTATGGCTGAAGGTGATTCTGAACAAAGGACTTGCTTATGAGATCTTAGCAGACAGCACTCCTGAAGCTGGGAGAATAGGTGCTCCATCCTGCAGAAAGGGATGCAGCCAGTACACTGTGGCCTCAGCGGCAGCAGCTGAAATCCATCATTGCTGTATCAGGTCAGCTGGGGCAAGAGAGGATATCATTTTAATGGAAGAGTTTGGCACGTGCCAACAAAACTTTGCATAAAGATGTCTTCTTCTTCTGCCTGTAACTCTGATTTAAGAGTCAAGCAGTTAGTTGCGGCGACTGAGAGATATATGCCCCTTCAGTCTTCCAGGGTTGCAGTTAGATGGGGTGAGAGATAAGAGATGACTACACAAAGAGCCTTCTGACCTGGGCTGCCTTAGTGAGAAGCAGCCTTGTAGGGTCAGGAGAAGGTAATATGCTCCATGCCCATGGGATAGGTTGGATTGGCGAGCACCAGCCAGTCTCAGGGTCCTGCACAGACCAGGATCATGGAGTGGGCATCATTGCCAGTATCTAGAGCTGAACAGAACCACCCCAGGTTTTTCCTTTGTTTATCAAAACTAACATATAAGATACATTGACATCTGGATTTTCTTTAACAGTATTGAGTTGCTCTGAAGCCACAGAGTTCTTCTTAATTAGGAAAAAGTGCTTTATGTCTACCATTCAATGTATTGACTGGAGTGATAGCAAAGCCACACTTTTAAATCTCTCTCCAGTGCTCCCTTCTTGGCTAGTAGTTTGGATTTGTGTAGAGCATCTGTCAAAACCAGCAGAGCAGAGAATCAGTGTCTTGGGGGCTCATCCCCAGAGTCAATTCTTTCCAAGGGATTTGAACATGATTCAGAGGCCTTTTGGAAGCCTGTGAAGGTATCACCAGGATGGTGACCCAACCATCTGGAGTATGCCCATTCATGCAAGAAGGCAGAATGGGATACCATTTGAACAATCACACAGTCCTAATGTATTCCAGAATTTCATTTGTTGTTTAAATAAAAATATAATACACATTGCTATATTTATAACAACCAGAAAGGAAAGTTAATTTTGCATAACCTTCTTCTTCAAGTTCCTTCCAGATTAGATATGATCAAATGAAGCCACCTTCTTTCAAGAGGGAACTTCAAAGACATGCGTCTAGTGTGCAAGCCTGCAAGTTGTCTGTTGATCTCCACAGCAGGAGGGCTGGGTACAAAGCTCATTAGCAGAAGAACCCTTAGAAATCTCTGGTCCTGCTGCAAACCGAGTATACCAGAGATTTTCCAACAGGGACTTAATGGCAAAAAGGCATTAGGTAAGTTTGAGTCTGAAAAGAGGTAGCAATGACTTTGATTTATGGCTGAGGCAAAATCTTGAGTGTTGTGCTTCCTTCAGTAGTTAGACATAGCTGAAAATGGGCACCTGGCAGGAAGCCTTTTCCTTGTCTCTCTGCTCCCCCCACTTCTGCTGAGTTCTGACTGGAGAGGACAGTAAGTATCCTGTTGCTATTAGTGCTTTAACTACCCCATACATGCTGCACGTAACGTGCTGCTGGCAGAGCTCCCCTCTCTCAGAGAAGCAGGAACCATTTGTTGAAAGGGTTAGCAGGGCTTCTATTACAGACTGCATCTGCAGCCAGAGATTGGAAACTCGTAGCAGCCACGACTCACATGAAAATTTACAGGCTGCTGTGTGGCCATGAAAGGACAAGAAAAACTGAATGCTGCAGGGTTTTCCTCAATCCTCCTTCCTCATCTTTCTTGCTTCTGCTGCAACACTGAGGGGAAGGAAGGGTGGGAAGATGAAGTAACAGCCTCAACTGAGAACGTTTTCTAGTGTCGGCAGGTCTGAGTGTCCTTCTGATTGGTCTTTATTATTCAACTCACTGAGTACTCACACAGCCAATAAGAGAGCTTCAACTCACTCGTATACTCACACAGCCAATAAGTGACACACACAGCCAATAAGTGACACACACAGCCAGTAAGCGAACTTTTATAGATCCAGGTTTCACCAGACCAGTTCTTAGTAAACTCCTGGCTCTGCTTGGAACCCTGACAAGATGAAAGATGTCAAAGTCAGACTCATGGGACCATGGGAGAGGAAAGATTGTGCCTGTTGCTTCAAGACTAATGGAGGAAAGGGCTTTCAAAGACTTGCC
The DNA here is from genome assembly GCF_017639785.1 of Mesocricetus auratus. Classification (NCBI taxonomy): domain Eukaryota; kingdom Metazoa; phylum Chordata; class Mammalia; order Rodentia; family Cricetidae; genus Mesocricetus; species Mesocricetus auratus. The sequence continues at coordinate 3,949,059 of NW_024429203.1, forward strand.
TTTGAAATTCACCGGTCAGACTCCTCCAAGTCCTACCTTCATGAGAGGCTCCTCCAAACCTTGTCTTTGAAATACACTGCCCCTCACACTCTCACTGGTGACCTACTCTCCCCTGACTCTTGTTTCTTTCTTTTTTAATATGTTCTTTGTGTATTTATTTTTTCTTTCCTTTTTTATTTATTTATTTTTATTTAAGTTAGAAACAAGCTTGTTTCACATATCTATCCCAGCTCCCTCTCCCTGCCTCCCCTGCCCTCCCTGCCAGGCTCCCCAGTCCTATAACCAATCTCCACTTTGATCCCCAGGGAGGGTGAGGCCCTCCATGGTGGATCTCTAGAATCTGTCATTTCATCCAGGGCAGGGCTGAGTTGTGTTTCAAAGAAAGACTCTCAGTAGGCATCCTGAATGCCTGCTAAGAGCTTAAAGTGTAACTTAACTTGGAACCTAACCTTTCTTGAAGCCCCTGGCTTGGTATCTCAATGCTTTTGAGTGTTCAGAGATATAACACTTGAAACCTCTCTATTGGCATCGAAGTATCACCCCAAGTTCAAATCCTCTGTTCTCTATTTTTGATTGTCACACCTAAGTCGTGATTTTCTGTTTTGTCTCAGTTTTTCCCATTTGAATTATTAATTCTGCATCACACACACACACACACACACACACTTACCTTTGTTTAGTTTGTTATCTGTTCACTCCAATATTAGAGAGAAGGCAAGACAAGAACCAGATTGGGGAATCCACCATCATTACAGCTACTGTAGCAGGACTCAGGCTTGGCAATAACCATTTGTGGCGACCCAGTGATGGGCATCTCAGTGCCTTGATGTATGGGATCCCAGCTTCCTTATCTATAAACTGAACAAGGTAGATCCTTCTAGACTTCATCACAAATCCACCAACTCAGGGTTGTTTGGTGGTAGGTGGTTTTCACCTCTGAAATGGAAATCTTTACTTGAATATCAAGAATTATGCCCACCAGGGGTGCTTCAAGGAGTCACTCAAGTTCCCTGAGAAATACCAGTTTTGTAATGTGAAGAAATGGGGGATATAGTGGTATGAATGAGGATGATGCCATAAGCTCATGTATTTAAATGCTTGTCCCACAGTTGGTGCAACTGTTTGGGAAGGATTAGGAGGTGTTGCCTCACTAGAGGAAGTGTGTCATTTGGATGGGTGTTGAGGTTTTAAAAGCCCAGCGCCTTCTCAGTTAGCTTCTTCCCCTCTCCCTTTGACTTGTGATTTTTATCTAAACATGTAAAATCTCAGCTACTGCTCCAGAGATATGCCTGCTTGCCTGCTACCATGTTTCCTGCCATGATAGAAATGGAATCTAGTACCTTCTGGAAACCATGAGGCCCTAATAAAGTGTTTTATTTTAGAACATGGTGTCTATTCACAGCAATATAAAATATTCCACCCAAAATCAGGAGTATAGTAACTCAAGTTTAACATATTAGACTAGAAGTAGCACTAAAGTAATCATGGATCCTGTAAGATTGGAAATTCTTCTGTTAACAATAATGATGGTAAGAATGACTTCTAGTTTGGTATTGTTGTGTATTATTATCTCTGAATCAAGACATTCCATGCTGGAAGGAGGCTCATAAAATCTTAGGAAATAAAGAAAACTTACAAATCTCAGAAAATAAACAACTTGCAAATCTCAGTAATTTCCTGAAACATGCAAGATTCATAAGTACACCCACACCCCCCCACACACACACACTCCTGGAAGTTATAAAAACTGTAAGGACAAGCTGTAAGGACTAATGAGGACAGGAGACTTTGAATCTTCCTAACTGCTTTTAAGTAATGCAGAGGGTTTCAGGAATGCAATTTTTATCAGTTGTCACTCATGCTGCTATGGAATTTTCAGTGATAAAATTGCTTTCCAGTCACCCATGCCCCTGCAAGTAACTCCTACCCATATTCTTATAAGCAACTCCAGTAAAGTCATTGGCTTACCAAGCTGAACTTAGGTGGAATTATTTCACTTTTCTCAGCAATAATAAATAGTCATTTACCTACAGTCATCTACAACACACATCTACCATGGCCTGTCTCTGGGGTTGATCCTGACGTTTAAAAATACATGTGTTTAGAATAGATGAGAATAAACAATTATGTTAAGAACATAAGAGAACATTTTTGGACTGCTTTCTTTTAAAAATGAACATCATAAGGCAAAGAAAAAATAGCTCAGGAAAATAGCAACTGATTTTACAGAGGAAGAATCTGGAAAAATATTTTTAGATACTTAAACCAAAATTTTAAGGTCTTTCATCATCTAACCCTGTATCATCTTTGAAGCTGCATATGCTGATGTGTGTATGTATATGTTTGTGCATGCATACATGGACACTTCACTCGAGCAAAATTTCCCAGCTTTGCAGACATGCTCACACACTGACAGCAATAGTATCAACATCTGTCATTTTTTTCACACCAAGAGCAATAGAACACTTAGATATAAAAAGAAAATGAAGCTTTCAATCAGCTGTGGGTAAAAGGTAGATACCAAATGACTATATTTCTAAAATTGGAAACATAGTGCATCTTCCAAGTGCTGGAAGGCTCAGTCACTCATAAATACAGGGATGCAGGTGGATTTTCTCATGAAGGGGCTCCTTAATAGTGAGTGCCTTTCAGAAAAGGGCCTGTTAGACACTAGACTAATTTAGCTTCTGGCATCCTGCATGGGCCCCAGGATAGTTCCAGTCTTGGGATGCAAATTTGTACTGAAAACAGGAGGCTATACCCAGTGTCTGTCCCGAGGGTCTAGAAGTTGGAATTCACCCTTTGGGACTAATAAAGATTGTATCTACAATAATTGGAAATTTGCATTCTCCTCATCTGCATCTGTGTAGAGCAATGGTCTGTGAGCCTTTTGGCTTCAAGGACTTCACATAACTAGAAAATACCTTTGAGGAATTAATCTCTGTGCTTGGCTTTGCTGTATCTGGTTTGTTTCCCTTTGCAAATTTATATAGTCTGTTTGCTCTGTGTTTGTTAGTTCAGATAAATGGTAGGATAAAAAGCAGAAGTCACAGGCAATATTATGGTGCTCTTCATATAGGAATTCAAGGAGAGCTTGAAGTTTGGAGGGAATGTAAAAGGTACAGAAGTAGCAAAGGCAGAGCGATTTGGAGAAGGGGAAAGGATAATGGGGCTACTTTCCTCAAAGACCCGAATGATAGCAGATGGGAGAATTAAAAGACAAGCATCCAGAAACATCCAACTGAGGATTCAAGAGCCCAGACATGAGTGCTACATCATGTCTAGGCAGGCACCCCATGACTGATGCTACTTAAGTGTTTTTGGAAAACAGTGATAGTAGACAGCTTGAGTGTAAGCCAAGTGTGTCAAGAGCCATACACCAATGCCTTCATCACCTCATGAGTGTGTCTAATGCCAGGAGGCATGGGTTAGCCCTGAGGATTACAATGATCATGTTTTACAATGTGACTGTGGTGATTGATAGAGTACAGCTAGCATCTATAGAGTAGAGAGGCACATGCTTTCATTGTTCTTAGTTTTCTTTTTATACCTGAGTTTGTGAGCACGGATTCTCACTTTCTCTGTTTGGTAACTAACATTTCTCACAGAAGCTGTTGGTCATTACTCTTTATATGAGACTGCTGTAAGAAATGTTTCTGCACCTTCAAACCTGAAGAGAACTTCCCCATTGGAGATCTAAGAATACTGGGGAGCTACTTGAGCTCAATTCCAGGTGATGATGCAGTGCCTTCCCTTTCTGTGTTTACCATCATTTACGACTATGCATCCTGAGGGTTTAATAAGTCCCCCACTATCACCATCCTTAGGCAGGAGGAAAAGGCAGTAGTTTTAGTAACCTTGGACTCTACTCTCTACTACTTGCACCAGGTTAGCACCTATGTGGACAATGCTCAGGTTTCAGTCCAGAGAGCAGAATAATGCTTTTTCCTCAGGTTCTGGGCCAAACCACAGTCAATTACCTATCCACCATCTGTCTGTCTATCTACCTGTCTGTCTATTGTCTTCATTAGTCTGCTTAATAAGGCTTATTATGATGATTTCCTCTATATTTATTTTACAGAAAATGTTTCTTTTCAATAAAAAATATCAGAAGGAACTTTCAAATAAGAAAGTATTACACAGTGAGGTTTTTCTAGACCTAAAGTCTAGTCATCTTAACAAAGTTCTGGACCACTAGAGTAGCCATTCTGAAGCTCTGGAGTTTGAGACTGGGTTTTATGCTTTTATTATTGACTATATTTACATGTACTTATCAACTACAAAAATGAGAAAGTTAGTGGCAGAGTTAAAATACGTAAAACAGTTAGCTTTATATACTTTTTCATCTGGATTTTCATTAGTCAATCATCTGGATTTAATATTTCCTCATCACCTAATACTTACCCTTTTTCTTTCTACATATTAAACTGTACTCATATGCACATTTCATTAACATGCATACATATATATGTATATATATATACACACACACACATATATATATATGGCTTGGATCTGACTAAGAGGGAGAATATATGGATTTTTTTCTTTCTGAGATTATCTGAGATTATATGACCTCACTTAACATTACACATTTTAAGGGTATCCATTTTCTTTCAAATTCTATGATTTTGTTTTTTCAAAGAACTGAATAGTAATCCATTTTATACACATGCTGTAGTGACCAGCCTCCCTGTTTTAGCAGCCATGACAGGCTAAATGTGCTTGCATGACCTTGCAGCTCCTGTCCAGGTCACTAAGGTCAGATGCCCTCCTCGTGGCAAGGAACCAATCAGAAGTTAGCTGGCAGGGCTGTGCTTTATGGCTCTGGGTGTGCTTTACAGACAGTGCACAACAGCGACTTGCAGAACATAGCAACCGCCCTGGGAGGGCCTATGGGACATAACAACCAGTTGACCAATCAACACAGGGCGGGTCACCCAAACTTGGAAGAGCACCAATCCTGAGACTGTTTCATACCCCTAGACACGCCCCTTCACTGCCCTTTAAGATCCCTGCCTCAAGGTTGCTTGAGGTCTTTCTCCAGCCATTCACCATGGTGGTGGGGTGAAGGGCCTGAGCTGATGGGGTTAGCTTTTTAAACATCTACAATAAAAGACTCTTTGCTTTTGTATCAAAATGGGCTTCTTGGTGATTTGGGGGTTCAGAATTTGGGCACAACAATGCCAGATTTTCATTATCTATTTATTTTTTTCATGCTCAATGGGTTTATATCATTTCCTTGCTATAGTGAGTAAAACAGCAATAAACATTGGTGCAAATATCTCTGTGATAGGGTATGTAGTTCTCTGGAGTGAAAAAGCTAGGTGTAAGTTATAGCTTCAGGTTTTTGAGGAATATCTAAAATGATATCATTAGTATTAATTTGTGCCTGCAATTATCAGCAAATAAGGGTTCCTCCTTTTCCACAACCTCTACAACAATTGCTGTCAAGATTCTTGATGGTGACTGTGCAGGCTGGGCTGAACTTTGCCTTCTTTCTTCCTTCCTTTCTTTCTTTCTTTCTTCCTTCTTTCTTTCTTTCCTGACCATTTCTTACCAATTTTTTGCAATATATTCTGATCATGTTTCTCATGCCCCCAACTCTTATCAGATCCTCCCCACATCCCTTCTTACCCAGCTCCATGTTCATTCTTTCTCTGTATTCTTCAAAACAAGTCAACAATTTGAAATTCCCCCGTACTCCAGGTATTTCTCCTTCCCGTAGAGAATAAGAATTTGCATCATGCATTTGTGAAGCTAGACTTTTCCACTGAAAATTAAAGGGGGAAATATTGAAGAAGGCTCTGCCCAAGTTCTCATTCATTATGAATTAAGAAAGTCAAACTAAAACCAGCCCTTAATAAGTTACAGATAGAAAAATAGAACATAACCTTTTCATGAAGTAAAATGGACATGCATTTAGGAGAATAACTAACTCAAAATAATAAGCTCACAATTTAATAGTTATGAAACATATCAACGTGTTACCCTCTTCATTTTATTCCTTTTGTGTCTCTAATATTTATTTGTATTAATAAGTAAAGTCTGGTGAGATTCTGACATGCCTAAGAAAAATGTAACAATATAATCTTACAAATAGAATGTGAGTAATGTTTGAAGTCCTTAACAATGTGTCTCTGTGAGAAATTACAATTCAAATACTTTTAGGACAGAAATTATTTCTAGCCAGCTTAATGTGAAGTCAAGAAATACTGCACACTCACTTCATCAGCTCAACTGTTTATTGGAGAGAGTTAAGTTTTATATACTCTTGAGTTATCTTGGTGTCACAGAAGACAGCTGGAAGTTATAGGCCACCGATGCCCTAGATAGGATAACAAGCATTTATTATTGCTTTTATCACTTGCCCAGTATTTCTGAGTGCCTAATCTATTTCAGTGTGTATGGCCTGACTTTGTAGAGATATAGGTACAAAATTCAGATGCTCCTAAGAGGCAAGTAGTAGCCATGTTTTCTCAGGATGGTTCTTGAAAAGGAAACAAATGTGACTAAACATTCCAAGTAAAGAAATATGTAAAGCCATGAATGTGTATGGGAGAGAAGACAAAAAGACACTCAAGCCATGGTATCCAGATTCCAAAATGGCACCCAGTGATCTTTAGTGATGTTCATGCCCTTGTGAAATATCCTTTAACAGGGAAGCAAGGTTAGTTTTGTGACCCACAGACTATTGTTATTGATAAACCTCATCGGAGAGGAAGACATTATCTCTTCTATTTTGGTCTTATCTATTATTTACTGTAAAGGAAGTCAGTGACCATATGATGTGGACGAGGAAACTGTGAACAGGCACAAAAGGAGAAATTAAGACTTGTTATCAGCGTCGACCTACGCCTTGTCAGGCATGAGAGGGAGACACCTGGGAGAAGTTCAGTTGTGTGGTTCAAATCTTAAATGACTGCAGGCCCACATCATCCCTGACTGCAGTCTTGAAAGACATTCAGCCCGAATTCATGAGCCATGATATTCCTGGGAAATACACAAACAATAACGTGCTAGATTCTTGTTTCTCAGCATTAAATTTTAGAATTATTTGTTACACAACTGTAAAGCACAAATTATTTTAGTCTCTCAAACCCAATGGTAGTTCTGGACCCTTCCTTCCCACTAGTGAACCCGACAATGCACTGAAGTCAGCTGTGATGGCTAATTTGATGTTGCTTCCTGATTGTTCCAGGATAGACACTGTGTTTCACGTCTGAGTGTAGTTTTTGATGAGATTAGCATTTGCAATAATGGACTCAATAACGTGCCAATCTCAGTGTGGAGTATTAGCTAATCTCTTGGGGGGAAAAGGACAAACTTAAGCCAGAGGAAGGGAGGATCCTGCATGGCCTGCTCTACTCTATTTGGCAACTTCCGGGACACAGATAATACATAAGGACCTAACTATGACATGTAAGAATGAGTGAGTGAGTTGATAATTTTTGTTGGTGACCATCTTTGACCCTTATTATTAAAATTCTAGAGGCATGTGTCTACCAGGAAACCATTATAGGTGACGATTTTGTACAAGTCTGATCCAGGATATCAATAAAAAAACACAAAGGAAGCTGAAAAGATAGGACTCCTCACAGAACCCTTTCCAGGACCTCAGGCTCTTACATTCTGACTATAGGCTTGAACTTTTGTCACACGCTGCCTGAGCTCAACTGGGGCTCAATTATAATTTATGGATCATTTTGGTTGTCATGGGCCATTATCATAACCGAATGCCTTGGCCTTATTACAGCACCTGCATTCATCCATCTCGAAAAAATGGACAGTCAGACACTAAGTGCCTGTTGAGAAAGCCATTCCCAAGCTGTGTAGGTTAGTGCTGGTCTCCGATTACTCCCAGATGGCATCTCTGGGGTGACATTATAATTTGTGTTCTCCATTTAGAGGAATAATTACAAGACAACCCATTATAGCATTTGCATATTTTAACTCCAGTTTGTTTTAACATTTTCTAACTTTATTGTAAGACTCAGATTTTTTCTTTTACTTTTACATTCTTACAAATAATTATTCTCCCTTCAAAAAGCATAGTCATGCCTTGTGAAGTTTTTCATTACTTAAAAATATTTACAAGTGAACCAGGAAGTGGTTAAGTCAGTAAACTGTTTGACTTGAAAGCATGAGGACCTGAGTTTGGACCCCTTGCATGCAAGTAGATAGCCATGCAGGGTAATGTGCCTCGGTAACTCAACTCAAGCAGATCCCTGGAGTTTTCTGGCTAGTCAGTTTAATAGAATTGCTGAGATTTAGGTGCAGTGAGAAAACTTTTCTGAAAAAATAAGATAGATGTTAGGTACCAACTTGATTTTCATGTGTTAAATGAGTCAAGCTGCTACCTAAACCTGAATCTTGCCAAATCTAGCTGGAATCTAGAACTATCACCTCTACTAACTAGTGGCCACAGTACTGGAAGATGCTTTGCTTGCTATCAAAGTAGAAAGGTAACCACCAACCCAGCTGCATACCCTTTCATCTGCCTGCAAAAGATATGCTGGTAAAATAGTGGCACAGAAGCTGTATAATATCCAAGCAAAGTCTGATTGGACTTAAGGCCCACTCCACGAGGTGGGAGTCATGCTGAACACTGCTTGGATGGCCTAGAACTTGAAAATAGATACACCATGAGACTAGGTGAAAACTAAACACTACTCTTCTGCTAAAGGAATACAACAATAAAATGACTGCTAATGAATGCTAAACTTACCAATCAGTGTCTTATTCACCAAGGAAACAAATATAGAGACTCATAACTGGACAATATTCATAGAGTGAGCGACTTTGGAATACTCAGTCTAATGGGACATCTTCACCAAATCCCTCTCCTCAGGGCACAGGGAATGCTGAGGAGGCAGAAAGTCTATAAGAGCCAGTGGGGGCGGGGTTAAACAACCAACTGAGATCTGCGGGCTGCGCACTGTGGTTCCTATCCCAGCAGGAACCAACCCACCCAGAAACTGCCATCATCTTAGTCTTGGTTTGCCCATGGGACTAGATAATACTGGGTCTGTTTCCTGCCTACCATCCAATGCCCTGTGCAGTACCACCTGAGACCTGGGGACTGCACACTGCGGATCCCATCCTGACAGGAACCAGTCCACTCAGAGACTGCCAGCGTCCTGGTCCCTTTCTCCACCAATGGGATAGGCAAAGTAAGCATGAGCCTGTTTCTGACCTGCCTTCTGGTGCCCTGCACGGAACCAGCTGAGGCCTGGGGACTGTGCACTGCAGATCCCATCCTGACTGGGTCCAGCCCACCTTGAGACTGCTAAGGCCTCAGTACTAAGACCACCTCCATCCAGGGGAGGAGGAGAGTCATCAGAGTATTGGACCTGCTTGCACTCACTGGAAGGGAACCCTGATCCTGTTTCCACCAGTAGAGGAAGAGACTCCTTCTGCACCCACTGGAAGAAGGAATGATGAGACAATATAAGAACACACTCAGATACAGAAAAACCAATATTACACTGCCAGAGTCTAGAGACTCTATACCAGCAAGACCTGAACACCCCAATGCAGATGAAGCAGAAGAGAATGACCTTAAAACTAACTTCATGAAAATGATAGAGGTCCTCAAAGAGGATATGAGAAAATTTCTTAAAGAAATAGAAGAAAAATACAAACCAAAAATGCAAGAAATGGAGGAAAAAACTGCGAAAATTTGCAAGAAACAATTCAAACAGTGCAAGGGTTGAAAGCTGAAATAGAGACAATAAAAAGCACAGTCTGAGGGAGTACTGGAAATAGAAAAGCTGGGCAAATGGTCAGGTACTACAGATGCAAGAATAACCAACAGAATACAAGAGATAGAAGACAGAATCTCAGGTGTTGAAGATACACTAGGAGAAACAGATTCATAGACCAAAGAAAATCTTAAGTCCAACAAATAAATAACACAAAATATCCAGGAAATATAGGACACTGTGAAAAGACCAAACCTAAGAATAATAGGTTTAGAAGAAGATGAAGAAACCTACCTCAAAGGGGCAGAAAACATATTCAACAAAATCATAGAAGAAAGAATACTTCCCCAACCTAAAGAAAAACATACCAATAAAAGTACAAGAAGCTTACAGAACACCAAATAGAGTGGACCACAAAAAAGTCCCCTGGCCACATAATAATCAAGATCTCAAACATACAGAATAAAGAAAGACTATTAAGAGCAGCAAAGGAAAAAGGCCAAGTAACATATGAAGGCAAACCTATCAGAATCACAACTGACTTCTCCATGGAAACTCTGAAAGCTAGAAGGTCCTGGATAGATATTCTACCAACACTAAGAGACCATGGATGCGCCAGCCAAGACTACTATACCTAGCAAATCTTTCAATCATTATCAATGGAGAAAACAAGATATTCCATGACAAAACCAGATTTAAACAATACACATGCACTAACCCAGCCATACAGAAAGTTCTGGAAGGAAAACTCCAACCCAAGGAAGTTAACTACAACTAGGAAAACATAGGAAACAGATAATCCCACTTTACCAACAGTCAAAAGAAAAAAATGGTGGAAATCCACACACAATTTCACCAACAACAACAACCCAAGTCAAAAAAGAATGAGCAATCAATTGTCATTAATATCCTTCAATATTAATGGTCTTAAGTAGCCCATAAAAAGACACAGGCTAACAGAATGGATTCGAAAACAGAATCCATCCTGCTGCATACAAGAAACACACCTCAGCTTCAAAGACAGATGTTTATCTTATTTTTATTATTTTCTGTTTTTAAAGATGTCTGTTTGCTTGCTAATAGAAGGCATAGATTTTGGTGTGGGGGGAGGTGTGGAGGATATGGGAGAACTGGAGGAAAAGAACCAGTAATCAGAATATATTTTATGAAAAAAATTACTTTCAATAAGGCAAAAATTAATAGGGGATGACCAGAGAGCTTGGGGTGCTCAGGCTTCTGGCTTCTGAGGGAACAGAGAGAATCAGAAATGCACTCCTCTGGTTCTGGTTCCAGCATCAATAGAACATAGGGAATTGAGGCTTCTAGCTCCAATGTGACCAGAGACTGCTGAGCAGCAAGGTCTCTGGCTTTTTGTGAAACCACAGCACACTCTGCAAACAAAACTCCAGTCCAGTGGCCTCAGAGGTGAGTGTATGGCCCAAGATTGTGTGTCAGTGTTCCCAGGTTCCCTTGAAAGGCTGCAACTTTGATTTCAGTGGTTTCTAAGGTCAGTGGTAGTATATGGTTCTGATTTCTGAGGTAGCAATCAATAGTCACTCCAGGACACAAATCTATACTAATGGGGTCTCAGCAGTTATGTTGAATTCATGGCTCTAATAACATACTGCAGATAATTGGAAGACTTAGTGGGTCTGTTTGGTATCCTGCCTTCAGCAGGTTCACAGACCCCAAAAGGTGGCAAAGCACTTGGACTCATCTGGTTCCCTTGGTGATTAGTATGTAGTCCTACTTTTTGTTTTCTTGCACACAGCCAATGAAGGATATTTGACAATCAACAAGGAGTCTCACTAGTCCCCATAGTAAAACTTCATGCAGATATTCTACCAAGCAGTGTCACAGAAAACAAAATATCCAAAAAGGCTGAGAAAAATGGAGCTCAAAACTGAAGGTAAAGCCCACTCCAAGTGATGCATAAAACATGACAACAAAACACAAAAATATGGCATAACTACTACCCGCAACCAACCAACTTTCTAAGGAATCCAAAACTATAAACAAAGTTTAAGTGACAGAAAGAATTCAGATTTTAAAAATGGAATTAATAACCATACAGAAGATCAAAGAAACAAATGTGTGAATTAAGGAAATCTATCCAAAACATTGACAAAAGTCTCCAAATGGATGTAATATTAAATAAATTGAAGCCAAAAGTCCAAAAAGCTGAGAAGATATTTATCAATGAGACTGAAATATTGAATTGCATTAAAATAGAAATGTGTGAAATAGACATGGTCTATCAAATTAAATCCACAACAGACACCGTCATTAACAGACAAGATCATGTAGAAGAGTGGCTTTCAACCTTCCTAATGCTGTGGCATTTTAATACTGTCCCTCATGTTGTGGTGACCCCAAACCATGAACTTATGCCATTGTTACTTCAGAATTTAATTTTGCTACTGTTATGGAATGTAATGGAAATATCTGATATGCAAACCTAAGGGCTCTTTACCCACAGGTTGAGAACCACAGATGTAGAGAAAGGGATTTCATGGATAGAGGTCAAGGTTGAGACAACAATACAATCAGACTTATGTAATAAAAAATTAAAGAATAGGGATGATTTCTCCAAGGTGGAACACATTCAAAAGACAATACACTAAAAAAGAAAAGATATACATTATTAAAACCTGAGAATTAGTGTTACATAACAAGGAAGTGATAAAATTGAATGGAATAGATTGACTATTGAATGAAATTATTGTAGGAATTTCCCAAAATTATAGAAAGTTGTAGGTATTCAAACACAGAGCTATATAGAACTCTCAATAGTCATGACCACAGTAGAATTGCATGATGTATAGTCAGGCTGTCAAAAATACCAAGTAAAGAAATGATACTAAAATCAGCAGAAGAAAAATATCCATTCATTTTTAAACTCAAAAATATCAAAAGTACCCCTATACTTTACATTTGCATCCATAGAAGCCAGAAGAATGAGGAATGAAATATCTCAAGCTTTGAACATAAATATCAGTGAGCCAAGAATTCTATCTTTCGACATTGATGGTGATAAATACAAATTAAGTTAATTCACAGCAATCAATCCAGCACCAAGAAAGTTATTAATGGAGCATGTTACAAGGAGGAAAAAGAAATATAACCTCCTTGACCTGAGTACAAGAAAGTTTATGATCTGTGAAAACAACAGCTAAACACACCAGACATGGGAAATAAATAACTGTGGCTAATGCAGAAACTCAACAAATCCTCAAACTAATACAGGTGAAGGAAGAGAGTAATAGGAGCAAGTAATCTAGGAGATATAATAACTTCAAACATTTGTGCCCTGAATATGGGCACGCATGATTCCGAACAACAAGCATGAAGAAGCATAAAAGACCACATAGTTCCTGATGCAAGGCTGGGAGAGCTGAATACCTCACTCTCACATGTATATTCTTTAGTACCCCACTTTCATAGTCTTCCAAACTAGGAACAATTGAAACAACAAAAAACCCTTCAGATTAAAAATTTAGCTGAATTTGACACATACATATATAAATTTCTACCCCCATATCAGGGAACACACATTTTTCTCAGTAGCTTATGGCCCCTCTCCAAAATAGATCAGATCACGAGACACAAATCAAATATCAAAAGATATTTTTAAAAACTAAAATGATTTCTTGTGTTATAAGAGAATACACTACAATAAAATTAGAAATCTACAATAAAAGAAGGTGTATATAGAAATAACAAAAATAGTTGGAAACTAAATGATACATTTTCAAATGAACAGTGGGTCATCTAGGAAATCATAGGAGAAATTTTAAAAAATTCCTAGAAACAAATGACAATAGAAATGCAACCTATTAGAACATTTAAACACAAGGCAATACAAGAAAGTTCAAAACTATTAGTGTTCTTATTAAACAGTCCAAGATACACCAAATAAATATCCTAATGAAGGATCTTGAAGCTCTTGAAAAACAAAAAGCAGTCAATCCCCCAAACAGTAGATGGCAAGAAATAAAAATAAGAGAAGAAACTGAGAATAAAAAAATTAGACACAAACCCAACCACAGTGTTGGCTGTTTGAAAAAGTTAGTAAAACTGATAAACTCTCCTGCCTGCTGCTTCTAGGCCTGGCTGACGCTGGGATGACCAACACAGCTGTGCCCTAGGTCACTGGAGTGGGAAGAAATTCACCCACAAGCACCGCTGGCATTTTGGCTCCAGGCAGCCAAGCATCGTTATGATTCTTGGATATTTTGTCCTGCCCAGCACCACAATGGACTCAGCAGACAATGTGGCACACACACAGTGCCGGGTAGATGGGTACTATTATGGTTAGCCAATGCATGGTGCCCTACGGGACAGAGAGAGATAGAATGGTCCATGTCTTGTGGACAGAAGTATGTCTGAGGAGGTGAAAGTGGTGAGGAGTAGGCTGACACATGCTACCTAGACCACTGGTGGATGTCTGACCCTGGCCTGCAGCCGGGGCCCATGCCTGGGTTAATGGCCCTATTGGCAACCTTGGTCTGTTTGATGTTCCTGGCTCCTGATACCACCCAAGGGCTGTACGGAGTTGGCCCTGCCCCTTTACTGGCTGCAACCCTAGGGAGAACAGGTACTGTCCCTCACCAGCTGAAGAACCTCAGGAGAGGGTCCTACACCTCACCTGGGCAGCACAATAGAGCTGACCCTGTTTGCTGGGGTAAGGAAGGGCTGTCCCCTGAGGATGTGAAAAGAAGAGAACAGGTCACACCTGCCACAAAGTGAGGAAAAGATGCCTCCCCTCACCACTCACTGTCTGTAGCAAGTGGGGGACCTGACCCAACCCCTCACCAGTGACAGCTCTCAGGAGAATGGGCCCTCCACCTCTTTGGGCAGCATCATAGAATTGATCCTGAGGACAAGGGCATGGGTGAGCCAGCACTGAGTGTGTGACAGTCATAACTGGTACCACCTACCTCAGCCAAGGTATGGTGATGGGGATGATGGAAAGATGTCTTCCCCCTTGCTTCCACTGCCTCCAGCTGGAGAGCGATCTCCAGCTGCAATACCTGGGGTGGTGAACCCTGTACCTCGAAGGGGCAGCACATCAGATCCTGTTGATAAGGGCACAGGTGAACTGACCCAGGAATATGAGCAAGGGAGGCCTACCTGGTCCTGTCCCTCATTTGCTATACAGTGCTATGGATGTGGGGAGAGAAGTTTCCCATCAACACTTGAGGCAGGTGGGAAAGCTGGCCTGGATGTGCGAAGGACAGGAGAGTTGTCCCCGGCCCCCAGCTGCAATGCTTTGGAGAGCAGGCCCTGCATCTCACATGGGCACCAGGATGGAGCCAAACTCATTGGTGGAGATGTGCGAGAGTCAGCCCTGATGTAAGCATGGAAAACCTGTCCCTATCGTCCATCTGCCATGCAGTCCCATGGGTGAGACGCCTTCCCCACCTCCCATACACAAACACCTGAGGCAGGTGGGAAAGCTGGCCCCGAGGTCAGAAGGGCGGGAGAGCTGCGCCTGCCTGGCACCAGTGGTAACTCTCAGGAGAACAGGCCCTGCATCTGGTCTGAGCAACACAATAGAGCCAACCCCATTGGCAGAGGTGTGGATGAGCCAGCCCTATACTGTGAGCATGGGAGATCTGTCCCCATTACTGACTTGTCATGGCAGCATGGGTGGGAGAGAGGTGTCCCCCCTTCCCGCCCCATCAGTGCTTGAGGCTGGTGAGAGAACCAGCCCTGAGGTAATACGAACAGGAGATCTAGTCCTGCCCCACATGTGAACTTTTATTTCCCTCCTGCCCATTCCCAAACAACAGACTGGGAGACTTATATAAATTGTAAATGCTCGGCCAGTAGCTCAGGCTTGTTACTATCTAACTCCTACAATATAAATTAAGTCATTTATATAAGTCTACATTCTGCCATGTGGCATTACCTCTCTTTCATCTTGTACCCCTGTTTCCTCCGCATGTCTTGCTGGTGACTCCTCTGACTCTTCCCTTCTTCTTCCCAGTCTGGTTTTCCTGCCTAACTTTATCCTATCCAGCTACTGGTTAGTCAGTTTCTTTATTAAACCAATATCAGAGTAGTTTACACAATGTACAGTAGGGCTGTTCCACCGCCCCGCCCCGTATTTGTTGCAGCACTCAAGAGAGTGGCCCCTACACCATGCCTGGGCAACTCAGTAGATTTGGCCCTGAAGTTCTAGATATGGGAGATCCAACCCTGAGGACATGAGAGCAGGAGAACTGCCCTGCCCTCTTGCTCATCTCTGCAAAGGGTGAACTCACGAAGGCAATGTACAAGAGCTCACCCTGGTGAGCTGACTGGCTTGACCAACCTTGTAACTTTCCAAGCCCAGAACCAGGGTTTTCTTGGCCCAAGCCAACATGCACCCCATCTGTAATCTGTTGGAGCACATGAAGGGACTAGTCCCACAGACTTAAAGCGTCCGGATTTCACAACACAAGACAACAAACAGCATGATAACCAAGAGGATGCCCAGTAAGGACCCCATATTTATAGCATAAACAACCGGAGGCCTCGAAGTAGACCAATGACTCTTTGAAATGAACACTTGCAGGTAAAGATATATGGACAAAAGGGTTTGCTGCATGACTCAGTGTCACAACTTCAGCTTCCAAGACCCAATCCCCACACACACACTTTTTCCTTTTCTTTTTTCTTAAATTTTATGAGGAGAGGCCTGCAAGGGCAGAGGGCAGACACACAGGGAAGGGAAATGAATGAGATTAAGCTGCATGATGTGAAAGACACCAAGATTAAATAAAATTAAAGTGAGAAAAGATTGGCAAACTCTTAACAAATCTGACAAAAATAAATAGAGAAGACACAAATTAACAAAATTAGAGATTAAAAACATTTCATCACAGCAGGCTTTAATGAAATACAGACCATTATTAGCATGAAAGCTTATACTCTCTAAAGCTACATAACCCATAAAAATAGAATTTCTAATTGTATATGATCTACCAAAATTAAACCCAGAAGACATAAATAGAACTATTAGAAGTAATGAGATCAAAGCTGTAATCAAAAGCTTGCCTCACAGGAAAGCCCAGAAAGGGACAAGCTGAGTGCTGAATCCTATCAAAATTCCAGGGAATCTCATACCAGTTCTTCACTTGTCCCATACATTATAGAGTGAAAACTACTATGAAATTTGTTCTACTAAACCAGTATTTTGATATCCAGACCAGTTAAGCATATAGCAAGGAATAAAGAAAACTGAAGAGTAATTTATCTGATGGACATAGATGCAAAGATTCTCAGCAAAATTGGAAATCAAATTCAGGAACTCATTAAGAAAATTATACATTATGGTCAGGTGGACTTCATCCCAGGAAGACAAAGCTGTTTCAACATACCTAATTCAATAAATATAACAAACCATGTAAATAAACTTAATGACAGAAATGACATGATCATTTCAATTAAGGCTAAAAAGGTTCTTGACAAAATTGAACATTTCTTCATTATAGTCATAGAAATGTTTAGAATAGGTGGTGTATACCTCAAAATAATGAAGGTAATATACAACAAACTTTTATCCAAGGGTATGTTAACCTGAAACATGTTGATATCATTTCCTCTAAGATCAGGAATGAGACAAGGATGCCCACCCACTGATCTCTTATTTGAGAGAGGGCTACAAGTCTTAGCTATAGCAATTAGACAAGACAAAGACATAAACAAGTTAAAAATAGGAAAGAAAGGAGTTGGCTTATTCCTATTTGCAAAAGATGAAATTCCTTTCATCAAAGATTCCATAGAGTCTACTAGAAAACTCTTGGACCCAATTAACATGTACAGTTAAGTTATAGGACACAGAATCAGTATTTAAAATTATATTAGCAAATATATATAGTATTCTTAGAGAAATAATTAGGAAAATTATACCAATAAAAATCTCTAAAAATAATGTATATGAAACATAACTGACCAAAAAGAAAGACCTCTATAGTAAAAACTTGAAGACACTGAAAAAAATTGAAGAATTTCTATGCTCCTGGATTGGCAGAATTAATATTATGAAACAACTAGATTACTAAAATTACTCAAAAATTTAATGCAGCAGCTATAAAACTTCTTATGTCATACTTCACAGGTTTAGGGAAATAGAAGAACAAATCAAGAATTCATACTGAACAACAACAAAAAAATCACAAACAGCCAAAGCAGTCTTAAGGAGAAGATTCACTAATAGAAGCATTCTAATACTTGACCTCGAATTATACTACAGAGCTATAGTGAACAAGACAGCCTTGTACTGGAAGTACTGACATAAGTTTGACTCTGTCTCTGTCTCGTCTCTGCCTCTAATTGCCTCTCTCTTGCTCGCTTACTCTCTCTCTCTCTCTCTCTCTCTCTCTCTCTTTCTCTATCTATCTATCTGTGTGTGTGTGTGTGTGTGTGTGTGTGTGTGTGTGTGTCTGTGTACATGTGTTGGCAAATCAATGGACTAGACTATAGGACCCAGAACTAAAATGATGAAGCTATACCCCTTAACTTTTGACAAAAGAGAAAAATATTACATTCAAAAGAAAAGCCAGGTCAACAAACAGTAATGGAAAATTGGGAGTTGTACCTACAGAAGAATAAAATTAGATTCGTATCTTTCATCTTAAATAAGGATCTATTCAAAAAGGATAAAAAGTCTTACTTTAAATCCTTGAAGCTTCTAGACCAAGACTTAAGGATATTCTTCAAGACACTGGGATAGGCAGGAAATCTCTGAATGGAATACACATAGCACAGGAACCACTTCTGACTGTCAACAGTACGTGAAATAAAAATTTAAACATAATGAAGGAAACTATCAGGAGAGCACACAGCTCACAGTGTGGGAAAAAAATCTTTACCACCTATACTTCGGACAGGGACATAATGTCCAGAACTTACAAAGAACTGCAGAAATTAAACATCAAGAAAATAAAATCATCAATCAATAAATGGTCTAATGAATTGATACACAGTTTTAAAAAATACAGTGTCGAGTAACTATTTTAAATGTGTTCAATACAAATTAAAACTACTTTGAGATAGCAGCCACCTCATCCCAGTCAGAATGACTGTCATCAAGAACTCTAACAAGAAGCATTGGAGAGTATATAAAGAAACAGGAACAACCTCAATTTATTTTTGGTGGGAGTGCAAATTAATATAGTTGTTCTAGAAATAAATTTAGATATTCCTCAAAAGATTAAACTGCAATATAACCCAGCTATTTTTTCTGGATCTGTACCTAGAGAACTCCATGCCAACTATAGAGATATTTGTACCCCATATTTATTGCTGCTTTATTTACCATAGCAAGAAAATGGTACTGACACAGCTGTCCACCATAGATGGTTTGTTGTTTTCCCACTAGCATAGTGCCTACACATGAATCCACTGCTGTTTCACCCAGTAATTGCAGTTCCTTAGTTACTGGCCTTCTTCTTAGACAGCGGCTGGGTGGGCCTATTACATCTCGCCATATTTATCTTTTGCTGCTGTCAGCAAATGTAGTTTTTAACTAAATCTCTATTGTTCTACTTACCAATAAAGACTCAGGAGTCAGAGGCAGAGGTGCAAACCTGCTGGCTCAGAAGGGTTGAGGAGCAACTTGTTGGCCTTCCCTCTTTGCCAGTATCTCAGAAAGAGAACCAAACCAAGCTCTACCAAACCAAGAAAGACTACCACACTCAAAGGTCCTCCGTACTACTTCCTGTGTTTCTCTGTATCCTCTTCCAGACTTCCTCTGTCTCTGTATGATTACTTTCCATATATTAGTTGCTGTTTCTGCCTCCTGACCCAAAGTTGATTTTATATTTAATTAATGCAAAACTAAACTCAAGGCTCACAGTCTGATCAAACATCTCACAGCAATGGTTAATGGACGTCTGTTACATGCATAAATTGGGATGCTCTCATAATCCAAAATAAAATATTACAAATTAGCAGGAAAATGGATGGACTTAGAATTTGTAATGTTAAGCAAGACCACACAATCTCAGAAAGGAAAAAGCATGCTTTCCTTCTTATTTGGGTCCTAGTTTCATGTGTGTGTTTGTGTGTGTGTGCATATATATATATATATATATATATATATGTGTGTGTATGTATGTGTGTGCGTGTGTATATGTATAAACATGTATACCATACATGTAAAACATATATAATACACATGTTTATGTGTATATAAACAAATGTATATATAGGTTCAGCATAACATGAAGAAAGAAGAACAAGAAAGTCTAAATGTTAGATGAGGAAGAAAGATGACATCCAGTTAATGAATATAACAATAAAAGCTATATAAAAGTAATTGTCAAATTTTAACTTGTCATCGATTTTTTTCATATTTTGTGGTATATAAGTATAAAAGTACAATTGGCAGTGAAGAAATGAAATCTACTGTTAGTCTCCACAGTGTCAGACTAACTGTTCTACCTATGTGACTCATTGAGATGCACAGACTTTGGGTCTATAGAACAACATAATGTTCTTTTATCTGTGGGTTCTTCACAACAAAGTTATGCTTATTAAAAATACGGCAATATTGAATATGCATTTGAAAGATACCAGATGCCCCAGTTCTATCCTCCATTTGTATGTGCACACGTGTATATGCCTACTCACATTAAAACAGTGACTCTCTACCAACTGGCCGTTCTTTTTCCACCCGTTCATCCTTCTATATGAATTCATTTGTAGTGTTACATCTTCAAGTCAACATTATGTATTGGATTTACTCTCCACCTCCATTTCTGACTCAAAATCATCTACGCCCAAATGCTAATTCCCAAGAATGGAGCCTTAGTCTTCCAGACCATCTTTCTGAACTAGTTTTCCCAAAGGACTGGTCAAGTGCCAGTCTGTGTCTGTTGTGATTGGGGTGAAATGTTCGGTGTGATTGCTCATCTGTGACACTGCTCTATATGACCATGTACTATAAGAATACAAGGACATGGACCAAGGCTCTATTGTAACAAGGAATAACTAAAGCATAAACTTATCATTGCCACACGCTCGCTCAGGTTTGAAAACTATTTGTATGAACCCCTGTTGTTTTTCTACATTTGAAATATGACCCTGCCACTAAGTGATCTCAATGGAATTGTTCAGAAAAAGAAGTGTGACACAGGTTTACTTTTCACCAAGTCAATATGGTTCTTGAAAGTGGCAGATGTGACAGTAATTACATTTACTTGTCCAAACTGACTCATAACCTCCTAACACAGATCTATTCACATTTCAGTTAATGAGGCCCTAGGAAATTGGATTCTATTTCAAATAAGTGAACATAACCATAGGTATGGACTCCGTTAACAGAAACAGAATCAGTATAGATTAAGCCATAAACCACCTCTTTGACATATTAATGATGTTGTGGGTTAAATATGTGTCCAGAAATTTGCCACCATCAATATGTTAATGAAATTCAGAAGTGGGCCTTTGGAGATAGTTAGGATTAGATGAGACCACAGGGTGGGGGGTCTGCATAATGCCATTAGTGGCTTTAAAAGAATAAGATTTGAACTAGGCCTTTTATGTGACATATGATAATATCTACCAGGTCATG
Organism: Mesocricetus auratus; assembly: GCF_017639785.1. Lineage (NCBI taxonomy): Eukaryota > Metazoa > Chordata > Mammalia > Rodentia > Cricetidae > Mesocricetus > Mesocricetus auratus. Next base: position 3,970,329 of record NW_024429203.1, read on the forward strand.
AGGACCTCAGCAGGTTTTGGAACATAAATCTCTACCCATGGGAATACTTGCTTTATCTATCTTGTAATGGAAACACAACTACACTTTGTTTTCCTTTTATCTTGGAAAGGTAAGGATTAGTGAATATGAAAGATAAATGACATAAAAATTCATGATATAAGACAATACTTCGAACTTGTGTTAATGATCGACAAGAATTGAACACAGTTGTGATTTCCAAATAGTGTTTGGGATTAATACTTTCTTCTTCTCAGAGTTACATGTTGTGAATTCATCCCAAGCACAGGTACAGCAGGTATGTCTGGCTCTAAACGTACTGAGGTCATGAACAACATGTAGCAGACTGCACTTTTGTTGAGTTTGCTTTTAGTGTATCAAGAGGAGGGAGGCAAAAGTGTGGACTAAGGCACAGAGGCTAAAGCTAGTCCTGGTGTGTAAGTCCCTGGAAACAGTAAAATGGGATATAACAGAGCACAGTTAGAGGGAGTGAGCTGTCAGGCTTCCTTCTCCGAGTTGCGGTTTGAGGCATACTATAAAAAACAGATCATCCCATGTAAGAAATATGGGGACCATACTATTGACCTCACATTTCTATGCCTGGAGTGGATACATACGTGCAGACGCTTCTGTTTCCTCACTTCCCACTCCCTGATGTCCCTTCTGTTTCAGCTGAAAAGTAGTCTTAGACTCGTGCCTGAGACTTCTGGATTTAAATGCTCACTATTAAACAAATGCTGCGTTAGAGATGAATATGCCACCTGTCTTAGTTACTTCTCTGTTGTTGTGATAAAACAGCATGAACAAGGTAACTTGTAAGACAAAGGTTTAATTAGTCTTATGGTTCCAGTCCATGATGGTTGGAGAAGAGGCTGAGGGCAGGAACATCTCAGACCTTATGTCTTGAACTACAGCAAGGAGGCAGAGACCATAGTGGGAATGGCATAAGGGTTTTGAAACCTCAAAGGCCACTCCCAATGATATACATTCTCCAATAGAGCCACATTCCCAAATCCTTCCCAAACAGCTATAATAACTGAGAACCAAGTATTCAAGCATGAGGCTATGGGGGCCATTCTTTTTTTTTTTTTTTTTTTTTTTTTGGTTTTTACGAGACAGGGTTTCTCTGTATTGTTTTGGAGGCTATCGGTCCAGCCTGGCCTCGAACTCACAGAGATCCGCCTGCCTCTGCCTCCCGAGTGCTGGGATTAAAGGCGTGTGCCACCACCGCCCGGCTATGGGGGCCATTCTTATCTACCAAAGCATATATCCATATAAAGTTAAGGATCCACACAGTATCGCGATGTATACGAAATTCTTTATCTTCCTCACTATCCATGGGCCCTTTCTTCTATTACGATTCATTTAATAATAAAGAAATAGAAAGGGGGAGGGAGGAAGGAAGGAAGGAAGGAAGGAAGGAAGGAAGGAAGGAAGGAAGGAAGGAAGGAAGGAAGGAAGGAAAGAGAGGCACCCATGTACCGCTATGATGAGCAAGTGTGTGGTGGAAAGACGGGAGGGAAGGAGTAGAGCGGTTTGTGTGCCGTTGGAGAGACAGAACTGGAGACGAGACGCTATGGTGATGAGGTATAAGCCAGGGTCTATGTTTATGTGGCTGTGTTCCATGATGCCAAGAGGGGTCATGTGAACGTCCATGGTCTTGGCTGCTGTCTGAAGCCATGTTGAGGTCTGGGGGCTGTGCTGAGCTGTCCCTACCCCTTGCTGGGGGTGTGTAAGGGGAACATGTGTCTGGTGGTGGCCTGAACTGACCACCTCTGCTAACATCAGGCCCACATCCAGAGCCTTGCATTGACTCACCCCAGCATGTACCCCACCTATGAGCTGTTGGAGTACACGAAGGTACCAGTCCCGTGGAAACATAGCTGGGGGATCTCTGTAACTGGGCAACAACAGGATATCAGAGAGAAGTTTCAGTGAGGGTCCAGGATTGATGAGGTCACATAAGCCAGAGGCCTTGAAGCAGACCAACAACTCATTACAACGAACATTTCCAAGTAAAGCTGTTTGGGCATAAGGATATACTGTGTGATACGCCACAGCCCCAAATGTCACGATGAGAAGCAAATACATCATGGAAAGGCAGGAAAGACAAGGGACAGAGTGGCACATGCAGAGCAGAACTAGAGATGCAACTGCTGTGACAGGCGTGACAGATATGAGAGGAAACTGTGGGGCTAGGTTTTTTTAATTTTAATTTTTATATTTTTTTCTTTTGTTGTCTGGGAGAGGTTACCAGGTGGAGGTGGAGGGCAGATATGAAAGGCCTGGGAAAAGGTGGGTACATGATGCAGAATCGATTTTAAAAGGTATGTTAAAAAAAGAAAGTGCATTTTCTATATGTTTACCTTATTTCGTTTAAAATAGAAATCTCTGAAACTTAAATTACTTTTGCAGAATTGAATTCTAAGTCTCTCTACCTTGTGGTTTGGCTATGTTTATCTCACCCATACGGCCAGCATTTGCATTTCCTGAAGGCAGCAGTTCTCACAGCTCAGAGAGGTTTGATGCAAAGAAAACATTTTTTTACCAATGTCTTTTTTACCAATACTTCTGGTTGTCATGACTGGAGGGAGAGTGGAAAGGCAGCCTCTAATGGGTCAAGGTCAAGTCGGTAGGTAAATATCTCATAATGCTGGGATGACTCCTCATAACAGTTACCCACAGCAAGGCTGCCACAGTGAACGTAACCTTACCCTAGAGCAGCAGGCCTCATCTATGGACCGAGACCCCTTTGGAGTTTGCATATAGATACCGTGCATATCAGATATTTACATTATTATTCATAACAGCAGCAAAATTACAGTTATGAAGTAGCAATGGAATAACCATATTAAAGGTTTGCAGCATTATGAAAACAAGGGCCACTGCTTTAGAGTATGAGAGACAGTTAGTGAATATTTTTTTTGTCAGTAGCTGATTTGAGAATATGATTGCAGAGAGAAGAGGTCAGGGTCTGGGAAATGGAATGGGAACAGACACCATGAATTTTCATCCAGAGGATGACTGTCCCCTTCATAATGCTAACTTCTGAGAAACTATAGAAGGTTCATCGCTGGATTATGATGCCATTTGTATCCTCTCTTCCATCTCCCCATCTCGAATTATAAACATCTTCTAAGAAATGAGACTTCCTTGCTAGGCAGAGAAACAGACCAAGGTTTGATTTGGATGAGCAAGAGACATTGCCTCCCAGCAGTGTGGTCACACACATCCCGGCAGTCACCCACCATCTTCTTTTATCTTTACATACGGTGCTGCTCAATACCACCCCATTCATAGTTCAGAGATACATTAGACATTTAATAGAGCCATACACCCTTTAAAAGTCATCATATTTCCACCAGGACTTGCATATTGTGCCACATGATTTCTCTTGAACGTGGGATATGTTGTGGAATGATTCCAATTTGTTTTCCAGACATGTAGACAATAAATCACTATTTTATTGACATGAATCAGCAGACCATTCCTGGCCTGTACTAAGTGTTTTTCAGCCTGAAAATAATTTTTTGATTACAGACAGTTCTTTCATTTCAAAAGCCATAAACCAAAACAATGACCCTTAACAGGCAATGGAACCTGTAACATCACATGTGGAAGTGTTGGCATTTTTTATTGTATTACATCAATAAAACAAATAATTGGGTAAAGAAAATGTAAGTTAAATATTGCCTGACTTAACTTAGTGCCTTCCACAAAAGAACCGGAGGTGAATATTTATCAGTAACTAATTTGAGAATGTGATTGCAGAGAGTAGAGGCCGGGGTCTGGGATGTGGAATGGGAAGAAACCTGAGTTTTTGCCCACAGGATGACTGCCCTGGGAACCATAGGATGTTCGTCTCTGGATCCTCTGTCCAAGGATGAACAGTCGTGGACAGTAGTTTCCTGTCTGCCAGCCATCATTGGCCAGTCTCTTCTGTATAGTATTTGCTTCCCTACGATTAATTTTGAGTGCTGCTGACCTCAGAGACCCCAAGCATAGGTGGCAACAGGAAGCAAAAGCAACATGTTAGGTTGCACCTGGAAGAAACTTGGAGAGACCTATGGAGAACTTTGCTGTGTACCTGTTGCAGTGGGTGAAATCAGAAGCAAAGCCTAGGGCTTCTGAAGAGGTGAACAAAGGAGTATTTGAAACAAAATTCTTCAGTGGCACTTTTAGGCTCTTTTTAGTTGTATTGTCTGGCCAACTTTGCTTTCTATTGTTGTGATAAACACTATGACTCTGGAAAGAAAGGTCTATTTGGTCTTACAGCTTACACACCATAATGAAGGAAGTTAGGTCAGGAACTCAGGGTAGGAAGGTAGCAGCATGGACCTAAAAAGAGGCCATGGGGGGTGCTGCTTGCTGGATTGCATCCGATGCTTGCTCAGCCTGCTCTCTTAGAACACTCAGAGCCATCTGTCCTGGTGCAGTGCTGGCCATAGTAGGCTGAGGCCTCCCACATCAAAAATATGTCCCACAGACTCACTTCTAGGCAATCTAAAGGAGACAATCCTTCAATTAAGGTTCCTTCTCCTCAGATAAGTCCATCTTGTGTCAAACCAAAAGAAACAAATAAACAGAAAGCAAAAATATCCCCAATGCTTATTATCCTTCCATATGAAGTTCATATAGTGAATATATAGATGTCTGACACATTTGGTATATACTCATATATAACTGTATTGTCACCATACATTTATATATCTATCTTGTGTCAGGTTAACAGAAAAATGAATCAGCATATTACCTTTACATATGTAGTACATACAGTGAATATATAAATGTCTGACACATTTGGCATACATTCATATATAACTCTGTAATGCTACCATGCCTTTACACATATGTCTATATAGTACACAATGCATGCATGTAATTTGTAAGTATATAATTTAAGGAAACACTTACGAGCATGTTATTCATAATATGTGATGTGATAATAGAAATTCTTGGCTCTTTTCTCACCTATAATTTGCCAGTGTGTAAGAGGAGTGGCTGTGCACACATTTGCTTTGCTTGAATGGATTTGACGTTGAACTACATGACTGCACTTTTTCTTGGAGGAAGATGGTGCCGTTCAGTGATTGGTAAGTTCTTGTTTTCTTTGGATAAGGTGTCTATTATTGTCTCTTTTAGCTGCTTGAACTACTGATGTATACACTTCTGTTTCAATCTTGCTTGCAAAGCTCACCAGCTTTAACTAGCTGCTGCAAGTTATTTAAACCTTCCTTGTTCTGACTTTTTCTTACCAGCAAACAGAAACAATCATAGCACGCACCTCATAACAGTGTTGTGGAAATAAACAGACTTAATGTGAAAAACGCTGATACCAGGCTCTAACAGCTTGGCTACAAAACGGAGGAGTGTTGGCTGCTATTATTTTTATACATTCATTCCAAAAGTGTGTGGAGGGATGTAGGGGGAAAGGGAAGCCACAAATAGTTGACTTACTTTTTCTTGAGTCAATTCCTACCATTAGGTAACCTCCAGTGTATTTTAAGCCGAGTCAACACTTGTTTCTTTCCTGTTATTGTTTATTTTAAAGCCTAAGTTTTATTTTAAGATAAACATGTAAATTATTTAGACAGACTTAGCATTTCATTTAAGAATTGCTTGGTCAAAATGGGAAACTATAAAATGGACCCAAGCAATTAAACAAACAAACTGAAATTCAAGAAACATTGCTAGCTGAACATAAGTGACTCTTGGTGGCTACAATGGGAACACACTCCCAACCACCAGGACAGCTCACTCCCTTTGGAGAAGAACCCCATTAAGTTAAATGAAGGAAGGCCTTTCTGTGTATACTAATTGCACACTTGTCTCCGGGCTAAGGACAGATACACAAAGCCATGTAGACAGAGAGCAGGATGGCTTACGAGGTTAAAGGGTCCTGCTGCCAAGCCCAATGAACCATGTTCAATGACCAGAGACCTACGTGGTCGAAAGGCAGAGCCAGCTTTCACCAGTAATCCTCTGACATGCACATTTACCACCCACTCATACCCCTCCATACACACTAAAACAATGAATAAAAATATAATTTTTAAGAGGTGGATTGAGAGTCTCTACCTTCAAGTCTCAAAGCTAGAAATTCTGCTTACTTTGTCCTTATTCCAAACATGCAAACCCAGTGAATTTAGCAGATGTCTAAATCCATTTTAAGTTTAAAACAAAACAAACAAGGCAAAGGAAGCTTTGTCCAAGTGGCCTCAGTGAAAATTGAATCAAACAGATAACTTGGCATAAAGACTATGATTAAGGGATGGTTTTATGAGAATTTAGAATTAGATCTCAGAAAATTCAACCAAAGCTGCAATCATATTTTTTCTCAGTAAATTTAGTTCCAAAGGAACATAAGAGAGGGACTCTCTAGGATTTTATAATCAGTGCCTCAATTATCTATTTCTGTAATAAGCCACTCTAAATGTTCATAAACAACATTTTACTTTCAAAGTGCCTAGTCAAGAGAGGTTCAGCTGAGAGTCTCTTCTGCTCTCTGTGCTGTTGGTTTTGGCTATGAAAAGAGAGAGGATGAACAGAGATGGACCATATGAGTCAAATCATCTGTGTGGCTGATTGTTGTTCCTGTCCTGAGAGATCTGGTGGTGTTAATCCTATCACCTCCATCTGGCCTATCCACACATCTGAGACTCATCCTGGCAGAGGAAGATTCTGAGTGTGAGACTAGAAAGAGCATCCTAAGCAGAAAGCTCCTGCCAGTATTCAGTCTTAAGTCTCGTGTTCAGAAGATACAGTAAGGTCACTTCTGTGGTGTTCATTTGGTCAAAGATGCCTAGAGTCAAGGGAAGAAAGAGTAAGTATGCCCCTTAGGTGTAAATACTGACAAGTGACAAAGAAGAGACGGTCAGGAGGGTGGAGAATAATTACCACATGCATTTTAAGATTCAAGTTGTAATCATAATGAGTGTTTGGGCCCAGACTAACTGGCCATGCTGGCTATACAACTACAGGGACGAATGCAGTGTTCTTTGCTATGGTTACTGTCAGAGGAGTAAGGAGAATTCTAACCTCCATTCAACTCCTTATTACAGTTCTTACATTTGCTGTCTTGGATACATTTGGATGTTTTTGGTCATTTACTGTACAGGCTATAAAAATTACCAAAGGCAGTTTTTAGAATCAGTACCTGTTATATCTGAATTTGGTGATGTGGTGTGAGAGATGACCTTGTTATAACCAGGTTTTGTGATTTCGGGGTTGACATGCCCTGCTTCTCAGCATGTTGTTAGGTGAAAGGGACTATTTGGGAACCAAGTCCAGATCCAGTTGTACTTCTATAGAGAAGGAGCAACAGTCCTGCCCTCGTCTGTGAGAATGAAGTTTGATTAGATGAATACCTTTAGTGAATGAGAAAGACAATAGCAAATGAATGGAAGTTTCATAGCTCGCCCTCATACACTCTCTGTGTGAGGAAAGAAATACCACATAATTGTACACCTATGCTTTCTGTATTGTGAGCAGTTTGTAAACCTGCTTTCCATTTTTAAATGTGAAACCCTAGTATTCGTGAAAAGTTTAGAAACTTTCAAAAGATAACCAATGGAATAAGTGTCCAACATGTGGACTACCTATCACCCAGACACTTGACCACCTCTCCCTGTAAGTATGACAAAGTTGACTATATGGTTGACCTATCAGGTCTTGCTTGCCAGTTTCAATGTGTGGTCATCTGTCATGATTGAGTAGCTGTTACTTTTTGAACCCTGGTAGTGATGGGCAGTGTTCTTGATATTTCAGAGCCAGCAGGCTGACAGGGCAATTCTAACAGTTGCTACCATTTAGAAACATAAGGTAGAATTTTCTGGCCAACTTAAAAATAAACAGATTTTATGCACAGTCATCTACAAGTTGGAGTGGGAATAATTTATTGAATCAAATAATTGCCTCTTAGTGCCTGTAACAAGTTAGCTACCTAAGGCGATGAGACAGAACACCCTCCAGAGATCTGTGTCTGTTTACCCTGCCAATTAGACTTATAATTGTGGTGGTTTTTTTTTTCCTTCTAACATCCTTGACATTCCCAGGCTGATGATGCATTGTGTACTTACAATTTATGTCAACAGTAAACACCAGGAAGTGCGGGAACTGTGTTCTCTGTACATCAAGTGATTCCTGGGCAAATAGAGTGGCGTAGACAGGACCTTGCTGTGTAACATCAGGCTAAGGCCAACACCTCATTCTTTCCAGAAATGTCACAGATGGGACAGAGATCCTTCATCAGAGACTCTGCCATTCCTCTCTAATCTTGGGGAGAAGGTCTATTTGAGCCCCACACAAGTCATTTGGTTGTAATTAACATTTATTTTGCACATATTATCAGAAAATTTGCCACACAGCCTTGTTTCCTTACTAACTGTATCCATTGCGAGTTCTGTCACACTGATAGTTTTGTTCTTGATCCTCAGAAGAAGAAAGAAAATTTTGGAGGACTCTCTTTGGCAAGGGTTTCCAGTAAAGGACTGCTGACATGCACTGACACTGTGTCCCACAACCATACAGTGCCCTCTGTGCCTCTCTACTTGGGTGGGTTCAGACATTTCTCCTCCAAGTGGCTAACAGGTCTATTAGATACAGCTGGCTGTGCTGTCACCTGCCTCAGCATGCAGCGGGCCACAGCAGGAGTATTATAAGGCACAGGCTAGTCTTGGCAAAATAGAAACACTCTGTCTCAAAGCAAATAAAAATTCAAACAGCAGCAGTGAAACAAAACTGTTTAAACTTGACCTTCCAGTCAGACAATGTTTCTCCTGTTGCACATACTTGACCTTCTGCTCAATGATCTGGAATGAGCTCAGTCGATTTAGTATCCTATCCTTTGCCATATCCAATCTCTTTGATTCTCTGCTCTAAGCCTTCTTGACTTTTCATTCTCTACTCTGCTGCTTTTGTTCTGAGACTATCTCCTAGCCATGGTTTTCCAGGCTTTCTGCCTCTCTCTTATTTCTTCCTTGTTTATTTGATTTCATTTTTGCTCAGGGCTTTCTAAATGAAAAATCTCTCACCAATGAGAAGCCCTTAAATCACTCTCCTAGACCTACCGGGATCAACATTTTGTGGCCCTCATCATACACCCCACAAGAAGTCAATTGCTTTCAACCATCCAAGCATCTGCATGTCCTTCATACCTTGTAGTTGTTTCTGCTTACAACCCTGCTGTCACCTAGTCCCAGAAGGAACTATGTTCTTGAAATGAGGCTACGTGTGAAGGCTATCTTCTTTTGTTGCTGGTGCTCCCTTTCTGGACCTGATGTTTTCAAAATCTTGGTGTCTTACTTGAAGAATTGAAAAAGCACACACAGCTATCAAAGTGGCAAGAAGCTGGAAAGAGATGGTGTGGTTCACTACAGGGAAGTCACTTGAGCCAGAGTGCCTAAGAGCAGCACTGATTGGGGCTTTCTTCTCCAGGGTAAAGGAAATGGAGGGTTGGGTTGTTAAGACACAAAGCATAGGCTGCTATTATTATCTCTTTTGATAGACAAATTATGCAAGTGTGTGTTCACCGTGTGTGTCTTTCCCTGTGCTACTTCTGGTTTTAATCACATGCATGATGCCTAATGTGCATAGGCATAAGATGATAAATAAGGGCGTATCCCTAAAGTTCACTCAGAAAACACATCTGCCTTAAGCTTTACATACTTCAAGCTAGCTAAGGCCAGACTGGCCCTTTGCCTCCCATGCCCAGATATGTACTAGGATCTGTTTGGGTGGAAGCAGGATGTTACCATAGGGTTTTCAAGCAGGTACAGTTCATCCCTTTGCTTGAAGTGGGTGTAGGTGAAGCTCATTACATGTGAGGGTCTCAGGCTCGCAAATGCATTGCTAGGAAAGGGGTGTGTGTGTGTGTGTGTGTGTGTGTGGTGCATGGTGTGTGTGTGTCCTATGTGTGGTATGTGGTGTGTGCATGTGTGGTTTGTGATTGTGTTTGTGTTTGTGTGTAGTACTAAGTTGCTAAGTTGCCTGTGCTCCCTTGTCTTACTCCCACTCTTTTCCTTCTGTACTAGCCTCCTGCCATTGCTTTTCCACTGATCTGTAACTGACAGTCGGTGGATTTTTACAGTAAGAAGGTGGATTAACCTTGTAAACAAGGGAAAGTGAAAGTGATTCTTTGAGGATTAAACCTTAGCACTAGCATTGGAATGATATAGGCAGAGTACTATCATTTCAAAGATACAGAACAGTTTTCAAGCTTGATCTTGAAAACATGGTGTTTGGATTTCCATCTTGCCAGGAGTTCAGAGAGTTCAAAACACTCCTATTGTCTTTAAGATATTAGCTTAATGGTTACAGGATGCCCTGGCTTCAGTGGTGAATGGCTCCTATCTAAATAACAATAGACTTGGGCCCAGGCAAGTTTACCCTCATCCAGAAGGCTAAGTGATATGTGCAGCTATGAGGTACCTGAAGGCCAAGTAGTACCTGCAGCTAAGAGTGTCTTTAGACGGTGTTTCTTTTTTTAATTGTCTTTATTTCAACTTTCAAACCTTGCACTGTTTGAATTGTTTCTTGCAATTTTTGGTTTGTCTTTTCTTCAATTTCTTTAAAGGATTTTCTCATTTCCTCTCTTGGGTCTCTATCATCTTCATGAAGATGTTTTTAAGGTTGTTCTCTTCTGCTTCATCTGTGTTGGGATGTTCAGGTCCTGCTGGTATAGAGTGCCTAGACTCTGGTGGTGTCATATTGGTTTTTCTGTTGTTGAATGTGTTCTTATATTGTTGTCTTCCCATTCCTTCTTCCAGTGGGTACTGGTGGGGTCTCTTCATTTCCTGGTGGGTATAGGTCCAAGGTTCTCTTCTGGTGGGTGGGTGCAAGCAGGTCCAATACTCTGATGGGTCTCACAGTGGGTGCAGGTGGGTCTGAGGCACTCCCTCTTCTCTGCCCTGAGTGGGGGTAGGAGTATTCAAGCACTCTCTTCAGGCTCCTGGTTGCTTGGTCCTCCAGGAGTGAGTAGACCTGGCTGCAGTCCCCAGGCCAGGCCAGGAAAGGGTGAGAGGAAAAAAGTCGGCCTGAGGTGGGGAGCACAGCTTACCTCTGCCCGCTGCCTTTTACATATAAAGCTAGCCTTCCCTCATCCACACTCCCCCATTCAGGAACGAACCTGGGGATGCTCTTCTGGTCCCGACTGCAGCCCCACAAACCTCAGTCTGCTACATTTGGCCCTGCAATATGGGACTAACACGGATGGTCCTCAACATGGGGCTAATACAGATGGCACTGTCACCACCTGGACTTCAGATGCACAGAAATAGCTGTGTTGGCAAATATCTGCAGCATGATGCACAGTTAAACAAGGTATGTGTAAAGAGGGTATGATTGCCATTCCAAACGGCATGAAGATTGTGAAAAGCTCCATGTTATTTCATGTCAGATTTCCCCCCAGTTTACCAAATTTTGATTTTTTTTAGAGCTTTTGAAGATTTCAAAGCTATGGATAACATATTTAAATCTAAATAGCTCCAGCTTTCCTTCCTTCCTCTCTTCTGTGCCGGGGTCTGAATCTAGGTTTCACATGTGCTGCTGCTCTCTCATGGAGTTACAGCCACAGCCTCAGAGTACTTCTAAATTAGATACATGTGTCCCCAGGAGGTAATAGAATGAGTTAATAATGGAATTCAGAAAAGGGTGAAGCATGGAACATGTGACCAGTATGCACCAAAGTGCTAACCAGCCCTAGGGAAATCCGTACTGTCATCTGAATCTATTAAAGGTGCCACTGTATTGTCGAAAGAAAAAAAAAAGAAGGAAAAGTAAAGGAAATCTTCAGATATTCCACCTGAGATAATTTACCTGCAGTCATTAGACAGCTAACTTGTCTGAACATCTTCATTCTGGTTCCATATTCTCTGAGACAACTGGATTATTATTAATGTTGTTATCTATTAAACATCTGTAGAAGAGAACAATTTTTGAATAATGAGGAGTTTCTGATCCTGTGATATATATTTTCCCTGTTGTATATATGTATATATCACATGAATACATGTATATTTATCACAGGAATATCACATATATTACAAATATGTCATATATATTTAACATCCAATGTACTTATTTTATAAGATGATATACTCCTAAGCAGAATGGATGATCAAAGTCACTTCCAGGAGGCCTTGGAACACTCAGTGATCTGCTGGTATAATGTGTGTGATTGTTCTTTGTGGTCATCTGATAACAAGAATTCTAGGTGTCTCCCAATACCTAGGCTACTCTAAGTGAATGGTGTCCAGTATGTATTTTGTCCTATTTAACTTTCTACATTAGCCACACCCTTTTAATTACATTAAGGGCTACACAATTTAACTTAAGAAATGCCTTAGATTTGGCTTGGTTCCCACCATTTCTTCCCTTGGAGTGTCAAGGACACAACATCTGTCTATAACCTTAGCATGTGTGCAGAGATTGGGACTTAGGAGTCAGATGGACACAAACAGCAAGCTCATAGCAGGGGCTCCAAGTCTGGCAGAGTTTTCAATCCCTGACATCCCTAGACCCACTAAAAGCATCTCAAACTCAGTAATTTTTTTCTCACACACTTTTTACAACATACTTCTGACATCACATATGTTGTTTTACCCCTCACGCCAAATGGCTCATACAGACTGTTCTCTAATCTCATTCATTTCTTGTCATCTGCTGGAGTCTGCATCAGATTCTGCAGCTGATATCTCAAATCCTCAACTTCTGGTGCCAATCATGAAGATCAGAGTGGTTTAGCTGTACACCTGGATGATCAGCTATAAATCTGGCTTTCACAACCACTTCCTTGAATTGTACAAAACAGTATTAGAGGACTTGGGAGGAAAAACATCTGATGCTTGTTGACTTTTCACAAAGGATTTCACAAGGGATGCAGAAGGAAAAACACACAGGGGAAAGCATGTGTAGTTGAACATGAACTTGAAGTGTTGATCCTCCTGCTTGTGAATCCTGAGCAGTGAGCTTATAAGTGTTTGTCATCATGACCAGTTTCCTTTGTGCTTTCATGGGAAGTCCAGTCATGGTGTATGCATGATTGATTAAGTCATTTGCTGTTGGTGATGAACTTATTTTCAGCCCTGGAGGTCTTCTCTCCCTGGAGGTCAAGGGGTTATTAAAATCATAACCTTCAGGACCAGAGAGATGGATTAAGAGTACTTCTTACACTTACAGAGGACTTGGGTTCTGTTTTCAGCATCCACATTATGACTTACAACTGTCTATGTCTCTAGTTTCAAGGAATCCAATACCCTTGTCTGGTTTTAGCAGGCATCAGGTAAGCCTGCCTTACTCTTCCTGGTGACATTATTCACCTTGAAGCTACATGAGAACTGCTAGAATCTAGTCAACTGATTAACATACAAAAAGTGACATGTTGATGATTCCATTGGCCTCAGGAATTGTGTGAAATGACATAGTTATGCATAGTTATCTAAAGATATCGCTTCAGTATCTTTATCTGGTGCTGTGATAAACCACCCTGAAAAAGCAACCTAAGGGAGGATTTCTGGTTCTTAGCCTGTGGTGGCAGGGAAGCCAATGGGGTATGAGCTTGCAGTAGCTGGACCCATTGCTTCTGGTCAAGAAGCAAAGAAAAATGAGTGCTTCCCAATACCCTACTTGCCCTCCCAATTTTATACAGACCAGGATCTCTGGCTAATCCACCCACAGTCAAGATGGCCCCTTAAATACCAATTAATGTAAACAGTGTAACCTCCCATTGGTGTGGACAGAGATCCACCTCCCAAAGAATTCTGGAGTCTGTCAAGGTGGCAAATAGTATTAACCATCATATAGGTAAAATACTAGTTTTATGATCTCACTGTCACAGTGTTGGTTTCTGGTATTGTTGCTGTAACAAAAGACCTGGTAGGAGTAAAACAGAAGGAAGAATCGGCTCACTTTGGCACATGGCTTGGATGCAGACCACCACAGTGGAAATGTCATAGTGAGGCCATTTTGACACAACTAGTGACTTTGCAGCCACATGCAGAGATTAGAGAAAAATGGATGCTGGTACTCAGCTGTGTCCTCTTTTACATGTAGTGCAGGATCCCAGCTTATTAGATAGTGGCCCCTAGTAATATGGGTTTCCCTCCTCAATTTTCTGATGTAGATAATTCATCACAAGTATGCCTGGAGGCTGTTCCAGATGATTTCAGATCCCATCAAGAATCAACCATCACATCCATCCATCTCATGGCCTTGGGGGTCACCCTGGATGTACTGGTGTGCTTTGGGCTTTTCTTAGAAAAGAGACTGTAACCTTTGTGTCAACTCTTGAAGCTGAGAAACTACATTTCTTTTGAATCTTCACAGATACAGATCTTCCTATTGCCACTCTTAGACAATAAGTCTAAATTTATTCAAAGAATTTCAGGTATTCAACAAATCAGGGGAATTCTGATGTTCAAGTGTGATGTATTCTTTTTGTTTGTTGAGGAAATAAACATTTAGAAAATATTAGCTTATTGTTATTCCTGGGGACATCTTATTGATGATTAATTACCTGGTATAGTCACATTATTATAATGTGTAAAAGACAACAATATGATTATTTCCAAATACATACAGGATAATCATATGGCTCCCCCAAGTCTTGCATCTTAAAACACTTACTACCTTGTGATTTCTTGGTCATAGGAATTCAGGCAAAACTCAAACTCAATTAGTTGTATTTTCAAAGTTTCTCACAAAGTTGTCACTGAATTGTCATCAGGAGCTATGATGTCATTTGAAGAACCTATTGGAGATAGAAAAGCTGTTTCCAGACCCTCTCAAGAAGTGACAGACTTTGAACCCATGCCATGAAAATTTCTTAACAAGACTGTTCTAAACAATGGCAGATACATTTTACCAGGGAAAATGCCCCAAGAAATAGACAGACCAAATCTGAACTCTTTAAAACCTTCATTCAAAAATGACAGTATCTTTCTTGCTGCATTCTGTCTGTTATAAATCAACAAATCTCATGAGTGAGCTATGTCAGTTATACTGATTGACTTGTTGTATCTTTCTACAATGTCAGAATATACCAACCATCAATAGGCATCAATGTTATATCAGTTCTGTTGAATTCACTTCACTCTTAGTCTGGTTTCAGCGCAAGTATTGACTCTGACTTTTGCAAGTTCTTCATTCTGTTCCATTTTAATTACCAGTATTTACCATTCAGATTATACATCATCTCTTTACACAATTGCTATAGAAACATTTAGTTACAGAAAAGCTTTAAAAGGGAAACTGTAGGGACAAAGAAGGATCAAAAAGCCAACCCAATGATTCAAACCACAAGGAAAGCATCACAGTGTAGTCAACAATGGGGTTAAGGAATTGATTGCCTATCTCTGTACACAAGGAGTCCACACGGCGCTGAAGGAGACTGCATCTCTATAGCAGGAAGGACTCTGCCAAGCTGAATCCGAGTACAGCAGGATGTTAATTTCCTGGCCATTCCCTGGCCAGTTGCCACAATGCTGTTTTGATAAAGCGACAAGCCTTTGTGCCATGCTGAACTCAGAGTGACAAGTGTGCTGTGCTGGCCTCTGGGGTATCTCTTTTGTTTTGTGTTTTGAATAGGGTGTTTTCACCATTTTCATTGATAATTTCACAGACGGTAGCTTTTTATCAGCACAGACAAGAATGCTTATTGGCTGTTCCTTATTGTCGTCGTGCGCACACAGTGTTTTATCATTTATGCAAGTAAGGAATCCTGCCTTTCTACCTTATTATTTATATCCAAAATTGAGTAACAGAGACAAAGTTGATATGCTGAACCAAATGGAGCCACTAAGGACAAGGTCCAAGCAGAATTGCTGCTCCGTATGATGTCTAACCTGCATTCAGGAGAAGCACAGACCCAAGGTGTAAATGCTAGCAATAAGAGATCACTGCTACTCTTCAGACGGTTCCAGTCATTTCATATAGCTCTGATAGACCAGCCTGTCCTGCAGGGCTTTAATAACCAACATTTATTTCTCACAGTTCTGGAAGTGGGAGAATTTGAAATTTAAGACTGTTAGATTCAATATCTTGTGAGTGTCAGTTTGCTGGCTCATAGAAAGCTTTCTGCTTGCTCTGTCCTCACATGGAAGAAATAGTGAGACTTTATGTGGAGTGTGTTTCATAGGGGCATTGATATCATCGTATACTCTACTTTCATAACTCCTTAGCTTCTAAAGATCCATTTCCTACTATCATCATCTTGGGGTTAGAATTCCAACATATTAATTGGAGGAATATGAGCATTCAGTCAATTTACAGGGGCTACCTAGCCAAAAGAGAACTGCAAACTGTTATAGGAGTCATTACAGATGAGATGTTTCTATTCTTAGGGCAAAAGGATAAAGGAAGAGAGCATTTTCTCAACTAAAAAGATTATGTCGTATAGAAACATCAGGCAGTATGTCTATGAGCCAAGGAGCTAAACATCTCAAGATTCTCAAGATAACACCAGACTGAGGAAACTGAAGAACACACACACACACACACACACACACACACACAATGCCCATCTCCATTCACCCTACCCTTCTCCATTCACCCTACCCTTCTCTTTCATTTCTCCCATCATCATTTGCTGGGGCTTTGGACTTGAAATATCCATGCAAATGCACATTGGTGAAGTTAATACGGGCAATACCGCCAGGGCAAAGAGAAACTGGTGATGGGAGCTTGAAAGTCAGATCAGACAGGCAGCACATATCTCTAATAGCAGACAATTTTTCTTTAAGATATATACGGATCTCATGGAATCTGTATGTGAAATATTGACTACAGTCACTTGTCCTTCTAATAACAACTCTATTATAAATTCCCACCTTCAGTAATGGAGCTACAGTTGCCTTTAAATACCCTTCACTATCTTACTATGCCTGATAGGCTCTTAAAAACCATAGCCAATTTATTAAAGAACTGGAAGGAACAAAAGGTTTTATTTAGTAAGGAAAATATTATTTTAAGTGCAAAAAAAAAACTGCTGAGAATAAATGGGCTAGACACCCCAAGATGCTTCTGGAATGGTCTTGAAGGAATGAAAAGCCTGAGACCAGACATGCAGCACACATGAGTAAGGACTATCTACAATTTAATAATTCCTTAATAATATTGGCAATAACAACAGGCTATAAGTGCATAACATTTTAAAGTTGGAGTTTCCATCCACATTATTCTATTTGAGCTCCTTTATGACAATGAGGGTCTTAGATGGCAAATATTATTTCAATTTTACAGCTAAGAAAGCAATCTATATAGATGATAACTATTTTCAAGGAACAAAACATGACATGACATAATAGGCAATTAAAATGATAAGCAAGTGTGGGGATTCTTATGTTCTTTTGTTCAGTCTTATCAAATGGGATCATATTCTTTATTAAGCCAAGAAAATCATTTGAACCATACACTAGGAGAGTCTCAATAAGAAAACAAGGTAGGACACCCACTAGATAATGCTGGCTATGGAGTAAGATAAATGTCAGGAGATTTTTCTCAGGCAATAAGTAGTCAAAGAAGCCCCCATTAAGGACACTTCATTTGCTGCTCCCAAAATAGTTTGATGTAACTTGAATATGAAATGTGCTCTACAGACTCACCTTGTCATTTCTGTCTCCAGCTGCAGTAGAAAGCTTGGAGGCAGAAAGATGTTCACTGAGAACATATCAGGCTTTTTCTGTTTCCTGTACTTCCTATCCACCACCATCTACTTCCTCACTAGATGTCCATGGAACCAAACAACCATGGACTGAGGTGGAGATGTTCGTATGTGTCCTGGTGATCAACTTAGTGTATTCTCCAGTAAATAAAGCTGAGATTCTCCCAGGTAGACACTACACAATAAAATGAGTAGGCTGAGTGAAGAGATGATGGTTATGGCAAAAGTTCTATTGAGCATAGAGCCCATACTCTTGCTGTAGTTATCAATTACTGTGTGCTATGGTTAATCTGAATTATCAATTTGGCAGGCTTTAGAATCAACATGGAAAGAATTACTGAGCAAATCTTTGAGGGATTTTTCTAGATTAGGCTAGGTGAGGTAGGAAGACTAATCCCAAATGTGAGCAGCAGCATTCTGCGTGCTGAGGTATCTGGAATGCATAACATACAGACACGGAGCTGAACAGCAGGCTTCATCACACTCTGTTTTCAAACTGGATGTAATATGAGCAGTCATCTCAATATCTCCCATAAGCATCCTACTGCCGCGCCCTGCTGCACAGCCTGTGTCCGAGAATGTGCAGAGGGTGCCGGGATTGATGACACAGAGACCAGTCGGTGGTGCAAAGACAGCTTCAAGAAGGCCTCTTTTATTCTTACCCCGGCTGGTTATATGCCCCTGACACCAGAGTCCGCAGCGGGTGAGTCAGGAAGAGGCGGTTAGCCATTGGAAAGATCAAAGTCAGGGTGTTCCTGTGAGCCAGGGCTTATCAGGGACTTATTGCTCAGGTAAACATTTCTTAGGGGCACCAGATTGTTTTTAGTAAACATGTTTCAGTAAACATGCTTTCTCTGTGGGTCAGTTACAGCTGCCTGCTCCCAGGCTGATGAGGAAGTGGGTCTCTGGCCAAGGTCTGTTGTTCCCACACCCTACCAACATGATGGACTATACCTGTGAACAGTGAGACAAATTAAACACATCTTTCCTCAAGTTCTCTTTTGTCAAATATTTGGTCATAGCAAAGAGGAAAGCAACTAATACAAAATATTGATACCAAGAAGTAGGGCCATTGAATTGACCATGCTATTTGAAGGCCTTTGGAACAGGTATGTAAGAGGACTGTGGAATTTTGCAACTTTTGGGTAGAAAAGCCCAAGAATTATGTGAGCAGAGGTTAACTGTCCATTCTGGTGGAAGTTTGGAAGACCAGAAGGTCAAGGGAAATGGGAACGATAGAAAACTTACTTAGGAGTAAAATAGGCTAGATTGTCATGCAGGTTACAGTCTGGTAAGGAATCTGGATATGTTGTACTTGTGTTCTAACTTGTATGAGTTAACTTGAACTAACAAGTACGAACTATGATTTTAAGGCAGGATGGTATTTGAGTTGAAGCATGGCCATACCGATCACTATTCCCATCCAGATCTACTGTGAGAGAAAGCCAAATTAGAGAACAGTAAGAACACTGTTCAGTTTAGGAAGAAAAAAGACGTGTAAATATAATCTTATAGGCAAAGGAGGTACAAAAGTTGATGTAATTGCCAATGAAAGTGGTGTTATTAAAGAGAAACTTAGCACTTTGTACTAAGACACCCAAAAGTTTTTCTGAGTGCAAGACCCACTCACCAATGGTTCCAGCTTGTGGAAGTGCAAATCCATTTGAAAGGAGAGAGCCTGGACCTAGAAGGCAGTTGAAGGGTTTTTCTGTTCCTCAAAAATAACTGTCTAGAGAAGCATTTCCCTGGGGTCAGGACTCAGAAGCCGGTGCAATGACGGTCCAAGAGGAAAGGATCTATGCTCAGATGGCAGCAGAACTTGGTATTGTTGTTCTTATGTTATTGATTTTCCATTCATGAAAGATGCAGGATTGATGGGGGTCATGGAGTCATATGTCATGGTATCAATGATCCATTGAGGTCATTCAGTGTGTCAGAGTTGCAATAGTGTAAATGGGGTTTCTAATTCATCTACATAATAAAAACCCAGAGTCAGATATGGAGGAAAATGCTGAGAGATCAGAGAGAAGAAGGAGCAAGTCAAAGCTGCATTTACCTTATTAGCTTCTACACAACATGCCCTGGCTAGTTTTTGGTGGCTGTTCTCATCCATTTGTCCTAAGCTAGACTTACCTTGAAAGAGGAAGATCAATTGAACAGATGCCCCCAATTAGATTGCCTATTGGCAACTCTGTAGGACATCTTTTTTGATTAATGATAAATGTGACAGGGCTCATGCCATTGGGGTTGGTGCCAGCCCTGGACGAGGTAGTTCTGGAAGAAGCAGGTTCATCAAGGCCTGGAAATAAGTCAGTAAGCAGGGTTCCTCTATGGCCTCTGCTTCAGTCCCTCCCTACAAGATCCTGCCCTGACTTCTATTTACAATGGATTGTAAAGTGTAAGGTGAAATAAACACTTTCCTCCCCAGGTTGCTTTTGATCATGGCTTTTACCACAGCAGTAGGAACAAAACAAGATAGAATTCCTACAAGGTTCTGAAAGGCCACTGTGGAAATCTAAAAAGGCAAGGCCCAAGTTGCAATGGAAAACTCAGGGAGATGGATGCCAGGATCATGTGATGCCCATTGAGGAAAGCTGTGTAGAAGAGAGTCTATATGAGCTTCAAGTGGTCGAGTTGGAGGGAAGGGGAGACTCATGCTTTTGGGATTCCAGGTAATTCCATTATGACCCAAAGATGCTGTGTGTGGAGTGCTGGGTTTTGATGTTTGTTTCAATGGCTTTCTGTTTTTGTTCCAGTCACTCCTTGCTGGATGGAACATAAATATTTTTGTTCCATTTTCTATTACAATACGTTGCCTGATTTTTTGTAATTATTTTACAAGCATTCACAATTAACAGGTTACCTTGAGTTTCAGCTGAGACCTGGACTTTGGACTTTTATCCTGTTTACAATTGTTGAAAATTATGGAAACATTTAGAGGCAGTCTGAATTCATTTTGCATTATGAGATTGCTATGAGTCTAGGGAAAACAGGTGGAAAGCTATGGTTTAAAAGTGATGTGCTTAACAATGACAACACCAATAGACTAATGTTGGAGGAGGAAATTGAAGGGGCCCTACCCTTAGACAAACAGACAAAGACAGCAAACAGTTTCTGAGTAAAGGAGAATTAGTTTTTCCTAGGGATGAGCTCCTAGTTGATTATATGATACTGAGTAGTCAGTCCTAAAGTCATAAAGTACAAGCAACACTAAGTGGATTAAACAGGTTGTATTTATATAGTTATGCCTATGGGGGGGCACTCACATACAATATAACAATACATACACTATAACAATATATAAAGCATAGCAATATATGCAATATAACAATAATAATCAGTGAAAATGAGGCCAAGAATTTGGGAGGTGATAGGGGGAGGACCATAGGAGGGATTGGAAGGAAGATATAGGGCAGGAAATGATGCAATTGTATTTTAATTAAAAATTTAAAGGAAGAAAAATGTGATGTGTTTGATGTTGGGTTGATAAGTATGGTGTCGCAATGGTTTATCTTGGTGGTCAACTTGGTGGATATAGAAGTACAATGGGATCATATCTCTTTAGGAGACTTTTGTAGATTAGGTTAACTGGAGTGGAAGACCCTCATTGACTGGAGTCCCTGACTGAATGAAAGGGAGAAAGGAAACTGAGCAGTAACACTCACCTTTCTCTCTACTTCCTGGCTGTAGATGCAATGTAATTAGCAACCTAAACCACGAGCCTCTATGGTTTCTCTTCATGATAGATTCTACCCTTGAGCTATCACCAAAAAATAATTCCTCCCTTCCTTAAATTGCTTTGCCATATATTCTGTCTCATCAATAACCCATGTAGTTAACATACGCTGTTAGAAACAGATAAATTATAGCCAAACTAACAACTCTGTCTTGCTGGAGCCCATAGCTTTATAGGTTAAGAACATAGGGAAGTCTCTAACTGAGAAGGTTTTTTGATTCCCAGGGCTGTATTAGTCAGGGGTCTCTAGAGTGACATATAAACAGAAATGAGAGGATGACTATATAAATATGTAACAACATATAGTCTCTCTGTACATGAGGCTGGGTGTCTCAGCACTCCCAATCTGGGGCTTAAGGCCTTGGAGATTCCTAGAGAGCTGCTGGCCTTTGACCCAGGTAGGAGGCTAGATGATGGTAGTTCTAACACAGTGAAGAAATGCAGTTTGTCAGCCAAAGAGTAAACGAGCCTGCTAGCAAGAGTAAAGTCGATCAGGCAAAAGAAATTTCCTTCTTCGACTTCCTTTCACCTGGGCGGCCACCGGAAGGTGCCACCTATACTTCAGCTAAGCTTTCCCACTTCAAATAATCTGGTAAGGAAAATTCCTCACCACAGGACCTAGCTGCTTGCCTTTGAATTGATTCCAGGCCCAGCCAAACTGACCACCGAGATAAATCATCACAAGCCTACCCTTTGTCAACTTGATACCCAAACACATTATCATGTTTCATTTTAACTTCCAAATGAAAACAACAAGGAAATCCTAATTCAACCTGACATGATCTGCTCTCCCATGTACAACCACCAGCTGGTCTTGTCTGGAAGAATAGTGAGACTGAAGGCAGATAAGTATCCTGACATACAGACCCACAGTTACATAATGAGATGACAAATGTCAGGCTTCACCCAGGACCAAGACTTCGCAGCATGGGAATTTGTTCTCACCCACATGGCCAGGATAAGATAAGTTCACACACACACACTCACACACACTCACACTCACACACACATTTATGTCAGTTTTCATTGTGCTGTGAGCTGTAAACCCCCTCTTCTATGTATGTAGCACACCACCCCCCAGAAAGGGGACAGAGACATACATCATACAATGAATGCATGTGAGAGACCCAAGCCTCTCCAAGGGTGCTTAGAGCTTAGACTTTGGTTTGTGAATCACTTTCCCCTGTGTGGGTTTTCTCTGTGTGTGGGCGGGGTGGGGGTGAATGGGTGGTTGTACTTTTGCTTTTAATAGAACTCATTTGTTTGACTGCAATTTATTTCCTTCCTTTTAATTTTCTAATTGGCAGAGACCCAAGATCCCTAGATGGTATCAAGAATTTACTCACACAATCTGGGCTTGAGTGACAGCTTGGCAGTCCTCCTTATCTGTGTAATTTCAGGCCCTCCGTAGGATAGGTGCAGTTCTTATGTGGCTGCTCCAGACTCTCCAACAAGGGAGGAAGATCCCTTGTTCTTATCAAGCTAAGCTCATGCGTGTGCAGTGTTAGTCCAGCAGTGCAATGCTGAACTGAACCCAGGTGTCAGCCCGGGTTTACTAAGTTACAAGGGATTCTGCCCCCTGAAGGAAGATGCACCTAGGCCTGTCTTTAATTCTTGGCTGTTCTTCGTCATAACCAGATCCCATTTTCTCCATTTCTAAAAGCTCACTCTCCATTACAGTGTCTTTCTCATCAGCAAGAAGGAAATAATGAGGTCACGATTTACAGGTAGCTTTAACCACAGGAACATACATTTGATGGAGATAATTTAAGGATCAATTAAGAAGATAAACTGGGACCTTTAGTCTCTTGAGTATAGACAGCATCAATGTGCCCTGCTTCATCACCTGAGTTTAAATCACACATATATTAATAACCTATTGTTAATTAATTAATTGTGCCAGGAATTCACACCATGGCATTGTACACCCTGGATACAGGTTATATATAGCATCCACGTGAGCTACAGTCCCCTAAGAATAAGTCAAAATGATTTTCTTAGTCAGTCTAGCCACCACTGCCTTTTATTTAAAGATTATCATTCCTCACATCTGGAGAATTTCAAGTACATTTTCTTATTTATTATTTTTCATTCCTTTATATGAGGAGTGTGAGGTTACCCATTTACAGACTTTGCTGCTATTGGTTTCTGTTGGTGTCACTGTCTGTGGCTTCTCCTGAATTCACCACCTGTAGCGACAGCATGATAAACATTATTTTAAAAAAATCATTGCAGTAACGTCTACTCCTGTAGGGTTGCGAAAGAATAAACCTCCTATGCTACTATAGCAGCTTCTTCCTTGCTTCTGATTCTCACATTCCGTGAGTCCCAGGCTAGGCTGCTTAAGCATCCCGTGTTGCTACATTGTCTCTGTCTGCTCAGCACGGTGTATTTCAGGGTCCCTAAAAGAATCAGAGAAATTGTGGTGGATACCTTTCAGCATCTCCTTGGTCCCATTCCCACTGTGACCAGATTTGCTTCCAAAGAGCCTTAGTTTCATTGCAAGCTCCTTTACTGCCTTCTTGCAGACTAACATATGAGACACAAATGCAGAGAAATACTCCTTAGCCACAATGACCACGTGAGGATATGTATGCTTCATGTTCTCAGTTATGTGCAACTCAAAGGGCTCACTGCTTTGAAGTTAGAGTATAACGGTGATGACAAGAGACTAAGGACAGGGTGTGGTCAATGTGTGAAAGCTACTAATAGGTGAGGAAAAAATTGCCTGTGCTCCTACAGCATGGCAGGCTGATGAAGCAATGGAGATTAACAGGTGTAGTTAACTAGTCTATTGTGCATTCTAAAATGGCCCAAAAAGAGATTTTTTAAAGTTACCATCACCAAATGCTGAATGTGCAAATAATAGCTGTGCTAGTTATCCTAATTGTCCATTCCACAATGTATACACATACTGAATCATCACAATGTGCCTCCAAATTTGTCAAATTATAGTGTCAATTAAAATAATAGAAAATCAATGAGTATATATGACCATACTACACAGTGCTTTGCAAATAACCTTTTCATGCAATAAAACATCAAACATAATCAGTTTTAATGATATTTTAGTATAACCAGGGCATCCCATTTTTTGACACTATACCATGGTGTCATCATCTACAAACACATTGGGGCATTTGTAGCAACCTTGGGTTATAAATGGACCATGGA
Source organism: Mesocricetus auratus (assembly GCF_017639785.1). NCBI lineage: Eukaryota > Metazoa > Chordata > Mammalia > Rodentia > Cricetidae > Mesocricetus > Mesocricetus auratus. The sequence goes on from NW_024429203.1 coordinate 3,994,892, forward strand.
CTGCCAGTTTGACAGAACTGGTAGATCATAGTATTCAATTATATAGATTAACCATAGATTATTTAACCAGCAACTTACTTGGAAAAAATAGGCTGTTTAAATTTTTATACTTATAAACAACACTATATTATGAACAGTATTGATAAACACATTTTAAAGATACCATTTTGAGGGACTGGAGAGCTGGCTCAGTGGTTCAGAGGCTTTCTTGCTCCTCCATAGGACCTAGGTTTGGCTCCTAACTCCCACATTAGGTGACTCACAACTGCCTGTAACTCCAGCTCTATGGAATCTGGCATGCTTTCTGCCCTGGACGGACACACACATGCATTTGAAATATTAAAATGAAATATTTACCTTCTTTTATTTAGATAAATTCCTTATTCATATAGATAAAATTGTCATTAAAAGAATTATTTTCATCCTTTTAGAATTGCTGATACATAGTTCAATTCCTTCTAAGTGGGGGTTCACATTTTTTTGACCCCAGTAACATATAATTAGACATTATCATTGACCCTGATTTTGTCAATAAACTAAAAATGGCATTTTGTTGCTTTACATTTCTTCAATGGCTGGACTCAGTTTTGTGGTTAAGTTTACCGATTATTTTTATTTATTCTTAAATCAGTTGCATTTTTTGTTCACCAAAATATTTACACAGCATAAAATATATGTCAGACACATCAGTTATTCACATGATCTATCTGGACATTTCTCTTCCCATATCGATTCATATTAGCTCATTTTATAATGAAGATTCGTATTATCTTTCTTGTGTGACTATATCACACACATACCTTTTCCATTTGTTTATCATAAATGATTTTTTGCTTTTTCTCCTGTGTACAGTTTACATTTTAAGATAATTAAATGCTAAGCATTTATTGCATGTGTTTGTCTTTACAGCTAGGATGGTCATTACCATGAATAAAATTATAAATAAGAATCGGATATTTAGAATCAATGATCTGTTATGGCCTCAAAGAGGCCGTTATTATGTTTAAGCTACATTACGGCTTGAAATTATTTAGGAGGCATCCAAAACATTGCTATATATCCCCTAAATGCCATAGACTTCTGAAGGCTTGATGAAGTTTGAGGTTGTTTTAATTCAAATCAAGAACAAGTCTATACCACATCATGTCATTATAGTTATGCATGTTTAAATGTCTTTACCTTGGCAATCACATCTAAGCCTGAGTAAATTGAACAGTGGCATAGAAATAGATCAAACTCAAAGTATTGTGACAAGAGAGACCCAACAGAAGAACTTGGGGCTTGCAGTATGATTTTCTTGTATAAATGTTGCTGTCTAGAAAGCCTTCTTTATTATGGGTTAGACTGTGCCAGCCTGTGGCATTGTGTAATGACTTCTGGCCTCTCTCTTTTAAGTCACATATGGAAATAATATCTATTAAAGGTTGGTGGAGTCACTGATTTAATGTTGTCCTCTGCTCTGCCAGACTCTGTGAGCTTCCTCCCTCTAGGTGATCACTGTGTCCCTTATACCAGAAACACCACTGAATCAGCCCTCAGAAGGCCACCCCTTTTGCATAATGGACATTCTATATTACCTTTTGAATCAGGTGGGGGAAAATGTAGAAACCACGTTGCTTCATTTACACATCACCCATGCTTGCCTTTTGGTCAGTTAACAGAGGTTAGTAGTTGTATCTGATCCACCAAACTTAAGATGTAAATTATCTGGCATTTTGCAGGAAGTTTATTGACTCTGCACTGAATAAATGAGAACATAAGTACTGTGACCACCCATACCTTTATTGTTTTCCATTCCTCCTTTTCAGAACATGGAGGAAATTCACAGCTTTGTGACTCAAACACATAGGATGGACTGATGTAGTGAACGGGCTGGCTTCAAGCCCTGGATGCTTCAGGGTTAGGCAAGTGAGGACCAAATTGAGTGGACTCCTTCCAGGGCATGAGAAGGAAAGGCATACAAGAGCACAACAGGAATTCAGCTCTGCCTATGTGTGTCAGCAACCTGATCCACGGGAATATACTACACTTCTGATCAATTTCTAATGAGAACATCTCTTTCTTCCAGGGAATTAAAACACCTCAACTCAATGATCATTGTGCTTGAAATAGACCTTCCCAGCTATCAATACTCTAAAACAGTGCAGCACAGGGATGGAAAATTCTGGAAGTCCTCTGGTGATTATTTGATAGATGAAAAGCTGGGAGAAAGAAATAGAAACTGGTCTTAGATACAGGCACACTAGAGAAAGAGAAAGTCACAGTCACTGACAAAGAGGAGTATCTACAGAAGTCAGAGCAGCTTACATCCTGATAGATGCAAGTTAACCCTGTGGATCAACACAACTGGACAATGGTTGGGTGGAGCTCAGGAAGAGTGGCTGTAAGTGAGTAAGAGGAAGAATGCAGGCTTCGTTGTCACATTCATGGCAGTGGTTAAAAGTCAAAGTGCCTTGATGTCTAAAGTTAACTCCTGGTTAAAGGATGTTAGGAATTGCCTCAGATCTGCAGTTACCAGCAATAGTAATTGCCCCAATAGGACCACGAAGGAAGTTTTCAATGTGAGTGCCTTCATAACTATTAGCTGCTCAGCAAGCGTAGGGCAGGCACAATTGCTCTTACCCGGACACCCCATGCTTCTTGGCATACTCATCCGCTTGAGAATGTTGCTGGGAGATGAAGGACCATGGCAAATAGGATTTTCCTAAGGGGATAAAAGGAGAAGAGGGGCACACACACATGCACTTCATGAGAGTGAGGTAATAAGGATTTTCAGTTCCTCTGCTTTCTGTTCTCTTTTTTATTATAATTAATTGATTTTACACCCAGACCACAGTTTCCCCTCCCTCCTCTCCTCTCATTATCTCCTGCTCAATCTACTTCTCTGTTTCTATTCAGAAAAGGGCAGACCTCCCATGGATATCAACAAAGCATGGCATATCAAGTTGCAGTAGGACTAAGCACCTTTGTATTAAGGCTAGGCAAGGCAACCCAGTATGAGCAGTAGGCTCCCAAAAGCAAGCCAAAGCCTCAGGGACAGCCCCTCCCCCCACTGTTAGGAGTCCCATAAGAAGATCAAGCTGCACAACTCTCACATATATGTATAGTCAGCCCCATGTAGGCTTCCTAACTGTTGGTTCAGAATCTTTGAGCTTCTATGAACCCAGATTAGTTGATTCTGTAGGCTTTCTTGTGAAGTCCTTTACCCCTCTGGGTCCTATGAGCCTTCCTGTCCCTCTCTTCAGCAGGATTCGTTGAGCTAGTCCTAATCTTTGGTTGTGTCTGTTTCCATCAGTTACTGAATGAAGGCTCTTTGATGAAAATTAGGGTAGTCACCATCAAGTTCCTCTAGGTTCTGGAAACATCTTCTTCTCTAATTCTGTACTTTTCTACTGATGACCTCACTACAGCACCAACAACCAGGGCTCTTCCAGGTGGTGTTTCTTAGCCTCTTGCAGAACCAACACAAGACACATATGTGTATTCCTATACCGGAGACAGGATTTCTTTGATGCCCCTACATATATAGAGTTAGTAAATTAAACGCAATAGAAATGTGACTAAATTTGAGTAAATGGGCATTAGATGCAATTTGTCTGTCTGTCCTTGGGCCTCATTTGTTCTCCACAGTTGGTCTGTTGAGGGGAGACAGGTGGAGTTTTCATTTCTGCTCTGACTTATTACTCTTTATCTCTGGATTTGTGCTGGCAGGGTGAAAACATTGATGACTACTGAGACAGCACCAATGCAGTGATTACAACAACATACCATATTGTCCTTGCTTGGCAAGGAAGCAACTGCTGGGGACTTACAAGGAGCACTTGACTGTCCAGATGGTCCACAAGGCACAGGAATCTTTCTGGACACCATTAGTAAAAATTGTTTGCAATAAAAATTTTTAAACTGAGTCTGAAGCAATTCTTTAGGAAATTGTATAATAGAAAAAAAATGGACCAAATTAAAATGATCCCATATGAAAGCTGCATTAACAAATCAATATTTAAACAAAATATGAGAGCTTTAGTAACTATAGATATTTGTTTGGATATGTGGGTTCTGTTTTTGTTGCTTGTTGTCATGAGATAGATTATCACTCTGTACTCCATTCTGGCCTAAAACTCATGCAATGCTTCCACTCAGTGTCCTTAATGCTGGGATTACAGGCCAGAGACATTAATCCAGGTTGCAACATTATAGTTTTTCTGATTTCAACATTATAGTTACAACACATAGTTATCATAAAACAAAATTTATATGTACAGGAGACTATATTAAAAACCTTTACTAAAAGTTCTGGAAGGCTATAGATGTGTTATGCAACAAGATTTCCCTGGGAAGACGCAATGTACACATCTCATCCCAGATAGGGAACCCACACAAGTCAAAGTATGGATGCCACCAATGTAGTTTTATTGGGATTACTTACAGGAATGTGGATAAGGACTTACTTATTGGAGCAGAAATGACTCAAAGACAGCTTTATTGCTAAAGCCCTCTCCAGCACTGGTGACATCCTCCAAGAGCTGGGAATCTGGCACACAGTACACAGTCAGGAGGCAGCTCAACAGGTTGGATAGTGTACTTTCTAAGTGACTCAGTTGGTCTAAACCTCTTCCAAGCAGTTTGGCCGGTTTGTATATCTTACAGGCAGCTAGTCTGATCTCAGAGTCTTCTTTGCAACTTTGGTCATCTGAGAATGACTCCCAGCAGACTTTGGGCTGTATTGTTTGTTTTTGGGAAACAGGATCCTAGTGAATCTAATCAATTTCAAGGACTTCCTGAAACTATATTCAGTTGTTTAACTTCTTTTATAAGTAGTTTCTCTGTAGGATGGAATGTTTCAAACTTGAAGAAAACACCACATGCCTGCCAAGACTATTGTTGTAATTTAAGAAAAGCAGTGAGCAAGACAAAGACGCCATTGGATCAGGTTCAAGCAGAGGGTTTTTTTTTGTGTTTGTTTGTTTGTTTGTGAGAGGGTTCATAAAAAGGGGAAAGGGGAGACCCACTTCCCAGGATAGGAGAGAGGAGAGAGGAAAGAGGGGCAGTGAGAGAGGGAAAAAATAAAAATATATATATATAGAGAGAGAGAGAAGTTAGGGATGTGGGCAGAACCCTTTTAAAAGGGAGCATAATGAATATGCACAAGAGGTGCTCTTAGGGACTGCAGCTGAGGCCATATTCTGTCAGAACCCTAAAGGAAAGGCCAGTACAGATGCCTGAATACTATATCCAGAAAAATTAAGAGTCATAATTGATGAAGAAAATTTTAAGATCCTTCCAAAGGGCAGAATGATTGTAAGAGCCAGTAGTCCTGGATAACCACAGAGAAACTTTTCCAGACACTGGCGTTTCATGTGCACCTGAGCTCACACTGACTATATACGCATGCAAAAATCTATACAAAGCAGGCCAGCTAAAATCCTAGTACCTGTGGAAAATGAGTTCCTTGAGTCTCTCCCCTACCTATCTAAGCAACTATTGACAATGGATGACTGCTGGGTGAGGGATGCAGGCCCTGAGAGAATACCAATGCTCCAGTAGATAGTTCTGTGACCTTGCATATGCTGGTAGCACTCACGGAGTTTTCTAAAGAGTACAACATGAAGTTGGAGGGAAAAGTAATGGAGAAATCAGGGAGAAGATGGTTGGAGAGTGGATGGAGGTAAGCTTGATCAAAACACAATAAACGTTACATTAATTACTTCTCTATTGCTATGATAAAACACCATGACCCAGGAAACTTATAGAAGAAAGAGTTCATTTGGACTCAGGGCTCCAGAGGGATAGAAGTCCATGATGGCAGAGAAGCATGGCAGCAATCAGCAGACACAGCAGTTGGTGTAGAGGCTGAGGGCTCACGTTTTCATCAATGAGCAGGAAGCAGAAAACAGAAACAGAAAATGGCATTAGCCTTTGAAACCCTAAATCCCACTCCCAGGGATGGACTTCCTCCAGCAAGCCTTCCCTAAGCCTCCCCAAATAGCACAACCAGCTGGGATCCAAGTATTCTAATGCTTGCAACTGAGGGGAACATCTACAGAAACTACCAGAATTGCATACATGAAAATCTCAAAAAATACACAACAACATATTTAAAACTCACAATCCAAACATGCCTAATAAAGCATCATAAAGCCACACATGTAAATATATAATTTACTTTGGTCATTTCATTTACTACTTCATTAAAATTTCTTTTAAGATTTGTTTTTATTGTGGGTATGTGTGTCTGACTGTGTGGGTGTATTCAAACAGAAGAGTGCATCAAATCTCCTGTAGACAGAGTTAGAGGAGATTGGAATCTACCCACCATGAGTGCTGGGCACCCAATTGGGTCCTCTGGAAGAGTGGCAGGCATTCTATTAAGCCATTGTTCCAGCCTATGACACTAACTTTAAAGTCAGCATACAAAGTAATGGATTTCACTGAGCCATTTTCAGACATACATTTCTCATTTGTCCCCTTCCTGCGTTTTCTTCCTCTGTCTTCTGCCCTCCTCCTGCTGGGCCCCTCCCCCCAGGGGTATCTTTTGAATTTTTCATGATATATATATATATATTTCATTGTATACCTTTCCTCCTCACTTCTACCCTTTAAAATATTTTCCATGCTCTTATGGCCCCCTTTATACTTTTAACACACACGCACGCACACACACACACACACACATCAATATTCGTTTTTCTGAGCCTGGTTTAAATTGCTTAACATAATATTTTAAAGTTCCATCCATTTTCCTGCAAATTTAATGATTTCATGTTTTCTTTTTATCTGTACAAAGTTCCATTGTATCCATGAACCACATTTTCATTATCCATTTATTTGCTGGTGGTCCCTGAGACTAGTTTCATAGTTTGACTATTGTCAGGGCAACAAGATCCATGAATGTGAAAGTGTCACTTAGAGCCCTTTATGCAAAGGCCTAAGTCCAGCTGAGCCATGTGAGTATTAGCTTTTTTTTTATTCTTTTAAGAACCATTCACTGATTTCCATAGTGACTGCACCAATTAGCACCCTGAGCAGGAGTGCATAACAGTTCTGGTTTCCCCATGTCTCCTTTGATACTATGTAGTTTGTTTTCTTGATGATTAACCATTCTTATTAGCATTTGGGGGATCAAAGTGGTTTTAAGTTGCATTCAGCTGATAGCTAAGGATGTAGAGCATTTTTCTGAATGTTTCACCTGTATCTGTTTCTTACTTTGAGAACTGCCTATTAAGTAAACTAGTGTATTGATTAAGATATTTGAATTTTGGTGCTTAATATTTTGCTTTAAAATTAAAGCAAGCTTGCTTCACATGCCAATTCCAGCTCTCTCTCCGACCCCTCACACCTCCCTTTCAACCCTCTTACAACCCCCCACCTAATCCTCACTCCACTCTCCAAGGAGGGTGAGGCCCTTCATGGGGGATCTCCAAAGTCTGTCATATCATCCAGGGCAGGGCCTACATCCTCCCCCACATGTCCAGGCTGAGACAGCATCCTTCTACATGGAATGAGCTCCGAAAGTCAATCTGGATGCCAGGGATAAATGCTGATCTATTGCCTGAGGCCCCAAAGTTGCCAAGGCTTCCTCACTGACACCCACATTCAGGGGGGTCTGAATCAGTCCCATGCCAGTCTCTCAGTCATCAGTCTGGGGTCTATGAGCTCCCCTTGTTCAGGTCAGCTGTTTCTGTGGGTTTCACCCGCCAAGTCTTAACCACTTTGCTCATCACTCCTCCCTCTCTGTCACTGGGTTCCAGGAGTTCAGTTCAGTGTTTATCTGTGGGTGTTTGCCTCTGCTTCCTTCAGCCACTGGATGAAGGCTCTAGGATGACATACAAGGAAGTCGTCAATCACGGTATCAGGGAAGAACATTTAAGGTAGCTTTTTAATCAGTTCTAGACATTAAGCTCCTGTCCAACAAACAACAAATCTTTTTCTACTATAAATAGCTTGGTTCTTTGCTTATTTTTCTCCTTTGCCTTACAAAAGCTTTTACATGTCATGCAATACCACTTATTATTTATGGTTTTGTTTTCTTATTCTTCATGGTCTTTTCAAGCAGCCCTTGATTATGTTTTTCCTCTTTATACAGCTCTTTCATTGTTTGAGGTGTCAATAAGGTCTTTGTTCCATTATTGAAGTGAGTTTTGTCAGGTTGAGAGTTATGGATCTAATTCTGCAGGTAGATATCCAGTTTCCTCAGAATCATTTGTAAAAGCTTTTCTCCAGTGTGTGTTTTTGACAACTTTGTCAAAACATAGGTGGCTGTAACTGTGAGAATTTCTAGGTGGTCAATTCTTTTACACTGACCTATATATCTGGTTATTGCCAGTACCATACTTTCTTTGTTATTATGGCATGTAGCATAATTTGAGATCAGATATTTGGCCTCCAGCTATGTTCTGTCTACTTCATATTGCTCTTGATATTTATAATAATTTCTGCTTCCATAGAATTTTAAAATTGCTGTTTTCTGTGAAGAGGAACATTGGAGTTTTGATGGATGCTGTACTGAATCTGTAGACCGATTTTGGTAGCATAATCATTTTTCAAAATGTTAATATGTCAATCTAGGATCATGAGTGGTCATTCCATTTAAATGTTTTCTTTAGTGTTTTAGAGTTTTCATTGTATCTTGGCTCTCTAATTACTGATATATCCATAAATTTTATTTTTAAGTGGCTATGAATGGGATGATCTACCTCCATTTTTTTCTAAGCAAGGTAGCTATTGTTATAAAAAAGTTATTGATTTTTGTGTCTTGATTTTGTGTTCAGCTACTTTGCAAGTCTAAGGTCATGATGTGTACAGATAGTGAAACTTTGGCTTTCTTCCTTAATTGTATTATTTTATTGTTCGGGTAAAGATTCCAAATATAATATTGAATAAGAATGAAAAGAGTAGGTATTTTTGCTCTCTCCAAATTTTAAAGAAAATGCTCGTGTTTTTTTCCCATTTAGTATAATGTAGACTGAATCTAGCTTTTTTGTACATAACCTTTATTATGTTGACATATGTTTTTTTCTGTCCTTTGTATTTTGAGGCTATGTTGAACTTTGGCAGGTGCCTGTTTTATCAACTGGGATTGTCATATAATTTAAGTCTATTTTTATGTTGCATTATGTTTCACTAATTTCTTCCGGGGCATTATTACTTCCTGTTGTTTACTTCACTTTGTTTTTTTTCTAATTTCTTCTAACATCTTGAGGTAAAGATTAGGTTATTTATTTGACACTAAATTGTTTCTTGTAAGCATATATAAATATAAACTTTTCTCTTGAACTATCTTAGCAATATCCCAGATATTCTGATGATATGAAATAATTTTTTTTAATTTCAGGAATTAAAAATTTTTCTTTCAGATCTCTTCAGTGATCTTCTGTTCACTGTTACTCTGCCTTAAAGCATTTGTGTATCTGCTGTGGTTTTTTATAGCTGGTAGTTTATAGCTTATTTCCACCACTATCTGATGACATATAAGACATTATTTGTTAAGACTTCCTTGGTGATCTACATGCAGTCAATACTGGAGAAGGTTCTGTCCACTTCTAAATTTAATATATCCTTTATTGTTGCCATTGTATGGGTTATTCTGTAGGCATTTGTTGAGTCCAAGTGATCAATGGTGTAGTTTGAATCTATAGAACCTTTCTTGTAATACTCATCTAATGATGAGATTGGGATTTTGAAGACTCCAACTCTTATTGTATTAGCATCTCTCTGCTCTTTCAAGCCTTTTATTTGTTTTCTGAAATTGTGAACTCCAGAATTTAATGTATGTATTTTTACAATTTTATATGTATTCTTGATGAATTGTGCTCTTTTATAACATACTATGATCCTTCTTATCTCTTCTGAGTAGTTTTTGTTTGAAGTCCACTTTGAATCACTGTGCTATTTGCCTTCATTTTCTTGTTATTTGATTTTCATCCTTAGACTTACAGTTTTTATGTCTTTGTCAGTGATATATGTTTCTTGAATAAAACAGATGAATGGATGCATTTTTTTAAAAATCTAGTTCATTATTCTCCATTTTTATTTGGTGAGCTGAGGTTACTTTCTCTCTCTTGTTTTTGCTTATTGAATATGGTTTTTATAATATCTTTTGGAATTATGATATAATGACAACATTTCTCCTGTCCCTTTCTTCCCTCCAACTCAGCAGTTCTCAAGTTGTGGGTTCCAACCTATTTGAGGCAGGGCAGGGGAAGTTTAAGAACCCTTTCACAGAGTTTATCTAAGACCACCCGAAAACACAGTTGCTAACATTATTTTTTTGGTAGGATGACCATTTTCATAATTTTTAAAAAAATTTAAATAGCTTGTTTTACATGTCAATCCCAGTGCCCTCTCCCTCCCCCTCTCTTATAATTTGCAACAGTAGCACAATTATAGTTATAAAGTAGCAACAAAAATAATTTTATGATTGGGAGGTACCACAACAGGAGAAACTGTACTATATTGTTGTAACATTAGGAAAGTTAAGAAACCCTTTCCTTGTAATTCCTTGCTCTCTCTTTCAATTTCATAGTCTCCTCTTCTTTAATTGTTGATGCATTCGAGTGCTTGTGTACACACACACACACACACACACACACATATTCTTAAATACATACATACAACATGCTCAGTCTTGCATGTACATGGCTTTAGGACTGACCACTTGGTACTGAATAACCAATGTAGAGTACTCCCTGCTCTCAGTGTTTAGTTTTCTGTAGTTCTTTATCTAGGGTAGAGGCCTTGTGAGCTTTCTTCCTTACATGTTAGCATGTTTTTTGTCCTTATTGTTCAGGTCATGTTTAGGCAGCCATGTTGATGAGATTTTATGGGCCTAAGCTTCTTTGTCATTCCAGTCAACTTCCTAAATTCTTGTTCCCTGGGCTCCTACCACCTTTCTTCCCCATCTTCCAGAATGAATCTTGAGACTTAGGTGTATGTCTCATATTGTAGATGTATCAGTAGGGATTGGGCACCACAACATCTCTTCACTTTGATGGGTAGTGGCCTGTAGTTATACTTCTCATTTCTAGAATTCTATAATTACATAGGACACAGTCTAAGTGAGGTTACATAGACTAGGTTGGTCTCTGGGCAGGCCTATGGGAAATCATCTAGGTTATTTTAACTGATGGGAATACCCAGATTAATTGTAGGCATCGTCATTCCATTGATGAGGTCCTGGACAGGAGTGTTAATTCATCAATGTCTTTTCCCTACTGTACATGAGGCAGCATGCAGCTGTCCCATCCCTCTGCCGTCAAGACTGTGAGAACAGCAGCCTCATATGGTGAACCCATTCTCCTTTAAGTCATTTTTGTCAGGACATTTTGTCACATCAGTGAGAAAACAAGTAAGACACTGGCTTAGGAAGTGGCAACTGTGACACCTTTCATATGCTGCTCATGTTTGTCACTCCAGGAATTCTTGGAGAAAGTCAGCTTTAGGCTTCGATGAAGCATAGTTATAGCAGTGACTGCACACATGCCTTCCTGCCTGCAGTGTATCTAACTGTGCTTTACATGCCTGCAACCCAGTAATATTTCCTTAGCTTGTGATACAATATAGTACCCTTCTCTAGAAGAGGGTGTCACCTGCCTGCCAGCTCTCTGTGCCTAGCCTGGCACAGGTATCTTGGCATGCTTAGAAACCAAAGAGCAGCCAACCCGTTTGATAGCATTCACACTGACTCACTTATTTTCCCAGAATCACATGTAGGAGTGGGTGTTTTTTAACCTATGTATGTTTTGACACCTTTGTTAAAATTTAGACACCTGTAGCTATGTGGGCTTGTTTGTAGGTTCTCTACTGTGTTTTATTGATTTACATACTTAGTTTTAAACTAGTTTTGTGTTTTTGTAACCTAATAATGCAACTGATAAAAATATATTACCTTTAAAATATGTTTAGCTATATTTATTTATTTATTTGTGTGTGTGTGTGTGTGTGTGTCATAGATGCACACATAGGTGTGTAAGGTCATGCATGTGGAAGTCAGAAGACAACATACTGTAGTCAACTTTCTCTGTCCACAAGCTCCTAGGCTTGATAGTAAATGCCTTTATACAACAAGTCATCTTCCTGACCCCAAAAATCTTGAAGTGTTTTCTTTAACTTGAATTTCTTTAATTCCCCAGCCTACAATCCCATTGCCAGAGAGTCTAGGAAACAAAAAGGACCCTAAGAGAGATATGCATGGTACCCCAAAGAAGGGGAATGAGGCAAAATCTCCTGAGTAGATTGGGAGCATGTGGGGGGATGGGAGATGGAGCAGGGAAAAAGATGGGGGGGGGGAGAAGAGGAGGAGAGAGGAGGGCATGGGGGAGCAGGAATGTTGAGCCAGGGGAAGAATAGAGGAGAACAGGATGAGAGATATGATAATACATGGATAGATCTGGCACTAGTGAGATTTTTAGAGATCTACAGGGATGATACCAACTGGTAAACTAAGCAATAGTGTTGGGGGAGGGTGATAGGGGATGGGGGAGGAGAGGAGAGAGAGGGAGTTGGGATTGACATGTGGAGCAAACTTGTTTCTAATTTAAATTAAAAAAATTTTAAAAAACTGATATAATATACCTATAAAAAAGGGTAATCAAGAATTATGGCAATCTAAAGATCAATCAGTAAAAAAACAAACAAAACAGCAGGACATGTAATTCCTTTGTGAGTAATAAATAACAACTTGTAAAAATGAAGAAAATCTGTATTTGTTGACATGAAATTATTTCCATAATAAGCTAATAATAAAGAAAATAAGGTAAGAGAATTATGGCTGGGCGGTGGTGGCGCATGCCTTTAATCCCAGCACTCGGGAGGCAGAGGCAGGTGGATCTCTGTGAGGCCCGACAGCCTCCAAAACAAAAAACCAAAAAAAAAAAAAAAAAAAAAAAAAAAAGAAAAGAAAAGAAAAGAAGGTAAGAGAATTTAAAAAAGAAGTTTGAAAACTTGTTTCATGTCTCTTATATCTATCATTTATTTTTCAAATATAATGGTTTGGGAGATAATTTCTATTCCCAATATTTTATTATAAAACTTTTCAAACAGCATAAAAATTTTCAGACACTGATGAAAGCTGAAAGAAAATGCTATGACCGCATGTAACGGCTGCTGGGATTCAGGAATCCCCATCGCCTTGTCCTCCTTATCTGTTCCTGTGGTCATGTGATCTTGCCACCCATCATGACAGCCCCCTGTGGCCTGAGCTCAGAACTTCCTCTTGTCACAGTTGTTTATGTTATTTTTACCTGGTCCTCTTAGGAGGACTGGGCCTTCTCTCTGTGCCGTTGCTGCTGGCTGCACATCTTATTGGGATTAGGAGCACCTGTGCTGATTTCACTGCATGTTCTCCAATCCCATATCAACTGAAGTATGTGGACATCTCACCTGCATAGCTTTCTTTGCTCTCCGTGTTGACACCTTCGTTTGACGGTGTGAAGAGTTTTTAACATTTAAACAGCAGGTGTCCAATGAGAATTTCCATCCTTTTCCTGACTCATGAGCTTGTCTTCTACACTAAAATGGGGCGATTGCTCAGATGTGGCATCATTGCTCCACTATATTTTCCTTTTCAAACTTTTGCCAAGTTGAAGACTGTATTTTCAAAATTAATTTGTATTAAATTTGTGAATCGTTGGTGATCCCTTTAATTTTCTACATGTATGAAAAACCATTTCAAACCCAGATATCATACAGACAATCAGCTGTATTGTATACTGATTTTATCTTTACCTTCCATATCTCCCTAATAATCCTTTAAACTATTGACATGTATTTGATATATGGACAATAGTGGGAAGTTTTACGGTCTTATTCCCCAAATAGCTATTTTCCACATATTTATGCAATACACAATTGTCTCATCTGTGATATATGACTGCTTTTAATGTGCATTAAGCACTTATCAACATGCACTTGAGTCTATTTTAAAAATACATATAGAATCACAAGAGATTTATTAAGTTATTATTTTTAATACTATGAATTGAGAAAGACCTTTAATTTAAGGAGGCAATCATGTTACAGCTACACATTATAGCTACATTTCAGTGCACAAATGCTACTACATAAGTATGTGTATGAGTGTGTATATATCACAATGCAGCAAATGCAGATTTGTATGCATAGTTCTGTTTGCCTATGTGGATGATCCTATATATTAAAGCATGTGTTTCTGAATATTCACACATTGCTATATTTAGATTTGGAGTATTTGCCAAGGCCTATATGTTGAAGACTTGATTCCTAGCTGTGGAACTACTGGGAGGTGGTGGAGTCTTTAGGAAATGGGGCTGAATAGAGAAAAAAGATTTCAAGGGCATAACTTTAAAAAGTGATATGTGTTTCAAGCTCATTCTATCTGTCTGTCTATCTGCTATCTAGCAATTATCTATCATCTATGTGCCTATCTATCTATCATGTATTTATCTATCTAGTCTCTCTTGCTTTCAATAAATGGGCCAAAAACAGGCAGAACAAATAGTTTTAAAAATAATACATACAAATGGCCAATAAATATTTTAGGAAGTGTTCCTAGTCATCAGAAAAATCCAAATTAGAAATAGTTTGAGAATTCAACTCAACTCAATCAGAGTAACGAACACCATGAAAGAAATGACAAATATTTTCAATGATGTAGGAAAAGAAGGTTTATTATCTCTTGGCCAAAGAATAAACTAGGGTATCCACTATGAAAACTATGGATTTTTCTACAACATTAAAAACAGAATTGCCATGTGACTCAGCTATCCCACTCTTAAACATATTACCCAATGACCGATGTCTTACCACACAGATAGATCCTTTCATATCCATGTGTCTCATTAATCTTTTTCACAGTAGCAGGTAAATAGAGTCATCCGTGATGCCCATCATCAGATAAATAGATAATAAAAATGTGGTACATACATAATGGAATGTTCTTTGTCCACAAAAACTGTAAAAGTATGAAATTTACAAGAAAGCAGATATAATTTAAACACTACTAGGGGTGATCCAGCTTAGAAAGGCAAATACCTCATGTTTTTCCATATGCAGATCCCAGATTCAGTGTTAAACATGTGTAGCTATGTGGGAATAAATATGGGCAAAATCTAGAAAAAGTAGAAAAAGACCTGACGGAAACTAGAAGCTTTGAAAGTGTTAAGTTATGGAAGAGAATAAAGCATATGAGAATACTCAGGTTTAATAGAGAATACTGTAAGCAAAAGGCACAGGAGGAAAAGGGAAGGACAAGGAGGTACAGAAGATGAGAGGGAGGAAATAAAATGTAGTGTGTATCAAAATACTATACAGAAATCTGTTACTCTATTAATATAACAGTGAACAAACGAATAACACACAACTAAAAGTAGCTCAATAGAAAGCTTCATTGATGTAATATGTTAAGTGGGAGACAGTTCAAGGATGAGAAGCAAGAGAGATGAATTAGAGCCCTAAGAGAGGCAAAGTAATAAAATCTGAGGAGAATATATAAGCTCTATGGGACACCATTAAGAGAATAACTCAAAAAGCATGGAAACAAAAGGAGAAGGATTCCAGGCTGAAGTTATGGGGGTAGCGAGATGGTTAACCTGAGATTGATCCCTAGCACACATGGTGGAAAGAAAGCATGGACTCTTTCAAGTCATCCTCAGAGTTTTGTATACATGCAGTAAGTGAATAAATGCAATAAAGCATAACAAAATTTAAAAGATCAGTTATGAACAAATGTCATTAATGTAGACACACGGAGAGAGTTCAATATGTGCAAGTCAACAGATGTAGCATACCACAAAATGAACTCAAAGATGGAAAACACACAGTCATCTCCATAGATGAAGAAAAGACTATAGGCAAGATACAATTATCCTATTAATGATGCATGCTCCTCTGAAAAACAAAAGCTAGGGATAAAGATAAGATATCTAATAATAAAGGGTTTATACTAATAGCATGATGAAAAAGGAAATCAGAAAAAAATCATCCTATTCATAATTGCCTGACAATGCCTCAGAATCAAGCTAACCAAGTTAAGTGAAAGACATCTCCAATGAAAACTTCAAAACACAGAAGAAATTGAAAGGCACGACATAAGACAGAAATACCACCCACGAATATGACTGGGAAACATTAGCATTGTGAAGGTAGCCATACTGTCTATCTGTCCTAATTTGCTTTTTGTTGCTGGAATAAAACATGGACCAAAACAAGTTTGGGGAAGAAAGGATTTATTTGGCTTACAGGGTACAGTCCATCATTGAGGAAAACCACAGCAGGAAATCAAAGCAGGAGCCTGGAGGGACACTGCTTACTGGCTTGTTTTCAGGATCCTGGACAAATTTTTCATATCCAGCCCAGGGCCCCCTGCTCAGGGGTAGCATTTCCCACAGTAGGCTTTGTCCTTCTCCATCAGCAATCCAGATAACACCCGCACAAACATTCCCACCAGCCAAAGTTTTTTTTAAACAAAATTTCTCTATTGATTCTTTGGGAATTTCAAATCATGCACCCCCGTCCTGCTCACGTCCCATCCCCCCCCCAGCATCTGCCCTTCACTCCTACAGCATCCCCCTAAAGAAAAATGTTTTTGTTTTAAGTACTTTATTTATTTATTTATTTATTTTTAATTTAATTTTAAATAGCTTGTTTTACATGTCAATCCCAGTTCCCTCTCCCTCCCCTCCTCCCTCACTCCCCCCCATCCCCCCCCATCCTCCCACCCTATTGTCAATTCCTTCCACATAGGGGATATCTAGAGTCTGTCATTTCATTCAGAGTAGGGGCCAGGCACTTCCCTAAGAGTCCAGGCAGAGAGAGCAACCCTCTTTGTTTTATGGACACACGATGTCTGTTAGTATTCGAAGGATAAACACTGATCCACTGCTCAGGACCCCATAGGTAGCCCAGGCCTCCTCATTGACTCTCACATTCAGCGGGTCTGGATCGGTCCCATGCTGGCCTCCCAGCTGTCGGTCTGGGGTCCAAGAGCTCTCCCCTGTTCGGATCAGCTGTCTCTGCTGGTTTTGCCAGCCCATTCTTTGCCAATTTGCTCATTGCTCCTCTCTCTCTGTCGCTGGGTTCCGTGGGTTCTGTTCAGTGTTTAACTGTGGGTGTTTGCCTCTGCTTCCATGAGTCACTGGATGAAGGCTCCAGGATGGTTATAGACATCAAGTTCACTATCAGGAATGGGCATTCGAGGTGGTCTCTACACTATTGCTTAGCTTGCCAATTGATGTCATCCCTTTAGATCACTAGAGGTCACAATGGTGCCTGACCTGTCTTCTAACCTATGATTCCCTCGTCCCCCTATCCTACCCCCCCAGTCAGCCTTCCTGTTCCCCCATGACCTACTCTCTCTTCCTCTTCTCCCCCTCTCTATTTCCCAGCTCCCCCTCCCCCCACCCCTCGATGTGTTCCCCATCTGTTCAGAGGATCTTGCCTCATTTCTCTTCTCTTGGGTACCATGCATATCTTTTAGGTTCTTTCCTGTTTCCCAGACTCTCTGTCAGTTGAAGTGCAGACTGGCACTCTCCTGATCCATGTCTAAAATCCATATATGAGTGAGTACATACCATGTTTGTCTTTTTGTGACTGGGTTACCTCACTCAGGATGGTTTCTTCCAGTGCTATCCATTTACCTGCGATCACTTGATTTTTGACAAAGAAGCTAAAAATATACAATGGAAAAAAGAAAGCATCTTCAACAAATGGTGCTGGCATAACTGGGTACTGGTATGCAGAAAACTGCAGATAGATCCATGTTTATCACCTTGTACAAAACTTAAGTCCAAATGGATCAAAGATCTCAACATAAATCCAGCCACACTGAAACTTTTAGAAGAGAAAGTGGGAGATACTCTCCAACGAGTTGGTACAGGAGACCACTACCTGAACATAACACCAGTGGCACAGACACTGAGATCGACAATTAACTAAAGAAAAATTTTTAAATTAAATTTCAAACCACAAACCAGCCAAACAAACATAAAAAACCAAAAATCTTTGTTCCTCTTTCCTACCTCTGCCCAACATTTCTTCATTTGTCCTAGTGTCATTGGGAGCAGCAGTGTGTCACACAGTATACCGTTAAGTCCAATCAGCTTCTTGCAAATGTTCACTGCAATGAGACACTCATCTGATTCAAGGTCTCTAGTCTGTCTCACTGTCATCACTAGACCCTCTCTATACCCTGCAGCAACCCCAATTCATGGAGATCCTGCAGGTATCATTCCATAGGACCAGCCCAGCAGGTCATAGATGGGGTAAATGTCAGGAGGGGGCAGCCCAAAGATCAACTGTGGGCCTGGGTGTTAGCAGATCTGCTTAGCCTGGAGCCTGGGACCACCCCTCCCCTCAGATGAGGGGCACAGCCAACTCTGCTGTTCCCAAGTCATCACGGTCCAGTTCTCCCATACCTGTGATGAGTGGTGGGACCATCTCTCCGGATTGTGCGTGGTGGGGAGAGCAGTTATCCAATGAGGATCAGGGTCAGCTCTCTTGCTCTGGTGTCCAGTGAGAAGCAGGACCAGCTTTCCCAGGGCCAGCAAAAGATAGGCAGGCTCAGCATGGCCTTTTGCTGCTGGATCATAGACCCAAACATGGCCCTCAACAGCATTTTGGGCTCCAGTGGCATCCTGGTTCCAAGTGGCAGTATAGGCTCCTCAGATGTATATGACTTCAGCTGTACTACGACCCCAGGGCACCACCATGGTCACAGGAGACTGACCAGATCCCAGATATCTACAGGGCACTCAGTAGCAACAGGAACGACAGATGTCAGTTCAGACCCTGGCTGCTGTAGGATGACAGATCAATACCTGGCCCTCTGCAACAGTATGAGCCCAAATGACACAATGGGCCTGGGTGGCAGCACACGACTCTCAGATCTGTATGACTCCGGCTGCAGAATGACCCTCAAACTCCAGCAAGCTGTGACCCACACTCTGGGTTGCCATGTGGCCTTTTCTCACCAACAAAACTTTCTCAGGCAATTTTTTAGCCGAGAATTCATCTTCATGTGTCAATTTGACAACCAAGATTAGCCATCACACTATCAGAAGCAATCTGCAGATTCCAAGTAATCGCCATTATTCTTCAGAGAAATTAATTCAGTCTTAAATTTTACGTGGGTGCACCTAGGACAACAGAGAGCTAAAACAATCATGTGTCTTCAGTAATTGGTGGTAGGGAGCTGAATATCTACACACAGAAGAATGCAATGTGGTACCCGACTCTCACCATGTTCAAAACCATCTTCAAATCAATCAACAAATTTAAGGGAAGGTCTGAAACTCTAAAACTGATAGAATAAAAAAGGGAAAACACTTCAGCAGAGGCAAACGCATTCTGTGTAGGACTTCATTTGCTTAATGCCAACATTTGACATATGGGATTCATAAAATTGAAAACCTCTGTAGCAAAGAAAGTAATCAAGTGAAGAAAGAAGTTACAGAAGGGGTGAGAACATTTGCTAGCTATATATACGACAGATGATTAATATTTGGAATATGCCAAGAACTCTACAAACTAAACAGGATATCAAACAACCCAGCAAAAATAGGCCAATGAAATGAGCAGACACTTCTTAGTGTATGAAAAACAAATTGTCAACAAACGTATGAAAAGATGCATCACCAGACATGAGACGTGCAAATGAAAGCTACATCAACATTCCCTCTCACCCCTGGTCAGAAGGGTGAGTGGCTAGAGTACAAGTCAAAGAAGCTGTTTCACATTGTTGGTGAGAATGCAAATCATCAATGCCACTGTAGTAATCAATATAGGGACTCCTCAAAAAACTGAACACCAACTTCCCAGATGACCCACATATAAGTTCCCTGGATACTTCCCCAGCTCAACGTACCACAGAGAAATATTCAATGTTTACTATAGGACTATTCATAGCACTAGGTATGAAGCCAGCTTAGGTGTCCAACAACAGAGGAATAGATAGAAAAAAATGAGGTTTATACATAAAGTAGAATTTTAACTGTAAAGAATCAAGTTATATAATGGGGAGGAAATGGATGGAATTGGAGATAACCCCATTAATGAATAAGTCAATCTGAGACAGACACCACATCATATCTTTCATTTGTGAGTCCTAAACCTTGGTGAATCATAAACTCCACACTTGCAGATGTTTTGAAAGTAGCAACAACACTTTCCAGGAAGCAAAGAGGTTGATTATAGAGGCAATGAAGTGGGGATAGCAGGATATGATGGAAGATTTGCTCAATGTACAGTATGTTTGCATTAATGTTTCAAATTCCTGTATCCTCCATTCCTTTTTCAACCCTTGGCACATGGTACTTGGCTGGCAGGATCATCTATTACTGGGCCTGTTATGTAGGTTGATGGCAATTTGTTCTGTGCCGTGTATGCATGTGATGTAGATTGAATCTCTTGGGGTGACCTAAATTGAGCAAAGTGTATAGGTACACTAACTTCTGAAATCATTTAAGGTTTTTTCTGATGACCATGCTCAGTGGAAGAAGACAATATTTCAATATTCAGTATTGAAAAACAATTCATATTCATCCAGAACAAGACTTCTAGGATAAAGCCAGATTTTCAGGGTTTTCTGGACCTGGAGAAGTTGATTAAATTGTTCAGTGAACTTGTTAAATTATGGATTGTTTTGCTTTTAATTCCCTTTGGATTTATTTTGATAAAACTCCCTGTTGCTTCCTGTGGCCTGTGTACTTCATACTGATAGGAGACACACTGGTAAGAAAGAATTAAGAAAGATATTACTGAATAGAGATACACTTAATCAATATAAATCTTTCAACAGTATTCCTTTAAAATAAGCTTGAAATACCACCTCCCCAGTGCTGCTTGGTTATCTTTGTAATGGGCAGGAAAAAAAAAGCCTAGCTCTGTCTGGGAATACTAAATTAATATGTAACTCACTTAACAGAGCATGCTTATTGCTTCATCCCCGAAATGCCACGCTCAACTTAATGTAAGAATTCATTTTGTGTAAGAACTATGAGGAAAATCAGGAGCAGGAGAATGTGTTTCCTACGATCTGTAATCATGAAGCAGAGATAGAGGAAGGGATTTTCTACCATTAAAACAGGGGGTGCAGCTGGAACACGGGCACGGGTGCTGTGATGCACGCTGCAGCTTTATTTAGAGTGATAGTGCCTGGTATGGAGGGAAGGAAGTGTCTGGTGGACTCCTCATCCTCTGTGGTGTGTGGAGAGCCTGTGAGGGCAGCTTCAGCACCACGTGTTTCCTTTGCTAGTGGAGAGGCTTCTGAATATTTGGGTCAAGAGCTATCAATGTCACCCCGTCTGTTTGTAGCAGATTTACTTCTAAAATAAATTTTGCTTTAAAATGGTAATAAACTTTTACCATCATTCATCCTATGTTCTCATCAACAAAAATTCTTGAGTTATAAATTTTAGCATAATTCAGGAATATTCTAAGAAGAAAGATATGTGTTTTGTCTTGTTGCTGAATTAATGTTTGTTATGTGAGGGGAAAGATCCATAAGTGCTTAAAATGCAAAGCAAAGGCAGTGTATTCCTTCCCTTTTAAAAATTGTACATTTATTTTTGGATGTAATTCAGAGCTTGCACACATGTGCAAGGCACTGTGTGGGAAAAGCACACTAAATATTTATCTGGAACATGCCTAGATAGTCATTCCTAGCACATGACAGATAGTGAATACATGCTTTTATCTATAGCTAATACTTATCCTAATATACAACATTTTCCAAAGTGAGAAATTAACTAATATATTTATCTCTGAAAATATATTCTTGAAACATTCAAAATCATCATGTTAGCTTTTATGTAAGAGATACAGTAAGACAGACAGACTAGGATCTTCCAAATTGTGTACATCACCCGTATTCTCATCCTACATAAACTAGTAGTGAATTCATCAATGCTTTTTTTCTAAAAGAAAATTATGCCATAACAATTCAAAGAAAATGATAGTAATTAAAAGAAAAGGGAAATTAAATAAATCCAAGAACGGAGGGGAATTAGGTCTCCATATACTGATTCCATGCTAAGGCTTCTGGACCTATAGAAGACTGGTTTTTAATAGCTAAGAGTAAGTGACTCTAAAAACAATGGAAAATTTAACATCAGGAAATACACCTGTGAAGAAACCTTAACAATGCTGATGATTTGCCCATCCCTTCACAATTAAATCATTTTACAAGCAGACCTAAAATTTTAAGGATTTTTATCATCCTATGACATTCAGCAGTTCCAGAGCACAAGTAAATATACCTTCACTTTACAGGTGTAAGATAACTCAGATTTGAAACCAAGAACATATGGTCAGGACACAAATATAACCTGAAATACTCCTACATTAGACCCATTGAGAAAGGAAAAATTCTCAATGGCTAATACAGGCTTTCTTGGGTGACAGAAACATGATTAAAGGAGTTAAAAATCCATTTCTCTAATAAATCTCACCAGTAGATCAAAGGTAAAAGTCCTGAGGTGTCAATCAAATTAATAGATACTGAACAAGGACATGTAAAAATTTAGTATCCATTCTAAATTTAAAAAATTATCCTGATAGATTGAATTTTATATTCCATCATGGCCTAGAAATCTAATAAAATGCCCTTACTTTATTAGAGAATAGTTTTTCAAGTTGAATAATAGAAAATCACCACCATCGTTTCATCCAAGTCCAAGGTGGAAAATGTTCTTCTATAACAATATGTTCACTCAACAAATGTCTTAGTTAGGGGTTCTATTGCTGTAAAGAGACACCATGACCACAGCAACTCTTATAAAGGAAAACATTTCATTGTGGTGGCTCACTCACTATTCACAGGTTCAGACCATTATCATCACTGCAGGAGCCTGATGTAGACAGATGTGGTGCTAGAGTAGTAGCTGAGAGTCCTACATTTTGCAGGCAACAGTAAGTCAACTGTCACAGTAAGCAGTATCCTGAGCATAGGACACCTCAAAGCCCACCTCCACAGTGTCATACTTCCTCCTGAGATACCCACTCCAAGAAAGCTATACCTCCTAATAGAGCCACTCCCTATGAGATTATGGGGGCCAATTACACTCAAACTACCACAAGATCATGTGTAACATTAAAACAAGCTTCCAGAAAGAGCTAAAAGTAGCCAATAGTCAGAGATCAGACAGGGCTATGGGGAGATAGGTGCTTCTCTGTTTATTTGTTCTCATCCTGAAAGGCCTTCCATTAAGGACAAAACTGCAACAACATGCCAGTAATTCTGGTAATTCCTGTTCTAGCACAAAGAAATGAGACAAAATATGAGGAAAATGAATGAGACAAATTTACATTTTGTTTTTTAAATGTTGTAATCTTTTAATTTTTCCCTATAATTTAATGGTTAATTAGGATGATCTAGGAAAATAAACACAACAAAGCACAAAGTTATTATATTTGATGACATAAATTTGCTTGATTACAAAACACAATCATACGGAACTGGCACTTTTCTGTGCACCAGCAATAATTACATTGACAGCTTAAGAGCCCTAAGTCTTATTTATCTTTGTGTGCTCAACTCCTGCTGCCATGAACAGCACAGAATGAACTCTAAACATGCACTTAGTCCTTTAACTCAAATGAAGGAAGATCTGTGGAAGAATTACTTCCTACGACCGCAAAACGGAACCATGATCAAGCAGACTAAGTGCTGACCCACAGTGTATGCTATATGTCTCCGCAGATTGCAGTTAAGGAATAAACCATTGAAATGCCACAGTTTCCTCACAGGCAGCTAATTTCACACAAGTCTTCCTTCTTTGTTTTGCGTTAAGGCTCACTCTTAATAATCAGTCAGGGGTTCTGTGTTGATCATGAGTGTCTTCACATTTCTATTTCTGTGAAGAGATAGCCTGAACACAGCATCTCTTATAAGGAAATATTTAATTAGGGCTGGCTTACAGTTCATAGATTCAGTCAATTATTGTCATGGCATGTTGGTGTGCAGACAGACATGATGCTGGAGAGTAGTTGAGAGGTCTACATCCAGATTGGCAGGCATCAGGAAGAGAGTGGCACTGGGCCTGGTTTGAGCTTCTGATGTCTCAAAGCTCTCCACCACACTTCTTCCAATAAGGCCACACTTATTCTAAAAAGGCCACAATTCCTGATAGTGCCACTCCCTATGGGCCTATAGGAACCATTTTTTTTCAAACCACCACAATGATGACATCTAATAATCTTAAAAACACACTTTCTACCATGGTCTCTGTCTTCACTGCCAAGGGTCATAAGGTAGTGAAATAGAGAGGGCACGTGTTACATATTTGTTTTTGTCTTGCATGTTGAATTTCCAGCTATTTGAGTAGAATGTTTATCACACCAGTGTAGGTTATCCTTGGTACTAAGGTCCATGAATTATAAACAATGTAAGTAATGGACTTTCTATTGTCACCTAAGAGCAGAATGGAAGTGAAATTTCTCAGGATCACTATGATAACTGAACAATAATATCAAGAATTCCAGAATTCCCATTTCCCTGCTCTGCTGTGCTCAGGGCGATGGCTTTCCATCTTGGTGTGTGTGTGTGTGTGTGTGTGTGTGTGTGTGTGTGTGTGTGTGTGTGCGTGTGTGTGTGTGCACTTCAGGCATACAAGGAGAAGGAAAGGGGTGAGAGGTAGAAAAAGCTTGAGGAGTTTCACTTGGGACTCACTCCTTTTAGGAACTTTCCCAACATGTAATTCACAGGTTTAAATAGCTAATCCCTTTGCTATCAATAGGGCCCTTCAGGGCTAGAGAGATGGCTCAGCTGCTGAGAACACTGGCTATTCTTCCAGAGGACCCAAATTCAATTTCTAGCATCCACATAGTGGCTCAACCGTTTGTAACTCCAGTTCCAGAGGATCTAACAATCCTCTTCTGACATCTGTGGACACTGCATGTGAATGGTGCACAAATATGCATACAGGCAAAACACCCACACAGAGAAAGTAAAATTTAAAAAAGTTTAAACAGGTACACACGAAATCATGATTGCATCTTCACCTTACTGTTTTTACCACAGAAGAAGGTAAACAGAAAACCCAGGCCACAGTGCTTATCCTTTCTATGTTCAAGAGTGGAGATATATTTTAAAGATCAAGATGGGCAAAAATAGAAAGGTAGCAAATACAAGGATTTTCCTTTCTGATACGTAAAATCTAAGCAGCTTAGGATAGCAAGCATCTAAGAAGACACAGTGGACTACATTGGATGTCAAATTGTAAAGCTACTTAGAAAGGTAAGATTAAAAACTCAAACAATTGAGGGATGTTGATTGGTGATTCTTGTTTGTTTTTTATTTGTTTTTGGTGTTGGTATTGTGTGTGTGCTTCCTTTTTTTTTTTTGGCTTTTGGAGGAGTGATGAGCAAAGTGGTGAAGACTATGCTGGGGAAATCCACAGAAACAGCTCACCTGAGCAAGTGGGAGCTCACAGACTCAAGTCTGGCATCTGGGGAACCAGCATAGGATCAAATCAGGATCCCTGAATGTGGGTGCCATTTATGAGAGCTGGGCAGTCTATGAAACTTCTGGCAGTGGAACCAGTATTTATCCCTAGTGCACGAATGAAATTTGGGAGCCCATTCCCCATAGAGGCATACTCTGTCAGCCTAGATGACACAGGAGAGGGCCTAGGCCTTGCCACAAATGACATGGCAGACTTTGATGATCCCTCATTGAAGGCCTCACTGTCCCTGGGGAGTGGAGGGGGATGGGATGGGGGTCTGGTGAGAGTCATGGAAGGATGGGAGAGAGAAGGAACTGGGATTGATATATAAAATAATATTGTTTCTAATTTAAATAAAAATTTATATAAAAACTCAAACAATGCCAAATGTGCAAGTCAATATCTACCACTATGCCCCATAATACTCCTTTACTCCAGTCTTTGTCCTGTGGCACTTGTGGAATTGTATTGGGTGGAGCAGAGAGGAGACCAGTGAAGCCTAGTTTATAATAGTCTCTTCTAGATAAGATGTTACTAGAACTTTACTAAAGTATACATTAAGGAAAGAGAATAAGTTCATCTTGTCCTTGTATATACTCTGCATACATACCTTTTAAAGGCCTTCTGCTTGCTAACTCATGAAATTCCCAAAACAACTTTTCCAAGAGAAAAAAATTATTAATTCTAACTTAGTCTTTGGTAATGTCATACACGAATACAATGCATTTAGATCATCTCGTCTCCTCTCCTACTTCTCCTGGACCTACCCTCTTTCCTCCAAGTTCATTCCTCCTTCTCCAATAGCTCACTAAGTCCAGTTAATCCTGCACATACCTACATGGAGGTGGGATGCTATCCACTGATGCATGGACAACATACTGAGCCGCACTGCTGAAGTAAAATAACCATTGAGACAAACTAGAAATAAAATATGTAGTTTCCCATTCATTCATACACAACAGAAATTTTAACCTGAAAGCATTGGGGGAGTATTCGTGGTGCTGAGAAAAATATAGTTTTCCTCAGCCTCTCACATAAGAATCATTTCTCATGATGATGAAAAACAATGTATATAAACCATGGCTCTAGCTGTTTAAAATCATTCATATTTTATCAAGTCCCTGGGGGAAATTTAGAAATCTAGTATTTTACAATTCCTGCTTACACAATTATTCACTAAATAGCATATCTTCAGTGTGACTGAGGAGCCCTGTGCTCACTCGAGACACAAGTGTAGTTTCAGGCATGTGAGTATAGGATAAATTGTCATTTATCTGAAGTGGTCCCATAGCCCAGTATCTTGAGGCATTTGTCAGATAGCTGAATCAGACAACTTCAAAGTCACAAAGTCCTATGATATCATCTTATTTTATCATTACATTCTACAAAGAAGGAAAATGGCTTTCAGAAAACAAAAATGTCCAGCATGTGAGTTGAAGTAGCTTGATCCCCTGTCTCTCAATGTATGGTCAGAACATTTTATCCCATGGCATGCAAGTCTCTTTTCTTGCCTCCACAAAATAAGATGAGTTCATGGGAGTTCAAGGAGGATTCTGGGAAATGTATCTAGAGTAGAGAGTCGCCATTTGATTCCTGGAGGAGAGGGCACAGGACTGGCATTCTCAGTAATATAAAACCTTATAAACATATATATTAGTAATTATGGGTTAATAATTAAGTCAGAACTAGCCATTAAGAAACAATAGCAAACAGTCAACAGCTTCATAATTAATATAGCTCCCTGCCTGCTCATTTGGGACTGACACGGTTCCAAGACCAGGCTGGCAGGGAGAATGCTGTTATACCTTACTTTCTTCCCAAACTCTGAGTGACTGTTGTGATAGTGGAGAAGCGTGCTTCAGCCATGGTCATTTTTGAAGAATATTTGAGTCACAAGTGTGATAGGAACATCTGTGAGTATGACTGAAAAAGATTGGGCTAATTCAGTTCTCTACGCTTAGCTACCCATGGCTCCCCTGTCTATGTACATTGATTAAATATTATTGTTTACATTAATCCAGTGGGTCTCAGTAAAGGGAAAAGAGACAGGGATTCAGGAACACAGCATATGCTGTTCAGAACAAGAAGAATTAAACCCTTCAGTGGATGGCCATATGCTCATCTGCTAATACAGAAAGATTAGAGAAGTCTTACCACAGCAGATGATTTAAGTGTGCATACCCTTTATCCTTCATAAAATACTTTGGATCATGGCTGAAGGACACATACTGTCTTAGGGTTTCTACTGCTGTGAATCAAAACACTAGACCAAAAGCAATTTGATAAGGAAAGGGTTTATTTTTTCATATATGACCAAGTAATGCTCCATCACTGAAGGAAGTCAGAGGAGGCATTGGAGCAGGAACCTGGAGGTCATGGAGTGCTTATGGGATTGCTCCTTGTGGCTTGCTTGGCATGCTTTTTTATAGCACCCTGGACCACCACCCCAGGTGTAGCATCACACATAGTGGACTGAATCCTCCCACATTAATCATAAAGAAAATGTACATATAAGCCAAACTTGTGGCAGCATTTTCTCAGTTGAGGGTCAGATGAGGAAGATTACCATACACAGGATAGGGATGTCATATGTTATTTTATTAGGGAGAAATCACTCACATGAGAAGCCGAGAAATGAGGTCATCACTCTGCTGGTTCTGACCTCCACCTGAACCCCAAGAGAGAAAGTAACCCCTCCTTCCTTGCCCTTTATCTCTGTCTTCCCCCACGTACCTGTGATCACGCCTAAATGGGCATGGTCAGTGCTGTGGGTATGTGAGATCTCTCCCTACAAGGATCCTTTTTCTAAAATGACTCTAGCTTGTGTCATGTCAATATGAAACCAGCCAGCATAGGCCTCTACATGTTCCCATTCTGAAATGCTTTTTTTATACATGTGGTTTAAAGTTCAAACTCTTGAATTAAATTTCTCTTTTTATTTCTCTGTAATTACCTGAAATATCCTGAGATGTTTATGCATCTTGAGGAACCTGCTATGGTCAATTTGATTCAGATTTCATTTCGGACAATTTACTTTAAAAAAAAAAAAGCTAGACATCAGAATTAACCAGAGAAGTTATTTGAAACAGAAACTGTGGAGTTTCACATTAGATTTTCTACTTTTGCTTTTAAATATGTTTCATTTGTTTATCAACCACCACAAATGGAAAATCCACAGCAGAGTTAGACGTAGAAAAACAATTAACTTTGTATCCTCTTTCATAACTCATGTTTTTTGCCTGTAATCAGTCCTTCCTCATCCCCTAATGTGGTAGTTCTCAAACTTCAACCTTGCTAATGCTGTTACCCTTTAATACCTCATGTTGTGCTGACCCCATCCATAAAATTATCTTCATTGTCACTTCATCACTGTAGTTTTGCTACTGTTATGAAACATAATGAATTTGTCAAAGGAGTTTTAACCCACAGATTGAGAACCATTGTTCTAATATTTTGAATTTTTGTTCTACCTTTTTTTTAACTTTCTATACTGTACCCACATGTGTCCTGGTTTTTATTTACATGCATCGTTGCCTGAATTACACATATGAGGGAGAACAATTGCTTGTTTTTTTTTCTTTCTGAGATTATGTGGCCTTGCTTAATATTATACATACCAGATCCATCCATTTTTTCTGCAAATTTTGCTTGTTAAGGGAGTCACATACATTTTGACTAAGAAGTTAAAAACTGGACTCACAGGAATAAGATGGGCAATCAGGAATGAAGACCAGTTTCCATAGCTAATGAGAACATTTACATTGTTGAAGGCTTTCCAGGGACAGAAAATAGAGATAAAATGAAGACATTGACTCAGTTGAACCTAACTCAGATTCCATTGGAGCACCAACTGATGCCTCTGAAAACCATTGCTCTTTAGGACCCATTCTTCTTTTTCTGGTCTGCCTTTGGCTCCTGGTCTCCAATTGCATTTCCTCCAAATCTGTTACCAAGATAGTTTACCAAGTTCTCTTTTTTGTCCTTGTTTATTCAACAATGGAAGTAGAGGGAATAGTCAAAGAGTAATTTGGAGCAGGGCATCTCTGCTTTAGACCATAAAGGATGCCACTCAAGTGTTCAGCCAGTACAGTCACATGGGACAGGCACTCAGGAGCAAACACAGGGAAGTCAGTTCAGCAAATGCTCCCCGCAGCACCCCAACAATGCCCTTTCAAGTTTCGTTAGATAGCTGGCTTCTGCAGAAAGGGACGGCAGAATGTCAATAAATCAGTCTGTTCATAATTTGAGACAATGTGTTCTTTACTCTGATATTTAAATTTTTCTATTAGTTTAAGGCAGGTATTGGTATGACTACTTGAATGTTGAGAGATGTCTTACCTCTGCCCTTTTGAAAATCTTAATTAAGAAAAAAAAGAGAGAAAAACATTTAGTCCTCAAACAGCTAAAAAAATGATATTTTTCTTCCATTTCTTTTGTAACAGTTAAAGAAAATTAGAGATAAAACAGGCCACATCTGGCAGAAAACCAGGTAACTTGCCTCCAGATCTTCTCTTCTCCCTGAGTTTCTCCAGATCTAAAACCCAGGTCTCATCCCCAATTTGTAGCATAATACCTGTTATAGGCTCACTTGCCCTCCCTGTTCCTATCTCCTGTGGATGCCACATATCCATTTTTAACTTGTTTTTCCTAGCTCCAATCATACCAGGCAGCCCCTGCTAACCAAGAACTGCTTATCCAAGGGCAGCAAGTAGGCAGAAGGCAGACTCACACCCGTTTTTTGTTCTTGTAGTTCCAATGTTCCCAGTCTCATCTCTAGCTCTGTAGCAGGAAATCTGCTATGGTCTGTCTTTCCTCTCTGATCACATCCCCAAGATATCACTAAGACCTTCTCCTACAAACATCCTTCCCCCAACTCATCTCATTATCCCAACCTCCAACACTAACTAGGCATTGCCTGTGAACACATCAGCTGAGCATTCCGGGAAAACAAGCAACATACAGCTATCACACTTCACAAAACTCCAGATAGGAAGCAAAGATCAAGGGACAGAACACCTACTCAACATGGACAAATCCAAAATCAGTACCTAGACCTATAGTTATCCCATAGCCAGATGTTTAGATACCAGCAGAAAAAACATAATCAATAACAGCCAGGACAATATGGCTCCACTACAGTCTAAGTATCCTACCACAGCAGGCTCTGACTATTCCAACATAGATGAAGCACATTTAAAAGACCTTAAAATAAACTATATGATGATGATAGAGATCTTTAAAGAGGAAACAAATCCTTTAATGTAATTCAGGAAAACACAAACAAACAATTGGAGGAAATAGATAAATCCTTTAAAGAAACACAAGAAAACACAAACAGTGGTATTAAATGGCTAAAATTGTTCAAGACCTGAAAAAATGGGAATAGAAATGGAAAGTACAGACTGAGGGAATTATAGAAATCAAAAATTTAGGGATTCAAGCAAGTTTCATTAACACAATAAAAGATATGGAAGAGAGAATACAGTCATTGAAGACACCAGAGAAGAACCTACCATATTTACAGAACATTTCACCCAAACACAAAAGAATACACCTTCTTCTCTGCACCTCATGGAACTTTCTCCAAAATTGACCACATATTCACATACAAAGCAAGTCTTAACAGACACAAGAAAATAGAAAAATTCCCTGCACCCTATCAGACAACCACACACTAAAACTGGATTTCTACAACAACAGAAAGCTTACAAACTCATGGAAACTGATCAACTTTCTATTGAATGACAGGGCAATGAAGAAACAAATAAATTACAGACTTCATAATAAAATTAATACGCAACATACCCAAACCCGTGGAAAATAATGGAAGTGCTTCTAAAAGTCAAGTTCATAGCACTAAGTGCCTAACTCCCTTCCAAAAAAAGAGTGTGAGAGAGGGATCTCATACTAGCAATGTAACAGCATACCTGAAGGGTCTAGAACAAAAAGAAGTAATCATCACAAGAGGAGCAAGAGGAGTAGATGGCAAGAAATAATCAAACTGGGGACTGAAATCAATAAAATAGAAGCAAATGGAACAATGCAAGCATTAACGAAAAATTTTTTGAGAAAATGAATAAAATAGACAAATTGTTATCCAAACTAAGTAATAGGTGGAGAGAGAAAATCCAAACTAACAAAGTCAGAACAAAAAAGAGGGCCATAACAATAGACACCAAGGGATAAACATAAGAAAATATACTTCTAAAACTTGCCTCCACCAAATTAGAAAATCTAAAAGAAATGGATAATTTTCTCCATATGTGCCACTTAGTAAAGTTAAATCAAGATCAGATAAACAATTTAAATAGACTTATAATCCCAAGTGAAATAGAAGTAGTCATTAAAAATATACCAAAAAGAAAAAGTTCAGGCCAAATGATTTTAGTGTGGAATTCTACCAGAAATTCAGGGATGTTTCAATATGTGAAAATCAATAAATGTATGTAATAATTCAGTAAACTCACCAAAAGAAAAAAACACATGATAATCTTATTAGATGCAAGAAAGGCCTTTGAAAAAAAGCTAACACCCTTCCATGATAAAAATCCTGGCTATATTAGTGAAACAAGGGACATACCTAAACACAATAAAAGTAATTTGCAGCAAGCCTATACCAACATCAAATTAAATGGAGAGAAAGTCAAAGCAATACCACTAAAATCAGAAACAGGACAAGGTTGTTCACTCTCTCCATATCTGCTTAATATAGTACTGAAAGCCTTAGCGAGAGCAATAAGACAACCAAAGGAGATCAAAGGGATACAATTTGTAAAGCAAGATGTCAAAGCATCATTTTTGCAGGTGATGTAATAGTATACATAAAGTACTTAAAATTTCCACTGGAAAATTCCTAGAGCTGATAAATACATACAGTGAAATTCCTGAATACAAAATTAACCCACAAAAATCAGTAGCCCCTTCTATACGCAAAAGACAAACATACTGAGGAATAAATCATAGAAATAATACCTTTTATAATACCCTCAAATAATAAAAAACATTAGCTAAGAAAGTGAAAGACTTGTATGATAAAATATTTCAAGTCTCTGAAGAAAGGAATTGGAGAAGATTAGAAGATGGGATAGTATCCCATGCTCATGGATCAGTAGGATTAATATACTAAAAATGTCTATCCTACCAAAAGCAACCTATAGATTCAGTGTAATCCCAATCAAAATTCTGATGCAACCCTTCATTTATCTTGAAAGGAAAAACAAAAAAACCCAGGATAGCTAAATCAATTCTGAATAATGAAAGAATTGCTAGAAATATGACCATTCCTGGCTACAAGTAATGATGCAGAGCTATAATAATTAAACAAACATGGTATTGGCATAAAAATAGATACTGAATTGAAGACATAGGCATAAATCCACATAAATATGTACATCTGATTTTTTTTAAATAAAGAAGCCAGATATACACACCAGAAAATAAACAGCATCTTCAACAAATGGTGCAGGTCAAACTGGATGTCTCTGCATGTAGAAGAATGCAAATAGATCAACACTAAACTCAAGTCATGCTGGAGAAGTTGAGGACCAAGGGGGAAACTTCTCCACTTCTGGTGGGAGTGCAAACTTGTACAGTCATTAGGAAATCAGTGCAGCATTTCCTCAAAAGTTTGGGAATCAATTTATCAAGATCCAGCTATACCACTCTTGGGCACATACTCAAAGGACACTCTATTCTACTACAAGAACACTTACTCAACTATGTTCACTGCAGCTTTATTCATAATAGGTAGAAACTGGAAAAAACGTAGAAGTCCTTCAACTGAAGGATCTATAAAGAAAATCCAGTAAATCTCTAAAATAGAGAGATTATTAAAAATTAACATTGTGAAGATAACATGCAAATGGATGGAACTAGAAAAAATTATCCTGAGTGAGGAAACCCAGACCCTGAAAGAGAAAACTGGTATGTGTCCATTTATTTGTGGATACTAGCCGCTGAGTAAATGATAACCAATCTATAATCTGTAGACCCAGAGGAAGGGTCTGGGAGGAGTAACAGAATAGATTTTATGTGTGGACTGGGGGTGGATGGGGATGAGAAATGGGGGATCAGATGTGGAGGGAGAGGGGGATAGAGTAGAGGTAGAGAATACTGAAAGGGACAGCTAGAATTGAGGGGCATTTGAAGGATGATATATATGGAAACCTAGTGCAGTGCAAACTTCCTAAAATATATGAAGGTGATCCCAATGAGGTCTCCTATTAATGGTGGGTATGGTATCCCAACTGGCCATCTCTTGTCACTAAATAAGGCTTCCAGTATCAAGACTGTGTTGCTTTTAATTAAGTTGTTGGTCAACTGGGGTCCCATATTGTGAAGACAACGGCTTGCTGTCTGCAACCAAACAGCGGGGCTCCATTCCCTAGGACAACTCCCACACAACTCCATGAACATGGAGAAGTCCAGTTGGTGCTTACACAGGGCCTAAGCCCTATGTTGTAGTATGTTTAATGTAGGAAGTTATTCTAGGCCACCAAAATCAAAACAAATACCATCCCATCCACAAAACCTTTGACTTGCAATCTGTCCTGCCTGCAAGATACACTAGGGTAATGGTAGCACAGAACTTGTGAAAGTAGCCAACCAATGTCTGATTTTATTTAAGGCCCACCCCATGAGATGAGACTCATATCTGACACTGCTTGGGTAACCAAGAACCAGAGACAAAATAGCCTAGAGACCCAGGGTAAACTAGACACTACTGTTCTAAAAAATATATCAATAAAATGACTCCTCATGATAATCTGTTGTACTCATAGATCAGCGTCTTATTCTGTCATCATCAGACAAGCTTCCTCTGGAAGCAGATGGTAACAGATGTAGAGACCCACAGCCAGACATTACACACACACACACACACACACACACACACACACACACACACACACACACACGCATGCACACACGCACACATACAATACTCTAAAGGGACTCTCTCAAGTTCCTTCCCCCACAAAGCTTGGGAAACCCCACAGAGGAGGGGGTAGGAAGAGTGTAAGAGCCAGAGGGAATGGAGGACACCAAGAGAACAAGGCTCTCTAGATCAGCTAAGCAAAGTGCATATGGACTCATAGAAACTAAAGCAGAAAGCACAGGGCTTACATGGGTCTGCAGCAATGTATATATATTATAGCTTTCAGTTTAATATTTTTATCAGACTCCTGAGTGTGAAAATGAGTGGGTTTCTAATTCTTCTTCCTATATGTTGAATTGCTCTGTCCAACTTAATTAAGATGAGTTTTGATTTCTCTTATTATATATATAAATACATGCATATATGTATATATAATCTTATCATATTTTATGTTTGGTTGCTATCTCTTAGAAGCATTTTCTTTTCTAATGAGAGACAGAAAGAGAGTGGATCCAGAGGAGAGGTAGGGAGGAACTGGGGAGAAATAAAAGGAGGGGAAACTATAATGAGGATATATCATATGAGAAAAGAATCTATTTTCAATAAAAGAAAAAACATTAAACAAAAACACGGACATAGAGACAGAAGTCTAAATGGGTTCTGATAATGAGATACAGTTATTTACAGGTCTAGAAGGTTTACAAAACAATATTCTCACAAAACCTACAGTCCCTGGCTATTAAAAAGGAAGAGTTGGAACCCTGCTGAAAGCTGTTGCTCACAAAGGATCCCAGGTAATAGGTGGGAGCAGGACTTCCTCAGGTGTGCATGCAGAAAAGGAAGCATGCCCCAGGAGACAGTCAAATGGAACTCTCTGGAAGCATTGTTGAAAACAGTACCTGTGTTTTCTCCATCCCTCTTTCCACCCACAGTCCAAGTAAACAACCAATTCTCAACAGCATAGTTTGCCATTTAATTCGTTTTATTTTCTGTTTCCCTTAATTTTGTGGTTGGCTTTGGCTTGGTGTTTCCTGGATCCTCTCCTGTAACAGTTTTATTTCAGAAGCACTTATTTACATCTGTGTTTCTAAGCATTCAGTATTCCCTTTTTGCTTGCAATAGAAACAACTAATAGCGGCACACGGGGAGCAGAGGTCTAACCTCATGTTTTTGTGTTTACCTACAAGATACATATTTTATTCTTCATCAATTCTCCATGTAGGTTTTTAAAGGGGATGATTCTGAGCATGGAACTGCCCCTTGCTTGCTCTTCTCTTGGGTGCAGAAATGACTCGCCTGATGAGTGACATTAATGAGATCCATTAGGCTATATTTATCAGAGGTCTGACTTGTGATACTAAGAAGATAAAATGGAATTTGTTTTTTGATAACTTCCGTTCTACTTGGGTCTTAGATTTTTAGGACAGGCTGTAGTCTTAGTATTAACTAAGCCTTAAGTGAATAGTGAATACCAAGCCTGCCTGCACCCAAGGGTCTGTATCCCTTCAAGTTTGCCAAATTATATTTTTGGTCTACATTTAGGGGAAGAACATGGCAAAGTTTCTTTATGTTCCTATGCTTTCTCCCTTTGAGTATTCCCCAGAGAGCTCCACGTGCTGGAGTTACTGAAGTTTGTGTATGATGATGTGCATTTGGCTTCTCTGCTGGAAGGTGATGGGGTTCTCTAGTAGAATACAGTGACATCTGGGATTCCTCAGCTACAGTGCCTACACTCAAAAAGTCAGAATGCTCCCAAAGCTACCATCAATACAAGTTCTGAGACTTGAAAGATGGACTTCCAACTTGAATATAATAGTCATAAGAGGAATGGCCTTGAAAAGATTATGAAATCATCACTGAAGCCCTCATAAGTGGGCTGAAAGGAGCTCTCCCTTGATTCTCAGTTTCTTCTTCCATATAAGAACAATGAGTTTGTTCCATGTGGAGAAGACAGCAAGACTCCATACCCAAGGCTGAAAGAAGCACTCCTTAGGTAGCCATGCTGATGACACCTGTATCTTTGACATCCCAACCAGAAGTGTAAGAAGTATGTATATTACTGTTTTTTTAAATAAATTCTTGTATGAATATCTTATTGCAGCACCACACACTGACTAAGACAGGGAAAATTGGCCTTAGTTTCCTAATAATTAAAATTGCAGGTGAAGTATGTTTGTTCAAATATAAAAGAAGATTTTTTCATAACATCATGTGAAAATCATCATAAAATTTGCTACTTGCTGAGAAACAGTCATATGTTTTATTTATAGAACTGGTCAGAGATGCTGGTGTGTTAATTTATTATTTATGAGGCGTATCCAAATATATCTGAATCACCAAGGCTTCTGATGTACCTGATGGCAAAAGACTATAAATAATGGAGATGGTTGCCAGAGAAATAAATGGTTTCTTTAGAAATTTCAGCATTAATGTACAAGAAAATGGCCTCCAAATAAAACCCCAGTTTCTTCCCTCTAGCCTGTAAGTCACACCATCTTTGCGGTAGACTCTTGACATTGTAGAGGAATAAGATTGGAGATTGTACCTCTCTCTAACCTGAGTGATAAGTCTCCAGTTGGGAAGGGTGAACTGAGGCAGCACTGGATGTGAAGACCCTCCACTCCACCTTGAGTTTTCCAAAAGAGCATCAAGGGTTCTCAGTGATGTGCACACCTGAAATACTCCATAGTGCAGCAATTTGCCCCCGTTCCTTTGAAGAACGGCAGGGTTTGGAAAGTAGGAACAGAGAAAAAGGGAGGGAAGAAAGCCGTGTTCTGGAAGGAAGTTTTTGTGCTTTCTAGAATCAAGAATATCACAAGTCATATGCCAGAGTCACCAGGTCTCAGAGAAATAACACAGAAACACTTTGTGTGGAGAGAAGTGGTCCTCATCCAGGGTCATAGAAAAGAAGTAGCTATATCCTGTGTTTTATCATGCTTGATGATAAAATCAAATCATTGTAGGAAAGGATGGATCCAGAGAAGAAATAGTCATAAGAAAATAAAGATGCCAGAACTTAATGTCGGAACTGACAGAGTATTCTCTTATGGTACTTGGAAACTTGCTTGTTGAGATATCATCAATTATTGAGTGAACACTGTCTAATCTTATCCTAAAATGTCTCACTTGACAACTATTCTGTATGTGGAACCTACAGTGATGGTTAAGTCCAGTTTTTGTTTTGTTTTGTTTTACTTCTAGGGACTCAAAGTCTGGGTGGAGATGCTGATGTGTATAAAGTAATTTGACAAGTGCTTACTATGCCTTTTAATTTCGGTTTTCTGCATTCACACCCCAGAAGCATTCATTTGCTGCTCTGTCTCTTTAAGTATTCAGGGGCAGCTCTCTACTGGCTGTCACATCCCACTCTAGCTGCCAAGAGGGCCAGACTAAATATCCAAGCTTTGACAACCGAGTGGCCATTCCTTGGACATGGAAAAGGAGTATGGGGACATGCATGCCAGGCAGCCATGCCAGGAGTGGTGGCAACAGTTGTATGGGCAGAAAAAAAGACTATAAGAATCCAAAAATTGTAACCTGACTGTTAATGGAATGAACTTGGCTATGAATCTATAATAGCTAATCTTACATGTCAAGTTGACGTTAGACCCAATAGTGATATGAGTTTAACAACTGAAACAGTAGAATTAGAAAGAATCTTGTATTTTTAATGTAAGTAGCCCTGGTTGTAATCAGTTGAAGAACTTAATGAAACAAAAGACTCAGCAAAAGTATAAACAAGAACCTAACTGGTTCAAACTGGTCCTCTGCTCAAATACTCACGATTGGACATCCATCGCCTGCCCACAGAACTAGGACTAACACCACCAAGTCCTATGATCGTTAGACAAGGATTATGGAGTTAATTGCTTCACCACTAACAGTTTTTGTTTATTTACAGGACTATGAACACCAGATGAAATTATTACAGTAAGAACTTAAATACCTTATCATTACACTGTGATGGTCAACATTTACTGTAAAAAGGACAGAATTTAGAGTTACCATGGAAATGACTCTTTTGGATTCTAGTGAGGGATGATCAAGATCAGTTTAACTGATACAGCATCACTAACCTTGATTGTGGTTGACATCGTTCTATGAACTGAGGTCCCAGAGTGAATAAAAGGGAGAAAATGAACTGAGAACTAGCATTTATTTCTTGCTGCTTCCTGACTTTATACGCAATGTGATCAGGTGCCTAAAGCTTGTCATGAGGCAGAGTCCTCCAAAACGCATGAGCTCTCTTACTTAGGTTGCTTTTATTAGGTATTTCATTGTCATAAAAAGGAAAACCTACTAATATGTATACTAATTTTTAACAACTTTTAACACTTGCAAAGTGCACAAGGAGACACAGGTGCCCTTACCCTTGCTCATTTCAAAATACACATAGTTCTAGGTGCAAAATTCAATAAAGTGTAAGGAACACACCAGGCAAAATTGAAACTGAGGTTGTATATCACTCAGTACAATACTAATGAATGTTCCAATGAAAGTTTTTGGTGGTGGTGGTGCTAATACAAAAACATAGCTCTCACCTTAAAGGAAAGTAAGAGTGAGTTTATTCTGGAGACAAATGTGACACAGATGTAGGTCACTACAAACTCCATGTTCTACTGTGGCAGCAGGTATATAATGTTTTTATGGTACAAGAGCAAATAAAGTCATACATCAAGACACTTTCAGGAGACACTGACTGAAACACTAAGTACACAGTTACATCAAAACAGAAAAACCTCAGTCACTGGTCTCAGATGCTATCAGGATATTCTTAAGTTTTTGGTTGCTGGACACTATGGTTTTGTTGAGTCAACACATCTGAAAAGGTGTTTATCTGTCAATAATAGGATATTATACTCAAGATGAGCAAAACATTGTTATTTACAGGGCTAATGATAGCTCAAGATAAATTGTAGTTAGGCTCTGATTCTATAATTTAACCTCTCTATACCCACAATCAGTTTATCAGTCTTACAGAAGGATTCAGCTTGAAGCTGTACTTTCTTACTGAGAACCTTCTTCCCAGTGTGTTAACAAGTCCATGCCAAGCTTCATAAAGAGAACAAGAAAACAGACTGTCTTAATTATGGTTCTATATCTGTGAAGAGACACCATGACCATAGCAGCTCTTATAAAGGAAAACATTTAATGGGGAGGCTTGCTTACAGTCCAGATATGCAGTTCATTATCAGCATGTTGGGACATGGCAGTGTGTAAGCAGACATAGCATTGGAGAAGTACCTGCAAATCCCACATCTGGTAGGCAACAAAAGTGGTCTGAGACACTGGATGGTGTCTTAAGCACATATAACAACTCATGCCCACCTCCACAGTGACACACTTCCAACAAGACCACACCTACTCCAATAAGGCCTCACCTCCTAATAGTACCACTCCATAGGGCTTATAGGGGCCAATCACATTAAAACGTCCACACCAACAAAGTAAACAAATAAATAATGTTGCATAGAGACTAATCTTACTAGATAGGAAAATATACTACAAAGCATTTTAATTAATACAGTATGTTAGTAACTCATTAATAGATAGACTAATCTACAATCTCCGATCAGGAGTCAGAAAAATAAATCTCATAGGCAAAATCTACTTACTACAATTTTCTGTAATTTTTTTCTGATACACATTATCAATTTTCTGGTGTATGCTACCTACCTATCTATCATAAAGAGGGAGTGGAACCTTTGCACTAGAACCCATGTGACTTGCAAAGCTCTGACTGTCACAGTGTATCCCTCTGACCCTCCCTATATAGTTAGAACTGTGACATAGGGATATCTAAGCAAGTGACTCCTGCATGAAAGGCTTTCTCAAGAAACAACATCAGTCAATGAGCCATCACTTGTCAAAGATACAATTAGGCTTATAAGATTAAATTGAGAAAGAAGCATTTGATTTATGTATAAGAAAAGTTTACTAACAATAAGGACATACTTAATTTTGACTACATGAAAACAAAAAGACAAAGATAAAATAAAATAGAAAACCCAACAAGCAAAGTCAGCAAACAGAAATGAATATTAAGAGACACTCATATTGTCTACATGGGAAGCCAAGAACCTCCCATTTTTTGAGGGAGTTTATTCTTTTTAAATTCTAGGATAAAATTTTGCAACGTATATCACATATAGGGTCAAATACCTGGCTAAAAATTTGTTTTCAAAAAATAAAGTTTAAAGCCCACAAAATAAATATGCAAAAGACAAGAATAAACCATACAAAATGTCCCCCAATCACATTATGAGCTTTTCAATTTTGCTTTGAAAAGATTTACACATTTGCTGTACCATAGATTGGACTGTACACTACCACGTGACTTATGAGTAAATCAGCAAAGCAAAACAAGACTTTGATGTTGAAGCAGTGTATAGTCAGACAAGAGTCTACAATGAGCAAATAACTTCCCTTTCCTCTCCCACCTCCTACACACACATGAGGTCCTCATTCACAGCCAGGAATGGCTGCATGTCTACTGCTTTTACACCAGGGCAGCAGATCAGAAGAAAGCCAACCATACCAACCCTTGGTCTCTGACTTCTCAAGTTCCAAGACTTGTGAGAAAGAGAATTTCTGTTGTTTTAGCCTCCCACGGAGAGTTGGCAGAGTTCTTTTGATAGCGAATGCTGAGTGCTAAGTAGTGGCAAGGAGGAGAACGCTGGGGTTGAAAAGTCATCATTTTCAACTACAGGGATGTAGACTTAATCAATAAAGAACTATTTCCAAACATAAATCCAGTATGGATTTATTTTAGTGGGAAGCCGAATATTTTCATGGTATAACATAATATTACAGGCTGCTGCTATTTGAGAAAGGAGAATTGCAGAAAGAGAAATCAGAAAATGCCCTGAACAGGCGATTAAAATTAAAGCCATCCATGAGGGACAAATGACCATTTGTGCCTCCAAGAATGAGACAAACAAATAACGTTCTAGCCAAGAATAGATAATCCAGTATAATAATGAGAACAGGGCAGAGAGTTCAGAAATACAGGAGTCCGGTTTGACAGAGGAGGGGGAAGTTCAGCATTCTGCAGATGTCATAAATGACAGGGAAGGTCTGTGTGTTGTTTGAGACTGAAGGAGGCTGAGGGCTGTGACAAATGCAACTCCACACAGGAGGGAAAATGCTACAAAGGGAAGTAGCAGGCCACTTGGTGCTGATGGAACACAAATGATAAATTAAATAAAACATCATTATATCAATGTTAAACTTACCAAGGCAGGACCTGTACTATATTTACTATGTAAAATAGTGTTCCCGTTCCCAGTATATATGTCTAGAAGATTTAGAAGTAAAATGCTGTGACTATTTTTGTGTTCTTTTTCTATACTTTGATGTTTGCAACGTTGCTATAACTTAGACATTTTTTTTTCCAAATAGAACATTCCCTTGAAATGAATGGGAAACCTACTGCAGTATCAGCATTTTTGGGGGTTGCTTTCTTCTGCCATCTCTACCCTAACAGCAATCACAGGAGTACAGGGACATAATATGTCAGTGGATGCCACTCTGGTAGAAGATTTATCACACTAAGACACACGATCAACAGAAAAAAAAGATAATTAAAAAAATACCAATCCAATCTGTGTGCCTCTTGAATTTTGGTTGTCACTGTTTTGATTGCATGGGGGTAGACTGATGTACTAAGTGTTTTGGGGTTATTTGGATACTTATATGAAAAGGAAAGTGGAAACCATGGGGAAGAAAAGTAGCTCAAGAGGGTGCAGCTCTGAGGGAGAAGAAGGAGAAAGTTCTTCAATTAATAAAAAATATTTGAAACATAAACAAAAATGTAAAGGACCATTTCCCCAAATACAAACACAAGAAAGCATATTTATGACCTTAGCATAAAGAAACAGCAGAAATGAATCACCAAAAAATAAATAAATAAAATCTTGGCTAACTAGGTTACATTAAAAGTTTTAAATCCATCACAGAGCACTTTTAAGTTATCAGGAACCAACATGAAAGCTTTGTGGTAATCAATATCATAAAACATCCTCTTCTGAATACAAAAAATAAAACAGGTTCACATTTGAGTGATCTATCTGTACACAAGCATGTCCTTCTCGTTATGTGGAGGCAGAAGGGCCGACCTGCAGAACAGCTAAGAAAAACCAGGGCACACATGCACTCCTGTGCCCATGCTCATCCTCCCCTCCCCTTCCCCTCACCCTCCCCTCTCCTTACTCTTACCATCCCCTCACCTTCCCCTCATCCCCCTCATCTCCCCTCATTCTCCCCTCACCCTACCTCACCCTACCCTCTCCATTCCCTCACCCTCTCCTCATCACAGGCCAGGAAGGAGGGGGCAGAGAAGAAGGAAAGCACAGAAGTCTGGGAATTAGTTGAAATCACTACAAAGATTAGATTCAAACTAACTGTATAAAGATTACATATGAACCACACACAAAGGATAGAGAAGGGGTTTCTAAGTGATTTAAATGACCAGAACCCATATGTAAACAAGACATACGATTTAAAGAAATAGATATTATTCAAGGGGCAAGATGACTGAAGATGTCTGTAAATTATACCCATTATTTGGCATCACAAACACATGGAGTTGGAGAGAAAAATGATATCTTGATGCTTTGCTAGTGGAACCTTTAAAGCATGAGAGAAATAGTCTTGTGACACAAGCAAGAATGACAAAATTAGAGGTCTGAGAACCCTCCCTCCATGAACAAAACAAGCAAACAAAGCAAAACACTAATGTATCTGAACTTTCTGGACTATGATAAATGGATACCATTAAAGAAGGAAATGTAAAAAACACTACACTATGAGAAGACATTTCAAAGGGAATGAAAGCTCCCTAGAAAACTGGAAGGTCACATCGTGCTGAGTCAAATAAAGAAAGGTAAGCTCAGAATACAGCTTTAAGATGATAAGCATAAGGACCCCCCCACATCCCTGAGAGCCTTCCAGTGACTGGGGATGGCCACAGAGCTTCCCATCCTGGTGGGAGCCAAGCACCCCAGATTCCAGGTCTTCTCTTCCACCAAGGAGACCAGGAAACCAGTGGATCCAGATCCAGGTAAACAAGCCCTCCCACCTCCCATCCCCCCCCCCCCCCCTGCATCCCAGCATGCCTTCCAGTGACTGGGGAAGGCCACAGAGCTTTCCATCCTTAGCCATCTGGGAAATGCAAATCAAAACAACTCTGAGATACTGTTGTTAAAATGTTTAGGTTTATCCAGTAAAGAGACACAAACCATGACTCAACGATCCCACATGGAGTTTATTGGTAGACAGGGAGGGAAAGGGGGGTGAGAGGTAACTGACCTGTATAGAGCTGAGAGAGAGATATGAGAGAGAGAGAGAGAGAGAGAGAGAGAGAGACAGAGACAGAGACAGAGACAGAGAGAGATGAGAGTAAGAGAGAGTAAAAGAGTAAGAGAGCATAAGCAGGCAGGGGCCAGTCCTTTAAAGGGGTCCTTTGCACCTGCCTGGTTCTCAAGGAACTCTGGGCTGACCAGAGTGCTGCCTGAGTGCATCCTGCCAGGTAACAGGGCAGGCCAGTGTAATGCCTGAACCTTTCATTCCCACCTTTATTTATGATTAAAAAGAGATGGGGGTGTTAGACGTGGCAGGTTCGGGATCAAGGACATTCAGTTCTTAAGACTGCTTCCTGCTGACCTGGGGGTGTCGATAATTTTGGGGGGGAACCTGAGAAAGTTGGGGTTTTGCAACACTGGTTGTTCTATTGTAGTCCA
Organism: Mesocricetus auratus; assembly: GCF_017639785.1. Lineage (NCBI taxonomy): Eukaryota > Metazoa > Chordata > Mammalia > Rodentia > Cricetidae > Mesocricetus > Mesocricetus auratus. The sequence continues at coordinate 4,038,919 of NW_024429203.1, forward strand.
GGCTATATGGGACTCTCTGGAGCCTCTGTAGATCTGGCAAGATGTTAGCAGAGTAGAGGACAAAGTTAGGTTTAAAATTTTCTTTCTTAGGTTCTGTTATTTGGGGGGAAGATTGTAAGATGAGGGAGGGGTTCCCCAGGGGTCCCAAGATGAGGGAAGGGAGTCCCAGGACCAGGGAGAGGTTGAATAATATCTGGAGTGAATCTGACCTGTTTGAATGGATCCAACTTGGCTTCCTGAAACTTATAAGAATCCTTTGAGTTTGTGAAAACATAAGTATTAGATATATTAGTGTTAGAAAAGACTTGGCTGAAAGCATTAACATTTTTAAAACTGACAGATATTTTTAGTACAATGAAAAGCACCTTAATTTTGAGCTTGTAGTTATGATCATATATAGTGGTATAGTTGTTTAGCACTGTTGGAGTTAGATTAGTAGCTTATCAGAACTTTATTGATTAATGTTAAGACTGAAAAGTAGTATAATGAAAGACAAACCTGGAACATACTTTTTTTTAATGTCTCAACTTACTTTATTACATTACCATCTTACATAGCTAAACCTTAGAATACCTGTTCTTGAAATCTGTTTTATGACAGAGCTTTGCCTTGTCTGTTACTTTAAGTTGGCAAACTACCAGCTGTCAAAAGCATCAGAGTTCTTGAGAAGGATAAGATTTTACCCGAGGCTGGAGAATGAGAGACTTAGTAGCTGACTGCATGAACAGCCACCCCCAAGGGCCTCCACAGTTGTTGAAATCAGAGATTCCAAGAACACCTGCCTTTTGCTGATAGTATTGGGGACTTTTTAGGAAGGTTTTCTTACTGTTGACCCAAGCAACGTGGAGAAAGTCGATTCCAGTGTCCTCTTGTTCACAGCCTGAAGAGTCCTTTGAAGCAGTTGAGGTGAAGGGAAGGGTTGCTCAGTGGCCAGCATTGCCACTTTTGTGGGCAGAGTTTCTTGAGTGTCCACCAGTCTTCTTGGAGGAAATGGGGTGGTGCCAGCAGCTGGCCTGTCTCTCTGTTATAAAAAGCTTTTAAATAAAACATTTAAATGCTATGTTCTCTATATCTCTGAGTATTTGAGGACTGTTTGTCTGTTTGGTGTATCTTAGTAGACAATATTTATCTTTAGTGACTTGCCTTAAGCGCATAGATGGCTACAGAATAGAAGTAATAAAAGCTTTACTTTTGTAAACAGCTTACAGGAAGGACTGGGTGGTATAAATACTTTGTTAATTTGAAATAGACCCTTATAACTTTAAATGTTTATCATCACTTAAAAGATATAGCAATTTAGAAATATTTGATATTTAGTAGAGTTGAATTAAAGTTACCTTATTTTTTACACATACATATAGATACAGTAAACAGGATTGGGTAAAAGTGTTTGACCCAACCTTGTAGCAAACAGATTTAAAGAAACAGTCAGTGATGAGAAGGAAGATTTCTTTTAGATAGAACAGGGGACCCTGGAAAGGCACAGTATTCCATAAACAAGCCATGCACAACAGGGCCAGTGAAAGATGAAATTAGAGACAAAATAAAAGCGCAAAAGAGACAAAAAGTAAATGAACTGTTTCTGTCAGCAGGCTTGACCAGCAGAAGCTGGCTGGACCAAGTGGGCATGTCTACAGCTAGATCACACAGTAAACATGGCAGACTCAGTAAATACGTTTCCAAGCTAGGCTGCATGGCAGGCTGCATGGTTTAGATCGCCAAGATGGTGGCCTCTATAGGCACATTTCCGTCTGTCAGCAGAAGTGGCCTTTTTTCTCCACGAGTGAGGCAGAAAAATGTGTGACCACCGTGGGTCTAAGAAATGAATGAACAGCCAGTGCCAGGGTATAAAACCTGAGAAACCCCTCGTGGGTCTGAGCAGTAAAAAAAATCAGAAAACCTCAAACCTCATTTGTGGGGAAAAAATGAAAAACTCTCAGTGTCCTGAGCAGACGCTAAACCAGGATGAACAGGAGAGAGGCAAAACAGGACACTCCCAAGTGGAAGGCAGTTCTCACCCTGAGGCAGGTTAGTCATGATGGGAAGTGGCAGTGGCGGGAAGCCTCTGTGACCTGTGGGGAGTTTTTTTAGGTAGCTTTGAAAGCTAGAAGAATGAGATTTAGAGGAAGAAAGAATGTTGAAGAGAATGTTTAGCAGAGAGGTAGAGAAAAGCTTGAACACAGGGCAACTCCTTCCATCGAACAGATCACTGGCAGTGACTAGAGAGGTCCCGTAAAATATACTGAGAAGTGAATCTGGATGACTTAAGGCATAGAGGAATTGACTTTGTCAGTTTGTTACCCATGAGCCTAAAGGAAAGAAAATGGCAAGATCAACTCTTCAGAACTTGTCAGCCTGTGAGTCTAGCAGGGCGGAAAAGACCACCCAATAAAAGAAACCAGCATCTGAAAGGTGTAAAGCCACAGAAGGCTCAGAAAGGAGCCGAAAAATTACCAATAGGCCGTGCCCGCTGAAAACAAACCAAAAATGATTGTCAGATGATGGGGGTCAACCATGACCTTGAAGGCTGTGGTTGTGTGAGTTCCCCATATTTCCAAAAACACCATAAGGGTGGTGGATGCTCAATGGTCAGCCCTTAGGGTTTAGGGAAACGTTTACGCCAACTTAGAGGGGGTCCTTACCAAATCACAGCCAGTGTTGGATGTAAAATGTAGTGTTCCGGTCAATGGAAAGTGGGCCATGGTCTGATGTTGCAGGTTACCTGCATAGTCACCTGCCTAGTCGGCAGGTGGCCAGAGCTGCAGGGAGAGCCTGTCTGGGTCAGGGAACCAATGTTATTAAAATGTTTAGGTTTATCAAGTAACGATGCAACTCACTCAGCGATCCCACGTGGAGTTTATTGGTAGACAGGGCAGGAAAGGGGGGTAAGAGGTAACTATGCAGAGCTGAGAGAGAGATAAGATATGAGAGAGAGAGAGAGAGAGAGAGAGAGAGAGAGAGAGACAGACAGACACAGAGACAGAGACAGAGAGATAGAGAAAGATGAGAGTAAGAGAGAGTAAAAGAGTAAGAGAGCATAAGCAGGCAGGGGTCAGTCCTTTAAAAGGGTCCTTTGCACCTGTGTGGTTTCTCATAGAACTCTGGGCTGGCCAGAGTGTTACCTGAGTGCATCCTGCCAGGTAACAGGGCAGGCCAGTGTAATGCCTGAACCTTTCAGGTACCATCTCACTCCTGTCAGAATGGCTAAAATCAAAAACACCAACGACAATTTATGCTTGTGGGAGTGCCAACTTGTACAGCCACTTTGGAAATTAGTATGGAGATTCCTCAGAAAAATGGGAATAAACCTACCACAAGACCCAGCAACTCTACTCTTAGGCATATATCCAAAAGATGCCCATTCATACAACAAGGATGTCTGTTCCACTATGTTCATAGCAGCATTATTTGTAATAGCCAGAACTTGGAAGCAACCTAGATGCCCCTCAACCGAAGAGTGGATAGAGAAAATGTGGTACATTTACACAATGGAGGACTATTCAGCAGAAAAAAAACAATGGAATCCTGAAATTTGCAGGCAAATGGATGGCACTAGAAGAAACTATCCTGAGCGAGATAACCCAGTCACAAAAAGCAAAACATGGCATATACTCTCTCATATATGGATTTTAGACATAGATCTGGGGAGTGCCAGCCTACAATCCCATGGCCAGAGAGTCTGGGAAACAGGATCTTCATTCAGTGGCTGATGGAAGCAGAGGCAGACTCCACGGTTAAGCAGTGAGATGAACTCAAGAAATCCAGTGATAGAGAGGGAGGATTGATGACCAAAGGGGTTAAGACTGGGCTGGTTTAACCCCCAGAAACAGTTGACCTGACAAAGTTAGCTCTTGAATCCCAGACTGATGCCTGGGAATCCAGCATGGGGCTGAACAAGACCCACTGAATGTGGGTGTCAGTGAGGAGGCCTAGGTAATCTATTGAGCCTTGGGTAGTAGATCAATACTTATCCCGGGTATACAAATGGACTTTGGATTCCCATCCAACAATGAGAGATGCACTCTCACCCTGAACTCTTGGGGGAGAGTCTAGGCCCTGCCCTGGATGAAATGACAGACTATGAAAGCATCTGCTGCGCAGCCTGTGTCCGAGAAAGTGTGGAGGGTGTCGGGAATTGGCAACACAGAGACTCGTTCAACGGTGTAAAGAAAACTTTAAGCAGGCCCCAAAAAGGCTCAAGAAAACTTCCCAAGAAAGGCCTCCCTCCAGAAAAGCTTCTGCTCTCTCTCTACCCCTGGCTGGTTCTGCTCTGACACCAAAAACTGATCTGGGTGTGTCAGAAGAGGCAGTTAGTCTTTGGACAAGGTCGAGGTCAGGGCAGTTCCCATGGGCCAGCCCTTTTCAGGAACTTATTGCCCCAGGCATTGTATTGTTTTTAGTAAACATGTTTTTAGTAAACATTGTCTTACAGCTGCCTACTCCCAGACTGATGGGGAAGTGGGTCTCTGCCCAAGGTCTGGTGTCCCCACAATGGACACCCCTATGGAGGGCCTCACCCTCCCTGGGGAAATCAGGGGATATTGGGGGAGGGGTTGGTGAGAGGGCATGGGAGGAGGGGAGGGAAAGGGAGAAGGACCTGGAATTGACATGTGAAGCAACCTTGTTTCTAATTTAAATTTCAATTTAAAAATAAAAAAAAGATGATAAGCAGAGACAAACCTGCATGCTGAAGTAGATGAAAAAGTTATAAATTATATTAAATCAGAAATTATAAAAGCAAAAAATAATGAAAAGTATAGATTAAAAGATCTTGTTCAATTTGGGAAAGAAGTCAAAGAAAAAGACACAGAGGTCACAGAAATTAAGTAACTGTTTTTAACATTCTGTGTGTCCACGTAAATGTTAGACACAAATTAAAATTTAATGAAGTGTTTAACAGAGAGAGGGTTGAATATCAAGAAAGTTAAAATGACACAAAGAAGTGAAATAATAGCAATTGAAAAGTAATAGAAATAGAACATTTTCAGAAAAGCGATACTATCCTCACCATTAGAGTGAATAAAGAAAAGCTAATGAAAGAGAGGTTTTTGTGAGATCAAAACCATTTTCCACAATGAAAAGAAACAGCCTAATGTAGCAGGGGCTCCCTAAGGACCTTAGAACACTGAGGCAGAGTGGTCCTTCCTGAACACATGATACTAAAATTACTCAATTTCAAAGGTAAAGATGAATTCCCAGGGTTTCTGGGCATTAAGGTAAGCAACATACACACAATGGGATTAAGTTCACCCCTTTAAACCGAGGAGTAAATCAAAGAAACAACAGAGTGAAAGAAAATGTGAAGCAGGCACGTCGTCCAACCTTGCTGTCCTTCCTGTGTGTGGATTTTAACTACACAGCATTTAGGAAACACTGGGTCCTGGAGCCCATCCCTAGCAATCTACCAGGGCCTGAGCTTCATCTGAAATGGTGACAGGAATTTAAAGGACTGAAGAGTGGGCTATGGCATGTGTATGAGCACACATAAATTAAGAAAATAAATGTGAACAGCACTAACAAAACAAACAAACAAAACAGCTGGATATGCTGAGCAGATGACTAAGTGCTTGCCCTGAAAGAATGAGAACCTGACTCCAGTATCTAAGCAACAGCATAAAAGCCAGGTGCTGTGGCATACATCTGTAATGCCAGAACTGGGGGTGTAGAAACAGTCAGATCCATAGGTCTGGCCAACATGTCTAGCTCAGTAATGCACCCCAATTTCAATGAGAAGCTCTGTCTCAAAAAATAAGTGGGAAAGGAACTCAGGAAGATACCCAGAATTGATCTCTGATCTTCATACATGCACACATATATTTATATTATGAACAGAGAGAGAGAGAGAGAGAGGAAGAGAGAGAGATAGAGATAGATAGATAAATAGAGAAAGAGAGAGAGAGAGAGAGACTAGGTGGAAAGGAAACACGAACTGAAATTGGAGAATTAAACATGTGTAGTAATGATAAAACCCTATATGCCAGAATTCTCAATAAACATTTAAAGAAGCCATCAAATTTCAGTCATTGTTCTAAGCATATTTATTAGTAAAAATGAAAGATGAGTAAATTATAAATACCAGCAATTCCAGCCCCAAACTCTAGAGGAAAGAAATAACACATGCAGAAATAGGATATTAGGATGCTATCGAAATAGGTCATTTCTGATTTCAAATCAAGCAAATGAGTCTTCCTGCAATATCAAAGAAAACAGCAGCAACATTCTGAGATGGAAAATGGTCTAATACTTTCCATTTGCATGTTTGTTCACCAAATGACTGCAGCAGGAGACTGAGCGACACTTTGTCTGTTAAGAGCATTACTGTCTCTCTGCTTCTTATAGGAGGACTTTATCACTCACGATATTACTGCCAGACAAAGTAATGGCTCCTAAAATCAAAGAAAGTTGGATGATGACATGTTTTCCAGTACTAATTAATCGGCAAAAAGAGAAAAGATTCGAATCACTCAAGAAAGCCTTTCTTCTTGGCTGCATTTTTGCTCTTTCTAAGACAGCAGTGAGTTCCAACGACTTTTCCTTATGTGTGTAGAATGATCCACTTTTTTAAAGGAGAGACCCGTCAAAACTAACCCAGAAAAGAATGTAAATTAGAGAAGGCAAACACTTGTACAGATGCAAGGAGCACCATCCAGCTGTGGATCAAGGAAAATGGGACATGCATGACAGAGTGCAAGGAATGTATGTAGAGAAAGACAGAATTTGATACCCTTTGAAAAGGAAAGCCAGTACTTGAAGATGTTCATAAAGATGCACATTTCAACCTTGATCTTACAGAGAACTAGAAAGTGGGAAAGAATGGGAAAATGAGACCTCGTTCATATAATCTCCTCTGCAGATGCTTTTCATATGTTGTCTCACTTAACTGGCCTCTAAATAATCTAAGGGACAAGTTTTAGGGAACTAACTTTAGGAGAGTCATAGGACTGCAAAGCTGGTGATTGAGTGGAATTAATATAAATTCATATTTTCCTGAGTCCAAAGCAAAAATGCTCATTTCCCAAGGTGGTTCTTGTGTCCCTCAGACTCTCTCACTCACCGTCTAACCCTGATGGTCAGGGAGCCAGGTCTGCTCCAGGCCTGAAGGGTGGAGCGGTGAACCAGACAAACAAAGTTTGTTCTCACAGGGCACGCTGTATAATGGAAGAGGAAGACAGACAGACAGATGCACGAACAGAAAAGAGACAGATCAGAGTTTGACACGTGACAGGAAGGTAACTAAGCTGTGGGCGGCAGGGAGAGGGCAGGGGCTGCTTTGGTTTGGGTGGCTGAGCAGATGGTTCTCAGAGGACACGGTTCTGGGAACACTTCAGCAGGGAAAGAGCATGAGCATATGAGGAGCAGACTGGGGTTCTGGCGTGCTAGAAACAAGGACAAAGATTCAAAATGATGTCAGAGAGGCTCATGGCAGCCAGGCTGTGTGAAAACTTGGGGCTTTAGTGAAGAATGCAGGTTCAATTTTGAGGCTGCCACATATACTGTGAAGGTTCTAGGCTTGATGATAGTAAATCGTACTTTTCTTTTTTAAGTTAATTTTTATTTAAATTAAAAACAATCTTATTTTCCATATCAATCCTAGTCCCCCTCATCCTCACATTTTTCCCATCATCTCCAGATCCCACCCCCATCCTCTCCTCAGGGAGGATGAGGCCTCTTATGAGGGAATCATCAGAATCTGTCATATCATTTGGGGCAGGAGCTAGGCCCTCTCCTGTGTATCTAAGTTGAGAGAGTATCCCTCCATAGGGAATGGGCTCCCAAAAGCCCATTCATGTATACAAGGGATAAATACGGGTTCCACTGCTGGCAGCCCCATAGACTGTCCAGCTCCCCAATTGACACCCACATTTATGGGCCCTAGTTAGGTATATGCAGGAAGGTTCCACAGTTGTCAGTCTGGAGTCCACGAGCTCCCACTTGCTCAGGTCAGCTGTTTCTGTGGGTTTCCCCTTCATGGTCTTGACCGCTTTGCTCATCACTCTTTCCCCTCTACAACTGGATTCCAGGAGTTTGGCTCAGTGCTTAGCTGTGAATCTCTGCATCTGCTTCCATCAGCCACTGGATGAAGACAATGTGATGACATTTAAGGTAGTCATCAATTTCATTATAGGGGAAGGGCATTTAAGGTAGCCTCTCTACTATTGCTTAGACTCTTATTTGAGGTCATCCTTGTGGATTCCTGGAAATTTTCCTATTGCCAAGTTTCTCTCGTTAAGCCCATAATGGCTCTCTCTATCAAGGTACCTCTTTCCTTGCTCTGTGTCTCTGTTCTTCCCCTAACATGACTGGTGGGAGTGAAAACTTGTACAGCCACTTTGGAATTCGGTATGGCGCTTTCTCAGGAAAATAGAATGAATCTACTTCAAGATCCAGCAATTACACCCTTAGGCGTATACCCAAAGTATGCACATTCATACCACAAGGACATCTGTTCAAATATGTTCATAGCAGCATTATTTGTAATAGCCAGAACCTGGAAGCAACCTAAATATCCCTCAACCAAAGAACGGATAAAGAAAATATGACACATTTATACAATGGAATACTACTCAGAATAATAATAAAAAAAAACCCACAAAACCAAAAACCAAAACCAGAAAACAACATCTTGAAATTCGAAGGCAAATGGATGGATGGATGGATGGAACTAGGAGAAACCATCCTGAGTGAGGTAACCCAGTTACAGAAAGATAAACTTGGTATGTACTCACACATAAGTGGATATTAGACATAGAGCAAAGGATAACCAGCCTACAATCTGCAACTCCAGAGAAGCTAGGAAACAAGGAGGACCCTAAGAAAGACATGCATTGTACCCTGGAGAAGGGGAAAGGGACAAGAGCTCCTGAGTAATTGGGAGCATGAGGGGGGAGGAGAACACAAGGGGTCAATAAACCCTACTTTTCAATCTGATGCTGGAAATCAGACATTGTACCTTTTAAAAATCATACCATTGTCCCCCCCCAAAGAGGATCTTCTGGAATAGCAAAGGGTAAAACCATTGGCAAATCAAAGCTTCAGTTAAATTATTTGAAAATGAAATTATTACCATAGATTCCAAGTTCTGTAAAGAAGTCTCAAACCACACACACACACACACACACACACACACACACACACACACACACACACACGGGAGTGTGCACACACATGCACACATGCGTGTAGAAAGATTCATAGCTCTGATGGATTAGTCCCTCGCTGTCAAAATGATCCTGTATTACGTTAGGACTTGAACAAGATAACCAGATATGGAATCTCTTGCCTTTACTTGTTTTTCCTTTATTTTAGAGGCAAGATGCTTCACAGTTAGGTGCTTTGTGTAGCTGTAGGGTGGTTATTAGAACCAGGTGCCCTTTTTTCTCAGTGTGGTGATTTCTATTGTGTCTAATTTGGATTATCTCACTGTTGGCACCTGTAGTGAGAGATCTAACTACCACCTGTGGTGCTGACCACACCGTTTGGGCGTGGTCACAGGTGTATATGGGAGGTAGGGATTTAGAGCGGCTCAACAGGAGCCTGTGCTCTCTCTTGTGCCTGGTCAGGCCACAGGAAACAGCTTGGGAGGATCCTTGGAGCTAGAACCTGTGGTAACTTCTTGTGCAGGTGTAATCTCTCCGAATAAATCCAGGACATCGAACTTACAGTCCCCTGTAAAAAATTCAAGTGAGGGGCTCAGATGATAATTGCTAGGAACACAGCGAAAGAAATGAAGAGAGGACAAGAGCCTAGTTAGGGTAGAGAGACAAAGGCATGTAAAAAATTAGTGAAGTTTAAGAGTGCTGTTATGATTTGGATGACAGATGTGCTCTAATGCTGTTAGGTTGGAGGCTGGTCAGCAGTCTTCAGAGACTTTTGGGAAGTGGCTGGCTCAAGGGGAGCTTAGACTTCATCAGTGGTTTAGTTAATGAATGTGTTCATAGACCAGTATGTGATGCGAAGGTGGCAGAAAAGTTGAGAGGTGGGGCTTAGGTGGAAAAAGTAGGTGATGGGGGAACGCTCTTTAGGATGCCTGTCTTTCGTCTCTTTTATCTTCCTGACTTCCATGAGATGAGCAATTCCCAGGGTGATATGTTTCTGAAGCTATGGATGTTGTGTTGTATCACAGGCTTACAGCAGTGACTCAGTTGGTCATGGGCTAATACCTCTGCCCCCATGATCCAAAAGCATCACTATTTCAACATATTCATTTTCTCAGGTCTTGACAACAAAAAGCTTGCTAACTAAAACATCAATTGCACACCATAGTCTGGTAAGTATGTTAGGGATGCTGTCAGATCTAGCCGTTACTTGAATCCATTTCTGTAGCTCTCATCCCTGATTTTCAGAGGAAGAAATCTATGGTAAGAGAAACTAGGTCACTTGCCCAGCTACAGAGGAAGGAGCCAGTTAGATATATTTCTTTCCCTGTGACCTATTCAAACTCATGCTAATGTTTTGACCTTTCATTCTGGGAGCAGCATTTGTATCTGGATTTGCTCTTTCATTTATGCTGGGTATAAAACTGAAAGCTTCATGTGTTCAGTTTGAATGCATGATTGATAAACTGAGTCACCAATGATACAGTGTTGCAGTAAGGAAAGAAATAGAAGCACATGCCCTTGGTTTCATTTAACCTGGAGCAAGTTCAGATTTCAATTCTTTACTCCATGCTGCCTGTATCTTCCATCCTACGTCTGAAATTATTTTTCTATGACTATCCCCATATACCTGTGTATATCTCTTTGTTGTGGGACTTTGTGTGTCTGTCTGTTGTAGGACTGTATGTGTCTTTCTATGTATCTCTGTACATGTGTCTCTCTGTATTTATTGAACAGCACAGACAGCATTACATAGGGAAGAAATGGTATACTTTTAACAGATTTTACAAGACATTAAGTCACTGACTCCAACTGACCCCAACTAACTCAAGCAACAAACAGTTTTGCAGACATCATTGTTTATCAAGCAATATCTAAATGTCGTGGTGATCATTATCCATAACTGTTGTATTCAACATTCCTGGTAGATTCATTTTATCAAATTGTTTTCAACTTCGATATTTGCTCCTTTCAGCAAATGAGTATTAGACAACGTGCACTACATGGGTCAGGAGCATGAAAGAACACATAATCTAAAATTATATCTGTGCATTGCTTTAGGCTGTAAACATTGATTATGGATAAAACAGGCAAGTAAGGTTTCTTGGTACACTGTTCTCTTAAAAGCACGTTGAACACACAGTAGGATAACAGTCTTAGGTCTTAAGTGACCTCATTGTAAAAAGCCCCAGTTTCTCAAGCGGTAGGAGACATTTTCATAATATTGCATTGTCACAGCTTCAAATTATGGTAGTTATTTTCTAACCAAAGAAAAATATCAATGGACTCAGCTTGAAAGTTAGAACTGATGTTACATATTTTAAGATGGTGAGATGAACATTACTTCATTAAAGAAATGAAACAGAAAGATGTGGAATCTTATTAGGTAAAGGCACTTTCCTCAAGCCTGGACCCCACAAAACAGAAGGAAAAAAATGACTGCCCTCTGACCATCACAAGCTTATAGTGGCATGTATACCACCCCACATGCACACAAAATAAATACACATAAAAATGGTTTATTGCTATATTGGTTTGACTGGAAGTACAGATCAAGGCTGGACAAGGGTACTGAGGGGACCCATTTCCTGCTGCTTCTGTATTCTAAGGTCACAGACTATCTGCATCCTATTAAAACATGGCCATTGGCTATCAGACCACTTTCCTGGACTGGCATGTGGGTGTTTTTTTTATCTCCACTTAAGCATAAATTTGTCTCTTCTGACAAGTTGCTGAGAAATCTCCTATACTTCTGGAACAAAGCCATCTAAGCTAACCAGAATTAATCATTTGAATATTGCAGACAGCAAGCTAATAAGTTAAGCATTGCAGACAGCAAGCTATAGTTGTTTTATTGATGCCCTTTTGGTTGTGCTTTTTTGTTGTAGTTTCTTTGTTGTTTTGTTGGTTTTGTTGAAGTAGAGCTTTGCTGCGTACCTCAGTCTGGTCTCTAACTCTTCTCTTCCTGCCTCACCTTCCTGAGTTCTGGGACTGCAGAATGAACAGCCCCTCTCATGGTTTGCTTTCCATTCCTGTAATCAACACCATGGTCAAAACCAGCTTGGAGAAGAAAGGATTTACTTGGCTTATACTTCCCATCATCATTCAGCATTAGGGGAAGTTGTGGCAGAAACTGAAGCAGGGACCATGGAGGAGTGCTTCTTACTGGCTTGCTCCTCATGGCTTGCTCATCTTGCATTTTTATACAACCCAGAATCACCAGCTCAGCAGTGCCCACAATAAAATAGGCCCTCCCACATCAATCACTAATCAAAAAATGTTCCACAAATTTGCCAATAGGCTAATCTTTTGGAGGCAATGTTTTCACTTGAGGCTCCCTGATCCCAAAGGACTTTGGCTCATGTTGGGATGATAAAAAGTTAACAAGCACAGACCTGCATGCCTAATTTAGCATTGCAGGATATTTGATCACACTATGAAAAGATGTGTCTCTGTCCTTCCTTGCCTGCCTAAGGCACTTTCTGATTGGTTTAATAAAGAGCTGAACAGTCAATGGCTAAGAAGGAGAGGATAGGCAGGACTTCTAGGCAGAGATAGGAACTCTGGAAAGAATCTGAGGCACATTTGCCAGCAGATGCAGAGGAATTTTGATGTATGGTGCTGAGGAGAGATAACAAACCACATGACGGAGAATATAGGCAGGTTAATTTAAGTTATAAGAGCTAGTTGGGTACAAGCCTAAGCTATGGCAAAGCTTTCATAATTAGTAATGAATCTCTGTGTCATAATTCAGGAGCTGGCAGTCCAAAGGATGATTTGTTACAATTTAGGAACAATTTTCAAATAGATTTAAAACTGCAGAATTTTTCTCTTTTATGGATAGGTTTGAAATTAATTTTATTTCTGGTTTTTTATTTTAAAGCATTTTGCCTATTTTTGTACAAAGACATACTATAACAAATTTTGTTTTAGAGGAGGTTGAATAAACACACTTAGAAAGTGCAACCAGTTGGGCCAGTTTCTCTAGGTTTTTAAAAATGTAGTTCCAGATACAATGTTTTGAAATGATTTGAGTACTGTATTTTAGCTGGGATGTAGAAAATGTACACATGTCTTCACGGGTTGCAGTGTGATAATTCAATAAATGACTATGGTTTAATGACCAAATCAAGGTCATCAGTATCTTGGTGTCGTTGTTGTAAGAAGCTCTGTATATTCTTTCTTTTTGCCATTTGTTAAATATTTAATAGAGTCTGATGAATTATGCACACCCTACTTATTGTGCCAGAGAATAACAGAGGCAGTTCCTGCTATCCGCAGTTGCAGCATCTACAGTCCACCCCCACCTTGAAACTCTACATTCTGTAGCCTCCAGTGACCACTAACTACTCTATGGGTCAGAATACTTTTAATTCCTTTCAAAGAATTTCTTATTTTTTTTAATTAATACAGTTTGGGGAGCTTGTATTTTGCTACAAAATGATTTATTTTTTCCAAATTGGATGAATATGTTACCAAAAATAGTGTTAATTAGAAATTATTTCACTTGTCTCCAAATGATTTATCAAATTACTCATTGCTGTATTATTTGGGTCAAATTATTCATTTTTTAACCATTTTACTCATTACTATAATTTCTTGCAGTGGACATCTTTTTTTCTTATGAGCATTTCTAAGAATTAGGCAGTTCTCCTTTTCAGCTAAGCTCCCCTAGATATATAAATATTTATTTTATACGTTTCAAAAATTGGTTTTTTTGTGTTAGTTTCCCATCTCTCACTTTCATTAAAAGTTACCCTTATATTTTCAGGAGAATTGTGACAGGATTAGATTTATTATTTTAAGATAATAAATGGATTTAAATCTATGAACAGACTCTTTAAACTCAATTACTCACATTATGTGCATTTTTATGACTTGTTTTTGCCTTTTGTGGTTTTTCATTTGTCCCCAAATTCTAGCATATTTCTAAAATCATTTCATCTTGAGGGAATTAAATTACATCATTTTAAATAAATTCTAGGAGCATATTTCATATTCTGTTAAATAAATACATATTTATTGTTAACATTATTGGATTGAGTAGTTTGTAATTTCTCATGGACTCAGAATCTGTTTGAAGGATGCAGTGTTAGGAATAATATACTTACATTAATGAGCCTGCTGTTTGAGCAGAGCATTGAAATCACATGCAGGCTTCGAAACCCAGCCAGCCATTGCTACAGTCCTGATTTGCCTTGCTTTGACTAGGAAAAGTTCCCCACATCCATACAACATTTTGGAGTTTATGGACCATTATTGAATAAACATATACATGTAATGGCTGCAGTAATGAAGGGGAAATATTGTACATCAGCCTGGAACAAACCAAATGTTCCACAATAGCAGCAACACTTTCAAAAATTAAAAATGCTTTATTCAGTATATTTTGATCGTAGTCCTATCCCTCCTCCAACTTCTTCCAGATTAGACACAGTACTCCTAAACTTTAAAAGATAGGCATGTGTGTGTAATACAATTCCTTAGTCCATGATTCATTCTTCCTAATTGCTCCAGTGTCAGAGTTTGCTGTATATGTTTCCTATAATGTAAACCTTACTTTTTCATCAAAGCAAATTGAACTTTCTCATTTTGGGGGAAATAATCTTGAATTCTTTTTCTGTTTATAGTACTATTGCTTGTGGTCATGTCATCTTCTTTTCCAAACACATATGCCATTCTGGGCTACATGCTACGGACATAAAGATTTTAAGGACAGCATGTGGTCCTTTGTCAAGGAATTTTTCCCCATCTACAATTACCATCACATAATGTGTTTTGTTAATGTACATTTCTCTTTTACCTTTTCTGTTCTCCATTTGAACTATCTCTTACTTCCACAAGTATTTTGAGATTCATAATTCCTTGGAGATGACCTTTATTCTTAAGGAAGTTCCTGCACATAATATTTATGAGTAACAAATGACATTTAGAAAACATTATTTATTCAGATGTTGCATTGGAAGACTGAGAATTTTTTCCTTTTTTAAAATTTAAATTAGAAACAAGCTTTATTTACATGTCAATCCCAGTTCCCAATCCCTCCCCTCCTCCCCTGCCCACCAGCACACCCTATCCTATCCCCTTTCTGCTTCCCAGGGAGGGTAAGGCCTTCCATGAGGGATCTTCAAAGTCTGCCATATAATTTGAAGCAGGGCTTAGGACCTCCCTCTTGTGTCTAGGCTGAGAGAGTATCCTTCTGTGTGGAATGGGCTCCCAAAGTCCATAGGGATAGATACTGATCCACTACTAGAGGCCCCATAGATTGCCCAGGCCTTCTAACTGACACCCATGTTCAGGAGGGACCCCAGCTATCAGTCTGGGGTCCATGATCTCCCCCTTGGTCAGGCCATCTGTTTTTGTGGGTTTCCTCAGTCTGCTCATTACTCCTCCCCCTCTGGAACTGGATTCCAGGAGTTTGGCCTAGTGTTTAGCTGTGGATCTCTGCTTCTGCTTCCATCAGCTACTGGATGAAGGCTCTAGGATGGCATAAAAGGTAGTCACCAATATCATTATTAGGGAAGGGAATGTAAGGTAACCTCTCTGCTACTTCCTAGATTGTTAGTTGGTGTCATCTTTATAGATCTCTGTACATTCCCCTAGTGCCAGATTTTCTTTAAACCTGTAATTGCTTCCTCTATTATGGTATCTCTTTTCTTGCTTCCCTGACTCAATCTTCCTGCTCCCTCCTGTCTTCCTCTCCCCTTCTCTTCTCCCCTTCTTTTTCTCCTAACTCCCTCTAACCTCCCCCATGTTCCCAATTTTCTCAGGAGATCTTGTTCCTTTCCCTTTCTCTGGGGAACTATGTATGTCTCTCTTAGGGTCCTCCTTGTTTCCTAGCTTCTCTGGAGGTGTGGATTGTAGGCTGGTAATCCTGTGCTCTATATCTAAAATCTATATATGAGTGAGTACATACCATGCTTGTCTTTTTGTAAGTGGGTTACCTCATTCAGGATTGTTTCTTCTAGTTCCATCCATTTGTCTGCAAAATTCAAGATTCCATTGGTTTTTTCCACTGAGTAGTACTCCATTGTGTAAATGTACCACATTTGCTTTATTTATTCTTCAGTTGAGGGACATCTAGGTTCTGGGTATTATAAATAATGCTGCTATGAACATGGTTGAACAGATGTCCTTGTTGCATGATTTTGCAGGAAGACTGGGAAATTTTTAGGCAAACATTAAAATGAAGAATAAAGAGCCAACAATTCTCACCAGCATCTTTGCTGTGGCTCAGAATCCCTGGATGTTTTCATCCAGTATTGGTGTGCTCATTTTTCTGTTGCAGGGAGCCATTATTTTAAAGTAGTGAGATGATGTTCCTTAACATTCCAAAATTCTGCTTAGCCATGTAACTTCAGGAACTTTAAGGCTATATGTTTACTTCTTTCTCCACCCCACCCAGTCCCTTCCTTCGTTGTTTTTTCTTTTGTTTCTCACAATCTTGTGATAAGGACTTTCAGTGCATGTTCATTCTCGCTCCGTACAGTTCCAGCCACTGTCATAGAATTATCTATTTCTCTGTGGAATCTCCATTCTTTTCGTGGAAAATGTTTCAGAAATTAAGATATACTCACTGCTAATGAAGAGTATATCCAACATATCTACAGGTCATGCCCATTGAAGTAGAATAACATAGAAAAGATCAAGTATTAGATACTGATTTATTGGTTTATTTAGAGATTTACTTAAAGCACAGTATGAGGTCACTTTACTACCTAGGACAGAAGGACCCAGATAAATAACTAAACACAGTAGGTTGTTTCCTTAGCAACCTGCACACAAAAGCTAACAAAGATCCCCAAAACCCCACACTGTGGACCATAACATAACATAGCACCCCACATTAACTGCCATGTGCACTTCTGGGAAATCTAGCTTGCTTATTTTCTTGCTTGCCCACCTTGTAGTTTTATGATATAAAATGAGAATGCAAACTGGACTGGACAGAAGTTTTCAGGAACTCTCCTGGTCCACTTGTGAATATGTCTTCCCTCTGCCACACTCATTGGCGTGGTAGTGCTTATTTCAAGAGAGAAGCCTGCAACATCATAACCAGGCAAATAATTCCATATTTTTTGTTGTTTGGCTGACATCTTCTGTTATGCCAGTTAAAGAGCTGGTTTACTCAGCTACTAAATTGTTTAACATAATTACTTTTTTGATTCTTTCAATATCACCCCAATTCTACTCACCTCCCAGTCCCCCTACATATTCCCCTCACCCCTGCAGTGACCCCCACAAAAGAATATTTTAAAAAATCAAAACAAAACAAAGCAAGCAATCAAGCAAACAATCAAAAACAAGGGCAAACAAAAACACATAAAAACTACTTCTCCATCTTTCTTGCCTTTCCAACAGTTCTTCATTTGTCCTGGTAGCACTGGAAGAGGTATGTCACATAGAAAGTCCTTTTGTTCAATCAGCTTTATTTGTAAATGCTCATTGAATTTAGTCACTGGTCTGGTTCAAGGCCTCTGGTTTTTGGTACACCATCATTACTGGATCCTCACCAGAACTGTGGGATATTCTGTGGCTGTCCCAAATCATGGAAATCCTACAGGTATCATTTCACAGGACTAGTTCCTGCAGGTATCATTTCATAGGACCTTCAGGAGTAGGTCCTACATGAGGTAGATGTTAGAGTATGCCAACCCCCAGGGGTGGCTGTGGGACTCAGTGGTAGTTGAGCTGGTCTGTCCAGGCCACTGAGGCCACCCAGGTAAGATGAGGATTGGAGCCAGCTCCCCTAACCCTATACCATCAAGTTCAGATCTCCCAAGTAAAGGAGCCATCTCTACCATGAGGGTCAAAGCCAGCTCTCTTACTGCCGTGTCCAGCTTTCCCAGGGTCAACAAAAGACGGAGGCGACTCAGCATGGCCCTCTAATTTCATCATATGTGGTTCCTGTGGTTCACTATAGTAATGTGGGCCACAGACATCAATACAGACGCTAACTGCAGCTGGACAATGGGCCCAAACATGGTCCTCTGTAGCAGCTCTGGTCTAGATGACAACCTGGCTCCAGGTGGAAGACTGGCCTCTCAGATCAGGATGGCTGTAGCAGTGATGTGCCTCCAGACACCAACATGACCACAGGTTGAGGATTAAAGTCTAGCACACACCAGGTTGTGGTACATGCCTTTAATCTTTGCACTTGGGAAACAGAAGCAGGTTTATCTCTTGTTTTAAGGCCAACCTAGTCTACATGGCAAGTTCCAAGACAGCCAGGGAATACAGAGAGACCATCTTGAAAGAAAAATTCTATCACACATATATAGTAGCTATCTTAGTTAGGGTTTCTGTTTCTGTGAAGAAAAACCATGACCATGGTAACTCTTATAAAGGTAAATATTAATTGAGATGGCTTGAAGTTCAGAGGCTCAGACCATTAGCATCCTGGTAAGACAAGCTGGTATGCAGGCAGACCTGGTGATGGAGAACTAGCTGAGAGTCTTACAGTTTGCAGGCAATAGGAAGTGGTCTGAAATACTGGAAGGTATCTTGAGCATATATGAGACCTCAAAGCACACCCCCACAGGGACACACTTCCTCCAACAAGACTATACTTATTCCACAAGACCAGACCTCCTCATGGTGCCACTCTATTTAGGGGCCATTTTCTTTCAAAGCAACGTAGTCATGTTATGATTATTCACCTATACCCCTGTGGGAATCAGCTATAAGTCAAAGAGCAGTGCTTTCATGTATGCTTGTTTGTTTTGGACCGTCTAGACTCTAGTCATTTCAAATAAATTACAAAGTTAATTATTTAAGAACTTTCCACCCTCTTCCTTTACTCAGATTGTTTCATTTACCTGTAATATGATTAGATGGTTTTGTCATTATTTTCATCCAATCTCAGGATGCCATTGCTGAAAATGATTTTTATTTTGTTCATTAATGTCACTGTTTCTTCTCTGAAGGTTTATGGCTTTTAACAAATACTCATTACATCCTCACACGGCTTAATTTTGCTGTCCTAAAATATATACTGTGTTTGAACTCTTCTACCCTTCCTGCCCTTTCCATAACTGTAGAAACCACTGACAATTTCACTGCCATTATAATGTTGCCTTATACAAACCATCACATCATTTAAATATCAAGACATATAGACATACATTTAGTATCTTTCATTTATAAATATAGATTTAAGAATAACCTGCGTCTTTTATTTTTGGTTGTGAGCCTAGTGGAGGAAGTGGCGATAGGGTGGGAGGCTGGAGGGATCGTGGGGGATGCGGGAGGAGAGGAGGGAGAAGGAACTGGGATTGACATGTGAAACAAGCTATTTAAAATTAAAATAATAAGAAGAAATTAAAAAGAATAACCTGTGTCTTTTGCAGTTTGAAAAAGACTATTTCCTTTTAATTGTTTAATAATAATCCCTTGGGAAGATGTAACAACTTGTTTCTATTATCTATTAAGGACACTAAAAACTTTGGGTCTTTCAGTCTTGGGTAATTTTGGGCAATACTTCTAGCAGCATTTCTGTGAAGACTGTGGACCTCTGCTCTGAAATCCTTTTCATAAATATTTAAAACTATACCTGATTGTATTCTGCAGTTATGTTTACCTTTATAAGAAACTGCCTAACTGGCTACCAAAACAACCATCTTCCTGTGTCTCTACTAACAGGAAATCAGCTCTCTTGCACAGAATTCAAATTAAATTCCAAGAGTCAAGTTTTCTCTTAACTGAGTGGCATCTTGTTGTGTTTCCTTAATTGATTAATAAAGTTATTATATTCTTTATCATAAAACCTTCAAATAAAAATATCACACACCAAAATCAACAACAAAGTCTACACATTGGATTGCTCTTTGAGATTATGATATAATTACATAATTTATCCTTTTCCTTTCTTCCCTCCAAATGAATCCTTACTCTTTCAAATTCATATCCAATTTTTTCATGAATTATTGTTACATGAACATATTTAGACGAATATACATATACACATTCCTAATATAACCTGATCAGTCTGTATAAAGTTAATGCTATTTATGGTTTCAGGTCTGGCTACTTGGTATTGTAATAAAAATTGGTATACTCTTCCCTGGGGAAGACTATTTCTCTCACTTCCAGCAATCCTTAGTTGCTTGTAGTTATTTGTGTAGGGTTTAGGTTTTATGGCCTTTTCCCAATCCACTTTGGCATGTCTATCCATCTCCAAAACCAAAACAAGAAAAAAATCCACTGCTGATGTAAACTTTGAATAGCATTTCAATGTACAAATTCAAAATACAAAGATCAACAGATTTTAAATACACCAATAATGAACTTGATTAAAAAGAAATTAGGAAAAATATTCCATTAACAAGATCACAAAATGTGTACATAGAAATAAACCTAACAAAACAAGTGAAAGAACTCTACAGCAAAAACTTTAGACATTGAAGAGGATAGTATATGATAGAATTTCCATGCTCTTGGATTGCAAAATTAATATTATGGAAAAAGCTGTATTTCTAAAACTAATCTAGAAATCCAGTATAATCAACATCAAATCAAAATTTGAATGTCACTATTCACAGAGCTGAAAAAAGCAATTAAAAATATGTACTGAAATAGAAAAGACCACAAACATAAAAATCAGTTTCTGGCAGAGAAGAACACTGCTAAAGTATCACAAAAGCTAATTTCTAACTATACAACAGAACCCTAGTGACAAAGAAATCATAGATTTATCAAATTTGAAGACCAGAAGAGAGGACCCCCCCAAATCAAAACCACACAGATAAGGCCACTTAACATTCCACAAAATTGTCAAAAGTATATATACTTTAAAGATATATGGAAGGTCTTCTCAACAGAGTACCTTTGTGTGCTGGTTAAGAGTCAAGTTCCATGGCATATCTCTCATTTGTATCTTGGGCAGAGGAGAGGTATTATTTTCTCTAGATGGCTGTCTTATTGTCAAGTTCCTTGGCCACGCTTTATATGCTCACATTTTTGTACTTAGCCTTCTCTGCTCTGTCAATGTTTGTTTTTCACTTACCTAAGTTCTTTTCTTCCAGAAATACCTGTCATTGACAGAGAACAATGGCACTTTTCTAACCAACAATGGTGCTTATCTAATCAATTAGGCAGTGTAGGCTGAGCGGAAGAAGAAGGGTGATGGCACTGGTGGTTACCGGATGTCCATTCATGAGAAAAGTTCACTGTCGGTGCCAATCTGGCAGGCCGTTCACTGCTAGAGATACTGTAGGGTGATAGTGCATGGCTAATGGCACCTGTGGCCCTAATGGGCCTCAGCAACAACCACAGCGTCGGCCATGTATCTGGATCCATTACTGCACTCTGCTAATGTGGAGAGCAAATGCTATTGAGTTGGAGCATCTCATGCAGTGATACAGCAGTCTTTGTCCTTTCCCTTCCAGCTGCTCAGACTCAGCTTCTAATCTGCCACGTTACTGCAACCAGACACTGCTTTCCCTTTCCTTCCTAACACCTGAGTGCTTGCTTATATTTCCAACTTAAGTCAAATTTACTCGGTTATACCTGAAAGCTTCTGATAGTATCTGAAAAGACAGACAAGTTTGGAGCCCTTTGTAGCTTCTCTTCTTGATTGTCATTCTGTCCCCAGCAAGAAAGTTATTCAGATGTAGTTTGCATTATTACTTCAACTTACCGAGACCTCTTTCTCAAGACATTCGATATTCCCAGACTGGGTTTCCAATCGTTACACTCTCATTTTGGTCAGCTTTAACTTTTATTTCTTTCTGTCATTTCTCCTGAATTATAGCACACTTTATTCAAACTGACCACTATATCCTAATTCAAGATTCCCAATCTCAAATTTTATCTACTGGTGGAATTTAAATTCAGGCATACGACCTGCCTGGGCTTCCTCATATCATCTAATTCTGCATGTGTTTATCTTCAAAGTTCATCTCTACTTGTGTAATGGTCCCATGTTCCCAGTTCTCAAAATTTTGGTTTATTCATTAAAGAAATTCACTTCCAAGTCTTTAAAATGGATCTAGTATTTGCCAAAAGTCAGATTCTGTGGCTTGCTCTTTCCTTGATGATTATAAAGAGGCTTTTCCCTTTCTTCTTGCAATATAGTAACTATGGATACCAAAGTCCTTGACTGCAGCTACCCTTGCGGTAGTCCCTTCCTTGCACACTGCTGAGCAAAGAAAGCTCTGTCTACTTCATCTAAGGAAGATGTGGGAGTTGCAGTCTCTGATGCTCCTTAACAGGAAAGAACTTTGGAGTGGGCCATCAGTATCTCACTGCTTCAAGATAAAAATCTCTTGGCCACAGAGAAATAGTCTCCTCCATTAAGCGAAAGCAGGGATGCTAGGCAAAGATGTGGGTTGAGAATTTTATGTTCTTTAGTCTTCAGGCAAACACTTATTTACTTTCCCTTGAGTAAGATCAATATGACAATCTCTTTTACAGTCGAATTCCCTTCTTTTTATGCTCTTTTAATTAGTGAAATGCTTCCCCCAGCCTAACAATATGTTGACTCTAAGTCTTGGTTTTGTCTTTATTAACCAGTCGTCATAATTTCCTGAGTAGGGATGAAAGCCCAACTGGGAACTGAATTCTTGAAGGCTAGCCAAATGCTGTCGTATAATGGCAAGAAGTATTTGAGTAGAAACATAGGATTAATTTTTTACAAATATGTCATCATCATGTTAAAAACTTCAGAAAATATCCACAGAGACATGGAGAGATGGCTGAGTAGTACAGTTTCTACTACTCTCACAAAGGATCCGAATTGGCTTCCCAACACCCCCATGAAGCAGTTCACAAATATGTCATCATCATGTTAAAAACTTCAGAAAATATCCACAGAGACATGGAGAGATGGCTGAGTAGTACAGTTTCTACTACTCTCACAAAGGATCCGAATTGGCTTCCCAACACCCCCATGAAGCAGTGCACAAATATGTCATCATCATGTTAAAAACTTCAGAAAATATCCACAGAGACATGGAGAGATGGCTGAGTAGTACAGTTTCTACTACTCTCACAAAGGATCCGAATTGGCTTCCCAACACCCCCATGAAGCAGTTCACAAAAGCTGCTATTCCAGTTCCAGAGGATCTAGCGCCTCTTTTTTCCTTTACAGGCACCACAAGTATATATACAAGCTCCTACATAGGACACCCACACATGTGCATTATTCAAAAATAAAAATGAATTCTCCTTTTCTGTTGACAGACAGGGAAGCTTCACATACAGACAGCTGTGACCCCATGCCCATCACCTGTGCAAGTCTAAACCAGCACGGAGAAGGGAGTTGGGCATGGGCTCCCACCCCGTCCCCTCCCTGGCTAGGAGTTATTGCCAGTTCTTAGCTGCAGGGAGGGGAAGGGGAAGCTTTCTCTAAAAGGATAGGATCAAATAGGTCAACCATGCTTCAGTGGAAAAGCACACATTCAAGATGATTTGGGCTTCACAAATGGGCCTTGATAGAAAACAAAAACAAAGACGTGAAACAAAGGGCTCAAAATTGCGTGGGAAGGAAGGGAAGGTGGATCCGTGAAGATGGAAAATGGGTGGACACAAGAGGGGTGGGAAGAGGGGTGGGAGAGATAACTGTGTTTGGAATGTAAAATGAAATAAAAATTAAAAAGTGGAAAAAGAATAAACAAAAATTTTCTTTGACTATAAAAAATCTAAAAATGACAAATTATGGAAGATTGTAGCTAGCATATGTCTGCAATAATTTTGTTTCGTAATTAAATTCACAATACACAATATCAATGAACTGCAATGTCTGAGATCTGCATGAAGGTCCAATCATATAAAGCATTTTCTTGGTTCTCTGAAGTCTGAAACACTGTTGAAGCTATGTGAGCAGAAACAGAATGATCAATAGTAACTTAGAAATTATAAAGTGAGAAATAAAATACATGTCTCTAGAATCTTCCCTTAATTCGTAAAGATTAGCACATAATTTAAAGGGATTCTTAAATCAATTTTATAGACTACAGAGGTATAATTTTCACATAAAAATGTACCCACCCAAAGTGCAGCTTGAAAATGTGGTCAGTGCATACAGCCAGCCATGCAGCCATCAGCATTATTGAATTTAGTAATACTTCAGCTACACTTCAGAAGTTCTGTAGTCACCCCTTGACAGGCAATCAAACCACCCACTAGCAAGCACTGGTGTGCTTCCTCACTCCAGTTTTACCTTTCATAGAATACCATATAAATAGAATCAAATGAATTACTCGTTTTTGTGCTTGGTTTCTTCCATGCAGAGCGTCACCTGGATTCCTCTGTGGTTGAGTATATCTGTTTACTCTTTTTATTGCTGAATAGTTCACTGCACAGAGCGCTGTGCTCATCTGGTCATTCCCGAGCCTCTGTCCTACCCCGTTGGAGTAATGTTGCCATCAACATTAGCTTGAGGTTCTTTGGAAGAAGCGGGTTTACATATCCCTGGGGTAATGGAATAATTGGGCAATGAGACATTTATTTTTAACTTTTTAATTTTCCAGTAGTCTATCTGTGTGTGTAGGTCACAGCACACGTGCCTCAAGTGCCTCAAGATCTGCGGACACTTGTGGGAATCAGTTTTATCCTCCCACCATATGGGTTCTAGGGATGGAACTCAGGTGGTCAGACTCAGTGAGGACAGCTTTAACCCATGAGCTATCTCTCTAGCCTTATTTTTTTACTTTTCAAGAAGCTTTGAGCAGGTTTCCTGAAGTTCCCGCATAATTTAATGGCACATGAGGCCTATTCATTCATATTGTTATATTGTTGTTCATATTGTCAACCTTTGTCACATCTGCTGCGCGGCCTGTGTCCGAGAACGTGCGGAGGGTGTCGGGGATTGACAACACAGAGACTCGTTCAACGATATAAAGAAAACTTTAAACAGGCTCCAAAAAGGTTCAAGAAAAACTTCCTAAGAAAAGCTCCCACCAGAGAAGTTTCTGCTCTCTCCTCTACCCTGGCTGGTTCTGCTCTGACCCAGAGGTGGATGTGTGTGGGTTTTTGAAGGTGGGGTTAGTCTTTGGACAAGGTCGAGGTCAGGGCGGTTTCCATGGGAAGGCCTTTCCCAGGAACTTATTGTATCGTTTTTAGTAAACATGTTTTTACTAAACATTGTCTTACAGCTGCCTACTCCCAGGCAGAAGGGGAAGTGGGTCTCTGCTCAAGGTCTGGTGTTCCCACAAACCTTAAAAAAATGACTATTCTAACTATGAAAAGCACACTTAAAGACAAAAGGCACAGTACTGGGTGTCTCAGATCTATGCAGCATTCATGCAACATTGATTATCTCTTCTTTAATAGACACCTTGAATCTCATTTCCAAAATCTTCCTGTTGCCTAAGTGCTGGAGCTACCAAGGCTCCTTCTCTGGTTCCAGCCACCTCCCTATCTG
The DNA here is from genome assembly GCF_017639785.1 of Mesocricetus auratus. NCBI lineage: Eukaryota > Metazoa > Chordata > Mammalia > Rodentia > Cricetidae > Mesocricetus > Mesocricetus auratus. The sequence goes on from NW_024429203.1 coordinate 4,064,377, forward strand.
CCCCCTCCAACCCTCCACTGCCACAGCACTTCCTGGACTGAGTCAGTAGACTGCCTTGCCAGTTCTTTGCCTGCCATCTACCTGCATCCCGGCCAGCAATGCCTCATGAGCATCAGTCCAAACTGCTAAGGGAGAAGGATAAGTTACTATGCCATCTGTAAGGCCAAGGGTCTCCAGTGGGCTCCCTGGAATACTGGTGTAAATATTTGCATCAGATGTGCTGGTTTTGGGGGTTTGTATACCCAGGGTCAACCTGTACCGTGGACACCAGAACAGATACAGTGCATGAAAGGTAAGGAAACACTAAGGCAAGTCTATTTCATGAAGCCAGTCTTTCTGAGAACTTTCAAGGACCAGACAGATCAAGCAGAAATATTCTAATGAATATGTTACGGTTATTACAAATAAAGAAAAGGTGGGGTCGAGAAATGGAACCAGGCAAAGTCAATGACAGCTGAAAAGCGGCCAAGAAATGACCAATCATTTGAGGCAAAAGTCAAAAGAAAGAAAAACAAACCATGCAGGCCCTAAAAATAACTGCAGAGCCCACTGTTGGCCTTTAGGACTCGATGGCCCTGCAGAGTGCCAGTAGCCAACGGGAATACAACAGTGCCATTTCTGAATGATGACCTGGACATTTTGGTTTCTAATCTCTTATCTGCAACTGTCCTGCCCCACTTAGGGGCCTGCCTGTGTAGCTATGGTTGTTACCCTTGAGATCCAAGCTACAAAGTCAGAAGAAATAGGACAGGAACAACTTTCCAGAGACTCCATCTTCCCTCTATATGGGTCAGGAACCACCCAGCAATAAAAGCATCTCTGCTGTCTTCACAGGATCCACAAACACACCCTTTACCTCTCAGGCAGTGACTGCATTTCAAGGCTTTCCTTTCATGGTGTACCAGGGCTGGAGGTACCCAGCCTTTTAGGAATTGTGGCATGACAGAGTGCAAGAATGATGGTGGGCATGCCTATGCCGAGATGATTAGGGAAATCATACACACTGGGCTGATTCCACCTCATCAGAGTGATCTTGTGAACAGGGAGGAGTCGGGGACAGATGGGTACAGCCTGCTACAAGCTCAGCTGCACCAGCTGCCTCTGGGAAGCGCGGATGGAAGCTCTACCCTTCAGACTGAGCCCACAGCCCAGACAGCCGAGGCAGTGAAAGCTGCAGGAGTTTCAGCTGTGACTGACGCCCCCATTTCTCACTGTAACACATCTAGTTGCCCTGTTTATTCATATACACATCTTGTTTTGTTTTCACTGAAGGAAGGGACTGGGGAGAGAGGAGGGAGGAAGGGAAGCTGTAGTAGGGCTGGGAAAATTAATTTGATTAATTATTAAAAAAAACACTAAAAAATGCTTGGTTTACCATGTTAGTCGGTGCTCACTAAGTTTGATGTGGTGAAAGCCGGTTGAGTAATCGTCCTCTGTAGAAGACAACTTTGCTCCTATTACCTATGACATCACCTGCTACTGTTGTGAGGTGCTCAATGGGGAATGTGCTTAATGAAAGGAATATAAACCTAGATATCACTAGAAAACTTAGAAAATGTTTCATGAATTCAAATTTTCTCTGCGCTAACATGAAGTCCTTGACCTGCACTATATGTAGAAATGGCCACTGAAGCAAAGGCACTTTTAATTCCTGAAGATATAACGAGGCTTGTAACAGTAACTGTATTTGCATTTCATGGTTCCTAGTGTTGCAGGATATTTGGTCTCACTGCAGCACTTTGAGACTGTTAATAAAGTTAGTCTTGAATCGGGGGGTCAATGATTGGCTGACTGGAATTAGCCATAGACAGAGCAGCTAGGGAGGGGCTTGGAGAGATTCAAGGGCCTTTTCCATCTGGAAAAGACACAGAGAGAGGGTCAGTTAATCCTTCCTCCACTGCTCTTTGGATCTATCAGCTTTTTACCCCAATATCTTACTCCAGAATTTTTATCAATAGTAGGACAATTCAGATAAATGTTCCAGCCTAGTATTGACAAAATGTTATTTCCCTATGTTAAACAGATGAGTTTTTTAAATTTATTTTTTATAATTTAGAAACAATCTTATTTTATATACCAATCCCAGTTCCCTCTCCTTCCCATCCTCCCATGCCCCCCACCAAACCCTTATCCCATCCCCAGGGTTGGTGAGGCCTTCCATGGAGATCATCAAAGCCTGTCATATCATATTTAGGCTGAGAGAGTAGCCCTCCATGGGGAATTGATTCCCAAAGTCCATTTGTGCACTAGGAAGAAATACTGCTTCCACTGTCAGAGGTCCCATAGACTGCCCAGGCCTCCTAACTGAAACCCACATTCAGAAGTCTTGATTTGGTCCAATGCTGGTTCCCTAGCTTTATGACTGGGGTCCATGTGCTCCCACTGGATCAGGTCAGCTGTTTCTGTGGGTTTCTCTAGGAAGGTCTTGAGTCCTTTGCTTGTCCTTCCTCCCTCTCTACAACTGGATTCCAGGAGTTTGTCTCAGTGTTGATGACTACCTTAAATGCCATTCTAGAGCCTTCAACCAGTAGCTGATGGAAGCAGAAGCAGACATCCACAACTAAACAGGTGATTTCTTACATCAACAAAGAAAATGTTCTTGTTAATTCCTGTTGTAGTTTTCCAGCAACCTACAACTAAGTAAATTCAACCCAACTCTGTTTTTGTAAAACTGGAGTTTTAGCTATGATGGGTAAGGGAGGGACATGGGTAGTCACACTGAAACATCAATTTACATAAATCTCTGGAACCTGTTGTTTATCTTGGGTCAATTTCTGTGTTCTTAAATTTTCATTTTGCAATTTATACTAGTAGTCTGGGTAGAAAATGTCCCTTCCCCTCTTTTTGCAACCATGTTATCACTCCAGAATGAGTACCTTTCGTCCAATTATGTGAGTTGGTGATTAATTACTTTTATCACACTGTAGCCATAATACTTCCAGTGTTTCAGTTCATTTCAGTGGGGGCCTCGTTCACGGGTGTGGGCATATGTGCTGGATGCTATCTATACTTGGCAGAGTGGACTAGAAAGCAGAAGCAAGATAGGTTCTAGGGAATTGATTCTCAACTGTGAGTCATGACCAGTAAAGACCACTAGAAAACACAGATATTTATATGATGGTTCATAATAATAGCAAAATTGTAGTTATGACGTAGAAATGAAAATAATTTTATGGTTGAGGGTCACCACAACATGAGGAACTATATCAAAAAGTTGCAGCATTAGAAAGGTTAAGAACCACTGCTCTTAGAGTTGAGCGTTAATTCAAAGCCCCTAGGAATCCACTCCTACCATGTAGAACCCACCTCACGAAGACAGTATTGCAGTTTGGGGAACAAACATTTAAAGCATGAGTCTAGGGGTGACATTTCAAAATCAAAACATACATTAGAAAGAGCTGTACACACACACACATACACACACACACACACACACACGCATGCACACACACACACACACACACACACACACACACACACACACACGATGTTAACTGCCCCTGTTGTATGTTCCTGAACTAGGCTGTGAAGGCCTTGACAGGGAATATGACATAGGCTATAGACACACATAGGAGCTGGGCATTTTGGGAGGATGATCCAGTTTTTATGCACATTTAGTAAGGAGAAGTAGAAATGTAGGTCACTGTAAGTCTGAGCTTCATCTGATGAGAAGACAGTAAAGAAGAATGTGTAGGGTAAGAACAGTGAATAATTTACTGTCTGTGGATGAATTACCCATTATTTTGAAGATAATGATGGCCCATGACTCTCTGTCTTCAGTTAGGATTTTGTTATTAAAAATGGTAAAAAGTAAAATTAAAAATAAGTGTACAGTTTCTGTATTGAATATTTGAATAAGCTATAGGGAAATAATTCAATTATTTTTATTAAATTTCCTTGAACATGTTCAGAGTAAAAAGAATATTCTCTGACTTGGAAGGCTGAAATGAAATTAAGATGACCCCAAAAGTACTTGATACCGTTTCTAGACATGAAAGACAATGAATCATGTGTCTAAAATTGTGCTGAGTGTAACTGCTTGTAAGCATGCAAGGAAGGCACCCCTGTGGGGCTCACTAAGAGTGGTGTTCTCTCCCAGTAAAGCTGTAGTATTCAGTTGACTAGTGCATGAGTTTTACGTTAGATTGTTTAGTTATCAGGAACATAGGAGTGTGTTGCTGAGCAAAAGTACAGGCTTCAAATCGAGAACATCCTCCATTTTTGTTTTCTGTACTTACATTATTGTCTCCTGAACACATCTTGTTTGCCTTAGTTGCTATGTTCTGTACCTTTCATAAAAACAACTCTACTTGCCCCAAACTCCGGCGATCCCAGTCAGCCAGGTGAGCTTGGGTCTCTGGGGGAGCACTCCCCATCCCCATCCTCTGCCCTACACATCCCCTCGATCTTCCTGGGCCTCTGCTGGCATCCAGAAGACCCGCCCACACAGGAAAGACATCAGCCCTTCCAGGCCTCAAACTCCAGAGACCCCAGCCAGGCCTCAAACTCCGGTGATCCCAGCTTCAGCTTCAGGAAGGAAGGAGACCAGTGGAGGCAGAAAGACCCCACCAGCACCCACTGGAAGAAGAGATGGGAAGAAGACAGAATAAGAGCTCATTCAGCAATGAAAAGACCAACATGACTCCACCAGAATCTAGGGAACCAACGCCAGCAAGACCTGAAGAGCACTACATAGAGGAAGCAGAGGAGACAGATCTTAAAAATCATTTTATGAAGATGATAGAGACCCTCAAAGAAGAAATGAGGAAATCCCTTAAAGAAACAGAGGAAAAATCATGAAATGGGGGGAAAATTTAAGAAATACACAAATCTCTCAAAGAATCTAAAGAGTACCAAGAAAAAACAACCAAACAAATGAAGGAAACAACTCAAACAGTTGAAGGATTGGAAGCTGAAATAGAAACAATAAAGAAAACACAGAATGAGGGGATGCTGGAAATGGAAAAGCTGGGTAAACGATCAGGAACTACAGATGCAAGTATCACCAATAGAATACAAGAGATAGAAGAGAGAATCTTAGGTGTTGAAGACTCATTAGAGGATATACAGTCGTCAGCCAAAGAAAACCTCAAAACCAACAAATCCCTAACACAAAATATCCAGGAAATATGGGACACGGTGAAGAAGCCAAACCTGAGAATAATAGGTATATAAGAAGGCGAAGAAATACAGCTCAAAAACACAGAAAACATATTCAACAAAATCATAGAAGAAAACTTCCCTAACCTAAAGAAGGATAAGCCTATGAAAATACAAGAATCTTAGAGAACACCAAATAGGCTGGACCAGAAAAAGAAGTCACCTCGCCGTATAATAATCAAAACATCAAACCTACAGAATAAAGAGAAAATATTAAGAGCAGCTAAAGAAAAAGGCCAAGTAACATATAAAGGCAGATCTATCCGAATTAAACCTGACTTCTCAATGGAAATGATGAAAGCCAGAAGATCCTGGACAGATGTCCTACAAACGCTAAGGGAACAAGGATGCCAGCCCAGACTACTATATCCAGCAAAGCTTTCAATTACCATAGATGGAGAAAACAAAATATTCCATGACAAAGACAGATTTAAACAATACATATCCATGTATCAAGCTCTACAGAAAGTGCTAGAAGGAAAACTTAGATCCAAGGAAGATAACTGCACTCACAAAGACACAGGCAATATATAATCCCACTTTACAAAACACCAAAAGAAAAAGGGAGGAGAAACTACACAAAATAACTTCACTACCAATAAATCAAGCACAAACAAGAATCATCAGCCAATGGTCATTGATATCCCTCAATGTCAACAGCCTCAACTTGCCTATAAAAAGACACAGACTAGCAGAATGGATATGAAGACAGAACCTATCTTTCTGCTGCATACAAGAAACACATCTCAACATCAAAGAGAGACGGTATATCAAAGTAAAGGGCTGGGAAAAGATTTTCCAATCAAACGGACCCAAGAAACAAGCGGGTGTAGCAATCCTAATATCTAACAAACTAGACTTCAAATTAAAATCAATCAAAAGAGATGAAGAAGGACATTTCATATTCATCAAAGGAAAAGTCCAACAAGATGAAGTCTCAATTTTAAACATTTATGCCCCAAATACAAAGGCACCTATATTTGTGAAAGAAACATTACTAAAGCTCAAATTGCACATAAAATCTCACACACTAATAGTAGGAGACTTCAACACTCTGCTCTCACCGCTAGACAGGACCTCCAGACAGAAACTAAACAAAGAAACAAAAGAACTAATAGAAGTTATGACCCAACTGGGTTTAACAGACATCTACAGAACATTCCACCCAAACACAAAGGGATATACCTTCTTCTCGGCACCCCATAATAGGAAACATAGCAAATCTCCACAGGTACAAAAAAAATTGGAATAACCCCCCTGTATCTTATCAGACCACCATGCACTAAAATTAGAATTCAACAATAACACAAATCGCAGAAATCCTACAAACTCATGGAAATTGAACAATGCACAATTGCACCATCCCTGGGTAGAGGAAGAAATAGAAAAAGAAATTAAAGACTTCCTGGAATTCAATGTGAATGAAGACACAACACAGGCAAACTTATGGGACACACTGAAAGCAGTGCTGAGAGGAAAGTTCATAGCACTAAGTGCCCACATGAAGAAACTGGAGAACTGTCATACTAGAGAATTAATAGCACAGCTGAACGGTCTAGACCAAAAAGAAGCAAACCCACCCAGGAGGAGCAGACACCAGGAAATAATCAAATATGAGGGCTGAAATCAATCAAGTATAAACCAGGAAAACATTGAGAAGAATCAATGAAACAAAGAGTTGGTTCTTTGAGAAAATCAACAAAATAGACAAACCTCTGTCCAAACTAACCAAAAGACAGAGAGAGAGCATGCTAATTAACAAAATCAGAAATGAAAAAGGGGACATAACAACGGACTCTGTGGAAATCCAGAGAATTATCAGGGCATACTTTGAAAATCTGTACTCCACAAAATTTGAAAATTTGAAGGAAATGGACAATTTCCTGGATAGATATCACTTGCCAAAACAAAATCAAGAGCAGATAAACAATCTAAAACAGACCTATAAACCTTAATGAAATAGAAGCCGTCATCAAAAGTCTCCCAAACAAAAAAAGCCCAAGCCCAGATGGCTTCAGTGCAGAATTCTACCAGAAATTCAAAGAATAGCTAATTCCAATACTCCTTAAAGTATTCCACACAATAGAAGCAGGGGGCTCACTGCCAAACTCTTTTTATGAGGCTACAATTACCTTGATACCCAAGCCACACAAAGATACAACTAAGAAAGAGAACTATAGACCAATTTCCCTCATGAACATCGATGCAAAAATACTCAATAAAATACTAGCAAACCAGATTCAAGAACACATCAGAAAAGTCATCCACCATGATCAAGTAGGCTTCATCCCAGGAATGCAGGGATGGTTCAACATTAGAAAATCTAACAAAGTAATCCACCATATAAACAAATTGCGAAAGAAAAACCACATGATCATATCACTAGATGCTGAAAAAGCCTTTGACAAAATCCAGCACCCCTTCATGATAAAGGTCCTAGAGAGATCAGCTATAACAGGAACATACCTGAATATAATAAAATCAATATACAGTAAACCAACAGCTAACATCAAACTAAATGGAGAGAAACTCAACACAATTCCTCTAGAATTAGGAACAAGATAAGGCTGTCCACTCTCTCCATATCTCTTCAATATTGTACTTGAAGTTCTAGCTACAGCAATAAGACAACAAAAGGAGATAAAGGGGATACAAATAGGAAAAGAAGTCAAGCTTTCACTATGTGCAGATGATATGATAGTTTATATAAGTGACCCAAAAAACTCTGCAAGGGAACTCCTAGAGCTGATTAACACCTTCAGCAAAGTGGCAGGATACAAGGTAAACTCAAAAAAATCAGTGGCCCTATTATATACAGACGATGAAGTGACTGAGAAAGAAATCAGAGAAACCTCACCTTTTACAACAGTCATAAACAGCATCAAGTATCTGGGCATAATGTTAACCAAGGAAGTGAAAGACCTGTATATCAAGAACTTTGAGTCTTTAAAGAAAGAAATCAAAGAGGATACCAGAAAATAGAAAGATCTCCCATGCTCTTGGATTGGTAGGATCAACATAATAAAAATGGCAATCTTGCCAAAAGCAGTCTACAGATTCAATGCAATCCCTATCAAAATTCCGGCACAATTCTTCACAGACCTGGAAAGAACATTAATCAACGTTATATGGAAAAACAAAAGGCCCAGGATAGCCAAATCAACCCTATACAATAAAGGAACTTCAGGAGGCATCACCATACCTGACTTCAAGCTCTATTATAGAGCTATAGTCCTGAAAACAGCTTGGTATTGGCACAAAAATAGGCAGGTTGACCAATGGAACCGAATTGAAAACCCTGATTTTAACCCACACACCTATGAACACTTGATTTTTTACAAAGAAGCTAAAACTATACAATGGAAAAAAGAAAGCATCTTCAACAAATGGTGCTGGCATAACTGGGTACTGGTATGCAGAAGACTGCAGATAGATCCATGTTTATCGCCTTGTACAAAACTTAAGTCCAAATGGATCAAAGATCTCAACATAAATCCAGCCACACTGAAATTTTAGAAGAGAAAGTGGGAGATACTCTTCAACAAGTTGGTACAGGAGACCACTTCCTAAACATAACACCAGTGGCACAGACACTGAGATCGACAATTAACAAATGGGACCTCATAAAACTAAAAAGCTTCTGTAAGGCAAAGGACACAGTCAACAAGACAAAAAGTCAGTCCACAGAATGGGCAAAGATATTCACTAACCCCCCATCTGACAGAGGGCTAATCTCCAAAATGTACAAAGAACTCAAGAAGCAAGTCTCCAAAACACCAAAGGATCCAAGTAAAAGGTAGGGTACAGAACTAAGCAGAGAATTCTCAACAGAGGAGGCTAAAAATGGTCAAGAGATACTTAAGAAAGTGTTCAACACCCTTAGCCATCAGGGAAATGCAAATCTAAACAACTTTGAGATACCATCTTACTCCTGTCAGAATGGTTAAAATAAAAAACATCGAAGACAATTTATGCTGTAGAGGATGTGGAGAGAGGGGAACACTCCTCCACTGCTGGTGGGAGTGCCAACTCGTACAGCCACTTTGGAAAGCAGTATGGAGATTCCTCAGGAAAATGGGAATCAATCTACCACAAGACTCAGCAATTCCACTCTTAGGCATATATACAAAAGAGGCAAATTCATACAACAAGGGCATCTGCTCCACTATGTTCATAGCAGCATTATTTGTAATAGCCAGAACCTGGAAGCAACCTAGATGCCCCTAAACTGAACTGTGGATAGAGAAAGTGTGGTACATTTACACAATGGAGTATTACTCAGCAGAAAAAAAAAACAATGGAATCTTGAAATTCTCAGGTAAATGGATAGCACTGGAAGAAACCATCCTGAGTGAGGTAACCCAGTCACAAAAAGACAAACATGGTATGTACTCACTCATATATGGATTTTAGACATGGATCAGGAGAGTGCCAGTCTGCACTTGCAATGACAGAGAGTCTAGGAAACAGGAAAGAACATAGAAGATATGCATGGTACCCAAGAGAAGAGAAATGAGTCAAGATCCTCTGAACAGATGGGGAACACGGCAAGGGGTTGGGGGAGGGGGAGCTATGAAATAGAGAGGGGGGAGAAGAGGAAGATAGAGAGTAGGTCATGGGGGAACAGGAAGGCTGACTGGGAGGGTAGGATTGGGGGGAAGAGGGAATCATAGGTTAGAAGACAGATCAGGCACCATTGTGACCTCTAGTGGTCTAAACGGGTGACACCAATTGGCAAGGTAAGCAATAGTGTAGAGACCACCTTGAATGTCTATTCCTGACAGTGAACTTGATGTCTATAACCATCCTGGAGCCTTCATCCAGTGACTGATGGAAGCAGAGACAAACACCCACAGTTAAATACTGAACAGAACCCAAGGAACCCAGCGACAGAGAGAGAGAGGAGAGAAGAGCAAATTGGCAAGGAATGGGCTGGCAAAACCAGCAGAGACAGCTGATCCGAACAGGGGCGAGTCTGGGTCCCCAGACCGACAGCTGGGAGACCAGCATGGGACAGATCCAGACCCCCTGTATGTGAGAGTCAATGAGGAGACCTTGGCTACCTATGGGGTCCTGAGCAGTGGATCAGTGTTTATCCCTCGAATACTAACAGACATCGTTGTGTCCATAACACAAAGAGGGATGCTCTCTCAGCCTGGACTCTTAGGGGAGTGCCTGGACCCTACCCTGAGTGAAATGACAGACTCTAGATATCCCCTATGTGGAAGGGACTGGCAATAGGGTGGGAGGATGGGGGGGGGGGGGGGAGGAGGGTGCGGGAGGAGGGGAGGGAGAGGGAACTGGGATTGACATGTAAAATAAGCTATTTAAAATTAAAACAATAATATATATATATATAAACAACTCTACTCTGAGATAAATGAGTCTCCACGTAAAGCCAAAAAGATGAACAGATCATCATGGATCCTGGATATTATTAGAAGGAGGATATTATTAGAAGGATAAATATTGCATTCATCTCTGGCTTTAAAAAAATGAAAATGTATATACAATACAAAATTACCCCTGATGGGAGATGCAATAATACCAGAAAGGAGCCATTCTACGTGCACAGAGTGAGGACTTTCACTTTCATATCTTCAAGGCTGAAATTTTATTTTCTTATTCATGGAGATTTTTATTTAGTCGTATTAAAATGTACCCAATTCCAAGTGATTGAACCAGTCAGACCCGTATTGAACCGGTCTTAACTGGTCTGAACTGATCAGAATCGGATTGAACCAGTTGGAACTGGATTGAAGGGGTCTTTATTTAGTTTGATCACAATAGTTCTGCTGCTGCCCTCATCATACAGATGACTTCCAAGAGTAGGAAGGATAATTACCATGTAATAATACTAGTCAAGGTTCTATTAAATATATCAAACACAGTTTGTACCCAGGGATTGTTTTAAAGCAATCTGAATGGTCCTTCATTCTTCCATGCTGATAGAGTCTATAGAGATAATTTCTTGCCAGTTTGAAGAATGGAAATACTCAGAGACATTAGTGAGAGGTGTTCATTTTCTTAATCACATAGTTATGTAGAAGGAATGACTCGTGCAAGGGTTAAGCTCTAATTAAATGCTACAGTGAGGAGAAGCCACTTAAAAGATTCACGGTCTTTTAATTCGTTTCTGAACTACTTCACCTGCACCCACTGAACATCTTTCTAACCACCTGATTCATGTTTCTGCTTTCCCTCTGTGCACCTTTTGTCTTTTCTTGTTCTATGAAATTACTAGAATCAGAATTTATATCTATTTTTGGTGTGAATCTCACACAGTGCTTACTCACCCTGTTGAATTTCATACCATAGTTCACAGTAAATATTTGCTAAATTAATTATTTATACAAATCTATTCCTGTTGTTTATGTGTGACAGTGGTAATATTTCTTTAGTTTATAAACAGGCATCAGATGAATAAAGGTGCAATACTTAAGCTTGACATATATTAATGAAAGTTGCATGAAGGGTTGCCACCTTTTAAAATCCATTCTTTCACAAATGTGTGTGTATGTACATAATATAATTTGATTATATTCACCCTATTGTCTTCTGCAAACGCCTCCCACTCTACCTGAGCCTCTTTTTCCAACAATCCCTATGCTACTGTTATGGCTCTGTGTGTCTGTGTGGCTCACTACATTCAATTAAGGTTTCTTGCAAGAGTGTGAGTGAGACTGGTTTATTTGAACAAGTGCAATGTAGTGGTGGCTATAATGAGATGCATGACTTTTCTTCCTCCAGCAACCATTAATCCTTAGCTACCAAGGAGGGGTGGGGCATTTTGAGCTCATCTCTCATTCATGCTAGAATGTTGGTGGACTCGACCCCATCTCTTGCAGGTGCTAAATCCATGTCTTGTCTAGAAGATTGTTCAACAGTACTCCTTTCCATATTCTTGCTCTTACAATCTTTCTAGCCCTCGATCCATGTTTCTTGAGTCATGAAAGGGTGATATATCCATGTTCTGTTTAGGCTCAGGCACTCAATGATCACTTATTCTCATTACTTTGACCTGATACAAGTCTGAAATCACTGCTACCTACTCCAAAAGGAAGATTTTCTGATTACACTGCTACCTACTCCAAAAGGAAGATTTTCTGATTAAGACTGAGAGAATCTCTAATCTACAGGTATAACATAAATAGTGGACAGTTGGATAACATACCCATAATAGAACATCAGCAGGTTTTCCCTTGGAACCTATGAATTCTCGAACCTTGGGGATTTGAGCAGGCATACAAGTCCAAACACAAATGCTCTCCAGTGGAGTGCACTTCAAACCCAGGTAGAAGGCAATTGGTAACACTGACTGTTATTAACAATTGTTGTTTATTCTCAGGGGAGCTCTGGGGTAGTGCTTAGTATCCTCAGCTCTAGGCTAACAGAGTAAATGACACCTCAACTATATTAGAAGTTGCCATATTTTAGAGAAGAAACAAAAGCAAACGAGGATTGTAGGTGAGAAAAACATTAGTGATATCATTGGGAAATGTCTTTAAAAGTAGGAGAGAACTAGTATAAGCAGCTGGATGAAATTTGTCTAGGAAAACTAGAAAAGAGATCTAATGGACTGTGGCTAACTTTCCAAGAAGGGAACCCAAGATCACATAAATAATTCTAACAGCAATACTTTGGACTCAAGGGAAAAAAGCAAAGTATAAGACTCTCACTGACTGGATGAACATGAAACAATACTAGACTCTCAAACAGATTGGCAAGGAAAATATGAAGTATCTCCCTTTGACATAAACAAATGAAGATCATTAGCTGTGACTTTAACCATGTTGAGAAAGTATTAAAACCAGACAGCAGGACATCAAGAAGGAAATGTCAGTAAACAAAACCGCCAAGCCAAAAGACAATATTCCAATTATTTGAAGAAAAGAGGGCACCTTTCCTGGCCCATTGCAGAATGACTCTAGAGTAACCTGGCCTCTGTGTGAGGCACAGTAATAATGGTGAGTCTGCTGGGAGTCACATATTGGTGTGCTTTGTGCTAGGGATTTCTAGTATATGTTTATAATATGCTGTATGATACTGGGTTGTTTAACTCTGTTAGTGTGAATCCTTTTACATTTGCTACGTATGAACTTGAGTTAAGAAGACTTTCAGACACTAAATAGCAGTTGAGAGTTCAGTTTGAGATGAAGAAATGATGCAGAAAAAAGGGGGGACATGTTAGGAAATGTATGTCAGACATTTTTAAAAGGGGAGAGGAGGAAAGTATGACCTTCTCAGCACTCCTGACCTGGGAGAGCTCAAGGGTTCTTTATCCTTTATCTTCTACTTCGATGCTGTGTAAGTTGGAGGCAGCTTTATTAAATCTTTGTGGACAAATGAAGAAGTTTGATACCCATCAAGGCTCCACAGGAAACTCAGAAAAAATATTCATTTACTCATTCATCAAGCCATATTCACTATTGGAAGTACAATTTAGACGTGAGGACTGCAATCATGAACAAAATCATCCAATGTTCCCACATCATGGGAATTCTACTCAACTAACCACATTAGTAGGATAAAGACAACAAAGGAAGGGTTGTTTGGTCTACAGATGAGATACATGGAAATACAATTGTCTTGACTACATTATTATTTGAATGACAGATTTCCTCCAATTAGACCATATAGACTCTTGAATTATAAGAATGGCGATTGTCATAGTCACTGTTCTATTGCTTTGAAGAGACACCGTGGCTAAGATAACTCATAGGCAATAAAGCATTTAATTGGAGGCTGGCTTACAGTTCCAGAAATTTAGATAATGATCATCATGACAGGGAATATAGCAGCATCCATGGTACTGGAGAAGTAGCTGAGAGTTAAATACTAATCTGCTGGCTGAGAGAGACCCTGGGCCTGGTGTGGACTTTAGAAATAGCACAGCCTCTGGAGGTACTGGGGCACACCATTAATCTTGGCAATCAGGAGGCAGAGGCAGGCAGATCTCTGTGAGACTGAGGCCAGCCTCCTGGTCTACAAAGCAAGTTGAAAGTCAGTGAAGCATTTTTAGACAGAGTCAAAAATAAAGAAAAAAAGAAAGAAAGAAAGAAGAAAGAAAGAAAGAAAGAAAGGGAAAACAAGCAAAGCAAGCAAACAAAAAAGAAATATCACAGCCCATCCCCAGTGCCACATTTCATCTAACAAGGCCACACATGCTAATCCTTCTCAAATAGTGCCACTCCTGATGACTAAGCATTCAAACATATGAGCCTTTGGACCCATTCTTTTTTTTTTCAGTTTAAATTTAGATAAGAAACAAGGTTGCTTCACAAGTCAGTTCCAGGTCCCTCTCCCCCCATTCTTTTTTTTAACAAAATTATTTATTGATTCTTTAGGAATTTCACACCATGTATCCCAAATCTGTGCACCTTCCAGTCCCTCTATATCCTCCCCTCACCCTTGAAGCATCCTCCCCAAAAGAACCCCCCAAATCAATTAAAAACAAAGCAAAACAAACTAGCTACCTTGCTTCTCCCTCTTTCCAACACCTCTTTATTCATCCTAGTGGCACTGGGAGTGGTGTGACACACAGTATACCCTTTGGTCCAATCATCTCCATCCACAAAATGTTCATTGCCATGAGTCATTGGTCTGATTTAAGGCCTCTAACACACCATTATCATTGGACCCTCACTAAAATTCCTCTCCAATGTCTTGCTATTTCCCTAGTCATGGAAATCCTGAAGTTACCAGGGACCAGTCCCTTCATACACTCCAGCAGGTTATAGATAGGGTAGATGTTAGAGTTGGCAAACCCAAGGCCCAGGATGTGGGTCTGAGTGGTAGTAGAGCTGGCCAATCCAGACCTACATCCTGTCAAAAGTGCCCGAAAAGGAGACTGAGGATTGAGAAAGAAAGAGACAAAAGACAGAAATAGAGTTGGGGGAGTCTTAGTGAATACTGCAACAGCCACAAATTTATTTCTCATAGCTCAAAACAAACAGGAAGGGCAAAAGACTTCCTTACCATGATACCAGGACCAAACTGGCATAACTACTTTATTAATTATTAAAACATCTAGTAACCATGCCTTTAGTCAGACATCCTCTTGTTTGGTCTTAAGAGCAAGACATTTAGTAACCATGCCTTTGGCCAAACATCATGTTATTTGGCCTTGAGGAGCAAGAATAAATTTGAGCTCTCTGACTGTAAGTCAAGATGAAATGGAGTCATGACTGTCAACTTCCACAGGGCCACCCTGCTCGGATGAAGGGCAGAGCCAGTTTCTCTATGACCATGCCATGGGGGATGGGAGATTCGGCTCGCCCATGGGGTGTGGGACTAGTTCTCCTGCTGTGGTGTCCAGTGAGGGGCACGGCCAGCTATCTCAGATCCATTCCTATTCAAACCACCACACCAATCAATCAAGCAGGTCTTCACTTTCCAATATTATTCCCCATTCCAGCAGAAAAAGAAGGAAAATAAATAAAAGCAAAGCAAAGCAAATATGGTCTTAGAGCACATGTTCTAACTTATGTTCAATCCAGGCAGGTAGTGTGTATGTGCCTGCCTGTGTGTGTGTATGTACATGCAAGTGCTCAAATAGCATTTACTATGACAAAATATAAAATGTGGGGCACTAAAAGTTTGTAATAAGTCAAGGGAATGTGGGAGGTTAAACAGTAAAAGGGGTCATAAGAAAACCATTCAGTAACCTCCTATCTGGTAACCCAAATGATAATAGAAGAGAGAGTCTTAAGGAAGATTTCTTGTTAGCCCAGACAATACCGGTCCTAGAAGTGATGGGTCATTGTACAAAAACTCCAGTGCCAAGTGTGGGACACTTCCACAGTTTTCTTTGGTCAGAGAGGCTCCCATAATAATATAGACTCTTGTCATTCTTCCCGGTAACAGAACTAGTTGATAAGACCCTGTTCCTACAGACAGTCTTTATGTTGGATTGGAAATGTATAGAAATCAATCCAGAACTTGTCTGGAAGGTGCCTTTCTGCTGGCTTGCTTGCTCTCATGGTGCCAGATGATGCCAATCAATCTGTTGTTGTGTAGAAGTGCTGATGGTCTAACCCAACAGCGAACACTTTGAACTATAATATCACCTCCCAGGGAAGAATGTGTTCATTGATTGGCTAGGGGCCTCCAATTACTCCCTAATTGGGTCTGGAGTTTGCTGTATATCAGGAAATCCATGTCTAGTACAGGAAACCTGCTCCAAAACTCATGACTGAAGATGTCTTAGACCCTGGAAAATCATAGCATCAAGCGATCTATTAAATACGTATGTCTATAACCACAGGAAAAGGTTACTGTCAGCCTTGTTCAGAGAAGTCTCTCTTGTAGCTATACAAGATACTGAGAATAAGGGTAGTTGGTGGCTCAACCCTGAAGAAGACATCTACAACATCCCCATAAGGCTGAGGGAACACTGTGGAAGAGGAGATGGAATAAATGGAGGAGCTGATGTAGAGAAAGAGGGTCCATGATATACCACCTTCTAAGTATGACATAGACAGGGCAACCATGAACTCACAGCAGCCTTGTATTCTAGCACTGAGCCCACAGAAGTGTGGCCCTCCTAATAGTGAGGTGTAAATGTGCAAGGGACTCATGGGACACTCAAGGGACTCATGGGACACTTAGGGAAACAAAAGGTGTGGTATCCAGCTGTGTGCCCACTGGTAGGTCCACCAGGTTCTTAAAGTTATTTCCAATTCTAGTTACACTCTGTGGAACACTATACAAACCCTAATGAGTAAATATAGGAAAGAGATTTGTAGGGAGGAGGGATGCTGGTAGGAGGGGAAAGGACGTAGAACAGGGCTGGGGGGTGACCACAATACATAGTGTACATGTATGAAACTTTAAAGAACATAAAAATTACTAATGAAATAGAAAAACTGTAAAAGAAATAATTACAATAATTTACTGTGCCCCTAAAAATGTTAAGACTGTTTCACCAAATAGTATGTGGTTTATACAAAACCCTTTATTACAAGACCTTGCAATAAATTCACAGGGGGTATTATTTAATTATTATAACATACCTATAATTTTCTTCAGTTCACAGTTTCCTTCTTTGAATTTGTCATATGGCATGATAATAATAGCTAACATTTATTAAGTGTGTGTCAATTGCCTGGTTCCTGGTCACATGAGTCTCATTTAGTTTCACCAACAAACCTATGAGTTCACTATCATTTAATTGCTTTTTATAGATGAGCAAACTTTAGCCTGCAGAGTTTGTTGTTTTTCAGGGTTAAATGACTAGCAAAGGGCATTGCACATGGTAAGAATTAAAGGACAACATGAAATTTCTGTAACCACAACTATCACAAAGCACAAGTTGCTTCCTGGCTATCTGGAGAATTCCAAGTGGCGTTTAATTGGATTTCCACAGAGTTCAGTCATGGCACAAGCAATAAGTCATGAGAGCTAAAATCTAGGGCTACCCTGATGGTGACTAAGAAGCTTAAACTCTGTTTGTTTGTTTGTTTTCCAAGACAGGGTTTCCCTGTGTAGCTTTGGAGCCTGTCCTGGAACTAGCTTTTGTAGTCCAGGCTGGTCTCGAACTCACAGAGATCCACCTGCCTCTGCCTCTCAAGTGTTGAGATTAAAGGCATGCACCACCAACGCCCGGATGAAGCTTAAACTCTGAAACAGTGCTTACATTTATGTTTTTGGAATACGTCTTTCCCAAATTTAACAATCATTCCAAATAATCACAGGAAGCTGACCACACACTGAAATCAACAGTAAGCCTCAGATGTTGGGTACAGAGTCCAAATGAGGAAGTTAGCTTTTGCGGAATCATATGTAGGCATTACATAAACAGTTAAACATTGAGTCTTTAAACATATCCACACATCAGTTTAGTCTGGGATGATGCGGTCTTTTTAAGTAAACTCATTAGATGAGTTTCTTCCACCAGTCCTTCTAGACTGGCTCATCATTTTGACACTTTTCTGTATCCTCAAAGATGGCGCCCATCCAGACAGTTAGCACAAGCTTTGCACCTGAGGTATAGGTAGGCGGTTGCTGAGTTTTTATTTCCACAGATTCAGAGGAAAGGGTAGGTAGAGGAAGATTTTCCGTAGACAGCTTCTGATTTTAGCCTCTATTCAAGTTGGGTTTGACAGTAACATTTAATCAAAGGAATTTCTGGGCTGGCAAGTGAGTCAACATAGATTTCGGAGGCCCTCTTTTCATGAGTATTTTTATTCACTTGGAACAAAGAGATTTATGGGAAAACAGAGCTCAGTGTGGAAGGTGATTTGGATACCCATTTCTGTGATGGCATTTGGAGTTCTGATGGTGGCAACAGTCGAGAGAAGTCATAGAGGAGCTACCTGTACATAAAACGGAGAGCCATGTGAGTTTCAACCTCAGAGTTTCAACCATTTTCTTTGTAGAAGGAAAGGATTCACAAATAAGAACTATTAAACCCAAATGGATTTAAAAATTTTAATCAACTTTTTCCTAACATGACTTTCTATATCAAGTCCAATATCACTGGGGCTTAGGGCATGGATTTTTGGCTTACATCTTAACTAAGGGCATTTAACAATGTTTTCTTGTTAGCCTGTTCTGTGTCACACTCTATGGAAATGAAAAGACATAAGCAAGGGGAAACACAGATCACTAACATCCACGTCAGGATGAGCTGGGAGGAAAAAAAACTGGGATGTTAACTAACACCTTCTGGTGGGTACTAGATGCTGTCCCTAAGTTGGATTCTCTAGGCTACTTATGAATAGTGAGTGGCTCAGTGTCTCACATAGGCTGATGAACACATTCCTATCCAATTCTTGCTTTGTTGGTTTCTTATACAAGAGCTGAAAGAATAGTTCAGACTCATGACTTCAAATCAATTATTTAAGCTATCACAGTTTTATTTCCATCTTCTATGGAGTAAAGTATGTGACTTATGAGTTTATGCAGAATTAAATTAGATTAAATTTATAAGCAGCACCTTGCATAGATGTGAGTATTCTATAAACAACAGGTATTTTGTCATCCTTATCACTACTGGCTAAAGAGGGCAGTACCCATCACCAAAGTGCCCTGATATGGTGTATTATAATAGGACCCATCCAATTAGACTGCATTCTTATATTTACCTGATAAAAATAAATTACTCAGAAGAAACAACCATATATGAGTTGGTTAATACCTGATGTGCTAAGATATTTGGAATTTAACTGACTTTGTTGAGTACAGGAGAGTCATCACTGGCAGGGGTGGCTCTTGAAAAGGGCAGGGTAGGAGTTGGTGAAAACCCCCTCTAATGTGCTCACAGACTTCACTGTGAAGGAGATGGACAGTGGCAGTGTAAGGGAAGCTTTTTCCTTTGAGAGAAGCCTTCCCGCCAGCCTGGTTCTAGAGCCGCATCAGTCCCAAATAAACACACAGGAGGCTATATTAATTATGAAGCTGTTGGCCTTGCTTGTTTCTTACTGGCTAGCTCTGACTTAAATATTTACCCCATAATTGTTAATCTAAGTATGTCTCTTACCGGAGAAGTTTCCGGGCTTCCTACCCCATGGCGTTACATCTCGACTCTCTTGTGTTTCTCCTACCCAGAGTCCTTCTGGACTCCTAGTCCCTCCTATCTTGGTTACCTATTGAATCAACAGTGCTTTATTGACATAAGACTTCCCCAACATCTCATCTTTTCTGTTTAAACAAAAAGAAAGGTCTTAACTTTAACATAGTTAAATTGTATATAACAGAACAGTTATCAAGTAAGAACATAGTTACAATATTTTAGCAAGATTTAAAGAAAATATCATCCATCCCATCCTTGTGAGTCCAAAGTTCTATGTAGCTTATCTTTTATCATAACTAAGGAAAACTGTAACTATAACTATCTGTCTTCAACTCCATCAAAGACCACAGAAGGATAATATATAAACACTAGGATTGACAGAGACATCTTACTGCCTGGACAGTCACCGGAAGTTCCTCTGTAACGTTGGGGCATCCATCTTCAGCCCATAGACCACAATGTGTCCAGAAGATTTCTCAGCAAAGCAGGAAATTTCAAACTGTCCATCTGCATTGGCAGTCTGTAAGTCTTTGTCCTGCAGAAAGTCTCTTAGACTCTTTCATGAAGCAGGAACCCTGTAAGACTGAGTTCAGCAGTCACTTTCCTGTGGGTCCTGCATGTCCAGATTATACAAAAACAGTCAAGCAGTACAGGCAAGAGCAGTTTCTTGCCCAAATGGCTAATCTTGCCATGTTGAAAGCAAACTCCATAATGAGTTTCTTCAATGCCTATCTTCCTCTCAGACATAATTGGTGCTGCCAGGAGCAGACATTTCTCATTGTCAAGAAAAACCCTAAACCATTTTAAATGCCATTTTCTGAAGGTCTTTGAGAGGTATGAAGACAAACTATGTGTCTCAAATACATCTCTATATATCTAGAAAACCTAACTTACCTAACTATAAGTTCTGACTATTATAAGTACTATCTATAATTTGTATTTAATTATGCATTATGTTGTAAAAGATCAGTATAAGCACAATACTTAATCAAGAGGAGAAATATACACATCACAAAATTGACCTTGAATTTGTATCAATAAATGGAAAACAATACCCATATTGCTAAAGAGGGCAGTACCCATCACCAAAGTGCCCTGATATGGTGTATTATAATAGGACCCATCCAATTAGACTGCATTCTTATATTTACCTGATAAAAATAAATTACTCAGAAAAAACAACCATATATGAGTTGGTTAATATCTGATGTGCTAAGATATTTGGAATTTAACTGACTTTGTTGAGTACAGGAGAGTCATCACTGGCAGGGGTGGCTCTTGAAAAGGGCAGGGTAAGGGTTGGTGAAAATCCCCTCTAATGTGCTCACAGACTTCACTGTGAAGGAGATGGGCAGTGGCAGGAAAATATAAATGCCGAACTTCACCTTCTATCGGAGGGCATTCAGTACAGCTTTCATTCAGTACAGCTTTCATTCAGTACAGCTTTCTGGCCGTGTGTGTGCTATAGTTCATTGTGTGTACTGTAGCTCAGTGGGGCTAACTTGTTTAACAAAGAAGCAACAGGTGCCTGAAACATTATTTAGTAAAATAGCAATGAGTCTTCATTCAATTTCCTCCAAGAACCATAAAGCTTGTAGTGATGCAGTTAAATTTGAAACTGCTGGAATGTTTCATCCTGATAAAGCTTTGATAGTCCATGTCTGGGAAACCTGCAGAATGTGAATCCTGGGCCTGCCCCAAGTCAGTTTGCAATACCACTAGGAGCCTGATTCATCCTGAGAAACAATCCAACAAGAGCAATGCCAACACCACTCACTGGTTTCTGTCCTCATGAGTTTCCCTGTGTTCATTCATATAATCCTCACTGTTCTAAAAGGAAATTGTTCACTTCTCATATAATTCTAAAGACAAGGAAACAGGCAGTGAGAAGGAAATAAACTTCAGGAAATTCATAAAGCAAAATCCAGACTTGAAACTAGGCAGTCTGGTCCACTTCATGTTAGTGGCACCTCATGGAATCCAGGCACCAATCACTACTCCTAAAAATAGGAGGGTTTCCTGAGAATAGCGCCCTTATCCACGGGCCAGGCTCCTGCTCCTTGCTCCACTCTTGTTATCTTAATTCACCCATGACAGATTAACTTCATTATTATTTCTGTCTTATCAGTGAAGAACAGAGGATGTAAGAGGACATGGTGAAGCAAAGGGTATTGCTGGTTATTGAAGATGGACCTCAACAGAAGAGTAGGGGTGTCCAGGGCGTGTTTCAGGAAGCCATGCTTGCTTGTCATTCTGGAGAATGAGAATGCATTATATAGGTGAAGGTCAGGGTGGGGAAGAGATGAACAAAGGCCCTGCACTATGTTTGCTGGAAGCTCAGAGACACTGTGAGGACAAACAATTAGAGACACAACTGGTGAAATGATTGCCTTGTGTGTGAAAACAGAGATCATGGTGTAAGAAGGAGGAGTGTTGGAGAGAACAACTTTAGGACTGTGGCAGTCATTCAGTGAGAGATGTTCATAGCTGACTGGGGCGAGGCAGGGTGTCAGGAAATGAAGGGAAGGTAATGAGCCCTGAAGTTACTGAGCTGGATATAGGAAGCTGAGGATAAGCTCTCAAAGAAGGACTTCCAGGTTTCCAGGACATGCTATCAGCTGGTGGCAGTTACCATTCATAATGTTACCTCTGACAATGTTCCTGTTGCTCACTCTGAAGGAGGTTTAGGCTCCTGTGAAAATGCGAGCAAGGCAGCGTTATTGTGGGGTACTCAGATTTCACTGGGACAGCACCCTTGAAACATTTGTCTACCTGACTTTTGAGATTAATTATATCCATCACAGTTCCATTCCTATTTTGGAATCAGAAACCACATTAAGTAAAACTTTGATGCTGCAAGAAGCCACACTTCTTACATGTAACTCTAGAGTAGGACGCTGTGGGAGGACTAGGTAGAGAGCCATATGCCCAAACAGGAACTTATCACGGGCCTTGCCATTCCCATCAATTCTCAGATATTCAGTCTATTGGAATAGTCGCCACACACTGACCTGTTCCTGGCTGTTGGTGGCCTGTGTGACAACGGCCGGTTTTACCAATCCAGGGGCAATATGTTCTTTTTCCAAAATGAATTTTGTTCCTTTTCTACAGAAAATGTTTATTTTAAAAAGAAATTTGAGTTTTAAATTCAGTTTAATTTTCCCCATCTGGTTGGAGTCCATATGTTCAGGATTATATATATGTATGTATTATATGTGAACTCCACATTATAAAGAGGACTAACTACTGTAGGAAACTTGTCAGAGTTCCTTATGAGCAACTCTAGTCATTTATGCAAATAAATCTTATGACTGTTGAGATAGCTTTTGACTTCAGCTTGAGAAAAGAAAGTTTGGAATTCACTGATAATTTACTACTACATGAATATTCCGGGAACACCGACTCCTTACCAGGCATCCTGAAATTGTAGCTGAGTGAGTCGCTCCTCAAAGGGTGAGCAGGGAGTGTACATTCCTGGGGTGGACTGGCAGTTAGTCATGGCTGCTCCTGCCTATCCCCAAAGACAGCCTGAACTTCTGTGTGGTAACTAGGGCAGAGATTCTCACAGAGCCTTCTAGGTCTCCTCATTAGATTTTGGAAACATCCCTTCTCAACACCCATCCTGGTAGAGTACCACAAGGAATGAAATTTTAAGTGAGCTTGGGCCAAGGTTTAAAAGTTACTTTGAATTCTGATTCAATAGGTATAAAAAATAGATTCGTTTCAGCTCAAACTGCTTTACTATTTTTGTTCAAATATTTTAAGTTACTGAGCAGGGAAAAGAGCAGTTGGGCATCTTCCTTGGCTTTCAGACAAGGCAGAATTGCTTTTGTTCCTAGGATGGGCTGTGTTAGGCACCTTGTAGAAATTCGAGATCTCAAAAATATGAAAATGTAAGCCAGAGTAAGGTTGCCATTTCTCCAATTTGATGGATACCCACCAGGTTAGACAAGGCAGTAAGGGAAAACTAGCCAAATTCAGTGGCACATAATGTCAAAATGGTGGAAGGATATTAATAGGCAGGGGATATTTTAACCTGGAGATGGCACGGCAATGAAGACCAGAAGCCTGTTAGTTACGACAAAGCTTAGTGCCAACAGCTTGTTTGTGACGAAAGCCTCACATGTGAATTTTATTACCCATGTCCTTAGATGTCTCTAGAGGGGACAGGGGACCCTCTAGAGGTTGGAGGCTCTTGTCACACCTGTATGGGTGAGCAGTATGTGACTTTCAGAGTACGGGGTACTGGATTCCAGGCGTATCCCATAGGTCACAGTCCAGCACCTCATGGCCCATAACTGCCCTGAAGGGAGGTGTATTTTAAATTGAGATAATTTAGTAGAGAGTAACACTTGGCCACATAACATCTCCTGGAAGCCAAGGAAAGGTATGAATCTTGCCCTGAGTCCCCAGATAGTGATAGCTGGCTATATTTGAACCCACCCTTGCCATCTAGTCAGACTATGAAGCTCCCTGCAACCACCACACACTCAGCACTTGCTGTTATTTAGTTGTTGCCTTATAATACCTTACTAATTCTTTGTGAAGTTTATACACTGTATTTTGATGACATTTACACCTCATGTCTCCCTTTAACTCCTCCTATGTCTGCCCCTTACTTCCCCACCCCTCTGAACTTTGTGATCATTTTCTTTTCTTATTAATAACCCACCAAGACCAATTTGTGATGTCCACACCCTCATGCCACCCACTCAAGCTTGGTTATCCTATCGGGAACCACAACCTTAAAGACTCTACCTCCCGCAGGAGCCTTCAACTGCCAGTAGCCCCTCAGCTAGGGGGGTGTCTCATGAGTCCCTCTCTTATCCTGGCTAGAATGTTGACTAGCTTGATCTTGTGTGGGACTTTAAAAAATACTCATCTCCATCCCTGTGCTTCTACAAAAGTGTGACACTAAACAATGGGACACTAAACAAAGAGGATCACAAATCAAACCTGATGCAATTTTTAATACATTTCCCATATAAAGGATTGTACCTCCCTAGTACATTTTTGGTTTAGTTAATGTGAGATGACAGTATACTGGGGAAGTGGACACTGCAGGTGCTGGAGTTAGACAGGATGCTTTAAATTAAATGGTTTAGTCAGGGTGCACCCGAGAGTAATCACAAGGCCTTCTGCAGACTTCCCTTTGTCCTTATAAACAGGCTCAGCAAAACAGAGTAATCCTGAGGATTGAATAAGTGGATCATAAAATTGATGCCTATTCAGGAAATGACACCTACTATTTCCTATGGTCAAAGGATTTTATATTATCTTTCTAGATTCTAATCAAACTGTTATGCCCATGAATTTGATGGAGGTAGACTTCACTATGTAGCTCTCTCTAGAAAGTAAGGGAAATAAAATTACTCTGGGAGAGATAAATTATCAAATCAAAATCATGATGAGATAAGGCGTTAGTAACTTGGCTGTGAGGCACTGGCTGGTACAGCTCTTGGCTTGCCTCATTGCCGTGGTTACTCCAGAGAGGTTGCAGACAATCCTAATTAACAGACACAGTTACAATCCCATAGGACTTAACTATGACATGCAAATCCTACATAATTTTCACATCATAAGAAATTATTTTGAATTTTGAATTGTTCTTATTTCTTACATTAAGCGTATTCTTAGTTTGTAGACAATGTAGAATTAGAGAGCAACCTAGAGAATTCTAGTTTGCAGAGACGGAATTAACATAAGAGTTTATATTTAAACAATCAGAATAGTCAAAAACTGAGTGAAGCAAACTGAGAGCTGTAGTGGCAGGATTTGGCACCCTGACTCCTGCCCCTCTGGAAGAATGAGCCCCTTCTGGAAACCCCTGTGATGGCCTAGCATGGCACAAGATGAATCAACCCTCTAGCTCTAGCTAGCTCCCCAAGCTCCACAAGGCCTCCTAATGATCCTTTGACTTTCCTGCAAAGTTGGCTAGAAAGAGGGAATGTGCTGGCCAGGCTGACACAAAGTCCTGTTTTGTTTGACAGCAATTTCTTACTGCAAACTGATATATTGTGATTCTGGATCACTCATCAGTTCTTCTATAATGTGTCTCGTTATTTATTTATTTACTTGTATTTAGACCGAATCAGCACTTCAGAATCCAATTAACTCTGATGTGCGTGTGTGTATGTGTTAGCCTGAATAGCTTAAGGCTCAGTTCTCAACATTAGTTAATATTTAAGGTAATTTCATGTTGAAAGGGCCTTTCTATGTGGTCACAAACTTTCCATATTGGAAAAAGTTTATGCTCTGTTATTTGTTTGCCATCAGCGCTTCAGATCCCTTTCAAAATGGGGAGTGGGGATTTGTCGAGTTGTCACAAGTCACACAGGAGCAAGGTGCAGTACCTTCTCAGCCTGTGTCAGACACCAGGTTGCTCATCACTGTCTTCACTTCCCATCACTGCACCCTTGTGTCCTAAAATCAAACCGTTACAATTGGTTTGGCACGGATTTCGAGCATCAAGAGAATTACGATAGACTGTCTCTAACTCTTAGACTAATTTAAAAATTACTCTGAAGTAGTGCCTCTCTTATAGCCTGCTTTCCAATTACAATCCATGTTGTCTCATGAGAAAAGGAGAGGCCCAAGAGTACTTACTTCCAGCATCTTAGATGAAAGATGTCTTTGCAGTGTTCTCTCCAGTTCCAAATCTCAATGTACGATGTTCTTTCTGATCTAGGCCTCCATATCGTCAGGCATTTAAAGGAAACAGAATGGGGGAAATTGTTTCTTATCTTCAAGTTCACTTCATTCCTACACCTGTTTCTCTCCAGGATCTTGTCCTACTGTGAATCAGGTTAAGCTCACAAAGAATTGTGGTGCTGAGATGGATGCGTTGAAGCCAAAAACAGAGAAGGGACAAGATCAGATTGTTCCTGAGGTAGAATCTCAGGAATAAGACAAGAATAAAAAGTTGGGTCAGGCCCTAACACTAGAGTCACAGCAGGCAAAGGGGAATTTAAATGAGGCTACAAAGAGCATTCAGAGCAGATGGGAGCTTGTCATCAGCAATTCTATGCTCCAAAGCAGCTAGCTATTGCTATCAAAATTGACTATCCCTTCCAGCACCTAGCCTATGCCTTAGGTCAGGCTTGAAAGTCAGAGCTCACCACAGCAGCAAACACCAGAAAGTGTTCCAAGAGCTGAGCTGAGACAAAGCTTGAACAATACACTCAAATGGTTCCTGGTTACCAAGGAGACTAGCCCAGTAGCAAATCCAGAGGAAACAAAGCTGGATGCAGAAGAGGATCATGGAACCAAGAGTTTAGGAGCAGGGATCATGAGTACAGTCGAAGATCAAAGTCAAAATGTTTGGAAGTCAAGTATTGAGGGAACAGAGGGACACAGAATGACTCCTGGTGTAGCTGTTCAAAAGCTGAACAGGGTTTGTTTCTTAATTTAGGGATTGGCACATAGGACTGATTTATATATTATGATACATGACAATTCTCCTCTTTGTTTTTTTAATTATATTTTTATTTTTTAAATATTTTTTAAATTTAAATTAGAAACATGCATGCTTCAAATGTCAATCCCAGCTCCCCCCTTCTCCCTCCACCAGCTCCATATCCATGCCCCTACCCCCAGTCCAATCCCCACATTATTCCCCAGGGAGGGTGAGGCCCCCCCTTGGGGGGATCTCCAGAGTCTGTCATTTCACCCAGGGCAGGACCTAGGCCCTGCCTCAAGTATCCAGGCTGAGAGAGCATCCCTCCATGTGTAATGGGCTCCTAAAGTTCATTTGAATGCCATGGTGAACACTAGTCTACTACCCAAGTCCCCAGAGATTTCTGAGGCCTCCTTACTGACACTACATTCATCTTGAACCCCAGACTGATGACTAAGAGGCCAACAGGGAACTGATCCAAATCTCCTCTTTGTGAAGTAAAGCCTGTATGGACAAATGAAGTCACAGGTAGATGAAAAACATACACAGCCTGCCACGGTGTTTTTGTAGCAAGGCAGGGACTGTGTGAGTCTTATGAGCCTGCCTTCCTCCATCAGCAGTGGGAGATCATGGGGAAGAAACCAGAAGAAATGCCCATCCCTAGGTGCTCAAGGACTACCAATTGCTCCCAGGTATTTTCTTTGAGCTTCATAGAGGAGAAAGGCCTGTGTAAGCAGTTATGTTTGTTTCTGGGCAGAATGGGCTTTAACAATGCCCTTCATTCATTAATAATGTTTAAAAACAACCCTAACCACTCCAATAGACTAGAGACTAAAGAGAAACTCCGTCTATACTGATGCTCACCGCTAATCCAAGCTTTCTCCTGCCCCACAGACTGAGATCATTGATCTCTCTATGGCTCAGCATTTCTCAAATACGACTCCTCTCTTCTGCTCTGCTCATACTCACATCTGCAGTTTTAGAAAAACCCTTTCATTCTCTTTTTCTCCTATCTCTGAAGCCCTATGTACCAATTCTAGAGCCTTTGCACATAACTATCTTCCATCTTCCCCCATCATTATCCTCTGATATCACCTTTTGTTGGACCCATCTCCAATAGATCTAGAGAGACTTCAGAACTTGCAGATGAAGCAAGTTTCCTAGCCTGACCCTGATAATCTGGAGGTACACTGTGGGAACCACCACAAAACACCCACAACTACATAACAGAGGAGCTTGGGGTGGGAGCTTCAGCTTGCAAATTGTGTGGCTTTGGACATTCTGGGCCTTTGATTTGCCTGTCTGTAAATGGGGCATCTCCTCATGCAATTATTCTGGGCTTAAATGAGATGATGTAGAGAGTGGCCCGCATATCTGGGTGTTGAAGGGTTTTGCTTTTGTAGCGCTTTTATCCTTTATAGACTCTGTTGATGGATCATGCCCTGTACAGCCTTGGCCTGTTTGGAAGGCTTGCTTCATCTGCTTACAATTTAGCCTTCCATGAAAGGCTCTACAATGCTCCTCTTGACTTATTTCCCCTTAGTCCTCAATAATTATAATCACAAGACTAATAAGAGCCCTGGTTTTGATAAAGAGAACAATCTACAGGGTACTCTACATGTGTTACAGTGTTCAAATTTAACAATGGAACTGAAGCAAAGGTACCATTATCCTTCATTTCCTAGATGGGAAAATTGAGGGGCAGAGAGGTTAAGTAAGTTCCCCAAGTTCCCATAACTAGTACCAAACAGCGGTTGTAAAGTCAGTTGCATGAAAACTTGAGTCATGGGACAAAGTGCTACAGGGACAATGGTTATGTTCAATTATTTACCCACAACACATACACACACACACACACACACACACACACACACCTTTTGATCATTGTTAAAGGTAGTTAGAGTGAAAATAAAAACATTGCAATAAAAATTAGATGTGATGGATTAAGACACTTATAAAAATATTTCCAAAACAGAATATCTAAATCACAGGGAATAAAGTTCTCCAGATAAGCCCAATCAGGCCTCACTCAATGGGCCTGTGGGTTTTGAATACTGTTTCCTCTATCAGAATATTCTTATCTACTACTTTTTTCAGTATTGAAAGCTACATCAAACCTTTCTCAGGAACCTGATTTGGAATAAATGTCCCTTCTGTGTGCTTATAAGGTCAGTGTGACCATTGAGAGTGTGACATAGATGAATGTACTAAGTTTTCTGCAGCTGGTGCTGGCAGAACGCTCTCGTAGATGTTTATAGAGTTTGCTTTGAGAACATGGTCTGGGGAATATGCACTCATTCAGTTCCAAAATTGATGTAGTATCCTGGGGTCTGGGTCAGGTGTCTAGGTTCTGTTGATATCTAGCATATTGGAGCTGGAAGGGCTGATCATCTAATTCAAGTTAAAAGAATGAAAGAGACCACTTTACCATGGAATTATAAGTGTGATCTGGGAAAACCAATGAAAACATCTTTCCTTTGGAAATAACCTTTCAAAACTCCTTCAGATATTTCAATATCAATGTCTGACAAGCAGGTTACTCTGCAGAATGCTGTCTACTACCCCTGGCTTTGTGTAGAGCACCCCACCTATCCAGACATATTTTCCTCATTCCAATAGGTGTCCAGAGACTCCTTCTCCTGATTCACTGACTGCAGGGTGCCTCCTAATTCTCCCTCTTAAATATTATCATATTTTTGTTTCAAACCTGTGTATGACTTTTTCCCCTTATATTGTAGTCTCAGCATGGCTTGTCAAGACTGTTGTGGAGTTCCTAATTGACTCTCCCTCACAGTCTATTTAGTCAGACTACAACACTGCCTCCAGCTTCAAAGAGCAAGACCCACTGTGACTCAAAGTGTTTCTCTCAGTCACCACAGGATAGTAGATAAATCTATAACTTGAAGTAACCTCAGATTCCATCAAAGTAAAAAGGAACTATGGTCAGAGGAGACAGAAAGAGTCTGGGGCGGGGATTAGAAAAACACAGGTGCTATGAAGCAAAATTGGGGGATGTGACTGGGAAAGGAGGAAGGAAGGCAACGTAGAGGAACTGGGAAGGAAGAGGGATTATAATGCCAGGAAGGTTCAAAAGGCCATATGGAAACTCGCATTTTATATATGTGGGGTGGGGAGAGGGAAGGAGGTTATACCACAAGGGGTGGTAATGCTCCCCACATGAGCTGTAGACTGCCTATTGTCTTTGCCTTTGTTCGCTCCAGAACCCAAGCGTAATACCCTGTTACTGGGGACACCACATACTTTTTACATTGGATTTGGAGGAAATTTGTTGGAATATACCTGGAAACCTCTCTCTGGAAAAATTTATAGTATCCAAAGGTATTATGCAAGCTGCTATGTGAGAAAATATTCAATAGGCCTCCCCAGGTGTAAAGCCTATTAACCACATCAATGGCACCATGGTAAGATGTCCCCAAGTGTGCAAGAGTGGCATTTATATCTTAGGGCTAACCAATAGTTGTCTAATTGATCTTAAGTATACTCACCATGACTGGTGAGGTCATGGACCTAGACAATAAACTACTACAGTCACATTCCCTAAACCAGTGAAACTTCCATCTGCATTCTAAACACTTAGCCTTAGACACACAGAGAAGTGTGTTTACATAAAGTAAATCTTTTTGTAGCAGACAAAAATTTTGTTGGTTAGCTTTTGTAAACTTGGCACAAACTAGAGTCTTCTGGGAAGAAAGAACCTCAGTTATTGCCTCCCTCATATTTTCCCATAAGTAAGTTTGTGGAAAGCACTCCCGTGTTACCTAGCAAGCCGTCGGGAGCAAGTCAGTATGCAGTGCTCCTTTGTGATCTCTGTTTCTGTTCCTGCCTCTAGTTTCCTGCTTTAATTCCTGCCTGGGCCTCCTGAGATGCTAGACTATAACCTGTAAGCCAGTAAACTCCTACCTCCCTACCCATGTTGTTTTGGTTGTGCTGTTTATCATAGTCATAGAAAAGAAACTAGGACAGAGATCATTATAGACCTCAGCTTGTTAAAAGACAGGCAGTATAGTTCATGCTAAGTCCACTTTTATGCTCCACTTTCCTATCTTTCTGTCTGACATTTTCCACCAAAGTCAGGTTCTCACAGGTAGATCTTGTGATTCCAACACTAAATCTTCCTATGGTCTGGGCATGAAAGTCACCTTCCTTGCTTGTCAATAAGGAAGATATCTACATCTACCATCTTAAAATTCAGCAATTTCTACCTAAGTGCTACCTAAGGATAAATTTAATCTAAAAAGTATCTAGTTTAAGGAAGCTGTAAGCAGATGTACTTGAATATGTAGAATATATTTGAAAATTCCCTTCAAACTTGAGATTTGTATATGCCATGAGACTACTATGGTATCTATTTTCATCATTTTAAAGTATAATGTAAAAAAGAATGAATATCAATAGGGATGGAAAGTTTTACATCCAAAGAGGATACAATAAGAAATATTTTAAGAAATGGGGAAAATTCCCAGAAGTGTAAGCTGCCGTTTCTTCTTCAGCAGTTATGTTTGTCAGTTTTGCAGGGAACTACTCTATTCCCTGTCGTTGTTGCCTTTGTTGCTTGATTTCTGATCAGCCCCCTTCCCTTGTAAAGATATGGACAAATGCAATACAGTTTTGTTTTACATTCCCAGCAGTGTTTCACTGTGTCTGTGCAGATGACCCAGCCAATCCTCTCTGCTCTCAATCACTTTATATCCTATCAGACACAAAAAACTTCCCATGATTGTACTTTACCTACTTCCTTGTCCACCAACCATGCTTTTACGCCTGCCCATCTTTATACTATCACTTTGTTCCATTCTCCAACATGGACAGTAAGGTACATGTACACTGACTAATCTTGAAACACACCAACTTTTGCACAAGACTAAGTGTGTGATACACACTATCTTACCTTTGGTCCTGCAGGTTCCTCTCAGCACACCTGCATCCCAATCATTTTTGTGTGTTCTACACAAACAACTGTATTGGGATGTCTTTTCCTTTCTTTATAAGGCTGTTGTAAATTTCTGTACTTTGTGTTGCAAGGTTCTGTGGATTTCTGTCTTCCACTTCCTTTTCTGGAAGAACCATTTACTGCACTGCCTGCCTATTAGAAAATATATGTCACAATTCAGGGCAGCGTGAGTGCTGTGCATGATGGCAGTCAGCAGGGTCTCACACAAATTAGAGTCGAATTTGGCTTTAACACTTACTTCAATGAGCCATACTTTAAAATTCTTTGTACCTTAGTTGCACTTTATAAATCAAGCATGACAACACAATGTTTAGGGAACAATATGAGGATTATTACGAACAACATTTGGTGTGGTGTGATTACTCTGTTGTTCCAGTATTACTAGTAAGTACTATTGGTGAGATTATAGGTTGAATTAAAAATGTCGAATGAGTGTCTGTATTTGAATTATTGAACAAACACGATGCCAATAATCTATGTATTTGACATCATGTGTATAGAGTTTAAGCTGTGCATTCTTATGACTTAATGGAGTTGGTGGTGTTATCCCAGGAAAAGTTGACCTGGGAAAATGAAACAATGTCCCAAACATAGATAGCTCCAAAGTAACAGAACCACAGTTGGAAACTCATTTTTCTACAACTCCAGAACTGTTTCCAGTAATCCACTGTCCAGGGATCCCTGCTGTGACCTCTGGACCCTGGGATTCTGTAGTTCTGATGTAGGGTATTAAAGTAGGATAGGGTGATTATGGGGAGCACTGTTCTGCCCTGCCTCTGCTGCATGGTTCTAACTTGACCAGTGGTACCTGGTGCCAGTGTGACCAGCTCAGTGGAATTGAGTTCCAGGGCAAAGAAGCCACCATTACAAGTGTGGTCCTCTTAGCAGCTCTTCCACTCTCATGGCCTTGACCTTGATTGACTACATCACATCAGGAGTGACTGGAAAATACACCACCACAGAGCTGAAAGGAGCAGTGTTTTCTTAAATCTTGAAATAAATTTAAAATCAACTTCCAGAAGGACTTAGAAAAAATGACTTTCATTAAATTGAGGTGGGGAAAAAGTGTCTCATCGCTTCTTTATTTGCTTTATTAGACTCTGAAGCAAGGTTTGCAGAGGAAAAGCTCACCAGACTCAATCCAGAAGAGGAAGGTCATCATGAGCCATAGGGAAATGTTTATAGAAGGTTCTGTGCTCAACTAAATGGAGGACCAGGTGTTATCATAAATTGTTCTGCATTTGAAAAAGTCTTATGTGACTTCTGGCCAGGAAAAATGATTGCTATCTTGAAATCATGAGCAGCTTTTAGAGTTTGCAATTAGGTACCTTTATTTACTTTAGTTGCCATGCAGAGTTATCACTGCTTGCAGCCAAACTGTAGGTTGACCATATCTCAGTACAAATTTGGAAAAGTTCAGAGAACATTGAGGTTATAATTCCCAGTGATCATTTCAGCTTTCATCCTCATTTTTCAGATTTACTTTATGACCAGAAAAAGAAATATCCAGTTGTCACATAAAAATCCAGGTGCCATGCAATGAAACACAGTTAAAATTGTTCTGAAAATATATACCATTCCCAAACTCTTTGGAGAACAGTCAGGCTAGATGTGAGATAACAATGAGCTTCCTTGGATGGATTCAGGCACAGTCTCCTGAAAAGAAAGCAAAGGACATTCAAAAGTGCCCTAAAGCCAGCAGGGTATTGGAGCCCATTGTATTGGAGGGGCTGAGGTAGGCAGAATCCACAGATCCCATTTACTTGCCTACATTGCTTACTGCGTACTAAAGAAACAAACAAACAAACAAAAAACCTCTTAAACTTCAGTGACTTAAAAGGAAACATGTTCTATCTGTTCACATTCATGATTAAAGTGGGTTGGTGTTGGTATTCACTTTAAGGACTCTAGATGTTGTCTCCATCTTGAAATATATTTCCCCCGAGCAACTTAGTAGAAGGAGATAATATGGTACATCTCATACCAACTTAACACTCTCCTGCCCAGAAAAGCATGTCATTGTCAAGCACACTTAGTTAGAGGACTGTTGCGGGATTCCAGCCCAGGTCCCATTGCCGCTTTAGCCCACAAAATAACACATGGAGACCCTGTTAGTTACAATGCTGTCCACCAATGTCCAGGGCTTCTCATTGGCTAGTTCTATCTTAAGTATTAACCCATGACTACTAATATATATTTCTATAGAATTTATCTTTCTGAGGACAGCATCCTGACGCATCCTCTCTTCCCTGGGATCACATGGCAACTATCCACTCTTGACTACATTTTCCAGAATACTCCCTCTCTCCTGGTCCCATCCATCTTGTTTCCCTATTGGCCAACAGTGTTTTATTCATTAACCAATAAGAGAGACATATACACAGAGGGACTTCCCCCATCAGAAGACCTAGTTACAGAGTTACAGCTTCATTAATATACAAACAAATAATCATCATTCCTGAAAGAGGAGTGTGTGTGTGTGTATGTTTTGGGGGCGGGGCAGAAGGGGAGTAATGTTTATGGGTAGGGGCTGATGTTTATGAAGCAATAAAGGATTCCACACAGAGCAAGTTTAGCATTCTGGAAGGCAACACCTGTATCCCAAGAGAAAGAAGAGACATGTAGCCTCCTTAGGAGGGGAAGAACAGCCTGCCTATTGTCCATAATGCAAAAGAGAAGTTTCCTGAAGCTACTGAGACCCTCATGGTGACCATGGACGGGAAGCAGTAACTGGTAAAATAAAAGGAAAAAAAAAGACCTCAAAAAATCGGATTCCGGTACACTGAATGCTTTTTTTTAGACAAGGTCTTGTGATACAGTTCAGGCGTTCAGGCTATTCTTGAACTTGCAATATACCTTCCTCAGCTTATTACAATGAACAGTGACATTTATTGCAAAGTAAGGATCACTATGACTACCCCTTCATGCCCATGGGAGAGAATGGCACAAGCTAGGATTGGAAAGATAGGTGAGGCCTGAACATGTGGAGGCCACCCAGGTCGACATGGGGAATGCAAATTTCATTTTAAATGTAACAAGGAGCTTTAAATCCCTTCATGTTTCTAAAAGAGCACTCAAATTTCTGTTTGAAGAATAGACTTGGTGAAAGTGAGAAATCAGTTATGAAACTACAGCCATAGTCAGGATGAAGGTGATAATGATATATTTGGAGTGAGAAATACAATCTTATTCCTTTCTGAGCAAAGAAGAGGAATCAAAGACAACTCCAAAGTTTCCATTTTATGTAAAACTAGTGAAGTTATTTCTTAAAATAGGGAAAGAGTGGTAGAAATATACTGTTTAAGGAAAACCAAAACTCCAATTTGGGGCACATGAAACACAAGTTAAGACAGGAAAAACTCAAGTAGGGATAAGGAGTGTTGACAAATAAATACTTAGGAGGCTCACAAAATTAGAAACCAGGTGAATAGAGATGATGTCAGTCTCAAGGTTTCTATTCCTTTTCTTATGGTATGTGAATTTGGTGAATGGCCCCGTTGTGATGGTCATTGTAGAGTGAATAAGCAAAGCTCTGGGTTCATGAGTTTCACCTCCTAATAGCATTCTATTCTCATCACAAGGACCATACTTCTCCTTCTAGACTAGGCAATATTATCATTCCCAGTTTGTCAGTGTGGAAACTGAAGCACAAAACCATCTCAGCCAGAAACTGACAAGTGCTAGAACTGGGCTGTTCAGGAGCACAATTCTAGAGCACATATTCAAAATCTGTGCTATGTTGCCACTAGTGATGCATGGTGACACCAGCCACCATTTTATGTTTCTGTCATATAAGATAACACATTATAATGTAAGGTAAATAAAGTAAAATACATAATAGAAAAAAGTCAGCAAGCTAACATCAAGAGTAAATGCCAAGCCATTTTGACAAAATATCTCTAAGAACCTCAAGATATTAAGGCTGTTTCTAGTTCTCTATGTTCATTAAGGATGAAGAAGCTGAATTTTGTGATGTTATCATGTTTAGGGTCAGCACAAGTTAGAAACATTTTAAAGACCATATCAAAAACCTAATCATGTGAAAGCAGGGTCACGTAATATATATTTGATTGTCAGTCCAAGTACCAATGCCTATGATGTTGGGCTCAATATCTACTATTTTGAAACTTAGCTCCCTAAGCTGTATATGAAAATGACAGTTGTGTTTTCCACTCAAGTTTATCATAAGTCTGAAAGTGATAACACTGTAACCAGCATCCTGAAACAAGGACAGAGTCTCTAGGAGATCATTGCCTATACTACCAAGTGGGTCTAGTATTCATTTTAACTAAAAGCTAATGCAACCTTGGTAGGAACTAGTTCAGAATATGGGCAAAAATGGCCAGACAATCACTGGGTCATACAAATTGTCCTGGCCCCTTCTCCTTTGACAGAATATTAAGTTCTTGTCTCACATTTAGGAAGAGCTGGCTTTGCTAAGCCTCTAGCTGTCATTTATGTCCTGACTCCATTTTGTCTAATTAACATCAACACCCATCCATAATTACTATAGGCAGTGGGGTTCACCTGCAAGACTACTCTTAATCATAGATGGGGTGTAGCGAAGGCAGCTTTTACTGGGCCTGGACCAGTCCTATGAGCCAAGGACAACCACAGGAAAGCGGAAATGTGCACATGAGCAACTGAGCTACAACAGTTAAGGAAATTTTAGTTCAACAACTATTGGTCCCTCCAAAGGAAACATATCAACCACCACCGTAGAGGGAATTTAGGACAATTTGCTCTCAAGGGGTTCAATTATTTCTAAATATATTTCCGAATAAATGAGACTTTCTTAAACCATTTGTCACCATAGCAACTATGCTGGCAGGGTTGTTGGGGGAGCTTCAGCTTCTACCAACTGTGAAATGTGCTTGCTACTTACAGATCTTCAGGAAAAAAAGGTGCTATATTGAATAAGGAAATAATGGATTTATGAAGGCCACAGGAAATTAATAACAGAATCATGAGGAAGTCTGCGAAGATGTACAACTTCACTCTGAGTTAAATTCTAATTAACAAAAATAATCTGTTGGATAATATTTAGATATACTGTTTGCTTGGCTGTTTCATAAGTGAAATATAAATGTTCTCTAGTCATTCAATTACATATGCCTGATGCCTCAGGGGCTGTGATATGGAGATGAATGGGGTAGCCAGGGGTGCTAACCTTGGCTCTGATGCCAATTAGCACTCTTCTCGGGGAACATTCAATGTCTTCCCTTCCTATGTGTTGAACGGGTATTGTGTTCTAGAATTCACTGAACTAAGTGAGGTTAGTACCATGCATGGATGTTAATAGTTTTCCTTGTATACATGGTTGCAATTGATGTGTTCATTTTTTAATATGCTAGGAATTGAGTCAGGCAGCTTGACTCACAGGGTATATGCATACAAAATATCTGACTGCATACTTACTTTGCAAAGACTTATTCATACCAAACAGAAAGGCTGACCAATGAGAGGCACTCATGAAGGAGGCTGAGCAACATTTACTCAGTAAACTGGACACATGGGCACTTCCCATAGAGCCTCCTTTAATTATTATGACTCTGTAGATTAGAATTAGAATCTCCATGTTGGAGTTAAAGAGAAGGTTGGGGATGGAGAGATGGATCAGGGGTTAAGAGCACTGAGTGCTCTTTCAGGGGAGCCAGGTTCAATTCCCAGCATCCATATGGCAGCTCACAACTGTCTGTAACTCCAGTTCCAGGTGACCCAACACCTTCACACAATGTATGTGTAGGCTAAACACCAGTAAACATCAAATAAATAAATAAATAAATGAAATCTTTAGGGAGATGTAAAGGGAAGCTTTTTTCTTGAGAGAAGCCTTCCCGCCAGCCTGGTTCTAGAGCCGCATCAGTCCCCAATAAACACACAGGAGGCTATGTTAATTATGAAGCTGTTGGCCTTGCTTGTTTCTTACTGGCTAGCTCTGACTTAAGTAATTACCCCATAATTGTTAATCTAAGTATGTCTCTTACCGGAGAAGTTTCCGGGCTTCCTACCCCATGGCGTTACATCTCGACTCTCTTGTGTTTCTCCTTCCCAGAGTCCTCCTGGACTCCTAGTCCCACCTATCTAGATTCCTATTGGCCAGCAGTGCTTTATTGACAAATAACAGGACTTTCCCAACAGGGAGAGAGAGAGAGAGAGAGAGAGAGAGAGAGAGAGAGAGAGAGAGAGAGAGAGAGAGAGAGAGAGAGAGAAGATCAAATTGAATCCAGCTGCTCCATAGCCCATTCCCAGCATGCAATGAACTGGGCTCTGATCCACAACTTGATCACAGCCAGGCTGTGCTCTTTTTTCTTTCTCTTTCTTCTTTCTCCTTCTTTCTTTCTTTCTTTCTTTCTTTTCTTTCCTTTCTTTCTCTTTTATTTAACATAATTTCTTTATTGAATCTTTGCAAATTCCATATCATGCACCCTAATTCTTATCACCTCTCAGTCCCTCCATATCCCCCTGCAGTGCCCCCCAAGAAAATTTTAATAAATCAAACAAATCCTAAACAAACCAAGCACAAACAAAAACAAAACCCAGTAGCAGCAACAAAAACCTCTTCACTCCTTCATCTTTCCCATCACTCCAACACCTCTTCATTTTCCTGGTGGCTTTGGGAGTCACAGCATGTCACACAGTATACACTTTTGTCTAATCAGCTTTATTTGCAAGTGTTCATTGAATTGAGTCACTGGTCTGGTTCAAGTCCTCTGGTTTCTGGCACACTGTCATCACTGGATCCTCACCAGAACTCCTCTCAGATATCCTGCAGCACTTTCAAGTCATGGAGATTCTGTGTGTACCATTTCACAGGATCAGTCCCTATAGGGTCTCCAGAAAAACCTAGATGGAGTAAATGTTAGGGTGGGCCAACCCCAGGCCCAACTGTGGGCCTGGGATAGAGTTGAGCTGGCTAGTCCAGAACAATGAGGGATGGAGCTAGCCCATGCCACCAGGGTCAGTTTTCTCTTGGTGAGGGGTAGGGCATCTCTCCTGAGTGTGTGTGGGCCAGTTCTCCCACAAGAATCATGGCCAGCTCTCTTGCTTCAGTGTCTAGTGAGGGGCAGGGCCAGCTATCCCAGAGACAGAGAAGTGTGGAGCTGGTTCAGTGACCCTCTGATTTAATCACACACAGTTCCTATGGCTCCCTGAGGGACACAGGCCACAGGCATGAACACAGACCACAGCTGCAGCAGGACCATAGACCCAGACATAGATCCTCACCAGCAGCTTAGATCCAGATGACATCTTGGCTCTGAGTGGCAGCATAGGTCACTAAGATATAAGTGTCTCTGGCTGCAGCTTGATTCTCAGATACCAAAAAAGGCACAGGTTGTGGCCCAGACCGAGGGTTAGGCTTCTGTGTAATCTTTGGTGTCAACATAGACACAGCTGCTGCAGGATCAAGGACACAGACATAGTCCATGGCAGCAGCAGGGTGTTAATACCACCATTGCCCCGGATGGCAGTGCAGGCCTCTCAGATCTGCAAGGCCCCCAGCATGTTCCCAGATCTTGGGCAGTCACATGGCCTTCTATGGTAATAGGAACCACAGACATCAACACAGATCCTGGCTAGAGTATGGCCAGAGACCCAAACATAGCCCTCAACTACAGCTCTGGCTGGGTCATCACCATGGCAATGGGTAGCAGTACAGGCCACTCAGATCTGTAGAGCCCTGGCTGCAGCATGGCCCTTGGCCACTAACAGCGACAGATGACAGACCTAATTCCAGGCAACCACAGGGCCCTTGGTGGCAACATGAGCCACGAACTTCTACATAGACTCCTGCTGTGGTAGAGCCATGGATGCAGGCATGGCTCTAGGCTGCTGCCTTTCTAAATCAGATTCAAAAGTATGATACAGTGGGAAAAGGCATGGTCAGAGGATCAAGGCTGGACCTGCAAGACTGTCACCTGCCAGCTGTCTATCCTCAGTTCTGTCCTGCTCTGGGTCTTCAATACCCTTACTTGAAAGAACTCATTCACAGGCAGTGACCTAATTTGGAAGCAGTGAGACATTAGAAAGGAAGCAGATGAGAAAGGTAGAGTTGGAGTGGGGGAAGTTTCAAATTTGTTATCACCATAGGTGCCTACTGGTGGGACACGGGGAGGTAGCTTCCTGTGCAAGGACAACATCTGTCCCTTGAAGACAGACAAACTGGGGTAGTACAGACTTCAAATGCATCCATTCAATATCTGCACCTGGAAACAGAAGTCAGAAATTGGGTTAAACCAGAAGAAAATTTTCTTGGGAGCTGAGGCAAGAGTTACTTAGAACTTGGCAGGGTATGTGACCATGTGCCTCCCTCTGCAGGTGAGTTACTATCCGCAAAACTCAGTGTTCACCCCTGAAGGGGGCAGAATTTACTGTAAAAGTAAACTTTGCTCAAAGACTACTGTCACTTTATGGGGTGTGTTTCTTTTACAAATTATCACATACCACATTGACAGTGAAATCATATTTTCACTGAAATCACAGGACTCTCTTACATGCTTATCTACAGTGTCAAAAGTAGCTTCAGAGAAACAAAGAAGACAGACACAACCATCATATGTCTCCTGGTAGTTTCTCATCTAGGCTCCGGAATTCCATCAAACACAATGAGACCTCTACTCCATGACTAGACGAGCAGACATCAGCATCATATTCCTTTGACCATGAGTACAAGGATAGATCTCTGCTTTAAGAAGGGTTTTAGTGGAAAAATATAGACCTATCATGAGCTAGGGGGAGGCCGGATCCCGATTGCTTTGTTACCAGTAGTGTAACTCTAATAAATAACTTAATAACTCTGACGATCAATTTCTGCCTCTTCCTCTGGCCTTAGGTGTGGAAATTTTAACAGTTGCTGGTTTCTGATAAACAAATGTGGAGTTAAAGGAAAAGATAAAACAAGTACTCAGAAATAAGAAACATGGAAAGAAGCAGCATGATTCACAGCCAGATGAAACTCCAAGGCCAAATACTAATGGTGCTAGGAGGTTGGGTTTCCAGATAGGCAGCAGTTGCAGATGGGTGGGAATGAGATGAGGCAACATAGGACTGGCAAGCCTGGTATTATGACTATGCTTAGTGGCCAACAGATGGCAGAGAAGGAAAAGCAAGAAGTCCTCAGACTAGGTAAAAATAAGAACATTTAAAACACATTCCCCTAGAGCCTCCATCTTTCCTGTAGTACATTGTCCCCTGCAATTAATATGTCCAGGTCAGGTAACATGGGAGCCAGACTGTAACAAGATTCTTCCTGCCAGCCTGGTCCCAGAGTCACGTCAGTTCCAAATGAACATGCAGGACGCTATATTAATTGTGAATCTGTTGGCCATTTTCTATGATTTCTTGTTGGCTAGCTCTGACTTAATTATTAACCCCTAACTGCTAATCTGAGTATTTCCATGTGGTATTCTCTTACCGGAGGAGACAGGGTCCAGACCTCTTACTTCTTTCACATCCTACATGGTGACTGACTGTGCCTCTGTTTCCCAGAATCCTCCTCAACTCCTAGTGCCACATATCTTGCTTCTCTATTGACCAACAGTGCTTTATTTATCAACCAATAAGACAAACATATACACACAGGGCATTCTGTCATCACCGGGCAGTCTATAACATGAAACTAATGGTCCACCACCTGCACATGCCAGAAAGGAGTCTGTTGCTTCTTCCCTAAGAGCTGAACTTTACGTAGCATGGGCAATAATCACTCACCTAAACTATTGCCAAACACAATCATAGTCTTTTTGTTTGTTTTGCTGGTTTTTGTAGTTGTTGTTTGTTTGTTTGTTTGTTGTTTGAAACAGGGTTTCTCTATGTATCTCTATCTGTCTTGGAAAGACCTCTGTAGACCAGCCTGGCCTAAAACTCACAGAGATTCACCTGCTTCTGTCTTGGGGGTGCTGGCATTAAAGGCACCAGCTACTTGCCAGATAAAATCACATTTTTAAAAGATGTGTGTTAATTTGTGTTTCTATTGTTGGTTTCTGAAATAATTCTAATTTTACAGAAACGCTACAAGTTTAATAAAATTATTCTCAAGCCTTTGAGCCAGATGTAGTGGCAAGAGGTAAGAACACATAGAGAAGCTACATGTGCCTTGATTAACACATGCTCACTGCTTTTTAATGTTCCGTTACAGTCTTAACGCTACTCCCTGTGATGGTAAATTCTGATTATCATCC
Organism: Mesocricetus auratus; assembly: GCF_017639785.1. NCBI lineage: Eukaryota > Metazoa > Chordata > Mammalia > Rodentia > Cricetidae > Mesocricetus > Mesocricetus auratus. The sequence continues at coordinate 4,106,601 of NW_024429203.1, forward strand.
TGATGGATTTTTAAAGGTTCCCAGGAGAGTATTAGAGCTCACATCTGGGTGCATTGGTGAGAGAGTGTTGACAGGGTTTCACTAAGGAGGGAAGACCTACCTGAGTGTGGATGACACCTTTGCTAGTCCAAGCACCCAGGTGGAAGAAATCAGGAAAGAACAACAGAACAGCTAGTGTCAGCATTTTCCTCTCTGCCTCCTGGACTACAGGGCATAAGCAGGTCTGTTCCAACATTGCCCTCTCAATGATGAACTGAAACCAGGAACCAAATAAAACTTTCTTAAGTAGTTCTCAATTTTGGCAATATGAATGTACGACTGGTATTTTGCTTATAATTTTGCAGGGAAGAATGTGTGTGTGTGTGTGTGTGTGTGTGTGTGTGTGTGTGTGTGTGATAGAGAGAGAACATAATTTTTATATAATATTTTTGTACAAAATTTGAAAGTTATAGGCAGACATCAAATCCTTCAGTCTTGAATTTCATACTTCATCATAGATAGTGATCAGAGCATTGGATGTGTAATGGAATCATCTGGAAGACTTCCGAAATTTTGTTGTCTGGTTCCCATGTCCAAACATTCTAGTGTATTCTCTCTGAAGGGCTCTTCATGTGACGTTTAGTTTGAGAATCACGCTGCCTTAGGTATTTGATTCTCAGGGCCACTCAGGTGTTTCCTATGCTCTCCAGTGAATCTCCATGTGTAGCTGGGGCTGAGAATCACAGTGGAGCATCTGAAAGACTGGGACTCACATTTGACTGAAAGGGCAAGTTGGAGCTGCTCTGACTTCCTCAGTACACTGACAAGTATATAGCAGCCTAAGCCTAGCTTGCTGTTGGCTCCACACCCAATGAAACAGAACCCATATAGTTTATACCTAGATTACCCTGAAGGTAAGTAACTGGAGGGGGTCTTTTCCTTCTATTGGCCCCGGGAGCCACAGAGAAAATTGAACAGGTTACATTCAGGTTGCTCTGCCCTGTGTACATATCATCTACATGACAGACAAGCTATGGAGTAGCAACACTCTTTAGGATCTTGGGCATCACCAGGGACCTTCTGCATCATCACGTGGATTGTGACAAAACTTCATGTTCTTTAAATGCACCTGGAAGTGTGCCCAGCCCATGTCATGGTGTAGAGATATGCGATCTGTTAAATTTTAGACTGTGGACCATACATTCCCTGCTACAGCTACTCATTAGTCTTTTTAGCACAAGAGCCACATAGAAGGCAGGGATGAGTGACCTTGGATGTGTTTGTATTAGGTAGCAGGTCAGATGTGGCTGATGGGCCATAGCTTGTGGGCCTTCGTGCTAATGTGACAAGTAGAATGGAGAGAAAATGATACAGGTTCACATATCCTGGCTGGAGCACTTTCTGTTTTGTGACTTTGCACAAATTACTTGAGACCTTTATGCCTCACAAGTAAGACTAAAGAAAACTCTCCCACAGGTTGAAGTGACTTCAGAAAGTGGGATGCCAGCCTAAAGTGGGGAAGGCATTGAAAGGGTCATCCTCCTCCTCTCTTCCCTCCAACATCCTTTGGGGACAAGATCAATGAATGCCCTAGGGCACTGCAACAGAGACAGACCAAACAAGTTGCATTTCAAACAGCGGTTTCAGTTTCACTTTGGTCAAACTGCAGTGAAGACCCTCCCCAACTACTTAGTTAAATGATGGTAGTGTGTAGGTAACTATGGAAACCCAGGCTCAAGGCAGGAGAAGTCTATCAGCTTTGTTCTTGACCTGCATCCATGCCCTGTCCTCTTCTCTACAGCTCATCCCTTCTGCTAGGTGGAAGGTACCTGTGCCATAAGTCTCTTTTTCTAAGCTCAGGTCTGACTCAAACTTCCCTAAGGGTGAGAAGAAACTAGCAAGTGAAATGGTTTTGCTTACGATTTTGCAGTTTAGGCTAGAGAAAGAGGTAGTTCTAGTTAAAAGAGGAGATTTGCAAATACTTTTAACATGATTGTTCAACAGCTGAGACTGTTAAATAGGTCTTACACTGAGCATGGTCTGCTGGGCATGGTGACAGCAGTTAGGGAGGAGACTGAGGTGCCACTGACACAGGTACCTACTCAGAACTAATTATAGAAGCGGGCCTGTGCAGAGACTGATCGACACTTCTGCTAAGCAGCTTGGAAGTCAGCAAGAAAATATAATTATCTTATTTGTCGTGAAAGTGGTAACAGAAAGCTGATGGATGAACACATATGGAGAGCTACAAAAATACAGCCTAGCCAGGAGAATGAGATGCGGAGACATTGTCCTAGCGGTTCACTCTCATTGCTGTGGCTTGAATAGTTTTGTCTCTCTTCTGTCTCCTCCAGGCTTCATATGTATGGAGCCTGGCCCCTTTTAAAAATGATGAATTATTAGGAAACAGGGCTTAATGGGAGGTCCTTAGCTTAACTACACGCATACCTTTAACAGGACAATCTTAGGGTTTCTACTGCTGTGATAAAAACCATGACCAAAAGAAATTTAGGGTTTATTTCATCGTACATTTCCAGGTAATAGTTCATCACTAAGTGAAGTCAAGGCAGGAACTTGGAGGCAGGACCTGAAGCAGAAGCCATGGAGGAGCGCTGTTTAATGGCCTACTGGGTTTGCTTTCCTAGGTCCATTTCCCCAGGAGAGGCACCATCCAAAGTTAGTTGAACCCTCCCACATCAATTGTTAAACAAGAACACACTCTAGAGGCTTGCTCACAGGCACTTTGATGGAGGCATTTTCTCAGTTGAGGTTCCTCTCCAGATGATTCTAGTTTGTGTCAGGTTTCAATAGGAGCAAGCAGCCCAGGGATAAAGATGTTTCTTGGGAAGCCCTGCTAGTTCTTATTAAACAATTAATGGAAAAACTTGAACCTGTCCCTACCCATTGCCTCTCTCTGGCTTCATGTATGTGAACACCTGCTAACGCCATTGCCATGCAGCTGAGAAGACCTGAAATGAGCCAGTGTCAATACTATGCCCCTAGACTTCCGACACCAAATTAAATAAAATTCTATTCTTCATAGACAGCCTATATGTGCATATATAAGTATCTCCCGATAGTGGCAATTTTTGCAAAAGTAGCTTACAGTTCTTATGGGACTATACTAGTGTAAAAAGTCCTGGCAATTTCACTGAAATAAAACTTTAACTGTCTTTATTACACTCCAATCGCTAACTCATTTCTATTAAAGTGACCAAGAAAATGTAATGTAGATTCTATAGTCTTGTAAAGGGCAATAGTCCAGTTTTGGAACATGTGAGACCTAAGTAGTTGAGGTAAGGGGACAATGAACACATTTTATTGTTTATGAAGCAACAATGAACGTGGGGAATTAGTGGTATAAATTACAGCAGAATTTTTAGCTAAAGGGAGTACATAATAGAGGCAGGAGTTTAAAAACTGCCCTTGGATAGTTTCTATGTCAACTTAACACAGGCTAGACTCATTAATTGAGATAATGCCCCAGCCAGGTTCACCTTAGGGAATGCCTGCGGGGAATTTTCTTCATTAAAGTGGGAGGGTCATTCCATTGTGAGTGGTGTCAACACTGGAGAGGTGGCATGGGGATGTTTTAAAAAGCAGGCTGAACAAGGCATGAATGAGGAGCAAGGCAGCAAGCAGTATCCCTCCATGGCCTCTGCTTTGGTTCCTGCCTCAGTTTCCTGCCCTGACACACTGTGAGACAATTTCCCCAAGTTGCTTTTAATCATGGTGTTTTATCACAATACAAACTCTAAGTAGGCCACCTTGATTCAGGAAATGTACCGGAGTTGATGGTTCTCAGTTCCACACAAAAGTAAGACTTGGGCTTGGTTTATATGCTTTCCTGTCATATAAAACAGAAACAATAGGGCAGCAGGTCTCTGTCAGCTGTCGTTAGGGTCCATGCAAGACAGAGTGGTATAGCTGTGACATTTCCTTTATATTCCTCTACTTGAAAATAAAACAGATCAACTCAGTAGTTCAGCATCTCAAAGGAAAAGAAATAGAGTTAAGGAATTGGACAAATGTCTGCCTTTGTAATGAAAGTGTTCAGTGAGATTCCAGAAGTTACCAAATGCTTTTAGAAGTTACTACTCAGCCATAGGAAAACACATTCAGATAATAAACGTGACTGCAAATTAAAAAAATAAAAGCAGTATTCAAGCCATGATTAGGAAGTTGGATAGTGAAAAGTGCTGAGAAGCTGATAAAATCTGAACCAAAAGTTTTGTACCAGCACTTAGAGGAAAGTAGATGAAGAATACAGTCATAAATAAAATGACAACAGAAGGAAAATGATCCTGGAGACACTACATGCAAGATCAATGGATAGCAGGGGGAGAGTGCTGAACACAGGGAAAAACAAAGCAAAAAGGGCTTCAGTAAGCATTGTCTCTGTCGAAGAGAATTTTGAATTTTTTTCCAGGAAAATGAAATTTCAACAGGTCAGATGCCAGATGATAACAATAACAAATCCTGTCCAGCAGAAAATGATTACCTAGAGAGGGGGAAAACAAACAAACAAAACAACTTTCTTAGACTTGAATCTTTGTTCTTTAATACACTGAATACAAATGAAATTACCGTTTCTCTAAGATTTCAGAAGAAACGCCACCACACATCTTGAGGAGAAAAAATTCTGTACTGAGATGAACGAAACTGTAATATATTCATATAATCACTGGGATATTTTCTGAGCCAGTTGGATGGCTCAGGGGGAAAGTTACATGCTGAAATTCTGATAACCTAAGCTTGATCCCCAGAACCTACACTATCAAAGCAGAGAACCAATTCTGACAAGTTGTCCTTTGAACTCCAACACATGCCTGGACATACAAATAAACACACACACACACACACACACACACACACACACACACACACATTCATTTTCCTTGAACATGCTTCCTTTTAGAATAGAGTCTATAACCTAATTTTGAAATAGTGTTAATAATTAATGTGATTATTAGTAAAGGCAGTTTGGACTTAAAATTCCCAATTATCCTAACTAAAACTACTGAGAAGTGAAAGAAGCTAAGCATGGTGGTATATGACATTCATTCAAGCATTTGGGAGTCAGAGGCAGATGGATTTCTATTATTTCAAGGCCAGCCTGGTATATATAGCAAGTTCCAGGGCCAGGACTCTAGAGCCTTGAAAGAAGAAAAAGTAAAAAGATAACATATACACACATCCTTCATTTACAGCTGGCATTTATACTAGACAACAGTGGTGCTGTATTACATAGGGTTTTCTAGAGTAATAGAACAGGTGTGTGTGTGTGTGTGTGTGTGTGCATTATTATGAAGGAAATTCAGTAGAACAGCTTACAACCAGTAGAGGCTACATATTCAATAATGGCTGTCTACTAGCTAGAGAGGCTGAGAATCTGGCAGCATTGATTAGGAAGCAGAACCCTTCAGTAGTATTAATCTTGTGCTAAAGGCCTGAAAGACTTTCAGAGAATGATTGACAGTTTGTCTTCTTGGAACTTGAAGAGGTTAGATTCTGGATTCTGATACTAGTGTCTAGACAGATTTACTCAACAAGAAGGGAAGGCAGGCCGGCAAGCTGCTTTGTTTTTTCTCTAACTCCTTATGTCTGAATTGACCGAAGATGCTGTCTACTCTTGACATAGGTTGTTCCCCATCAGGTAACCCTTCCTGCAAAGAATCTCACAGACCTGCCCATATTCTTATTTTGGTTGATTCCAGATCTGGTTAAACATAACAAGTGTGATTGTCAATTACAAAAGAGGGATAAAGGGACTTTATGGTCTTGGTTTCCTTGTGACTTGATAGACAGACATATAAAAATACTAATTCTATGATATCCTGTAGAGGGAAGTCTTTTCCTTGTCAGCCGCTTTGGTTTTTTCCCCACCAGTTGCCTGGGCTCTGCCGCGTTGTAGTCCCCAAATAACACACAAGATGCTGTATTAATTATGAAGCTGTTGGCCTTGCTTGTTTCTTACTGGCTAGCTCTGACTTAAGTATTTAACCCATCTAAGTATTTCTCTTACAGGACGGACATCTTACTTCTCTGGCGGGCTACATGATGACTCCCTGTGTTTCTCCTACCCAGAGTCCTCCTGGACTCCTAGTCCCACCTATCTTGCTTCCCTATTGGCCAACAGTGCTTTATTGACATATACACAGGACTTCCGCATCAATATCCTTTTTTAAAAATAAAATTGTATTCAGGTTATAAATAATCTCATTTTACATATCAATCCCAGTTCCCTCTCCCTCCTATCCTCCCATGCCCCTCACCAACCCTGCATCCCATCCCCCATCCACTCCTCAGGGAGGGTGAAGTCTTCTATGGAGGATTATCAAAGTCTGTCACATCATTTGGGGGAGGGCCTAGGCCCTCTTTCTTGTATCTGGGCTGCAATAGTATCACTCCATGGGAAATGGGTTCCCAAAGTCCATTTGTGCACTAGGGACAAATACTGTTTCCTCTGTCAGAGGCCCCATAGACTACCCAGGCCTTGTTACTGGCACCTACATTGAGAGGGCATGGTTCAGTCCAATGCTGGCTTCCCAGCTTTACAACTGCAAGCTCTCTCTTCCCCAGGTCAGCAGTTTCTGTGGGTTACCCCAGCATGGTCTTGAGTCCTTTGCTCATCACTCCTTCCTCTCTACAACAGGATTATTCCAGGAGTTTGGCTCAGGGCTTAGCTATGGGTCTCCATTTCTGTTAACATTAGCTACTGGATGAAGGCTCTAGGATAGCATTTAAGGTAGTCATCAATCTCTTTATAGGGGAAGAGTATTTAAAGTAGTGGAAGCCATTATAGGTTTAAAGAGAAATCTGGAACTAGGAAATGTCCAAAGATCCACAAGGATGACCCCAGCTATGAATCTAAGCAATAGTGGGGAGGTTACTTTAATTCTATGATATCTAATAAATACATTTTTAACAGACTAGCAATAAAAACCTTTAGGATAAGATAAATGCTGGAAATTAGGAGATTAAAGACTTACAAGAACTAAAATAAAAAGGGAGAATATTAAAGTAAGCAGTATTTGGGGAAAATTAGAGCAGCCTTCAGTAGAAAATAAAAGTAGGATGGTTTCACTCTGTCTGATGTTTCTCCTAGGCCTCGTCCTCCAGCCAGCTGTCCTTGTTATATAACACAGGAGAGCCTAAACGCTCTACTGCAGGGATGGAGATAAATGACTCTGCCCTCAGCTGTCTTCTTCCTGTCAACACTGGTTTTCTAGCTCATCTCCTACCAGTCCCAAGGCTTCAGAACCTTTTAATAGCCTATGATTTTCATGTTTTATCTCTAGCCACAATGTTTTCCTGAATCCTTAACTTGTACATTCATCTACTAACATCCACAGGCTACTTGCCTCTGGATGGCTCACAGGCATCCTAAGCTGATGTGGACAAAACCCACACTCCCTTTGAGTTTGGTCAAATACCTCAGCACCTCACAGCAACCTATACTCTTGAAAGCAGAGAATCAAAGCCCAGAATGTTCTATGAGTCATAAGTTTGTGAGATGGAGAGAGAGAGAATCAAGGTACAGCAGAGACCCAGAGACACAAATTGTCAGGCAGTTCAAGCCCTCACTCACAAGCTGATGAATGCCCTTCATCTCTTAATCTCCTTGAGTTTTCTCCCTCACCCCACTATTGTGATATGAATGAGAAATGTTCCCACAGGCTCATGTGTTTGAGCACTTGGTCTCCAGAGGGTGGTGCTGTTTAAGGAGATTATGGAACTTTGGGGTATGGAGCCCTGCAGGAGGGTTTACAGCACTGGAGGTGAAGTTTATAGCCTTCTCCCACTACTGCTTCTTAGTCTCCACTTACTTTGTGCAGTTGAGGTGTGATTTCTCAGCTTCCTGCTCCTTATACCATGCCTGCCTTCCTCGCCATTTTGGATTTCTAGCCCTTTGGAAGAATAAGTCAAAATAAGTCATTTCTTCTATAAGAGTCTCTGGCTATGGCATTTTATCACAGACATAAAAAGTCACTGATGTAACCAGGTGTCCCATACTACTGCTCTGTTTTTGCTCCTTTCATGATCATGTAAGAACCCAAGTCACCTTCATCTTGGAAAAGATTGAGAAGACCAAGTGATGACTTTTGTCAAGATAGATACCTATCACATCTACTGTCAGAACAAACTGCAGTTAGGGAGAAATATAGCTTTAAACCTGCTATTTTAAACGAAAGTTTTTAGGTTAAAAACTTACTTAGATGAACTCCATTAGCAGCTAAAATATGTAAAATGTGGTTGACTGTAGTTTATTTCATAAGCTAATTTAGACTTTTGCGTTCTAGAAATCAATATGATAAGCAACATAATTCTTAGATTCTATCCCAATAACTGAGATTTGAGGCTAGAAAAGAACAAAGTAAAAAGAAACACTGCTACACACACCCTGCTTTTATTTATAGAGGACTTTTCAGGAGTACAACATGTCAGAAGTGAGATCAAATCCATAAATCCAGGTGTCTTCAACCCTCAAACCAAGAGCTCTCTAATAATAGTAATATTGCTTTTTCTAAATGTCTGCTGAGCTGGGCATACTGGTGCACATCTTTATTTCCCAACACTCCAGATGCAGAAGTGGGCTAATCCTTGTGAGTTCAAGGCCAGTCTACATAGAGAGTTCTGGGTCAGCCAGAGCTACACAGTAAAACCTTGTCTCAAAGAATATTTTGTTGCAAAATACTAGACTACAATTTTTCACCCATACATAAGATAAATGGTTAAACAATACCCAATGTGCTTTCAAAATCAATGTATATACTGTTCAATTGCATATTTCTGGTAATATCCATATTTATCAAATTCATATTTTAAATTGTTCAGCAGTTTGTCATGTTTCTCCCCAAAAATAGGCAAATATTTACACAGTAGAGAAACACAATTTCCCTTTTAGAAGCAGGTTACTATAGTTTGGAACCCAAATATTTCCTCCAAACCCATACATTTGAGATATGGTTCCCAGAATCGTGATATCAGGAAATTATGAGATTTAAAACAGGCTGGGCCAAATAGGAGCTTTTCATGTCACTGGGAGCCTTGTTTTGATGGAGACACAGGTCCTTTCTTTGTTTCTCATGTTTCCTGGTCATAAAGTGAAGTGATTTTCATGCTATGAAATTTGTCCCCCTCTTCTTTTACACAAGTCCAAATCCATGGTGTCATTTGACCTTATTCTGAATCTTCTAGAACTGTGAGGCAAAATTGCCTTTTTTTGTTTTATAAGTCAGCTGTTTTGGGTATTTGTTACAGTGTTAGAAATTATTTCAATAGTCTGGGGAACATCTTTTCACAATTATAAGTTAAATTCTGTACTACTTACTTAAGAATAAAAAGTTATCCCCCAATGTGAGCATCAAATTGATCCCTCTGTTTGGAAAACATTTAAATATCCATTTAACCTTTAAACATCATATTAACTGATGTAGCTCAGAATTCTGCACCCTTACCATCTGCATCCTTGCTGTAAAGTCCCATAAACAGGAATTTAGATAATTATAATCAAATTAAAAACAAAGTTGCAATAAATTATTAATAAATGCAATCCTATATAAAATGTATGTTTCATCACAAAAAACATACAGTTGGATATGACGGGTTTGTTAAGAATGACACTTTCCTCTACGATTCCTCCTAAACATAGACTTCATGTCTAATCTGAGAAAACTTTAATGATCTTTGTTTCAGAAATTGTAGAAAACATTTGATTAATATTCCTCCAAATATCAAATAGCAAAAACAAGGGAAAACGAATGTCCCAGTTTGCTTCTTTGTTTCTATGATAAACATCATGACCAAAAGCACCTTGGGGAGGAATAGGTTTATTTGGCTTACAGGCTCTATTCAGTCCATCATCCAAGAAAGCCAAGGTAGGAACCAAAGCAGAATCCACAGAGGAACACTTCTTACTGGCTTGCTCCAGGCTCACAGTCAGCTGTCAGTATATCCTTGGCTCATCAGCCTATGGATGGTAATGCCCACAGTGGGCTGAGCCTTCTACATTAAAATGTAGTCAAGGAAATGCTCTCACAGATGTGCCTGCAGGCTAATATGATGTGTCAAGCTGACAGCCAACATTAATAATCACACCAAGGGGGAGTCTGTGCAATTCTCACTTCCAAGAAATCCCTGACAAGACATGAATACGAAGGTATCAGTAGGTGGATTCTAGAGGAAAGTAATTACGTCATGGGAGAAGACCCTTGAGAGGAGGGTACAGCTGAAAGAAAGCCATCCACATACCAGAAGGAAAACTCCTGCCACACTTTCACCACACTGTGAGGAACTTCCAGAAACATAAGAAATAATGTTTGCATTTTCAGCCTGTGATATTCTGCTACAGCAGCCTAGAATGACTACATACTGTCTGTATCACCTGCACACTTTTTGTGACACTGCTGCAAAAATATTAAAATCTATCAAAATTTTTTCCAAGTATCAGCAAGTGGTAGGAAAAGTATTTCAAAGAGCAGATGTTCTATGTAAGATTCATTTATGTAACTGGTCTCAGTTTGCTCAACTGGCCCCCAATGCACAGACTCCTCACTCTGGGGTGCTGGGTTAATACAGGTATTTGACTTTATTTGTTTTCTAATCATATTCACGAAAGCTTCTTCCATCTCTCATGTGGTCACTGTAATGATAAAAATGCATGTACTCTGACAGAACATTCAGTAGAGAGGAACTGCGATTTTGGTTATTATTTAGCAAACCTTGGGAAAATTTCGTAGGGAATAGAGAGATTTGAAAAGACAAAAGGAAATCAGTGTTTTTGTGTGATAACTGGCATACACATACACACACTCCCTCATCTCTGAACAGTAGCTGTCTCATTTGAAATTCACTGCAGTTACAGAGAGGCCTTCTCACAGGGAAGTCCTATTCCATGACAGACAGTGGAAGACTAGTTAATGATTCATTATTGTAACTCCTTAGTTTTCTCTTGAGACAGACAATATAACATTACTTGGTGTAAAGAAACAAAGAAAATTAATAATAAATAAATACAGACCATTCAAAGTAAGTGGAGAGAGAAAAGACAATGTGAATTTCTGGGCATAAGTAATGACAGGGTGGCTCTTAAGAGCAGAATATGATGTGTGGGTAGATAATACTTCTTACAAAATGGATTAGTTTGCTTCATGAGGATCCTTGCTGTTATTGAAGTAGTACATAGGGACAGTGAGACTTGGAGAACTTTAAAACACATTGAAATCGTATTTATTTATTTGTTTATTTATTGGGGTGGGGAAAGGCACGCAGAAACTAAAGGACAACTTCCAGCCTTCAGGGATTGGTTCCCTCCTTGGACCATGTGGCCCCAGACATTGAACTGAGATGATCAGGGCAATGCAAGCGCCTTTACCCACAGAGCCATCTTGGTAGCTCCTGAATACATTTTAAAGACACAATTTTTCCTAATTATATTGCACCAGAACTTGCAGTTATTTAAAACACATTCAATAATCAATTTTAAATGCCCTAACTGTGAAATTGGAACTATCATCCGTGATTATTTTTCAGATTTATTCGCGATTTGCCAGTCAGCCCTCATCCCTAGGCAGTCAGCATGTAACTACTTCCTACAAAGCCCTCGGCTTACATCAAGCCAGCTAAAGATTTGTTAGATCCTAACTACTGGTTCTCACATCTATAGACCACCCTGTGGGTGTCTGCTATGTTCTGGTGCCTGAGGCTTCTTGGGCCAGTTCCTTGGCTATGTGGACAGGTCCTGGATTTCAGAAACATGTTTAGCAGCTAGAGGGTCTGTGGTCGTCAACAGGTCAACGTGTAGAGCTTTGGAGTCAGGAATGGAGAGGCCAAGAGGAGACACAAGATCCTTACTAACTTTCTTTCTAATGTTTGATTGCTAAAACTTTACAGGAGATTTTGAAATGGGGCAGGTGATGCCTCTAGCTAAGCTATGTACTTTTTGCACAAGGTTGCTGTAGATACTGGGAAATGTTTTGGTTCCTTACAAATATTAGGATTGCTTCCTGTTTGTTGTTTATTTCTAATCAAAATGCTGTTGGAAATTTTATTGTCTATAGATAAATGTAGTGTCTATAGTTTTTCCAAATTACTTGTAAACTATGAGCAAAATACCTTTCCATTTCTTTATGTTTCTTCAGTTTCCTTTGACAATATTTGTGCTCGTCAGTGCTCTGTATCCTAATGGTCCATTCGCCTGTGAGTTCATTATCAGTTCACCATTTCTGGTGTTTCACACCTGTAATCCCAGCATTTAGGAAAACTAGCCATGGGACTAATGACCTTAAGGCTACACAGTGAAAGAGACTGTCTCAAAAACAGCAACCACATAAGAATACTATGATGGCTGATCTTGGTTGTCAACTTGACTCCCTCTGGAACTGATTAAAACTCAAGGTAATGTGAGGGATTTTCTTCATTGTATTATCTGAGGTGACAATACCCCACCAAGTTCAAAACGATCAAAATTCAGTTTGTGTGTCGGCATCAGAGTTAGGGTAGATGGCTAGTTTGTGCTGTACTTTGAACCATACCACCATTGACTATGTACTCTGAAAATGGAAAGCACAAATACAAGGAATTTTATCTTTATCCCTTACATCTTTTCTTTGGCAAGAAGGTGAATGTCAGTTGGATCAACACAAGAAAGCCAATTCCAATCCTTTGTAAAAGCCATGTGAATGGAGAAAATGAATGCTGTTGATGCGTGTGCGCTGTGTGCAAGCATTTGCTTGTGGAAAGAGATTTATTATATCATGTCAAGAATATGTTGATTCTATAAAGGAGGATCTGTGAGGAACAAAGAATCATATCTAACAAAAGTTTCTCTGATAGAATTAGAAAATATTTTATGTCGTAGCAATGCCAGGGACAATCTGGACATCAGGGTTAGCTTCATTGCTGGAAACAGATGGCATGTTTAAAATAGGATAACTCCAGGAGAATTCTTTAAAAGATTTAGTCACAAAGACATAAGGAATATTTAAGAACATGATGAAGCATAATGCTGTACCTTGGGGCCAGTCATACTGAGATGTAATTACTACTCCTGAGCCTGAAGGAGCACTTTATGGAGCTATACAGAAAAACTCTGGTTTTGAGAGAGGTTATTAACTCCAGTAGGGAATATGGTCACTATACCAATAATATGAAAAGACCCAAGGGAATAAATATCCAATTTCAATTTCCTTCTTTTCCCCAGTCTCATTCAAGTGTTCTTTTAAACCAAAGCAAATTGGAAATCATAAAGCCATAGGCTGTTTATGAACACAGCTCCTTTACAGGGGCTAGCAACTTAATTAAGGATGGTCCCCTCTCTCATGGTCAACTTTGGACCCCCCTTCCTGCTTCCCTGGTAATTCTAGGAAGGGACGATGATCCATAGGATCTAAATTACTATATGAAGAGTGAAGGTGTCTGAGTTATGCTGAGGGCCACTAGGTCAAGCTACTTCCTTCTGTTTAAAAAACAAAACTGGATTCCCATCCAACAATGTGAGATGCACTCTCACCCTGGACTCTTGGGGGAGGGTCTAGGCCCTGCCCTGGATGAAATGACAGACTATGGACACCCCCATGGAGGGCCTCACCCTCCCTGGGGAAATGAGGGGCTATTAGGAGGGTTGGGGGGAGGGCACAGGAGGAGGGGAGGGAAACAGAGAGGGACCTGGAACTGACTTGTGAAGCAACCTTGTTTCTAATTTAAATTTAAAAATAAATAATAATAATAATAAAAAACAAAAACAGAATCTAAATTTTATTTCTAGCCCTGAATAGAGACTTGATATTTTAAGCTATCTAAAACATTCCACATTACTGTCTTTTTAAGTTAACTCAGCTATATCTGTCAATCACCTGACCAGGAGTCCAGTATGTATCCTCTCCATCAAGGAAAGCCTAAGGAGAACAGAAGACTAATGTCTCTAATGAGATAAAGTACTTTTCTTTTCTAGACTCCCGTCACTCAGGTCAGATACTTGTAATCATTCTTTCCATTAGGCAGCACTGCAAAGTCCATTTCTTTCACTGAGTCCAAACTTGAAAAAAGTAACTATTCCTCCTAGTTCTTTTTCTTTTATATACTGGAACTGATCCTATCCCATGATATATTCCAGCTCAAATATCCCTTTTTGCTGAGGCTGGCAGTTCCATTATCCTAAAATCAGTACCACTAGCAGTATCCCTGTACGCCCTATTTTGACTGAACAACACTAGTTGCATGAATGGTACCTCAACCCCTGCCTGTGAGAGAAATAATCCTGATAATCCTGCACAGATATATTCTGAAATAACCCCCCATCTTGTCATGGAGATAACTTTATCTCTATTTTCTTCTTCAAATAGTCTTCCTTTTCCACCACTCAGCTGTCTTCCATTGCAGTAGACATGTGGAGAGCTGCGCCATGCCGCTCCTTAAGCACCTTAAAGATGGCGCCGGCTTCAGCCTTCCACCATCCCGATGGTGAGTGCTCTCGGTAACAAACAACTCCTTATTTGGTGTTCTCCTATCCCACCGGGGTCACGCCATCTTAATCAGATTGCTTAGGCATGCTGGTGAGCCTATGGCTTGCGCACACGTGGCTGCTCAGGGTTGGCCGGCCTTGGCTATTTAGGGAGCAGGAGGGGTTTCTCCCGTGGCTGCCTCCACATTGTTCATCAAGGTCCTGAATAAACCGCTTGTGAGAAGGATTCCTGAGTTGCATCTTCCTTGTTGGTCGTGGTCGCGACATAGACACAGCTTTCTCTCCTCTTTTCCTCCATCCTCTCCTCCCAGGAGCCACCTAGATTCTCATTTTATCTGCCCTGGTTCATTGTTTTTCTTTTTTGTCTAATCATATTGTTAGCAAGCTTCCTTCTGAGTCCATTTCTAAATTATCCTGAGAACCCAAAAGGAAACCCCAAGTTTCCTTGAGAACCGATCCATTTCCCAGAGTGAAGATGACAGTGCATAATAGAGGTGGTATGAAAGAAAAAACGAAATTTTAGATGACTTCTTTGAGTTGCAAGGATGAGTTGACATGTTCAAATCCTGTCAAGTTTAAACCAGAACTAAAACTAGAGACTTACTCTCAGTCTCATTTCTAATTCACAGAAGTCTGCTGTGTTCCACTTTCAACAATTTACATTCAGGGATCTCTTCTGAATTGTTGAATAGAATCTGATGGCATCCCTGAGTCAAAATGAAACGGAAGTACATATTTCTTTTCTTCTTCTATTCTGTGATCAGTTGCTGTCCTTTAGTTT
This sequence comes from Mesocricetus auratus, assembly GCF_017639785.1. Lineage (NCBI taxonomy): Eukaryota > Metazoa > Chordata > Mammalia > Rodentia > Cricetidae > Mesocricetus > Mesocricetus auratus. The sequence continues at coordinate 4,121,825 of NW_024429203.1, forward strand.
TTATACTTTCATTGCAATTTATTTTGTTAATTAAAATATGGATATATCATTTTCCCATCACTTTTCTCCCTCCAACTTTCCATCTTCATTCCTCAAATTTATGAGCTCTTTATATATATATATGTATATATATATATATATATATATATATGTGTGTGTGTGTGTGTGTAAATACAAAATATAACCTGATAAATCTATTTAGTGTTGTTTGTATATATCTGATTTCAGGGCTGACCATTTATACAACCAGTTAGAGCTCATCCCTAGAGACAACTGATTCTCCACTCGGGATTACTCAGCTTTCTGGAGTTCTTTGTCTATGGGTGGGGCCCTGTGAGATTTGCCTCTTACATGTTAGCAAGTCTACTGGTGTTCTCATTCTGGTCTCTTTTAGGCAGCCATATTGTTAATGTATCACAATTGAAGCATCACTTTTAAGAGACATAATCTTGTAGCATGCTTCCTGGTCTTCTGCCCCTACAATCTTTTTTTTATATTTTATCTTTAAATTTAAATTTAAATGAGAAATAAGGTTGATTCACATGTCAATTCCAGGTCCCTCTCCCTTTCCCTCCCCTCCTCCCGTGCCCTCCCACCAGCCCCCCCCCCAATATCCTCTCATTTCCCCAGGGAGGGTGAGGCCCTCCATGGAGGTGTCCATAGTCTGTCATTTCATCCAGGGCAGGAACTAGACCCACTCCCAAGAGTTCAGGGTGAGAGTGCATCTCACATTGTTGGATGGGAGCCCAAAGTCCATTTGTATACCGGGGATAAATACGGATCTACTACCCAAGGCTCAATAGATTACCTAGGACTCCTCACTGACGCCCACATTCAGGGGGTCTTGATCAGTCCCATGCTGGAATCCATGGCATCAGCCTGGGATTCAAGAGCTAACCCTTGTCAAGTTGGCTGTTTCTGGGGGTTAAACCAGCCCAGTCTTAACCCTTTTGGTCATCAGTCCTCCCTCTCTGTCACTGGATTTCTTGAGTTCAGCTCAGTGTTTAGCCGTGGGAGTCTGCCTCTGCTTCCATCAGCCACTGAATGAAGATCCTGTTTCTCAGACTCTCTGGCCATGGGATTGTAGGCTGGGATTCCCCCAGATCTATGTCTAAAATCCATATATGTGAGAGTACATGCCATCTTTCTCTTTTTGTGACTGGGTTAACTCACTCAGGATGGTTTCTTCTAGTGCCGTCCATTTGCCTGCAAATTTCAGGATTCCCTTGTTATTTTCTGCTGAATAGTACTCCATTGTGTAAATGTACCACATTTTCTCTATCCACTCTTCAGTTGAGGGGCATCTAGGTTGCTTCCACGTTATAGCTATTACAAATAATGCTGCTATGAACATAGTGAAACAGACATCTTTGTTGTATGAATGGGCATCTTTTGGATATATGCCTAAGAGTGGAGTTGCTGCGTCTTGTGGTAGGTTTATTCCCGTTTTTCTGAGGAATCTCCATACTGATTTCCAAAGTGGCTGTATGAGTTGGCACTCCCACCAGCAGTGGAGGAGTGTTCCCCTTTCACCACAACCTCTCCAGGATAAGTTGTCTTGGTATTTTTGATTTTAGCCATTCTGACAGGAGTGAGATGGTATCTCAGAGTTGTTTTGATTTGCATTTCCCAGATGGCTAAGGATGTTGAGAACTTTCTCAAGTGCCTCTCAACCATTCTAGACTCCTCTATTGAGAATTCTCTATTTAGTTCTGTACCCTACTTTTAAATTGGATCGTTTGGTGTTTTGGAGACTTGCTTCTTGTGTTCTTTGTAAATTTTGGATATCAGCCCTCTGTCAGATGTGGGGTCAGTGAATATCTTTTCCCATTCTGTGTGCTGCCTTTTTGTCTTGCTGACTGTGTCCTTTGTCTTACAGAATCTTCTCATTTTCAGGAGGTCCCATTTATTAATTGTTGATTTCACTGTCTGTGCTAATGGTGTTATGTTCAGGAAGCTGTCTCCTGTACCAATTCGTTCAAGGGTACCAACCACTTTCTCTTCTAAGAGGTTCAGTGTGGCTGGATTTATGTTGAGGTCTTTGATCCATTTGGACTTATGTTTTGTGCATGGTGATAGACATGGGTCTATTCACATTCTTCTACATGCCAGCATCCAGTTATGCCAGCACCATTTGTTAATGATGCTTTCTTTTTTCCATTGTACATTTTTAGCTCCTTGTTGAAGATCAGATGTTCATATATGTATGGGTTAATATCAGGGTGTTCAATTCGATTCCATTGGTCTACCTGTCTATTTTTGTGCCAATACCAAACTGTTTTCAGGAATACAGCTCTATAATAGAGCTTGAGGTCAGGGATGGTGATGCCACCGGATGTTGCATTGTTGAGTAAGGTTGTTTTGCCTATCCTGGGTCTTTTGTTTTTCCATACAAAATTGATTATTGTTCTTTCAAGGTCTATGAAGAATTGTGCTGGTATTTTAATGGAGATTGCATTGAATCTGTAGATTGCTTTTGGCAGGATTGCCATTTTTACTACATTGATCCTACCTATCCAAAAGCATGGGAGATCTTTCCATTTTCTGAGGGCTTCTTTAATTTCTTTCTTTAAAGACTCAAAGTTTTTGTGATACAGGTCTTTCAATTGTTTGGTTAGCATTACCCCAAAGTATTTTATGTTGTTTGTGGCAATTGTAAAGGGTGATGTTTTTCTGATTTCTTTCTCAGCCCTTTTACCATCTGTATATAGTAGGGCTACTGACTTTCTTGAGTTGATCTTGTAGCCTGCCACTTTGCTGAAGGTGTTAATCAGCTGTAAGAGTTCCCTGGTAGAGTTCGTTGGGTAATTTATGTAAACTATCATATCATCTGCAAATAGTGAAAGTTTGACCTCTTCCTTTCCAATTTGTATCCCCTTGATCTCCTTTTGTTATGGTATGGCTCTGGCTAGAACTTCAAGTACAGTATTGAAAAGGTATGGAGAGAGTGGACAGCCTTGTCTTGTTCCTGATTTTAGAGAAATTGCATTGAACATCTGTCCATTTAGTTTGATGTTGGCTGTTGGTTTGCTGTATATATCTTTTATTATGTTTAGGTATGTTCCTGTTATCCCAGATCTCTCCAAGACCTTTATCATGAAGGGGTGTTGGATTTTGTCAAAGGGTTTTTCAGCATCTAGTGAGATGATCATGTGATTTTTCTTTTTCAGCTTGTTTATATGGTGGATTGAATTGATGGATTTTCATATGTTGAACCATCCCTGCATCCCTGGGATGAAACCTACTTGATCGTGGTGAATGATTGTTTTGATGTGTTCTTGGACCGGATTTGCCAGTATTTTATTGAGTATATTTCCATCAATGTTCATGAGGGATATTGGTCTGAAGTTCTCTTTCTAAGTTGTGTCTTTGTGTGGCTTGGGGATCAAGGTTATTGAAGCCTCATAGAAAGAGTTTGGCAAGGACCCTTCTGCTTCTATTGTGTGAAACACTTTGAGAAGAATTGGTATAAGCTGTTCTTTGAATTTCTGGTAGACTTCTGCACTGAGGCCATCTGGACCTGGGCTTTTTTTGGTTGGGAGACTTTTGATGACTGCTTTTATTTCCATAGGGGTTATAGGTTTATTTAAATTGCTTATCTGTTCTTGATTTAATTTTCTTCCCCTAAAATCTTAACATCCTTATTTCTATTATGCTTCATGAGAGTTAGGTGCAAGGGTTATATCATAGATGTATCCAATGGGGCTGTTTACTCCATGGTCAGTTGTTCTTTGCATTTTTACCAGTTATGTAATGGTATCCTTCTATTTTAAAGAGAAGCTTTTATAATGAAGGGATGAGACCTATTAATCTGTGGTATAAGAATATGTATTTAGAAGGCAGTTAGGAAGTATACTAGTTTTGTAAAGTGATAGTAGTAGGCTTTTATTGAATATGTATGACCTTGCTATCCTTGAGTAGTTGCCTAGGTTTCTAATACCAGACATGATTTCCCTTCTGTTGAGCAGCCTTATGTCCAAGTAGAGAGTTGTCTACTGTCAAGATATGTATACTACTATTGCATTCTTAGGCATATCCCTGCTATTCTGGTCATTGTTTTGGTACTATACAGGCATCACACGTAGGTGGTAATGAGGTGTTTTAAACCATATCAAGAATAATACACTGCCCCAAATATATACATGGCATGTTTTCATTAATCATTTATCTTTTGATGGACATCTGGATTATCTCTATTTTCTTGCTATTGTAAAAATGCAGAAATCAGCAACAGTTGTACATCTGTATCTGTGGTAGAATACAGAGTCCTATGATAATATGCATAGGAGTGTTATTGCTGGGTTACATTTTGTTTTCAATTTGAAAAGGAATATATAGGATGTGCTATCCTCATGTGTATAAATATAAGTATGTAGTTGTGCTCTACATTGCATGTTTATCTCTGGAGAGAAATAAGCATCATGTGTCTTTTCCAATCCCTCTCTGCCTTATCTGTATGTCTGTCTGTCTATCTACTATCTCTCTATCAATCATTTATATATATTCTATTTATTTTGGGATAATGTGTTTCGCTGAAACTGGAGATCACTGATTGGGTAGACTAGCTAGCTAGTGAGACTCTAGGATACTTTCTGTCCTGTGGATGACAGACAAATGTGTCTATACCCACCCTGTACTTGACACTGTGATCCAAAGTCAGGTCCCTTCATGCTTGTACATCAAGTAATCTATCTACTGTATCTACCAAGTCATCTCTCCAGATTGTGTTTTTAACTTTCTTTGAGGAATTTTCATCCTGATTTCCATAATAGCTGTACAAGGTCATATGCTCATGGCAGTATATAATGAATGGTGCATCTATCTCCACATCCTTGTTATCTTCTGTGCTAAATAAATGGAGAAGGGCAACATGATACAGGAGCCATAAATAAGTTCATGGTGTGGGTAGGAAGATTTAAGAGTCATGGGTTCAGGAGATGGGGTTAAAAACAAAAATAAATTTTATTTGAAAATGATATGTAATACTGTATATCTTAACTAACAATAAGTGAAACATCTTCAAAAACAAAAAGAAGGAAGGAAATTAGAGGCCACCTCATGTTGAGGAAGAAAAAATTACAAGTTCATATTATAGGAGAGCATATTGGCTAGAAGCTTTTGTGGCCATTATAGAAAATATAGTGATCAACTTCCAAAAGGTATGCTTAATTAAAAGCAAGAGTTTTTAAAGTATACATTGATTACAATCAGGGAATTGAGTTGGGATCCATTAGAGAAAATTTTTAGACAAAAACTGAATTAAAGATGGCATCTTCCAAGGTAGAATAGATGGAGTTCCTTCTAGATTATACAAAGAAGTTGAAGCCCAGATACAGCCACCTGCTCTAGGAGTCCAGGAGGCTTAGATTCAGGAAGACCAGATGTAGCACAAGGGTGTGGGATTGCAAACAACTAACTTACTTCCTATGTGTGCCAGCTAACACTGTCAGAAAACTCACATAAGTTTCTCATTTATGTGTCTGGTTAGAAAAGATTGGAATCACTTCAGGAAATTAAGCAACTGCAGAACAATATTGCAAGACAGAAAACCGAAGATTAGGATGCTCCACTCACATGGACACTGTCTTCACAAAACTAGCATATTGAATTTTCACTCCTAAAACATAGAAACACAGCATGAAGCCCTGAACATGACTCCAAAGGAGCAAAGTCAGATCAATACTCTGTTAATGCAATGCCCAGGGTTAAAAGAATACAGGAGAAATTCATATCTCAATACTTGTAGAAGAACATTTGTCAAAAAATTTAATATCCTTCATGAAAACCCCAGTCATAGACCAAGATTTTTTCAATTAAGATAAAGGAGACCTATGATGGAGTCTTAGCAAGTACCACACTTTATATTGAGACGCTTTAGCACTGAGATTGGAGAGAATGTGAGCCCATCTGTTCTCATCACTTCTAAACAAGATTGTTGTTGAAACTTTCCTACATTAAAATCTCTAGGAATCAGTCTTCACAGATGCATTGCTAAAAACATTCAACAAAACAATTTTGCCAGCTCCATACAACACTTCCAGAAGACAGACAATGAAGCCTTAACAAATTCAGTATCAGGCATGGTTGTACATGACTTTAAGCCATGTTAGGTGGGAGGCTGAGGCAAGAACATTGCAAGCTCAAGGCCAACCTGAGCAACATAGTCAGATCCTATCACAAAATTCTTCAAAAAAGCTTGAGGTGATAGCTGAGTATGCAAAAGACTTTGGGTTCAATCCCAGAACTACAAACATAAATAAGAGAATGAATAAGTATTAACAAACTGAATTCAATCATATATATGCAATACATAGTGGCCTACTCAGTTTCATCCAAGGAAGGCAAGGATAATTTTAACACATTCTAACTGACAATATATTAATGGTCTATGTGACCGAGAAGGCTATTACTAAGTAAAATAAAATTAAAAGTCTATACACATATGATTCCATTTATAAGAAACGTCAGGAAACAGTATAAATCTATAATACCAAAACCTAGTTCATGGATTCCTAAGGAATGGACTACTATGGTCAGAAAAGCTAGACTCTAAGAGGAACAATGAACATTTAAAGTAAATGATATATGTTCTGCTGATAGTTTTATGGGTAAACATATACACCAAAATTCTTTAAAACTATGTTATATATTGTATAACAATTGTATACTATAATTTGTTTTTAAAGCATAGTAAATTATACAGGCACTGGTTTATAGAAATAAGGTATTCCACGTACATATATCTAGCAAATTAAAATATATTGAGTATTTTAAAAAATCATTTCAGAACCAATAAAGTTGATAAACTGTTTGTCAGTAAAGTTTGAGGATGCTGAGTTTCAAACTGCAGCAAATAATTTTAGCCAGGCATGGAGACACATGTCTGTAGCCCCAGGGGTGGGGCCTGAGAAAGGAGTGGAAGATGCCTGGGCTTGTTGGCCAGCAAAGCTAGCAGAAGATGCATGCTTCAGTTCAGTGATAAACCCCATTTCAGAAGAACCCTATACAATAAAGGAACTTCAGGAGGCATCATCATACCTGACTTCAAGCTCTATTATAGAGCTATAGTTCTGAAAACAGCTTTGTATTGGCACAAAAATAGACAGGTAGACCAATGGAACCGAATTAAAATCCTGATTTTAATCCACATACCTATGAACACTTGATTTTTGACAAAGAAGCTATACAATGGAAAAAAGAAAGCATCTTCAACAAATGGTGCTGGCATAACTGGGTATTGGTATGTGATTTGTGCAAAAGTTAAGTCCAAATGGATTAAAGATATCAACATAAATCCAACCACACTGAAACTCTTAGAAGGGAAAGTGGGAGGTACTCTTCAACAAGTTTGTACAGGAGACCACTTCCTGAACATAACTCCAGTGGCACAGACACTGAGATCGACAATTAACAAATGGGACATCCTGAAACTAAGAAGCTTCTGTAAGGCAAAGGACACAGTCAATAAGACAAAAAGGCAGTCCACAGAATGGGCAAAGATATTCACTAACCCCATATCTGACAGAGGGCTAATCTCCAAAATTTACAAAGAACTCAAGAAGTAAGACTCCAAAACACCAAAGGATCCAATTAAAAGGTGGGGTACAGAACTAAATAGCGAATTCTCAACAGAGGAGGCTAAAATGGCCAAGAGACACTTAAGAAAGTGCTCAACATCCTTAGCCATCGGGGAAATGCAAATCAAAACAACTTTGAGATACCATCTTACTCCTGTCAAAATGGCTAAAATCAAAAACACCGAAGACAATTTATGCTGGAGAGAATGTGGAGAGAGGGAACACTCCTCCACTGCTTGTGGGAGTGCCAACTCATACAGCCACTTTGGAAAGCAGTATGGAGATTCCTCAGGAAAATGGGAATCAATCTACCACAAGACCCAGCAATTCCATTCTTAGGCATATATCCAAAAGAGGCAAATTCATACAACAAGGGCATCTGCGCCACTATGTTCATAGCAGCATTATTTGTAATAGCCAGAACCTGGAAGCAACCTAGATGCCCCTCAACTGAACAGTGGATAGAGAAAGTGTGGTACATTTATACAATGTAGTATTACTCAGCAGAAAAAAAACAATGGAATCTTGAAATTCGCAGGTAAATGGATAGAACTGGAAGAAACCATCCTGAGTGAGGTAACCCAGTCACAAAAAGACAAACATGGTATGTACTCACTCATATATGGATTTTAGACATGGATCAGGATAGGGCCAGTCTGCACTTCCACTGACAGAGAGTCTGGGAAACAGGAAAGAACCTAAGAGAGAGATGCATAGTACCCAAGAGAAGAGGAATGAGGCAAGATCTTCTGAACAGATTGGGAACAGGGTGAGGGGTGGGGGGGAGTGGGAACTGGGAAGAAGAGAGGGGGAGAAAAGGAATAGAGAGTAGGTCATGGGGGAACAGGAAGGTTGAGTGGGGGGTAGAATAGAGGGAAGAGGGTATCATAGGTTAGAAGACAGATCTGGCACCAGTGAGACCTCTAGTGATCTAAAGGGATGACACCAATTGGCAAGCTAAGCAATAGTGGAGAGACCACCATGGAACCCAGTGACAGAGAGAGGAGCAATGAGCAAATTGGCAAAGAATGGGCTGGCAAAACCAGCAGTAGCGATAGGGTGGGAGGCTGGGGGGGATGGTGGGGGGTGTAGGAGGAGGGGAGGGAGAGGGAACTAGGATTGGCATGTGAGACAAGGTATTTGAAATTAAAATAATAAAAAATAAATAAAATGAAGAGTGACAGAGAAAGACTCCAACATTGATCTTCATCCTCTACTCAACTGTTCTCTCTCTCTCTCTCTCTCTCTCTCTCTCACGCACACACACACATACACACACACACACACCAAAATGATTAAAAATTAAAAACTTATTCAGTCTGATAAAACATTTAAATAGATATTTTACAAACAATGATACATTAGTAACCAATAAGCATAGATAGATTGTTAACATGGTTTCATTTTCACATAATTACAAATCAAAAAGTACAGTGGATTTGGGTATTCACTCACTATGATGGCTTCAATTAAAAACAACCCATAAATCGAATTCTGGGAAAGATAAGGAGGTTCTAGGATTCTCACATATGGCAAGCAGAAATATAAAATGGTAATTATTTTACAAAATGATTTAAACTTCCTAGTAAAGCTTATCTTATACCCTCTGTCATTGTTTGCTTCCCTCTCTATGATAAAATAACCTAACAAAAGCATCTTATGGGGAAAGGATTTATTGCTTTACAATTTCAGGTAAAACAAGTAAACAGTCTATCATTGTTGAGAAGTCAAGGCAGAAGGAACCTGAACTAACAGGTTACATTATATCTACAGCCAAGAATAGAAAACGATGAATTAATGCACCCATGCTCAGCTCACTTTTGTCACTCTTGTCCTGTTCAGGCTCCCCAGTCTAGGGGATGGTGCCACCCATAGTGGGCAAGGCTTCCCAACTCAGTTAACATAATCAAAATAATATATGGGTAGTAGAGGAAACTCTGGGTACTTAGGATCTTGAGTGAATGTGTTATTGACATAGACACTAACCTCAGACCTATTAGAAAATGGCCTGGGGTGTGGCTCAAAGGGAAATGGGAAAGCTTTCCCTTTAGGTTCATGTGTGGCAGTTGAAGTGCAGGCAATGTCCATAACAGCTTTCTTTTCTACGATACTTACATCCTGAAGATTGCTTCCTCACAGAGACTGCTTCTGACTGAGATGAGCTAAACCTGTCTCCTTGATCCAGCTGTGTAACATAGACCCTATATATAGAATTTTTGTCAACATATAATAACCCCAGCTCCTTGTTAAGCTGTGTGCAATAACCCCTATATAACTCTATATAATAAACACAGTAAGTTTCCAGGGTTCTGTGGTTTCTTCAGAAAACCCAGACTGCTCAATCCCAGCTTTCTGTCTGTTCACATGCAAATTTGTCTTTCCTTTATTACCTCACTACCCCTGTCAGATTGGCCCCTGGAATCCCCCTGACATGTTTATGGGCCAGCCTAATGCTTCATTGAAAGTCCTCTTCCAGGTGATTCTATATTATGCCAAGTTAATCATGAAAACTAATCTCATGCTCTTTATGGCAAAACATATTTCAACTAAACTAAAAAGAAGATATTATGAATTAATTTCCACTGATAATATGCCCTGTCCCCAGAAGAAATGAGGCTTTGTGCTGTCTTGAGAGAGAACACTCACACAGTCTATTTGCATACCCCTCCAACATTTCTTATGTTTATGTGCCATAGTGCTTCTCGACAATGGATCTTGGATGATTTTTAAAAAGTTACATGCTAATATAGTTCAATAAGTCCAAGATGTTTACAACAGAATCATCATTTCTCCATGCATAATAACAAAAAGATAAATCACTAAACAAATCTCTCAGAAGCTTGGGAAACATAGAATACTCCAAAACTATTTCAAGCGATTTTTTAGCAGGGGAGATTCAGCTAGAAACATGGGGACCAACTGTGCAATGTCTTTGCACTGTGCCCCAAAACTTGGTGATTTCCCTGGTGGGGTCATGGCTCCCACTCTCTCTTGTTCCTCATGACCTTCACTAGGGAAAATTGTTGTGGCCACCGAGCAATCATTGTGCTGGGTCCCAGAAAAGCAGCTGCTGTTGACACTAACTGCAGTGGGCCTGAGGGGTTAGCTGTAAATGGCTATGAGGGCTCAGGTGCCTGGTCTTGTGGGCTCCTCCTAATGGGATTAGATGAAACTAAGAACAAAGTGTTAAAGACTCTCAGACACTACCTCAACCCAGTCAGAGTGGCTGTCACAAAGAAATCTCACAGGGAATGTTGGAGAGAATGTGGGGAGAGGGGAACCCACATTCACTGTTGGTTGGGGTATAAATTAATACAACCATTATGGAAATCAGATTTGAAGTTTCTCAAAAAATTGAAATACAATTACCATATGACCCAAATATTCTAGTCTTGGGTACTATCCAGGAAACTCCATACCCTATCACGTAGACATTTGCCCATCCGTGTTTACTGTTGCTCTGTTTATGACAGTATGAAAATACAACCAACCCAGATGTTCATCAACAGATAAAAAAATAATTAAAATCTGATACATATACAAAATGGGATATTATTGATCTCCAAAGAAATATAAGACCAGGAAAATGGCTAGACATAGTGAAGTTATACTATTCCAGGAAGAAAAAAAAATCCCCATTCATGAGCAGATACTAGCCTATAATGTGTACATATGTAAGAATCTGAATTGGTATATACAGTATACCACTGGACAAGAGACCAAGAAAAGGTCATACTTGGTGATGGGAAAGGGCATAATGCAGGCAAGACACAGGAGTAGAGAAAGGATTAGAATCTAATTGTTTTTCTAGTAACTATTCTGCATACTATTTTTCTTCTTGTGGTAGACTTGTGACTTAAAAAGGAATCGATGGTCAAAGTGTAAAATGGCTTCAAAAGGCTGTTGCAACTGTATAGAGCTCATTGAAATGTACTGTGATTTGGGACTGGACAAATATTCTACTTAGCTATTGGGTTTTATTTGTTTATTTTTTGACAACTTGACACAAGCTGGGATCATCTAAGAAGAGGGAAGCTTGAAAGAGAAAATGCCTCCCAAATCCTAGGGAGGAATTCCCCACTCCAGTTCTGAAGTGATGTCTTCTTCCCCAAATGAGAGGGAATTGGATAGGATGCAGCCAAGGGTCACTTTCTTTGGAAATTCATTGTCCCTGCTGACGGATATGTAGGAAGGAGTGCTGTATTCCTTAAGGAATAACAGGCATCCTTCTTTGAAGATACTGAAATGGACCTCAAGAAACACTTCCTCAGTTTTCGATGGAGGTCATAAGCCAATTATCCTCGGGTTACCACTGCAGCATGCAACAGATGGTTTGGATGCTCACAGGTGGTGGGCCAGGTGTGGTCTGTGCCATTTTTTCTTGTGCAGCTTCAAGAAATCTCACTCAGAATGGAGCTGGAAAGAGAAGAATGGCAACAGTACCCTCAAAGCAGACCCACCAGCCGCAGAGCACCAGACTGTGGCTAGAGGGGGAGGCCCAAGAGAGAGAAAAACGAGACCCGTACAGTAGAGAGTCTGCCACAGCCAGAGCACCGAAGATGTTGCCCAGAGCTGAGTAGGCACCAAAGCGCAAACCCAGACATGTTAGAAGTCCTCATGTCCTCGTTATTACTCTGGGCTATTGGCATGTGTATCAAATGGCGGCAGCCTACTCACCCTCCTTCTTATGTGATAAATCAAATCTTGACTAGTAGAAGAGGTTTTAAAAAACTACAGAAAGCATATGTACTTTAAGATGTTATAGCAAGGATCTGGGAAGACGGGAAGCTCATAATCACTTAGATCTCCAGTTTCAGGAAGACACAATGTCTCTGGTCTCCTTGGGCATCTGCAATCATGTGCAGATACCCACGCACATATACACATACACAATTTTAAATAATGATAATAATATTAACAATATGTAATAGCAAAATCTAAAATGCCTCACCAATGCCATCAGAAGTCTCTGGATCAATGCTAAGCTGGTCACATAGGAAACCATCAAGCCAAGACCCATCTAGAGGCATTCTCAAATTCTCTGATCTTTTACTATGTTGAGAATATCCAGACGTTGGATGCTTTTCATATTATCCATAATGACTTACTATGTTGCATGTATCTCAGTATCACTATGCTTTATCCCTTGAGAGTGAGGCCCAGAATTCTGTAGGTGTCCCATGAAGTTTGTCGGGTAAGGAGTGTCACAGGGAACTGCTGGCCCATGTGGCAACTGGCTAACAGGGAAGGCTTACACAGGATTCCATTCCACCTCCTCTCAAATTCTTCATCAATCCAGTCTAGCAACACGTTGTAGGGCACAGCTGCAGAATTGGAGCACACAGACTCAGGAGGCCTCAAAAGATGTGTAAGTGGGAGGCTGTCAGGAACAAGGAAAGTGGAAAGGAGAACTCTCAAAAAGGAATAGTGACATGAGGCTGGGAGGGCAGGGCTGGGACTGAGCTGAAGGAAGGATACACGACTGTGTGTTGAGAGCTCTGTGGCCTAGTTTCCACTCAGCATGTGAATGCATGTTCACTGTGTCTCTGTGAGGCAAGACCCGTGGGGATGGTCTCTCATTTGGCAAGAACCAGTGAACCTCAGGACAGTGCAGAATACTGCTACGACCATGCAGCCTGCACACTCTCTTCATATTATTGATGATTCTCTTGGCTGTTTTTAATTTCACTTTGTCAATCACACATGGGATAGATGAGATCATTCCCTGAAACCCCATTTTTCTCCATTATTTTCCCCTGAAATTATTTGGGAACTGATGCTTCTTGGGTTTCTTATCTGGAAACACCAGTTGTCACCCCAGACCCTGGGAGCTGTCCTGATTCAGTGCTGACAGGATCAGAGGCGATAAAATATTAATGGGAGCATATAAGGAAGCGACACAGGGGACATTAACTGCATCTCCTAATTCTGGGAAAAACATTAAGAGAGAAAAAGAGTGCCTTATCAAAGTTCTCTCTTTATAATGAGGCTTAAGCATGCAGGATCCTTTTTTTATGAGCAAGGGAAGAGTTGGAGAAATACATAAACTGTATGCATGCAGTCTATGACAAATGATCCATATTACTGCAAATATGCTTTGCTAAGTTTTGAACAATATTGTTCTTGATAATGTGTGTCTATGTTTATCCTTTTAGCTTTGTAAGACAGGATGTGCCTGGCTTAATATTTAGCCAAGCTAACAAAATATTGAGCAATGGTTTTGGTTTAAATATTGTTTTGATGTAAGTTGGGAAAAACATATTTGTTTTTTTTTTCTGTAGGTTAATCCTGGAGAATGGGAAAAACATGCTTGTTTTTGAAGTATAAATAAAGATCATTCAAGCTATTCAGGGTCAGCCACTTGTGAAAAACTCATCCAGTGGTCAGATAATTCTTGGGGCTGATGCCCTTTCCCCATCTCAGGACCTGAACCTGGCTGCAGTGGGACCACAGCAATTTCATGTACTACTTCCTGAAGTGGTTTGTCCTAATTATGCCAGTTTCAGTGGTCTACCCTACTGGCCTGCTCAGTGGATTTTTATTTTCTGGTTTTCCAGTGAAACTATTACACACTAAGATTCTGTTGCCTTCGAATAAAAGATTGTAAGGAAAACATTTGCAGGAGCAATTTCTTGATGATGAATATATCCCAATAAGTTTTTTCAAGGCTTATCTGAAGCAATCTCTTTGAAGGAGAAGAAATTCCCAAAAGAATTAGACTCATCCTGGATTGAGAGCTTCATAACAAAGGCTAATTCCAAAGACATCCTCAGAGGCCACAAGTATGCAAGGCTCACGCAGAGGAAATCAACAACATTTAACAGACTCTTTTAGAGAATGACATGTTTCTTCTTCTAAAAGAAAGATTTAATCTATCAATTGCCTAATAGGAAACAGGGCAACAAAATAAACCGATGCATTATCTGTCATGGAGGAGCCTGGCATGACAACAAAGCCTGAAGAGCATCTCCCTTGATAGAGAGGTGATGGACAGTCAGACTCCTCTCAGTCCAACCCATGCTGCTTCCCACATGTCAAGAGACCCCTGCCCAGAGACCTCCAGAAACTGAAGTGCTGTGTACACTGTCACTGCTGGGTCCCTTGCCTGCTTGAACATCCACCTCTCCTTTCCTCAGCTTCCTTCTGGGTTACAATGAAACAGAATGAGAGTGCTCATTGTGAGTACACTTTAAATGGAGCCAGCAAGAGGACACTTGCCAGCTGATGCCTCTTTGAAGGCTCAGAGATAATACTAAGGAGTATGCTCTTGTTGGATGGTTTGAATGAGACTATCACCCATGAGCTCATATGTTAGGATACTTGGTCACCAGTTAGTGGAAACGACTAAGAGGTGTGGCATTACTGGAGGAGGCTCTGAGGTTGCGAAAGCCCACTGAGTTCCCAGTTAGGTCTTTCTCTTTTGTGCTTGTGGATCAAGGCATAAACACTTAGATACTGCTCCAGCCTGCCTGCCTGTCTGCCTGCCTGCCTGCTGCATTTCTGCCATGACAGTCATGCACTCTAATCCTCTGAAACTGTAAGGCTTAACTAAAGTCTTTCTTCTATTAATTGTATTGGTCAGGGAATCTGGTCATAGCAATAGAAAGTGACTAAGGCACATTATAATGGTTTTCTGAAGAACAGGAAGGGGAAGCCATGTATGCCTCCTCCATGCTCCTTGGGGATTATTGTTAGCTGGATTAAAAAATGATGAGGGCCTAAGGGTCATAAATTCCAAGTACAAGAGAATTGGTTGTCATGTTGACACCTGTTGTTGGACAAAACTTTTCCTGGGGAGACACTACATGCATGTCTATTCACCCCAGGTGAGGAGCTCACAACGGACCAAAGTACAGAGACCACCAAAGTTCACTGTTGTGAGCCAAAGAGTTTTATTGGTGCTTCTTACAGGAATGTGAGTGACAAGTTACTTAAAGGAATAGTGACTCAAAGATAGATAGATGCATTACCAAAGTCTACCCTAGCATGACTGACAGCTCACAAAAGCAGGGAGCCTAGATCACACTACAGGCTGCAGACAGGTTGAAGAGTGTCCTTTCTAAGTGACTTTATTGGTTAAAACCTCTTCTAGGCATCTTGGCAGGTTTCTGCTTCTTCCAGGCAGGTGGTCTGACCTCAGATACTTTTTTGCGGTGTGGCTTGTCTAAGAATGACTCTCAGCACTCTTTACTGCTTACTCTGGCAGGGAGGATCCTAGTGAATCTTGTCAGTTTCAGGGACTTCCTAAATCTATTTAGACTTGTTCGCTTTCTGGCTTAAGGAGTGTAGGAGCTTTCCTGCAGGATGCAATGTCACAAAGTCAAAGGAAACTGCTGCATATCATCTACCACAGATCAGTTTATAATGGAGAAGTTGGCTTCTCCATTATATTGTAATGAATCAGCCTCTCCAAACTCATCAAACAGGCACAAACATTTTTGTCTCAGCCTGTAGCAAATAGTGTTTGTTGGTCCTTTGACAGCGGAGCATCTCTACCCAGCTGGAACTCTAATCTGCACCTCACTAGGCCAGCAGCCACATAGTCTGGCTTGGACATATAAACCCTGGGAAGCAACTTGAACTTAACCCAAGCACAGATGAATGAGAAAATGAATACTGTTTTAAGCAGGAAAGTAATATGAGAAGGCTTGCATTTCTTTTTTTTTTTTAAAGATTTATTTATCTATTACATATACAGTGTTCTGCCTACATGCCAGAAGAGGGCACCAGATTGAATTGTAGATGATTGTGAGCCACCATGTGGTTGCTGGGAATTGAACTCAGGACCTCTGGAAGAGCAGTCAGTGCTCTTAACCTCTTGAGCCATCTCTCCAGCCCCGGCTTGCATTTCAGAATGGCCAGTGGTACAAGTTAGAACCCAGAGAGGCTGGGACAGAAAAACAAAGGACTGATGGTGTAGACAGTGTGGCAGATGTGCTCAAAAGACAAGGAGAGAAAAGGTAGAATAGAGTGTGTACAATTATAAGAGACTGGTGGAGGCAAAAGGAACCTGCTCTGGAGATACAGAATGTTTTAGTTACTTTTATGTTATAGTGATAAGACACCATGACAAAGGCAACTAGTAGGAAGGGTTTATTTGGCTTATGGTTCCAAAGGGGAAAGAGTCCATCCTGGCTGAGACACATGGAGGTGAACAATAGACACCGTGTTTAGAGTAGAAGCTAAGGGTTCACATCTTCAACCACAAGTAGGAAGCAGAAATGATGAGAATGTTAAACTTAAATTTTCATATGGCATACTTCCTCCAACAAGGTCATGCCTCCTAAACCTCCTAAATAGTGCAGTCACCTGGGAAACAAATGTCCAAATGCTGTAGACTCTGGGAGACAACTCTCATTCAAACCAGAGGATATTTAGGGAAGGAGAAAAAACAATGAACAAAGGACAGGTACAAGAAGTGAGGTTGTAAGAGGTAGGACGTAAATAGAGTCTAAAAGAGATTAAGGGCAAAGGGAGAGAAGCCCTGGCATTCAGTTAATAAGAACAATGAGTCTGGGCAGGGAGAGAGGGCAGGAATAGCAACACATGGCCCTAGGCTCAGGGAGGGCTAGGGCATGAGGATATGGGGACGAAGCATGCTGGACAGCTCCTTCAGGAGCTTCAGTTGGAGCAAACAAATAAAAAAGTATGTGAAGAAAGAAAACTAGAGGTCGAAGGAATGTTCTGCTTGTTTTTATGTGTTCTGTTCTTTTAACCTAAAGAAATTGTGCTAACACTGTTAGGAAGTAGCATGAAGTTAGCAGAGAGAATTTTGGAGCAGGAACCCCATGAAGGTGCTGTCCAGAGTAAGCCCTGCAGCGTTGGTGGAGAAATTAGCTATTGGCAGGACAATACAGCAGACATGAAAGAGGAAGAACAGTCGGAAGTGTTTGACAGGTTAAATGTGGAAGGATAATGTAAGACAGAACATTCACGTTGTCTATGAAAAGGACAGCAGAAACATCTCTTAAGCCTGCTGTTAGTGTTTCTGCTACTCAGGGGGGAATGAAATTACTCTTACTAAGTGCGACTCAGAGGAACCATACACAGAAAACATTGAAGCAGGATCCAGAGGAAAACTTCAAGAAATTGCTCAATTATACAATCTAGTAGCTCACAGCAAGACTTTGGAAAGAGAGGAAGAAAATTTTGTTTTTCAGTATCCCTATACCATGGCTATGTGATTGTTCCAGTTTTCCTTAACTATAGGTATGTGGCTGTGCCAGCTTCCCTGTGTTATAGCTGTGTGGTTCTTTCGGTTTCCCTGTGTTGTAGCTATATGTTAGTTCAATTTTCCTGTACTATAGCTGTGTGGTTGTTCCAGTTTCCCTGTACCAGAGCTGTGTGGCTGTACCCAGATCATACCACTACTTCAGAGCACCAGAGATAGGTACAGGGTGGGGGCGAGTATTAGTCTTCAGAGGCTTTTGGCTTCCTCATCGTCGTCATCATCTGTACAGAGCCAATGAAGGGTTGTCTTCCTGCCTCAAGCATGAAACTGCAGGGGCTGTGAGTAGAGCTGGAGAGGTGAAGGGGACAGTGCCCCTCAGGATGCGGGGAAACACAGGTTTCAGTAGGAACATTTTTCTATGACAGTGCAGAATGAAGAGAAGAAGGAAAAGAAGCTACAACCAAACACACGCAGCCGCTCTCGGGCTCCTTCATCAGCTTCCACATGCGCTCACGCCTTCCACACTCTCCGGCTCCTGCGTCAGTTTTCACACACTCTGTCACCTGCGAGGCCACCCACTTCTGCTATTCTGCCTTTTCGCAGCTTTAGTGTGAAAGCTACTTGGTGGCTGTCAGCTCAGAGGCATGTGGTTTTCAAATTTCCAAATGTAATGGTGCTGATTCTTAGATACATTCCAACTGTTATTTATATTTTGCACAGGCCAAAGGGGGGAGGGATAGTTAAGAAACAAAAAAGTATGTGACTGTTGCTATCTACGAAGTACTAGTGATACTATGATATAGAAATATCTGTGTGTCTTTGAGAGCAACAGAGCCTTTCTTGGCTTTTTTGTACTTAGCTTGTGAGGCCAGGGTCCAGAAACTCAACAGTGATGAAAGCTGCTCTGTGCCAGAAGCTTTTGGGTTCTAGTCTTACAGATTCAAAGAAAGAATTTCATGGACCAGTTAGGGTGAGAGGAAGGCAGAGCTCCTGGCCAACAGGAGTAGGTACCACTGAGCCTTAGATGATGAGCTGGTCAGTCCAGTGTTCTTCAAAGGCATCTATGCCCTCTCATGTTTGGTTATGTCCTCAGTATCATTTCCATGACAGGCTTTAGGGAGAAGAAAAGGAAAGCTCAGACCCGGTTTTGGTATCTCCAGCTACACAGAACAGCAAAAGCAGAGACAACTTCAGTTGGATCTTTCTGGTATAACTGGCCTCCAGCAAGGACATGGCTCTGATTCTGGCCAAAACATTTCTGACTTTTAGCCCAAAAAGAAAATTTTCATGTTGAGGGGGGTCATTTTATCCTGAACTGACTGGCCAGTCTCTACTCTTGTTCCTGTCAACCACTGTTATAAAAATCCCCATTGCTTCAGGAATGTTTGAAAGTGTAATTGCATAATGATGGAGATTACAATTATCTATAGTGTATGATAACCAAAGCTCATTGTTGATGCTACCAGCTCAAAGCCGGGGTTTTGCGTCACCCATCATACTGGTCCTACATCAATACACCAAGCTCTCCTCACCGGCTGCACTAAACACTCACACTCTCTGGTGGGACCAGAGGCGCCAGGACACTTTCCTCACCATGCAGGGCCAGAGGGCTGGCAATGGAGAAGGCTGCCTACAGTGAGAACAAAATCAACAGCTGGAGAGCTGATGAGCTAGAATCCATCCCAGCCTTTTAAAATCATATAGATAGGAAAGCCTGTGAGCACTGAGGTTTGAGGAGGTGATGTCACAGCAAGCCACAGCATACAGAAGGAAAGACATTAAGGGAAGCCCAGGGGTCTGACCATTCCTCTGCTGCCAGTTTCAAGTCCAGGGACACATTCCTCTTGCTTCTGTTAAGAAAGGTTGCTCTGAGCTCAGAGTAGGGGATAAAGTGGCATGCAGAGAATAATAGGCCTCTTCCAGCTCTAGAGCCCCGCTGCTCGTCACCTTAGGTAACTATACAAGGAGCTTGTTACTCTATTCAATGAAAAATGAGCCTCGTGAAAGGCAAGTCACTAAAGCTGGGAGATTGTAATAAGAGCCATACATTTTTAATGTTTAAAATAGCCCCTTCAGCTTGCAAAGCTGCAGGAAAATGACCTTCATATATGTTATAATTTCCTTCTCTATACTTGAGAGGGGTGTTCCCAAGCCTTTCTATTCAACTCATTATGATCCCAAAAGGCATATATTCAGAAAGTGTGGCCTTGAATGAAAACCCCAGCCTTCTCTCTTTAAATTAAACATTTTGTTTTAGGTAATGATGACATACATTCTTGTAGACAATACAGAGAAACTAAAAGCTTTGGGATCTAATTTCTCCCTGTGGAACAGTTGTCATTGCCACTGAGACTTATCTTCCAAGAGTTTTTGCTGGTTCCCCTCCATGCACAACAGTGAAAGGCACACAGTTTTCCAACATTGTACAGAATCATAAAGAACTATGTGAATATTTCTGTCTTCCTTGTTACTAAACACAATCATCATCAGCAAATGCTACTTTTTATCTTACTGTTATAAGTAAACATAGAAATTTCAAAATGACGCTAATTTAAGATTATCTACTATCTATACCCAAAATTAGATAGTAGACTTACATATTTATTTCAATAAATATTTTATACAATACAAGTAGGATTAAAGATAGTATGTGCCACTCTCTTTCTCACTCTCCCATATAGTTGCATACATTCACACACAGACTCACTAAAAACCACATACATATATTCAAATATACGATTACAAAATATGGTCAGAGTTTTATAATATTTACTATTATAGAATAATGCTCTGTGAATATTTCTCATGTTTCCCTTCTGTGTCCTCACCTTACTTGATTGTAATTAAAACAATTTCCAAGGCCATCAAGTCAGCCCACTCAGTAAAGAGACTTACATGAAAGAAAAGGTGAGAAATGACTCACACAAGTTGTCCCCTGATCTCCACATGTGAGTAATAGCATGTATTCAGGGATTGGGAGAACATGTGCATACAGAGGGAAAGAAAGAAAGAAAGAAAGAAAGAAAGAAAGGAAGGAAGGAAGGAAGGAAGGAAGAAAGAAAGAAAGAAAGAAAGAAAGAAAGGAAGGAAAGAAAGAAGGAAGCAAAGAGGAAGGAAGGAGACAATTTCCAAATATTCAGAAGAGCATAATGAACTTAGTGGATGATATTATAACCCGTTAGACTCACCGCTTAGATTCTATATGTTGATGGCAGAAATTCCCATTGACCTTCACTGAGGTGGGTGGGTGCAGGGTGCTCCTGCATACATTAAGCATCTTCAGACAGTAGAGGGCCTCTCCTCTACTTGGAGGCATACAAGAGGATGTCTGGCAGCACTAGCTGAATGAAACACACAAAGGAATTACCTACAGTGAACAGTCAAGAAAATGTCCCAGAAAATGGTTTGGTACGAACTTTTCACCCCTAAATGGCATTCTCTGAACATCTAACCCTTGCTACTTAATATGAGGGCCCTATAAGACAGCACTCACACTGTAAAAATTCAGAAGTTTGGAAGGAAACACTGTGTTCAAACTCTATATGAAATTGTCTCCGCTTGAGGCCTAAGTCACACCCGAGGACCTGCAAAGGACGTTCCAAAAGGCCAGCTGGCTCCCCTGGAGTTCCGTCCCCACCAAGCAGAGCCAGGAAGCTGCAGGAAGACCCAAGAAGCAGCGATGAGGCTGTGGACGTTTGTTTATGCTACAAAGCAGCAAGTGCTTCTCACTCTTTACATGCCGACCGACCACAGCTCCTCTTTCTAAGGGTGGCTGAAGAGGGTGGGGCGTCTACTTAAGACACCAGGTCATAATCCCGAATGTTTAGTGTTTCCTGTAAATGGCCC
Source organism: Mesocricetus auratus (assembly GCF_017639785.1). Lineage (NCBI taxonomy): Eukaryota > Metazoa > Chordata > Mammalia > Rodentia > Cricetidae > Mesocricetus > Mesocricetus auratus. Next base: position 4,143,419 of record NW_024429203.1, read on the forward strand.
TGTCCCAACATTACTTCATTTGAGCATTATTGGAGCTTTGTGAAACGAAGGTGAAAGCCACTCATCCCCATGTTTGAGAGGCTCAGCTGATATATAAACATCCATCTTCTAGAAGCTCTAATTCACAGTTCCTTCCACTGCATTTCTACTTTCCTGGAGCAAAGAGAAATCGGCTCTTAATAAAATGATGAACAAAGTAACAGGCAGCACAGTTTGATCAAGGAACCACGATTGGTGGGTTTCCTGTTGTACAGAATGCCTTCTATATAATGTGTGCTGCCTTCGAGGAATTTGAGTCCAGTCTTCATTTCCTGTGAAACTCCTTTCGAATTGAAAGCCAGCCTGACAAAATCATTGAAGAGAGCAGAGCGCTTATGTCGGGGTCCCTCTTCTCTCATTGTGTTAAATGAAATAAAGGAATGGCTCACCCGAGCCACTTTACAGGGAGAAATGAGGCATGGCCTGTGAATCAGTGGCTTGTCGTTTACCCACACCTGTTTCTGGCTCTCTGAGGACTCTCTTCATGGCTTTGGAGCTACAGAAGCACTTTAACAATCAATCTGTAGCCATGGATGTAAAAGAAAAAACTTTCTCTTCATGGACGTGAAGTCAATGTGTTTAGTACACAATGTAAAGAGACTTGTATTTCACCTGCACTCAGATGAAAGGAAAGAATCAAGTCACACAGTCCCTAAAGTGTCTGCTCTTGTTCTAAGTCTGTGAGTGTGAAGTCCTGAAGACCTTTCTTGGCTAGTGTGGCCATCGTCCTCTCGTCTAAATGTCTATAGATTCCTGCAGAATGCCTTTATAGAGACCCACAGACATTGCTATGTTTGTACCAAGTAAATTTGATATTAAACTCCTTTAATAATATATAGCATCTCAATGATATCAGGGCACCTTATTTTGCATATTTAATTGGCTTTTGAAAGTTTAAAACTTCACAATGGGTCAGGTATGATGGTGCCTGGGACATGAAAGTTTGAAGGTCATCCTTGGCTAGATAATGAGGTGGAGGGAGGTTAGTCTTGATCATATGTGGCATTGCCTCAAAAAATTAACAAATAAAATACAAAAATCAACAAAAAAATTGAATAGTTTTTAAAAGCTGATGCTACATTTACTCAGAAATTACCCCTTTCAGGAAATAAGAAAACACAATCTTAGTGTTCTATTGCTGAGAAGAGACACCACGGACAAAGGAACTCTTATAAAAGATACCATGTTGCTTTGGGCTTGCTTACAGTTTCATAGTGCATTGTCATCATGGCAGGAAGCAAACTGGTATTGACAGGAACACAGGAGCAGCAGATGGGGGCTCTAATCCTTGATCCACAGGAAACAGCCACAGAGAGCCACACTGGTAAGGGCCTTCTTCAATCTCACAGCCCACACTTAGAGACATACTTCCTCCAACAAGACCACACCTACTCCAACAAGGTCACGCCTCCTAATCCTTCTAGTCCTCTCAAACAGTTCCAGCCCTGGTGAGTGATCATTCAAATATATGAGTCCATTCTTATTCAAACTGCTGCAGATGGACAGAAAGGTAACACTCTGAAAATGTAGATACTGCTTATTTTCCTTGATTTTGATTAAGCAAGTCCTTGAGACTCTCCGGCCTGTCTAATTATCCAACAATGAAATTCCAGGAATGAAGCAGTCTCTTCCATTGTACTGAGTGCAAGAAGTCAACAGAGGCGGTTGGTGTAATGTTTTTCTTTTAAGACTCAAAATAAACACCCACAAAGCTCATTCTTTCTTTGTTTTGTACTTCCTATAGCCACCTTCCATCGGGTCTTTTCTTAGCCTGACATCCCATACGACAAAAGAAAGCAAGATAAAATTAGAAGTGTTTCATGGGATAGGTGGGTTTCCTGTTCCCAGGGGGTCCTGAAATCATGCCTCTTTGATATGAAATGAGTCTGCATAGGTTATTCTGTGCTTCACTTATTCCTCTTTCTTCCTGGCTCCTGCTACCACTCACCTCTTTTCAACACAGTGTACATCTTTAACAGCAGCCTATGCAACTCATAGTAAGTGGTCTTCAGTTAACCCTCCTAAGTCATACAGAGTTATAGAGAACAAAAGAGAGAAATATGCAAACCACCTAACCAATAGCAATCCTGCTTTAAAATAATGAAAATAAAAGCCTTGAACGTATAGGAAGTTTTCTAAGATTTCACAGATTGCATTGACAAAATCCAGCCGTCTCTGACTCAGCGTGACACTCTTCACTCACACCTCATGGTTTGAAAATATTTCCAGTCTCTGGACTCTGCTGATGAAATATGAGGAAATAAGTATCTAAAGAGGTTTCATTCAAGATGGTAAGGACCAGAGACCCACCTCATGGGTAGTCCTTCCCTCCTGCCACTGGCACAACTCTAGGACTATAGACTTGTTGAGGCATAAACATATAACACTGAAAGAGGGACCCATGGGCAGGACTGATGTGTCACTTCTTCAAATGTGTGACATACATTGCCAATAAGCATGTGAAAATACACTCAACACTAGTTATTATTAGGGAAATATTCATTGAAATTGTAAAAAGATGCCACCTGGTATTTTTAGGGTAGCTTCTATTGAAACAATAAAAATTGACAAAGACCTGAAGAAAAAGAATACTTTGTCCTACCCCAATGGCAGTCATATTGAAAGTTCCACTTACTATGGAAACAATAAAGCAATTCCTCAAAAAAGTGAAACAGAGTTATGCAGTCAGGCCATTCTGACTGTACGTGCATACCCACAAAGTAGATAAAGCAACCAAAAGAATAAATAAAGCACAGTACACTATAAATTAAATATAATTTGGCTTTTAGAGCAAGAAAGGGGAATTCTGGAATATGCCACATATTAATAAACCTTGAGAACATGATATTTGGCTGGTCATATGAGTACCAAAGCACCACATACAGACACACACACACACACACACCTATACACATACATGTGTGCACATATACACCTATACGCATACAAGTGCCCACTTGTGCATGTGCACGCACACACACACCCACACACACTGGGGTAATATTGATTCTGAAGATCAAGCCTAGGTCACCAGACTTGGTATCAAAATCTCCATTATCTAACTCCAAAGACTTGATAGTAGGTAAAGTAAAGGAATCACAAATAGAAAACTACTGAATAATTGTACTCATGTGAAGTACATAAAGTAATAAAAACATTAGAGACAAAAAGCAGAATGATGATTCTAGGGAGCATGAAGCATTGTAGTGCTTGCCCATCTTCCATGACTCAGGAAGCTGAGGCAGGAGGTCATTAGTTTAAGGCTCTTCTGGGCAAGGGAAGGAAGGAGAGAGGGAAGAGAGAAGAGTAAAAGAAGGTTATGGGCACTCGATGAAAACAACATGGAAAGAGTTCTGACAATAGTTGCACATTAGGAGTGCATTTAATACACTGATCCCTGAACAGTACATGCAAAGATGGCTACGGTGATAGCATTTTTGTGTATTTTTCTATGTCTGACTTTATTTTTTAACATAACAAAAATTGCTAATTGATTTTATAGTTTTAACTTTGACATGGATCTCTCTCTTTCTCTCTCTCTGTGTGTGTGCGTCTAGCATAAAAGCATAAAATATAATTTATAGTGAACTAGTGAAACCTACCATGAGTTTCCACAGCTTCTCACTGGCTCTTCTAATTAGACAGAAGAGCACTGAGATGTACAAACTTTGGTCTGGCTAATCTTTCACAGTTCCTTTTTTTATTTGCAAGTCATTTATAATAAACTTTTGATTTACAATTTCAAATAAAATTTTAGTAATTGGAAAAAAGAGCTTCCTTAACAACTGGAAACTATGTAAATGTCCATTATCTGGGTGCCTATACTGCCTTGGGGAGTCCACATAGCCTGATTTATGAACTTCTAAACTTAAGGTGGGAATATTTCCAACATCCAGCATTCCATCATCTAAAAAGTTCTATTAATAGGAATTTACAGCATTGTCTGATGAGTGCTCATATATAGTCACTGATTAACTTCAGTGTCAACTGAGCTAAAGTTAATGCCTTTGGTCAAGAAGAGAAACTTCAGCTAGATTAAACACCATGAGAAGAATAAAAGCTTCCTCAAAATTGGCGCACAGTGGGAAAGCAAGAAGTGTCACTAAGTCACGAGAAATGGCAGGCATTGGAAAAAAACTGTGAAATAAATGCTTCAGTAAGTGGACGTGGTTCTGAAAATTAATGTGGCCATGGAAAATGCTTGTTATAGGAGTCAGTCAGAGAAGCAGTCATGTGATACATAAACCTCAAGACACAAATCTCTCTCTAGCATTTGATAGATAGAAAGAACCAAAAGGCTCAATCGATATGATTTTTCACTCATGAAAATTCTTCTTCCTCTTAGTAGGAAAAAGGAATGCAGGAAGGAAACAGAACTGTGGAAAGATAACAAGCAAATACACTGGAATCTCTAGTTTACACTCATGGTGCACTTCCTGCTTTGTACCCTGTCCTGTCACCCCCTTAACTATACACTCTAAATATATCAGTGGGTTCTTACATTGTCTTGGGCGTCATGTCCCTCCAAAATCTGTATTTTGGAACCTGAGATTAGTAAGAGGTGGACACTTTGGGCAGTGATGAATCTGTGGAATTCCAAGCCTCAGTCTGTTGTACTCTTATAGGAAAGGCAGATGGTCACATCCTTATAAGAAAGGTGAGATGCCCGAATGTCAAAGTTCCACAAGGTCACACAACTAGTAAGTAGCAAAGTAAAAAAAACCCAGCTAAGTCATATGACTCCCAAGTTCCTGTTTTGGCCCATTTAAAAACTTATTTTTAGTTTCTTGACAGTGTATAAACTGCCAACAATGAACTCGGGGTGCTAGAGAACCAGTAACTAAAGTTAGTGTGATTTCCCTAATCTCCTCTTGACTGTGGAATTGTCTAAGCACTTAATCCCCTTCATGCTGAGTATTAATCTTCTGCAAGTGGGTACCTCCTGGAAATTCTGAGGGATAAACCCAAGTGGGTTTTACAGGCAAAAGCTGTATTTTAATTGAACTCTGGATTAACAGAAGAGTGGATGAGTATGTTTGGGGCTACCATAAAGTCCCTTTCCAATTGGCTTCCTTCACATCACTGAGCCTGTCTGAGTAGCAGCTGCATTGAAAATCATAAACATAAGGCTGAATTTGCTACTGTTTATATTCTCTTTTGAGGGAACCTGACAGCTCAAACAGATCATTGAGACTTAGATCTGTTTGCTTTCTTTGCTAAAGTTATAGGAAACTGTCCCTTTCTGATATGTGTGTCTGAAGTTTCAAATCTTAGACCATAGTCTCAGTTGATATACAATCGCTCTGGTGAGGGCTCTCATGTCTGATGATTTAGATCACATGGGCCTTTATAGACAAGGAGGTTCAAGAATGATGTCATTTGCTATCATGGCTTCAGGTTTCACATGGGTTTAAATATCCCTCAAATGAGTCAGTTTCTTCTCTTTGTAAAAGTGTCCCTGGCTATGAACATGTTTGCTTCTGACATTGGTCTTGGGCCTCCTAATATATGTATGTGCATAATACATACACAAACACACAACATACCATACACACATATCTCACTAAACACACATGCATACACCCACAAATCACATCACACACACAGGCAGACACATATATACCTACAGAAAAACATACACCCACACCCAAACACACACACACTGAAACACCATACCATACATACAGACACAAATACACAGATACACACATACCCATACACAGACACACACACACATTCACATACCATACCACACACACACACACACGCACAGAATCACAAATATAAACATATACACACACACTCACATACCACATTCACACACAGAGACACAGACACACTCATACAGTCATAAGCACACTCACTTCTCCCTTACACAAATTTCTGAAAAATTAAAAAGCAAATACTGTTAAATTCCAGAATTAATATTCTAATTTCGTAGTCTCCCTATCTCAGTTAAAGTGTTCCTCTTGAGTATTTCAGTTCACTTCTAATGGATTCCTACAGAACTCTCTGAACGGGTGCTTTGGAGACACCATTGCTTTTCATTTCAAAGCAGTCAGTCTATTTTGCCCCATGCTTCACTGAGAAACCTTTGGTAACACTATCCTTGGGTCCTATACTAAGTTTAAAGAAGGACATTTGGTTTGGAGGCATTGTTTCTAGAAAGAAAGTGGCACTACTTACAGAAAACGACAGTATCAATTTTTTCTGCATCTGCAACAATTGCAGCCAACTTTGATAAACAACTTCTGACATGGAAACTGTCACTTTCAACTCTCCCTTCTCATTAAAAGGTAAATCAGTGTTGGAAATAACCATTCCTCCTAGTTTTATTTCTAGATGGTTCACTATTTAAATGATTTCTTTTTCTGTAAAAATATAGAATGCATACTAAAGAAAATTCAGAACTCAGAGTAGATAAGGAGAACACAATATCTTGTCCTAGAGTGCCAAGAAAAAGAGCAGTTAATATTTTAATGCTTTCATTTGTGATTTCTTGCATTTTATGCTTATAACATATTTCCTTGGATTGAAACTAGGTCAATTATTCATATTAAGTTATTCATTTAATATAATTCTATATTGAAATTCCTTATTAGGAATCAATTCTAACATAAATCCCAGTGGGTCTCTTTTAGAGCTTGATTAATTCACTCCACATTCAACTTAATGTGTAAATTGATGAGACTGTATAAGAACATTATTTTTTTCTAAAAAAGAAACAGCTATGTAAAATCATACTGAAAATGTTAAATGTATATGGGACCATACAACATGGAGAAAGCATATTGTTTCTGTGTGTTACTTCTGTATTCCTCTGACTAGTATCTCCCAGAAGAGGTAAAGCTGGGGGGTGTTTGTTTTGGACAGAGAGTTTAGCACATCATGGTTGGGAAGATATGGAGGATCAGGTAGTTTACTATATGGCCATTATGAAACACAGGGGACAGGGGATTTGAAAAGGAGCTAGGGCAATACAGCCCACAAAACACATGCTGAGTGACTCAATTCCTCAGATCCTACCTTCTACCACCTCCTAGCAATGCCATTATACTGTTGATCTACTGTGTGATGTATCCATTGATGATGTCAGAGTCTTCACAGTACTCTATGGTTCTACTGTGAGATGACTCCATTGAGGGTGTCAGAGCCCCCATATTATACTGTGCATCTACCCTGATATTAATACATTTATTATAGCAGAACCCTCACATTGTACTATGGATGTACTGTGACATGAGTAAATTGATGATGTCAGAGCCCTCATACTGTGCATCTCACCTGAGATTAATACATTGATTGTGTCCAAGCCCTCATGAACTAATTAGCTCTGGAAATAATCTCAGATATACCCAGAGGCTACTTTACCAACTCCCAGATGATTCCTAATGCACAAAGTTAACAAAGTTCACCATCACCATCACAGTCTTCTTCCAATGTAAACTAAGACACACACAGACACACGCACGCACGCACACACACACACACACACACAAGGGTATTTTGGAGTAGTGTTTTGTTTCTCAATTCTACATATAAAGTATATAATTGTTTACAACCTCTCCATTCACAAAACATTAGCTGCCATCATCCTGGAATGGAAGGACCACCTTAGGACTTTCTGTGCTTCTTCCAAGTTCCCAATTTTCATATTTGCTTCAACTCACACACATCACAATTATCTGTTCTTTTTTGTTGCTATTGAAAATTCATACAGCATATTCTGATCACTGTTAACCCTTTCTCATCTCTTCTCCACCTCCCCTCCAATCCAATTCTACAATTTCTTTTCTCTCTCTTTAGAAAACAGGGAAATTTTAAAAATTAACAAAACAAAAAGAAACACTCTATTATTTATCATATCTTTGTGAGTCTAAAGTTTTACAACAAATTTATCTTTTGTAATAACTAAGGAAAATTTTAAGTCTTGTTATTTAGTCTTTAACTCCACCAAATACCCCAAAAGGGTGAAATGTTTCCTAATGATAGGGACATCCAGACACCTGGGGAGTCACTCAAAGTTCTTTCGCGAAATTAGGACATCCAATTTGGGCCTACAAGCCTAGTATGTTGGACAGAAATTTTTGAGAAGCAGGAAATTTTGAAGGAATGTCTTACATTGTCTTGTCAAAGTTTGGAAGTTGCTTTCCTTTATATCCTACTGGTCTGTTTTGAATACCATATTGACAGCAATTGAGGCAAAGGTAGTTTTTGCCTAAATGACTAGCTTTGCCATGAAAAAAGCAAAAGCCATATGGAGGTTCTTTGATTTTCATCATCTTCTCTGAAGGAGATTGGTGCTGCCAGGAGCAGATGTGCCTCACTGTCATTAAAAACCTTAATTTATTAAACATATTAAATGCCTTATTCTGTAAGTCTTTAAGGATTTGAAGACCATTATCATCTCTCTCTATCTAAATATATCTGTTTAACCTTGAAAATATGGCTAATATGACAACAAGTTTGATACTATAAATGACAAGCGATTAGCCAGTATTTTAAATTATACATTTCATTTTCAATGAGCTGCATAAGCACAATACCACAAACAAGAGTAGAAATGTACATACAGTATAACAAAATTGACTGTTAATTTGTATCAATAAATCAAAATCCATACCAATGTAAAACATTTTGACATTAATAGTTGCTTTTTGAATTAAAGTTGATTCAATAATTTACCCTTTTATCTCATCAATTCTATATTTTTCCTTTAGAGAGAGATCTTTGAATTTAATTCGTTTAGCTTTTGTCCTGACCATGACTAACAACAACATGCCACCAATCCCTTTAAATGATGACAAACATTCATAAACAATCTTTTGGGAATGTGGGCATTGCTTTTTCAAGACTACTTCCTGTTGTCTGGGGGTGTTGGCATCTTTGGGAGAACCTTGAGAAAATCAAGATAATTGTTAAGCCTTGGCTGGAGTATTCTGTGAGTCTGGGTATCTCAGCCAGCATCCTTGAAGCTGTTCTGGATGCTGGATCATCTGGGCCATCCATTTTCATTGGTGTCTGGTCCCCTTGTTCTGAAAATACATAAGCTTTTAAAGGTAACATACATGCCTTTTAATACAAATATAGATTGGATGTTATACTCAGGTTAGCTAAAGATGTTTTTTGTCTTATGTTTGAGCAAGTAAAATATATGTAACATGTTTTGTAGTTTTCCTAGGTTTATTTCTTTATATCTGTAGCCAGCATTTTCAGGGGATCTTCTCCAATCAAACCTGATCCATATCAACCTGGAATATATCCATAATCTCTCATTTTCTGCGGAAATAAAAGCATAACATCTTCTCCAAAGCAAGATATCTTTTTAACTTCCATTTTGCCATCAAGACATTTTTAAATACATATGTTGGTTTAATCCAGCAGTTTTTATCATCCAATGTTATCAGTTGTTGCTCCTTCAGAAATTTTAAAGAGAGCATAACATACAGAATCCAGACTCTCTGCATATTTACCATCTTTATGTGTCTTCATATGGTTTTTCATTTACTCATTTTTAAGGTCATTATTATTTTAAACTATTTTTTAATCTATGACTGTCTCTACCCTTTCTTTTCTCTCTCCCAAGCCTATGTATATTTTAAACACACTGTAATCTATTTAGAGGTGTTTTTTTTCTTGTCTGGCTTTGTCTTTACTGTACTGTACTTTGATTGTATAAGATGAATCTTAAAATGCTATGTTAGTCACCAGCTTGGCTCACCTTAACATATGTGAGCTACATTTACCACCCCAACTCTGGGAAATTGTTGGGTTCATGCTGCCACCAAGTAGTGCACCTCAGGCTGCTCATAAGCTCATGTTAGCTGCTAGCCCCAAGCCAGGAAGCCATCTCTTAAAGGCCTCTGTTTGCTGCTAAAATCAAGCTTATCCAAGAAAAGGTAATTATTACGTTTGGTTCTACTTTTGCCTATCTAGAATTTTTTTTTAAATATTCATTAGGCCTAATGTGGAAATTCCAGACCTATGTTGGAATGTCAGCAGAGCTTATAACTAGGTTGATAGTTACCTTTCTCCTTTGGTAGTATGCAGAGTACTTTCTAGGACCATGAACACTACTAGTCAGTAGGGGTGAAGGCTCTAGGTAGACACCAGAATGAATTATCTGTGTTTAATGAGATATGTTTGCTCTGTCTTCAGCAATAGAGCTTTATTATCAGTTTGTAAAGGGCAACCAACAACCCTCGCAATAGCCTGAGTTGTTTGGGGGTTCCATAGATCCTCTTTGACCAACAACTCAATCAGATGTAAACACATTCCTGGCACTGGAAGTTTTACTTGATGGTGAAAGATGTATATAGTTGGGTATTATTTCCCCTGCTATTTGGTCAGTCCCTTTATATTTCTTTCATATATGTATATATTTTAAGAAGATTCTATATTAGTAGGTTTCCATATTGTCTGTTCTTTATACATGGCACCTAAATTACTTACTGTACTAATTTTATCACAAAGCAGTGATAAATTTACCATAAATGGAATCAGCATATCCATGAATTTTCTTTTATGGCCAACTGTGAACATCTAGTTAAGACATAGGTTAATATTGATAAAGATCCATACATTCTTATCTTATAAACTTTTGCATTCTCTTCTATATTCTTTGTACCATTTTTATGTTTGTTGTCAAGAACACAGTATGCCAGAAACATACGCAGACATATCTGTGTCTTTCCACAAAGTAAGTACTTTTTGAGCAATAAGATGATGGTTAGCTTTGATTGACAATTTGACTCAATCACCTAGGAGAGAAGCCTCCAGGCACACTTCTGAAGGTTTATTTAGACAAGGTTAGCCTCTAGGCATGCCTGTGAGGGGATGTAGCTGAGTTAGAAAGAACTGCTCTGAAGGAGAGAGGTGTCATTGCTTGGGCTTGCGCTTAAACTGCCTTAACAAGGCATTCAGCTGAGCAGTGGCAGACATTACTTCTTGACTTCTGATTTAGTGGGGGTAATGTGAACAGCTTCCTCTCTCTTCTGTCGCCCTACTTCCTCACATCATGAGATAGACCCTCAAACTTCTAGCTGCAATAAACTTTCTTCCCTTAAGTTGTTATTGTTGAGGTAAACAACCACTGATGTTGGGGACCGTGAGAAAGAAATATCAAGTAGCTTTGGAACTTATGAGAAAACAGTAAACTAGTCAGCATAGACACAATGGATATACTTTAGAAAGGCAGAGCCCCAGGACTATGTATCCTGAAGACCTCATGCTGTTATTTAGCAAAGTTCTGCCTTTTACCCCCATGATCACCATTTCCCTCATAATCTGTGAATTGTATGAAAACTCTAAGGGAGTTTCCAGGGCCTCACTGTCAATAATAGTGATTGACTTTTTCAAGCATTGCTGCTGGAGCAGATTATTGATTCCACCACCACCCTCAGAAAGAATTTAGAGATGAAGATTGTTAGCAAAGTTAGGTTAAGATGGTTTGGTTATTGACTTTGATGTAGAAAATCTTGGGGAATAGTTTCAAGTTTTGAAAGGTACACTTTAATAGTTAAGCGAGGGACTCATTGAGGTCAAAGAACCAAGGCAGCACGGTTATTATTAGCTGACATGCCTTTTTTGCTAAATATGGGTTGGTGATCAAAGGCAATGATTAATTTCTTGTACCAATTTTGCCCTTAGATTCCTGGTGTGATTTAATAAATGAAAATATTGATGAGTAGGTGTACACTTTGAGGACTTAAAATACAAATGACTGCTTTTTATATTTAAAAGTTTAGATTTGTGAATCTTTTAAGATTTTTTATAAGATTGCCTTTTGAGATAAATAATAAAATGATTGATCCTTTCTTTGTAATTGCAAATAACAGCCTGCAAGTACAAAAGCAACTGACTGAGGTATACTTTGCTTAAAACTTTGTAAATCAATTATAAAAGAATCATTGCTTTGGGGTGAAGATGCTATGGTGGGAAAATTAATGCAAAAGAAAATGTTTAAATACATGTGAACGTCTAAGAAAAACATGTGACTTGTGATCATAGTGTGATTTTTCACTATCTTAAGACTTTAATTTTGTTTTTGGAAAATATGTAACTTGTGGCTGTGAGGTAATCTTTTCTTGTGAAGAAATTTTTGGCTTAGAAGGTACAAAAGGGATAATAGAAAACTACAAGAAGTAGAAAGAAAATACAGAAAGAAAACATCATAGAAGAGATGAAAGAAAAGCATCAGGAAGGAAAACATCGGGGTAAAAAAACAGGACGAGAAAGAATAGAGTAGAAGCAGCATACAGAGAAACGTAAAATAAAGAGTTAAGCCTTGGCACTCAGAAAAGTCTCCCGTGTTTGTGTTTATTTGCACCAATTCCATGCTGCTTCCTCTGTTCCTCATCTTCTCAGGGTGGGTCCCTTGGCACATTGGTCTTATAGCAATGTGGGACACCACTTGGCTCAGGTTGTCTACATAACATTTTACAAACAGTGTATCTGGCTACGTGATGGCAGCCTGGGTCTCCAACATGAATCAGGTTGCACATATACCCGCTTTAAAAAAAGAAACATGTTAGTACCATTAGTAACCTTTTTATACTACCACATTTCTATTCAAATACATACTGGGACAGATTTAGGAACTATAGGCAGTAGGGTGATCTGTCCTAGACTGGTTTGGCATGTGAGTGAAATGGTACAAACTGTTCCCTTTAGGTGTTAGGAAGAATGTCAAATTTATCACCTTGTGAATAGTAGGGCACAAATATGACTAAAACCAAATGCATTATGAGAAAGAACATACAGTGAGCAAAGGCTTGCATAATCAAATTTCTTGTTTAAAACTCAGAATCATCTATACCAAATTCCCGCTTCTCTTGAATCTCACAAAGAAAGCCCCGACACGATAATGGGACCCTTGAGTACCTTCACTCATGTGGCTCCCTGTCACCATGGCAGCATACTCTTACCTGTATTTTTCTTTCATTTTTGAATAGAATTTCCCACCGCTTTACAAATTGGTGTGCATCTTTATTCCCATAAATGCTTAAATAAAAGTCTAGGATCCTGGAAACACACAGGCCAAAACATAACCAATGGATTGTCAGGTATGTTGTCACAACGATGAAAAAAGTAACTAAGACAAACAATAAATTCGCAGGCTATTTTAGTGGTTGCATTTTGACAAGTAGCCCTGGTTACCCTGGATGGTCGCCTATTGGAAGACAGATTTATTTATCCTTCTCTCAACTACTGCTAATAATGTCCAGATCACACACTGTACATTATACAGTAAATGTATCTACATGCACACAAGGGTTATGTATGCATATATTTGGGTAGGGGGGTTTACATCATGGCTGCAAAAAGATTAAGAGGACCCAGCAGATACAAAATTTCCAAAGAGACCTTACTGACTGCATAGGTGGAAAGATCATAGTGATGTAAATACAAGGCTCTCTGCTAAGGAGGTAGACAAGGACCCTGGCTAGAGGCACAGCTTCAGAGTCCAGTAACAGGGCCAAGTTGAACAACTCAACTGAGATGCAGGACTGTGGAGGTGATAGTGGCAACGCACAGAACCAGGTCCAGACAGAATAGCAATTCCAGGAGGCCGCATCAGTAGTGGGGACTGAACAAACTTAAGTCCCTGAGCAGTTGGGAGTCCGCCATCTATTAATTTTTTAAGTTATTATTATATTTTTACTTTTTAAATTTAAATTAGAAGCAATCTTATTTTATATATCAATCCCAATTCTCTCTCTCTCCTATCCTCCGATGCCCCCTAATGACCTCCATTCCATCCTTCTTCTGCTCCGTAGAAAGGGTAAGACCTTCCATGGGAGGTGCTCATCAAAGTCTGTCACATCATTCGGGGCAGGGCCTAGGCCCTCCCCCATGTGTCTAGGCTGAGAGGGTATCCCTGCATGGGGAATGGGCTCCCATTGTCTATTCATACTTTAGGGATTAATACTGTTCCATTACCAGAGGTCCCATAGATTTCCCAGGCCTCCTAAATGACACCCACATTTGGGGGCCTGATTCCATTCTATGCTGATTTCCCAGCTATCAGTCTGGGCTCCATGAGCTCCCACTTGTTCAGGTTAGATGTCTCTGTGGGTTTCCCCAGCCTGGTCTTGACCCCTTTGCTCATCACTCCTCTCTCTCTACAACTGGATTTCATGAATTCAGCTCAGTGCTTAGCTTTGATTCTCCTTCTGCTTCTATCAGCTACTGGATAGAGGCTCTAGGATGACATATAAGGTAGACATCAATCTCATTATAGGTGAAGGTTATTTAAGACAGCCTCTCCACTATTGCTTAGATTCTTTTAACACATACTGGGTATTAAAAAGATATGGCAGATTAAGAGGACACAGCTATTGCATTTTCGGTAACCTGTTGTTTGTGAGGTCCAGAAGAGTCTATGACACCTTTTTTCAGTCTGGTGTTCAAAGCCTTTTTGGGTCTAAATTTCTTGAAGTTATTTTAATATTTCCAATTACATATATGTCTTAGTCAAAGTCCTATTGCTATGAAGAGACACCATGACCATGGCAATGCTTATAAAGAAAAGCATTTAATTAGGACTTGCTTACAGTTTCAGAGGTTTAGTACATTATGGTCATGGTAGGAAGCATGGCAAAATACAGGCAGACATGGTGGCAGAGAGGTAGCTGAGAGTTCTACGTCCAGACAGACAGGCAGCAGGAAGAGAGAAACACTGGTTCTGGCTTGGACATTTGAAAATCCAAAGCCCACCCATGGGACACACTTCCTCTAGTAAGGCCACACCTACTTCAATACTACCAAGTCTCCTAATCCCTATGAAGTAGCACCACTCACTAACAGCCAAGCATTCAGCTCTATGCACCTGAGTGCCATTCTTGTTCAATCTATCACAATATGGTACTATTTTACTCTGATAAATTAATTTAGTAAGTATCCTTTTTTTGTCAACCGATGCCTCCTGGGTGGTATAAGACAAGCTATTGTTGTTGGTTGTTTTTTACTCTTACTCTTGGGTCTTTGGGAACCTACTACACAGCTCCCAAATAAATCACATGGAGACCTATTCTTACTTATGAATGTCCAGCCTTGACTTGTCTAGCCAGCTTTTCTTAACTTTAATATTCTACAACAAATGATACTGTTTGTGTGCAGTAAGACTCACCCAGTCTCTGTGTTTGTACTTAGACCAGAGTTAAATTCTGCTTACAAATGAAATGCCTATGAGATAGAAGGCACGGTCTGGGAAATTAGTTTTACATAATATGTAGTAACTTAGAGCAGAGTACATACCAATGAATCCAAACACGCACCTGTAGTTCATGAGGTTAATTTCTTTCTGTGTATCTTTGTGGAATTTGAACAAAAATGACTTCCATAGGCTCATATAGTGAATACTTAGTCATCAGATAGTGGCACTATTTGAGTAGATGTTGCCCTGTTGGAGGAAGTGTGTCATTGAAGGTAGGCTTTAAAGTCCAAGCCAGGCTCAATGCCACTCTTTTTTCTGCCTGCAGATCAGACTGTAGCTCTCAGCTACTTCTCCAGCACCATGTCTGCCTGCAAGCCATCCTGTTTTCTACCATAATGAAGATTAATCAAACCTCTGAAACTGTAAGCAAGCCTTGTTCATTGTGTCTTTTCATAGCAACAGAACAGTGACTAACACAGTATTATATCACAGCAACAAAAAACAAACTAGGACAGTCTTCACTGTCACAGATCACAGACAATTGAGCACTAGTTCGCACTTAGTGGTTATTTAATATTTCACTTCTGAGATTTTAATATACATGTTTTTTGTTCCCATGTTTCTTCTTGATGTCTTGACATTTTTGTAGTGATATAGAAGGAACTAGAATTCAATTTCCATCTGTCTTAGACAAATACCTCCCTCCAATCCATTTCCAAGTTGTTAAGTTTGTTTACACTGGTTTTGAAAGATCAGGGTTGGTATTACCGAACCTTAAATTCTCATGTGGTGAGTCATATTTTAAGGCCTCTTCTTAGAATTCCCATCTGTTCTAAAGTATAAAGACAATATTTATCCTTTTTTTCTGTTATTTTTATATTTAGTCTTTAACATTTGTAACATATTGGAAGCGTCCTTGTACTTGGGATGACCTATAACTTTTCATTCAGTTAGCTTATATTAGTGACCTATTTTGCCCTCCATTAGTGTGATTTTATTTTTACAAAAACTCTCCCTGGTTTCATGGCTCTACTCCATTGATTCTTACCTACACTAGCAACCTGCTTTTAAAAATGATAATGCACTTTATACATACCTTATAAAGTATATCATCTGGCATATTTAGTCCTCATTGTATTTTGTTTTCTCTAAAAATGCTCTTTGAGAATTTCAAAGTATGGAACTCAATATAAGAAGCCAAGAGTTTAAAATATGAATAAGAGCTAGAAATTGAAAATTGATGTAAATGATGTGAATAGAATATTACATTTAACAATGACAGAATCTTCCTATTTTAAAATGTAACAAAAATGATCATATGCTAGACATAAACTAAATATCCACAATCCTATTGAAAGGATTGGCATTATTCATCACTAGTTCTCCAAACATAAAAGGCTCCAACTGTATTAGCTAATTTTCTATTGCTATGACAAAATACTTGACAGAAACAACTTGAAGGAAGAAGAATTCTTTTAACTCATGGTTTCACAGTGGTGAGGAAGGCATTTAATGGCAGGACCTTAAGGCCACAACTTTAGTTGAGCATGATGGATTCACATGTTAATTAGTGCAAAGTCTAAAAAGCAGACCCAAGACATAGAAAAGTAGAAAAGACCTTCTCAGCAGCAGACAAGGAGAGCAAATGCCATTTCTAAAGTAATACTCTCAAACAATGGCAGCTCCAGGGTTTGAACTAGGAGTCTAACCATAATTTTGTAGTGAATGATTCATTCCCAAGCAGGCTCATTTTAAAGTCATGAAGACTACAGTGATAACAGGAAGTCTTCTGGGTGTGCTCAGACATACTCTACGGTTTTAGCTGGAGATAAAGGAAAGAATACTTCGAATGATTGTTGACATGGAGTATGCCCTTTAAAGTACCTGCTTAGCTCAGTGACTAGCAAAACTATACATTGAGATGTCATCTTGAAGACTTATTCCCATTGACCAACTTCTACTAGCTAATGTGTGGTTCCAGAACTTACACAACCTCCCCAAATGGTGCCCTCCTGTGTGGGGCCCAAGTGCTCACACACAAGATACTAAGAGGGACATTTTGCAGCGCTCTGTCTTTTCTGCTCAACCATTCTCCTGCACAGGAGGCAGCCATGTCGCCTAGCCGGAATGGCATGATCCTGAAGCCCCACTTCCACAAGGATTGGCAGCGGCGAGTGGACACTTGGTTCAACCAGCTGGCACGAAAGATCCGCAGACGCAAGGCCCGGCAGGCGAAAGCAGGCCACATTGCCCCTTGCCCCGCGTCCAGCCCCATCAGGCCTATCGTGAGGTGCTCTACGGTGAGATACCACACCAAAGTCCAAGCTGGCCGGGGCTTCAGCCTGGAAGAACTCAGGGTGGCCAGTATCCATAAGAAAGTGGCTCGCACCATTGGCATCTTTGTGGACCCAAGGAGGCGAAACAAATCCACAGAATCACTACAGGCCTATGTGCAGCGCCTGGAGTACCGCTCCAAGCTCATCCTTTTCCCCAGGAAGCTGTCTGCTCCAAAGAAGGGAGATAGTTCTGCTGAAGAGATTAAACTGGCCACCCAGCTAACGGGACCTGTGATGCCCATCCGGAATGTCTACAAAAAGGAGAAAGCCAGAGTTATCACAAAAGAAGAGAAGAACTTCAAGGCTTTTGCCAGTCTTCGCATGTCCCGGGCCAATGCCCGGCTCTTTGGCATCCGAGCAAAAAGAGCAAAGGAAGCTGCAGAGCAGGATGTTGAAAAGAAAAAGTGATGTGCTATTGGGGTGTTGCAATAAAGTTTTCCATAAAGCAAAAAAAGGGACATTTTATTGTAAACAATGCAAAGCTAAATTTTAAATATAATAAATAAAACTATAAAATAAATTTAGAAATAAAAATAAAATGAAAAATATACTTCTAACATATACATAGATCAAAGTAGATGGCAAAGTAGAAATTAGAAAATACAGAACAGAATCATCATAAAGAGGAGTTATAACACAGTATAGAGGATATAGGTGCTTCCTATCTTTAAAAGCTGACAAAGCAAAAGGCAAAGATTGTAGATGTAGCAAGCTTTCCTGGCAGACTATCACTAGCTCACAAATAATGACCTGGAGACTTATTATTAATTATGAAAGCTTGGCCTTAGCTTAGGCTTTTTCCCAACTAGCTCTTATAACTTAATTAACCCATCATTTTTAAATCTGTGTTCTGCCACGTGACTCAGTTACCTATTCTTAAGATGGCACATCTGTCTTGCTCCAAGTTTACTGGCAATGGTGAGCCTAGATGGCCCCCTCTGAGCTTGTCTCTTTCTGCCCAGAAGTCCTGCTTATTCTCTCCTGCCTAACGTTGGCAATTATGCTCTTTTCTTCAAAAATTAACATTATTTTCATTTATTTTGCATACCAACTGCAGTGTCCTCTTCCTCCTCTCACCAGTTCCTTCACCACTGCCTCCCATCTGTACCCCCTCCCCAACCACTCCTCTGTCTCCATTCAGAAAGGCACAGGCCTCCCGTGGACTTGAACAAAGCATTGCACATGAAGCTGAGGTAGTAGGACCTAGACCTCCCACTGCATCAAGGCTGTGTGAGGTAAGCCAGCGTGGCGAACAGGTTCCCCAAAGCTAGCTAAGCACCAGGGACAGATCCTAGTCCCACTGCTAGAAGCAGTACAAATAGTCCAAGCTACACAACTGTCACCCGCATGCACAGGGCTTAGGTCGGTCCCTTGCAGGCTCTGTAACTGTTGTTCTAGAGTCCATGCGCTGCCACGAGCTGAGGTCAGCTGTCTCTGTGGGTTCCTCCATCATGACCTTTACTCCCCTAGCTCATATAATCCCTCTTCCCTTTCTTCAGCAGGACTCCTGAAGCTCAGCCCAGTGCTTGGCTGTGGTTCTCTGTATCTGCTTCCATCAGTTACTGGATGAAGGCTGTCTGATGACAATTAGGGAAGTCACCAGTATGATTAGAGTTGATGGCCAGTCCAGGCACCCTCTCCACTATTGCTAGGAATCTTAGCTAGGGTCTGTGCTACTGGTGTTATATTCAGAAAGTGGTCTCCTGTGCCAATGCATTCCAGGCTACTTCCCACTTTCTCTTCTATCAGGTTCAATGTAGTTGGATTTATGTTGAGGTCTTTGAATACTTTGACTTGAGTTTTCTGCAGAGTGACAGATATGGGTCTAATTGCATTCTTCTACATGCTGTCACCCAGTTATTTGTGGAAGATGCTTTCTTTTTTTTTTTTCATTGGGTACTTTTTGCTTCTTTGTCAAAAATCAAGTGTTCAAAGGTGTGTGGATGTATAGCTATTGTGCTCTTTATTAAACCAATCAGAAAGTACTTTAAGGAGAGACACATCTTTACAGTGTAAACAAATATTGCCCAACAGGTAGACATCAGGGTTTCATCACAAACGAAAGCAGAAAAGAAATGCCAAAGTGTCGTGTCTAGGCATTCCTCAGGAACCTATGAAAGGGTTTCTGTTTGCCAAACAGGTTCTGTTTCCTGGACCTACACTTGTGGTTATATACCAAAACTCATGTTAGTCTCCAGATTTCTTGGTTCCTATTCACATGTACCTGTTATACATTTCAAAGCCCACACTAACCTCCTGGCCTTTCTGGCCTCCTTCTCTACCATAAACCCCCATGCCGTTCACAGGTTTTCCTTCCCTAAGCTACATTTAACCTATATGGTGTTTACATATCCTGCTTTGTTAGAGCTGGCCATGGCCAATCTGCATCTTTTTCTCTCTGCTTTGGACCTTTCCAGGTGCTTCTGGATGTTTCCCTTCTCTTATCTACAATAAAAACCTTCCTCCAGTCAGGAAGATGCCATTTTGGTGGTTTATTTGCTATGCTCTCATTTATAAAAAGAAATGTAGTAAGTTAAACCTAAAAGTTGCAGAAATTAATTAAATACAAAACAAAAAAAATAGAATGGAGAAGCAGTTCAAAAGTTATTTAAGAACATCAACAGAACAAATCCTTTAAAAGTGTCACTAGAGCTAAGTGTTGTATAAAAATATAACAAGAAAAACAAATGGCCAGTGTTATAGCATTATTATAGACTCTTAAGTACACAAAAGAGATAAGTAAATTTATTACAATTTACATGACATTTGTTTATAAATTATTTTAACACACACATATATAAAATATTTCTTATATCTATTTAAGAAAATTGGTCCATTATTTAAAATGTTCTTAGGTGGTTTGAATTCTCATTGTAAAAATGTGTGGGAAACCACCTTGTTCCTTTTCCTTTAGGTGCTTAAGTAGTCTAGAAAATCAGACAGAAAAACATCATATTTCTATTTCTTTTTCACAATGGAGAATATTTTAGTGCCCCACCAAATTATTATCTGTTGTCATATGTAAAATAATCATAAACATAGTTTTATAAGCATAGTCTTCAGATAGTTTTTAAAGTGACCACACAAGTATTGCATCTTGTCTTCTGAATAAATGAAAGGGACAATTTTAAATTTCTGGTATAAAAAGACCTATAATGACCTTTATTGCAAGACATGTTTCAAAAGTATATAATTAGGAAAAATACAAATAATATCTTTCATGAATATAGTAAAGATCATTTACTGCTCTTGAAGATGACCAGAATTCAATTCTCATCACTCATACTGGGTAACTCACAAAATTCAGGATATCTGACACCTGTTCTGGCTTCTAGGGTACCCAGATCCATGAACACAGACACATAATACACAATTTAAAATTAATTTTTAAATGTTAAAAATATATTGCAGTGATTCTTTTGTATTTAAATAGAATTACCACAAAATAAAATTTACTCCAGGAAATGCATCTTAGTTTTATAACTGTAATCAATATGAAAATATGCATCATCATAAAAATTTAATTTATAGAATCATTTCAATAAATGCAGTAATAGTTGACTGGACTTAACACCGAGTAATGATAAGATCTCCTAGTAAACACAGCATCATTGCTTCATATACTGTGATAAAATGTCCTAACAAAAGAAATGCCAGAGAGAGAGGGTTTACTTTAGTTGAAGTCACAATCCATCCTGGTTGGAAAATCAAGATGGTGTGGGGCTTGGAGCATCTCATCACCTTGAGACCATAACTAGAAGGATAGATCAATGAGTACATGCTTAGTCCTCTTTCTCCACCATATGCATTCCAGAAACTTACCCTAATGAATGATTCTACTCATGGTTAAAATGGATCTTCTCATATCAACTAATACAATCAAGACAAACCCTTATAGACATCCTCAGGAGCTAGCCCTGATATGGGTAACACCTGACAGGTATGCCTGAAGTCCTTTCTCTTGGGTCACGTTCAGATTCTGTTAACAATTGACCCCAGCATCACTTCTTTACCTCTCATCAACTTGACACCCAAACACATCAATTGTAACTCATAACCTTCCCCTCTTGTTCCATCAGCTCATGGCCATTGTATCCTGTAAAATGCATTCACTGTGGTATTGAAAGTGCCCAAAGACATTGACAGTTCCAATATTTTTAACTTCCAAAATCGCTTGAGCATGAGCTCCTGTGAAATAAAAAATAAGTTACATACTTCCAGCACAGAATGCACAGAGTAAACAGTTCTATTGCAAAATGAAAGAATCGCCTCCATAGCAAGGAGTTATACAAAACCGAAATCCGGCAGGGAAAACATAGGATCTACAGCTCCATTTCCAATATCTGTGACTCATGATGAAATTGGCTGGGTTCCCACAGGCTTAGCTAGCTCTACCCCTCCAGCTCTGACTTATGCAGCGCACACAGATTCTTGCCCAGGCTCAAACCTCTCTTTGGTGGATATGCCATGGCTCAGGCAGCCCCAATGTTTTGCATTATTCATTATGACTTAGGTTTCACCTTCACTGATTCACACAACGGCATCTCAGGGCTTCTTTGAAGGGATTCCAACCCTGCTGCATGGTGCTTGGCTTCAGTTAACCACTAACATGACGGATTATGACTCCTTCAAATACACATTTTTCATGCCTTTAAACCCTGCACTACTTGAACAACATTGTCAAGCTCAGGATGCACCCTCTAAAGTGACAAGGGAATTTCCCTTGGGATACTTTTTGCATTGTCTGATCCAATCCAAATTACAGGTACCTTCCCAAAACCAACCTGAACACTCTCTGGTCTTGAAATTTACTCTGTCAAAAAAAACTTAATCCATTTCCTTTAAATCCACCCAAGTTCTCAGTTTGTAAGTAGAATGAAGCTAGATTCTAGACACTAATATCTCAGAAATGTTCCTTGTCCCTACTCCCCACATAATCCTTGTTCCCCTCTGGAACCTCACAAACCAGGCCTACACTATCAGCATTTTTGTTATCATTCTTTTCTTCCAAGATCCCAGAAGCTAGCTCTAATCTACATAATCCCTGACAGGTGTTCCCAAAGTCCTGACTTGCAGGTGATTTTAGATTCTGTCAAGTTAACACTATAACCCATTATACTCTGGCTGAAGTATTCAAGGACATTTCAAACTCAAAATTCTAAATTTTTCCACATTCCTTCAGCAAATCAGAACCAAATGTCTAGGAACCCCATAGTCAGGTCTATTATATCAATGGCTTCATTTCTCAATTATCAATACTAAACTCTGTCTTAGTTTCTTTTTTTCTATTTCTATGATAAAATATTTTTAATAAGAGTGGCTTAAGGAAGAACGGGTGTATTCTGGCTCATTGTTCCAAGTTACAGTCCTCAGAGCTGGGAAGTTGCAGTGGCAACTCCCAGAATCAGAGCATGTTGTACTGTACTAAAGAAGAGTCAGTGATGAATGAAAACTTAGTTAAGTTTCTGTTTTATACAGTCCAGATACCCAGCGTTGGGAATGGTCCTGACCACAGTTAAGATGGTTCTTCATGCATTAATTGATATGGTCAAGATAATTCCCATAAGAACGACTATAGGTCCATCTCTGAGGTAATTTTAGATTTTATCAAGTTGACAATTAACAATAACCATCACAGAGCAAGACAGTTTTCCAACTAAAAGAAAGGAGCCTGGAACAAGTGTTACTGAACTGTAAGTATTCCCCAGTCTTTCTTATATTTACTTTTAACATTTCAACTCAGGATTGCAGTTACATAATTGGAAAGCTGTGCAGACCCACTTTTTGTTAAAAAGTTCTTGAGTAGGTTGAATTCCCTCTGAGTGTTAAAATGTGTGGGAAACCACATGGTTCTTTTTCCCTTGAGTGCTTGAATAGTCTAGCAAACAAGACTGGGAAAATTAATATTTCTATTTCTTCCACAATAGAAAAATGAATATTTCAGTGCCCAAGCTTTTGTTGAAAAATTTAGTGTGATAAAAACAATCTATTCATATGCATCCTCATAAGGATAGAAATAGGTTTGCAATGTAAGAGAAAAAAAGCATTCTCTGTTCTCATTAGGAGACAAAGTACTAAAACATGCTAAGAATATATTACCTGACTTTATTGAAGTATTACTGCAGACAATATTATATTAAGAAAGCTTCATGTGAAAGTCATCCAGAGTCTTTTAGTAAGTCATCAGCTGTGAAAAATCCCAACTGTCAACTCTGTGTTTCCTTTATTTATTTTCAATTAAACCTGAAAAGTAGCTAAATGAAAGTGTAGATCAAAATGAATTGTTATGAAAGAATGCATGGACATTTTCTGTCACAGGGTCACAGTTCACAGAAAGAGCATGATCAGGTATGTTTTCTCTATTCAACCTGACAATTTGTATTATGTACTTGAGAACAGGGTCTTAAAGAAAACATTCTTAATGGTTGCCCCCATCCTCATTTTTACTGTGGTCAATATTTTGATGACTGGCATGTGTGCAACAATGATACATTTCCCAAAGAACCCCAACTAGATGTTAGAAGATAGACCTGTCTTAGAAAGCAAAGGAAACAAACTACCATTTCAAAGTTTGAACTGTGATCCAATACTACCAGGATGAGAGCCATTCTGTCATTCTGCTACATGCCTATTTGGTGACAGGTTCCTTGAAGACTAGCAATGCTGTCCATGGATGTAGCTGGTGCTAGAGAAACGGAAGGTACCAGCCCTAATCTGGGTTAAGCATATCCCAGAGTTTAGCTACATGAAATGGTTATTTCCCAGATACAAGTCAGAACTGAGGGGTCCAGAATAATTGAAACAAGTTTATCGGACACCTACAAAGATGAGGTATTCAAGGTATTGTCAGACAAGGAGAAAAGAGAAGAATTGTGAAGGCTGTGGAATGTATGTGTACCCCATCTCTTTTAAGAACTACTGGACAGTGAAGAGAAGAGACTGGCTATATGTGGGTGCAGAGAACTGTGGAAGAAATGTGCCAAGGAAGAAGTGGAGCCCCCTTGAAGGTGTTCAAAAATAGATAAGCATCCAAGACAGATGTTTAGGAGGTTGCATGGGTAAGAAAGAGTGAGCATGGGGTTTCAGAGCTCACCTGAACAGCCCCTGCAATGCCCTCCTCACTGATGAAGCCCATCAGTCCAAATTAGGTTTCCCTACAAGCACCTTCCCGCCTTTTGCTGAGGCGCTAGAGTTCCCTACATGCCACCCACTTCAGTAATAATCCCCACCCCTAATCAACTGTAAGGAATATGCATCTTTATTTTTCATGTAAGCAACTGACATAATAAAGATGGTTTGCCACAGAGCAATGAGGTCAGTGGGAAACCTCAAGCACTTGTTATGTGAGATGTAAAATTAAGGGAGCAAGCAAAAGCTTAAATGCTTTATTATGTAACTAACTGACACTGCAATTTGTGAAAACTAATTACATCAGAATGGAAATAACTTTTAAACTTACAGAAACAAAATGTTTTTTAAGGTCAATCAAACTACTACTTTGGTAGAAAAGAATAAAAATCAGAAAACCAAGATGTGAACTCACATAGTAGAGCCTTCTTTGAACTCCGAATTCTGGTGACACTGAGGTGACATGTTGGTAGCAAGTCTGGAGCCAACAGCTCCTAGTTTTCCAGAATCATGAAGCAGAAGATACTCTGTAGCCATTGTCTAAAGATGTGGCTGTTCCAGGGATCATAGTCAAATTTGAGACCCATTGTTCATTTGAATGTAAGAGTTTACAGATGCTCCAGACACTCCCAGAAATGGACAGACTGACACTGTGGATCAGCCAGGTGTTTCAATCTTACTTCTCTTTAGCTGGAGGCAAAACAAAAGCATCCATACTAAATGATAAAAGATTACTTCTGAAACTAACATTCTTGAGCCATCAAAAATAAACTTAAAAGTTTATTGTGATACAACTAGAGTATATTTTTATGTCATTGATAAGAATTGATTATGATCTTTTCAGTAATTTATCCATGTCACTGTTTGTCTGTGAATTTAATACTTGCATCATATAATGCAGAGTAAGACTCTAAATTAGGCAGAAATTTGATTGAATCTAAGGCCTGTTCTACAGGATAGAACTCATGACTGATACTACAAGTGTCATCAAAAACATGAGGAGGACATAGGATGCCACAGGCTGTAAGGAGAATTTCTTGTTGCTCCGTTGAATGGTCATGTTGTTAAACTGCCTTCTAAATATGTGTGCCTATAACCATAGATTTGCACTGTTCTTAGTCAGTAGGCTTCCTCTTGGCAGTAAGAAGTGGTTGATGAAGGTACACTATTCAAAGGCCACAGACGGGACTTCTATATCAACCTCCCTGCCTGTAAGTTTCAGGAACATTACAAAAGAGGGGACAAAAAGAAACTAAGAGTTGGAGCATGGGAGAGCTTGCTTTAAGATGCTGTTGTTATACTCATAAACACACAGTAGCTATGGTTACCTGCACAATACTTGCACAATGTCAAGCCAATTAACAAACATTCCAGCACAGATGGGAGGGGACTGTCACAAGGCCATTGCTAGCTGATGTCTGCTGAGGGATAAAGACTCACATTTCTTTGTGTGTGTAACCACTGGAATCTTCCCCACACCATAGTCGATGGCACTACACCCATATCCACACAGCAGCACTAATTGGACACAGACGGTGGATGGTGTCCCAGTTTCCTCTCTGTTGATGTGATAAAACACTCTGACAAAAAGCAGCTTAGACAGAAAAGGGTTTATTTGATTTAGACTTCCAGATAACAGTCCATCATTGGGAGATACCAGGGCAGGAACTCAAGCTATGAACCTGAAGCAAAAATTATGGAGGAACCTTGGTTCAGGCTTACTGACTCTGTCATTGATGTTATTCAGCTGCCTTATACAATCCAGGACCACTTGCCCAGAAAATGGTGACGCTTATAGTGTACCATAGTGAGCTCCTACATCAGTTAAAATGACTCAGTTCCTCAGGGAAATGCTCACAGAGCAATCTGATGGACATAATTGCTTAATTGAGACTCCTTTTACAGATGATTCTAGGCTGTGTCAAGGTGGCAGTTAGTGCTAACTGTGACAGTGTGAAGCATGAATTTGGGAGGGAGATGTGTTGCAGAGCCTGGGGAACGTTGGATGTGGGCAATGAGGGGATGGATTTGTTCCAAATGCACCAAATACATGTATGAGGTCTTCAAAGAATGAATACAAAATATTAATTAAAAAGAAATTGAGAATAATAGAATAGATAAAAGAATACGCCTTTGGTGATTTGTATCTGGGGTTAGTAAAGTTGATTACAGGAAATGAAAGAAAGAAGACAAGAGGATTGAGACAGTGACCACACCTGAGCTAGTGTGCCTGGGACACTGGTGACAAGACGCTGGGTGTTAGAAAATAGGTACCACAGTGTCCCTTAGAGAGGAGCAATGAGCATGTAAGAATGGAGCATGTGTCAGGGCCATCGGGATCCAGCAGAAATGAGAGCCACCGTGCTTCTGATTGCTGCAGCTGTTGATGACAGGAGCCCTGCTCTGGGCTGGGACACTGGAATAGGTGCTCTTCTTAGAAACAGAAGGCAAGGCCTGACCACACTATCAGGATAGGATCCAGGGAAGCAAATGGAGCGCACCTGTGATGTCAATGCACAAGATGCCTCTCAGGTAAAGTTCTCAACACTGTCAGATTTTTTCTTTTCTTTTTTGTCAATGCTGAGTGTGAACCCAAGATTTTATATATGCCAGACAGTGTTATTTACCCTAACATCTTCTTAGCATTTTCTACTAGGCCATGTGGGATGGTGTTGACATGTATGATACAAACCCACAGGGCACAGGCCAATACATGTAGCCTGAGGCCTCTCCACTTCAAAAAACTATCAGACAGACAATTCCTACATTTTCCTTAGTCACAAAAAAAATAAAATTTGCAAGCATCAAATGGCACAAAATGTGTCATTTTAAAGAGATAATGATGGAGGTGAACACCTCATTCATAAACTTATGGTTTAAATGTGAATAAGACTGAATGTCTGTGGGACTTGTCTGAGAGAGGATAGAAGCAGGAGCTCTGTAATTCCAGTTGAGTTTGTAGTCAGGCAAGCTCTTTCTCTCATACTCAAAGTTCTACACTAACCATAGAGTGATCTTTAATCTATGTTTCTGCCTCCAATTGAAGATGCGTTTGTGAACTTCAGAACTGGGGTTTCAATAGCCATTCTCAAAATTCATTTCAGAACTCCACTGTGGCCATACCTGGTATGTGGAGACTGGGGATCTGAAACTTAATATATATTCCAATAACACCTAAGCAAAGTCTTCCCTAGTTGTGGAAGCATCCTCAGAAGAGCCCAACTACCTCTGAACACTAAAGGGCAATTTCGTCTATTTTCATCTCTTATTTCCTCATATTTTCATCTTCAGTTTCATCTGGGAGAATGAAAGGATGGGTAGACTCACTGGAAGAGACACATCCCCAGAGAATAAAACTGAATGTCCCCTGAATTAGTCAGTGTTCTACTGCAGTGAAGAGACACCCTGATCACAGTAACTCTTACAAAAGGAAACATTTAATTGGGGCTTGTTGATAGTTTCAGAGGTTTGGTCCATTATCATCATGACAAGAATCATGGAGGGACACAAGCAGGCATGGTGCTGAGAAGTTGCTGAGTGTTACGTATCAGGGTCACAGGCAGCAGAGAGAGTCACTGGACCTGGCTTGTGCTTTTTAAACCTCAAAGCCCACCCCCAAGTGACACACTTCCTCCAACAAGGCCACAACCCTAATCCTTTCAAATAGTGTCATTCTCTGGTGACCAAGCATTGAAACATATGGGACCATTCTCTTCCAAATGACTACACCTCCCTTTTTCCTCTGGATAGATGAAAGACAGAAAAGGGAACACCCAGACATTACTTTTGTGTGCCTGATGGCCATGTTGATATGAGATGTTCACTCTCCTCTCCGCCATGACAGACTGAGTCTCTAAACTGTAGCTGAAATAAATCATCCTCCCCATAAGTTGTTTATGTCAGATATTTGCCACAGTAGCAAAATTCTAGCTAATAGTTTAATTACCCAGAACAAAGAACAATTTCTAAATCTGACAGCTTCCAGGAGTTGGGCAAGCCCAGACAGACTTGGAACTGCTGCTTGACCAGGTAGCATGTGCACACAGAAAGAAGGTGGTGGTATACAAAATAGATGGAAGTGGCATGCACAGGAATATGTATAGTACATCCTACCTTGACCA
Organism: Mesocricetus auratus; assembly: GCF_017639785.1. Taxonomy (NCBI): domain Eukaryota; kingdom Metazoa; phylum Chordata; class Mammalia; order Rodentia; family Cricetidae; genus Mesocricetus; species Mesocricetus auratus. The sequence goes on from NW_024429203.1 coordinate 4,172,200, forward strand.
GTTGGCTTTTGTGATTTGAACAGGCTTATTTGCTGTGACTTCCCAAAGCTCAGGGATTGTTATAAAGGTTTATTTCTAAATTGAGTTTTCAGGTCAAAGTGCAACCTGCACAAACCTGAGTACAGTGGCCATCTTAGGCCAAAATGGGCCACCTGACAACATTCTGGTCCAATGGCTACCCCACCACTAGTTGAAAAGGAGATTAGCACTAACCTTTTTTATCCAGATTAATTTACAGTTGGATTCACCAAAGATGGTTTGCATGGATTGAATCAAGAGTCTGCTTGAGTCCTTCTAGTCCATGACTGCCTTACTTACTTACTGAATTAGTAATGGAAATGCAGTCTAAACTTTAACTACAGTAAACCAAACCTTCACCATGTAGATTAGTCACGGTTGTGACTAATCTAAGCACCCAAGGCTCTGCCTGCACAATTGTTTCTGTGAGGTATGGTTTTCCTTGCCTCTTTCCCCCACCCCAAGTGCCTGGAAAATGCTTACTAAGTCCAAGCTTTGAAAGTTGACTCTGCTGAAGCTCCTCTCCTCTGCCAGCACCACTTTCATTCATGACAATTTCAGGATTTGTCATGTGACATTTTGTCATCTTACCAGCTAGATTGGACTAGTGACTGCCACATTATTGCCCATTTCCCCATTGCTTGCCCATGGAGGGCTCAATTTCTGTGTTCCACTATCTTTTTAATGGAAAGAAAGTAACCCTATTCAATGTTTCAGTATATCACCCCCCCACCCCATGTTTCAAGCTCTCCATAATAGCCTGGATGGTTATTTAGAATTAGGGCATTTTTCAAATCTCAGTAGTCAAGATATACTGTACCTCATAATTATTTGTGAAATAAATAAAAAGGCTGAATTGAACATAGCCTTATTAGCATAGGGGATAAGATAGCATGTTACATATCTAGTGGAAGAAGAAGCACATTGAAATTAGGTGGTATCTGGAAGCAGGAAGTTTGGTTGAGGTTGTACATCTACAGTTTTACTAATTCTTGCTCCTTAAGCAGATTATGGCTGTTTGTCACCCACTTGTAACACACATTCCCTACTGATTTCTAAAAATAGGAGCAGAATATTCTATTTTCTTGTTTCTATGTATCTGGAAGAATATTGTGAAAATAGAATTGGGAACTCTCTAGCCTTGTGTAATTTTCCAGCACTGTGACCATCAGCAAATTTTAGGTATCTCTATATTCCAATAGCCCAGTATATAAAAAAAGAGATAAAAGGAAGCAATTATCATAGTTTCCTCCTAGGGTTGTGTAATAATTCAATGAAGTACGTGTGGTACCTAAAACACCAAGAACCTTGTTGCAGTTCTTCATAACACTATCACTCCCCTTACTGGGATGCAGCACTGCCACTGGTGAGCCAGGGATGCCACGCCTTAGTCAAATCTCCTAGCTGCAGGGCCCACCAGAACCTGGACAATCCAAATTTCCTCATTAACTTACTACAAAAGAGACTGACAATTTTACAGCACTCCAACCATTTTTTTCCTTTGTCATCATTGGCTATCAAGGCCTGGAGTTCTCTCAGTTATTTCTAAATATTAAACGATTTAGACTTTATTTACACTTTAAGTTGCACTTCCCAGAAAAGGGAAGCAACTGAAACAATACCACAGGAAAAGGTGGCTGGAGACAGTCTACTCTGTAGCATATTACTCAGGGGAATAATCTGGATTCAGTCATTAATTTGACTGATGTTAACCCTCTAAATATCCTTGTGACTGTAGGAGATTTTGACAGCATCCATCCCATGGCACTAATACAGAGTGATCTGCATGCATTTTGTATGATGCATGCACAAGCATATCAAGATACATTTTTAAGGCCAATTTCCACATCACTGTTGGGTTACAACAGTAAACAGGCATAAGTGAAATCAATGCTCAGGGCAGGAAAGATGAACCGTTTTGAAGACAGCAGAGCCTATGAGAATATCTGGGCTTGCTTTACCCATGATACTCCTTTTATCCTACAGCACACATTGATTTCCCTTATAAAGCTTGTCTGTTTTCCCCAAGACCAGCAAATAACTGATTTTGTTCACTGCTATTAGATACAGGGATTCCTGCAATAAGAGCTTAGGGTGGAGGATAGAATAGGAACACTGCTCTGAAGTTGAAAGAAAAAAGAATCATGTCAACAGAGACATTGCCATTGTGTCTGTCCCTTAATGACAAGGTCCTCCCCTTGTTGGAGTTCCAGGGAGGGGACACTCACAGCTGAGTGGCAGGACTGCAGGCTTTGATGCCTGCCTTACTTTGCTTCACTGCCCATCTTCCAGCAAGGAGAAAAATCCCACGACAAGCGAACAGCAAGCGCTGAAACAGCACACCGTGCTCACTTGGGAGCACAGCCCAGGACCGAAGTATGGCTCGGAGGACAGTTTACTGTGCCAGCTGTGAACCTGGCTGCCCAAGGAGATGAGTAGCTGTGGCAGAAATGAATTTCACTCACCTGCAGGTTACAAATGAAAGTGTTTGACACTTTGGAAAAGAAAGATTGTGTAGGAAGCTTTTCCCCCCTTGGGTCTTCATGGTTTAATTAGAAGATTCTTTTTCATCTTCTTAACTTCTTATGAAAAGGAGAGGCAAAGCACATTGTTGCACTGTGATATTCCTATTTTGTCAGCTAGGAAGGAAGACTCGAACTTTCTAGAAATCCTCCCTTTTCTTACTATCACAAGAAAAAATATAGCTTTAGTTTTTATCACCACATAGCAATTGTCCATATAAATGGGTTCATCATGGTATTTCATTACCTGTGTACCGTGTACAATAATGAAATCCCTCCTCCCTTTGTCTTTCTTCTTGTCTGTCTCCTGCCTAACCTACTGTTGTTATGGGACAATTGCTACCTGGTGATAAAACATTTTAAAGTTTTGTTTTTCTTGTGATAGTAAGAAGAGAGTGATTAAAAAGAAATTAGAGTCCTCCTTCCTACCTGACAAAATAGAAATGTCACAGTGCAGCCCTCGGCATTGCCTCTCTTTTTAATGACACGACTCAAGAATGTGTGTGACAAGTGGATGAGCTACTGCCTAAATTTGCCTGAGGATTAAGAATTAGGAAACTATAGATTTGTTGCCTCAGCCAAGCTTTCTGTTTCTTGACACTATGCAGATCCAATGTTTTGAAATCTCTCTCCTATGTTTCCTTCCCACTGTCCCACAGTCTTGGTTCTTGTTAAGATTTTTGACAGATTTGAATAGGTTTTGAAGGGAGTTGGGTCATATATAGGGGACCAATTTTTAATCTCCAACATGTGGATTTCGAGCCTTTGGTGCACTCTCTATTCAGGAGGTTTTCCTTTGTTCAGTGTTTCTGGTGTCTTTCCCAAAATCATCTGGCTGAGGTGCACTTCCGTTTCTGAGATACTTGATCTGTTCTATTGGTTTCTGTGTCTATTACATGCCAGAGCCTGCTGTTTAGCTACCCTGGCTCCATGGGATTCTTTTAAAACAGCTACTGTGACTCCTCAGCTTTGATCCCTTTTGTTCCAGATTGTTCCAGTTACTTGGGGCCTTTTGTGCTTCCATGTGAATTTTAGGATTATTTAGAAAAATAAAGTTTTGTATGAAAATGTTTGTTATTTCCTCATCAGTTCTTCAGAATCATATCATTTTGGGGGGCAGGGAATACTTTCCTCCTAGACTCACAGCTTCAGTTTTTAGTGAAGGTCTGGGCAAGAACTAAGGCATCAAAAGCTTGCATCCCAGGGAGACTTGGCCACTAAGGGTGGGTGTTTCGAATGATTATTCACAGCCTTGCTATACTGTCCTCTGAATTATATCTGCACTCTGCTTTTTTCAAGCTGGCCTGTATCTCACAGTATTCTCCTGGGTACCATGTGATAAAGGGACACAATGGAAAAGCAAATCCCTCTGCAAAATTACACCAGTTTCAAATGATGGCTTTGTGCATAGAACTAGGTCCAGGTCTTGGCATACTCTGTCTTATTTAACTCTTAAGACAACATTATTATCCTCCTATATCAGGAAAGGAAAATAGGGCCCATGGAGGTCAGCCGGCTAACCCGAGGCCCCTCAGATCTTACAATCAGTTCCAAGTTTCACTCCTTCCAATCCTGCTTACTGGGGTAGTATGCAGGAAGTTGAGTTCATGCCCTGACTTCACTAACACTGCACCTTTGATATGGTCCTTGTGTTCAGTTCAGTGTCTTCATCTCCAAATTGGAGAGAAGTAATAGCAATTTTTTCTTCCCAAATTACAAGACTGGGGTGAAATGAGTTGGTGTATTTCAGGCTCTTAGGTCTGCTATGCCAGCATGCTGCAGGGCACTTCACTAAACCCATAGTGGGGCACTAAAATTTTTCAAAGACTGTGATAATAGTTGACATTTTGTCATTCAGTGATGAGTGTTAACTGAGTTTACCTTAGAAACACTATGTGTTTTGAGTGGGGAGACACCCTCACCATGCTAGCCTTTCAGCTCATGTCTCACAACATTCAGCATGGAGCAGGAAGTGACATCCAGTCTCTTCTAATGGCTCCAGAACCAGCAGGTACATTCAATTCATTTTCTTTATTTTAAAGGCTATTTTTAAGTTTTAATTACTGATACAAGCTTTCACTATGTGTCCAAGATTTGCCTCAAACTTAGGATTTGTGGATCTCTACCTCCTGAGTGCTGGAGTTTCGTGACTACACCACCATTCCCACAGTTTTTCATTTATGATTATTATGATTCTCAAAGAGCTAATGAGTTATCACAAAAACCACATAAATTATGTCGATGAGATGTAACTAGTGGGCAAATGAACATGATGTATATCTTTTTCTAGATATACCATGAAAAGAACGAGCTAGTGTAGATGTCATGAAATGTTAAATTTGAGACATCTGTCATGAGGACAGTTGAAGTGTGTAGTCAGGCCAAGGATATAGGGTGCCCATCAATGCTCACACTGGAGCACATCTTACATAAAGCCAGCCAGGTCTAAGTGTTTGCATGGCTGCTGCTTGTGTCAGGGAACTACATAAACACTCTCCAGGAAGGGAAAGGCAATGCGTAAGTGGAGAGGGCTGCTCTCTGATTGATTCTAGATCACTTGGCCAACTCAGTGAGTCACCTGAGTGAGAGAGAGAAAGAGACAGACACATAGAGAGACAGAGGAAGACAGATAGAGGCACACACATACAGAGAGACAGAGAAGACTGAGAGACAGAGAGGGAGACAGACACACAGAAACAGAGGCAAAGAGACAGAGAAACAGAGACAGACATAAATACAGAGAGACAGAGACAGGGAAAGAGAAGCAAGCAGACACACACACACACACAGATAGTTAGGTACGTATTTCATGTCACTAGCCTCTGTATGAGCCCCTGTGTTAAGGGCCTGCTCTAACAGGTATTTTCTGTTCCCTGGTATAGCGCTAAGACGACTCTGGCAGCTCTCAGTCAAACCCCCTCTGCTTATTTGCCTTCTGGTTTTTTCTAGTGGTCTCGCACTCCCAAGTCCCTTGGCATCTCTGCCTGGTGCAGATGCCTTCCTCTGGGTGTGCCTGCCACCAAAACCACTTTTCTCAGACCAGTCTCCAGCAGGAGACTGAGGCGACCTGAAGAGAGGACTCCACGGCATCATGTGCTGCCATTATTATTAATCTAATCTCTTCGGCTGTTGATCTCACCTTTCTTCTGGGTAGTAAGGAGGTAAGTGTGATCTATTTTCTAGAATTATTTTAAGAGTCGAATGGCATGCCGAATGTAAAGTTCTTACCCAAGCCCAGGGATTTATCATTATAAAGGGATTCCTTCAATAAACAAGGATAGCAGGGACCTACAGCCTATGGTAGACAGACAGGTCTGCAAAGATGTTCATACACTATGCCTGGGTGATGTTAATATGATACTATTTATGACCAACGGTTTTCCTTTAGAGTATGATTGCCATTGCAGACACTGAAATGGATATTTCTTTAACTTTTAGGAGGGTTCAATCTGATCATATGATGCCTTCGAAACAGATTCTTCTGGCTGAAGATGAGCCTGACAGGACCACTCAGAGAGTGTGGGCAGGAGAGCAGCGGTGAGCTATTGACCCTCTTCCTAGCTGACGCTCATGATAACAAGATACTGGGGAGTGAGTTCTACAGTAGCTAGGTACAGAATATGTTCAAGACACAAGCACGCATACCCAGCCTTGTGGGCACAGAGCAAAGGACACCATGCCCAACCAACCGACCCACACAAAGAAGCGACAATCCATTTAGCTCTTTCAGCATGGCCACATCTGTGGCAATTCATTACTGAAACAATAAGAAATGAACACAGGGTTGTATCTTGGATTGAGTCTTAGTAGGAAACAACTCTCCAGGAGAAGCAGATTCCAAATCCCCATTAAAGGTTTTCCTCAAGTCTGTGGTGGGATAAGACCAGAGGTGCTATGGTTTGAATATGAAGTGTCACCCACAGACAATCTCTTGTTCAGTAACTGGTTGTGCTGTTTTGGGAGGCTATGGGACATTTAAGAAGTGGATCGTAGATGGCAGCAGCAAGTCCCCACGGATGGGCTTTTGAAAATTGCACCATCCCTCTGTTTCTAGTTGCTCTCTCGGCTTCTGACCCTCCACTACATGAACAGTAACCACCTTACATTACCTTCCCATGGACTTGGCCACATGTTTCCAGCCATGGCAAACTGCCACCCTCTGAAGCTTTGAGCCAAAGTACAGCTTCCTTCTCTCAAATTGTTTCTGTTGATTTTTGTTACAATGACACAGAAATAACCAATGCAAGTAGCACCCACCGAAGCCATCAGTTACAGCTGCAAAGGATCCAGGGGTCCCAGATAATGACTGTGTCTGTCACAGCATGGATGGTTGTAGCCTGGAGAACTGTGCGGCTTGGGTACCAGGGATGAAGCAAGAAGGCAGTGTGTCAAATGGTAGAACTCAGCCAGAGGCCAGCTTTTTATGTTGTATGTTGATTCTGATCAGGCAGTAGTTGATCTAACAAGACTTGCTCTGCATGTTCCTAGTGTAACAGAAGACCTCCTTATCATGGGGGACACATTCCAAGGCTCTCCAATGCATGCCAGAGCAACTATAGGACTGATATAGAAGTGCACAAAAATTAAATTGTATACCTTTATAAGGCTCATGTTAGACACGGATCAGACACTAGCCAAATGTTTAACACCTAATCACAAGCTGTGATAGACTGTGCCTGGATGATGCTGTGTTGTTGATCTAATAAAGTAGTTTCCCTGTGCCTGTTTGTCATCCAGCAGATCGAGGACTTGATGATAGACAGGTATTTTCGCCCTCACTGCCTCATATAAAGCATTGTGTGACCTACATGAGGGGTCTGCAATCATCCTGAAGGTTGAGCTACACACTGGAACAGAGTTCGGTCCTGTGTTTTTAAGAGTCTACAGAGAACCCAGATAATAGAAATGTAATGCATGTTAAATATACACCTTAAATATTAAAATAACCAACTGAAATAAAGAGAAATAAGTGCAGTTAATTTTAACAATAAATTCACTTAACTGAGACTCTAAAATATTAAGATTAATAGGAAAAGTTTCTTAAGGAAACTTTTTTATATTTTTTCTTAAGATTTTAAAGCGCATTTTATACTGAAAGGGTTATATTTTTCGGTAAAGTTATTGTTCTTGAAGTATGAAGCCCTTCGGTTGTGATGATGGTGTGACAACTCTACAGTATGAACATCAGTCTCTAAGGACTTGGTATCAGGGTGCTGGTAGCTAAATTTCAGGTGATGAAGGGAGAAAGCTGAAGCCCATTCCTGGACCAGTCATTTGTGAAGAGCAACCCATAGCAGAGCACTACTTAACAGGACACCATGTGACCATCTATGTCAGAGAAACAAAGTCCTTTCCCTATACTCCAAGTTAAACCACTGCCTGTTTGCAAATGGGAACTTGGTCCTGCCAAGTATGTTGTAGAGAAAATAACAGAGATGTGACTTGTTTTACTCTGTAGATGTAGGGGAGTGGATTGTCTCTGTTAGGCATGTTAGGAAAAGTCCATGCTGTCCTGAGAAAGCAAAAAGAGGAGTCAACAGAGACTAGGTATTAAGAAGATCTGCATGAAGTAATACTTTGCCAAGATAAACAGGAAGAAAAAATTCTGAAATTGAAGTAGAATGTTGGTGCCAAACCAGATCCACTGTGAATACAGATATGTTAAGGGGCTCAGAATTTACCCCCAGTGCAGTGGGACAATATGCACATTCAGAGAATGAATGCTGTGACTAGGAGGGAGGGGTAGGAAGTATCCAGAGAGTGAGACTAAGGAGAGCCTGGTTACAAGGACAATAGAAAAGGGAAGTTTTGAGATCCAGCTTGAAGGTTAAACCGGTAGGACTCAGGAATGCTTTTCACATAGAAAGAGATGTGAGGGAAACCCCAAGTTTGTAGCATGCACTACGTCCTAAGAGTAGAGAATCAAGAGATTGGGTACAGAAAGGATTGAGAGTTTTATATCTTAACTTGTGTAATTCTTTGGTTCTCTGTGTATCTAAACAGGACCTAATTGTCCCAAGTACACTCAAAAGTTTCAAGTTTTGTATCTTTGCCTCCATACCTGTAGCCACTACCTGTTATAGTACCTTGCATATGGCTGAAACATAATAATTTGTCATGAATTGCATTACATTTTTGTTTTTGCTGTATCAAATGGAAGTCAGTGTTCTCCCTTTGATGTGCCAGGTCTCTCTCCCATGGTCTGCTGTGGTGAACTCACCATCCTCACGTGTTGCCATATATCACACTTACCAGGTACATCTATTTCATGAACATCTCTTACCTCTCAGTGTACCAGGTTCTCCTGTGGTATCCAGATGTATGAATTTGTCCATCAGTTTGGCCCCATCCATGCACAGCATGTGAAACATCTTAAAGGGCACTCCTCTTCTAAGACTACCCAGCATTCTTGGGCTGCATATACTATAGAATCCTATAATGTCTCATCCAAGGATCACTTGTCTTGAATTAGTACCAGATGTCAGTGACTCTCTGTATTAGGCTGTGGGATCGTGAAAACAGGGATTGTGGCAGATTATCTGTCTCAAACATTAGGACCTTGTATTGAAACTGATTGAACCGTGCTCACTTCGGCAGCACATATACTAAAATTGGAACGATACAGAGAAGATTAGCATGGCCCCTGTGCGAGGATGACACGCAAATTCCTGAAGTGTTCCATATTTTTACATGATAATCAAGACCCCAAATATACAGAATAAAGAAAGAATATTAAGAGCAGCTAAGGGAAAAGGCCAAGTAACATATAAAGGCAGACCTATCAGAATTACACCTGACTTCTCCATGGAAACTCTGAAAGCCAGAAGGTCCTAGATAGATATTCTACGAACACTAAGAGACCATGGATGCCAGCCCAGACTACTATACCCGGAAAAGCTTTCAATCACTATAGATGGAGAAAACAAGATATTCCATGACAAAACTAGATTCAAGCAATACGTATCCAATAGCCCAGCCCTACTGAAAGTTTTGGAAGGAAAACTTCAACCCAAGGAAGTTAACTACAACCAGAAAAACAGAGGCATTAGAGAATCCCTCTCTACCGACAGCCAAAAGAACAAAGGGGTGAAATTCCACACATAATTATCCACCACCAACATCCATTGCAAACCAAAGAAAATGAGCAATCAATGGTCATTAATATCCCTCAATATTAATGGCCTTAATTCACCCATAAAAAGGCACAGACTAGCAGAATGGATTCGAAGACAGAACCCTTCCTTCTGCTGCATACAAGAAACACACCTCACCCTCAAAGACAGACATTACCTGAGAGTTGAAGGTTGGGAAAATTTTTTCCAATCAAATGGACCCAAGAAACAAGCAGGGGTAGGAATCCTAATATCTAACAAACTAGACTTTAAAATAAAATCAATCAAAAGAGATGAAGGAGGTCATTACATACTCATCACAGGCGAAATCCACCAAGATGAAGTGTCTATCCTGAATATCTATGCCCAAATACAAAGGCATCCACATTCGTAAAAGAAACATTACTAAAACTTAAAACACATATAAAGCCCCACACAGTTATAGTGGGTGATTTCAACACACCACTCTCACCACTAGACAGGAATACCAGGCAGAAACTCAACAAAGAAGCAAAGGGTCTAATAGAAGTAATGACCCAACTGTGATTAACAGACATCTATAGAACATTTCATCCACATAAAAACAATATACCTTCTTCTCACCACCACATGGAACCTTCTCAAAAATCGACATACTTGGCAACATATCCAACCTCAGCAGCATCAAAAAAAATTGGAATAACTCCATGCATCTTATCAGACCACCATGCTTTAAAATTAGAATTCAACAACAACACAAATTGCAGAAAACCTACAAACTCGTGGAAATTGAATAATGCACAACTGCACCATTCCTGGGTCAAAGAAGAAATAAAAAAGAAATTAAGGCTTCCTAGAATTCAATGAGAATGAAGACTCAACATATCCAAACCTATGGGACACTTTGAAAGCAGTGCTACCGGGGAAGTTCATAGCACTAAGTGCCCACATGAAGAAACTGGAGAATAGTTATACTAGAGAATTAACAGCACAGCTGAAAGCTCTAGAACACAAAGAAGCAAACTCCCCCAGGAGGAGTAGATGCCAGGAAATAATCAAATTGAGGACTGAAATCAATAAAGTGGAAACTAGGAAAACAATACAAAGAATCAATGCAACGAAGAGATGGTTCTTTGAGAAAATCAACAAGATAGACAAACCTTTGTCGAAACTTACCAAACAGCAGAGAGTGAACATGCAAATTAACAAAATCAGAAATGAAAACGGGGACATAACAACGGACTCTGAAGAAATTCAGAAAATCATCAGGTCATACTTTGAAAACCTGTACTCCACATAATTCAAAAATTTAAAGGAAAGGGATGACTTCCTGGATAGCTATCACTTGCCAAAATTAAATCAAGAACAGATAAGCAATTTAAATAGACCTATCACACATAAGGAAATAGAAGCAGTCATCAAAAGTCTCCCAACCAAAAATAGCCCAGGTCCAGATGGCCTCAGCGCAGAATTCTACCAGAAATTCTAACAACAGCTTATACCAATTCTTCTCAAAGTATTCCATGCAATAGAAGCAGAAGGGTCTTTGCCAAACTCTTTCTATGAGGCTTCAATAACCTTGATCCCCAAGCCACACAAAGACACAACTAAGAAAGAGAACTTCAGACCAATATCCGTCATGAACATTGATGCAAAAATACTCAATAAAATACTGGCAAATCGGATCCAAGAACACATCAAAACAATCATTCACCATGATCCAGTAGGTTTCATCCCAGGGATGCAGGGATGGTTCAACTTACAAGAAGCCATCAACGTCATCCACCATATAAAAAAGCTGAAAAAGAAAAATCACATGATCATCTCACTAGATGCTAAAAAAGCCTTTGAAAAAATCTAACACCCCTTCATGATGAAGGTCTTGGAGACATCTGGGATAACAGGGACATACCTAAACATAATAAAAGCTATATAGAGTAAACCAACAGCCAACATCAAACTAAATGGACAGAAACTCAATGCAATTCCTCTAAAATGAGGAACAAAGCAAGGCTGTCCACTTTCTCCAACATGGTACTTGAAGTTCTAGCCATTGCCATACAACAACAAAGGGGGATCAAAGGGATACAAATTGGAAAGGAAGAGGTCAAACTTTCACTATTAGCAGATGATATGATAGTTTACATCAGTGACCCAAAGAACTCTACCAGGGAACTCTTACAGCTGATTAACACCTTCAGCAAAGTGGCAGGCCACAAGATCAACTCAAGAAAATCTGTAGCCCTACTATATACAGATGATAAAAGGGCTGAGAAAGAAATCAGAGAAACATCACCCTTTACAATTGCCACAAACAACATTAAATACCTTGGGGTAATGCTAACCAAACAAGTGAAAGACCTGTATCGCAAGAACTTTGAATCTTTAAAGAAAGAAATTAAAGAAGCCCTCAGAAAATGGAAAGATCTCCCATGCTCTTGGATAGGTAGGATCAATGTAGTAAAAATGGCAATCCTGCCAAAAGCAATCTACAGATTCAATGCAATCCCCATGAAAATCCCACCACAATTCTTCACAGACCTTGAGAGAACAATAATCAATTTTGTATGGAAAAACAAAAGACCCAGGATAGCCAAAAAAAAACCCTGTTCAACAAGCAACGTCTGGAGGCATCACCATCCCTGACTTCAAGCTCTATTATAGAGGTGTAGTCCTGAAAACAGCTTGGTATTGGCACAAAAATAGACAGGTAGACCAATGGAATCGAATTGAAAACCCTGATATTAACCCACACATGTATGAACATCTGATCTTTGACACAGAAGCTAAAAATATACAATGGAATAAAGAAAGCATCTTCAACAAATGGTGCTGGCATAACTGGAGGCTGGCATGTAGAAAACTGCGGATCGATCCATGTTTATCGCCATGCACAAAACTTAAATCCAAATGGATCGAAGACCCTAACATAAATCCAGCCACACTGAACTTCTTAGAAGAGAAAGTGGATGGTACCCTTGAACGAATTGGTAAAGGAGACAGCTTCCTGAACATAACACCAGTGGCACAGACACTGAGATCGACAATTAATAAATGGGACCTCCTGAAACTGAGAAGCTTCTGTAAGGCAAAGGACACAGTCAGCAAGACAAAAAGGCAGCCCACAGAATGGGGAAAAATATTCACTAACTCCATATGTGACAGAGGGTTGATCTCCAAAATTTACAAAGAACTCAAGAAGCAAGTCTCCAAAACACCAAAGGATCCAATTAAAAAGTGGGCTGCAGAACTAAATAGAGAATTTTCGATAGAGGAGTCTAAAATGGCTGAAAAGCACTTGAGAAAGTGTTCAACATCCTTAGCCATCCGGGAAATGCAAATCAAAACAACTCTGAGATACCATCTCACTCCTGTCAGAATGGCTAAAATCAAAAACACCAAGGACAATTTATGCTGGAGAGGATGTGGTGAAAGGGGAACGCTCTTCCATTGCAGTGGGAGTGCCAACTGGTTCAGCCACTTTGGAAATCAGTATGGAGATTCCTCAGAAAAATGGGAATAAACCTACCACAAGACCCAGCAACTCCACTCTTAGGCATATATCCAAAAGATGCCCATTCATACAACAAGGATGTCTGTTCCACTATGTTCATAGCAGCATTATTTGTCATAGCCAAAACTTGGAGGCAACCTAGATGCCCCTCAACCGAAGAGTGGATAGAGAAAATGTGGTGCATTTACACAATGGAGTACTGTTCAGCAGAAAAAAAGCAATGGAATCCTGAGATTTGCAGGCAAATGGATGACACTAGAAGAAACCATCCTGAGTGAGGTAACGCAGTCACAAAAAGAGAAACATGGCATGTACTCTCTCATATATGGATTTTAGACATAGATCTGGGGCGTGCCAGCCTACAATCCCATGGCCAGAGAGTCTGGGAAACAGAAACTTCATTCAGTGGCTGATAGAAGAAGAGGCAGACTACCAGGGCTAAGTACTGAGCTGAACTCAAGAAAGCCAGTAACAGAGAGGGAGGACTGATGACCAAAGGAGTTAAGACTGGGCTGGTTTAACCCCAGAAACAGCTGATCTGACAAGGGTTAATTCTTGAATCCCAGGCTGATGCCTGGGAATCCAACATGGGACTGATCAAGACCCCCTGAATCTGGGTGTCAGTGAGGAGGCCTAGGTAATCTATTGAGCCTTGGGCAGTAGGTAAGTATACATCCCCAGTATACACATGGACTTTGGACTCCCATCCAAAATTGTGAGATGCACTCTCACCCTGAACTCTTGGGGGAGGGTCTAGGCCCTGCCCTGGATGAAATGACAGACTATGGACACCCCCATGGAGGGCCTCACCCTCCCTGGGGAAATGAGGAGACAATGAGGGAGTTGGGCGGAGGGCACGGGAGAAGGGAAGGGAAAGGGAGAGGGACCTGGAACTGACTTGTGTACCGACCATGTTTCTAATCTAAATTTAAACATAAAAATAAAAAAGAGAAAAAAACTGATTGAACCGATCACTGAGGGCTATGGCTGAGGTGGGAACTATTCTGATGATGATAAAATGCCAGAGTTCATAGAAAAAGTAAGGACCCCAGGATACTTGAAGTCAAACCAAGAGAGTTACAAATTCCATGTGGCAGAGAGAATTGAAGAATATTAAACAGCCTAAATTTGACCTTTGAACTCAACTAATTTCACTTCAAGGAATCTACTATGAAATTCAACTTAAAATTTGAAAAAGTATATTGGTTATGAGTTTTATTGCTACATGAAAAGCACATTTTCATTAGGAAATAACATAACATATTCGGAAAAAGGACCAGGATGCATCTAGTACATAGGAGGTGATTTCTGAGAACTGGCACAAATGGAAATTAGGATAAACTTTAAAGGGAAAGGTTATACGAAGGTGCTTGTTGCATTATTTTCTGCAAGAAAGAAAAGGAATAATTATACTAATGATTTTAAGAAAATGATTAAATCTCTGTTTTTATTTGCCAAATTAAACACAGAAATGATGTACTTGGAACATAAAAATGGCTATTTTTGAAGCAATTTGATAATGTGTTTCCTGATATTCTGCCCTTCAAACAATAAGCCCATTTTCCTTATATTTAAAAGTAAATTATGTGGAAAAAATAACTATGAAACTGAATACAAGCAGAAATGAGCTTACATATACATGTGTGTATTTTTATATTTAATTAATAACAAGAGAGTTCACGAAAAGAACTATTTCAAGCAAGCTGTAGACCAGGACTCTGGCTGTCCAATTTTCATGCCCTGTACAGCATTGTTTCATTTGGATGCTGAGTGTCTCCAAATGTCCAAATGTGAAAGTTTGGTTTCCAGTTCGAGTCTGGTTAACAAACCCTGTGGGAGCTGGAGCCCTGTGGGAATTCCTTAGGCCTAAGGATGTGCTTTCAAGGGGACTGTGAGACCTCAGTATCTTCTTGTCCCCTTCTGCCAGTGGGTGTGGTCAGTGGTTTTGCTGTCCCATGCTCCTGTCTTGATGTTTTGTGTCATCACATATCCAAAGCAACAGGACCAACTGAACATGGGCTGAAATCTCCAAAATACCATGGGCTCCAACAAACACACATATTGGCACTTTTAGAGAATGCATTTTCAGTATAAAAGTTATACTAGTAAAAATTTTACAAAAATGTGATGGAAAATTAGCTAATTATAGTGCTTATTTTCTTCCTGAGATATCAACAGAACCTGGAAGCTATAGTATCCTATGATTTCCAATGTCACCTTCCCCTAACTGCCACATAATAACTGGTAGAAGCAAAAAGGAAAGACACAGGAATTATTGTACTTGAAATGTTATAAAGTAAGAAATGGAGATGGGGTAGCAGAATAATACAGTCTCTGCTTTTCACCACTCAGTATAAAATCAATGAAATGAGTTTTCTTAATGAATGTAAAAACATAAGAATAGTCCAAGTCATAGAAAACTGTCCTTCCTAATGTGTAACATGACTGCTTTTACTGACTGAAAGAGGAAGAGTCACCCCTATAATGGAGAGATGTGGTTTCATTCATCCTAGAATGTTTAAAGTTAGCAGGAATCATTTGCCACCCTGATAGTACAGGACTCCTGATGCAATTCTCTATTATAAGTTTAGCATCAACCACGAACTGGTCTTATTCATAATGTCTAACATAATCAATCAACCTTCTAAACCAAGTTTCCAATTTAAAGGACATGAAAGCACAGAAATAACTTTAAGAAAGTAATCAGACAAATATAGAATTGTGGGGCACACTCTGCAAGATAACTGAACTCCTCTTATTGAACAGTTACAATGTTATTAGGAGGAAAGGTGTAGAGCTTTACAGTTAAAGAAAGAAAAGACATTTATAGCTCTAGGGAGGAAATCTTCCAGCCTTAGATGAGAGATTCAGCCTAGAAGTTTCATCACACACTCTGGGATCAGCTGAGTAACAGGAGCTCAGACAGTAGAAGCCCAGTGAGCAAACATTAGTTCAAATTCGAAGCCGTGAGTGTCTCTGGAAATGAACATTGTGGGCATCTTGGAGGAGTGTCTGAAAGCTTACTCTAGGGTATTACTGAAGTCTCTTAGAGAAGTATTAACAACCAGCCACAAACAGCTTCTGTTCGGAGTATACACAAGGGAAAGGAGACAAGCCAAGGTGCTCTCTGTGCCTGCAAATCTCCCCGTGCCCGCAAAAGCTCCCCGTGCCTGCAAAAGCTCCCTCGACAGTGATTCCTCATAATCCAACAGCAACATGGTCCCTTGCCTCACAGAAAGAAACACATACACCATGAATATTGCATTTTCCCTTCGTTCAGGCCAGCATACTTGAGCAAGTATTTAAACATACCTAGCTGTGTCTACCCTAAGCCTTAATACAGGAAAAATGTGCATTCTATCTCATCATGAGAATTAAATCAACAAAACCAATGAAAACTTGCAAAATTCCCAAACAAAGAGAAATCAAATTTAAAAATTCCACAAAATGGAAGTCAACAGATGGTAGATGGTAGTGATTGTGTTTGTAATTCTCAGAATCACGGGAAACTTGTCTTTATGAGAAATATATAAAATACATGAAGAGCAGTTATCTACAGATTGTTGGCAGAATGATGTTGAAAGGTAATAGTGGTTACAGATGGTTAATTATGTGTTTGCACTGGTATTTGTAAATGGACAAAAGTATTAAGACATTATGTCAAACTGAGAAAACAAGAATCATGAAAAATGTAATAAATATAGCCTTTGAAAGACAGAGATGAGAGTGATTTTTTTAAAAGACTGAACCAGGAATCAGCAGGTTTCTCTCGTCCTACATCGAAGAATGTCCTAGCAGATTCTGTCTGATGTTTCTGCTTGGGACTTGGGAGTATCCGAGGTCTTGTAACTTTAGGGTATGGCTTGGTCTGTAAAGTGCTTAGTTCTTCGCATAATCACAGCTATATGCTACCTCCTCCCAGCTCCCATGACAGGAGGCTCAATACATGTCCCTGCAGCAGTCTGCATAATGCCTGTAGCATCAGGTTGGAAAATGCATACTCTAAACACCAGGAATCTTCTGACTGATGCTGTGCTTAGAGAGATGTGCAGAGAAGTGTGGTGACCATCACTGTGCCCCCTCAGTGGGTACAAGCCTCTACTCTCCAGATTAAAGCAATTTACAAGGGACGTAAAGATTCAAAGCCCAGGTTTTTGTAATCTCTTCAGTTTTATTTTTTCCTTTCTTAGAGACAAGACATTAAATATTAGATATTTTAAAAATTCCAAGCTTATAAGGAGAAAATCAAAGAGTGGCCATATATTCCTAGGAAAGATTTCAGGAGACTTAAATTTGCATTTAAGGCTTAGCATAGTCAGTCTTCAAGAATTATTGAAAGAATAATTTTTAAAAGTCATATTAAAAATAAAAAAATCAAGAAGAAAGAGGAAAATTATGATTTCTGCAGTCAAAGAATTATTAGATTTATTGATCCTAGTTTAAAAATAGATAAGGTATGCAAAGGCACATGCACTGAAAATGTGGAAATCTCAACACAAAATGTAAATAAAGTGAAACAGTTCCTGACAAAGACTTTGTGGAGATCTTCAAGGGAAATATTTTAGGACAGCTGTTAAAACTGCAAAGAACTAAGGGAAGATGTAAAGAAAACAGAAAGGTAATTCATGACCAAACTGGAGCCATTAATAAAATAATATATTAGATGAAAACAAGCACCTCAGAGCCAAGAGGTACAAGCATTGAGTTTTTTTAAATTATAAAATGATTTAAAAAGCAAAAGAAAGAATCGTTAAACTTGAAGAGAAGATACAGACACTACCAAATCAAACAAGCAGGAGAAAATCGAGGATAATTAAGACAGCCAAAGAGATAAGGATATTTTCAAGAGAACAATGTAGGTTTTAGATTTCCTGAATCACTGCCACTATCAGAGATAGAAGAAGCTATTTTTCTACAGATGTCCCAACCCTCTGGTTGCTACGGTCTTCCCAACCCTACTTTTCCAGTGTTCCCTTAGGTATGTTTGTAAATGCATCATTTGAGGTCGGGAAAACCCACTCTTGTTCTCTGTGTTTTAGCCAAAAATAGCTTTCTCTAGTAGTTTCTGTCTACTAGACAATGAAGTTTCTTTGATGAAAAGTGAGAATTGCATTTGTCTGTGAGTGTAAGAATAATTATTTAGAATGAAGGAGACATTGTACTGGTTTAAGTTATTAGTGGTTGTAGTTTCTCTTCTAGTGTCCATGACCTGATCAAGCACTGGTTGTGGTAGTTCACTAGCATTAGAGTACCAGACACAAACCCCTCCTATTTTGTGGGTCCCAAGTCTAACAAGACAGGTGTTAGCTGCCAAGGTGCAATTGTCACCCTAACAGCATTGGGGATATGCTCGAAGGCTGTAACTGTTAATGTCCCATAGGTTTCACAGGTAGGTAGGGTTATTAATTGTTTTCCTCCCTAGTCAGCTCACATACAAAACTGTGGGAGTTAGTCCTCAAAGAGGAGGCTTCTAAGTCAGTTCCAACTCAATTCCTCCAATTCTATGTCTGAAATATGCAGTGTCTCTAGCAGTAGGGTGTTACCTTCATGTTCTTGGGGGAAATCATCCAAGTCTTCAAGGTAATTCTGCATTTCTACCCATATAAATGAAAAGTAGGTCTTAAGAAGATACTTGTGTATTCGTGTTTATATTACATCATTTGTGATGATTCAAACATGTAAGCAACCATATGTCTGTTCACACAGGAATAAATAAAATAAATAACATAATGTCATCCTCCTCTTCAACTGTTATTGTTCTATATATACAGTTACAACCTGCTGAGTCTTTTCTCATGTTACTTGTGTGAGGAGCTGAAGAAATGAAGAAATTAGAGGGAAATTATGCAATAGCATTTTATTTTAAAAATTTAAAAAGTGTGTCAACAAGACCAAACAGATATTTTCTGCACGCTACCTAATGACACCATATAACCTTTAATATATATATTTCCATTACACACAGGACATATTTTGCATATAACATCTGTTAGGTCACAAATTAATGTACCTCTCCTAAACACAACATAAGGATATATATAGAAATAAGTAATAAAAATAAAACTGTAAATTTTAAGAGTTTTTGATGTTAAATAACATGCCCCTAAATACCCATGTCTCAAAGAATAAATCACAAAGAAAATCAGAAAGCACTCAGAGATGAATGACCATGAAAAGACAAAGGACAGAGACACAGCAAAACAGCAGAAGAGGAAGCCTTTGCCAAGACAGTCTTGAGAAAGTAGCACAAAGCCAGATGACACATGCTTTCTGATCTCAACACTTAATAAAAATAACAATAATCCAAACCATGTTGGGCTGGCATGAAAACAGACATATAGACAATGGAATGCATTCCAATAAGAAGTCCTGGCTTCTTTTTAATCAAAAGAACTTTTTTAAAAGGCTTCCAAGTCTATTCAATGGGAAAAGAACTCTCTTTCCAACAATGGTACTGGGAGAGCTATCTAAGTGCCCAGACATGGCCCTTGGTTCAAAATCAGCACAAATGGATTTAATATCTGACACAACAAAACTCAGAATAAAAACCAGGAAAAAATTCTTCATCAGATTTGGAAAAGACTTATTGGATGTGACACCAATGGCCCAAGCCATTATCATCGACACTTGGTGATAATTAAAGCTTGTATTTATTAGAATGTGGTATCAACTGGGTGAAAAGGACAACAAACAGGTGGCAGAAGACATTTTAGTAACATCTTTTTAGATAAAGCATAAATAATCCAGATCATACAGAGAACCACTAAAGTCACTAATAGTTTAACAATTGGATTGAATACTGGGAAAGGGATCTGCATAGGCTATATCCAATCAATGCAAAAATTGTTGATAAGCACATGAAAATATGTTTCAGCCTCACTAATAAAGACAGAAAAGATCATGCCCATTAGGATGTCTACCATAAACCCAACACAAAACACAATAACAAAGAGTGGTTGAAGTGCTGGAAAAATTACCATCCTTCTTATTATAGTGGGAATATGAAAAGACACATTTACTTGAAAAGCAAATATGGTAGTTCCTCACAAAGTTGTAAACAAAATTCTACCCAATTCTGCAAGGCACATCTGTATTTCTACCCAAAGCAATAGAAAACAGGTCTTGAGAACATTCTCATTTACCTATGTTCATAATGCATCATTTATTATGGTTCAAATATGTTAGCAAATCACATATCTATTACATGATGTAGTTAAGTAATAGGCTAGTTTTCAGCTTTTTTAAAAGGAAAGAAATCTTAACATATTCTACAACACAATGCTCAGTGAAATAGTCACTGATAGGTAGATGTTCTAATTATAAACTTGGGGAAGTTAAGTCATAAAGCTTAGAGTGTGCTTATCAGGGCTGAAAGGTAGTGACATGTTAAAAGCCCCTTTAGTGGATGGTGGCTGAACATCATGAATGTACCTGACAACAATAACCAATTTCCCTATTAAGTTTTTCATTATGTGTATTTTCAGACATCAAAAACAATGGGCAGGTGTGGTGCAATGCTTAGAGCCACTTGAAGCCTGGGGACCAAGCTCTGGGGATCCCATCTCAGCAGTACAGACAACCCAGAGACTGCCAGTGTCCTAGTCCTTTCTCCACCAACTGGACAAGGTGGGCAGGGGCCTGTTTCCAGCCCACCTTCCAGTGCCCTGTTTGGAGTCACCTGAGGCCTTGGGTCTGTGTTCCAGGGATCCCATCCCAGCAGCCCAGCCCAACCAGAGACTGCCAAGGCCTGGGTACCAGTCTCGCCTCGACCCATGGGAAGAGGAGAGCCATTGGAATATTGGACACCCTTGCACCCTCCAGAAGGTAACCTTGGACCTGTACCCAACAGAAGAAGAAGAGACTCCTCCTGCACTCAATGGAAGAAGGGATGGAAGAAGAAGACAATATAAAAATACATAAAGAACAGAAAAACCAATATGTCACCACCAGAGTCTAGGGACTCTACACCAAGACCTGAACATCCCAACGTAGATGAAGCAGAAGATAATGACCTTAAAAACAACTTCATGAAAATGAGAGAGGCCCTCAAAGAGAATATGAGAAAATCCCTTAAAGAAATGGAAGAAAAAACAAACCAAAAAATACAAGAAATCAACAAATCTCTTAAAGAAAGTCAAGAAAAAACAATCCAACAGATGAAGGAAACATTACAAAGAGTTCAAGACCAGAAAACTGAAATAGAGACAAGGAAAACACAAACTGAAGTAATGATAGAAATAGAAATTCTGGGAAAGTGATCAGGAACAACAGATGCAAGCATAACCAACAGAATACAAGATATGGGAGAGAGAATCTCAGGCATTGAAGATACATTAGGAGAAATAGATTTATTGACCAAAGAAAATCTTAAGTCCAATAAATCCCTAACACAAAATATCCAGGAAATATAGGACACCATGAAATGACCAAACCTAAGAATAATAGGTAGAAAAAACCAACCTTAAAGATGCAGAAAACATATTCAACAAAATCACAGAAGAAAACTTTCCCAACCTAAAGAAAGACATGCCGCCTCCAAAACAATACAGAGAAACTCTGTCTCGTAAAAAAAAAAGAAAGACATGCCAATGAAAGTACAAGAAGCTTACAGAACACCAAATAGAGTGGACCACAAAAAAAAGGCCCCTTGCCACATAATAATCGAAACCCCAAACATACACAATAAAGAAAGAATGTTACGAGCACCTAAGGAAAAAGACCAAATAACATATAAAGGCAAACCTATCAGAGTTACAGCTGACTTATCCATGGAAACTCTGAAAGCCTCCAGGTCCTGGATAGATATTCTGCGGACACAAAGAGAACATGGATGCCAAGTCAGACTACTATACCCAGCAAATCTTTCAATCACTATAGATGGAGAAAACAAGATATTCCAGGATAAAACCATATTTAAACAATACATATCTACCAATTCAGTTCTACAGAAAACTCTGGAAGGAAAACGACAAGCCAAGAAAATGAACTACAACCAGAAAAACATAGGAAATAGATAATTCTAATTTACCAACAGCCAAAAGAAAAAAGGGTGGAAATCCAAACACAAATGCACCACCTCCAACAAATCCAAAACAAACAAGAATGAACAATCAATGGTCATGAATTCCCCTCAATATTAATGGTCTTAACTCACCTCTAAAAAGGCATAGGCTAACAAATTGGATATGAAGACAGAATACATCCTTCTGCTGTATACAAGAATCACACCTCAATTTCAAAGACAGACGGTACCTAAGAGTTAAGTGTTGGGAAAAGATTTCACAATGAAATGGACACAAGAAACAAGTAGGGTTAGCAATCCTAATATCTAACAAATTAGACTTTAAACTAAAATCAATCAAAAGAGATGAAGGAAGTTATTTCGTATTCATCACAGGAGAAATCCATCAGGATGAAGTCTCAATTCTGAACTTCTATGCCACAAATAAAAAGGCATCCACATTCATAAAAGAAACATTACTGAAACTCAAATCACACATAAAACCTCATACAGATATAGTGGGAGACTTCAACACCCCACTCTCACCACTAGACAGGACCACCAGAGAGAAACTTAACAAAGAAACGAAGGAAATAATAGAAGTTATGACCCAATTGGGACATCTATAGAACATTGCATCCAAACACAAACATCTTCTCAGTGCCACATGGAACCCTCTCTAAAATTGGCCACATACTTGGCAACATAGCAAACCTGAACAGGTACAAAAATTGGAATAACCCCCTGTATCTCATCAGACCACCATGCTTTAAAGTTAGAATTCAACAACAACACAAATTGCAGAAAACCTACAAGTGCATGGAAATTGAACCATGTGCAATTGCACCATTCCTTGGTCAAGGAAGAAACAAAAAAAGGAAATTAAAGACTTCCTAGAATTCAATGAGAATGAATACACAACATACCCAAACTTATGTGACACTTTGAAAGCATTGCTAAGAGGAAAGTTCATAGCATTAATGCCTACATGAAGAAACTGGAGAATAGTCACACTACAGAATTAATAGCACAACTGAAAGCTCTAGAACAAAAATAAGCAAACTCACCCCTGAGGAGTAAACACAAGGAAATAATAAAATTGAGGAATAAAATCAATAAAGTAGAAACTAGGAAAACAATACAAAGAATCCATGTAACAAAGTGTTGGTTCTTTGAGAGAATCAACAAGATAGACAAGCCTTTATCCAAACTCATGAATCAGCAGAATTTGAACATGCAAATTACCAAAATCAGTAATGAAAAGGGAGACATAACAACAGACTCTAAGGAAATACAGAGATTCATTAGGTCATACTTTGAAACCTGTACTCCTTAAAATTTTTAAATCTAAAGGAAATGGACAATTTTCTGAATTGATATCACTTACCAAAATTAAATCAAGAACAGATAAGCAATTTAAATAGACCTATAACACATAAGGAAATAGAAGCAGTCATCAAAAGTCTCCCAATCAAAAAAATCCTAGGCCAGATGGCTTCAGTGAAGAATTCTATCATAAATTGAAAGAACAGCTAATACCAATTCTCCTCAATGTATTCCACACAATAGAAGCAGAAGGGTCATTGCCAAACTCATTTTACAAGACTTCAATAACCTTGGTACACAAACCACACAAAGACACAACTAAGAAAGAGAACTACAGACCAATATCCCTCATGAACATTGATGCAAAAATACTCAATAAAATACTGACAAATCTGACCCAAGAACACATCAGAAAAATCACGCACCATAATCAAGTAGACATCATCCCAGGGATGCAGGGATGGTTCATCATACGAAAATCCATCAATGTAATCCATCATATAAACAAACTGAGACATAAAAATCACATGATCATCTCACTAAATGCTGAAAAGGCCTTTGACAAAAGCCAACACCCCTTCATAATAAAGGCCTTGGAGAGATCATGGATAACAGGAAAATACCTAAACATAGAAAAAGCAATATACACCAAACTAACAGCCAACATCAAACTAAGTGGAGAGGAGCTCAGCACAATTCCTCTAAAATCAGGAACAAGAGAAGGCTGTCCACTCTCTCCATACCTCATCAATATTGTATTTGAAGTTCTAGCTAGAGCAATAAGACAAAAGGAGATCAAGGTAATACAAATTGGAAAAGAAGAAGTCAAATTTTCACTATTAACAGATGATATGTTAGCTTACATAAGTGACCCAAAAAACTCTACCAGGAAACACATACAGTTGATAAACACCTTCAGCAAAGATACAAGATTAACACACACAAAAAAATCAGTAGCCCTAATAAACACAGAAGATAAATGGGCTGATAAAGAAAGCAGAGAAACATCTACAAGTTTGACCCCAACTAACAATCTAAGCAATAGTGGGGAGGCTAACTTAAATGCCCTTCTCTGATAATGAGATTGATTACTACCTTATATGCCATCCTAGAGCCTTCATCCAATATCTTACGGAAGCAGAAACAGACACCCACAGCAAAACACTGAGCTGAACTCTGGAAGCCAGTTTCAGAGAGGAAGGAATAATGAGCAAAAGGGTCAAGACCAGGCTGGAGAAACTCACAGAAACAGCTGACTTGATCAAGGGAGAGCACATGACCCTCTGAATGTGGTTGTCAGATTGGAGGTCTGGTTAATCTGTAGGCCCTCTAGTAATGGATCAGTATTTATCCCTAGTACAAGAATGGACTTTTGGAGACCAGTCCACATAGAGGGATACTCTCTCAGCATAGATACATGGAGGAGGGTCTAGGCCCTGCTCCAATAGATATGACAGTCTTTGAAGATCTCCCATGGAAGGCCTCACCCTCTCTGGGGAGCAAAAAGGGGATGGGATGGGGTCAGTGAGGGGCAGGGGAGGAGGGGAGGGAGAGGGAACTGGGATTGACTGAGTCAAAGGCAATGACCAAGTGTTGTGGGATAATCTTTTTGCACCTTGTAAAGATGTATCTCTGTCTAAGGAGCCTTGTGAATGAATTAATAAACAGCTGAATGGTCAATAGCTAGGCAAGAGAGAATAAGCATGTTGCATGGGTGAGTGACAGATATGGAGGAACTGGGAGGTGAGAAGGATTGGGGTGCATGATATGAAATTCCCTAAGAATCAATTAAGAATTATGTTAAAAAATAAAAGCAATAATTATGGTTCTGTTCTTAAGAAAAGACCATCTGAATTGTGAGATGCTGTAGTTTCAGAAGTTGCAATTACAAGAAGCAGTTTATCCCAGTTGAGAGGACAAAGAGAAATGGCTGAGATCATTAAATACTTAAAGGCGGGGTCCTCAGAAACAGAGAAGAGCCCTTTCAGAAAAGAGCACCAGCTGCCATATGGCCCAGCTGTATAACTTCATCTTTGGGGCCTCACAAAAGGCAGCTTGTAGAGCAGGCCCTCAGCCACGGGCAACTATACTATCATAATTGTCCAGAACAGGATATTATGAGGTTAGTTTTAACCAAACTGGGTGCCTGCTGTCACCAGCAGAATGAACTAAAGTTGAAACACAAGGGAAAGGAATGCCAACAGGAAGTCCTTTCTTCCTTTTCCACCTGGTAGCTTCCCTCTATTTCCTCCTAGTGGTCAAACCTACATGAGTCACTGATGAAAGGAAAACAAGGTCTGCAGACACCTAACCCTGGAGTCAATGTTGATAATAGAAGGATGATTTGAACCTGGGAGACATTTGCAAAATCTCTCTCCAGCCACAACTGTCAGGACTATCTGAAAATACTTGGATTCTCTGTGAGAATTATGAGAGAGTTATGAGTGAGAAGGATTTGGGACCAATGAAGAGAAGAGACTTGGGATAAAACCTGTGAGGTGGAAAATCTCAGGTGATATCTTAATGCTCCCTCCCAGTTTTCTGACGCAGAGATACCCTCGATTCTTGTACAATATTTGTCTAAATCTACAGTTGTTGTGCCATTCCTGCTAACCCCTAACTCCTTTCCTGCTTTGAGTCTCCAGTGAACCCCATGAATTTAGACTTCTTGATGTTAACTCTGGGAACTTTCTCTGGGGATATATATATATATATATATATATATATATATATGTATATATATATATTATGCTTGTACTCTGACCTTCAAAATGATATCTCTCTCCAACAATAGAGTGGCAAATAGCAACCTATGTTTGTGTTACCCAATCCCACAAAAACATTCATTGGCCTTAGAGGGCCCTGGTCATCCACCTGATTATCTATCCACAAATTCATTCAACAATGGCTTATAATATTGGACTTAATTCTTAATGCTAGTCATAGCAGTGAGAAAACAGAATGTGGGTCTGTTCTATGTGTTTCTACTTCAGTGGGAGGAGGGAACGGAAGCAGAAAATACACAAGCCAGTGCAGCAAGAAAGGTCATAAAATAATGAGTTCTACAAGGAATTGAGCAGAGAAATATGAGTAGATGAGAGTGATGGAGTGTAGGGGTTAGTGCGTGATAGAAAAGGACTTTGAAAAACTGACAGTTGACTAGAGATAAGAGTGGCACCGGGTCCTGAGAACAATTATGAAAAGGCAATTAATTATAGGTCAAGGGAAAAGAGAAGAAAATAAGAGGACTGAAACAAAAGCATATCTGACATGTTGGAGGGCCAAAACAATCAGCCAGGAGAACTAGGAAGAAACTGTTACTGATGAGATGGAAGTTGGCACAAGACATAACAAATCACATGGTGCTCCCTAGTAAGAACACAGTTCACCCTAATTGAAACAAGAAGGCACTTAAAGGGGATGAGCAGGAGGGAAAATATTTGATTTAGCACAACAAAACATCCTGGGTTTATATGGATTTCATAGTTTCTAAGAATAAATCAATTAGAAGAGATACCATTCTACTATTAAGAAACAAGAAACAACTAAATCACAAAAGCAGTGTCCTGTTAAAAGAATTAGTTTAATAGTTTTTCCGATATCATTCTTATGCATGTATAACAGGAAACTATACATGAACTTAATTGGTCAAAGTGTTGCCTAAGCCTTCTTCATGGTGAATTCATCATTTCCAAAACAGTTTCAATTAAGTCTTAAAGGGAGATAGTATACTTACTGAGCACCCTTATATGGCAAAAATCCAACAGATATGCTGCCTGGTTTCACCAAGCTTCCAGTCCTGTAGTAACATAAAGCAAGGAAAGAGAAGGACAGTAAATGCAGACAATAACATGTGAACAAATGCTACCCCTACCTAGAGCCACACTTAAGTATGAACATGAATGTCAGACAAACCTGGGTTTGATTCCTGCTTACCACCTATGTGTCCTTGAATGCCCTTGGCTATAGATTTTCTCTGAATAAAAATGACCCCACAACAGTGCTTAGGGTAAAATAAAATGCGCTGTGCAAAACTCTGCTTAGTAGAGTATTGGCTGCAATTCTGGAATTTGTGGTCACCACATGAGTATGTGCTTGGTGCTCGGAAGTGTCTGACATGTTCTCAAGTTAATACCCACACCCATGGTGTCCCAGGCTTTTCTTACTGATTCATTATCTCAGTTACACTTGGGAGATCTAAATAGGTCGTGTGTGTGTGTGTGTGTGTGTGTACACAAATTTGTTATAATATGACAGTTTTGTCTCATGATAGTTAATTTGGCATCCTCCACCAACTTGTAAATCATGCTATTTCAGAAATACACAATTTGTTGCCCCTTTCATGAAGATTGTTTTCATTTAGCATTGTCTTATTTGGCTGAAGTAAAAAATGAAGGAGTGAAAGGAATGTGATTGAAATGCCCATTCAGAGATGCTGAAGGGCATTGCCTATTACCATAAATATCAAAAGTGGTGAAGAGGGACGACTGAGCTTGCTCTGTCCAGGAATTCTCACTGTTACCCAGCTGTAAATGAGTCACTCCAATAAACACTTTGTTGACATCCAGGAGACTCCCAGTGCTCATAGGAGCACACTCCAGAACCCTGCTGGTTGGAAATGTCTATGGTCTGGTTATCTTCCTGGCCATACACTTTTAGATACTGTTAGCAACATGGTCATCTCTTATTTATACAGAGAAAACTTAACCTAAATACTTCTTATCTGAAATGATAAATTATTTGTTGCTCCCTCCCTCTGTCTCCCTCCCTTCTTTCTTTCCTTCCTTCCTTCCTTCCTCTGGGCCTGATTAGAAATCTCATTTGCCACTTGGCTCATTTGTGTAAATCCTTAAACAACTATGTTTAGGAATTAGACAAAGTACATCTTTCTATGTATGCTTCCATAGCATATGGCCATGAAAAGGTAGTCCTATATTTTGGCACTGGAAGGATACTAGATACAGATATCATCAACCAAAACACGGCTTTAGGGTTCCAGTGTGGTTTTATGAAGGCATAAATTCCTTTAATTCCTAGACAATTTTGAATAGAGACTACATATGTATGCATTATTGGGCTTACTTTCCCTGGAGATTTTACTTGTAACAAACATCTTGAAGCAGAACTTGGAGAACAGTGACAAATATTTAATCATTCAAGACCCACTGCAGCAGTCAGTGAAGAGTCATGAGAGGGACAGCAGCTTCATATGCAAGTAGCATATGGTCTTTAGCTACAACAGTTACACGAATGTGGTCTGTGTTTTATAAATTCTAATTTCACAAACTGTTCCAAGCAGCTCACATTAATTTCCAGCATGTGTTACTCCTTAGAACACATTTCGAAAAATAAAATTAAGTTTTTACACTTGAAGTTTTAACTGAGGTGTATAACGAGATGTCAGCCGTGAAAGAAACTCATTTCACTCACATTGTGGGAAGCACCATTCTATCTCAAGGATGTTAATTTTGTTCAAAAGTTCACCCGTTCTGCATCCCTACACAATTCCTTTCATGACCTGATCCATGCTTTCTATTATCTTCCCACATTTTTAACTTCCCAATGAAAATAGTGAAGCTGAGGTTGGAAACATCTGCATACCGTTCATTTACACCTGACTTCCACTCTTCCCTGTCTCCATGTGCTTGTCAGTAACAGTCACACAGGTGTTTTTCTCAAAGATACTGTATTGTCTTGCACGATCACACCTTTCCATCCCTTTCTTATTCATTACCTCGTTTAATTTTCTCTCCAGCTATGGATTTAGCTGGCCAATAATATTATACTCATTTTCATAAATGTGGCAAAAGAAATGAAATAATTTTATAAAATAGCAGTTCTTAAGGATCAGTTGTCATACTCCTTAATTTATTCTGTTTGTGCAGGAAGTACTTTATTGACTGAGCTTTCTCTCTATTAAGGAATATACATTAATTTTTGAGTATCATAAATTAAATAATTTTCTTATCATCGGCATTAAAAGTAATTCCCACTGGTAAGTATTTCTAAATAATTTTCTATTGATAGATCTTTACGATGAGATCAGTGACATTTATGATAGAGAACAAATTTAAATGATTGAGGCCCTTAAATATTAAAGCTCCTGTCCATTAATCAAAAATGTTTCTCTTAGGGACCAGTCCTGAACTAGTATGAGAACTATTGCTACTTGGGGATTTCTATAGCTTGCAGTGGCTTCAGAGGAAGGTACAACTCAAGGGGGTAAGCAGATTTTCCTTCAAACCAAGTGTCTGGGAAGCTACCTATCTCAAAGCAGGGTCAGAAGTAGCTGAGCAATCAGGTTGGGAAAAAGAAC
Source organism: Mesocricetus auratus (assembly GCF_017639785.1). Classification (NCBI taxonomy): domain Eukaryota; kingdom Metazoa; phylum Chordata; class Mammalia; order Rodentia; family Cricetidae; genus Mesocricetus; species Mesocricetus auratus. The sequence continues at coordinate 4,201,988 of NW_024429203.1, forward strand.
TGGCTTTGGTTAAGGCTCACAGGTGTATTAAAAGATCCATAAATTCCAGAGAAAGACATACACCCAGGTTAAAAGTCCTAAATGACACAAAATAAAGCCTTAGAGGAAGACTGAAGACAGAAGCTCCCACCCTACATGCCAGGCCAACAGAGAGAAGGAACACACACCTTACTTGAACTTAGTCCTTCACAGAACACTGCAAGTACCACCGGTAAAGGGCCAAAAGTGATTAAGATTAAAGATGGAAAACTTCAGTCAATGAACTAACTCCAAGGGTTCAAGTGCCAGCCCAGACATGTATGCAACATGCAAAACAAAGACAGCATTGTTCCTCCACCAAGGAGTGATCCCATCATAATGACACCTAGCAAAAATTTACTGAGAAGAACTACCAAACAATTCCAAAGAACGGTTGTAGCTGTGCTGAAACAATTCAAAGACATGAATAAACAGCAAAAGAATAAAAACAAGAAGCTGAATGAAATGGGAGCAGTCTTCCAAGACATGAAAATAAAGATAGAAATGCTGAAGAACACCCAACCTGAAATGATATTGAGAATGAAAAATTTGATAAGACAAATAAAATCCTCTGTGGGAAGCTTCATCAATAGAATGGATCATGCAGAAATCAAGAAGTCAGGGATGGAAGCGAGATGGAGGAATCAGATCATGCATTCAGGGCCAAAGATAGATTTGAAAGGGAATGTGAACAAGCTACTGAGGAGCTCTAAGTCATCATGAAAGTATCTAACCTTCAGGTTATAGGTGTAATAAAAGGAGAAAACCATAGTGAAGGCATAGAGAATATTTTCAAGGATATTTTCCTGAAACCTAGTGATAAATATGTTCATCCAAGTACAAGAAACCTTCAGAATTCGAAACATACAGAACCAGAAATACAACTTTCTCTGGCATGTCATAGTCAAGATATTAAAAACAAAGAATGAAGAAAAGGTATTAAAAGCTTCTGGAGAACAAAGTCAACTCACTTATAAAGACAGGCCCTGCACAATAAGACCTTTGTTTGATAGAAACTTGTGTAGTGAGAAGGGCTTGGGAAGATAAAATAGATTGTCTAATTCTAATGTACATGTCTTCAATTTTAGAGTCACAGAAATGACTGAGTTTAATTTCTGCATATATATTAGTTGGAATTTTGTTTCCATTTTGCACTAGCTCTGTGTCTTTAGGTAAACTTCAAGCTTCTCTTGGGCTTCAACTTTATTATTAGCTATTCAGAAATAACAGACAGGAAGAAAACAAACAAAAAGAAATGTTCCTATGTACCTTGAGTTTTTAATTCATAGTTGTGAAGATTCTATTGAGTGCATAGCACATGTCACATAAATGTAATTTGCTTCTCTTATCCAGCCAGATAATGCAATGGTTCATTGCAAATGAGACAATTGCAAAATAAGAAGATTGAAAAAAATTACAAAGTCAAAAGTTAACAACCAATAATTAACAATTTTAAACACTAATAATGAACTAATATGTATCAATTATTGAGCATCCACAACAACTTGTTCTAAAGTATACTACATATAAATCTATATGTTATTATTTTTATTTCACACATTAAGAAAACAAATTACAGGAGCTAAAGAGTTAAGAACACTTGTGACTCTTACAGAGGACCTGAGTTGAATTCCGAGTGCCAGCATGGCAGCTCACAATCATCTAAAATCCCAGTCCTAGAAGGTCAAGGGCATCCTTCTGACCTCTGAGGACATCAGGAACCTATGTGGTATACATCCTTACATGCAATCTAAAAATACTGTTTCAAAAGAATGAAAGTACAAATGGGTTAAATAATTTCCCAATATCATATGGCAAGTCTTTCCTGGGCTCAGACAAGCTAATCTAGTTTTTTAGTTCTCTAGCTAATTATATTAGGGTTACAACACCTGGTATAACCAGCAGGCATTTGTTTAATATATGTTTTATTGTTTTAGTAATGAATTTTTTCTTACTTAAGCTACAGGTTGGCTTTGGTGATTTTGTTTTTGGCAACTGTACCTGAACATTGATATTTTTGTTGTAACAATATGAACATGACACTCCAATTCTGATAGAAATGTGCCGGGTGTAAAGGGAGGAGAAGAAAAGCTAGTATTTTGGATAAATTCATGCTACCTGGTAACTAAGAGATGCTTTCTTCTTGAGAAAGGTATGAAAATGGAAATTAAAACCACTGACATTCACAGAGGACTTTGAAAAACCTTTACACTGGAGATTCTCAGCTGTTTCTGCAATCAGCTCATTCAGACTCGGAAGATGTAACACTTTCCTCTATGATTTTACAATAATCAAGGCTATAGCATCCCATCTGAGACTCCGCAGGCACCTGACACTCCAGTCCCATCATGTTTTTGTAATTGCAGCAGCAGTTCAGTTCTTTATATGTGCTGATGATATGTTGCCAAGGAACACTTTGGCTACAGCCTTTGTATCAATCCTTATGATCTCTCCCTGAAGGAGTTGCATCTGCTTACATGGGCAGTGGTGCTGGATGTTGGAATTGGAAAATATAATGAGACTGGAACAATTTGTGGTTAAATGGTGGTAACCTATGTGAACATTTGGGGGACCGTATAGGAATATGTAATTACATGATTCAAGATTAAGGTTCGTGAAAACAGCAGGAAGGCAATCCAAAGAATAAGTATAGTCTATTAGAGTAACATGAGTATGAGTCTGAACAGTGTTGGTAACACTATACCTGTTGAAACTGAATAAATGTAGACAGTGTTTGAAGGGAGACGTGTTCAAATGTCCTTTTTCTTAATTTTTCACAGAACAGCTAACTACTGGACTACAGAGTTTCACTCCATGCTTATGCCTGAGAGCTTTATCTGCATGTTGTCAGACAACAGAGCAGGTAGGAACAGTTTGCTTGACAACCCATGTAGGAAGGCAGTCTGCCCACTTTCAGTGCTTGGGAAGGCAGTCAATTTTGTCATTTCACAAGCTACTTTTCAACCTCAGCTGCATGTTAGCGTCTTCTAGAGGGCCTTTAAAATTCTCCCATTCCCCTGCCACACTCCAGACTGCAGCAAAATTTAGAGGTAGAACCAAGCATCCACGGTTTATAAGGATTCCTACAGGATCTGAAATCTGGTTAAGCTTGGAAGCTATGTTTCTAACACTGTCTTCCAAATGTGGCTAATCCCCATGGAACTAGGAGAGCAGCATGGAACTTCAAGAATGTTCTCTCCTTTGGATCACTCGTGGAAGCTGACAAATGCATGAGAAATGTGCATAGGAGGAAAACTGTGAACAAAACAGTCCCCAAACTGAAGCTGTCTACATGCCTGCCCACACTCTGTATTCCCAGTCTAAATGTTGATGCTAATATAAATCTTCTCTTATCGGGAAGAAAGCTTTGGCCATACATCATGTCTGTCCAGATTCCAGGCCTTTTCTAAGATGAACAAAGAGAGAATCAGCATCACACATCAAATCAAGAATATATACAAATTGCAACTAAGTAGGGAGGCAAATGACTCTATTTTAACATATAAATATGTAAAGAAGATAAGCAATTGACTATTAATTACATGAAGACCAGTTCAGCCTCATTTTCCAGGAAAGAATGCAAATCCAAACCACATGAATGGCAACAACAATACTACTTTTCAAAAGGACAATGCAAGTGTGATCTAAGACATGAAGAAACTGGAATGTTTGTACAATGCTTATGAGAATATGGTTATTTTAGCCCTTTGAAATTAAGCACAGTTTAAGATATAATTTAACAGTTTCGGGTTTATGAAGAAATAGATGGCAGGCAGAAAGCAATGAGAGAAGACACATGTGAGCTACTTTTCCTACTTATCACAAGGAAAGATCAATAAATAATGCATTTCCAGTGTTAGCAAGTGAATACTCTGAGGTTCAATAAAATTATTTGAGGGCGTTAAATATGTGGAATTATTATGCATGTACATATTTGATACTAAACCTAGTCTAGTCCACCTAACTGGTGAGGACATGGATGAAGGCGAGGATGTAATTACATCACTAGGCCCAAGATAAATGATAAATGGGTGCTTACTGGGGAACAATTACACAGAAAAATACAATACAAAGAACCACCCGAGTATTTCCTTGCTCTTCCTACCAGATCCCCTGACCTCGAGCACCTCTCTTTCTGGTTCCATCCTCCTGAAGCTACACTCAAAGGGTTGTGAGCGCCATTTCAGGCCCACAGACCAGATGCCTACACATGGACAGTAAAACAGAGAACTTACTGCTGTTGGTTTACTAAACCATATAATATCCATATTATTGAGATGGGTCAAGTTTGAGAATGTATTTACCGCCTTCCTATGCTGTATAATTCCCAACAGCATTCTGAATACTTATCCTCATGCCCACAGGTAAGTGTAGCTTCACAGCTCACAAAATAGGCTTTTTTGCCACATACAGAACTCTAAAACCAGCCAAGTTGCAGAGAAAGCTGACCATGGGGGACCCAGCCCCAGTTTATAAATCTAGAACCCCTTCTCTACACCAAAGTCTCAGGGAACATCCTGGAAGAGGGAGTAAGAGCCAGAGGAATGGGATTTGCTGTGGGATAGTGTTTCCTCTATATGACTGGGAAACTCCACCCAGGAAATCTCAGCCATATGGTTGCATAGACAGAACCCAAAAATGACAAGACCAGCTGGCAAACCAGCGTGCATAGGGAAATCTCATAAGGCTTCACCCATAGAAGGACAGCTACAAGCTTAATGGCTGATAGGAGAGGGGGAATCCATCTCCTCCAGGGACCAGTCCTTGACAGGCTAGCTGATCCCAACATGTCAGCCCTAAATACTAAATGATCTCAGCAGGGTGTGTACAAACTTACATACATACACAAATACGTGTATATAAGAACTATACGTACAGAATATGAAGCTGTGGGTGTGAGAAGGAGTGGGGAAGACACTGAAGGAATTGGCTGGAGGGAAGAATGAGGAAGAACGGTGTAATGCAGTATTCATACATGAAATTATCAATCTATAAATAAAACTCATATTTGTTAAAAAAGAAAATGAATCAAAGAAAACCTTTAAAAAATATAACTAAACAAGGTCAAAATAACATAAAAGCTCAAGAACACACTGAAAATGATACCGGGACAGACACAAAGGTAAGATCAAGGAAGAATATAAAGATAAGACATAGAATACTTAATAATAATATAAGTGGTTGAACAGACTCTTCTTCATATAAAGAGACACTCCTGCTAGTTGTGGTGGTACATATTAGTAGGACAATTTAAAGAAGCTGAAGCAGGAGGATTCAAAAAAAGAAACCTGAATTAAACACTAATATAAAATATGTTCAATGCCAGTGACTGGGAATAAGCATGAGTATGGAGCTATGAGATTGTGTATTTTCAACTTAAATGTGATTGTCACTTTGTAAAGTATTTCAACATGAGTGTGAAAACCTGAGCTCAGAGCCTGAGAAACCACACAAGGCCAGACACCACAGCACATGTCAAAGATCCTGGAACTCCTATGGAGATTGGATGCAACGGCAGGAGAATTCCTGGACCCGAGTGGTCCAGCTATCCTGGTGTATGCAGTCAAGAAGAACAAGAGAGACTGAGTCTCAAGCAAGCTGGACAGCAAGTACTAACAGTTGATTCTGTCCTCTGAACTCCACATGTGAACCCCGGCTCTCACACACAAGCATGCACGCACATATGTCATGCACAGTAAAAACAAGTGAAAGACTAATAATGAAAAAGAGAAGAGGCATCCATGCCCAATGCCAGCATTTATATGCAACTCACTTCTTCAGAGGAGTCTGACTTTTTGAGGTGTAACTATATTCTCAGCCTCATTCAGATGCCAGCCACATGAGCAATTGCTTCCTGGTAGAATGTGAAGAAAAGCTGTCTGAGGAGATTCAAGAGATCCACTTAGAACCTCAGCGTTCTTCTTTCTTTTGGTGCCTGGGATGAAAAGTGTGATACTGATGGTTTGGCTTCCCACTGCCGTATGCTCACTTTGGAGTCAGAATGAGTCTCACAGGATGCTAGAGCAAACTGCTGCACCTTGGCTCTATGGAGAGTGAGGGGTAAAAGGAGGGAAAGTGACCCGCTTATGCCCCCAATTCCCAGTACTCTGTTGCTTGCAACCAAAAGCAATTCTTTACCAATATCAGATCATAATATTATAAATGTTAATCTCAAGGTGAAAATAATACATTAGCTATGACAGAGAATGGCTTGCAAGTTGACACGAGTCTACATAAATATGTGTATCTGTAATGGCAATCCAAATAAAAAAGATGAATATGCTCATAAAATCCCAGGGGAAACAGAATTTCGATGACAATAGGAGCAAAACCTATTTAGTCTTTGTACAAAGTGTTATAGGCAGGAATGAAGAATGGAAAACAGGGTGGGAACTCAGGGTGGGTCTGGGAGAAATGGGATGAATATAATCAAAATGCACTGTGTGCATGTATGAAATTCCTGTAGAACTGATACAAATATTATGTGTTAGAAAAGAATACAGGACAATCAATGGGATACACTAGCGGCATGACTGAGGAAGCCTTTCTGTGTCCATATATGTGTATAGAATTAGGCAGTAATTGCCTTTTAAACAGATGTCTTAGAGAGTTTACTTCAAAAATAAATTATACAAAAATAAATTAAGTGTGCTAGAGAGATAGCTCAGCAGTCAAGAGTGCTCGCTGCTTTCCACAGAACCAGGGTTCAGCTCCCAGCAGCCAGATCAGGTATCCCGGAGCCACCTGCAACTCCAGCTTTACTGAAACCAGAGTACTCTTCTGGGGTTAGGCACCTGCATAAATGTGTGTGCAACAGACACACACACACACGTGTGCACACACACATGCATGAATTTTAAGTATAAAAATATGTAGAATTAAAAATGATAAAATTTGAAATATTTTGAACATTGTATTCAAGTATAATTTAAATGTAAGTCAAAATATGAAAATAATTCAGTGGGACAAATACTGCCATCTTCACATTACAGACCATTCTCATATGCACTCTTCTGTTTATAATACTAAAATATGCCTACTTGAAAGAAATACCTGAAAATATCAAGGCACAAGTTATACTTGTAAATACTTGAAAGCACTCGCAAATAATTATTTGGTCTAAAATAAAATCAAATGTATTATATACACTAGAGGGAATAACAGAAGTCAGTATATCAGAAGCCCTAGCAAATAGTTAAGAACATGGTAAGAGAAAAATGCAATGCCTTAAACACTTTAACTAACATCAGAATAGGAAAAGACTTGTGTGTCCCAGGGCTCAGACTGCAAAGAAGGCAGATGTACAGGCACAGAGGAGGGAATGCTCCAGGGAAAGCAGCGACAACAATTCTATCGAGAAAATAGTCATGTAAATGCCACTGTTTGATTTCAGAAAAACCTGAAACAATTTAAACCAGTTATTACAAGGATGATTGAAGGCATCAGAACACATCACTTAGTAACGTAACGGCCAAGATAAAAATAACCATCAAATTTTACATACTAACCTACACTTGCTGAAATTAAAAAGCAGAACACAAAATGGAACATATGGAAGCTTTTATCTGAGCACCAGAGAACTTATTAGCAATTAATACAACTTGCACCTTGACATTTTCAGGTATTTCTTTCAAGTAGGCATATTTTAGTATTATAAACAGAAGAATGCATATGAGAATGGTCTGTAATATGAAGACGGAAGTGCATCAGATAAAGAGAGGTACTTGCTACCAAGTCTAGTTCAGTTCTGAAGAACCACATGATCGAACAAAGGAGCTCACTTCTGCAGGCATTCCTCAGACTTCCTCCTTAGCGTACATGAACACGTACATGCGGACATGCATACACACATACACACAGACACACAGACACAGCTGACAATGAAATGTTGACGAAGCCATGACCCTGCACCTATTATTCAAGTAGGATGGATTATGATTGCATTGCTTAGGAAGGTATTCTTCCTTTTTTTAAATTTAAGTTAGAAACAAGCTCGCTTCACATGTCAATCCCAGCTCCCTCTCCCTCCCCTCCTCCCCTACTCCCACCACCAGGCCTCACAGGCCTCCACCCAGTTTCTACTCGGATCCCCAACGAGGGTGAAGCCCTCCATGGAGGATCTCCAGAGTCTGTCATTTCATCCAGGGCAGGGCCTAGGCCCTCCAACATGTGTCCAGACTGAGAAAGCATCCCTCATTGTAGGATGGGCAGCCAAAGTTCATTTGTATGCCAGGGATAAATACTACCCAAGGCCCCATAGATCATCTAGTCCTCTTCACTGACACCCACATTCAGGGGGTCTGGATCAGACCCATGCTTTCTACATAGCCATCAATCTGGGGTCCAAGAGCTCCCCCTTGTTCAGGCTAAGTCCAGTATTCAAGGATTATATACATATTAAGAAATGGAATGAAGGGAGTGATGACCTTAAACCAAGATCCAGCTCAGCTAAAAGTTTCCAACTTGTGAAAAGGAATTCAAGAAAAGCTTAGAGCCAGGTGTGGTGATGCACACCTTTAATCCTAGAACTGGCAAGGCAGAGGCTGGTGAATCTCTGAGTTTGAGTCCAGCCTATTCTACAGAGCAATTTCCAGAATAGCCAAACTTGAGCAGTGAAGGAAATCATTCAATAACAGAAATCTGGTGAAGACAGAAAGTTAGTGAACCAATCCAAGGGAAAGAAGTATGTTACATTCAACAAAGATGAAAACAGTTGGAAATCTGGAGTGTTTTCATATCAGACACAGAGATGCAGAGTTTAGAGTATCCCTAGCTGGTTTTCAGTCTTGTTTTGGTCCTGTATTTCCACACTACGTTCCTTCCCTGTCTTTTAGAAGAGTGATATATCCTGTGCCATTATATGTTGGAAATATTTTATCTGCATTTTTATTTTTATTTCACAGGGGATTAGAGCTAAGTGGTTGTATGAATCTCAGAAGAGATTTTGAACTTTTAACTTTTAAATAAGTATGAGACTGCTATAGACTATGGGGACTTTTGAAGTTGAACTGGATGCATTTTTGCATTATGATGTATTTGTAAGCCTTTGGGAGCTAGGGATTGGAATGTGGTGTGAAAGAAAGTGCATCCCAAAGGGAATGGCACTATAAGGTGTGTAATGTTGTTGGAGTAAATGTGGCCTTCTTGGAGGAAGTGTGTCATTGTGGGAGTTAGGCATTGAGTCACCTATGCTCAAGCCACACCTATTGTCTAAGTTCACTTTCTGTTGCCTGTACAAGATGTAGATGTCTCAACTACCTCTCCTGCACCATGTCTGCCTGCACATGCCCATGTCCCACCATGATGATAATGGACTGAACTCCTGAACCATAAACCACTATAATTGAATGTTTTTCTTTGTAAGAGTTGTCATGGTCATGGTATCTCTTCACAGCAATACAACCCTTAACTAAGACATGGCCTCCATGTTGTCTGCAGGCCAGGATACCACATATATCTCAGAAGCTACCAGAGACTCGAGAGTGACCAAAGCAATGAGGAACAAGAGGATGGGCCACATGAGCTGCTTTTGTATAAACTAAAGATTGTCTGATACCACAGGAGGAGGAGGATCCTGAAAAGAAGAAGCCTGGACATTTGTTGGGGCAACAGATAGCAACAAAGAAAGAGGAAAACCATGTCTAACTCCTCTTTCATAAAGCCAAACCCTTTTATGTGCTCAGAAACTCACAAGGTGAATGTATCTCTTTTTATAAGGCAGTTTCTTAGCAGTTTATGAGAATTTGATATCACAAATCCCCAGTTAAGCCTTCAGGGATCTGACATGCTGCATTCATGGGCATAAATGAGATGTCTACTTCTCCATAGGCAGAAAGGCAAAGTGAATTATGTAGCTATGCATGGGCAGAGAAAAGGTTGGGTCTCTAGCTGTGTATGCCCTTCCTGGACTGCACATTCCTCCTTTAGGCTCTTCTTTCTCTAATAAGAAAAGACTTAGTCCTGGAAATGTGATTTCAATTTAGATTCAGTGAATCTTCAAATGGGTTGTTGACTATGATGCACAATTGCTGACAAAGAACAAGAAAGCCTAGTGTCCCAGGAACAAAACATGGCAATTTTCCTCACGTTCCCCAGCCCTCATAGATTATAGACATCTGATGGATGAAACTGGGTAATGGAAAACCAGGGCACACAAATAAGGTCAGATATTTGTCATGAGTCTTAGAGGCCCCAAAGCAGCCCTTAGGGCTGAAGCCTGAAGAAGACCAGATAATTAGGAGAGCAGTCCGAAGGTGAAGACTGGAGGGCAAGCATGCAGCAAACTCATGCTGGGACCAGGGCCTAGAGTCATTGCCCTCCCAGGACAGGGATCCTTCTCAATATGTGCCCACTGAAAACATCCAAGGAACACTGAAAATCTACCATTCACTTTCAGCCTGTAGCAATTTCTAGAGAGCCCTCAGTGGTTCTTCATCACATACCTGTTCAAGCATGGTAGGTGTCTTGGTCAGGGTTCTATTGCTGTGAAGAAATACCATGACCATGGCAAGTCTTATAAAAGAAAGCATTTAGTCAGGGCTTGCTCACAACTTCAGAGATTTAGTTCATTGTCATGGTGGGGAGCATGAAGTCATGCAGGCAGACATGTCACTAGGGAAGTAGCTGAGAGTTCTACATATGGATTGGCAGGCAGAAGGAAAAGAAAGATTCTGAGGTTGGAATGGACATTTTAAAGCCCCCAAGCCCACCCCCTGTGACACATTTCCTCCAACTGCCATACCTCCTAATCCTTTCAAATAGTGCCACTCCCTGGTAATCAAGTACTCAAATTTGTGAGCCTATGGGGGCAATTCTCATTCAATCTATGATACTAGGCAACTCTAGAGTGTGGTGAGGATTGAGAATCCTTACTCTACTAAGCTAGAAACACTGAACATAGGGCTTTTTGTCTATAGGTTTCTGTATCAATGGATAACACAGACATAATGATTATAAAATTGCAAACCATTTTATTAACCTTCTGCTGGAGGGGGTTTCGTGTGTCTATGTCAGGGATACTGGGCTTCCCCTTTAAGTAGATGTTTCCACCATTGTGAAATCTCTGTGAGAGACACTTTTGGATCCACCTTGATCTGGTCCCCTTTACCAACAATATTGTCTATTCTATTATTAAGAATCTTAACTGCTGAATTATTACACACTGAGATATGTTTTTAGAAGTTAATAACTAATAAAGACCTAATGTTTTATAATGATTTGTTTTTATCATAGCTATAATATTAGAGATGATGGAAGGTTATTCTTACGCAACAATAAACTCATGCACCTGCACTTGCCAGGTTCACTCACTCAATGACTACCAATTTCACACTGACCGGATGTGAGCCACGTACTGTGCTAGATGCAAGAACAACAATCAAAACAACTATGGAGGGCCCTTCTCTCACAAGAGCAAACATTTTAAAGATATTATTTTGAGTATTGTAATGGGCAAAGTAAGGCTATCAAGGAGACAAAGCAACTAGACTTGGTTGAGATTAAATAAGTCCGTCTTTGTCATGAGATGATGGACTATATAACAAGAAGGTGTAGGACAATTTTTGTATACACTGTAAAGATGTGTCTCTGCCTAAGGTGTCTTCTGATTGGTTTAATGAAGAGCTGAATGGCCAATAGCTAGGCGGGAGAGGTTAGGTGGGTTTTCAAGGGAGAGAGAGGAACTCAGGGTTATAATTTAAGTACATAGGATTTTAGCAAGTGAGACATGAAGGGAGACAGACATACATTTTGGAGGTAACACACCATGTGGCTAAATGTAGAATGTGTTAATTTAAGTTATAAGAGCTTGTTGGGAGCAAGTGTAAGCTAAGGCCAAACTTTTATAATTAATATCTCTGTGTCATTATTTGAGAGCTGGCAGTCCCCAAAAGAAAGTTCAAAAACAAGAAGTAATTCCCCAAACTAGGAATCTATCCTCAAAGCTGTAGAGAGGCATTACTGATGGAAATTAATAGTTACACTAATTATGAGCTATTAACATAATCCTGACTTCCCTATATATTTGGATATATTCATCAGATGTATGATGGAATGTTCCAGGCTTCATGATTGAGAAAAGATCAAGACTTAAAGAGTGGCTGGAGCAATAGTTCACTTAGTAAAGTGCTTGCTTGTGATAATGAGGATCTGAGGATCTATGTTTTTAAAGGGCCAGGTATGGAGGCAGGATTTTTATCCTGCCACAAAGGAGGTGGACAGGTGGTTCTCCAGAGCTCACTGGTCACCAAGTGAACTCCAGGATAATGAGAAGTCTCATCTCAAAACCAAGGATGGTGACTGGGATATGACACTTGAGGTTGTCTTCTGGCATGTACATCCACAGTCACCCACACTTACATAACACTTACACACACAACACTACAAACATGTTTTGGAAATGTGTCTATCTTGGTATATTTTCTGTTGCTAAATTTAAGAGTGGGCAGTTATTTTTTAGTGAAATTTATTTTGACTTATGAATCTGGAAGCTGAAAAGCCCAATGCCAGGTGATCACCTCTAATGAAGGCCTTGACCTGGTTAGGGTGAACTCATTTCATGACTACAAGATGTTGCAACAGTGGACCCAGTCCTGGGAGAGTGAATACTCACTCCTAAAAGATGGTATTAATTCATTTATGAGGATAGAATTCTTATGACCTCAATGCCTCCCAGTAGGCTCTACCTCCTGAACTGTATACTGGGACCAGCACACACATTCCAAGGACATACTTCAACCACAACATTTACACCCTTGACTCTCAAATTATTGTCCTTATCACAAATAAATGGTATTTATTGTAGCCCAACAGTCTCAAAAATATTAACTTGTTCTAGAACTTCAAAGTCCAACTAGGAGCCTATGAAATTCAGACAAGTATTCTTCTAAAATTATAATAGTGAGACAGACACTAGAGAAATGCCTATTCACAGAAGGGGGAAGTAGGCTATTCTCTTAGATTGAATTCCTGACTGGTGCCCACCACTTTCTTATGCTGTCTTTACTAGTTGCAGATATCTTTACGGTTTTTAGGTCCCAGAAATAACTCACAGTTCCATGGGTGTTGCCCATAAGGATTCAGAACATATCATATACTTACCCCAAATACGGCAGTGTGAATAGCATTAAAAAATACAGACTGATATGTTGCCATTTTCAATCCAAGTTAAAAAATACATGTAATAACACATACAAATCTTCATTACACAATTCAAATGATTTTGACAAATACTTATAGCTGTATAGCCCAGACTCCAATCACCATCCCCATTTCTAGTCCATCATCATGCCCACAGGCAGATGAATTTGCTTATTTCAGGGCTTAATTAATAATAAAAATCTCATAATAACTATTCTTCTTTAATGTTTTCACTCAGCATGCTGACTCTGAATCAAACAGAAATGTATTCCATGTATTGTCTTGACTTTCCTTTTTGTTTAGGAGAGGTGTTCTATTGTGACTACATCCACATTATTTTCTCATTGTCCCTCTTCCACGGGTGAACATCTGGAATCTTTCCAGTTTGGGGCAACCATAGATAAACCTGATAAACATTCTTTTGAAGATTTTGCTGTGGACCTTCAAGAGAACTCATAGGTTCCCGGTAAAGTTTATGCCCTGTTTATACAAACAACTGAAACTTCCTCACCATGGGCATGGCTGCTTTCCTTTTGCCAGCATTATGTGGGGATTCATTGGTTACACGTTCTTTCCAGCCCAAGGCTCTGTGTCGTGAACTTGTCAGCAAGTGGTTCTTCGCACTGCAGATTATTTTTCTGTTCGGAACACATTCTTGACAGCAATGGTTCCTCACACTTTAGATTGCTTTCTCTTGATTTCCACGTCCTTTGGAAAATTCATATATAATTACTTGTCAATCAACTGCATGAAATCTTTTTTAGCCATTTTAATTTTTTGTTCTTTTTAACATTGTTACTTGTATATCTTTGATGTATTAAATAAGTGTTTTCTTCTGTCCTTGCCTATACACCATAACACCATTTCTTTTATAAAAAGGCACAATCAAATGTCTTTTAGTGAGCACAGCATTTTCATTTCAGTAAAATCTAGCTTATGCCGGGCGGTGGTGGCGCACGCCTTTAATCCCAGCACTCGGGAGGCAGAGGCAGGCAGATCTCTGTGAGTTCGAGGCCGGGCTGGACCAACAGCCTTCGAAACAATACAGAGAAACCCTGTCTCGTAAAAACCAAAAAAAATCTAGCTTATTAATTTTCCATTTATAATGATTGACTCCTGATCAGTACTGGGAAAACTATGCCTCATCAATGACATGAAATGGTTTTTGATTTCATCAAAACACGTGGCCTTGAGCCGAAGACCCACATTTAAGAGTTTGTTGGTCAAGTGTGAGATAGATCAGAGATTCACATTCCTTTCTATATGCACACCAGTTGTTTAGTACAGTTGTGAAGACCTCCACCCCCCCTGCCAGATCGTTTGGGCACCTGTCAACACCCAGATGCTTACATAGATGAGGCTTTATTTCTACAACCCGATGTTTTGTTCTAATGGCCTATCTGCCTATCCTATGTCATCACAGCGTTATCTTGACTTTCATAGCTCTCTGAGAAACCTTGAAGTACCTTAAGCTCTCCACTTTCTATCCATGTTCTTCATTTTATAAGTCTTGTGGAGACTTTAGATGTGTTGTGTTGTTTTTGTACATAAATTTTGTATCATTTTATCAACTTCTCCTGGAAAACTTGCTTATGACTTCAATTTCATCAATACCTCAAATACACTGGGCTAGAATTTAACCCTAATAATACCAAATCACCCTACCTCAAAGTGATAAACTTTTATCTTTTCACACCTCATGCATTCTTTTCAACGGGGTTTCATAGATATTTTACCTCTTTTGTTAGATATACCTAAGGCTTTACATTCCAAATTTAGGCACGTCTTATGAATGCAAAAATCAAATTCTTTCCCAAATATTTTCCCCAAGTCCTTTCAATTATTTTTCTCTCCCACTGGGACTCATTATCCAGATATTCACATTTTTTCCTACTGGGAGAATTCCTTAATCGTTTTGCTCTCGTTCTTCTCATAACTCTATAACTGTTTATGTCTTCTGAGAGTTTTTATCTCCCTTTTAGCTCATTACTGTTTCTTCCTATTCAAAATGTTTTAGTTCTTTTCTTTCAGACTATTTATTTTTATAAGTAAACTCACTATTCCCAGCATGTGTAATTACACTTCTGCCTCCAGTCTTCACCTATTCAAAAGCTTCAATTATGAGCATTGAGGAACAGTGTGGAGGGTAGGAGTTAGCTGCCCCGGTGATATCTGATGCCTGGAACACACCACGTGGTATCACTTCTCCTCAATATGGGCGCTCCTGACCTGAGACTTGTTTCAGCTTTTTTCACTATGTGATCTTACTTTCTCATAGCCGTGAACTGAGAACCGACACCTCTTCCCTTAGCCCAGAGTCTCTGCAGCCTCATGGACAGCCTGCCGCACTGTGTGCACAGTAATACAGCCTCTGCAGCCTCACAGTATGGCCTGCTGCACTGCACAGTAACACAGTCTCTGCAGCCTCACAGGACGGCCTGCTGCACTGAACAGTGACACAGTCTGCAGGCTCACGGGACGGCCTGCTGCACTGAACAGTAACACAGTCTGCAGGCTCACTGGACGGCCTGCTGTACTGCATAGTATTACAGTCTCTGCAGTATCACGGGACAGCCTGCTGCACTGCAGAAGAACACACAACCCCACAACACATAATCTTCTGTTGCTACACAGGAGATCTCTGAGCTATTGCCTGGACATCTGGCCCAAGGGCAGTCACAGAGGGGTCCTCGTTGGAAGCAGAGGATGGAGGGTGCTCTGCCAAATACCGTCATCACCCAAGCCTAAGAGGACTCAGTCCTTTTGCATAAGAGCTCTGCTCACCAACCTCAAAGGAAAGTGTGTTCCAATGGCTTATTTTCTTTGAAGAAAAACCATATTGCTTTATACAGCTTAGGCTCTAGATTAAAGAATAAGTACATCAAATCCACAGAAACAATGAATTTCATGGTTTTTCTGCATGAATTGTATATTGGATGCCTTTGAAGCCCAGCTTCCTTCCATCTCTCTTTAACCAGTGACACCATTAATTTCTTCTTAGGCGACAGAAGCAACATTATCTGCATTTTTCCTCGTGAGTTCATAGCATGACCATACTAAGTTCCAGGTTCAGGATCAAAATGTCCCAGGGTCTATGTGAAATTGAGAAAATTACTAAAATTCTCCCAGCCTCAGTTAAAAGCCTAGACATGGAGGGGAATTGGTTTGTCCTCTTCTCATAGCATATCTGGAGTGAATCTAGAACTACTCTCCTTGATGCATTAAGGTCCACATCTGTGTGAGAAAGAATCAGGCATTAAGAATGTCTGCTGAAGATCTGCCACAGGTGTGGCTGTGGTGGCCTGTGTCAACAAACACAGACAGGTTAGCTTGCTTCAGGTGAAAACAGAAAGGGCGTAGTGTGAACATTCTTCATATCTCAACAGGAGCAAGCAGACAGGGTGCTCTGGATGACAGCTAGGCACACAGAGATACTCAAACGAATCAGATGAGGAAAAGCCAATAGGGTGTGTGTGTGTGTGTGTGTGTGTGTGTGTGTGTGTGTGTGTGTGACATGTATAAGAACCTTTAAGACCACCACCTCTGCCAGGCCACACAATCTCGTTTCTGAGCCAATGTTGAAGAAGAGATGCATGAGTTCTATGCTCAGGAGAGTTCTGTCAACAGCACAAGGGAACCTACACATGGAGCCCCAAGTGAGACCCTGACAGTGGACAGACTCCTTGATTTCAGACAAATACAGCTGAGCAAGAAGAAATATTAGATGCCCAGTTGTCTGTTTGTGTGTTGGGTCCACCCATTCCCATTGTACACTCAACCTGCTACCCTCAGGCCTGACTCCAGGTTGCTGCTCTATTTTTCTGCTGTTTTGTGACCTTAGGATCATCCACCTGTGCAATATGGCATATACAGAATTGAGTATGAATACAGTATGGACAGGGTTGAGCCAGAAATCTCTCTCTGAATATCTCCTACTCCTGATTCTTCCCTTTGTCTTCTCTGGGTAGTCCTTTCCTATCAAACAGAGTCCCAGGCAGCCTCTGCCTCCCTCCAGGATTTGACCTTCATTTCTGGTTTACAAGCCTGGCTAACATGCATGCAGAAATAATACATGTATGAATTTCTACTCATTTTCACAGGTAGAATATCCTCATGCAACTATTGCTCTAATCAAAGCAGAGGATTTTGCAAACCCCCCAAGTAATTCATTTTCATTGTGATATGTTTTGGATCATGTGCTCGTACCACAGTTTGTTTGGCATTTAGCTGTTCTTCTGTAATTAAGTTCTTTATAGGTTGGGCAATTATCAACAGAACTGGTGGATTTGTTGTTAGATTCTCTGGCTGACATATGTGCTCATTTGTGCTGGGCATTTTCCTAGCATGGAAACTGCTGAGTCATAGAGTGTACATATGTTCTAATTAGATAATGCTGCCAAGCCATTTTTTAAAGTGCCGTTTCCTATTGCTATTCCTAGTAGACTGTGATAGCTCTTTAATGAGCATGTAATAAATTCACATGACAATGAGTTTTATCATGACAGGTTGATGCACACATGTAATGTACTTTTATCATTCATTCCAATTCTGCTTTCTTATCCCTTTCTGCGGTTTCCCCTTCCATATCCTCACATCACTTACCTGCATGTGCTCCCTACACCTAAATTCGACATAAGAGAGAATGCTTGCCTTTCTGGGTTTGGCTTATCTCATGAATCACGAGGGTCTCTGGTTCCATCCTTTGTTCTGTACATGACATCACTTCATTCCTCTTTGTGGCTGAATGAAGCGGCGTTGTGTGGGTGTAGCATACTTTATCCATTCAACTGGCAATGAGCACTCAGACTGAGTTCATGACTTGGCTAATGTAAGCAGTGTGGTGATGAACAGGCAAGTGTAGGCACCTCTATGGTACAACACTTGCGCTTCTTCTGCGTCTATACCCAGAGTAGCAAAGCTGGCTCATATAGGAGTTTTGCTTGGTTTGTTTTTGAGGAACTTCCATTCTGATTTCCATAGTGTGTGAACTAATTTTCATTACCATCAGTAAGGAGCAAATAAGGAATATGATTGCCCTGATTCTCCAGAGCCTGACCAACACACAGAATTTCCACAATTATCACTTAAGCCATTTTAGCTTCTGACTTATGATTTCTGACCTATGTTCTGAATTTTGTCTGTGACTCTCTAATTTTCTGGGGGATCTTGGGAGGAGTTCAGGTGAGGATCTGAAAGTCCCATGTTTTAATCAGCATTCTCCAAAGCAGCAAAATCAATAAGCTCAAGAACTGTGGTGTAAATTACATTGGCTTTATGACCATAGTTCAGTTCAGTTGCAAAGGAGAGACCAGGGCAACATGCAGTCTCTACAAGTCAAGTGCTCCCTCTTTCACAGGAAAATCAGCCCATGTGATATTCTGGCCTTCAACTGAGTAACTGAAGGTTGTCCACAGGAAGACACCTGTTATATTGAGTCTCTTAATTCAAATGTTAATCTAATCCTTAACCACTCTTACACACATCCTGAGAAAAAGTCTAACAAACTCTCTAGATATCCAGTAACCCAGGGAGACTGACAAATATTATAGCATGTTTGTCACCTAGTCTGAAACCACAGTGTTCCAATGTCCTTGTATAATTATAGCTTTGCTTTACAAAAATCATTCACAATTTTGCTTAATACTGTACTTGTAAATTTAAACTACAATGTCAGTCATTCTCACTGCTATATAGGATTTCATTGGATAACTACATAGAAATTTATTCACTCAGCTGAGAGGCCCCTGGGTAGTTTCTACCTTCAAATGACTTACTCTTTTGTGAATGTTTAGAGTATTGCCAATATGTTTAACAGTGTTACAGAAGGTTCCATTGAAATGTCCCTTTGCACATGGGAACAGGTGTTTTTCTTGAAAAGCCTAAAGTCAAGCAATGGTCTACTTCAACATGCAGGAAAGTCTCTCACCACCTACCCACTGTCCATGAAAACTTCCATTTTCTCTCCTACTATTCCCATTACTCTATGACCTAACCAGTTTCTTCCTCTCTCAGATGTTTCTCATGAAGATTTTTTTAAAGAAATGCTTTTTGACAATACACACATAATTAATTGGAAATGCAGAAGTCAAACTAGTGCTATAGCCTTCTCCCTGTTGAATACTGTTTGTGCTGCTGAAAAATGCTTTGCTTACCATCAGAGGAGAAGAGTAAACACCTACCCAACTTCAGACCCTTCAATCTACAATTGTTACCTGCCTGCAAGATTCGCTGGTACAGTTGTGCCACAAAAGTTGTTGTGGGAGTAGCTAACCACTATCTGACTGGCTTTAAAGCCTACCCTATGAGATGTAACCCATAGCAGATATGATACACTTGGGTGAGCAAGAACCCAAGACTAGATAGGTCAAGGACCTAGAGGGAAAACAAATACTACTGTTCTGCTAAAGGAATGTAGCAACAAAATGACTCCTAATGGCATTCTGCTATACTCATAGATCAGTGTCTAACTCAGACATCATCACAGAGGTTTCCTCCTGGGAACAAATCAGAAATTCACAGCTGGATACTGTATAGAGAATGAGAGACCTTATAACACTCAATCCTAAATGGGAGTAAGGGGGTGTAGTCAGTGAGGATGACACCAAAGAAAAAAGGTGTTTTGAATATTCTAGAACTGGTGCACATATGAACTTGGAGAGATCCTGGCAGCATTCACAGCATCTGCAGAGGTCTAAGCTGGATGGGGTCCTAGTGCTGAGAGGAAAAGCAGACACAAGCCTGTATCCCTAACCCAGAAGCTATCTCCAGCTGACAATGGATACCAAAGGGAAATTAATTTTCTCTAATAGAATCTCACTAGGTATACAAACCACACTTAATAGTAAGCCCTAAACCCTGTAGTAAATGGCAACACAGAATGAAGTAGACAATCATTTTGGAGGTTGTTTTCTGTCTCCTAATTTATAATGCTTTGTCACAACATTTTTGAACCTTATAAGGTTTTTGTTCAGATATTATGGCTTTTAATTTTGTATTTTCGCAGGATTTCTGTATGCACAAATGTATGTGTGGTTTTTTTTTACTTTTTCTTTGACTCCTTTTTATCTGTTTTGTTTGTTTGTTCTGTCCTATTCTGGTTTATTGTTCTTTCTTCTTAGATGCCTATTTGTTTTCTAATGAGAGAGGGAA
Source organism: Mesocricetus auratus (assembly GCF_017639785.1). Classification (NCBI taxonomy): domain Eukaryota; kingdom Metazoa; phylum Chordata; class Mammalia; order Rodentia; family Cricetidae; genus Mesocricetus; species Mesocricetus auratus. The sequence goes on from NW_024429203.1 coordinate 4,222,292, forward strand.
AGAGAAAGAATGGGTATGGATTTGTAGGCAGGACATTAGGGAGAAGCTGGGAAGAGCTGGGGGATGGGAAACCACAATCAGAATATATTGTATGGTCAAAAAATCTATTTTAAATAAAAACTATTGAAATGAAAATTTCCTATAGGAAAATGCACGGGGTTTTTGTTGTTCTTTTTTGTTTTGTTTTGCTTTTGAGTCAGAATTTCTCTGTGTAGCTTTTAGACCAGGCTGGCCTTGAACTCCCAGAGATCTGCCTGCCTCTGCTTCCCAGGTGCCGAGATTAAAAGCATGCACCACCGCCGCCAGGCAAAAATGCACATTTATAAAGTGCAGCATAATGAACATCCCCAAAGTTAGCACATTTAAATAATAACTATATAAGAGGAACCATACATTGGAGCATGTGACTCCAAATTCCTGAATTATTCTCTCTGAAGTAACCATGCCAACTAAATTGCAACAGAATGAAAACATACACACCTTTTTTATTTCCCTTTAATCTTGCCAACATTTTGGGATTATCATCTCTTGTTTTCATGGTGCTGTGGCTTAAAGACCTCCATAAACTGCTTTGCTTGGCTGCTAATGTGGTTGAGCATCTTCCAGTGTCCACTTGCAGGGGAGTTTCTTGCAAGTGGAAGTGTTTTCATCACTGAGTCATTGCTAAATTTTGACCTTTCTCTAAGACGCACACTCTGTCTTGTTAACACCTCTCACTTGTGGACCTGACATATTCCGTATCCAGCCCTTTGATCTCTGCGTGGTGCTAGATAAGTCCCACTAATGCTTTCCCAGGATATTTCAGGACTCACGTCTTTCATGACAGAGAACCTACAATGGCTACCAAGGGTAGTGGACCAATGGTCGGCCTGCATGGCTCACATACTGGCTGTGAGGGTAAGGAATCAGGTGATGGGCATGTAGCTTAAGTTTGTGCTTAGGCTGCCTGTTACCTTACTTATGTCAATCTCATGTCCTCAGAGGATTTGAGACTGACTGAGCATCAAACTGTGTTATAGCAAATCACTGCCAGGTAGAAATTCATGAGGCACAGCCCATTGCTCACCTTTCACCAACTGTGTGACACTGGGCAGATCATCTCTCCTCTTGGTGTTAGTCTCTTCTAGGGCAAAACAGAGGGGCTATTTCCCTGCCTACCCCACAGTCATTTTAGAAATCAAATGAAAGAACACATTATTGTGTTTTGTAAGTTTTTTGTTTGCCTAGTCCTCTCTATAGGACTACAGATTCAGCTACTATCTGGTTTCCACCCTTACCTGAGCGCTCTGGGCAGGAGCTGAGGTGACACACTGGGGGAGATGAGTTCACACAGGAAACCCCTAGTCATACTATGAGAGAGTGTGGCTTACTGACAAACAGACCCGTGCTTCCTAGTGAGTACTGCCTCGTGAAAACCACAGAAGAGGCATGGGTACTGCGTGCTGCCTGCATTTAGTGAGTAAAGTGTACATTGTCAAATGAACGACTGGGTGAGAATTCTAAGTCAGAGAGCAATCTCAGCTCAAACAAACCCATAACTGACTGATTTCAGATGTACAAACATGACCTGAATTAATGGACCAGCTAAACAACCCAATTACTGCTTAGTGGAAGCGGGGGCAAAGATGAGGGTATACTGCACAGTGAGGAAAGCCCCCCCAGGGGACATGAGCAGGGCCCTGGGTTGAGACTGCCAAGGGCAGGTTTGTAGGATGGTGAGGGCTGTGCTGGCTGCTGGATCATAGCTGCAGAGGAGAGAGCCCACGTGGATCTTCCTTGTCGTCAGGCAGCTCTCTTCAATGAGGTGGGCTCAGGAAGGGCTCCGTGCCTCCGCTCCGGTGAGCAATAGCCAGAAGCCTTGAGAGGCAGGAGAGGTGCTGAGCAGTCGATCAGCAGCTGCTGCCCCGGCTCTCAGGAGGCCAACTGGACTCTCTCACCCGGCTGCAAGGGCAAGGACAGTGAGACTCGACCCTGCCTGAGCCATGCCACTCAACCTCACAGAGGGCAACTCACATGCCAACCAGACTGTGCCAACACTAGATGCTTCCCCAGCAGCTTGCACTGAAGTTGTCACCTTCACTGAAGTGCTGGCGGCAGAGGAGTGGGGGTCCTTCTACTCCTCCTTTAAGGTAAGTGTCCTGGCTCTAAAGGACGAAACAGGTGGGACCGGAGAGGGCTGTGAGTGTCATAGCTGCTACTGGGAATGGTTTTCATTTTCTTTCCTTTTCCTTCGCCCTTCCTTCCTTCCTTCCTTCCTTCCTTCCTTCCTTCCTTCCTTCCTTCCTTCCTTCCTTCCTCCTTTCTTTCTCTCTTTCTAAACTACCAAACGGGAAATCCCCCCACATGATGAGTTTAAATAGTTAGAGCTTCCTAGTTTTCCAAGCTCGGCACTGTGGCTTCTTTAAAATGCATATGTTTTGCTGTTTTTGTGAAAACTTGTACCTCGTCAGTAACATTTCTCAGTGATAAATTTCACTCTCTGTTTCACTGGCTGAGAGCACTGTAGTTAACCCCAGAGCAGTGTGTAAAGCATCTATTTCTAGCAAAAATTGTAAATTTTCTAAAACTGAACATTTCCCCTCATTGTAAACATGTAAATTCATTTAACTGTTAGGTTTGGTATTTTTTGTTTGTTTGCTTTGTTGTTTAGCATCAGAGCACTGGGAACCCACATCCGTAGGGGCGGTGGCTGACACCAGGAGAGAGAGGGTGGAAGGCAGGGAGGACCACTCTGTCTTCTCAGTGAATATTAGTGAGAAACAAATTCTTTGATGAGTTGGTGGCAGTGATATTTGCAACAGGTTGTTGCCTATAATAAATCAAAAGAATCGGTGTTTGGCAAGCTTCAGCTCTGTAATATCAAAGGATAATAACTCTTTCATTAAGCTGCACTGTCCCCTGATTTATAAAACGATCTAGTGGACAGGAACAAATCACGTGTCTAGAAACCGTGAGCTTTCTGCTTCACACATGCAAACACTGGGTGGTGGGGCCACCTCACACTCCTCCTGCCTAGTGACTCACAGTGAGTAGCCTTAGTCACCACCCTAAGTCACTGGCTTCAGCCTGCACTCCTTGTTGTTGCTTCTATTGTTGTTAATTCTCTAGTGTCTTAGAGATAATTAGGGTTTTACAGTTGGACTTACGATGACCATGACACCCACCCTTTCTACTCTACAGATTCCCCACTCCCAACTTTTAGAGTAAAATTTTCAGCTAGGGGCTCTCTAGGGAGTTAGCTTCTTCCTGTAGAAAATTATTGCTGTCTGGCTTTAGGGAACCCAGTCCCTTAGACTCAACACACACACACACACACACATATGCGCACACACACACACCACACACGCATGCACATGCACACATGCACACGCACAGAGACAGAGACAGAGAGACACACAGACAGAGACAGAGAACAGATGCTCTGAAACTCCAGTTTCTCACCACTGACTAGAGTTTGAACGCTGCCTTTTCTGAAACCAGCCCACCAGCCCAATCTCCAAGTGGTTACTAGCAGCCTTTGTGTGCCCAGGAAGCTTGGGCTCTGCAGGGCCACTGCCAACTTGCCTTTGATGTTTATGGCACATGACAACAAGCATATTGAAGAGACTTGCCCTCCCCAAATGGGTAATAATGAACAATAAGGCCATTGTTCGGAGGCTCAGGTGATGAGCATTCTCCACTGAAGGCTCATTTATTATCTTGAATCTCACCTGAGGGGTGTTGTGAATATACAAACAAATCCCTGCACCCTTGCTCTCCACTACTGTTACACCGTCTGTCCCACGATGTCTTTGTCACTAGACACTGAAGAACTGCATCCTCTGTTCAGTTCCTGTAGTTAAGCTTGTGGGCAGTGCACAGAAAGAAACAGAAAGGAATTATGTCCATTGAAAACCAGGAGCATTCAGGGTTCTGCTTCATTGTGAAGAATGCATGCATTGACTAAAGCAGAAGTTTTCAGATAGACAAAATCAGTGGAGAAGCCTTGGCAACCCTGTCTTAATCTTAGTGGAACTTTGTTCTGTGGCTGCCTTTGAGCACAAGTCAAACCCTTGCCTGTCTTGCTTCCTTTTATACCACATAATTCTAAGGGAAAATGCCAAAAATGTGTCCTATTTACTGCTTCTTAAGTATGCCCCCTTAATTCATATTGCCTTGGTAAAAAGCAGTAAAAGAAACATAAAGTAGAATTGGTGACAGCAGTCAAAGTGGCTGAAATACCACCAATAGCAGTCTCCGTACATCCCCCTTGTGCCAAGGGTACTGCTGTGTGACCTCCGTAAAGCAGCTCTTGTCATTCCCAGACTCACAGCATAAGCACTTGGCTTCCATCTTCAACTCAGTTATCTAAATCCTGCCTGTTCTTTAATGGTCAGCAGGGGTTGCTTCCTCCAGAAAGAACCCCACCCCTGAGCTTCCTTGGGTTCTTGGATTGCACATCTTCTTACCGCTTCAGGCCGATGTCTCAGACTTCTGCTGGACGGTCTGTTGCGTCAGACTTCTGCTGGAGTGTCTGTTGGGTCAGACTGCTGCTGAATTATTTATCGGGTGAATGTGTTACAGACTCTGCAGCACTTTGCGAGGCACATCCGATAAATAGAGCATAAACAAAGCATAGCATTCTACTCTAGTCCTCAGCATTCATTGGAATCTGCAACACGATGTTTGGTTTATCCTTAGAAGAAATGTGGGGACCTGGCGAGATACAATTCATCCTACAATCCATCCTCATCCTACGTGGTCTCTACTAACTATACTCACCAAGGGAAAGAATGCATTCGCCCAATGCCTACTCCATTTCAAAGTCAATGGGACTAAAGTCAGTCATGGGTTCCCATGACTAGAGCCCCAAGATCCTGTCAACAGGATCTGATCTCCAACGCCAGCGTAAGCCCTGGGAAATTCCACCCACCCCATCGTAGCCACCATTATTTCAACACCCTTAACCCATATCCCTGGGACTACTCAGCATTCCTGTTCTCAGCTCTCATTCTCCTGCCTTGCTGCATTGTCTTAAACATGTCAGATTCCCCAAAACTCAGAAGGGCAGTCAAGCATGAGCTTGCCTCCCACCAACCTGTATCTCTGTTTTCCCCAGTAGCTTACGTGTGCACACACAGCTGTAGTCTGAAGGTTTTCAAACAAAGCCTTGGTGTGCTTCTTTTTCCAATTCCATCTACCTCAGATGTCACATCCAATTTGTCTCCCCATGGATGAGAAGTGCCCATAAAGAGAAACTATCTGAGCTTTGAGAACCTACCAGTTTTCAAATACCTAAGTCATTAGAATATACACAGTTCTGTCCAAAAACAAAACAAAGGCAAAACACCTCACACAAATGCCTTTTGACTTAAAGGTGTGTTTGCTGGCATTGTTTCTGGAACTTAGTGAGTGATGAGAAATCTAATTTAAAGGAAGTGGGAGGGAGCTACGTCTGAATCAGGAAATTAACTAACTCATAAAATAATGCAAATGAAACTCAGTCTTATTACTCATAGGTGAGGGGGAAAATGTGAACTAAGAATACTAAATATTACCTAATCATGATCTTTCATCAAACCTCCTTCAGTACACAGTTGCAAATGATGTGCAATTAGTCTAACTATTGTTTTCATGTAAATGGTGGCTCCGGGGAGTGCGTGAGGGTGATGGGACAAAGTCACTCACTGTATGTGCTCACCCTTCCTGCTGTGCTGTCCTACTGACAGTTTTCTAAGCATTATCTTTCCTCCTTGTCTAGCAAAAGCAAACTTTAATTCAAAGTGTCCTAATTATCTACACCATGTGGTAACAATGACTTCACTTAAGTTTCTGCATACTGAGAGCTCTGTATAGTGGGACAGCTCATTTCTAAGACCCCATTCTGCCTGTCCTGCGTTAACATCTCCGCCTCCCATAGCTCTTACTTCAATACAGCCTGTTAACTTGTCTGCGTCTTTGATAGCTCCTTTTCACCTATTGTATAGCCTGTAAGCCTTGGTGGCCTCATTGCCTGCCCAGGAGCCTATCATGCATTTTTAAATTCTCTTTTAATAGGTTTCTACCAGTTTGTTCACTTGGGTTCTCTAGTTGCATATTACAGCTATCCCTAAGGGGAAGGCTTGCTTAGTACTACTCAGGCAAAGTCTATTAAGGTTCTGTCCCTTGCTACTTGCGTCTGCTATTTAGACCTATGATACCACTGGTGGCATCCCCCACTTTGGGCGGGCTTTGGCATGCATGCAGTCAGTCTACCTTTCTCTCCTGTAAGACACTGGTATTGCTAATAACTTCATAAGGATGGCATGCAATTGACCAGCCATCTATTAGTGCATGAAGAGATTCTCTTCTGTTAAGTTTCTCTGCATCATTAACAAATTGGATATCAAGCAGCATTACCTTGGCTAATTCATAGTAAACTTAGTCTCCAGGTAAACTTGGAGAGATTTTCTTTCTAGGGAGGATCTTCTCAGGCTCTGGCTTACGGAAATCCACTAAGTCCAGGTCTGACCTCTTATGTGTATGGTAAGCACGACGGTGGGGGCATCCGTCCAGCTGGCAACTGGACAAAAGGGCATTAACTGAAAGTAAGTTTTGTGGAGCCTTCAGACCACATGTCCTTCTGGTCTCCTGTCTGGCTTCTGCTGTGGAGAGGGAGCAATGTTCCTTTGCTCCTTCAGGTTCTGGTGTTGGGGAAGTCCTGTGTCAATAAAGCACTGTTGGGCCAATAGGAATCTAGATAGATGGGACTAGGAGTCCAGGAGAACTCTGGGAAGGAGAAACACAAGAGAGTCGAGATGTAACGCCATGGGGTAGGAAGCCCGGAAACTTCTCCGGTAAGAGACATACTTAGATTAACAATTATGGGGTAATTACTTAAATCAGAGCTAGCCAGTAAGAAACAAGCAAGGCCAACATTTCATAATTAATATAGCCTCCTGTGTGTTTATTTGGGACTGCTGCGGCTCTAAAACCAGGCTGGCGGGAAGGCTTCTCTCAAGGAAAAGGTTTCCCTTTACATTCTGGGGTCTTAAACTTCTCTTTTTCCTTTTCTCTTTGCTGGCTACATCTCTGTAACCTTATAAGAAATGGAAGTTTGGCGTCTTCTCTAGCCAGCTCTGGGGTGCAGGGAGCAGTGTTCCTGTCTGTTCTTGTTCCTCCCAATATTTGCATCTTAAATGTGTATCTCCATGGCCTCTTGGGAATCCAGAGTCTGGCTTCTCCCAGTTATTTCATCCTGTGGTATTTTCACCTGTTGGGAACTTCCTTACCCAGCTCTCTCTCTCTCAGGAGGAGAAGCAATGCAGTTACTCTCTTCCCACATGTCTCCTCACAGCTCATACTACATGCCATCTAACAATCCTGTCTCTTCAGCCTCCTTTCTGTGATGGGAAAATTACTCCAAACTCATAGCCAAGGCTCTTTGATTGTGTGTGTGTGTGTGTGTGTGTGTGTGTGCACCTTTAAACCTATTTATTGAAAATCATTCTATATCATTTTTCAATTATTTTTCCACATAATACATTTTGATTATGATTTCACCCCTCAATAACCCCAGACACTCTCTACCTCCTCACCCACCCAACTTCACATTCCCCCTTCTCTCTCATAAACAAAAATAAAAATCAAAGTAAACAATCAAAAAGCAGCAAAACAACAACAACAACAAAAAATCCTTTCCCCTCACATATATACACACACAAACAAAAGCACGGAATCAGCTTTGTGTTGGCTAAATACTCTTGGGCATTGGGCCTGCCCTGAAGTGTGGTTGTTATGCCTAGTTGTCTTGGTTAGTGTTTTATTGCTGAGAAGGGAGACGCTATGGCAACTCTAATTAAAGGAAGCATTTTACGGGGGCTTTCTTACAGGTTCGGAAATTTAATCCTTTGTCATCAGTGTGGACTACAGCAGCATGCAGGAGAACTAGCTAAGAGTTCTACATTCGGATCCACAGGCAGCAGGAGAACTAGCTAATAGTTCTACATTCGGATCCACAGGCAGCAGGAGAACTAGCTAAGAGTTCTACATTCGGATCCATAGGCAGCAGGAGAGCTAGCTAAGAGTTCTACATTCGGATCCATAGGCAGCAGGAGGAGAGAGACAGTGAGATTTATTTGGGCTTTTGAAACTCCAAAGTCCACTCCCAGTGACACAACTCCTAGTCCTTTCAAATAAGTGTCACTCCCGGGTGACCAAGTATTCAAATTTCCGATTCCTCGAGGGCCATTCTCATTTCAGCACCACACCAGTGGCATTTCATTGGTTCAAATGGATGTTCCCCTTCTCAGCAATATCCATTGCAAATAGCTTCTTGGTTAAGGTGGAACTTAACCTTGAAGACAATTCCTTTTACAATGGAAAGAAAATCCCTTCTCTTCAAGCTGCTTGCAATCTTCTCCACGACATATTCAGACGTTCCATCCTGGGTTGTTTTGGGTATATTCCGTATGCTTACAATTAACGTTATACACCAAGAGAAAGGGATGTGCGGGTCGTAGTGGGACCAAGCACATCAATGGATGCTTCAAGCATCACCCTACCAGCCTGGAAATAAATTCCTGTTTATGCAGTGGGTGGCCATGTCCCCTGCTACAGACTGAAGTGAATGAGAAGGACACTTTGTTTCTTCAGTGAGATCTAGTTTCTCTGTGTTTCTGACATCTCACTGCAGGGAGAGGTAACTGACTCATCACCAGATAAAGTTGGGTTCTCAAGTTTTCTCCTTCATTTCATTGCTAGAGCAAAGAAGCTGAGAGTACCAGCCCTCGAGCTGATCTGCAAGAGACTTACTTCACACAGTCTCAGTGGCTGTGTGACTGGTCTGTTCATTCCTCCTCCAGCCTTGGTTTCCCCATCTGACTGACTCTTTAGCCATGACCCTTTCAGCGACTGTTGTAAAATTTAAGGGAGAAAATGCTTTAAGCTTTAAGAGCACCAAGTGGCTTAGAACAGAGTTTAATTTTAGCAACTATAGTCTCAGAATACAACCCTTTTATTATTTCCTGATACTGCCTACTGATCTATAATGTGCTGCCATTATATGTGTGGAAGAAGCTTAGAGACACTAGAAGACCCCAGAGCATGCCACAGTGCTTGTCAGCAGTTCCAGGTGTGTGTGCTCAGATGATGATCACTGGTGTGTGTCCTTGCATGATGGCACACAGCACTCTTTTTGTCCTCATTTCAATTTTAATTAAACCTCCAAACATTTGGAATAAGACACAGATATCCAGGGAAGACAGCATTTCTTACTTTATTATTCTGCTATTAGCTCAATGGCCACTCTATGGAGGGCTTTCTGCCAAGATGAGAAGCTCTATCTTGCTCAGAAAGTGAATGGGCCTCCACTGTGGAAAGGAGTAAGAGTTTTCTAGGCCACCACATAGCAAAGTTACCTAAGGTCATAATAAAAGTGCAAAGAACAGTTCCAGTTCTTGTCTCCCCACATAAGCAATATTGATGCCTACCTGAAACATGATGAATCTCCCAGTCTTAGCATTTTACAGTTTGCAAATGACTTCCTTTTACTGCATTCAAACTTCCCCTGTGCTCTTAGAGATGTTAAAATAGCATTACTTTTTCTAACCAGATGTGAACATGAAGACTGAGAGAAGTTAAAGGCAGAGACTTCCAAATAAATGAAACATCATGAAATCAAAAAAGGGAAGTGGGATTCCAAGCTGTTGTGAGGGCAAAGTAAGTGCTACAGAAATCGAACATTAAGTCTAGAATCTCAGGGTTTTAATACAGCTCAGGTAATTTTCCTCACATCCCAGTGGCCAGCTGGTCCACTTGTAGCTATGACTTCATGTAGCTTCCAGGAAAGATGGCTTATGTCTCCTGACGGTTGAAGGCTAAGGTGACTCAGGATTTCACAGTGACCCATGTGGATCAGGAATCCTTTCATGATAGGCTTGGGAAATATGCCTCCCCCTACCTTCATGTAGGCACCAAAGCTCCACTTAGTCCTTGCATTGGATATGGCCCTGTAGAAGTCTTCCTGGCCTTTCATGACTCAACCCCACCCTTTAGTCTCCTCTTCTAGTTTTCTGCACTGCATGTAGAAGATGCCCCCCCATCTTTGCCTGCTGATACTACTCTGAGCTCTGTTGACCCTTGATCTTCTCTGAAGCCTCAAGATTCACTCAACGTCCACCAACATCATCATCCTAGTGTTTCAAAAGCATTCGCTACCTGTGAAAATTAATGCTTCCTCAAGCCAGCACCCTGTATTAAGAATTACAGAGCCAAAGAGGAGTGATTACTGCACTAAGGGGCAGGCAAACTAATGTAGCAGCCCAGGAAATGCTGTTAAAATGATTCTCAGCTTTTTATAATCATAACGCGTGAGGCAACATAAATATGCCTCATTCTTATTCAACGTAATAGAAAGCTTTAAATAAATGTCACATCTAACACTAAGTTAAAGAGTAATATTGCAAAATCCAATCTCTTGGGCTGTGGTTTTTCTTTCCCATTTTTGTGAGTACTCTTTCCTCTAACAGGTTTCAAATCATAGATGCAGTTGGCTAAGTGACATGCTCACTGCACGGCAGATGAAGCAGGTACCCGAGCCTCAGGCAGCTCTGTCCACTGCAGGAGACAGACACAGGTGATGGGGTGATGGCCACTTCTGATGACAATGTGAAAGAAGACCCTGCCAATTAGATAATGCAAAGCAAGGTTCTCAGGAGGGTCAAAGGTTTATGGTCCAGAAGGACTCAGGAGAAAAGCCAGTGCCCCACCGAGGAAGCTGGGTCTAGGTAGAGGAGAGAAGGAGAGGAACTTGGCTCATGTAGTCATTCATGCTAGTAGTTTTTTTTCTTCCAAACAAGAAGAAATCTTTGACATTGTATTAGAAAAACCTGCTAAGAATTCAGATTGCGTTTTGGAGCATTTAATCAGGATAACAGTGAGATCCAGGGAGAATGCATGTGGGTATGAGAGCTGCACGCTCAGCCACTCACTGGGAGGGTGAGATTGGAGAGGAGGTAGCCACAGGTATCAGGAGAGGAGGTAGCCGCAGGACATGTAGAGAATATTTAAAACTCAATAAAAAGAGGATCAATTGTTTAAAATAATGACAAAATATTTGAATAGAGACATCACCAAAGAAAATACAAGGAAAGTACATGGAGCAAACAGCAAAACCCTGTCATCACTCAGGAATGGAAAAGGAATGTCATAGGAGGAACCACTCTATGTGCTGATCAGGGAGGTTCACCTCAAGATACTGACAAGACCAAGTACTGGTAAGGACATGGAATGTGCTGATGGAATGGCAAAGGTGAAGACATTTGTGAAAAAGTGGCCATGTTCTTTATATAAAGTTAATCATGCATTTACCATGTAACTAGCAATTTTCCAAGGAAAATAGAACATATCCATTACTGTAACTGGCTCCGTTCACTTGCCAAAAAATAGGGAAATAAAACAATATACATTCTCAAAATGGGAAATTTATAAACAAACTATGGTAAAGCCTGTGATGAAAATTTCTCAGCAATGAAAAGTGAATCAGTGTTCCTATGTGCACAGCATCATGAATGAACTCTCTATGTTAGATGGATCCAGTTTTAAAAATGCTACTTGATATAACAATTTCATTTATCTGATACCATTTCCTCTTGTTCTTTAAATACTTTAATTTTGCATATAACATATTTACCTCCTCCAACTGCTATATCCTACCCACCTCTTTACCCACCCAAATTTATGTTATTAAATAAAAGCAAGAAACAAACAAATAAAAATAACACAAAAACTAAAGTTAAAACAAATAGGCAAGACAATAAGACAAAGATGTCAAAATAAAGAAAAATGAAATAAAAACTCCATTAAAATTCCATGGAGTTTGCTTTGTATCGACCAACTTCCCCTGGACATGGGGCCTGCCCTGGAGTATAGTTGGTATCCAGAGTGACACTCGATTAAAAAAACTGATTTTCCCTTTGCTGGTGGGTATCAATTACAGAAAGTGTCTTGGGAGCCCATGCCTACCTCCCCTGTCAGTTCTGAGACCCACTTTTCTTGAACCTCTGCAGGTCCTCTGTGTGCTCCTACTGTGTCTGTGAATTCATACAGGCTTCAGTCTTGTGTCTGGAAGACACTTTGGAGTCATCCATCACCTCTGACTCTTACCATCTTTCTGCCGCTTCTTCTGCATAGATCCCTGAGCCTTGAGCTGAGGGCTTTTGATGAAGATATCCCATTCAGGGCTGAGTGCTCCAAAACCTCTCACATTCTACACATTGTCCGGTTTCAGGGTCTCTATGTTGATTCCCATCTACTATAAGAAGCCTCTTTGATGTGTGTTGAGGAAGGTACTGATCTGAAAATTACATACAGCAAACTTTCAACAACAGAAAACATGTGACTGTCATGATTAGAAGTGGGGGAGAGAGGTGTGCCTTCAAAAGTCACAGGGGATTCCCCTGGATGATGGAATGGTTCTACATTTTTATTGCAGATGTTGTGCATGTACCAAAACTTACAGAGCTATGCATTAAGAGAGTGAATTTACCTTTGCTTACATTATACCTTAATACAAAATTTTATATATGTAATTTCACAAGCCAAGCTTTATTTAAAGTCACAATTTCTGAGTGACAATGCAGGGAAAGCACAGCTCAGACTCCCAAAGGACCTGGAAGGACACATTAGCATAGAGGGAGCTAGGCAGTAGGTATCAGTGTCCAAGACAAGTGTCGCAGGGCCACAGGGTGTTGCTCAAACCCTACCTCCTCTGTCTCCTTGGTGCTCCTTGAACAAGAGCACTCTCCATTCTGTTCCCCGGGGCTCACTGGCTTTCTTTTCCTCAGGACGCATTTGTGATATTGCATATTGTGCGTGTCCTGGGTCACCTCTCAGGTTCTGGAAATAATGTTCCCCAAAGACAGGACTGTAGCTTTTCTCTGACTATGTTCCCCATCTGAACAGCTGCACCTGAGAGTCTTACAGAGTAAATGAAGTCTCTCGTGGACTTCACTTGCTGAAGGCCACTTGACGGAGAATTCCCGGGGAGAGTTGTGAGGTTCTCCCGGGGTCCTCCTCACCGTGCTTTACACGAAGACTTTAGTAAGTACATTTCCGCAGAATTTTCACAATACAGTATGCAGTGAGGGTAAAAAAGAAAAAAAGCATGTTGATTCCGTGACCATGTGGGTAAGATACGTGAGTAGGGGGAAGGTTGTGGGACCTGAGCCTGGAGTAGGAACCCGGAAGGAACAAGCTTCCGGAAACAGCTGCCAGGATGGCTCTGGAGTCGGCTTTGCCACCCATGCTGAAACGCATCTGAATTTCCTCTACCATTAACAGTATCTTGGTGTGAGAAAATGAGTCAGAAAGTCTTTGAGGTATGAAATAAAGGTTTTTCTTTACCTGAAAAAAATAGAGGAATGAATTCTTACTTCCCCATCTTTCTACCTTGAGTTCAAATGCGATGTATGAAATTGCACCAGCCGTTCTTCGACCAAAAGAGGAAAAGTAAAGACATTTCAGAGAACAGGGCAGCAGGAACGGGGCTTCAGGTCTCCAATTATATGAGAAAAGGCAAAAGCATTTTTGCATAAGTGGTAAAGAGACACCCTTTCCTTTTATGCTGAAAACTTTATTGGTAAAAATACCAAATGAAATGGAGATGTTGTGTTGTGAGGCTGAGGCCTTGAAAATGAAGTACAGAGCCAAGTGGCCATTTCAGGAGTTTTCCACTTTGACAGTGCAGAACGTGGCTATGTCCAGGGTCCTCCTCCTATTTCTAGACAACAATAGGTTCAGAGTGGTTTGTATGATTCTGAGTAACAAGAAAAAGACTCTTCTCCCAGGACAGGGCAGGGGGTGATGCTTTCAATTTCCTTTAGATGATTCTCACTGAAGATATTAAAAGTGCTGTCTGCTTAAATAGCTGTAGGAGGAAAGTGAGCAAAACAGCAGCTAATTTTTCCATCATAGCTCTCTAAGATTTTGTAAAAGCCTCCCCAAGACACAAGCTGAAATCAACCAAGAAAATGTAGCTTCCCACTTCTGGGGATAGTCAGTCTCACGCTGTGTGCTCTTGAGAACTTTGCAGGGCTGCTCAGCCAGGCTTTCCAGCCCTGACACATTGCCCTGCACTGGGGAAGGCCTAAAGGTGGCAGTTCTCCTAGGCTCAGCATTGTTTTAGTGGGACAAAGAGGAGGCCATCACGAAGAAGTCCTGAGGAAGAGTCACTGAGAAAGTCTCAACAAGCCCAGAGCAGATGGTTGGTTCAGAAGTGTGTGGTGTTTCCTCAAGCATGGGCTTCTCGGGGGTCACTTATGGCTGGGTAGCTACCTTACTATGTTTGCATCTATCCATCTCAGAATACAGAGATGACAGTCCCTCCGCTCTCCCAGACTCTCCACACATCCATCTGGGTTCTCTGCTTTTCAGGTTCTGTGAGCTCTCAAACTTTCCACCCACCAAGACCGCTCATGTGCCCACCACTAACGCAAACAGAGAGATTTCAAGGGACTCCTTCCCTCTTTAATTTGGCTTTTTGGAAGATGAGAAACTTCTCTTCTAGGGAGGAATAAGTAGCAAGGGAGGAGTAAGAATTGAGTGGACCCTTGACCAAACACCAGGAAGTCAGGAAAGGCCTCCTCATTACCACTCCTTTGACAGTGTCCCCTGGTGGCCTTCCCATCATACTCATGACATTCTGTTTATACCTTGCATGTTTAGTTAATCCCCACGACTTTTTCTCTAATCCCCACTTCACTTATTTAAGCCTCAATTAGCCAATTGCAAGCATTAGCATCGAACGCATTTTGAATAAACAGGTTCTATATCTCCAGGTTCTTGCCCTACAACTTGTTTCCTAAATTCCAGAATGAGTAAAATTTCAGAAGAAGCCTTGGGTTATTGAAGATAAGCTGCTCACAATATGAGTTTGCTGGACATTAGTCACAGCAGGTCTATCTTAAAGATTCAGGCTGGGTGTAGCTCAGTGATTAGAGTGCTTACCTAGCATATGTAAAACCCTGGTTAGATCTCCAATGCTGTATAAGTTGGACGTGTTGTTGCACACCTATAATCCAAGAATTTGGGAGAGGGAGACAGGAGGATTAGAAGTTCAACACCATCTTCAACTAGCAAGTTAATTAGGAGGTCCTGGAAGTTTCAAAGAGAAGCCAAAACTCTTCTGTTAATCTGGTGCTTGAGTCTCCCAGGCTTCTGAAACACATAAAAGGTCTTCAATAGGACTGGCAATTCAATTCACATACAGATATTGAACCAATGTGTTTGCTCAAGAATATTGTTCACCTAATAAATTATAAGTTAATAAATAATTGAAAAGAATATTGTGTGTGCTCAAATGTTGCTTCTCTCTGATCATCTGCTACTGTAGTCTCTAACAAGCAATCCATAAAGAAAAAGATGCTCTTTGGTCAAGAATACATTTTATTTCCTTTCCAACACATTCAACACATTTAGTATCTTTTGAGGAGTTTTTTTCTTAAATTGAATAAACATTCAAAGGAAATTCAAGAACACAAAAACTGTTAGGCCATAATAAAACCTAAAACTAATTTCTGGAATGCTAATTCTGCCATGCATTTTGTTCCTTCCATTGATCATTTGATTTGTTATTTCATTGATTGTGTTTAAGTTAGGTTAGGCTGAGTTAACATGCAAGCCCAAATCCTCATGTTCTAATATACATTTTCTGTCTGCACCGCACTGTAACATAGTAATAAGAATTCTGATGACTCTGTCAGGGCCCTAGTAATGGATGTTCAACCCAACAGGTACTTCTAGAATCCTAGATCAGGAGAGGAGAGGGAAGAAATGAAGAAGGCTAAAGGAGGGAAGGTTGGAGGGAGAAATTGGTTCCTTCACAGCCTCTCTCCTGGCTCAGTGGACTTAGTGTTCTCTAAAGTTGGTGAACCACACAACAGATGGGCCTGTGGGACAGGGAACACCCAGGGAGAAGCTAAAAATTCAATAAGGAAAGTTCAGATGCTGAACAGGAATGGCCTAAGGAGACAGGAACACCCCCACCAGTAACCGGTGAACTGCAATTCACACTTAGCAGTGCAGAGTCAGTCCAACAAGTCTGTGATCAATAATGAAAAATGACTTGTCCTGAAATATTGGGGCATATGTGAACTTAATAAAAAATTGCCAAACTACAAAAAGAAATGAATATTAGGTCAATAAAAATAGAGGGAGTTGGGTAGGCACATGATAGATCTTATACCCAAGGAATTTCTAAGAAAAAGTAAAAATATGGAACTGAATTGTTTTCAAAATTGGTAGAATAAATATTGGGTATAAACAAAGACTACCCAAGTCTATAAATTAAAAAAACAAATAGCAGAAAATAAACATTAAAATACATGTGCAATCTTATAATTCATAGAATATATGATAGTTACATGACAAATACAACAAAGTGAAGGTTTTCATAAATAAAGTTCTTGGGGGGAACACAGTTTCTAATAGAATCATGATCAAATATATATTAAATTTAAAGTTCAAAGAATGTAGGAAAAATGTTACTAGTAGCCTAAGCAATAAAAATCCAGGAATAAACATGAAAAAAAACCCAAGTTGACAGAGCAAGTAAAATTACTATGCAGTTAACAATCAATGCTACCAGCATCCCCTTGCCTTGAGGAAGGTACTAAAAGTCTTCTGATTACAGGTGCCTTTGTGATTGCAAAGTCTGTCAAATTGGGTGTTAGGGTTCTCTAAAGGGAAACATGTGAAAGAATCACACCACACACACACACAGACACACAGATATGCGCACACACACACCACAAACATGCACACACAAACACACCAGACATGGACACACACACACACACACACACACACACATACATACAGAGAGCAAGTGAAAGAGAAGAGAGATTCACACACACCACAGACATGCAGACACACACACTCACACTCACACTAGACACGGACACACATACACACACAGTTACACAAGCAGACACACAAATACATACATACACAGAGAAAGAGAGAGAGAGACAGAGAGAGAGAGAGAATGAGAGTGAGAGAGAGAGAATATGATTTACTAGACTGGCTTTGGTATGAGTATTCCAGGAGTTCAGCATGGCTACCTCACACTGGAGAGGCCAAACATCTAATAGTTATTTAGTCCAAAAGGCTGGTGTCCCACTCCTCCCACTCTGGCGCTGGAAGCCTGGAGAATTCCTACAGAATTCCTGGGTTTAGATTTAATAACAGCCCCACAACAGGATAGATGAACTTGCCCATGAGAGTAAGGGCAAGCAGGAAAAATACAAAGTTTCTTCTGTGCATGTCCTTTGATCTGGGGCACCAGCAGAAGGTGCCGTCCACATTTAAGGTGGTCTTCTTGCTTCAAATACTCTGAGCAAGAAAATTTCTCACAGGGTGCCCAGCAGCTTGTGTTTTAGCTGATTGCAGATGCAGTTAAATTGACAACTGAGATTAGATATCATACGGGGTGTTCAGATAACAGCCCCCATGACCACACAGAGACTGGTCTGGGATGTTCTCAGCACCTACTTACAAACACTGTACGGTAGGAGATACACATTATCTTAAAATTATTAAGCCATAACTACTGCAGGGGAAAGGACATGTAGGAGGATGCAGGGACACCATCCAGAATCACGAACTTATCTGCATTCTTCATGTGCTGTGTGGCTCCTGGTGTGCAGGAATTAAACAGGAATATTTCAACACGCCTCACTAGTTTACCCACTTTTTTCTTCCTAACTTCTTATGAATTATCACCCTTTTATTTGAGTTCTTGGTAGTCATTAGGCATAAGAGCTGTGAAGTACCCATTCCTTTCAAATGGGTATTCTCTCCAAGAAGACTGGCTTTCCAACATTCTTTCATCTTCCATCATCATCGTCAATGGATGAGCCACTTAGAGTGCTGGACTTCCCTGTCTGGTAATGAAGATAGGAGAGATGGGTCACATAGAGTTTTGCATCTGGTTACAGGAGAAGCACTGGCTTCTACTGGAGTAACCAGGATTTCATCAAAATTCAAGACTTGGACGAGTTGGAGCCAAACAGGCAGCTGAATATGTAGATCTCAAAATTATGCAATGCATTCATCTTGAATCTGCAAGAGAGGTACCTGACCCTTGGCAAGGAAATTTCTCAAAACTTTGATTGAGTATGAGAAACCCAGGAGTGCAGCTGGGGAAGTGAGAGACAAATGGAAATCGAGGCAGATGACCAGCTGGGTGAACTGGCTGAATGCTAACTCATTAGCTCATCACAAGTTGATGAACAGTCATACAGCTTAGCTGCATGAAGAATGAAGTTTCTGGACTTTGTGATTCAAGATGGTGTGCCTACATCCTCCTACATACCCTGTGCCTCCTCTCACTTTCCAGGACTCTCAGACTCACATTCTGGCCCTTGCATCTGCCTCTGTCTTCCCACATGTCAGCAAACCCTGTTTTATGTTTCCTTTTTGTTTTAGCTGTTCAGTTTTGAGCCTTCTGAGTGAGCCAGCAGTATCAGATTCTGCAGTGAGGTGACATCAGATGGGATGGGCTAGCTTTATCAATTACATGCCTCATCATCTTTTCACTTTTGTTTTACAGCAATTACAGTTGGACTTCCATTCCTGTGGATTCTGCATCCACATCCAAAGCCCAAAAATTAATAACAAAAATGTCTGCTCTTAACACACATGAGCCTGTTTACTTGTTGTTATTCTCCAAGAAATACAGTGTAACTATCATTTATTCAGAATTTGCATTCACCTGCCTAAGTAATCTAGGGATGAGTTAAGGTGCGCAGGAAGATGGGCAAGGGTTATGTGCCAACGTTACACCATTTTCTAGCATATTTGAGCACAGGTGGATTGTGGCAGGAAAAAGGCTGAAACCAATTCCACGGGGGTTGTGAAGGGCAGAGTGTTTTAACTTCTACTAGATGGTAGAGATTTGGATCTGATTTATCCAAATGTTAGTTTTTTATTATCTCAAGAGTCTAGAGCTTAAATAGCAATTTAAATGTTAATCCCAGTTCTTGGTACATAGCAGACACTTCGTTTGTTTATTCAGCAAATATTAATTACTCCATGGACTCAAAGCGCAATAGGTTTTCAGATGATTTCTAACAGCTGTGGCTTGATGCATTATGGGAATTCAAATAGAATCTCAGAATTTAATTGTTTCAAAGCTTCCAATCCACCTCATTTGTGGTTAATAAGGACATTCTCTTGTGTGCCAAGAAAGAGTCACAAGGCCTCTGTTGAGATGCCTGTGGAACATTGGTACTCCTGTTGCTGGTGAATCTAGAATTTCCTGGCAACCAGGATACTGAATCTTTTAGTAATGTGGACATAGCTCCATGTCCTTACTGATGTGAGAAAAATATGGGAATGAGAAATTAACACAGCCATTAAAGCTTGGCCTATGGCTCCCAGCACTGCTGATTAAACACTCCAGAGAAGCTGACTAATTGTTCCTGCACAGAGTAGAAATGTACATGCAGTTAGTGAACATGTCCTCGAGGTTAAACTAAGAAGCACATTTTAAGTGGTTATCTGGAGTCGGCCAAATAGCTTTCCTGCCTGCTCCCCATAGGAAGAAGAATTCTGCTACCTGTGAAGATGGTGTTGTCACTGAGGAAGACCCAGATGAACAGTCTTTTCTCTGAGAAGCAATTCTCCTAACCTAGGACAAGACCTAGGGCAGACCACGCCCCATTCTGAGACTCTGATCCTTGTTATCAGTCTTCCTCTACTCACTGACCATATATCTGGACAGCCAGGACAGTGCCTCCCAAAGGCACTTTACTCAACCTGTCTTCACTGCTGTCTGTGGAGTCTTTGCTTGAGTATTTTCCAGGTTTTCAGACTCAGTTCACCTCACAAGTGCATATTTTTAGAATGTGGGTTCTAACTAACCATGACCGCCTGATCACAAGTTTCTTCTTTGGGATGCTATAACAGCTTATTCATAGACGTTTCCCTGAAAACATTGGTTTACAATCTCTGCCCTCACCATTGGACTACAGACTCTGTGGTGTAGACCCCATGTAACTGTAAGTTAACTGAATCATGTCCACAACTACACCATTTCTAAGAGAGGTTTCCATTTTTGTTCTAAGTGTCATTTCTGTATAAACCTGGTTCAATACTCAACAGTTCACAGAACGACTCTTAGTCCATAACCACTCTATATAGCCCAATCCATAGCCCTGCTACACTGTGGAGGCCGCAATTTGTATCCTTGATTCCTATCCAACTAACCCTCCATTGTTCATACAGAAGGTCTTCTGCCAACTTGCTTTGCCAGTCGCCAGAGAAGTCCAGATATCTTGGAGGTGCTTTCTCTGTCTGTACTCTGGACTTGTGTGAAAGAATGGTGAAAAGTCTTCCATAGAGTAACACCTGAATTAAGCACCCACTTATGCTTAGCTATACAGTATTTTTTCTCACAGAGTATGAGTACGAAGATGATATAGATAATGTAATGCAAAAACCCTCCTCCAGCCCTAGGATGAACAGGTGGAAAGGTGAATACAGAAAATCAGCTGGGATGACAGTGTTCCAATGATAATAGCAAAGGTATCTCAGCTGGGTTGCTGAAGGGAAGTCAGATGCCCAAAATAAATAAACAATAAGACAGGCTTTTCAAAACCGCATCGTCAGAGGATGACTTCAGGGATGAATGAAGGTCGCCCCCTCTGCATGGACATTCCTACCTGTGGGCCTCCGTGTCAGCCAGGTGGCTATTAACCACTTGGCAGAGCTTCTAATGTAATACAGGATGAGAGAGGATAGGAGAAAGTTCTGAGTGTGACATTCCTAACCGTTCAGTAACTGCCCAGAAGTCCCCAGAGCTTAGCAGAATGGCAAGTAATCCAAGTCCAATTAACCATCCTTAGGGATCAAAATTTTGCAGTCTGTCTCACTGAAATGATGTTTGGGCACATGGTCATTACTGTTACAGTGGAATTAAGAATTCACATTTCTGCTTTGGTATTCCCAGCCAGTCTACACAACAGGCCTTACTCAGGACTCAGTGCTCGGGTGATGCGAACAGTAAAAGCCAGACAGGTCTCCATAGCAGGGAAGTCTCTGCTGCTTGCTGAGAACTGAGGTTTTATAAATTTATCATTGAACCTTTATCCGCAATTTCATTTCCTGACTTGGAAAGTAACAGATATTTTACTCCTTTCTGTGTCTGAAATATCAGTCTTCCACATCACACAAATAACAGCATCCACAAAAGAAACCATGAAAATGAGAGGGTGTGACAGCTCTTTAACCCTCACTCAGAGCACATGAGTAGCTAGATCCTTCCGTCACATTTGTGATTACTGTCATGTGTAAGCCACGCTTTGCTCCAGTGTCAAAACTGTGTAGTCAGCATTGGCCTAAGGCTTATTCCAACAAGTTTTGGATATAGTTTGGATCAGAACAAAGATGAAGATGGTTTTCAACGTGAAGGTATAAAGTGATAAGACAACGACATCATTTTATGTCAATCTCCGTCCAAGCTGTGACAGAAATCCACCAAGTGGGCAGTCACAGCACGAACATTTCCATGAGCAAAGCTGCATCAGAATCCGGACTGCAGCGTTTATAAGCCAAGAGGCCCACTTATCGCCTCTGCTTCTCCTTATTTGCTAAGACTGGGCCCAGAGAGGCCACAGTAGCCATGTTCTTATGAGTAAGTCACCAACAAGGAAGGCTTCCCCAGGGATGCTGAGAGCCTGGCATCTGATAAGACAGAATATATTGCTATTCACCATACATGACAAGCCAGAGAAGCCGTTCACCTTACAACAGGCAAATAAGTATAAACTTTTGTTTTCTACTTTCTAGGCCTTACTTGAGATAAAGGAATCCAAACGTATCTGGATAAATTATAACTTCCCCTCCTAACAAGCCTGACACATAGAGTCCAGTGGAGTAACTAAATGTTTCAGATTTCGGGAGATACTATCCATTGCAAATGGACTTCTCTGCATTTGTCATCTACTATTCATTTATTTAACATGTTTATTAACACCTCCTGCGGGCTGTTACCTTGGGTTTCTGTTACAATAAAAGACTATGATCAAAAAGCAACTTGGGAAGGAAAATGTTGATTTGCCCTACACTTCCAGATAACAGTCCATCAGTGAGGGAGATCAAGGCGGGAACTCCAGATGGGCAGGAACATGGAGACAAGAACTGATGGGAGGCCATGGAGGCGTGCTGCTTGCTTGCTTCCCTGGTTTGCTCAGCCTGGTTAGGACCACAAGGACCTACGTTTACCAGGACACAAGAAGCACACTCCATGATGAGCTGGGCCCTCACACATTAAGCAGCAATTAAGAAAGTGTCCTCCAGCCAATGTGGTTGGGGAAATCTCTCAATTGAGGCTCCCTTTTATCAAATCACCCTAGCTTCAGTCAGATTGACTTCAGACTAGCCAGCCTAGCTAGATAGATGCCAAGCTCATCAAGGAAGTCCAGATTCAGCATCACATTTACGGGCATCCTTTTGAAGCTACCCTGCTTCCCACCACCCACACATACACTGTGTGTCAGTCCTCTGTCATCTCTGACTGGTATGGCATTCATTATGGAACACTGATCTGGAGTATCCTGAGACTCCCACCCAGGCCACTGACATTGCCACAACATACAACTGTCTTGAGTTTCAAGGCCAATTGGTTGTAAGTCGGCAATCATGGCACTGAGAGCACTATAGATTTAGGCATCAAAAATTCTAAATTCAGGCCATAGATGAAACAGTACCTTGTTCCATCCAGGAACTCACATGGCAGAAGAGAACTGACTTCCTTGGTTGCCCTCTTCCCTTCGCACGCACATCATGAATTACACAAGTGTCAACACACACTCACACAAGCACACACAGACGTACAAATAGGTAATAAATAAATCAATGCAAAAACATTTAAAAAGAAAAAAATACAAATTCAAGTATTACTTCAACCCAGTTGTTAGTCATCTGTCTTGAATTTTGCTTCATGTGACCACTAGGGGGCATTTAGTCCTCAACTATATTCTGTGAAGGTCAAGAATGGTTTTGGACACCATCAGGATCGGATGGAAGTAGGATACCAGGCAGAGATAATGCTAAACTTAGATGACAGAATAGCAGATAGGTACAAGTCTATTTGAGCACCAGGTGCAAAGCTGGCGATCCATCTTACAACACTGAGCATCCAACACTAATCATAATCTCAGCCACACACCAAGTTAGTCTCCTCGGATTATATTTTTATCTTTATTCTGGAAATAAGGAAATCAAAGTCAAAGAGTTTCTTGCCTACAATGTGTCTCACCTGTGCATGGACCAAGGCCCTTACATTTAGTCAGGCTCTACTCCTCAACTTACCTGTGTGTGAGGTGCTGTTACAATGATCCCCTTTCCTCAAGTCCTGATACCATAACTCTGCAAATCCTCATGTTTCCCTGGTGCGTGCGTGTGTGTGTGTGTGTGTGTGTGTGTGTGAGAGAGAGAGAGAGAGAGAGAGAGAGAGAGAGAGAGAGAGAGAGAGAGGCATGAACAATTAGCAAGCAGTGAAGTCTTTTCATAGTGTTATTTGATGAGGCAGGATTAAATGTGAATGACTACACCTGCCTCATGTTTTATTAATGCTTGTAGCATCAATATTTTAGGTTATTTAATTTGGTACACAGTGGACAATTAATAGATGCTGTATGAGCTCATAAATAAGTAAATATCAACTGTTAGGAAGAGCCCAAGAACCTATAGTACTGTATGCCCTCCATCTGGAAGTTTCCCGAACCTAAAAGCTCACATGGGGAAGACTTGTGTGGACTATTTTCACAGGATGTGCTCATTGAACCCAGAGGAAAAGAAACATCAGTCTGCTTACAGAGCTCTTTGTACCTGCAAATCCAAACAGCAACTCTAAAGCAAGTCCAGCCCGAGGTTACAAGGACTTCCCAGCACTCCTGAAGGCTAGCTTGCTTTTCACTGACATGGCAAAGTAGTCATTTGTCATACTTTAGTTGGGTGCTCCCAGTGGAGCTGATCTGAGCCCCAACCCTATTCAGAGCTAGGATTCTTGAGTCTGAAATGTACTGCTAGTATATACAGAAAGCTGACCTCCACCATAGTCCCAATACACAGAAAATTAACTTCTGTAAACGTGTCTTTCAATGCATTCACTGTACTTGCTCACTCATCATCCAAATGGTGGACCATTTATACCCATCACTGTGGGATTTTCTGGAGCTGAGATTTGACTGTTCTCACCATAGGCATGGCTTTATGTAAGGGAAGGAGAATATGAAAGAGATTTAATCTGGAAAGGTGACACTGAATTTCATTATTGAGACCCTGAGGTAGCTTGTTCAGTTCTCCTCCTCTTTGGAATTGCTTATGGGAGACCATCAGAGTAAATATAATTGAAAAACATTCTATATCAAAAATAGAAAATAGAAAGCCAGGGGGAAGGCACCAACCTCTGATCTCAGCTACTTTGGGAATGTTAAAGAAGGCTGTTAAGTTCAAAACCCATCTGAGTCCAGCCTGGGCAACTTAGGTATTCTCTGTCTCAATATGAAGAGGAAATGAGGACATGGGTGTGCTCAGCACGAGAATGCTCACTGGTATCATGATGGCCCTAAATTCACACCAAACAAATCAAAAACAAAGAAGAGAAGGAGAAAATGACGTTAACACCTTCCCTGGTGGAGAGAAAACATCACAGGCAACCTAACGTCCATTTCTTCTTCACCTGGGGTCGGAAGCGATCAACAGAGATCAGAGAACTTCCAGACACAGGTAGAAATGAGGCACTCCTCTTGCCCTCCATACAGCCTGAGAAAAAATTGCTGGGTATGTACACAATCAAATGATTTTCATGAAAGGAAATGGCTTTCCTCTACAAAACTGACTTTCTGAAGGAAATGGAAAACTCTTAGGAACTCATCTATATTCTCAGCAGACTTGAATGGACACTGCATTAAAAAGATGGCATGGGTGAGTTCAGAAAAACATTGTTTTAACATGAAAATACTATTACTACAAAAATCTAGAGTAGAAAGATAATTTGATAGGTAAGATAGAAAAGTACTCAATAAATTCTCTTAAATTTTACAGTAAAGGAGGGAAAGCTGAATGTGATAGATACAGGCAGAAGAGAGATGCAGAAATCTAAGAGGTCCATACAATCCTCTAGCCATGGCAGAGGTCAAAAGAAACATGGGCAGGAAACCATAATAGATGTCAATTTACCTGATTCTGAAAGTTGATCCTTCTAAAATAAAAATTTAAAGAAGAGTCACAGTGAAAAAAGACCCTACCTAATAACTTTGTGTCTAAGTCTCAAAAAACATTAAAGGAAAGAACAAAACACCAAACATCTAACTAGAACAATGAGTTGCTGCAAAGGCAAAAAACAATCAAACAAAACAGAAGCAAGACTGTTCTGCACATCCATGTTTGTAATGCATGTCTGCAGACTATAAACAAAATACATTGCCCTCTCCCAGCATCAGCTGCTGTGCAGGGACAGGAGAACTCCCTCTACCACAGAGGGTTCTGACCTGCCCTAAACTTGCTAAGTAAAGCTGACAATGCTGCAGCCAGAAATTAAGCAAAACAGAATCATGGTCTTGAGAAACCATAATTAATAGCTAAATAATTCTTGGTTTATGACACTTAAATATTGCTGCCAAAAATGAGTGCTAGGAAAATATGTTAAAATTTATTCGCTATCTGAGGAGCAATGCTCACAAGCTATTTCAGCAGAACTTGGGGGGCTTGGGAGGGAATGAGAAGTAAATAATTTCCAGTTGGTTAGCTTCAATGAAATATTTAAAGTGGGCCACTGTCGTGTAATCACTGTTTGTCGATTGGGAAAAATTAAATAAAAGATACCATTTTCAAAAGAAAAATTTAAATACAGCAAGTGATTGTTTCAGAAGGCTGAAGTTGTAGGTTGATGTGGTTCCTCATGCTCCACCATCTCCATGCCTATAGACACATGCAAGAGGAGAGGCACACAGGGCAGCCCTGTCTCTAACAGCTGCAAGCCACGTGTCCATTGCAGTGCTTGGAATAGATCAGCTGGATGCCTGGGGTCATGGCTCGATAGCGGGGAAAGCACTTGCTTACAAGCATCAAAAATCATGTAAAAACTAGGACAGATTCTGTAGCCACCTGTAATCCCAGCAGTTTAGAGGTAGAGACAGAGGACAGGCTGAAGAGCTCCAGGTTCAGTGGGAGACTCTGCTTCAGTTTAAAAAAATAAAAGGAGAATGATCAAAGAATGTATCCAATATCAACTGTGGGCCTCCACACATATGCACAAATACATGTACAACTCTCTGTCTGTCTGTCTGTCTGTCTGTCTGTCTGTCTGTCTCTCTCTCTCTCTCTCACGCACACATACACATACACACAGACAGACCTGTGCATATGTGAACACTCATAGTCACACACAAAAATTATGAGAACTATAAATTGAAATATAGTCTAGAGCAATACTATGCTACATTAAAACCCCACAACCATTCGACAACATTGATGACCCTTATTATAAACCAAGCAGGCAAGTGTCTATAATTGAAACATGTGAATGTGTCCCCCAAAGGTTAATATGCAGACTTGGTCTCCAGAGTGGTGATGTTGTAGTGGCTGAACCTTAATGGAGTAGGACCTTGTGGCAGATGGTTAAGCTATAATAGTTTAATTACAGTGATGATCGGAAGGTATTGTTGAACCTCATAAATCATGCTTGCTTATTGTCTTACCATGTAATCTCTCTTCTTATCAATGTTCCCATCACAGTGGTGTCTGCTAAATTGTAATGTTGCCAAGAGCCTTCACCAAAGGCAAGCAGATGCAGATTATATATCATGTTTGTGAATCACCAAAGCTTTGGGGAAATGAATTACTTTATACATTATCCAGCATCAGGTACTTTGCTATAGCAATCAAAAACAGGCAAAATCATGAAGCATAAAGACTACACAAAGTTTGCCTGGAGACATGGCTTGGTTGGTAAGGTGCTAGCATGATGACCTGAGTTGGGATCTCCAGTACCCACTTAAAAACCCAAACCTAAAACCCCAGTGCTGGAAGGAAGGAGCATGCAGGCAGTAGACTGAAACTTTAAATATTTGTCACTCGCAAAACTGGAACACATTGCTGAAAGATAGTCTCTGTCTTTGTGAGGACACTTGAAATGCTCATTTCCATCCTCCAGCAATGGGAAGAGCTGATGCACGGGTTAATTAGTAACTCTACAATATCACTGGCTTCTATTCCCTCTTTGATTTCAACCTTTCACATTTGGGGATGGGCTTTGTTGGAATTAAATACATGTTTGTAGATCTATGATTTAAAAACATTTAAAATTCCATGAAGCCCAGTCAGTTTAATAGCTTTCAATGTGTTTTAATATTAGGAGGCATGTAGATACTAAATAGATCAGAGGAAGTGGTTATCTGCTATTACAGTCTAAATGGCAAAGCAAGCCAAACAACTTTATCAGACTTCATTTGAGAATACGTTTGTTTTTCAGTGGTCTCGCCTATAAACTTGAGAACAAGACTCCCTTATTTGGCTGCTAGGAAGGTTAAATGAGAGGATATATGTCAAATGTCAGGAAGTTCCCAGTTCATTATACTGTGATGTAAGAAAAATGGCACAGGGTTATGTGGTTGTTAAGAGGCTGATTCTGACACCTCAGTTGGACATGGGTGATTTTAGTGTCTTCTTCTTGTTAGCATATCTGTGGTAGTCTGAATGTATTGGCCCCCATAATCTCATAGACAGTGGCATTGTTAAGAGGTGTGGCTTTGCTGTAGTGGGTATGGCCTTCTTGGAGGAAGTATGTCACTGTGGAGGCAGGCTTTGAGGTCTTTTGCTTAAGTTTCACTCAATGTCACAGTTTCATTCTTTTTGCCTGCAAGATGTAGGACTCTCAGCTACTACTCCAGCACCACATCTGCCTGCATGCCACCATGCTCCCAGTCATGATGATAATGGACTCAACCTCTGAAACTGTGAGTCACCCCAATTAAATGTTTTCTTTATAAGAGTTGCTGTAGTCATGTTGTCTCTTAGAAAACACAACTAAAACATGTATTGATGGAGTTTTTATTATTATAAGAGACCCCCTCAAGATGTTCTCATCAGCTTCTTTAAATATAATAGCCATAAAAAACATGACACCTTTGCATGACAGTTTTTAGCCAAGCATAATTCCTGGTGCTGCAACACATGCCTTTGGATTATTGGCTTAAGTAGGCTATCTGCACATCCCTGAAATCCTGACTTCCTGTTTCATTTCTTGACACTGTATCTTGGAAGCATTGCCATCTCTTACAAAGTTCTGTGCCTTCTTCCCAGAACCAGAGACTCATATCTCTTTCTCTTTTGTTGGGACAGAGAAATGCAGCCTTCTCTCTACCTCCTCATTCCTGGAGGATAAGATTGGCCTGGAAGGGTCATATCAGATTGATGAAAAGCTCTCTTCTCCCTGTTATGATGAGCATAGGGATAAGCAAGCAGCCTTACCTCCCACACAATTTTAGACATGGGCAACAGCATTTCCTCTTGACGTTGGATAACCTTTTATATCAACAAATGTGGGGGACCAAGTTCATGTGAGTACAAGGAAGGTGTAAGTGTGCAAGAGCTCACCTATTCTGTGTCCTTTCCCACATAGTTGAAGAACAGCAGTGTAGGCAGGAGAGGGGTCCTTGATGGATTTTTCAGTGGTGTTCAAGACATGTACAGTGATCACCCCCAAAGACATCTAGAATATCTGCATGGGATAATGGAGGTGGCTATTGGTAATCCACCTCCTTCTTTAAATGATTGTGTTCCAATGTTTGGTTGGTGCAGTTACTGAGAGATCTCCAGGGGCCTCCCATCATCAGATGTTAAATGATCTAACTCTAGAACCTTGAGAAAGAGTAATTGTTAAGTGCTGATGCACACTATTGTCTATCATTTGAAGCTCACACAATGTGGCATTCAGACTAGGGTTAGCTTATAATTTACCATTCAAACCATGCCACTTTGAGGTCTCAAAGGTAAGTTTACATAACTATTTTGTAAATGTCCATTCAAGGATCATCCTAAGGAAACCATATTATGAAGTTACCTAAGTCATAATCCAAACTTTGAGAAATACTTTTCAAAGGTCTCTAACATACACAATTCCTGGCAGCTATGACCATTGTTCACAGACAAGAATTGTTTATGAGAGATTGTGGGCTTCTCTGAGAACCTAGCATATTCAGAACACATGGGGCATAAAGGTAGCTACAGAAAACACTTGTAGAAAGATAGCCCTGGTATCTCTGCACTGTATGAATCTGTCAGCTACTTCCAGGGACTGAGCAAGAGTACTCGGCGGCCCCATCTAACTCTACATAAAATACCACCTGCCCATCCTTTCTGACAGTACAGTATACGAGGACTACACTCAGGACATAAACACTTGGTCCCTTCCATGGTTCTCTATTGCATCGGGGTCAGTCAGCTCCACAAATGCACCTTCCAAGCAAAATCAACCCATCTTACGTCATTCTCCAAGTTGATCTACAGTGTTTAAAAGACAAGTTCTCTATGATCTAATCTATTCTTTGTGCCCCACTACCAGAACACCATTTGCTGAGTGGGAAGTGTTAGTATGATGCATGGAAGGACCCCTTGCTGGATTAGCTTCTGGCAGGGGGTTGTTTGTCTAGCTCAAAGCATCATTACTCTAACAAAACAGAATTTGCCCCATTAGAGCCAAAACAGAACTTTCCAGGCTAATATCTTTACCTCCCTGGGCTTTCTTGAAGCTGTTCATAGTAGATTACTTTTGAAGTAGCATTCATCCAGACACATAACCTCCTCGATGAGCAGAGGCTAGAGTCAAAGCCATGACTTGACAGCAAGGGAGTGATCCTCTAAGTGGGAAATGATAAGCACATTGGAGGCAGATTATAGGTTACCTGCATCCTCTCAGATAGCAAAGATCAGCCCAGTGGTTCTCCCACT
The DNA here is from genome assembly GCF_017639785.1 of Mesocricetus auratus. Lineage (NCBI taxonomy): Eukaryota > Metazoa > Chordata > Mammalia > Rodentia > Cricetidae > Mesocricetus > Mesocricetus auratus. Next base: position 4,252,265 of record NW_024429203.1, read on the forward strand.
CAGTTCTGCCTCCCTCCCCCCACCACCACTACCAGTGTCTGCTCTCCTTTGCTTTCACAATGCGATGTTTCAAAGATCCTGATCTATCTAGAAGCATGGGTCTCTGTCTGTAAATCTAGGATGGAGACCTGAAATATTACCTGATACATTCTAGGATTCACAGAAGAGCAAGATTTATTCTGGACTTCTGACACCGGTAGAGACTTGAGGAATATCCTAAGAACTTTCTTTCATCTTTGTGACCTGGCAGGGAGGCTTACGATTTAATGTGGCAACCACAGGGCCCAAGTTCTGTTATGCTTACAGGAGTGAGCAAGTAAGACAGTTGGACAATTGGACTCCACTGTGCTCCACTCCCATACCCCTATGAACATCTCAATGCTTTATTTTTACGTGTGTGTGTGTGTGTGTGTTCCATGCCAGAGGTTGACATCATTTTTATTCTCCACCTTACATTTTAACGTTTTTATTAACTGACTGAAAATTTTATACAATGTACTTTGAACATATTTACTCCCTTCTCCCAACTGCACCTATAACCTGTACCCTCCACTCCCTTCCATCCCCACTTTGAGATTTCTTTTCACCTGCCCCATTGAGTCTGGTTTTGTTGTCTGACTAATCTTAAGAGTGAAGCCTGCCCTGGCATGTGGATGACCTATAGAGGTCATATCTTTAAAGAACACTGAACCCATACTCCTGAAAGCTATAAAATTTCAGTAGCTTTTCAAATAATGGTGGAATTCCATGTCCCCATCTGCTTTGCATGCTGGAATTTTGTCTAGCTTGAATTTGAGTAAGTTTTGTATATACTGTCACAACTCCTATGAGTGAACATGTACAACTGTCCTGCTGGGTCTAGAAAAACACGGTCCCCTTGAAGTTACACAGCATCTCTGGCTCTTACAAACTTTTCTGAAACAGTCAGTAGTGATGAAGCATCCAAGTAAGTACCACCTTGATTTCTCCATGTTCTGTGACTCAAGTATGTGGTGTCTCTATCCAGAGGGTAAGCCTGTATTAAATGATCATTTCCAGGTTTAGCAAGAAATTGGTCTCAAAAAACTGTAAGTTCACTGTCATTTTCTGACCAGTGAACTCCAGTGATCTCTCTATCTACCCAGAGCTAAGATTATAGATATGTACCACCGTGTATAGCTTTTACAAAACCCCCCACAAAACCCACTGAACCATCCCTCACCCTCCATTAATCTACTTTGATACATTAGTGGATGTATGTATATGTGTATGCTTGCAATGTATGCATGTGCTTATGTATTGAATGTCTATTTGAATGCAAATATGTCACAGCACTTGTGTGGAGAGTATAAACAATTCGTTGGAGTCAGCTCTGTTCTTCCAGCACACAGGTCACATAAGTCTAAGTCAGGTTCCCAGGCTTGGAAACAAATACCTTTACCCACTGAACCATCTTTTACTTTCCATAAATACATTTTTAAGTGAAATATTTTATTGTACTGTGTGAAAATTTCACTATTATGTAGTTGCTTCTCCTGCAGAGTAAAACAAGCAAGTTGTAGAATATGTTGACAATAGTAAATAACAAGCTAATACACACACATCATAACACTGTGCATTTGTTCTTTCATGCATGCTTATAATGTATTTCTCAAAGAATTGGAAGGTTATACACTATAATCAAAACTATGTTTGCCTAGGATCCAATGTGGCTATAAACAAATATATGTGAGTAAACTAAAAGTTTAGAAAGGCTATCAAGAAAGGGACACATAAGCCTTGAAGAAAATAGGAAGCTTTTTTCCTAGTTTTAACTCTGTTATGGCTTCCACCAACTGTGGTGAATATGTGAATTCATCTCTCTGTGTATTTGAAGTAGCAAGAACCATTTTTGCACTCCTAAAGAATCCAGCATTTGATGCATTGACTGTAAATCTGGGCTTTCTTTTTAAATCCAGTCAGTGACTGGAATGGAACTAGACAAGGCTAGTCACTGAGTATATTTCTTGCATTGACCAACTTAGGAAAAGTCTTTTTTTATTGTTCTGGGGAAGGGGGTTTTGTAACCTTAAATAGTTCCCTATTTCCTTCTGTTTAAAACTGCATTATCATAAGTCTGGGAGTTGTGGGGCATACCTTTAACCCTAACACAGGAGTGGTGGAGGCAGGCAGATCTCTTTGAGTCAAGACCAGCATGATCTACATATTGAATTCCAGGCTAGCCAAAGCTGCATAATGAAAACCTTTATTTTTAAAAAAGCAATCTAAAAACCAAAACCATAAAAGTATATTATTACAGTGTGAGTATAAACTCCCATGTGAAGTCCCCCTGCTTCAGAATGGCCCTCTACTGGATAGAAGTTCGCAGAGGTGTGCAGACTTTGGATCTGCCTAATTTCAATGTGTAACAGTTTTTATTTGCAAATTCTTTACAATAAAGCTTTAATTATTAGATAGGCAAATAAATGAAATGAAAAACAATAGCAAAGCATCCTGGTATAGTTCAACATGATGTATATTGCTTTGCTATACATAAAGCATGGTTTTTACAAACTAACGTAAGACACAATCGTGAAAATTTCAATACAACTGTTGAATCTGGAAAGAATTATGTAACGTGAGCTGACCCAGACACAAAAAGACAGATATCACAGATCCTTCTCCCTGCTGGGAAGCCTGGCCTTTAATACAGTCTGACTGTGTGTGCAGGTCTAAATGTGGGCATTGGCTATGAAAACCATAAAGGAGTCCTAGTGAGAGGGGGAAAGAAACTGTTTAGGGAGCCGAGTGCCAGGAGATCAATGGGACACATGGACATGACAGTGGGAAGCAGGTGTCTGGGGAAGGAAAGGTAAAAGTGGGGTCAGGGAGATGAAAGAGATGGCAGGAGAGGACTCAACAAAAACCATTTCATTTGAAAATGTCATAATGCATCTCATGTTTTTTATACTAATTAACAGTAAAAGCATTTTCATGATATTTACCTTGGAATAGGGACTTGTTTAAAATGGAAAGGAAGCTCAAAAAAGCTATGGTCTGCATTGTTATGATTTTTTTAATAAAAATTAGCTCTTCTGTTATCATATAACTTAGAATTAATTTCTATTTTAAACAGGAATACTGTTAAGTTTGAGCTTGGTATAAACAGAGAATACAGGTCTGGTAAAAGAATTATGAGGGGTATGTGTGTGTGGCTTGTTGATGTTTCAGCTCATGAGGTTTATACTTTATAGTATGTGAAACAACATGCACTCAATATAATATTTTGTGTGTTTGTGTGGTGCTAAGGGCCCACAGCTGTCAAGGCTAAGCAAGCACTTGACCACTGAGCCAAATCCCCAGCTCTATAAGCAGTGCTTTGAATTTTGAATATGGACTTATTTTTCCTCAGCTAGTAATGTGCAGTTTGATTTTCTTTTGTGATGTTGGGTGGGAACAGGGAGCATGGAGATCAGTGGAGTCATGCTGTCACGAAAGGAAACAATTGTTTGCTGTGATTTTCAAAAATTCTCTTATGATGCTTGACACTTTCTCATAAAATAGATTTTATGTTAGATAATTGTGTCAAACAGTGACTTAATGTGAGTGTTCAGAGCACAGTTAAGGTTGGATAGGCTACCATGATGACTAACGTGTTAGGTGTACTGAATGCTCTGATGAAGCGATTATTTTCTTCGGGTTCCTAGTACATGATCCCACTGAACGTCCACTCACTGCACAAGGTCTGCCCACATTGTGGAGGAGAATCTCCTTCACTTAAACCAACCGACAACGGAGGCTAATCACAGCAATAGAAATGCTTGCCCTCAACATCTCTGGCTCATGCTTACGCCAGCAGCAAAGCTCTAGCACCTAGCTACCTGTCACACAGAATTTAATCAGTACTTGGGCTTTTGATGCTCTTGGGCTGCAGTCACGGTCTGTTTCACTCTTAAAATGATCTCACCTAGAGGACCACTTGGGCTGTTTTGGTTTTGCTTTCTGGCTTCCGCTGGATTCCTTTGGGCCCACATTCTTTCCTCATAAGTCTCGCACTGTATCTCACTTTGAGTCAAGCCTATTGCAGTCCCTCTGTTATTCTGTGCTACGGATGTCAAGCAGATAAAATGCTTCATTCGAAGTGGTCATGCAAAACATCTTCTCAGGGGCCGGGAGGTGGTGGCACTCGGAGGCAGAGGCAGGCAGATCTCTGTGAGTTTGAGGCTGGGCTGGACCGATAGACTCCAAAACAATACAGAGAAACCCTGCCTCATAAAACAAAACAAAACAAAATCTTCTGAGGGACTTGGCATTTTAAGTGAGTGGCATCCCTGTTCTTCTTTTTATTAACTATACATTATTCAGCAGAACTTTAATATTACCATCTTATGAGATTTGTCAAAGGAAAAAGAGAGAGATAACCCATAATCATACTACCTAAAATAACCACTGTTAACATTTTAGTGCACTTTATTTCTTTCCCTATGTGTATAATTTTGCAAAGTTGTAATCATACCCATTATACAATTTTCATCGTGTTTTCCCACTTAAGTATTATACTACAAGCATTTTTAATGTAACCACCAAGTCTTCATCACTTCATCACTTTGATAGCTGCACAATAGTTCACCAAATTGAAGAGTTTGGTTTACTTGCCTAACTATTTTTAAACACTTTCTTTTCGCATCTGCATGACTGAAGAGTTCTTTTATACACCCTCACCTCTCACACAGAGTTAAACTTACTTGGCCAAAGAAAAAGAATGTTTATTTGCATCAATTTGCTCCACTGCTTATGTAAAGGAGTCAAGCTTTCCAGGGCTGGGGTGGGGCAGGGGGTAAGGAAGGATCCAGAAAACCACATTCCAGTTCCAAGTGCAGGTGTCTGCATCATCCATCCTGAGAAGCCCCTGCCCCTCATCTGCTCTGTTTCAAGCTACTCTGTTTCTTGCAGACAGAACAGCTGATAACCCTGTGGGTCCTGTTTGTTTTCACCATCGTGGGAAACTCTGTTGTGCTGTTCTCCACGTGGAGAAGGAAAAGAAAGTCCAGAATGACCTTCTTTGTGACTCAGTTGGCCATCACAGGTAAGTGACTGTACTGGTCAGAGAGAAGCAAGCTGCATGCAAAATTCATACGCATTAGCATGTCTAATGATAATTTCTATAGGGATACAACCGCCATGTTGGAACATTTCCTCTAACAAGTTTAGCACATTTACATGTCCATAAGATTCCATTATGGAAACAACTTCTTATGTTAGCAACATGAAAATGCCACTTTAAGTGTCACCACAAAAGATCTGTAGGGCTTCATCCTTCCTATACACAATAACCTCTCTAGTACTCTAAGGTTGTTTGATCTTAACATCCCATTTCATTTTAAGAGCCTGAGGAATACATCCTTCCTAGAAAACCAACCACAGTGATCTATGCTTAATGGTAAAATGTGACATCTCCAGTCTTTTGCGGATTAAAGTCTATGGGAATTGCTTTCAAAAGAGAAATGAGGTGAACACCTCTTCTGGAGGTAGCATGAAAATGAGCTGATGTCCAGGATCTAAAAGATCAAATATGGATGTTGGAAACTCCCAGGTCAGGAAGTGTGGACACGGCAAATTTGGAAGGGGAAGGGAGAAGCAGGCCAAGGAAGAAACTGCACTTTGAAAGGAAGGTTCCAGGCAGAGATCACAGCGGTAGAGAAACTGTTCAAAGGGAACAGGAAGGAGCAATGACGGAGGAGCACTGCTCCACAGACCAGAAAGAGAGGGGCCAAATGAGGCTCATAAAGAGTCCATGCAAAGCAAGGATGTCATATAGTTTAATTTGTTTCAAATTATAGAAAAAATATTGTATATGCTTACAGGAAAAATGGTAAATCTCTACAGGGGCTGCTAGCACATCTCAACATGTGCTGTTTCCTGGCTCAGTTGCACCAATGTCAGTGGACTTCTTGGGAATTTAGATTTTAGCCACAGTAGGAAAAGTAAAATGCTGCCTTCTTTCTCTTAAAGAAAACTGGTGTACATTGTATATTTTTAATAATTCTTCAATTAACTTTTTAAAAATGCAATCAATATATTCTAATCATATTCATTCCCCTCCTCCAATTACTCCAACACCTCCCTACCTACCCAACTTTATGTTTTATCTAACAATATTTCTATTATACACACACACACACACACACATATATATATATACACACACATATATATATATATATAGAGAGAGAGAGAGAGGAGGGGGAAGATAACCTCTCTATCATCTCATATCATCTCCACCTCTAGCTCTGTCATCTCTAACTCTATCATCTCTCTTTCTGTCATCTCCATTCCTTACTCTATCACTCCCTTCTCTGTCTTGTTTTCTTTCTTTCTCAATCTCTCCTTAAATCCACTGATTCCAGTTTGTGTTAGTCAACTACTCTTAGATTTGGCCCTAGAGTGGGGTTAACTTATTGTGGGGGTCATAATTGAAGGAAACTAAGACTGCCTCTCACAACAGCTATCAAATGCTAATATAGCCTCAGTTAGACATAGGATTTTGTACTCACTTTCTCCCTTCCATGCTGGGATTATTTTTCTGACCTGCATTTGTGCAGCTTTTATGCATGCTGTTATAATCACTATGAGTTCATATGTGCAACTCTCTTGCTGTGACCAGAAAATACTGCTTTCTTGAAGTCATCCCCTGCCTGTGACTCTTAAAATATTTTCTACTCTTCCCACCCCAGAGAAAAGCCCTTGGCCTTGAAGTAGAGTATTGTCTTAGTTACGGTTTCTATTGCTGTGAAGACGCATCATGATCATGGCAATTTTTATAAAGGAAATCTTTTAATTGGGGTGGCTTACATTTTCAAAGGTTTAGTCCATTATCATCATGATGGGACATGGCAGCATGCAGGCAGACATGATGCTGGAGAAGGAGCTGAGAGTCCTACATCCTGCAAGGAACAAGAGCTGCCCTGTCTCACTGGGCATGGCTTGAGCATATATGAGACCCCAAAATCTGCCTCCACAGACACACTTCCTCCAACAAGGTCACACCTACTACAACAAAGTCACACCTCTTAATAGTGCTACTCCCTATAAACTGATGGGGGCCAATTGCATTCAAACTATAATATTCCACTCCCTGACCCCCATAAGTTTGTAACAATATAGTGCCAAATACAGGTAGTTCAACTTCTAGAGTCCCCAGAGTCTATTACAGTCTCAACAATGCTTAGTTTCTTCTGAGACTCATGTTCTCTCTTAACCACAATTCCCTATACAATAAAAATAAAAACAGAGAAGATCACATACTTCCAATACACAGTGGTACAGGATATAATTGCCATTCCAAAACATAGGGAAGAGAGCATAGTGAGGAAGTACTGAACCAAGGGAAGACAGAAAACCAGCGGCGCAAACTCCATGTCTAATGTCAAAGTGCTCTTCAGCTCTCCAACCCCTTTTAGCTTTGTTGCAGGCAACTTCTTTCTTTCTCTTGGGCTTGCTCCACGCCTGTTAGCAGCTCTTCTAGCAAGAAGCCCATGACTCTGGCATCTCCATTTTCTTGGGTTCTCCAAGGAAATCCAGGTTTCAACTTCACAGCTTCACACAATGGCCTCTCTGGTACTCCATTCAGGGACACCCCTGACACTCTTGGCTTAGTCACAGAGGAAGATTCCATAACCCCTGCATTCTATCCTTAACTCCAGAACCACATGGCCAAAGCTGTCAAATTTTGCTGCTTTAAGGCTAGAACATGGCCTCCCCCTTTTCAATTATATCTTCACCACGTTTCTGTTTTCAATGGTTAGACCAGGCTGGCCTCAAGCTCAGTAATCCACTAGCCTCTGCCTTCCCAGATCAGATAGGTTGCTCTTCCCAGTACTTGTTGAATGCTCCTTGAAGAGGGGCTTTATATATTGTTAATTTTCAGTTCTTAGGGACACCTAAGTTTGTCCCTTCTTGAGTCATGTGAACCTCCTTCCTCCTTCCAGGTATGTTTCAATTCAAAGGAAATCACTATGTAAAAGGACTCTACTCTTGCCTGTAGAGAACTATTTTATTATGTTAATTAACATGAGAAGAAACATCTTATTTGTGAAGGGACTAAAGGAGAGCATGTATAAAGTGAAGTAGGGGATCTGAGTACTACTGTCCGTCCATTACCCCCTGCTTCTTGACCATGGATGCAAAGTGACCATTTGCTTCAAGCTTCTGCTGCCTTTGCTTCCCTCTAAAACAGGTTAGTTAAGAAAGGAAATAAAAATGTCAATGTTATTAGACTAGAAGATCAACTATATCAATAGTTGCATTTATTTTATAGAGACTAAATAATCAAACTGAGATAAGAAGTTCATCATAATATATATATTTAAAATATTACTAGATGTTATTTTTCATAAAAGATACATGTCTTAAATGTAATACACAGAAGATTAAATTTTAAAAAGAAAAGGATAGTGAATTAGTACTGGCTAACTTTCCTTTCCATTCCTGTAACAAATTACCCATAAAAAGAAAATGTTTGCTTTGATGATTTCACAGGCTTCAGGCCATTTGTGACAGGGCTGTGTTTCTTTTGGGACTCTGATGAGACAGAAAATTATCAGAACAAAGATAAGTAGAGGGGGAAACAGAGTACCAATATCCATCCCCACGAAGGACATACACCCAGTGGTCTAACTTCCTTCTATTAGGCTCTGATTCCTAAAGATTCTGCCACCTCAAAAGAGAACCATGGGTGACGGACCAACCCTTCATCAGCATGTGGGTTTTGGGGGAACATTCAAGCTACAGAGAGTAAGCAAATGGTTAAAAGCACTTAATAGCCGGGCATTGGTGGCGCACGCCTTTAATCCCAGCACTCGGGAGGCAGAGGCAGGGGGATTTCTGTGAGTTTGAGGCCAGACTGATCTACAGAGCAGCCTCTAAAACAATACAGAGAAACTCTGTCTCAAAAAAAAAAACTAATATCCCAGAGTTAGAGGCAAAACAGTCAATGCCCACTAGGCTAATTCCCAGTGAAGCCATACCTCACAAAGACCCCAGAACTCTATGTAGGTATGCTGGTATACAACCCAGCCTGGCACAAGATTTTAAGCATGGGGTCTGCTGTACAAATCTCTACTTAAGGGGGCAGATTTCCCACTTGAGGGTCACTAAACTCTAGATTATTCTAGCTGTAGTATAATTTGTCCTGTTGGATGTTGGCCTTACATGAGTATGTTACTAATTTCTCTTTTCCTATTTCTTAATGTTGGAATCATAGTATCTACTGATGACTTCCTCGCCATGATGTCTCTGAAATACGTTGTCCATGCTGATTTCACAAGTTCATCATAGTCAGGGGACCTACTACTACAGGAGGACCCATGCCATGTCTTACCTGTTTAGATTAAACTCAGATTTGTAGGGTTTTCATTCAGTGAAATAAATATATTTCCCATGAGATAAGGATAATCAGTTTTGAGAACTGAGAAAAATGATACATTTTTTGTTTTTGTTTGTTTGTTTTGTTTGTTTTGGTCCACAGTGTTAATTGATGCCCAATGCTGTCAATGTAGACCCTTCCAGTGGTGACTGAGTCATATTGACTCTACCTTCACAAATGGGCTAATGGTAGTATCATGAAAGTAGATTTTCTAATAAAGGAGTTACTCTCCCCCCTCCCTCACCCTCTGTGTGTGTCTGTCTGTCTCTGTCTCTCTAGTGTATGTGTGTGTGCGTGTGTCTGTCTGTATGTATGTATGTATCTTTCTCCTTCCTCCCTCCCTCTTTTATTCTCTGTCACTCATTATGATTGAGCAAAGAGGCTATGACCAGATGCTATCACCGGATCTTTGACTTCCCAGTTTCTAGACCGTGAGGAAATAAGTCTCTCTATCCTTCATAAATTATCCAGTCTCAGGCGTTTTGAAACAGGAGTATCAACAAAAAGACCATGATAATAAACACAGAAGACTCTATGGTTACATTAAATGCTTGCATATACACAGTTCTTCTGGTTTCTTTAAGAGATTCTTGCACTCTTATCTTTGTCTTTATGTTTGCTTTGGAGGAGCACAAAGGAAGATAAGAGGACCTCTACTGCCAAGCCTGATGTATTTGTCAACAACTTTGCCTATAAATTCACAACTATATTCCTCTTGAAACAATTCATCACATATACACTCAGAATTATTTTTTATGCAATTTATTTGCAGAACATTTCCTGCCAATGCACAGCAGAAGTTTCGATCTCAGACGCCTTCAGGGGTTCAGCAGGCAATGAAAATGAGTGAGACAGGCACAGTGGAGGCCCAGCTGACTGCAGTGAGCACCCTGCCTAAGGCATTCAGACCCAATTCTTCTCAAGGACTATGCTGATCAAAAAAATGCACATTACATATGATGGCCATATTTGGCCTGAGGGTAATTTGTTAATAACCACATATATTAAAATTAAAAATGTGAAAAGCTTGTGTCATTATGAAAGTCTGGCACACTGTAAGAATAGCAACTGCAGCCCATGAGGGCCAATATTAAGCTGTTCCGTTTAAATGGAACACAGGGATGGAAGAGTTTAATGTTTTCAATGATTTGCACAGAGTTTATTTGAGAAAATATAAAAATCTATTGACCATGTTGACCTTGACATGGCAGAGTTTTTAATTCTGTGCTCAGTTACCCTAAAAGTAGAAATAAGAAATATAAAGGAAAAATTGCGACACACAACGCTGGAAGCCTTCAGGATGACCTCATGCCCATCTAGGTTAAAGAGATAAGTCCAGATCAGCTCACATATGCTGAGAACTATAATTCTGTCTGGAACTCTGTGTGTTGGGTTTCTCTACATAATGGAGAAAACTCTAAGACACTGGACCTGGAACAGAGAGGCTTCTGGTTTAAGCTCATCAGGGTGAGCTGTTCTAACTTAAAGGTGCTGATATTAGGATATTCATGCCAAAAACATGGTGCAAAAGTACAGCTGTCATTTACAGGTGATTTCCTCCTGGCATCAAGGAGAATATATTAATTTAAGGGGTTGTATTAGTTACTTTCCTGCTGCTGTAGGAAAACATTATGACCAGGGCATCTTATAGGAGGAAGAGTTTATTTAGACTCATGGTTCCAGAGGGATAAGAGTTCATCATGGCAGCAAGTGGCAGGTAAAATGGTAGAAGCAGGAAGCTGAAAGTTCGCATCCTCAAACATAGCACAAAAGCAGAGAGAGAAGCTGGGGGTGGTGGTTTGAATAGGAATGGCCCCCATAGACTCAAAGACTTGAGTGCTTAGTCACCAGGAGTGGCACTCTGAGGAGGTGTCACCTTGTTGGAGCAGGTGTGGCTTGGTTGGAGAGATTGTGCCACTGGGGGGTGGGCTTTGGGGTTTCAAGTGCTCCAACCAGGCTCAGTGTCTCTGTTTCTTCCTGTTGCCTGTGGATCTGGATATAGAACTTTTAGCTGTTTCTCTAGCACCATAGCTGGCAGCATGCCTCTATGCTTCTCACTGTGATGAGAATGGACTAAACTTCTGAAATGTAAGGCATCCCCAATTAAAAGCTTTTCTTCTGTAAGAGTTGTTGTAGTCATGGTGTCTCTTCACAGGAATAGAAAACTTAAGACAGAAATTGGTACCAGAAGTAGGGTATTCCTGCGACAGGCCAGACTGTGCTTTTGTTTGGAGGAATGTAGACTTTGGGACTCTGTATTAGGAAAGCAGTTGAATGCTTTAAACATGAATTAATGGGTTATATTAGTAGGAGCATGGAAGACAATGATACTGAGGGTGATTTGAGGTGGCCTGGCTCAAAAGATTTCAGAAGAGAAGAGTACTAGTATGTGTCCTAGAGACCATTCTTGTGATATTTTGGTGAAAATGTGTGTGCTTTCTGCCCTTGTTTAAAAAAATGTATGAGGCTAAGTTGAAGAGTCATGGATTAACAGCTTAGGCAGAGGAAATTTCCAGAGAGCTTAGTATTGACTGTACTGCTTGGTTATTTGTGACTGGCCAAGTCTATAAAGATCTATAACTAGAAGGAGCAAGCTGGAAAAGAAAAAATAAAAATGTACAGTTTGAGGAGAAATGAAGTACCAGGAAGTGTAATGGAGCTAAGTCCAGTGCTCAAAGAGATAAAAAAGTTTAAAGAAAAACCTGATCCAAATTGAATAAAGGGAGTGGGGACCATGAAAACTTTCAACTTGTGAAAAGGAATAAAGAAAAGCTTAGGGTAGTGTATGGTGGCACATGCCTTTAATCCCAGCATGAGGAAGGTGGAAGTAAGTGGATCTCTGAGTTTGAGGCTAACCTGGTTTACAGCTTGAGTTTCAGGGTAACCAAGCTTAGGAAGTGAAGGCAACTATCAACAATAGAAAGCAGGGCTAGAGAGATGGCTCAAAGGTTAAGAGCACTGACTGCTCTTCCAGAGGTCCTGAGTTCAATTCCCAGCAACCACATGGTGGCTTACAACCACCTACAATTCAATCTGGTGCCATCTTCTTGGATGTAGGCAGAACACTGTATATGTAATAAATAAAATAAATCTTTTTTAAAAAAGAACAGAAAGCAGGTGAAAATGTATTTGAACTAAGAGTCCATGCTCCAGCCCCACAAAAAAACATAACTTGAAAATTTCAGTCTTGTAGTTCTGGCTCAAGGATCCAAGAAAGGAGTTGTGACTAAGGGGTCATAGAGGGGCTAAGGAAATACACTGAGGCATGACCTTTATCAGAATTGTCCCTTCAAGAAGACTCAGAGAGGCTTCTGCATGAAGCTGTGAAGGTGGTCTGGGTCTCCCACTGGAGATGCCAGACCCGTGGGATACCCGCCAAGGAGAGCTGCTAACAGGGAATGGAACCAGTCCCAGAGAAAGGAGTGTGTTGTAGCCAACAATGCTGAAAGGACTTGGAGATCTGAAAAGCACTTTGACATCGGACACAGAGCTACAGAGTTTTGAGTCTGCCGAATTGGTTTTCGATCTTGCTTTGGCCCCATATTTCCAAGTTATATTACCCTTTCTCGCCTTTAAAATGGTAATGTATAACCTGTGCTATTGTATATTGGAAGAATGTGATCTGAAATTTTATTTTGACTTTTAAACAGAGTTGAGACTCTTACAGAGTATGGGAACTTTTGAAATTGGACTAAATGCACTTTTATATTATAATATGGCTACAAGTCTATGGGTGCCAAGGAGTAGAAAGTGGTGGTTTGAATAAAAAGGACCCCTTCCATAGACTCATAGATTTGAATGCTTGTTCACCAGGGTGCGGCATTGTTAGTGTCACCTTGCTGGAGTAGGTGTGACTTTGTTGAAGGAAATGTGTCACTGGGAGTAGGCTTGAGGCTTGAGATGCTCAAATCAGGACCAATGTATCTCTCTCTTCCTGCTACCTATGGTTAGAGATATAGAACTCTCAGTTCCTTCTTCAGCACTGTGTCTGTAGGCATGCTGCCATGCTTCCTGCCATGATGACAGTGGACTAAACCTCTGAACTTTAAGCTAGCACCAATTAAAATTTTCCTTTATAATAGTTTCTGTGGTCATGCTGTCTTTTCACCTTAATAGAAAACTTATAAAGATTCAAATCTCACCCCCAGTGATGCCTCCACCTTCTCAAAGTTCCGTAACGTCCCCAAACAGGGCTGCCTCTGGAGATGAAATGCTCCAATGTCTAAGCTTATGGAAGATATTTCTCATCCTAACCACTACAGACACTGTTCTAGATACTTTTCTCTGTTACTAAGTAAAACCGTCCATCACAGAGGGAAGGCAGGACAGGAACTCAAGCAAAAACTATGGGGAATTCTTTTTGCTGGCTTGTTCATTCTTGGGCTCATACTTAACTGACTTTGTTATATAGTTCAGGGCCACTTTCCCAGGGAATGTTACCACCCTCAACCACAGTGGGATGGACTCTCCTACATCTATTAATAATAAAAATTCTTGCATTCCAATATATTCCTACAGGCCAATCTGATCTAGGCAATTTCTCAATCAACCCTTTTTTCTGAGATGACTAATTTACACTGAGTTGACACTAACTACAGTAGGGGCTACCATAACAAAAGCACTGTAGTTTAGATGGTTTAAATAATATGAGTTTGCTTCTTCTGTTCTGGCAACTGAAAGCCCAGAACCAAGGTCACATTCTGAGCAGGGCTCTCTTCCAGACTTGCAGATGGCTCTTTTTGTATCCTCAGATGACTTTCCTCAAAATTAGTGCGCATACAGAGAGGCCAATCACTGAGCTCTTCTATGGCTTTTCTTGAAGGACCTACCCATGTCATCCTGTTTAACCTTTATTATTTCTGTAAGTATGCTATCCTCAATACATCAGCATTAGGAGGTAGATAATTTGGAAGTGGTTTTGCAGATGCTAATTCTATTAGGAATGGAAAAAGCCAAGTGAATCAGAGAATTACTTCTGGTTCAGATATGATGGAACACAGCTTGAGAGATGAGAGGTCCTAGAAGAGAGGTCCTGTAGCAAGAAATAAGCAATCCTTGCCCTTACCCTGAGCATATGTGCTCTTCTGCCCCAGTCAGGGGATTGATAAAAAATTTCCAAGTACAGGAAATGAGGAACTTAATTATCCTGTGACTAGGTTTTACTGACAGCATGAAACCATGGTAAGGACGAGTGACTAACCTTGCTGTACAGCATGCCATACAAGTATTAGGCCGTAGGGGCAAAGCTAAACAGTGAGGTGAAAGCAATGAAAAGCCAGGAGAAATGAAGGCCCCCTACAGCCATCAAACAGTAGAGCTGGAAGAAAGTAAGGCTGTGCTGTGGAGGCAGGGTCTCCAGATGAACACTGGAAAGGTGGTGGGATCCAGGGACCCCCGTGGACCAGGTGCTAGGGGGTGTGGCAGGACATGGCTACAGCAAACACGGACAGAGCATTGAAAAGTGGACTGTGTGGGGTACTTATTGTGGATAAGGATCCGTCTTACACATTTTATGCACAGTATCTACTTTAATCCTCACGATAGTCCCTCGGCCTAGCATTGACCTAATCCAGTTTTGTTTCTTTGATATTTAAAGTGAAATAGAACCACATCACTTTCTTCCTTTCCTCTCTCCAACCCCTCCCAGCTACCCAATCATGAAGTCCTTTCAAGCTGATAATTACTATTGTTACATATGCATGGTTTTGTATCTTTGTATAAATATACAGCCTACTGACTCCATATTTTACTGGTGGTGTGTATATGGTCTCAAGGCTGATCACTCTGCATTGGAGACTGAGGGAACTCCTTCGTGGGAGAGATTAACTATGTTTCACTTAGAAGTCATTAGTTCCCTGTAGTTCTTAGTCTAGGGGCAGGATCCCATAAGATTTTCCCCCTTCCACATTTATAAGCCCATTGACACTGCCATTAATCCACTCTTATTTCTAAGAAAAGTTTCTGAAATTTAAAAATCTTTCTACCCCATTTTCCATGATTTCCCTAAGCCATAAGTGCTGGAGTTGGAATGTAGATGTATCATTTGGGCTGGGCTCCTCATGATCTATTCGTGTTTGTATTGCGTTCAGTGTGATTTTCCGTGTTAGTCTCCATTTGCTGTAAAGAAGTGCACAGTTACACTTGTCTGTGGATATAAGGATGGAGTATAGCATGTAGTAAGGAATTACACTGGTCTACCAAAGTGGCAGCAGTAGATTCCTTCCTAAAGGCATGACTTCATTAGCCCCAGGAATCTGGTTAGATTTCCCATACCAGGTTTCCCATACCAGGCATAGATTCCCTCCTATTATATGGCTATTTATTGTCACTGACATGTGAGTGCCACTTATTTCATTTTTCATCTTACCAAGTTGATAATTTCTGTGATCCATAGATTTTTCAGCTGCATAGGCCTGTTTGATTCCCTCCCTTGGTACCATGCATAGTATTCTCTGGAACCATAGAAGCTAGAATGCAGGAAATCAGGAGGTCAGAACAAGACTGAATCATTTGAGTCCTGTGTTCTCAGCACGTGATGCCTTCACCCTGAAAGGCAACCATGACTTACACAAATAGTTTATCTTGTATGGGGAGTTACTTGGACTACCTTGACCAACACTTTAAAGGGGATTTCTCATGCCTGATACTAGAGGCTTTGCTGTCTATGGTTCTTGTAGGGACCATTGTCAGCACTAGTGGCTAAAAATCTGTACTTCTCTATAAAATAATATGATTACTTAAGGCTTTATCAAGCAAGTTTGGTGTTAATTGTTCCTCATCTATTCTTCTGCTACATTTATAGTAAGGGGAATTAATGTGCAAAGAAAGCTTTCCCTAGGTCATACAGTCAGTGGGAGATAAGAAATTCAAACTCAGGTACTCCTTTTTCCATTTTTGAGCTCTCAGTCACTCTACACTGCACCTTCCCAGCATGCAGAGGTGTAGGGGATGATCCATGGTGCATATATTGTAGAATAATGGAAGTAGATGTTGCAAAATTGAGAAGCTGGTGCCAACATATTTAACAAATGAGTGGGTTTAGGCATGATAGAACATAAGAGTAACTAGGGACAGAGGGATGTAAGAGCCAAGTTTAGAAATCTCAAAATTTGAAAGTACGATGACTCAGCTAAAACATCTATAGCTGAGCAGCTGTCAGGATTTCCAGCCTGCACAGTGAATGTCAGGGTTGCCTGGCTGTGGAGAAGGGGATTACTCATGGCGGATAGGGAACAGGAAGTTCTTGTATACCCCAGTACTTCCCAAGTCTGGTCTCATTGGCTGAAATGTGTGCTGCTGGAGACATTTCTCTGCATATCTTCTATAAAACCTGCATCCCATGGTTTGAGTTTATTTTCTCCATGTAGATGGAAGGTATTTCTGAGAACTGATAGAAGCTTGGTAGGAGCATGGATGGCTGGGGTAGAAATTTCTACCATCTTGCTCCACCAGATTTCCAGCTCTCCATCTCTTAACCAGAGATCCATTATCTCCTGTGTCTGTAAATTACCCACCCCTTTTGAGAGGGAGATTCTCTAAGGATTAAAGGCTCAGGATTGGGAAGAATACTGCTTGGGCTTCAGTCCTGTTTACCATCTCCAATATTCCCCAGAGAAAGAGGTGCATAAAGGCAAATGCCACAGAAGACAGGTTTTACACTTGAAAATTTCCTGACCTGGGACTGGAGAGGTGCCTCAGGTGTTAAGAGAACTTGCTGCTCTCACAGAGGACCCTAGTAAACTTCCCAGTACATACAGCAGATGGTCTTTAACCTCCTTAACTTCAGCTCCAGGGGACTCAATGCCTTCTTCTGAAATGTGGGATCCTCTACAAATGAGTAATACATATATAAAGATATTCTACACATAACTGGAAATAAATCTTTGTTTAAAAAAATTCCTGTCTCAAATTTACATTCATTGTAAGGCACACAGGGATTTAAAGACAGTTTTGCTTGTAGGTTTTTATTTCCTCAAAAATTGGAGAGGTTCAAGCCTGAAAGCATTTTCATTGCTAATTTACCTGGAGATAACTAGAGACACTACTGTTTTAAAGAATGCATTCCTCTATAAACTATTATATACAAAAATGTTCATGAGCTCATTCTTTCATGAACACTTTGACATGCCAGCAACCTTGAGCTGGTTAACTTGGTCAGAATTGCAAGCAATTTTACTCTTCCCTTGGAGAAGTGAGCATTTCTATGAATAATTATGTTCTAGCTACCTTTTTATTGCTTCCTAAAACATCATGATAAAAAAATTGAGGTTGAATGGGGTCATTGGTTTACAGGTCTAAAACATAGTCCATTGTTGAAGGAAACCAAGGCAAGGACTCAAGGCCAGAAACCAGAAGCAGGAGCTAAGGCAGAGACCATGTAGGAAAACTTCTTACTGGATTGTTGTTGATGGCTTGCACATCTTGCTTTCTTATACTTAACCATGCCCACACTTGGGCCGGAGTGATACCATTCACAGTGGGCCGGACTTTCCCACATCAATCATTAATCAACAAAATACCAGAGTCCTGCCTACAGATCAACCTAATGGGTTATTTTCTTAAGTGAGGTTTCGTCTTCCCAGATGAAGAAGCTGTGTCAAGTTAACAACAACAACAAAACCTAACCGGCTAATTGGTTTACCAATCCCAAAGGGAGGTAGCATGCATGGCACCCCCAGGCCACAGAGATGCACAGTTACTGAGAGATGCCATCTGAAGTTGCTGAAGAGCAAGTTCTTCCAACGACCCGGACCTCACTACAGACCCTGTCTTTCATTCTGCTCTCAACTTGGGACTTGACACAGGTTTATCTCTGGATCTTAGTGTGACTGTGGGGACACACAAACTTTCTTACATAACATATGCTGAATGAGTTCAGGACATGCTGCTTCCAAATGCCTAGCCTGGTTGTATTGATTATTTTGAACTAGAGGCAATTACAAACCAGAAAACACTAGAGAGACATTCCCTATGTATCTCTCATCTATCTAAGGACAGATTCTCCACCAAGAACTTGGTGGGCATAAATCCTTCCCTGGGGAATTTCATTACCTCAAGAAGATGGACTCTTAATACTGAGAACAAAATGTGAGGTGCTGCACGATGCCCTGGTGGCCTCTCATACTTGCATCTTGTCTGCTAATGGCTCATTGATCTTTCTTTAAAACCCTCACTGCCTTTTAAAGGAATTAGGTAGATGCCTGACCTCAGTGTGTGCCCTCCTGTACCTAACATTAAAAATGAATACATTTGTCTACCTTTCTATCTATTATTTCTTATTTCATAAACCCACTTATTGGATACAAAAGGGAGTCTCCTTTTCTTCTTTTAAGTTATTAAATCAGTCAATTCAGGTGACATCATCGATGACAGGCTATTTAAAGAGCTATTTTCAGAAGCATTATTAGTGGCTCTTCCAAGGGAGGAAGTACAAGCAGCCGTGTTGTGATAAGGTCCATTAAACTGCTCTGTGAGGACCCACATCTACTAAATAGCCTCCTACACACAGACCAGTAGCTTTGGGTAATTCTGTAAAGAATATTCTCATTTCCATTTTGTCTTTTATTCACTTAGCTGGTAAATCAATCGGAGTTAGATTCAGCCACATATACAGAAGATGTAGATAACGGAGGCTTAAATTTATATGGATTTACTTTTTCTCAGATAAGAAAGTTCAGAGATAGGTAATCTAGGGTTCACATTGTGTTTTCTTATCACTGGGAATCCAGGCATCTTGCATACTGCATCTTCAAGATTAGCTCATGGAATAGATGGCTATTGGCTCAAGACACTTGCTACAATTCCTGCCATCATGCCAAAATCTCAGTCCACAGAAGACAAAAGGAAGAGCAGAGGTGTTGATGCCAATTATCTGTCCCTCCTTCATGTAGAACTCACACCCATTGACTTTTCCATGAACTTCACTTACCATCTCTAACTAATGAAAGACTAGACATGATTTAATTTATTTAGGTTGACCAGAAGAAAATGAGATTTTCTTTAAATAAGGATGAGAGAGAGAGAGAAACAGAGAGAGACGGTGTGTGTGTGTGTGTGTGTGTGTGTGTGTAAGAGAGAGAGAGAGAGAGAGAGAGAGAGAGAGAGAGAGAGAGAGAGAGAGAGAGAGAGAAGGGGGGAAGGGGGAGAGTTGTAGAGTTGTGCCTCTGGTCACAGCTCATTTTCGGTACTAAGGCATCCAGGTAATGAATGTCTGTCTGCTCACCCCTTTGTGAAGCTTCTCTCAGAGTTCCATTGTGCAGGAAAAAACTTTCCTTTGCTGTCACATAGCAGCAAGCACAGAAGACATAGTAGTTCGAAAAGATGTGAAATGTCTCCACTGAAAGCAAGCCATTGATTTCCAGCAGACCAGTGTAAACCCGAGACTACCTGGAGACGAGGCCCCAGCCTGGGGACTGTTCCCCACAACTTCACATGCTGTTGAAGCCTGTGTGTTTCTCTTGTGCTTCTGTGAAAGATGTACGTCCTCAACTCCCCAGACCCCTTCCTAGATTCCATTAGCTAGCTCTAGCAGCTCACAGAACATGGGGGAATGTGTTCACTGGATTATTACAAGGGAAAGCTAAAGAGATGCAAATGAACAGCTAGATGAAAATACGCACAGGAACAAGTGTAGAGGGAGGAAGTCGAGCTTCTGTGTCTCCCCAGAGGTCCACCCTAAGAATCCCTATAGGCTCAGGTGTCTGGAAGCTTCCCCACACCTGTCTGTATGCGGTTTTGAGGAAGCATCGTCGGTTGAACCACCGGCCATTGCTTATCACTTAATCCTCAGCTATAGTCCCCCCCCCCCCAGAGGTTGAAGGAAGGAATGGACAACCCCATTCTTCATTAATCCTGCCTTGGTCTTTCCAGTGATCAGTACTGATTCTGAAACTGTCAGAGTCTGCCAGCCTTCAGCCAATGCACCCGCATTCCAAAAGATAGCTTATATTTTAAAGACAGAAAGGACTTTGGGAGCTGCACACCAGGAATCATGACTAGAACCAAATGTATTTCATATTAAAACAACCATTCTTTCCTCTTCTGACCTCTTGCTCTAAAAGATTCACTTGGCATACTCTCTATAGACTATGTTGTACTGAATGATTCCTATACTGCTAACTATTATTTCATCCCAACTTAGGGTTATCAGCAATTATGCAGTGAGCATCTTTTTTTTTTTTTGGTTTTACGAGACAAGGTTTCTCTGTATTGTTTTGGAGGCTATCGGTCCAGCCTGGCCTCGAACTCACAGAGATCTGCCTGCCTCTGCCTCCTGAGTGCTGGGATTAAAGGCAAGGCATGCGCCCCCACTGCCCGGCAAGCATCTTTCTAAAGAAATTTTTGTGGACATTCTATGTAACATATTTAGGGGTGATTTATGAAAAAGCTCTTATTACACCGAAGAAAGACTCTCATCTGGTTTTCAACCTGGCAAATGGCCTTCTAGGCCACCTAGGCCAAAGAGAATCTGCTTGGAATCTTGGCCTAAGGCTTAATCTTGAACTTGCAAGGAAAACAGCTGCTATTTTAGCACATCCTGCAATTTTTAGCACAGCCATTCTAACAATTTTGTGGATGAATTTAATGACTGTTTTTATTTTATGAGCTAAAGTGCCAATTAAAATTTATTAGTCATTTATCATCTTCAAGGCTTGCTTGCCTGTTTTATTCAAATGCAATGAGGGGGAGCACTGATGAGAGGCACTCCCATTGAGTGTGCAACAAAGGAAAGAAGGAAAATGCATTTTTTTGGCATACACTCCAATCATCTCCTCCTGCTGGGAGGGCCAGACCTTCAAATACTGTGAGAGGAAATTAGCCTCAGAGCAATTTACTAACAAACCTAGGGACTCTCCACTTTTGTCACTCTGCACAAGCAGAGGGCAGAGGAAGTGAGGCATTTTCCTGGAGTAGGGAGACCAAAGGGATGGAGGTGCTGCAGCTTCCCTGGGGGACACACCATGCATTTGAACTCCATACTTAATTCATGTATTGTTAATCATTAACACTTAAAATAGTGGAAACTGAGATTATCTCTAAATCAACACATTTTCAATGAAATGCTGTTTTTTTTCTTTCTTTCTTTTTTCTTTTTTTTTTTGTTTTTTGTTTGTTTGTTTGTTTGTTTGTTTTGTTTTGTTTCTTGGAGACAGGGTTTCTCTGTATTGTTTTGGAGCCTGTCCTGGAATTTCCTCGGTAGACCAGGCTTGGTCTTGAACTCACAGAGATCCTCTTGCCTCTGCCTCCCGAGTGCTGGGATTAAAGGCGTGTGCCACCACCGCCCGGCCTGAAATGCTATTTTCTTAATTTTCTAAGTGTTCTCCTTCACACAATAGCCAGTTGACAGTTTTAGTCAATTGTGTTTTTTTGTTTTGTTTTGTTTTTGATTCACAAGATAGTTTATTGAACAGTTTGTAATTAAAAAAATCCTTCGAATAGACTGAAAGTATTTTAATAGGGTCAGTGAGATGACTCAGTGGGTAAATGTTCCTATTGCCAAGCCTGACAACTTGAGACTGGTAACTGGTGTCACATGTTAGAAGGAGGAACCTGATTCTTGTAAGTTGTCCCTTAACTCCACACACACTAAATGAATTAAATAAAAAAAATTAAACAACTTTCAAACTTAGAATATGCAGTTACATTTTAAAAGTTTTATTCTTTTACAAGTATATAATGTATTTTAGCAATTCTGATATTCCATATCCTTTTATGCTCTCACTCTCTGGAACAATTTTTCACTCCATCATATTTCCTCCTCATGTTCATATCTTTTACAACTTTATTTTATTATTTCATGTTATATGTATGCATGCTTACTGCATGTATGTCTGCTTACCATGTGAGTACCTGGGTGTAAGATGTTGCAGCTCAGATGGAAAGGTATCCTGGCAGTAAGGGGCCAAGGAATACCACCAAGTCCCATAACACAGCAAATCTCACACAGATTTATTGGAAGGGATAAAATCAGGAGGGTGGTTGCCTCTGGCTGGCATGAGAAACAACAGAGAAGACAGGGTTTATATAGCTTTTCTTGGAGGGTGGGATGGGGTGGAGCTTTCCAGAGTGAAAAAGATGGGGATTGGTGGGATTTCAAGTCCAGAATTTCAACTTTCTACTCTGTAGGGCAGGGGCAAGGTCTGGCAGTTATGGCAGTTAGGGTGTTCCATGGGTGGAACCTGGCAGTTGGAGGTCCTCAGGGGAAGGGCCTGGTCACTCATGTGCCTCAAGGGCCTTATACCTGATACATTTACAAGCCTGAAGAGGACACGGGATCCCCTGGAAGCAGAGTTAGAGACAGCTGTGGGCTACCATGGTGCTTCAGGAAATTGAGTAGATGTCCTCTGGAAGAGCAATCAGTGCTCTTAAACACTGAGACATCTCTCCAACAACCACACACCTTTTAGTAACCCACCAAGTTATTGGGATCATGGGTAATTTATTAGTGCCTACACCCTAGAAGAAAAATTATTCCCTTGCATCCAGCAGACATTAACTGCCAATAGCTGCTCAGCAAAGAGTGGAGTCTCACGAGGTCCTCCCCCATCTGTGCTGGAATTTTGGTGGGTGTGGTCTTGTGCAGCCCTTGTGCAAGTAACCACGTCCTCTGTGAGTTCATGAGCACAATGGCCACGTCATGTGCAGAAAATAGCACTTCATAGCACTCTTCCATTTCCCAAAACTCTTAGCTTGAAAAACAATTCATGTACACAAATACAAGGATACAAGTGATGTTTGGGAAATAAGCCAGCCAAAAGAGAGTGAGCAATGGGTATCTTCCAGATTCCTGTGTCAGGGTCAGCCATTGTCATTTGTGTTGGATAAAACTGAGAGGCAGCTATGAGTTGGACCCTCACAGGAAGAAGCTGAGTTTGAGGTGTAGGAAAAAAAGAAGTCCATTCTATAGGAATGGTCAGTGAACCATACTTTTGTGATGTTCTCTTGCTGAATTAAAGTTGGAGCTTCGACGAAAGTTAGGGAATCTGTCGCTAATTTCTGGATGTTTAGGATTGATGACTTCAGTAGAGTTGCTAGTCTCTTCTGGCTTCTATGGGCAACAGGCTGGTTTCCTAGGATGGTGACTGTAGATTACTGGCCAGGCATATGTTTCCTGTAGTCTGACTGTATTTAAATTTGCATTCATGGTTGCCTAGTGTCTTAGGGTTTTTCTTGCTCTTATGAACCATCATGAACAAACAAACAAGTTGGGGAGAAAACAGTTGAATTGACTTACACTTCCACATCACAGTTCATCACTGAAGGAGTTCAGGATGGGAACTCAGAATAGGGCAGGAACCTGGAGGCAGGAGCTGATGCAGAGGCCATGGAGGGGTGCTGCTTACTGGCTTGCTCTTAAGCAGCCCGGAGATGGCACCACCCACAATGGGCTGGACCCTCCACTGTCAATCACTAGTTAAGAAATGTCCTATAGTATCTCACAGAGACATCTTCTCAGTTGAGCTTCCTTTCTTTCCAATGAGTCTAGTTTGTGTATTAAGCTGACATGAAAGTAGCCAGCAGTAACTCCTATAATGCTGAGAATTTTTCATTGTATATCCAGTTTGCCTATAATTTTCATGCTTCATCGTGTCTCATAGATTTCTTATGTTTTCTTCGCATTTTAAAGCTTTTTTTTTCATTTACTTTCTCTAACTGGCATTTTACATGTCATCTGTCTCCCATTTTGCCAATTCTTCCTTCTATGTTGTTAAAACTGCCTGTCAGATTTTGTTTTTCATTTTGTTCTTCAGTCTAGGATTACCACTAGCATCTTCCTCATGATTTATATTTCTTTTTTCAATTTCTCATGTTTTTTTATTATTTGGTAATTGTATTTAATTATCTAGCTATATATTTTTGCATTTGACTGAGTTTTTAATAATCATTATGGATTTTATTATAGCTTATTCTTTTATCTTCAGGAAGTTTGTGGGAACTGTGTGTGTCTTTTAGTGACATATACTTGTGTAACACATACATTTGTAACAAAGTCCTTATCTTCACAGAATGATTTTATCAGGCTAAGCTCTTTTTCCAGTCAGTCTCTGAGTTGAGGAGATCACCTCTTGGATCATCATCAAGTAGTGTTTGATCCAGTAACATGGTCTGTGCTGAATTAACAAAGGGGACCACAGTTGCTAGGCCTATGCCCTAAAATAAAATGAGTGGAGCCTCTGGCCGCTTGATTTACTGATTTATCTCTAATACTTTGTTCTGTTGGGCTGACATGAATGTGGCATCAACTTCAGGAGACAGAGGGCCTGTCCTCACGTACACAGGTAGCTATGGTTTTCAAGGTTCCCTAGGAAGACTTCATTTTATTCCTCGATGGGCCTCTAGTCCATCCACATTGCCCTTGCCTATGGTTAAAATGGGCAGAAACTAAAGCATGAGTATTTCAAAGTCCCCCAGAGACAGCCCTTTAGGCCTTTGTGTGGGATCGCAGATAGATAGGCTTGTCTCCTGGTGGATTCTTGCATGAGTAGGTCTGTACTCAGACTTCAGGGAAGAAGATAATGGAGCAAATTTGTAGGACCATCTCAAGATCTACCATGAGCATGAGATCAGAGTGTCTACATACATGAACTCTAATTGACATACCACACTTTTGAAACCCAGGTGAGCAGAACTATTCTCAACCTAATAAAGGAAGGCAGTCAAGCACAAAACCCAGGGTCACTGGATGACACCCTGTGCTACAGATGTTAACTAACCCTGCTGAGGGTACTCAAATAGGTACATCTCCCTAGGGAACTTTTTGTGGACAGAGTTGCTTCCAGATAGCAAAGAAAATCTGAAATCAAGTCTCAAAGTTAAACCATTTTCCATGGTAATGAACTCAGCAAACACAAACCAGCATGAGTAGAGGAGTCCGGATGATTTCCTAAGTAGATAAGATGCTCACATATGACAGTTGCTCTCTATCGATAGCCATGAATAAGGGACTATTTAGAAGTGGCTAAGGGGCCACAGCATTGACACTTTTCTGTATATATTGCACAGGTGTCTCATGCACAGTACGGTAACAGGAAAGGACTGGTTCCTAGAGAAAACCACTTCCAATTTGCTGTGGAATAGATACTGGGATTCTCGCCATGTTGGCAGAAGTGGATAGGTCTCTTTGTGAGTCTGCATAGACAGAGCTAAGCAGGGACCATGACTGAACAGGGTTGAAGATAAGATACAGGGCTGTTTGGGGGGTCCACTGCAGAGAAGGAAGTCATCAGCAGACAGCCCTGCCCTGCATGTCAATGCCATGGAGTATTTGACCCTGCTGTGATCCCATGAAAGATGGGTTGGACAGTAGATTCAAGATTCAATAATGCTAGAGGCAAGTCTGTTGGGGAATACAGTGGTTTGCATGAGCAACACCATCGGGCCCCTGAGTGAATGTGTCTCTGAAATTTTAAAATGGCCTTCCTAAGGGATACACTAGGATTCATCATCTGTACTAAAGGGGGTTTTGTATAGCTGAAAAACTTTGCATTTATCAGGAAAATTGAAGTGGCTGACTCCTGTTTTGCCATCTTGTAACATCACTTCTACTTGTCTTGTTTCTTAAGTGTTTTAAAATTTGCTTTGCCTATGACATGTTTCAAAACATTAATTTTTTATATTTTCCAGTCTTTTTTAATGTCAGTTTCTTGGTAATTCTCTTTTCACAACTTATCTAATGTCTTATTATCCTGTCATTTACCTCCTTCTCTATTAATGCCAGGGTACTCTCCAAATATAAAGGAATGCAAAGCAAATGTTGCCTAAAATTTAAATATGTTCCCTCAACTAAAGTTTTCTTGGATACATATTTTTTTGTCTGACAAGTCTGTGTTCTTTTCTACATACTTAATTCTAGAAAATCTACCATATAACAATGTGTTTGTTACACAAAATGTTTAATTGTCTACATCTGAATATATGTGTAAACCGTTGGTTTAGACACTCCTCAGAGTGCTTGCACAGTACACTGACATCTTCTACCTAGAGAGAGGTAGCTATGTTCATGATGAAATCCAATTTTCCTCAAGCACAAAATAATTATCATCCTATCATTCTGGGAATGCTTTAACCAAATGGAACAAATTCTTCTCCCAATAAAACATTTTCTTCTTTAGAAATATTTCACCCTTCTTTTGTCCTTGGGTCTGTTTTAGTATTAGCACACTGTGTTGCTCTTAAAAGGTCCCTTTCTGGTAAGCCTTTGCCTTCGCTATTTAAAATGGAGAAGCTATCTCCACCATCTTCAGAAGGTCAAAAGTCACCTAGCTAGTCTCAGAAACTTATGCTTCTGAATTAGCATAATGAAATCTTAGTTGTAAAAGTTGAAGCAAACTTTTACATTTTCACAAGTCTGCTAAAGTAGCAACTTCTTGCTGCAAGGAGTGGAAGCCACCTTCATGAATTAAATTTCTCACACAATAATAGAAATATGTGATTTCTGGTCCAAGTAGAGGGAATATGGCTGACTTAATGGAACATTAAGTGCGACTTCTGCCTTTCTGTTGTTCTATTGCTTCACTCAGTTTTTCAAGTTGCACTGCAATTCCACAATTCCCCCATTCCTTCCTTCCTTAGCTGAGTCATTCAATAAAAACCTACTATGATGAATGATTCCAGTAGCTGAGGGTCCATGTTTGATGCTGTTCTAGTTCAGAAAACAAAACATACCATTTTGTTTTCCACACAGAAGTTCTGCAGTAAAACGGGCTTTGGGCTTGGTCCACTATGACAATTCAGTCATACAAGGAAGCAGAGAGGAGTCTCATCCTGAGCTTTGCTCCATTTCCTGGCAGAAAATGCTATGGAAGTTCGCTGGAGCCCCTCTTAAAACAAAAGCATAGACCAGATGGGTAAAAATCTGAAATTTTTGTTACAGTCCTGGGTGATGGAAGTTCAAAATGGAACTGTTGGTAGAGTCCAGTTCACCTGGGGCCTGTCTGTGCTGTGTAGCTGCTTTCCTCTCGCATCTGAGTCTCTTGGGTTTGCCCACTGTGAATGCGTGTCCTATCTACTCTCATATACAAACGCCAATGTTGTTGGGCTTGAGTTGACCCTCTATGGCTTTTTCACTTTAAATACCTCTTTAGTTATCCATAGTGAAGTCATATTTGGAGGTCAAATGAGGCTCCAATGTACACATTTTGGAGACACACAATTCAGTCCCTAAGGGGTTCTTATTAATAACTGCTGGACAACTCTACTCCATATGCACAGAAAAATGTATGGCTTCCAGAAGCTGTCTCAGAAAAGGAAGTAGCCCTGCCTAGCATTGTTTGCCAAGTGTTGTATGTGCTTCCCTGACCCCACTTGAGTTCCATGTTCATAATTACACCACTCAATGTAAATAAAGCATGAGGTTACATGGAGGCTGCAGCCAAGGGACAGCTCTGAGATCCAACTTTTCCCACAACACAGGGAATTTGCAGGGATCATGAGTGTGGAAATTAGTTTATGCATTTAACAAAACTGACAGGGAGATGATAGGAATGTGTTCTGAGTTCTAAGAGGGAACATGTAGAGTTGCTACCATTCAACAGCTTGTAGAAGACAGGAAAATGCAGTTGTCCACAGGGCTTCAGTACTGGGGCTACTGGACACTCAGGGCTTGAATTAAAGAACCAAAAAGAGAATTTCCAAGAGCTTGAAGCCTCTTGCACATCATATATATTTTTTTTAATTCATGTGTATGTACACGTCTCTGCTCATTATGTGAACCTCATATGTATAGTGCCATCAGAGGCCAAAATATGGCATCAAAGTGCCTGGAACAGGATTTATATGTGGTTGTGATCCTTCCACTGTAGGTTCTGGGAAACAAAGCAAGGTCTTATGCAAGAGCACAAGTACTTTTAACCTCTGAACCACATCTCCAACTCCCATCTCTTGAAGCTCTTCAAAGATTAAAACATCCTAGCACAGTCAAAAAAAGGGCCACACATATTAAGCTATAATTTTTCCTATTACATTAAACTCAGGGTAACTTACAGGGATCCAATGAAACTTAGACTGTGTTTCTCTCATCTATGCTCCTGAAAGTTGGTGAGTGGTGAGCAAGCTAACCTGGATGTTCACAGACTTACTCCTTTCATCCTGTACCAGCTTTGTGAGGTAAATGCTTCCAGGTTCAGGTGAGGTTAATGAAATGGAAAGAGCAACCCGACAGTCAGGAACTCACAGTTGGTCAGGAGTTTTGGCATGCACCATCTTGTTTCTTCATGCTAAAGGCACAGGGAACCAGGGATGCAAGTAGACACTTTCTCCTAAAGAGACCAGTATGACTGAGTATGTGTTGGAGACACTGGTGAGAGTCTGGCAGTTTCTCTTCAACTCCACAAGTTCTTAAAGTTGACATTTGGGATGCTCAGGAGAATAACTTAACATGCAATATGCAGATGCAATTTCATGCTCTGCAATTGTGTCCTTGGCTTAGCAACTAGTGATTCCATTCCAATGAATGCTGCCAACCACTTGCAGCATAGAGAATTATTCTCTAGTCTTAGCTTTTTAATAATAAGCATTTTATAAATTCCATTGACTTTTAATTCAAGTCTCTTTGCCTTACTGTCTCTAAGGCTATGGAAGTGTGGCTACTGGTATACAGAAAAATGTAGGGCATGATCAGTGATCAGTGTTTTCCTCCACACTGATCCCACTGGGGCCTCCTTAATCCCTTAGGTTTTTCTACAGTTTTGTCATTGTTTGAAAAGTTAATGAATCAACAGGCATGTTTACAATGTGTTCATGTAACACAGGTTTAAGCCAAACTAATTAATGATACTACCAAGCAATATACCCAACTGCTTGTCTAACATATCCAAAACTTCTTTTCTGGAAGAAATACTATAATATATTGACTTCTGATCTGAGCACACCCATACACATACACTAAAACACATACTCTTCTTCAGACACAGCTTTCCCCAACTTCAATGAAACCAACACTTCACTGTGCAATTTCTGAGAATAAACACAAAGCATAGATCTGTTGGCATATATAACTTTGATGAAAATCATACCAGTTCTTTCTTAGACGAAATCTATACTATAGGTCTTCCTGTTTCTGTGTTTTCCTTCTTTAAGCCTGTACCAGGATAGAAAACTGTGATCCACAAGCAAATCAAGCCATAAGCTTGTTCTTACAAATAAAGTTTTATTGGATCACAGTCAGCCTCATTTATGTATATGTTGTCTGCAGCTGTTTTTGTATTAACCTGGCCATAGTTCATTAGATGTGGCATAGTATTTTAATTTGGGACTGAAATGTCCCTACTGGCTCACTCATTGAACATTTGATGGTGACAGTAGGGGTGGGGTGTTTAAAAGCCTTTGTGGTAGGATGCACAATGGGTTGAAATGGATCATTAAACCTGGACCTTTAAGGGTTATAAATTATCTCACTCTTCACTGGAATGCTATGACCCTCCAATATGTGAATAAGCCAGGTCATATACTTCTGCTGCCAATGACTTATCTGACCTACTCCCACTGCTGTGCCTACTCCAAAATGGTGGACTGATGTACTCCAAAACAGAAGCAAAGTAAAATCATTGCTCCCATAAGTTATTCCTGTAAAATGCTTTGTCACAGTGGAGAGAAAAGTAACACAGAAAATCGGTACCAAGATGTTCATTAGTACAAAAAAGCTACATGTTTGTAGGAGGAATGTGAAATCTTGGTGGTGGCTTGAGAAGCCCTAAAATTATGTAAGCAGAGCTTTACAGGCCATTGTGATGGGTGTTCAGAGGATCATGATGCAGATACAAATATGAACAGTCAAGGCTTTACTCACAGGGGCCATAAGGGAATGAGACTATTGGGAATCGGTCTACAAGCCATTTATGTTACTTTCTAGCAAAGACTCAAGATATCATATTCATATTCTGAAATTTTAAGTTGGTCTAAGTTAAAAAGTAATCGAGTGTTTACTTTAACAGAATAAATTTTAAAACAGCATAATATTGCGGCTATGGCACATGGTTACTATTCATTGTTCTTAGTCAGATTTACAGTGTGAATTTAAGGCAGTAAGTAAACTAGAACAAATATGGAATGGGATATCCTGGTCACTCATAATCACCTAGGGAGATGATTTCCCAGGTTCAGCCATATGGTTACATAGATACCACAGGAGTTGTAGCATACATTTCAAGATGGATGTAGAACTAGGCATCATCCATGGCCTACTGGTTTAGCAAGCAGAATGCAAAAGTTACTAGGTGATGGAGGGTAGTGCCAAGGTTCCTGCGAAGATTCTCTAAGGACCCCATATGTGAAGCTATAAAGGTAAAGTCTAAATTACACTGGAGATCCAGGATGTCTGGAAATCCCATGAATTCAGAACATCCACCAATGAAAGCTGCAGGCAGCGAGTAGTGGAGGCCCCAGAGAGAGCCCATGTGTGACTCTGGCAACATGGTTGTAGGGGTGGGGTTATCCAAGCCTGTTGGAGTTCATAGGATCATGTCACAAGCTCCAGAAGACAGACATGGAGTTGTAAGATTTAATGTATGCCCTAGTGGGTTGCTGATTTATTTAATGTGTATGGTGACTTCTCTTCAGAAGAGGGTTTCAGATCTCCTGGAACTAGAATTGCAGACTGTTGTGAGCCTCTATGTGGATGCCAAGAATTAAATCTTGGTCCTCTGGAAGAGCATCTCTGTATCCCAGGTCCTGATACAAATAGAATATGATATAATGTTATCATTTGACTCTGATATGTTCCCAACAGGAACACATATGTGAACAATTGGTTGCCAGTGATTGATGCCATTGGGGAAGTTGTAGAATATTTGGTGTGGAAGGCATTTTCCACAGGGGTGGGTCATTGGATTAAGAGTGTGAGGATTATAGTCCACCCCCACTACTTGCCCAATCTCTTTGGTTCCTTATCTGGCAACCTGGGAGCAACCAGTTGCATGTTTCTTCTGCCACTGACTGAACAGCTGTCACTGTGCCTTCCTTGTCATGATGAACACTTGTCTGTCCCCTAGCACTGAACCAGAATAAAACTTCCATCCCTTATGTTGCTTCTGCCAAATATTTTGTTACATCAATAAGAAAAGTAACAAACAGAAAGAATGTGCATGATTTGAAAAAACCTACAATATTGACTCTGACCATTTCACAAAGGTTTGCTCACTTCTGAACTATTCTCAACTTATCAACCAGAAAGATAGTTTTCAAATGAAACGCAAAGCAAGTCATGCTCCTGAATGTTCCTCCAACAGCTCTGCATGCCACACAGAATAAAATTTGGAAGGCTTCCCAAAGCTTCAAAGCCATAGGATTGGGATGTGCCTTCACGACGCTCTCATGCCTACCACTCTACCCACTCTGCTCCACCCAAGGGTCCTTTGCTACTTTTCAACAAGCCAGGCATATTTCTGACTCAGAACTCTGCGTATGCAATCATTTCTGTCCAAAGAAGTCCTTTCCTCTATGTAATCTTCCAGGTTTCCTTTCTTACCTCCTCCAAGGCTTTGCTCAAACATCATTCTTATGGAACATGTAATGACCAATCTAATTAGTAAACTCTGTGAGTCCAAGACCTCAATAATCCCAACTTTCTTGTGTCTTTCTTTCTCTTCTTTCCTACAATATCCACCAAACTCTATTCTGTTCTGATTAATTTACTTATGGAATTTATAGTTGTCTACCATGTGAACAATATAAAGCAGGGATTTTGTTTTGTTCTGCCAATATGGAATAGCAGATATACAATAAATAATTCTCAATGAAATGAATAAGCAAAAGAAGGGATAGAAATGAATATAGATTTACTCATAAATCATGTCTAATAAGCACTATAGGAGATTATTTCCAAAATAAAAATGGACATGCACATCAATAATTTATTATATATATGGTTAAAAGAATTTAAGAACACTGGGTCAGAATAAAATCAATGCTGATATTAATTACACAACAATGTATACAGCAAACTGGAATATGGTAGCAGTGTAATGTAGAATTATCTGGAAAATCTTCTTGAAACAATGTGAACCATTCTCAGACAGACAGAGAAAACAACAGAGAGAAAAGTGGAAGATTCCATAGGGGCCTATGTGGAAGGCATGGGGTACAGAAAGCTTACCAAATTACCACTTAGCCCTAACACAGCAGTCCAGTTTGAAGCTGTGGTCTTTCTTTATCAATTAAGCAGTCAATCATTGGAACAATCTGGATCTTGTTCTAAGTTTCTCAAAATGTCTCTGCTGAATACCATGGAAGCTTCTGGAAAATACTTAGGAAGATAGTTTGGGAGGATAGCAGGTGAGGACAAAACTGTAGCTTGTGGTGATATTTTGTGTATTATCTAATAAAGCTTGCCTGATGATCAGAATGAAAAGCTAGCCTCAGCCATAGAGGCCAGGCAGTGGTGGTACACAACTTTAATCCCAGCACTAGTATACATTCATTAAACTGATCAAAACATACAGAGCATCTATTATTGCCAGTCTTGTGCTAAATGCCAGTCACATGTGTCCTCTCATGTGGATCATGAGCAAAGATTCTTTAGCCTGGACATGGATATAATGAGGGGCTCTGAAAGCCACCAACTTTTCTTCCTCTGATTCTGCCTGGGATGATGAACCACATCCAATAGTCTCTTAATTATCTTATGAAGACTATTAGAAATCCATGTGAGTTTGTGGGGTATGATATACATTATATTATATTGATAAATTGTAACATGCTTAAGTTTACTGAAGTAAGAAAAGCAAGCCATTTTGTCCTAGAAGCAGAAGGCCAACATGTTTATTTCAAGTGTCTTCCAAAACTCCCTGTCCTGGGGACACCATAAGTAGCTGAGGTTAAAAACATAACACCCTTGAGCAAAGCTATGTTAATCATCTCCATCACAGAATGCTTTTCACTCTTGGTATATAAATTCCACCAGTGGAAGCACGAACACAGAACATCATGGAAACAATGTTTTGCAACCTCTCCCAGTCAGGGACTCCATCCTGACTGTTCCATCAGGACTTAATAGTTGTTTTAAGTGATGGTGCAAGTGTTCAATTTGATGATGTCATTTCAGCTTGCACTCCCAATCCAAAGATACCATCATTTCTTCTGGCTAATGTAGGTAGATGATTTGTATTCCCTGTGTGCTTTCTATCTGTTACTTGATAATTTTTTCTTTCACATTTCGCACATGTCTGATAAACTTACTCATTCAAAGCCAGAGTGTGGCTATAGTAGATCATAGACAACAGGGAGTAGGCCTAGACTTGTTGAGATGGGACCTATCCTCAGGTTCTGGCAAAATTGTGGCAGGAAAGTCACTCAAGTCTTCAGGAAACAGATGTCAGATGTGATAGTATCTGTTCTTTTTGCACTGGTTCCCAAAAAACAGCTGACATTCTGATACTTCCAAATATTCTTGAACTGTACAGAAATTGCAGGTAGTTACTTTTGGGGGTGATACATCAGACAAACTGGAAAATGGTGGCTGTCAACACTTCAAGTACTTGCATCTTATGAACTCAAGCAGCAGTTTACCAGTTGTCTCTGCCTGAGTTCTTCCTGGTCTCTACTTCCATGTATCCAAAGCCTTTCTAGTTTTCCGGGAAGTGATTGCTAATGGCTCTTTGTCATATTTTACTGTCATATCATGTATATGATTCCCTTCCTATATTGCTATAAGGTATCTCACCTTCCTAGAAGGAGAGAGAAAGTGGAGGAATTGGGGAGGACACACTGTCTATATTAGCTGTCTCTAGAGTTCACAGTTGGTGACTGAGCTTCCCTTTGAAGTTTCTAGATTGACCTGTAAATAACAAGGCAATCCAAAGTTTGGAACAATGTCCTTCACTCAAGCAAGGAAGGCAGCTTTGTTCAAGTGGGAAGTTCTAATCTGTGGGTTAATACACATCAGCAGTGCTCCGAGGTGCAGCAGAGAAAGGAATGGTCCTGGAAACAGTCATTTGCTCAGAGGTATCTTAAGAAATGAGGAGAATAAATCAAAGTTGTAAACTGAAATGGCATAAGAAAAAAGAACAATCATAAGGAAAAAATCAATAAAATAAGTGCAAAGAGGGTCTCACAGACACTAAAATTATATTCTGATAAAATAATTTTCAGAAAGGCTTTTCTGAAAGAGACAGATCACAAGTGATGGATAATGTCCACAAAATGATAAATGAGGAGGTCATTTGGTGTTCTCAAATAATGGCTCATGAGTTTTCTTGGGGTTCCAAAAGAATAGATTCATTAATACAGTCAGATGTTTCTTAATGATGGGTATGGTTCTGAGAGATGCATCATTAGCCATCTCGTCTGAACATCTTAGCATACACTGCACAAACTAAGATGGCACCCGTCACTCCCTATGGCTTCAATTTATCCACATACTCACACAAACACATACACACACAGAAGCTTACATACATGCATACATTCATACAAATGCACACACATACAAATATATACATTCATTCACACATATACAAACAGGCAAACATGTACATGCATACACAAATACATAGACACAAACACATATATATACACATACACATGCACTAACATATACACATATATATAAATGGACACATACACACATGGAGCACATGTGTATACACACCTGTATGTTCAATATCAACTCTGAAAATCCTAGTTTACTTAGTAAGTCCTCAGTATTTCTTCAGTGCTCCTAACTCAACTTTATTAAGCAGTAAGGATGACAAACAATGAGTTGATGCAAATGGGTAACACATGGTATGCATATTGTGCATATGGTAGCATGTGACAGCACAGGGTCTGTGTGAGTAAAGTTAGATTTAATTCTCTGCCACAGTTCCTTGAGCTCAGATTTCTTGAGGCCATATCCTTCCCATGTCTCACAGCTACCGGGAAATAATGACTAAGACCCCATCACACAGCACTCCTCATGCCCAATGCTCACTCGAATTAGCAGGGAATTTGGAAAGGACACTGGAATCTAACCTGTCCAGCTGGATCAATTACAATCCCTGAGAGCAGAGCCTGGGCATCAGCATTTTACCAACAGCCACCACATAGACTGCTTTCCATTTCATCACCATAGTTCCAGTTGAGTTGTATTTCTTCATGAAGTTGGTTTTCACGATGTGTTTGCTTTCATGTCTTCTGTTTTAAAATCCATTTATTTCCATTCTTTGTTACCATCTCTCTCTGCCCTTGGCACAAAGTAGAAGCCTAATATATGGTACTAAGTAAAACTGATTGAATCATCTGACTACAGATGCTAGACTGAAGCCTCCCAAAGATCTGCTCAGCTTTCCGTACGCTAGGTTTTGTGTGCTGTGTTGTATCTTTGCATCATTTATTCACACTGTAACCAAAATGGTCTTCTCAAGCTCCATGTACATTTGGTGAGGTAGGTGGTAGTATAATTAGTATGCAGTTAGCTCTGATAGTGTTATGACTTCAGTGTACACAGAATGACAGTGACAGTCTATAAAGTTCTCTGGTGCTTGACAAAGTTAAGGACATTTTCCTTGGAACGGGCTGAGGCAGACTATGGGGTCATGGATGCTGCTTTAAACAATGGTACAAGCAACCTAAGAAGAGACATGCTTAAGCTCAAGAGCCAATGTCCCACATGTGGATTCTGGGGCTAGAGTACTCCTGAGAAATTTCCGTTATTTGTCTCTCAATGAGCTCATGCAACCACCTCACTGCTGTCTCTGATTTCCTTCTTTACATAATTATTTTTCTTCATTTACTTTTCCTGGTAGCCTTATGTTCATCTGAGTGTCTGTCAAAAGGCTGTATTTCAGTACACTTACTCCCATGCTAAATGCTAGAGCTCACTTTCCATCTGCTAGTCTTATTAAAATCTAAACAGGAGAAAAATACCTCTCTATGCATTATCTGGTGATTCATGTGAACTGCCTGTCCCCAGAAACTGCTATCTGGAGTGTTAAGGTAGTGAGTGGTGGGACTTGAGGACATAACCCTCTGATGACTGGCACTAAGCATCACAGCCAGGGTTTAACGGCCATCACAATCATACTAACCTCCATACTGAACAGAAACTCAATAGTCAGATCCACCCTGTTGCCAAAGTGATGACAACTGTGAATTTAATAATCTTGGGTGTCTGAATGATTCTGAATCTTGTAAAACCTCCTATCATATGGGGGAAATGCCCTCAAAATATCCTAGACAGAAGATGGGGAATTCAAGATAAAATGCCAGACTGAGCAGTCTCCAGGATTCCTCCTGTGGAGCTCGTTTTTTAGAGCAAGTCTAAATTAGAAATTTTAAAAATGAATAATTTGGCACAAGTAGGGAGTAAAGTTTCTTCACATCAGAAATGGAGAATGGGCTATAAATAGGGCAGAGATAGCCGCAGAAGCTCTGTGCCACATAATAGGGGGATGCAGGCAACAGTTAGAGATGAGGGATTCCCTCCTTCATAGAGAATCAGAAGTTGCTGGTCAGTCACTTAATTGGATTCTCAGATAAACCAGCACCCTCTGTAACTAGGGAATAAGAAGTCTCCCCATTGTTCAGGAAGGTGGCCATCATTGTTCCAGGTACCCCAAGAACCAGGATCAAAATTTCATGGTCCACCACATACAAGCCACTAGAATAGCTGTAAGAGTCACTGGATGCATTCGGGGAATGTTAAAATTCCCTAGTTCCAGTAATTATAGGAATAAAATATTCCCCATGCTTGTGGCTGGTTTTATGCCTCTTGTGCTTCTGAGGGTCAAATTTTTAAACAAGACCTGACATAATTGCCCATCATTGTCCAGCGATGCTGGGAGCTTAGCAAAGACAGTCAGATACACCCTTTAGGCTCTCTTGATTGGTTCTTTCTACAGTATCCTTGCTGGGGGGATATGTGTTCTAAGAATACCAAGTAGATGCTGCAAGCATTCCTGTGACCAGGTTGTGAAATTTTTAAAGTATCTCTTCTGCTTCATTCCACTGGTCAAGTACAGCTCCATCAGTAGGCAAGATTGACAGAAAGGAATCCACAAGGAGATGCAATAATCATGAAGTGTGGCTCACAATGAGCAACTAACTACACGGCTGGAATTTAAGCAACATGTCCTTACTTAGCTACGGATATGAAAATCTAGGTGAGCACATTAGAACATGTGTTAATGACAAGTCAATCAATGGCTGCACTCTTTAGAGAAGGCCATAAAAGTATCCCACAGAACAGTTCTCAACCATCCTAATGCAGTGACCTTTAATACAGTTCCTCATGTTGTGGGGCCCCAAACCATAAAATTATTTTCATTGTTACTTCAAAACTGTAATTTTTCTACTGCAATGAATCATAATGTAAATATCTGATATGCAACCCCTGCGAAAGGTTGTTTGAGCCCTAAAGGGGTCACAACCCACAGGTTGAGAACTTCTGTCATGAAAGGTCTTGGCAGCACACAACAGAGCACCCACAAGACTCCCTGAGTTACCAAAGGTAAGAGTCATCTGGAAGATGAACTTGAAGAGAAGGAATATGATTATCACAGTTGGGCTTCCAAATATTACCTTGTGAGATCCACAGGGTTATTCATTCCAGGCCCTGCTTTTAGTTACCAGCAAACCTCAGGAATCAAATAAATCAAGCTTCAGGCTGACCTGCATAGGCAGGTCTCCCCATACCTCCAGACATGCACCGAGGAGTGAAGTGGACACTAGAAGTCCATTGGATTACTGTTATTTCAAATGCAGAGACCATCATGCCAACCTATGAGAAACTGTGCCAGGCTCTCAACCTTCCTTCTCTGCCCAGCAGAAGAGAAGCTCTACCCTGACCCCCTTCCCCCAGCTTGTAGAATTCAAAGGAAGATATGTACTCATAATGACATAAACAGCATGCAATATTGTGCTCCCTCTACCTGGAGGAAGACCAGCCAAGTATGCCTGCTGGAGGGAAGTGTATAATGGATTCTGGCTGTCAGAGCAGGTATTCTGTGAGTGGCAGGCCCTCCTCTGTCTGGCTGATGCCTTAGAATAGAGCACAGGTATAGTCTCAGAATTTGGACAGCTCAAGAGCCATCAGATAAAGAACAGCAGGCAAGCATGTAAAAGGTGATGCTAACCCAAGAGATCACCCTCTTGAAATTTGCAGATGGAAATATGGTTCCAGAATTTTCTCCCAAAGAAATCTTCTTTTCACAGCCAGTCAGGCATAAGTGGGTCATAAAGTAGTCCAGGCATTAAAAAAAACACCTAAGAGAGTCAGAGAATCAAAAAGCCTAGTCATGGACTAATGGCAGTTAGAGCTTGCTTACTATTGTAAACTTCACCTATTGTATTACTCTAAAATATAGGAATCTCACATTTGTAGCCCAGAGACATTCAGATTTTGAGGCCTCCATATGGGAAGGCTTTCTCTGGGTGGAAGCAACACAGAAGAGAAACTGCTAATTCACTATGGAAGGCTTTTGTTGGTATAATCCTAGGGTGCCCTGCCATGAAAAGAAAACTGAGTGAGGTCAAAATCAACATGAGAACAATTGTGCCCATTAAATTCAAAGACAGAAGTGTATGTAACCTTGGAGACTGCTTGGTGGGATTCTCCAGATTGTAAATGCACAGACAGATTGCTCACAGAGACTCTGCTTCATCTTCTTCAGACAGACAGCCTGTGTCTGTGTGACCACTAGGTGCAGAGCACACTGGCGGTGACAGTTTCTACTTCATGGCTTGGCCCTGAAGATGACCATTACTGAGGCACTGCCATCCACCCACTGACAGTTGCACGGCCAAATCCCAGTGAAACAAGGGAAACATCATGGGCCCTCATGGATACATATGTGGTGCCACTCATTTCCTAATCTAGCTTTTGCCTAAGGAGGATGAGGAGGAGGAGGAGAAAGACAAAAGGAGGAGGAAGAGAAAGAGAAGAGTAGAGGGAGGAAGAGGAGGCAGGGGAGGAGGAAGAGGAGGAGGGGAGAAGGAAGAGGAGGAGGAAGAGGAGGAGGAGGAGGAGGAGGAGGACGAGGAGGAGGACGAGGAGGAGGAGGAGGAGGAGGAGGAGGAGAAGGAGGAGGAGAAGGAGGAGGAGGAGGAAAGAACATGAACATTTATCTTTCTGGGAGCAGATTCCAGAGACACTCTCTGATTCTGATCCTGCCTCTCCTGGTTTCTGTTAAAAGACATTGCAAACGAGTTCCTTAATTCTTTCTGCTTCAGCTATCTCATCTAGGAAGAGAGTGGTCACTTTTTCATGAGGAGAAAA
This sequence comes from Mesocricetus auratus, assembly GCF_017639785.1. NCBI lineage: Eukaryota > Metazoa > Chordata > Mammalia > Rodentia > Cricetidae > Mesocricetus > Mesocricetus auratus. Next base: position 4,291,834 of record NW_024429203.1, read on the forward strand.
TACTAAGTCATAAATAAAAGTACTTACCACTATTTCTGCCTTATAAGTCTTAGAGAAGTTAGAATGTTATAATTTCCCAGGACACCTCTGCCTTCACCTCTGCTCCTTCCAAATGCCTAAAAGAGGCAATTCCGTCCCTCTCCACGCTGACTACGCAGACACTGGGATTTCCACTCTTGGTCTAGAGTACCTAGTTTAAGGATCTCATGCCATGCTCTGTGTCTGGATGCTCCAAAGTCTGACTTAACACTCTCTTCGCTTCCTCAGCACTGACATTAAGGTGTCAGAGGCAGCTTTTACTCTGAATTTAATAGCTGTTGCCCTGGGATCAAGTCTTCTCTCAGGGGTAAAGAACTCCAGTGTCCCCTCCTTGACATGCTTAGTTTCCAGGACACATTCTCTCTCCTGCCACCTATCCACTGTTGGGAATCCTATCTGACAGGGCACATCTATTTGGCTCGGATTCAGAGCTTCCAAGGTGAAGACACGCAGCAGGTATTCCCAGTTGCACACATTTCACTATGAGTGAGTTCTCAGGTTCTGTTCCTGATTGAAGGTTAGATAAGGGAGACATATTAGGAAGGATGAGGACTTGGTCTACTGAGGTTGGGCTTGGAAAGTAAATGATCGAAATGAGGACCCCAAAGACCCAGAAATTCTAAAAACAAGGTACAGAACTCCAACTTCTGCTGTTCCCATGGTTCACAGCCCCAAAGAGACAAACCCCAAAGTCCCCCAGGTCTCCCAGCAGCCCACTTGGTTAGAAAAATCACAGTGTGACTGGGGCAACAGTCAGCAGTCAGATCCTGGTCTGGCAGACAGGAGTGCCCACACTGAGGCATCTTTTTAGGACATCTGAACTACACAGGAAATTGTGTGTATCAACAGGCATTGCAGATGCTGCCTTTCCATTTACTATCACAACAAAGACCTCTCTGGCTCAATAAGACTGTCAAATAATACAGAGGACCTCTGAAGGACTAGCCAATATTCACAGATTTTATCACTTTAAAATAAAAATTAAGAGTGGCAGGTGTGGTAGTGTATGCCTAGCACTCAGTGGGTTGATAATGCTGAATCAGAGACTTGAGGCTAGCCTAGGCTACATAATGAGAGCCTGTCACAAAATAATAAAATTAAAATATTTGTAGTAATTATGAGCATATATTAAATTATAAGATAATGTTAAACTAAACAAAATTAAAAACTAGGTTTTTTTTTAATAAAACAGCAAAACATTTCTTCAATAACTTACTCTTGCCAACACCTCAGTGACCATTTGCATACTTCTTGGCTGTGCTGTCACTTACTATATGGCACATGCATAGCTCCACTGCACACAGGGAAGTTACAACTTAGGGTCACTGTGAAATACTACAGACACTGTAGACTGTGGTGGTTTGAATGAGGATGTCCCTCATAGGCTCACCTTTTTGATCATTTGGTCCCCAGTTGGTGATACTTTGTGATGGGGGATGTCCTTCTCTGTATGCTGTGAGTATATGTTTCTCTTATTGGTTGATGAATAAAGCTGTTTTGGCCAATGGACAGTAGCCAGCCAGGAAGTATAGGCAGGTCTATCAGACTAGAAGAATTCTCGGAAGAGGAACGGAGAGAGTGGGTCTTGAGTGAGACACCATGTTGCCACTGGGAAAGTAGGGTGCCTAGTCGTTTTCCCAGTAATCAAAGACCAAGTGGAAATACATAGATTAATAGAAATGGGTTAATAATTAAGAGAGAGTCAAATAAGAATCCCAAGCCATTGACCAAAAAGTTTATAATTAATACAAGCCACTGTGTGTTTATTTGGGTGTAAACGGCTGTGGGACCAGGCAGGACTTTGTAGGAGAGTTATGGTCTCTTTAGTAGGTAGAGACTTGCTGGAGGAAGGAAATCACTAGGTCTGGGGGTTTATAGGCTGCCTCCACTTCCTGTTTTTCTCCCTCTCTACTTCCTTGTGTATATGACCAGTGAGCTTTGCCACTGTTATTTCAGCCTCACAGTCCTTTTCTGCCATGATGGACTGCATCCCCTCTGTAACTATAATCCAAAACAAACCTCTCTTCCTTAAATTGTTGTATGTCATATTTTGTCACAGCAACAGAAGGGAAGCCAATACACACACCCACATATGCCATCTATGTCAAGAACAAGAAAATCACCTGACACTGATTGAGACCTCTTTGTTACAGGGTTGTGGGTGACTGGGCTCCATCAGTGGCATCATCAGAAACTATTCTCATTATTATGAGAATGTGTGGACTTAAGACCAACGAGTTTTAAATTTGGTAGAATGATTAGAATAGAATAAGATAGTTAAAGGACTCTTTGTTGAACAGACATGCTTTCTGATCTGTGATCCAGAGGACGAGCAGCTGAGGCCTGGCAACACAGAGTGGAAGATGCTAGGATCTAGGACCCGACCTCTGCGCAGATGAAAGTGGTGACATCCATTTAAGCTCCTCTAGTCTGTAGCATGGAGCTGAGATCTGAACCTCTCACAGGCACAGTCTTACTTGCATCATACATAAGAATGCAAAACTCAAGTTACACCCACAAAAAATCTAGTAGACACAAAGGACAGAGTCCTGACTAAAACAAAAATTTCTAGACCTCAGAGCCCATTTTTACCGATCCAGCCTGCTAGATGAGAAGACGTTCAATGTTAGGGGAGGAAGAAGGGGTCGAGGATGGGACTTGCTTGCTGTGTCTGTAACTATGTTTTGGGGCTCTGATACTATGAAAGATGCTGAACTGTCTGCCAGAGCGATTGACTGATTAGGACTTCAGTGATGTGGGTGGGTTGAAATGTTGCAAGTAACATTTTATCATGGGTCATCCTTAGCCTTTAAGTAGCCATTTCTTGCCCACCTTTCTGCTGTACCTAACATTCTATCACTAACAGATAGAAATCTTCAGAATATGTTCACAAAATCCTAGTTTCCACCAGCCAAAAAGCTAAGGACACCACCACATAGCTCCCGAGGCCTACAGCAAGGCTGCCTGGCATTTGCTGCTCCACCTTCTTAATATTTCCATGAACATACTTTAAAAGTGACTACATTTATGCCTTTCTTTGGTCTGTTACCATAAATGCTTCATGAAATTGTTTCCATGTTCAAACATAGTATTTGGAATTACCTAAACCTATGTTCCCAGGCCATTGCCATTCATATTTGGCTCCAAAATAAACTGTCGGTTATCCCCTTTAAGGGAGTTTGTGGTTTTTGTGCTGACACTACTATGTTCCCCAAAGATTCATTTTCTGGAAGTTTGCTCCGCAGTGTAATGACAGTAACAGGTAATATGATTATTAAGAGATATGGCATCATAAAGATGGAAGAAATGACTTGCCATGTAAAGTGAATAATTTCTGTCTCATAGAATGGCTTAGAGCTTTCCGAAGTGGATCTAATGTTGCAAAAGCTGGTGGTTATCAAAAAGCAAGCCTGGCCCTTCCCGAGACTGTTCCTCCCTTGTTATGTGACCTCTTCCTCTTTCTCCTGTCACTTGTGTGACCACGATGCAAGGCCATTCTTCCATGTGGTGACACAGCAAGAGGCCTTTGCCAGAGGAGCCAGCATGATCTTATCTCTAGAAATTAGAGCTACAACAAGACTCCTTTCTATGCAAACCACACAGGCTCAGTATTTTGTTACACTGACACAAACTAAAGCACTATGCCAGGAATGAGTAATTAATACCTTCTAGCTGTCGGTGCAGTTTGTATAAGCCAAGGACAGTAATGAGAATCTGGTTGCTGTCGGAGTGGCGCCAGTAATGGTGAACACTCTCAGCATGCATGCATACATACATGTGCAAAAGAGTATGCTATACTTCAAGAAGGATGGATGGGAGGGAGATTCTTCCTCTCTTTCAAATCAGAAGTTAATGATGAGGGAGTCATTTTTTCGCCAGTGTTGTCCTTCTCGCATGTTAGAAGGCAGATTATTCAGGGCTTTAGTAGCATAGCAAGTGACATAGTAAAGATCCCTCCTTAGAAAAAAATGCCATAGCATGCTCTCCCTGGATGACAATGACATTATAGCCCCACACACTGGTGAGGAGTTTCAGAAATATTATGGGAAATGAGAAAAGGATTTTTTTTAACAGCTACCAACTTCCTAAATAAACCTATATTCCATACCTGCTCCTTTTGGCGAGCCTTTTAAATGCATTTTCATATTGTTGCCAGAGTATATCCCCAAGCCACAGACAGACTGTTTCCATTCTCTCATGAAAAACATCACTGGACTTCTAGCCCAGTCTCATGCCTGGCTGACAGCCCTGCTTGCAACCTGTCCCATTTTCTCACTTTCAAAATGTGAGGGAAAAATGAAAATTCTCATTACTATGACAAACCACAGTGGCAGACAATCTAATGTCAGATTCAGAGAGAAACTGGCACTAATTACGAAGCAGATGGGCAGCATAAAGAAGCACCAAGCCCAGGAGCCCTCGAAGCCACACCCAAATTCAATCTGCAAATACAGACCACTGCCAGACAAAAGAAGACAGAGACTGGAATCTGCTGAAATCCGACCCAGCAGACAGAAGAAAGAAGCCTCAGACACTTCCAGGATGTGAAGCAGCAGATTAAAGACTCTCTACTTTGAAGAAAGGGATACAGGTCCCATGGGGGAAACAACCAGGATACAGGGCAAAACACTGGGCACAGTGCTGTGCTCATTCCCACGAATACACAGCTAGGAGTGTACACTGAGAGTTTTTAAGTGTGTGTGCGTGCATGCGTGCGTGCGTGCGTGCGTGTGTGTGTGTGTGTGTGTGTGTGTGTGTGCTAATGAAAGATCTCTTGAAAGGATATTTTCATGTCATCTAAAGCTAGACAGGAAATATGTTATAAATAAGAGGAAAAGAGAAATCTCTATTAGTTGTGGGACCCTAAAGGGAGAGAGAGCCAGACTTGGGTGCAGAGAGGAACTACATTAGGGGATGCATAGTATGAGGAGGGCCCTGACGTAAAGAGCTTTCATTGTCTGGAACAAACTCTTTGAAGTTTCCAGACAGGGTAGGCAAGGTTCATTCCACACAGCCCAGCCCATAAGACTCTTGGCACAGAGCCAGGCACTATGTCGGAACTTAGGTTACAAGGAGTAGAGCCCTGTGGTGCTTTTCCCAGTGTTATCTGGCAGTAATCTAATTTAGGGACAGACTATAACAGTGTGGGCTAATGTTGACAGGAGCAGGGCAGACAGCTTTAGGGTCTATGTTAGAGCAAAATGACGTCATGAAAAATGAAGAAAAATAAGGGGTGTGGATTGAGTGGAGAGAGCAATGGTGATGGACAGGTAGGGCAGAAGAAGCAGGAGGAAACAATGACCTAGAGGTGGTATTTGTGCTATAGAATATCCTATCAATTACTAGAAATGCTAGGTCCGAGATGTCTCCCAGAAGGTAATGGAAATGGTTAGTGGAAATCAGGAAGGATGGTGAAAGCAGTGGAAGCGGACACCAGGCTGGAAAAGTGTTCTGGGAGGACAAGCAAGAGGAAGTAAAGAGACACAGACGTGGGTTAGGATAGAATCGTCTGTGAGTGCCACAGCGGCAGGAAAGAAGGCTGGAGGGCTACCATCTTAACTACCTAAGGGTTTGCTGTCTTGATTGCACAATGGGAAAGAGGTTACTTGCCAGTTCCACTATCAGATCTGCCTGAAACACTTTATACATTCTCTCCCCACACCCAAAATACTTAATTTTCATAGTTTCACATAGTTTCTAAGCACTGAAACTATGAAGGATGGAGAAAAAATTCCCAAGTATTAACCCCTGGCCATGCATGTGTGTTAGTGTGTGTGTGTGTGTGTGTGTGTGTGTGTGTGTGTTTTGTGGTTTGTGTGTGAGTTGTGTGTGTTTATGTAGGTGCATGAATATGTATTTGGCAGAGATCAACCACATGTGTCTTCTTGATAGACCTTCCCCTTATTTTTTGAGACAGGGTATCTCGCTGAACCTGAACTTCATTTACTCAGTAGGCTGGCTGAACAATGAACTCTAGTAACAATTCTGTCTCTGCCTCCCAACACTGGGATTGAAAATATGCTCTTACACACCCAGCTTTTGTGTGGATGTTTGTCGTCCAAATTCAGTTACTCACATTTATGTGGCAGGTACTTTATCTACTAAGTCACCTCACCAAGCCTATTCCCAAAGTTCAAGGAACAACAAAATCGTTATTGGCAACCCTGCCATTGCAATGCTTTGAGAAACCAAAGATGGAAACACAGTGGTAAGACAATCACAGTATTTTTTGCTTTTTTATTAATTTGTTTTTTATATTCCAATCCCAAGTTCCCCCTCCCTCCTCTACTCCCACTTCCTGTCCCATGCTCCTCTGAGAGTATAAGGCCTCCACTAGGAAGTCTACTAAGTCTGTCTCATTATCTCATTGAGGCAGGACCAAGGGACCTCTACACCACCCCCATACACACACACCCATGTATCTAGGCTGAGTAAGGTTATCTCTCCATATTGAATGGGCTCCAGTAAATCAGTTTGCATTAGAGTTAGATCTTGGACCCATTGCCAGTGGTGTCATACATTGTCCCAGTCACACCATTATCAACTATATTAAAGAAGCCTACTTTGTCAGACTGGAGTCAGTGGTATCTCACTAGCTCAGGTCAGCTGATTCTGTGGGTTCTCCCATCATGGTCTTGACTCCTTTGTTCGTGTTATGACTCCTCCCTTACTTTGACTGTACTCCAGGAGCTTGGCCAAATGGTTAGTTGTGGATTTCTGCATCTGCTTCCATTTATTTCTGGCAGAGGGTTCCAGTTTCTCTGGAGTTGTGAATTTTAGGCTGAGTATCTTTTGATTTATGTCTGATATCCACTTATGAGTGGATACATACTATATTTGTCTTTCTGGTTCTGGGTTACCTGACTCAGAATGTTTTTTTTCTAGTTCTGTCCATTTTCTTGCAAAATTTAGGATGCCACTGTGTCTTACCATTGAGTAGTATTTCATTGTGCAAATGTACCATATTTTCTTTATCTATTCTTCAGCTGAGGGGCATCTAGTTTGTTTCCAAGATCTAGCTATGATGAATAATGTTGCTATGAACACGGTTAAGCAAATGTCCTTGTGGTATGAATGTGACTCCTTTGAATATGTGCCCAAAAGTGATAATGCAAGGTCTTGAGGTAGATTGATCCCTAATTATCTGAGAAATCATCATACTGATTTCCACAGTGGCTGTACAAGTTTGCACTCCCACCAACAATGAAGGAGTGTTCCCCTTTTCTCCACATCCTCTTCAGCATAAGCTATCATTGGTGTTTTTTTTTTATCTTAGCCATTCTGATCAGTGTAAGATGGAATCTCAAAGTGGTTTTGATTTGCATTTCCCTTATGATTAAAGATGCTGACTGTCTCCTTAAGTGTCTTTCTACCATTTGAGACTGTTCTGTTGGGAATTCTACTTAGGTATGTACCTAAATTTTTAATTAGATTATTTGGTAGTTTGATGTCTAGTTTATTGGTTCTTTGTATATTTGGGAGATCAACTCTCTGTCGAATGTGGGGTTGGTGAAGATCTTTTTCCATTCTATAGGGAGCCATTTGACACTCACAGTTTTATGAGCATAGTTTATAGTTCAGAGATTTTATATAACTTAGTGTTATCTTTCATGTGTCATATACATAAGTGTTTTAAAGACCATGGCATTAATGTTGACTGGATTAAAAACATGTAAGGGTGTTTTGCAATCAATAGAATGGGAGCAGAGTGAAAGAGCTTAAATCACAGAGGTCAAAGTGTGGAAGTCTTGAATTACTGAGATGCAGGTAAGAATATTAATCAGTATGTGTGATTAGATTCTGGCAATAAATATGGAATAGTACACCAGTAAAAACGAACATACATAAATGTGTATGTGCTTCACTCAATCAAAGTAATTTCTCAAAGATCTAGTTAGTGATGGACATAATGTCTTCAAACAAGGATGCAATTTCCATTGTGATTTGCATTACAATGTCAACAAAATTGAAATAAAACAATACTAAAGTTGTATATGGAAAAATAACCTTTATCTCCAAGGAAGCAATAGAACAATACAGATAAAATTCAGGTACAGGATAACAAGATGTTAGACTGTCACATAACAAAGTGAACACACTGTGTGACAGTGTAATTCTGCTTTTGGGAGGCATGTATACATGTATGCAGATAGAATGTGAAGTCAGGAAAGCTCTGTATTGATGTCAGAAGCTATTATGGCTTCATGAGAAGATTTGTATTTCTGTTTCAGGCTATTTTGCTTTGGACCAACTTGAATTTTCTAGTTTTAATAGCAATTGCTTGTAAAAGACCTAGACGAGGATAGGGTATATCTATGTGTTTGAATGTAGAGACAGGAATGCAGTGGTCACTGAGAGAGACAAGGTAATTGATGCAAATCCAGTTCATGGCAGTAAGCCAAACCATGGCAGCTGGAATGAGTAGACATGGGAGTATACAACAGCTCTGAGGGGAAGAGGTTGAATGGTGAGTGGAGGAGGAGTCACGCTGCAGATAATTACCTTGCAATCTGCCAGCATCAATGCAGATGGAGATGTTTCAGCTATTGGATCCATCTGCAAGGTGTTGGCAAGTCCTAGAAGAAACTATGCCTCTTACCACCTTTAAAGGATAAGCAAGAGTCTATGGAACAGGGAGACAAGGCAGCCAATTCTGCCAGGAGTCTGTGCTCCCTCCTCCAACTTGTCTTAGTGCAGACATCCCCAGACAAAATGCAAACACAGTCACCAAGTTTAAATTTACATTTTCAAAGAGAAACTGGGACACTATTCCCAGTGGAACCTGTGGGCACATTAAGTCAGAGCCCGTTCTCCCATCCAGGCTTTAGGAATCCCCAGACACCTCTGCCCAAGGCCAGAATTATCACAAGAAGGGCCTACACTGTCAAGCTTCTGTTTACTCTTGAATGGGGAGCTCCTGGGAATAGCAGAGCAGTCGAGCACAGCACAGTTACTATTTTTAGGACATTTTCATTTGACCCCAATGACTTACAATGATAAACTGATGTTCCTTTGCCCAATAATAATCAACATGACCTTGGAGACCAAGGTGTCCTTTCCCTCAGGCCCTGCTCCAAACACCATCCAGCACACTGGAGCACCTGTGCAGACACAGGCATCATCTCTCTGGTGCTGACTGAGAAATCTCAGCGTGTACGGTTTCCTATGTAGGATGGAGGGAGCACCCACTTCCAAACAGAGAGTAGAGGTGGTCTATGACTTACAAACACTTGAAGTAAGAACAAGACATTGGTATTCTTGTTAACATCTTCACTGAAATTCTTGGTCAGATAAATTTTCACAGGATCTAAATAGCATTTTTACCAGTTATGATTTATAACAACAACAACAATGGCGATATTAAAATAATGGAGATATTTGCTACTCTGTGCCAAGCCCTGTTTCATTTTTATTGCAAGCACACGAAGAAGATACCTTAATTTCTGCAGGTGTGTGGGGTGGACTATATCCATACGGTTGATGTGAAGTCCGTCTACCTCTCTGTGACAACTTAGTCTTTTGTTATTGTCTTCAGTTGTGTACCCAATAGTGACCCCACCAGGCTGCAAGGATAATCCCAAATATGTGGCCATACAGATTATCTTGGCTTAAATCAGTGAGTCACTGAACAAAGCAAAACAACAAGAACATGGGAAAGGGTCTTGTAGGAAGAGAGGGGGTGACAGCAATGAGAAAGAGGCAAGAAAGGATGGGGAAGTGGGCTGGAAGGGGGAGGGGAGTGACGAGACAGAATGAACTATCTACCTCTATGAAGTGGACAACAGCAAATTCAATCAAAAGTTCACATTGGCCTTTTCCCTCGATGTCACCCAAGCCTAAATTGTTAGTGGGCTCTTCCAAACATGTAATTAAATATTGACTTTCTTGGCTCATCGCTGCTTCTGACTTGATCTTGAAATCCATGTCAGCTCACATAAAGGGTAACTCCTTGACTATTCAGCCATGTTACTACAGGAAGTGATGCCAAAAATACACCTGAAAATGTTGGAAAAATAACTCATGTCACATAACTTCCCGCCTAGAACTGACAGTCTTTGTTCAAAGCTAGACATAAATCCCCAAGTTCTACCCATAAGCTCCAATAGTTTTACTTGTGACATGTACTGTGTCCCTCCAGGATCCAGAAAGTCTCTTCCCATACAGTGTGAGACCTCTGTAAGGACATAGAAAGGGATAGGACATATGTCTATGTCCTGGGGTAGGAGCTAGGAAGCTCACTTTCAATTCTCTCCATGTCAAAGAAATCATTGTTAGGTAGTTGAAAGAATATTTAAAGACATCTGAAAGATCATGCAATAGTTAGCCTAGCTGCATAGATTTGTAAAGTCTAGTTCAAATCTCATCTCTACATCTAAACACTTGCTTATCATAGTGAGTCACTTAGTTTCATAAGCTTCAATTTCTTTGGTTTTTAAATGAGGAAGCTATATTATAAAATTACTAAATATTTGTATTTGCAAAATATTTATAATTAATATTCAGGTATTAATATGTTAGCAATAAGTAGTGCTATTGCTACTTGGTTATATGAAAAGAATGCACAGCTAGTACCACAGTGTACAAAAGTCTCCTCACTACAGTGACAGAAGTGACTACATCCAAGTCCCTGAACATCTGTTGCCTGTGGGGTCAGGTGAGGGAATTATCTGAATTAAAATAGTAGCAACTGCTAACAAGGTACTCCAATGGATGGTACATTTAGATTTCCACTTGAAAAAGGAACAAAAAGTGGCAAGTTTCTCTAAAGCCTCCTCAGTACACTGAGCTCTTGGCACAGCACTCTGCTGGCTGCCACAGCCTTTTCCAAGAAGAGAAAGAGCCCCAAGAGTGAATCTTAAGGCACTAAAGCTGAAAATAGACATAACAGTACACCTCATTTTACGCACAGCATGTGCGTGGGGTTTCCTGGGTCCTGTTGCTTGCAGCAATGCCCCTGGGATTGTGTCATTCTGACAACCGTATGGTAAGCTTGGCTTATCTCCACTGAAGGTCCTGGATAGTAGGAGACTAGTTCACATTGTGAAGCTGGGGTTCATGCCCCATTTAACAAATGCCAGTGCTGTGCTCCTAACCATAGTCTTCACACAACTGTCCATGGAACCTGGAGCATCGGAAGGACATCAGAATGTGGGCAGAAGCTAGTAGAGACTTTCTTGTTCCAGTTAGGATACTATTGCCAGCTTCTTAATAAAGGAAGTCAGCCCTGGAGGAAATACATGCCAAAGACACATCAATAAATGTCTATATGCAAGACAAACATGGAATCTCAGAATTCAACAGTAGAAGAGAGGGAAGAATAAGGAAGTAAATAACCTGATTTGAAACGGACAGAAGGAAACAGATACCTCCCCAATGACAACATGAAGACAGCGGATGCTCCATATTACTTACAGGGATGTAATAAGCCAAGAAGTGAGAAACCCTGTGTATTAGCAGAATGGCCCAAACCCGGAACAACTGTGAATCCCAAAGGCTGGGGAAGATGGGGAGAAACCAATTTTCTTACTAGTTGTTGGTAGTGCTGTACTCAAGAAAGTCACTTTGGAAGGCAATTCAGCAGTTTATTATGAAGTATGCTCTTACCATATGTCTTGTCAGCTCTCACACTCTTTGGAATTTATCAAAATAAATGGAAATTAATGTCCACATAAAATCCTGTATACAGGTATTTAAGGAATTTTACTCATAACTGTCCAAGTATGGAAACAATAAAAATGTGCTTTCATAAGTGAATGGAGATAAATTACTATAATATAGATAATGGAGTATTATTCAGCACCTAAAATGTCATGGAATAACAGAGGAAGAATCGGGGTGATTCAACTATTCTGTATAAACAAAGTCAAAGAAGTCAATAAAAATCTAGAAGTAATATGATTCTATTCTGGAGAAGGCAACATCTTAGTGTTCTATTGCTGTGAAGACACACCATGACCATGGCAAGTCTTATAAAGGAACTTATAAAGGAAAGCATTTAATTGGAACATTCTTACAGTTTCAGAGATTTAGTCCATTGTCATCATGGTGGGCAGCATAGCAGAATCAGGCAGACATTGTGCTGAGGAAATAGCTCAGAGTTCTACACCCAGATCTATAGGCAGCAGGAAGAGAGAGATTCTGGGTTTGGCTTGAGCTTTTGAAAACCTAAAAAATTTTAGTTACATACTTCTACCAACAAGGCCACACCTCCTAATCGTTTTAAATAATGCTATTCTCAGGTGACCAAACATTCAAACCTATGAGTTTGTGGGGACCATTCTCATTCAAACCACCACAGCAACTATATAAAGACAATGGAAAGATCTGGTGGTCACCAGAGTGCTACCTGCTGGCTATTTTTGTATCAACTTCAATCAAATTAGAGTCATCGCAGAGGAGGGAACCTCAACTGTGAAAATGCTGCCAGGAAATTGGGTTGTAGGTAATACTGTAGAGCATTTTCTTATTGATTGATGGGGGACAGCTAAGTCTATTGTAGGTATTGTCACTTTTAGGATGGTGGCCCTGGGTGCTTATAAGGAAGCATACTGAGGGGCTGGAGAGATGTCTCAGAGGGAAAGAGCACTGGCTGCTCTTTCCAGAGATCCTGAGTTCAGTTCCCAGCAACCATGTTGTGGTTCACAATCATCTACAATGAGATCTGGCATCGTCTTCTGACAAGAGTATACATAATAAATAAATAAAATTTAAAAAGAGAAAGCAGATTGAGCAAGCAGTGAGGAACAAACCAGTAAGAAGCACCCCTTCATGGTCTCTGCATCAGGTTTTGCCCAAGGTTCTTGTCCTGCTTGAGTTCCTGCCTTGCCCACTTTCAATGGTGAAGTGCGATAAGACAGTATAAACAGAATAAATCCTTTGCTCCCCAAGTTGTTTTTAGTCATGTTGCTTCCTCATAGCAGTAGTAACCCTGATTCATACAGTACTAAGAGCAAGTGAAAAATAAATAGGGAGAATTAAGGTAGTGCAAAACTATTCTGGATAACAGGCAGAAGATGATACATATGATTGCAAGGCACTAAAACGCATAGACATAGAACACTGGAACTAGGCCTTGAATACACTGCAAATTCTGGATTCTAGAAATGTGCCAGTCTCAGCAGTCTGGTGATGGTGCATGGGTTTTCTCCAATCATAGTTCACTTGACACAGATTGGGTGCTGATGGAGAGGGTCATACCTGTATAAGGCAGAGTATATATAAGACCTCTTCTTCTTCCCCCTCCTCCTCCTCCTGTCCCTTCTCCTCCTCCTCCTTCTCCTTATGTTTTCTCTGATGCTAAAACCACTGTCAGAGACAAGCTCTTAAAACACGGTAATTCATTTTAGGAATTCCTAAAAAATGAACAACAACAAATCCTGGAAGGACATAATAGACATATTAGATATGATGTTACAAAGACATGTGCAGGTTTTTACAATTTTCTCATAAACATGGATCTCCAATTGGCAAGAATCATGTTTAGTATTTATCTTATTCATCTTTTTATTAAGATTTATTTTATGTAAATGTGTACAGGAACCCATAGAGATGAGAAGGGGGTTATTGGATCCCTTGGAGCTGGAGTTACAGGCATTTGTGAGCCACACAATGTGGGTGCTGCAACCTGTACTCTGGTCCTTTAATGGAGCAGTAAGTACTCTTAGCCATGGAGTCATCTCTCCCATCTCAATTTCTCAATTTTATTCATTTTCTAAATGAATAAACCCCAAACCTTACCTTACCCCCAAACATCTTACTTCTGTCTCTGAAGTTCCAACGTACTCAAGATAATGAAAAATTGATCACTTTCTGGAGAGGTAAAAAAAAAAAAAAACAGATCAATAGGCACACGGAGAAAGTGAGTGGTAGAGAAGGAATTGGAGTTAGCTGAAGTCATCCCATACGGCAGCACTATGGAAGAGGTCAGTGGGGAAATGAGGGCAGCGATAATTTCCAGTGACATGACTACGTCAGAGGAAATGCAAGGTTGTTTGGAAAAGCTGCATGGCCTAATAAAAGATCTGATTAAAGAAGCCTGTTATTAAACAAATATAAAAGGCAATTAGCTTTTGCACATACTAGCAATAACCAATTAGAAAATATAATAAACTGGATGGATTTTCTATACCAGTTAAATTACAAAATGCAGATGAGTAAAATTCTGAAATAATTGTGGCATCATGTGAAAAAAGCTGCAGATGTTTATTGAGTGACTTTTTAAAAAATTCTAGTATTGAAATTCAACATTTCTGGAAAGGGAGCAGAATGAAAGGTCAGAAGAAAATCAAATATACATAGGAATGTACAATATAAGAAAAGTGCATGGGAAATGACTACTGTAAAAAAAAAGCTGTTGTGAATAAATAGTGGCAAACCTGTGCGCCCTGGCTGATCGACACTCTGCCTTTCTGGGGCACATTTAACTCTGTTGTCTGAAGATTCTGCTTCCTCTCCCTCTGCCTGGAGCAGGCCTTCCCAGAGGTGGTATCCCTTCCTCCAAATGCTGTCAGCCGCTTGGGCTCTTTAGAGGCTGTTATCTATAGCTTTTGGATGTTGGATAGGGTTTCAGACACAAAAAGCAGGTAGAGACTACAAATGTTTAAAAACCTGTTTATTTGTGCTGTGCCTAGAACAATTGTGGGTTTACAAACTGGAACCTAGTACAGCTGCTTCTGAGTCAGCAGGTGTGCCCACGCGTTAGAAGTCACCAGCGAGGGCCTGCAGGAAAGCCATGCTCGGCTCTGCCACAACCCTCTTCTGCTCTCCAGCTTCTCTCTGTAACACTATGGCATAGCTCCTGTCACCCCGTGACACTGCAATCTGCATTTGTTTAATTTTGTGTTTCTCATCTGCTTTCCTTGTCAGACTGAAGATCAATGGAAACAGGGACTAGATTACCTTTATTTTGCCTCTCCCAGAACCCAAAGCATGGCTGCTGGAACACATCACAGTACTAATAAATATCTACTAAAGGAAAGAACAAGGAAAAGAGGGAGATGGGAAATACACTGAAACAGAACACACATTACAACACTGCCATAGCATTGTCTTTGGAAAAGAGAATTTAAGAAGGTGGAAGAATTTTCCTGAGCATAAAGCCAGTGTATAAATCACTGAGACTCACATTTGGGCTAAAACACATAAAACTCATGAAATTTAAGCTATAAAGATAAAATATTTACATAAAGTATAAATTAGTTTAAATATTTGCAATATAAGCAGTATCTACACAGCTGATAGCTACTGTACTCACCAAAATAAGGGCTTCTGGCGCATCAATCAATAAAGATAAATGCTTAATAGAAAAATCACTACAAATACATAAAAAGCTAAGATGCAAATGCATATGTAATTCACTAGCAAGCATATTTTAAATGTTCACTCTTACTACAGATAAACTAAATGAAAATAGAATATCAATAAATCAACTTATTTTACAATAAGAAAAGAATGTAGGTTTTAGGAAATCAGTAGTATAATACATTTGTCTGTTCTTAGTAAATACTATGTGAAATGATATAAAACATTAAAAATACTTATCCTTAGATCATAGACTATTTACTCACAGTTTTTAATCTTTAACTTAATATATGTCACTTATGCAATAAAACTAAAATTGCACGTAAAAAGAATGATGCCCAGCCATAGTACATGCCTAGAATACTAGCATTTGCAAGGCAGGAAGACTGGTATTTTGAAGTTAGATCTTGTCCCAGAGGAAAAGTATAATATAAGAGATTTTGACTTCCAGGGTGAGTCAATCCTGGACAACAACATGTGGGTACCAATAACAGGCAGACATGTTGCGGCTTCCAGACGTAAACCTTTAAGGACAAATAGCAGTTTTCACATAGTGGAAGAAGACTAAGACCACATGCCAAGGAATAGATTGGAATGTTCAGAGAGATAGTGCCGTGTTGCACAGAGCAACGTGGCACCCTAAGAAAGCAAGTGACCCGGGACACAATCAGTGTCCAGAAATCATGCATGACTCAACAAGTGACCCGGGACACTCTCAGTGTCCAGAAATCATACATGACTCAACATGTGACCCTGGACACTCTCAGTGTCCAGAAATCATACATGACTCAACAAGTGACTCTGGACACTCTCAGTGTCCAGAAATCATACATGACTCAACAAGTGACACAGGACACTCTCAGTGTCCAGAAATCATACATGACTCTAAATTCCATCCTGGAACATATCACAGACTGAGTTTTTCCTCCATGGGTGTGTGTTTAGGACAGGGCTGAGTGTGAACCTTACAAAGCAAAGAGCCAATAGGAAAGTTAACTGTCAAGGCAGGGGTGTTCTTCTCAGAAGAGTTCCTGCCTTCTTTCTCAGCCAACAAACAGTGATTTATCAAGTCTTACAAAAAGAGCTGGGGTTAGCTCAGTGGTAGACCACTTCGGAGGATGTGCAAAGCCTAGGGTTCAATTTCAAATCCCATCATCAGAGACAGAGAGAGAGGGGGGGGAGGAAGGAAGGAAGGAAAGCAGGCAGGCAGGGAGGGAGGGAGGGAGGGAGGGAGGAAGGGAGGGAGGAAGGGAGGGAGGGAGGGAGGGAAGAAGCGTGGAAGGAAGAGATGAGTGCTATCATTTGGAGGACAGTACAGTACCAGGAACAGTTTAAGAAAGTCAACTGTCTACCTTATACCAGGGCAAGCTACAGGTCAGCAATTAGATGGGAAAAACTCACTCTCTTTATTAATCCACCATGCAGAAACCACAGAAAACCCCTCAACGTGGCTTTTGGACTATGTTGTTTTCCATACTGGAAGTCCATGATGTTATGGAATATTATTTTAAGATGTGTCACATTTTTTACACTATGGAATATTTATTTAATGATACAGAGATGTGTTGCATTTGTTTAACTTCATGGAGCTGCATTACTTTGCCTGTCTAAAGCACCTGAGTAGTCTAATAAAGAGCTGAATGGTCAATAGAAGGCAGGAGAAAGGATGCGTGGAGGGTTGGCAGGCAGAGAGAATAAATAGAAGTAGAACAAGAGAAAAGATGAAAAAGCAAGAAAAGAAGGAGAGGAAGACACTAGGGGCCAGCCACACAGCCACATAGCCACGCAGTCAGCCGGACTAAGAGTGAAAGTAAGATATACAGAAGAAAAGGAAAAAGCCCAGAGGCAAAAGGTAGATGAGAAATTTTAAGAAAAGCTGGCTATAAATAAGCCAAGAAATGGCCAGGCACTCATAAATAAGAATAAGACTCCAACTTATTTATTTGGGAACTAGATGGCCAGATCTCCCCAAAAGCACAAAGAGTAAAAAACAACCAACACCATGACACTATATAAGTTTTGGCCTAACTAAGGTTAGTTTTGCCTGATTCATGCCAGCAGGTTGTTGTGGAGAGAACACATCCAAAACTAGCAAGTGAGCCTGACTTACCATTCAGTATTCATAGTTCTGCCAGATGTCTCTCTGTACATGTATCAGCACATTTGACTGTGGGGTTTGTGGCTGCAATTGATGATTATAAAACAGGAAACTAATAGATAGTTTGGGGACTCTTAGATAAAGAAGGTGAAATATTAATTCATCTAAAAATATGAATGCTGGCAATTATAGCATTTGGAAAGTAGATTATTTAGGAAAGGATTCAGTGAATAACTGCCTGAGCCAATCCAAAATTTGTTCCTCGGATTAGGCTTGAGAAATGGAGAATGTAGTGGTTAGATAGCAGTGGTGACAGGTGTCTTCACACAACCCCACACAGTGTCGAAGCATCATCAACAATTGGGAACAGCACATACAGCAAAACAAAAGCAGGAAAATTTTAAGAAATCATTTTCTTTGCAGAATTTAGACAAAAGGCTTTTGTGAGGAGAAGTTCTCATAATCACACCTCTATACAAATGTGGACTCTACAGGAATAATAGCACCATTCATAACTCTTGATCAGTGTTTCTATAGAGATGCATCACTATACTGTGTAGAGATTAGTTTCATGACATAATACACTATAATTTCTATTTAATTTGCACCATTAGTTTTGCCCTTATAGACTCATCATGAAGTCACAAAATTTCTGTGTACAATTTATTGTATTATATAGCAAGAAATTATATGACCTTCAAGGAAATGGACTTTCACACTGTTATGCCAAAGACTGTGGTTTCTGCTGTAAGAAAACTCAGAGCAGAGAGGAACAGGGATGGTGCTGAGATGAGGGTGAGGCATATCATGTAGTTGTCATTCAAGAAATTCTTAGAATCACCAAAGAGTCACAATCACAGGAGTTGCAGAATGAGACAAGGTTTTCATGAATATTCCCCAGAAATAGCATGAAGAACTGAGTGGAAGGGAACCAGAGTGGAGGAAGTAATTACTTGGGAGGTAGGAATGACAGTCATGAAAGGATAGTGACAATCTACAATTAGCCCAGCACCTGCCAATGGTCATCAACCTTGGCTTAACATTATACTGCAATGGCAAACTTTTTTTTAATTTTTATTTTTAAATTTAAATTAGAAACAAGGTTGCTTCAAATGGCAAACTTTTCAATTATAGATGTCTGAGGCTGTTGTTCTGGCCCATTACATCAGAATATATGGGCTGGCACCTGGCATTATACTTTGATGAAGCTCTCATATGATTCTGATGCCTAAGAGCTGAGGATGATACTGTCACTAAACAACAGCAATAAGTACGGATGCCTTAATGAAGCATCTGCTGGTGATGATTGACATGGGAGACAGGAGGAGCCATGGCAAATAAATCAGAGCTGAGCAGTTGTAGGGGTTTTCTTAGTAGATCACACTCCAGAGTGTTCTCTTAGAGGTCTACTTGACTTACACGTTAACAGACCTGGGCTGGAAGTCTACAACTAAATCTTAATTATTACTCAGCATACAAGAGATACCTGCATGAATTTAAAAATTAATTCCATTAATCTGAAGAAAATTCTTCTGTTACTTTTAGGAAACTTGTATTTTCTTAGGTCTCAAGTGGAAAGGGGGCCTCACTGGATGTCCCTCCTAAGTACATAGTAGGGATTTTCTCAGATCTGACATTAATTGATTTATTTTATGTAGCAGTAGAAAGGGTCTTCTCTGAGGAGATTTTTCTCAGAAAAGGGTCTAAAGAGTGTGAAGTTTCTTTTATTAATTTCTTAAACATATGTTTACCCATATGTGTGTTCTCTGTCATCTCCTGCCACCCTTCTCCAACCCCATGCTAGCTCCATCTTCTTGAGTGTCCAAATTTGTTTCTATGGTACTTTCTCCATCAGGGTCTCTCCGCAAAGACTCTAGCAGCACTAGGCTTATCTGACCTCAGAGCTCAGTAGTCAATAGCTGTGGTCATTGTATGGTTGACTCTGGTCACCTCAGCTTGGGACACTAGTCACCAGAATAGAGGGATGAAGATGAAGAGCTACTTTGTGGAAAGAATTGATATTCAGTGTTCAGAAGAAGAAATGTGTGTAAAATAGATGATCACAAAAGACTATGTGTGAAACCACAGATATTCCAAATTGCCTGTTCTTCTGATTAGCTTTCCCCCACCCCTAGACCAGATCCATGGCTCTCAGAGATATTCCATGAATCATGTTATTCCTTCCCTAGTTGAAATGCACAGTTGTCTGTACAAGGAACAAGTACCATGCTCCACAGGGAAGTCCTATAGGCTTAAGAAAAGCACCATGTTGAAAGTGCAGGCCAAAAGGAAGGTTAATGTGTCCTTCTTGGCAAACCCTCTTGGTTCTCATTATAGAGCATACTTCTTTCCAGTTTTGATTATTTATTAAAGTAATAAATAAATAGATGCATAAATGAAGATAATTGGGTGGCCACACCCTGTGCTGGCTTTCCTGGTTCCTCCAAAGAACCAATTGAGTAACTACTGGGAAAAGGGAGCTGAAATTGGGATGGCAACCTGCTGAGATCTGGAGAAGCCATAGAGTATGTTTACCAGGTGGCTTACCAAAGGTTGGCACTGATTATGAAATAAGCATTTCTTTTAAGCAGTAGCTAAAGGGTTCATGATCTATCCCAAAGAAATCATCTAAAACTTATGGTAAACAGATCACTCAATTATGTACAGCAGCCAAAAACTATAAACACCACAGAAAAAAATAGTTAAATAACATATGTAAAAGAACAAAACATACTACAGACCACACAGAAATAAAGTAAACTAACTTTGTGGTAAAGTAAGACAGAAAACTATATGTGTTCTATGAGCTCTGCCTAAATAAAAATGTAAAGCCTTATATTAAGAAGAATAAAAAGGTGGGGGTAGAGAAATGGCTCAGCAGTTAAGAACTCTTGCTGCTCTTTCAGAGGTCCAGGGTTCAGTTTCCAGCACCCACATCAGGCAGCACTCAACTACCTATAACTCCAGTTCCAGAGAATCTGATGCTCTCTTCTGGCTTCCATGGGGATCTGCATGCACACTCAAGCATGTACACGAAAATATAAAATAAGTACGTAATCTTAAAATCAAAAAGATGGGAAAGTTCTTGATCATCTCCCTCCATATCTACTCCTTTTTCATCCTTTCTTCTTGTCTAATCTGGTCTAGATTTGATCAAGGAATCAGAGCCACACTAACTGCTACAGGATTTAGTGCATGGATAGGTGTTTCCTCACATGTGGAACAGATTTCAAAGTGTAGAGGCTTAGAAAGAAGCCAGATCCACAAACAAAGAATGGTCTCTGGCAAAGACAAGTGACTCAGCAGTCCCCTAGAAAAGATCCCAGAAAGCATGTCTCAACTTGAACCACAATGCAGCCAGTCCACAGGCCTGAGCAGCTCTGATAGACCATGCCGCCAGCACTTCTCCCTCTCGCACAGTCCACTCACAAGGAGAGCTGGCTCACACACAGGCCTGAGCAGCTCTGATAGACCATGCCGCCAACACTTCTCCCTCGCGCACAGTCCACTCACAAGGACAGTCTGGCTCACACACATTGTTCACTCCTCTTGCTGACTCCTCTCACTGAAAACTTCTAACCCAGAATCATATGCAAATGTTTAACCTACTGTAAGTTTCCAAACTTTTCTCTTTCGTGCACAGTAGGCCAACAAAATTAGATGCCAAGTTGGCCAGGAAATCGAGTACACGTCTTAGTCAATGGCAAATCGTTTTCTAGCTTTCAGCCAAAAACTTATAGGCATCTTTGACTCTCTGTTTTTTTTTTCACTCAGTACTTCCAATCTATCAGTAAAACCAGTCATCACTTTCAAATATCCAGAGTACTGACAGCTTCAGCCAATAAATCCTTGGTCTATGCCATCTACAAAAATTCTTACACTAGCCTCTTATGTGTATCTTCTACCTGCCCTGCTTCTGCCCAAGGTATCTGAACTCTCAGACAATTGTCATGACAGCATTGAGAGAGATGGTTTCAAAGCATGGCAGAGCATGTGATTTCACTCAGTCAGAGCCTTGCAGTCTTCAAGAGGTACTAATTAATCTCCCACCCTCCCTGACTCTCTTGATCTCATCTACTCACTTCCTTTTTGGGATAAATAATAATGATAATAGTAATAATGCTAACAAAAACAAATTAATCCAAAACTCGGCTATAGAACAAACATGTAATTTTGTTCCTGACATGCAAGTCAACTGGAGACTGACTGGATTGGGTTATCTACAAGCTGCTGGTTCTGATTTGAGTGTACTCAGCCCTCTAATTTTGATTACAGGAGAGCAATAATGCTTGTTCTCTCCAGGGTGATAGAACATGTGTGGGAGGTGAAGTAAATCAGGAATTTGTCGTGTCTACCTACACTCTATTCACCATAGTAAGTCACATAGGCCAGCTCATTATCAATAGGGCAAGTAACTATGCTACCAAAAGCCATCTGTGCATCAGCTCAGGGACAAAGAGACAGGGAACATGATGAACCCTGTGGTGCTTTGAATAAGAATGCCCACATAGGTCATATATTTGAATGTCTGGTCACTAGGGAGTGGCACTTCTTGAAAGGGATTAGGAGGTGTGACCTTGTTTGAGTAGGTGTGGCCTTGTTGGGGCAACAGTAACTCTGTGTCTCACTCTTCCTGTTGCCTATGGATCCAGATGTAGAACTCTCAGGTACTTCTCCAGCACCATGTCTGACTGCAGGCCTCCATGCTAGACTAAATTCCTGAAACTGTAAGCAATCCTCAGTTAAATGCTTTGTTTTATAAGAGGTATTGTCTTTTCACAGCAATAGAACACTAAGACACAATGTATCATACCACTGGCACTTCTGGCTGTTCTTTAGTCACTCTAGGTAAGTCCAGCCCCAAGGAAAAAGAATACATTGACTATCTACTCTGTCAACACTGTTATTCCCAAAGGAGTATGTGCCATCCATATGACAAATTCACTCAATATCCTTCAAAAATTTGCAGTAACATTTCTGTCTATTTGATAATCTTAAGCAATCATTGAACCCACCCTTCTACAAACTGGCTGGCAGGATTATTTTAAACCACTTTGTTTATTCCTAAAGCACTTCTGACTTGCCACAAGCTATTATTTTTATACTTACTATTAATCTTGCTTGTGTTCTTTCTTTTTCCATTTGAATAGAGACCGTAGTGTATCAGTGGGACTTGAAATGTTGCATGCACATGTGCATTAAGTGCTCAGGAAATGCATCCAATAAATTAATAAATAAATATCCAAAGGATGATTACCCTCACCCCAGCTTGAAATTAAAGACCTTTGGGAGATAGGCATTTCACTAGAACTTAGGCAACCTCATCAGTTCTTACCAGGACCCATGTCAGGAAGGAGTTGATGCCAACAGCACTTTGCTTCAGTTACTTGTAGTAGGCTTTTTTTGGGGGAGAGGCACTAACCAGCTCCTAAATTAGGACACAGAAACTTATTGTTAGTTATGGATGTTCATCCTTAGCTTAGGCTCATTTCTTGCTAGTTCTTATAATTTAACCTGTTTCTCTTCACCTGTATTTTGCCTCATGGTATTTTACCTTTCTTTCATTCTGTATATCTTTCTTTCCTGCTATCTCCATGGTTGGCTGGCTGGCTGCTGCCTGGTTTCTGGCCCTGGGCATGTCCCTCCTTTTCTCCCTTGTTCTCTTCTACTTATTTTCTCTACCTACCATCCCCACCTATCCCTCACTTGCCTAGCATTACGCATTCAGCTTTTTATTAGACCAATCAGGTGCGTTATCACAGGCAAGGTGAAACAAATGCAACACATCTTTACATAATTAAACAAGCACAAATAAATGTAACACATCCTTACGTTGTTAACAAAGGCAACAGAAACAAATGTTGCACACCTTTACCCAGTTAAAGTAATATTCCACAGCATAAACAAATATAACTCATTTTTGCCTAGTTAAAATAATATTCCACAACAGTTACTCTGACTTTTAAATAATGTTGGAATAAAAGTATCTTTCAACTTAAATTTTTATTTCAATATTACTTTTTGCCATTTAAAGTGCTTTTCAATTTTGTGTAAATTTTAGGATCATTTCCTCTTCTCTTGTTTATTTAAGTTAAACATCATTTTGAAACTTTACATGTGTGTGTTTTGATCATATTCACTTAACATTACACTCCCCTGTGCTTGCCCTACCCTTAATGACCCCTCACTTCTTCCCAGCTAGTTATTTGAACTACTGTGCTTAATTAGAATTGCATAGAGAACATGGGTAGGGGGTTATTTTCTGGAGCATAGACAATTTACCAACAGCTACACCATTGCCATACAATGCCCCCTTTCCCAGAAACCATTAGCACTCAAGGGCTCTCCAGGGAGGAGTGGGCCCTCCTGCATCCTCTCCCATCCATGATGCAATTTGGAAGGACTAATCATGCAGTATTACCCTCACCTGGTGTGTGTCCGTGCATGGCCTTTAGTAGGCAGAAGACAAAGCATACAGTATTTCTTTCAACCTCCTCTTCTGCAACGTTTCCCATGTCTTAGAGGGAGAGTAACAGATGTTCAGTTTAAGAACCGAGCACTCAACAGACGCACATTCTCAACACTTGCACCAGCTGTGAATGTCTAAAAAGGCTATTTGAATTTTATAACATTTACATTGAATTTAGATAAATTTAGGAGGTATTATCCTCATAATAGTATTATAATCTCCAAATCCATAGATTAAAATATTTTAAAATTATATGGTCCTGGATTGAGCATCTGAAACCTCAATGCCCACCCTTAGCAACACATTTCCAGCAGCAAAGCCACTTTAAAAAAAAAGCCATACCTCCTAATAGTAGCACTGCCTATGAGCCTATGGAGGTCATTTTCATTCAAATTACCAAATTTTTCTCCATGGATTCCTCAGGCTTGTAGCCATATCATAATGCAAAAGACATTCATTCCAAATTCAAAAATTCCCATTTTCTATCAGTCCCAACCCTGTTTAAAAGTCCAAAGTTCAAAATCTCTTCAGAGATTCAAGTCAATTTCTTAAATGCAGTCCTCTATAAAATAAAAATCAAAAAGCAGATCACATTCTTCCAACATATATTGGCACAGGATATACATTATGAATCCAAACATAGGGAAGGGAACATAGCAAGGAAATATCTGACCTAAGCAACTGAAAACCTACTGGGCAAAATCCAAACTGTTCATCTCCATGTCTGATGTCAAAATGTTCTTCAGATCTCCAACTCCTTTCAACTCTGTTGACTGCAACACACTTCTTTCTTAGGCTTGTTCTACTCCCTGTTAGCAGTTTTTCTCAGCAGGTATCCCATAGTGCTGGCATCTCCAACAATTTGGGGTCTCCAACACAATCCAAGCTTCACTTTCATTATTTTACACAATGGCCTCTCTAGACCTCCATTCAGGAACCCCTCTGACATATGCCTGATCTTGGTGGCTTTCCTTAGTTGTGGAGTGTTATTCCATAATCCATTTCTTTCATCCTAAGAAATGAGTCCAGAACCACATGTCAAAGATATCAAGTTCTCCTGCTTTCTGGAACCAAACCATGTTGTCCTCATTAAACTATTATCTTCACCATCTTTCTGTTTCTGATGAATTCCCTCACTGTCTAATCTTGGCTGTCTATAGACCCCAGACTGCCTCAAAATCAGAAATCCTCCTGACTCTGCCTCCAGAGTGCTGGGATTTAATGTGTGAACCACTACGCCAAGCTCTAAGCATTTCTTTAATTCCTTTTCAAAAGTTGGAAGTTCAGCTGGGTGGAATTTTGCCCTGAGACCACCACTCCCTTTATTCCATTTAACATCAGGATTTTCTTTGACCTATTTATCTCTTTGAACAGAGGATTTAGGACTTAGGTCCATTTCCACTTCCTGATACCCCTTTTCTCCTCAAATTATACATTTTGTAACATTCCTTACTCACTTTGCTCTATATACATAATATATACACTGATAACAGCACAACCCAGTTCACACTGGGCTGTTTTGAAATCTCCTCTGCAAATAGAATTAATACAAAGCTCTTCAATTTAGTTTCAGGCA
This sequence comes from Mesocricetus auratus, assembly GCF_017639785.1. Lineage (NCBI taxonomy): Eukaryota > Metazoa > Chordata > Mammalia > Rodentia > Cricetidae > Mesocricetus > Mesocricetus auratus. Next base: position 4,317,316 of record NW_024429203.1, read on the forward strand.
GATTCTTTTCTTTTGGACAAGGGTGGAAAGCAATTATACTATTCACCAAAATATCACAAGAATAGTCTCTAGACCATTGTCTTCAATGCTCCTCCAGTATGGCTCATTATGGCATGCTTAAAGCATTCCACCATTTTCCTAATCCAAAGTCCCAACATCATATTCTTCCAAGCAAAAACATGGGTCCACCTATCATCACTGTACTTCAGTCTTTGGTACTAACTTCTGTCTTAAGGGTTCCATTCCTTTGAAACAACACCATGACCACTATAACTCTCATAAAGGAACACATTTCATTGGGGCTGGCTTACAGTTTCACAGGTTGAGTCCATGGTGGGAAGCATGGTGGCATGCAGGCAGACATGGTGCTGGAGAAGGAACTGAAAGTTCTGTATATGGGTCAGCAGCAGCAGAAAGAGAAAGAGATTGAGCCTGGCTGGAGCATCTGAGGTCACTCTCAGTGACACACTTCTCCCAACAAGGTCACACCTCCAAAGAGTGCCACCCTCTCTGAGCCTATGGAGGCCGTTTCTATTCAATCCATTGCAGATACATTTGTAGATGGTGTTTCTGTGTTTATTTTTCTAAAGGTATCCTTATCTTTGATTCATTGGTTTCTATGAATGTGATGTTTTATTTCATATATTTGTGAAATTTTTATTTTTCCATTTTCATTGATTTCTAGATGTAGTTCACTATGATTGAAGGAAATACTTCATATGATTTTAATTATATATATTTACATTGAGATTGGTTTTTGAACTTACATTTTGTTTATATTGAACAATGTTCAATGCATACTGTATCTTCTGTCATTGAGTGAACTATGACATAGATTTCTGCTTGTCCAGTTGATATGAATACTATTGTATGTGACTGTTGTTTCCATGGTGATATTTGTGCAGATGATACGCACATTGCTGGAGTAGAAATTTAAGTTTGCCATTATTACTATAGAGATATTTTCCAATCTTATTCTGTTAATTTACTTTTTATATTTTGGAGTGCTGCTGCTTAATTCCTTATGTACTTTCCTATTATAGCTTCTTTGTGAATGAAAATTTTATTATTATAGAATATCCTCATTTGACTCAAAATATTTGTATTAAGTTCTATTTTATTTGATATTAGTACTATTTGCCTTTTAACCATCAACCACAGAAATTCCTTTTTTGTCTGTTCTGGTTAGTTTTATGTTAAGTTGACACAAGCTAGAGTCATCTGGGAAGAGGTACTAACAATTGAGAAAATGCCTCCATAATGTCAGGTTGTAGGAGGGCCTGTAGGGCATTTTCTTAACTAGTAATTTATGTGGGCAACTATGGGCAGTACCACTGCAGATGATGATCCTGGCTGCATTTAGAAAGCAGGCAGGTCAATCCATGAGCAGCAAACCAGTAAGCAGTATTTCTTCATGTCCAGTGCATCAACTCCTACCTTCAAGTTTCTGTCCTGTTTGGGTTGCTGTTCCCTAAGTGATGGATAGTGATGTCCATCACCACCGCATAAACTGTTTCCTCCACAAGTTGATCTGATCATGGTGCTTTGTTATTGCAATAGAAATCCTAAGTGAGACACTATCATTTGACTGAATTTTTTTATTTTAATTCTTAAAAAATTCTCCTTTAAAAGGGATATAATTGAATTCTGACTTCTCCATAGCACTGATCTCTGTTTTTGTAAGTGGAAAGGTTAATCCATTTACATTTAGAGTAATTGCTGACTTCCAGGTATGATGCCTGATTATGTGCTGTCTCTGTATAACCTGAGTAGGGAAGAGTCATGAGAGGAGAAAGAGAGAGAGAGAGAGAGAGAGAGAGAGAGAGAGAGAGAGAGAGAGAGCATAGAGTCTATCCCAAAGACAAAAAGGAGAGTGAGAGGAAGACTAGCAGAATACACACAGGAATGATTGAATGTCTTGAAAATATGGAGAAACAGATGTTTGATGTAGCAGAAAGAAATAAGCTGAGATAAGAGCTGCAAATTTCAGAACATGAGCTGCTGGATCTCAGCCCTGGCCCTTCACTGGCTCTTGGGGCATGGTAACTGTGGCTGAAGTGAGCCATCTGTAGCTGGCCCCAGATGTCACTGGAACCTTCAGTAAGGTGTAGGCTAAGCAGGCTGGGTGAAATTGGGCCAGGGCCAGGAGTGGCATGCAGAGATTCTGTTTGAAGTGTGGCATGGAGGTTCAAAGCTGAGCTTCACTGAAGGGAATGATGCAAGCATACTACTATCACTGTGGATCCTAGAGAATCTATGAACCCAAGTGCCACACAGGCCAGCAGTATCATGGTAGCACAACACATGGGCTGAATGGCACAGTGTCGTGTGCAAATGTGATTGTTTCCAGACACAGACTACGGAACACTGGACGACAAAGCAGCCTGGGTCTGAGTCAAAAGAGAAGACACCACAGCAAAGGCAGACACAGTCCTTCTGCACACCAAGAATGCTCCACAGCAAAGGCAAACACAGCCCTCCTACACACCAAGAATGCTCCACAGTAAAGGTAAACACAGCCCTCCTACACACCAAGAATGCTCCACAGCAAAGGCAGACACAGCCCTCCTATACCCGCCTCTGCAGAACCACACACCAAGAGAAGCAAACTGGGGAAGCCTGGTTACTCAGCACAGGACAAGGAGAGCTGCAGGTGGACACAAGATACTAACAGAGGCATCCCATGCTCAGAATAGCAATGCACCTACCAAAAGGTGCACCTGACACAAAACTTACTCTCAGTAGGGAGGACACCCTGCTTAGCTTGCTTGTGGCATTGAGACTAGCAGCCATCTCCCCACTTGCAGATCCAGCTATAAAAGACAATGTAGAGAGTAGGGGAAGCTACATACAACCCAGCTAGCAAGATATGCTAACTGATGCTGGATTTTCTACTTAATTTTCTTTTTTATTTTCTCTTCATTTAAAAATATTTTATAAATTATTTAGGAATTTCTTGCCATGTGTTTTTAACTTTCATTCCTCTCAACTTCTCCCCTTACTAAACTCTCAACCCTGGAATCTTTTCCCACCCAATTTTGAAATTGCGTTTCCCTTTCTATCGGTAACTAGTCCAGTTGATGTTGGTCAGCTAGTCTTGGGACTGGGGCCTGCCCTGAAATATGGTGACCTACCATGGGTTACATCATTAGAGTAAATAAACCGTCCCTTCTCAGTGGCTATTAAAAGTGCTAATAGCTGCCTAGCTGGCAGTGGGGTTACATGCCCACCTCACCTCCCTCTTTGTTGGGATTTTTGTCTGGCTGGAGCTAGCACACTCTGAACATGCTGTCACAATCACTGGGGTTTGTACATGAATCTACCTTGTTGTTTGGAAAAGCTGTTTTCTTGGCATTATCCACAACCTCTGGCTAAAAAGTCTTTCCACTCCTATTCTGTAACGATCCCTTCTCACCTTTGTCTGTCAGATGTTTAGCTGTGCTGATATAGCCCGGGCTTTGCCTTGATAGGTCTTTCCGATGGCCCACTCTTTTTTGCACTTCCTCTTTATTTTGTCTTTTTTCACACTCATAAAGCATACATTTTCTCTCATTTCTGATTTTTGTTTTCCCTCACTTTTTGCTATTTTTAAAATAAATATCAAATATTTTAATTACTTAACATATTATAATAAAATAATTTTAATAGCTCTAAAAGTCTATTTTTTTTCTGGCTCTTCTACCTTGAATTGAATCAGGGGCTGTAGCTGAAGCCCTCAAGTATTTTGTTGTGTGCTGCTGCAGGGCAGGACTGTTGTTAGATCACTGTTTCTATTACTGCCCAGCCCCCCAGTAGAGACCACTCACTGTGAAAACTCACACACAATAAAACCAAAAGAAGAATGAAGGGTAACCCCTGGAGGACACAGCCATTCCAACACTTAACAGTGTTAAGTGAATAGACACAAAAACAGAGGGAAAAGCCACTGTGGAAACTCTACAAGGTCTCCATTCCAAACAAGAAAGAAACCAAGGGTGACAAAATAGCTGAGTGCTACAAAAATATTTTAGAATTCTGCTTTTAAAAGGTCTGGTGAATACATAGAGGGCTGGAGCAGGATCTAAAAAAAAAAAACTGGCCAAGAGGATGTAAAACTCAATGCCGCAGCAGAGGAGAAACACGAAAGCAAGGAAGAATTCAGCAAGGAAACAGATTCTTAAAGAGAAGCGGATGGACAGACAATATGGAGCAGAGGAGCGTGTCTGGGGTGGGAGGAAAATGAAGAAAATGCTCCACTGAGACTGTAGTAAAGAAGCAATGCACAAACATAGTCACACATGCACCCAACAACCCAGAGCACAGAACAAAAGCTGAAAGAAAAGTAAAGGCACAGAGAATCCAATCAATGAAGCGATTAGTATCAGGTACCCACCTGCCGTTCTCAAGCCATTCCATCAAAGAACTTGCTCTAACCTGAAACACAGCCATGCATCTTTGAGAAAGGGGTCTGTATTTTACTCCTCTGTGTTAGCAGCCACCTGTACCAGCAGTGCAAAGCCTTTGTGACACCAGTGATCTGGGGAGGGGGTGGCAAGTGGGCAATTTAGGGAGCTTGGGCACTCTCTTACCTAGGTGTGGCTGGCAACTTCAACTTCTCAGTAGGCTTCTGCCTTGTTTGTCAGTGTCTGACCGTATCTCATGAAGTAGGTCCACTGTTGTTTGTTAATTCATTTGTTTACTTCTTCCTCCCAGCTTCTTAGTTTCTGGAAAAACAGAGCCCTGGAGTTTCCTACTATGCTACTGTTGGTACCATCTCTTCCATTTTCTTGAACTTTTAAAAGAATTTTTATTAATTATTTAGAATTGCAGACAATGTGTTTTGATCATATTCATCCCCTCTCCCAACTTCTCCCACATTTACCTTCTCCACCCCTCATGTCCTCACCTACTGAAACTCCAGTTCTCCCCTCCCCATGTCTAGTCAATTTTCATTGACTAAATATTCTTGGGAGTGGAGCCTGCCCTGTAGTATGGTAGATACACCAGAGATCACACCATTTAAAAAATGTTCTCCTCCCAGAAACTACCAAATTCTTATAGTTCCTTCTTCATGCCCACCTCATCACTGTGATTTTACATGTGTCCCAGGAAAACCCTGTTTCCTTTATGCTGTCCACTGCCTCTGGCTCTAATAATCTTTCTTCCCCCTTTTCCTCCAAGGTTCCTGAGTGTTAGGGGAAAGTATCTGATGTCAGCCCCATTTGAGGCTGGCCACTCCACTGTATTTCATTTTCTGTGTCCTCATTGACCAGTTGAATGTCTCTGTGTTAATCACCAACTAGCTAATCCATAAAGAAGCTTCTTTGATGATAGTTAAGAAATGAACTGATTCATGTGTATAGCAGTAATTCATTGGGGAACATTTTAATACTATGTGCACTTAGTGGAATAATAGCATTGGGATCTCTCATAGGGCCTCGGCTGATTTAGTCAGTTTCTTAAATCTGTAAACAATAACAGGTATGGGTTGTATCTCATGGAGTGGGCTAGGTGCAACCAGAAATTGGTTGGTTACTCCAATAACATATGCACCACTATTGTTCCAGTGGTCATACCTTGTCAGGTCAGTAGTTAATGTAGCTTGAGGAGTTTTTGTTGAGTGAAAGTGATTAATCACTTCCTCCAAACCCTGGTATTATGCATAGCACCTGAAAGCTAGCCAGTGTAGATTAAGCTCCCAGGTGAGCACTAGCTTGATTTCTCCATGTTCTGAATGTAGTGTATTCAGGAATGGGGTCTTCTTCAGTTAGACATTTCTACTATTCATTCACTTTCTTCTTTAATAATACAAGCATGTAGAGATTACAAGCATCCTCAAAGACTGCTTACTTTTGCACCACCTCATTTTGATTCAGCTTTTATTTATTTTTTGTTATTTTTGACCAACTTGTTACTTAATGGATTTTTAGTTTTATTTTTCAAATGTTCTAAACTTGTTGACTTGCAATTTTGTTATTTTTCTCAGCTAATTGCCCACTTGAATATTTAAATTAAAATCTGTCATTATTTAATGAATAACAATAGATACTGTTCCAGATTTGAAAGTACTATTCTACCTAAAGTTTGTTTACAGTGTAGATCAAATTGTCTCCAACCTTATAAATTTTTAGCCTACTCAAAATACAATTTTTGTTGACTTCCTATCATTTCATTCATTTTTATTTACCCAGCTTAGAATTCCTCTCTTCCTGGTGAACTGCATTTTGAATCAATATAGTGTACCGATGCTTATCTCAAGTTGTTTTTAAATTTAAAGATTTTATATTTTATTAGTTATTGTCCTATGGCATCTCTTTTTTTTTTTTTAGAATTTTAATGGTTTTGTTCCTATGTTTTAGCCCTTTGTCAAGCTGACACCTGTTACACAAGTGACAGTCTGTTTTAAAATAGACAATACAGTGACAAGAAAGGAGAAGGGTGGAATCCCAATGCTAGGAAACCCTCTTGGTACATAGCCAGGGCTCAGAAGATATCAACTAAACTGTCAGCATGAATTTCAATGGTCAGTTTCATCCTGTGGTAGCCACATATGCAGGTGATTGTCTTTAAGACTTGTTTGCATTTGAAACCCCCAGTGTCCTACAGGGAGGTCCCTGTCCTAAGGCCATTTGCTAATTGTGAATAATCAGTGGGCTTGTGATTCTAGACATCCATCATCTTTGTTAAACCATCTCTTCATCCTAAAGTTGTGACACCGTCTGACCATCACTCTTGGGGAATATTTGTTTACACTGTGAAAATGTATCTTTGCCAAAGCACCTTCTGATTGGTTTAAGAGGAGCAGAATGGCCAATATCTAGGCAGGAAGAGGTTAGGTGGGACTTCTGGAGACAGAGAGGACTCTGAGAAGGGAAAAAGCAGAGTTGCCAGCCAGATGTGGAGAGGAGACAGGAGGTGTAAGATTGGAGAACATACATTTAAAATTATGGGTTAATTTAAGTTGTAAGAAGTAGTTGAGACAAGCTGAAGCTAAAGGCCAAGCTTTCATACCTAATAAAAAATCTCCAGTCATTCTTCCTGGGCTGGTGGTGCAAAGATAGTCTGAAATGAGAGCTTGGTACAAATCTCATAAAATAGGACTTTGCTATTTCTTCATATTGTTGCCTTGTATCAATCACAGAAAATCTATGACCTAAGTGCCTCTTCCATTCTCTACTAGCTCCTTCTGGAATCCCAGTGAGATTTTTATGGGATTTTCTTATCTTATATGTTATGGTTTCTCTTTTATATGCCTGTTTATTGTTCTTTGTGGCTTCTAGGTAATTTCATCTGACCAATCTCAACTTTGCTAATTTTTGTCAGACTCTAATCTTCTAAGTAACATGGTCATTGACATTCTAACTTTACCTACTATATAATTTTCCACTGTTTCTAACAGTTTTATTTTGTTCTTTTAAAAATATATCTGGAGATATGGCTTGGGCATTAAAGGTGAGGCTCACACCAAAAATGTAAAATTTATCTTGATTAAATATACTTTTCAATCTCATCAAACTTTTCATGTAATTTAAAACACTCTCTTATTTACCTAGTGTTTTCACTAAATGGAATTTTTTATGTATCTGGTTCCGGGGTGCACAGATGTATGTAATCACAGAAGAATTTTATGAAAGTCACTGCGTACTCATGAGAGATAGAAAGTAAAAAATGTAGATAAATTATTGCTATTATTATTAAAATAGTTTTGACCTGATAAATACAGGGTCTTGGTGACCCTGAGAGATTCTCCAAACACACTTGAGAGTTACCTCCTTGAAATATCCAGCGATGCAGTGGAATACTGCTCTCAAATGCATCTAGAATCAGCCCACTTATGTGCTAACCTTGAGAAATTTGAGAAGATAGAGAGATGCTCAAATCATTTTTCCAGGGCCTAATTTTCTTAGGAATTCTTAAGAGAGCAGGCAATTTTTCAAAACCTAACTTAGCTACATAATGTTTTTACTTCTTGACCAATGAGCCACCCTTCCATTTAGCAATGTTGCCTCGATGGCATCCTCCTTTTGTAATCACCATCATGAGCTCTTTTCACTGTTGCAATTCACCCAAATTAAAGAACCACAGAAAACAGGGCAGACTGCTTTTCAGTGTTTAGTCTCCCATAACTAGAGTGTGAAGATAAAAGCAAATTAGAGAGGTCTGAGGATGGGCAAGGTGCAGGGCATGTAAGCAGGCAGCTACTTTAAATACAAAGCCCTGCTAAGAAAGATATCTTGAGCCTGCAGCACCCCAGGGTCAACTCTGAAAGAGCAAGAAACTACATTTGGAAAAAGTCAAAATTCACCAGTCTTTGAAACAAGATGGTGTTGAAAGTAGAAGGAGGATCTCCTCCTCTCCCAAAGCCCAGTGGCAGTGATGAAAGACAACACAGCCTCACACACAAAAAAATTAACATGCCACCATTGGCCCAAGACACCATTTCTCAGAAGCAGTCCAAATTCCATCGGGAGAGAAACACACTTGGCCATTCTGCCATCAACAGGCTGCCCTGACCACTGAGTCAGCCATGGAGAACACAGAAAACAACACCGGGTGGATAGCAGAACCCAGAAGCTCCTGGAAAAACCTGCTGTGAAGAAGCTCTGACATTGTCATGATAAGGTCCATCATCCTGAAGAGACTTGATAGAGAGAAAAAGGCACAGACCTCCCCAGCTCTTAATTATGACGCTTTGGACGTTGCCAGGAAAACTGAAACCATGTGAAATGAGTGCCACAGATGATTCTAAACACAACATTTCTTGCCACTAAAAAAGGAAAATGAGCTAAGGGACTCCCATAAACCACTCCACCCACTTTCTCAAGGAACAGTCCAGAATATGAGTGAAGTATGGAGCCTCCTTTGTCTGGAATGGAAGGTGGGAGAAGATGATGATGGAGCGTGTAGCCAGAGGAGGGAGTTGCCTCACCAGGCTACTTGCTGTTCCAGCTTCTCAACTGATGGATCAGAGGAATGTGTTCTGAAGTAGAGCCACACCTCACCCCTCCCCCAGCCGTAGCCTGATAATACTCTCAACTCGAAAGAGGAGGTAAGTGCAATTTTCATCTGATGACAGATACCAGCAAGAGAAGACAAGAGATGTCTCATTAGATGTCAGTGATGGAAGCTCACACCAGGAATGAGATGCCAGGCTCACATGCAGACTTGTGCACATCTGCGTGTGTGCACATTCACTTGTGTGTGTGTGTGCACGCGCGCGCACGTGCACGCATACTCGCACACATACACACAGACACGCACATCTCTTTATTCTGTGTTCTAGGGCTTAAAGATTAATGTAAATACACAAATGTGGGGGGAAAACTTTATTGAATTCAATTAGCTTTTTGATAACCAGCAGAGAGTAAGTTAATACCAGCAATTAATTTGATTTTTAGAAAATTAAGAACATTATTTTTCTTGTACAACTATAAAAACATAATGAATAGTTAGATTCCAAGATTACTGAGCTGGAGAAGCAGGTATGAAGCCGTGAAGGGAAGGGATCTGGGTACCACTTCCTCAGCACCCTCTTTCTGTCAGGACCACATCACAAATGGGGGTCATTATGGTGTTGGGCATGTTTACTGCCTAGTCCCACACAGCAAGGCTCTCAGCCAGGGAACATAATTGATGTACATAGGGTTGGAGCTTTTGCCAGCTCACGGAGGAAGCGTCTCTAATTCAGGAAGAAAGAACTGGGCCTCGGCCAGTCATTTACCTTTTATGCTTTCATACAGGCATCACTCAGACCCTGATTTTCACTCTGACAAAACAGAACAAATAAAACTGTCAGAATCAAGGCGGACTCTTTACCGGGACAGTTAGGCGAGTGATGGAGAAGAATGCTATTGCTCAAATCATTTGCATAATATTTATTGATCAAGCTTCCTCCAAGCTGCTAGTCTTGACTAGCTCCTAGCAGGGGAGGAGAACTGCTCTGGGTTTCCCTATCACAGGCTTTCACATTCAGACCAGGCCATACAGAGCAAGAGTCTCTTGGGTGATCAAACAGAACACAGTTTCAGGAAGACTCAGGAGCAGGAGAACGCTTTCTTACCTTGATGTGTGGCCTTGGGGGATCTGCCAGCCTATTGTGTTCCTTGCCCCATTACATGCTGTCTAGAATCCCTTCATTATTGTCACTCCTGCGGCAAGGCTGGATGGTCCATTAAAAGAGAAGTGTAGCTGGGAGAAGTGCTTTAGTCATTAGTTCTAGAGAATGAGTCCATCGGTTAGATTTGCTCAGGCTGTAGAGTTCTTTCAGCATGGTGAGGTGTTACTGGTAGACAGGTTAAGGGAAGCCTTGCTTCAGAGTGGGGAAGGCAGCAGAGAGGAAAGTGAGTCATTGCAGAATGAAACGTACAATGTTGGCATCACATTCATGTCCCCAAGTATTTATCACCCATAAATGGTCTTTGCTAGATTGCCTTCCAGTGTTGGGGTAATGCCTCCTTTTAGAAACTACTTAGAAGCTCCAGATATTACCATTAGAGTCCCCAAGTCCAGCCCTGTGCTCTGCTCTACTGATGCATGGGATTTGCAGGTGTCAGTGAGAGGCACCATGTCACTGGGTCATCTCCATTTCCAGATAGATACTGCCTAATCCTTCATCTGCAACGTGCAAACCAAACAGAGCTTACTCTCCCTGGCAGCAGCCCCTGCTCAGTACTGTGTCCCAAAAGGGCCTTGAATTTCAGTCTTAATTCCTAAGATGAAGTTGTGGAAAACTTCACAAAACTCAAATTACAGGAAAATATCCTAAAAATCCCTCTCTTTCTATCTTTATAACTCCCCCAAGTCTCAGATGTTCAGAATCTTATTCTCTGTCTTAGGTTCTCTCTTCCTAAAACTCCCCTCCTAAGCTTCCAAGGAAGAAAGTACAAGAAAGAAATGTTGGGGTTGGGAAACTAATGGAAAAAAGTTTTCATTATTGCAAGTTTTTATGATCTACAACAGTATGTTAATTACCTGTCTCCTCCTCCACAAACTAGCCATCTGGAGGCCCCAGGTAATACTAAATTATATCTTAAAAAAGTAAGTGTAGTGGTCTCAACTTTCTATGGCAGCAAGTAAGCCCTGTGATGTCTAGCAAACTTGCCTAAGGTCATAGAGTGACTAGGGAACACACAATAGGATCTCTGTCACTGACTGGCCCCTCATACAAACTGATTCTAGTTCCTGATCGTAGGCATTACAGCTCCTATGGAAAGGGGCCCTGGGAGCTGAGAGCCAAAGAACACCACAAAGTCACACGACACAACAAACCTCACAAAAGAGATGTTTGGGGAGGGAAAAAATAAAAACAGGAGAGTGGCTGCCTGTGTTCTGTGGAGAAACAGCAGACAGCTGAACAGACGGCAGGGCTTCTGTAGAAATTTTGGGGGAAGGAGGTGGGACTTTTCAGGGTGAGGTTTTACGGGACGGTGATTGGTGGAATTTCAGGTCCAGAGATAGGATTTTTTACTCTGTAGTGCAATGGCAGGGTCCAGCAGTTAGGGAAGTTGGAGTGTTCTGAGGGGGGAACCTGGCAGTTAAAGGCCTTTGGGGGAGGGGCCTGGACTCTAGTGTAGCTCTAGGATCTTACACTGATGACAAGGGATGGTCACTGAATGGGGCAGAAAGTACAGGGATGACAATTTGGTCCTCACTCTAGTAGTTTACAATTAAGGCTGAATTTCATATCCCTGTGAAGTTTCCTTTTTTCTCCAAGTATGACAGGTCATTTACATTTTTAATATGGAACCTGTTTAGTACCTAACATTTGGGCTTTTAAGACAAGTTATCTCGAGTTTTTCCCTTAGTCCTTTATTCCTAACTAATCTAGGGGGCTCAGCTTTGATCCAATATTTAAGGTGAGGATATGCAGAAGCCTACGTCAAAAATCTTATCCATGAGTTTTACAATCTAATTATAAAAATAAGTGAATTCAAGGGAACTTTTTCTGACCTATATTCCACGTTTGGCCTGAATGTTATTAATACTGCAACTAGCAAAGCCCCCCTCATCCTTTAGACACAAAGTTCACAGGGAATCTGTGAAACCAGTTGGTTCAAATAGTTTCTCCTCCATCCTGGCTGATAAGCTGCCACCTCTGTGGACACATGTCATATAAACTGGTATTCACCATTGTACATGACTCTGTACTAAAATGTAAGAAAGATAAAGGGGAAATAGAATTTTCTTCTGTATACCTAGCGTGTGACTTACTATGTGAAGCCAAATAGTCAGTGTAAGGGTTAGGAGAGAACAAGACCACCAGAGCCTTCCTGAGGCCCAAGAGCAAAGCTTTATCAATGCACACTGTCTCCTAGAGAAGGGAGAGCAGCCCCACCAAAGGAACTTTGGATATTTTAGAGTGTAGTTTAAGTTAGGTGGGAGACTGGCAGGAGAACATTAGGGGAGAGAGGAAATGCAGCAAACAATATTCTTAGGAAGGACTTGTGGTGTTGAGATACCAAACTGCTGTGGTTAGGCTGCCCTGCTGAGATAAGGGTCAGGTGGCTTCTCAGAAGTGCACAATGTTCTGTTTCCCTAAAGAGGCTGGTGGCCACGTGGATTGTTCATCTTGGTGTCTTAATTGACTCCACCTTGGCTAGGCGCTTGAGCCAAAGTAACAGTCAGTGAGCAAGAGCTGTGGTCTGATGGGTGTTGAATGAAGGGATATGAAGCAGAATTCTCCAAGAAAAAGACAGAGCATCATGGGAACAGGATGGAAAGGATGGATATGGGTAACATTTGGTCTGTCAATGCTGCCCAATACAGAAGAATGATACCATCAAGGAAAAAGATAGAGAGACATAAAAGACCAAAAATGCATGCTTGTCTTCTAGCTTTGGGTGGCCCTAGATTCAAATATCCCATTTCCTAGGAAGGGGTACGAGAAAACAAGACAACATTCACAAAGAAGCTAGGCATAACCACATGTGCTTGTAACCCTAGTCTTGGGGACGTGGAGACAGGAGGATCTTGGGAGCTCCTAAGCCAGTCAGTCTTCAGAAATGGTGAGAGTAAATTCAGTTAAAACCCTGTCTCAAGACAGTAAGATGGAGAGTGATAGAGTAAGAAACTCAACATGTTTTCCTCAGCCTGTACTTGTGCACCTGCACATACATTTACATACAATACACATATACTATCAAAAAAAGTAGTATGTATGCTGTTACTATTAGCCAGGAAAGAGCATTACCAAATTCCCTCAAGCCCTACCCCTGCCTTGTCCAGTATGACTTGGTCCTTGGAACCTAACTAAGGGTGGTAAGGAGACGAGGGAAGGAGAGACACATGTACAAAAGCTGGGGTTAGGTGTGTGCATTCTCCGATACAGCCATACGGACCACCACAACTGAGAACCTTCACATGTTTATTTCACACAGGATAGGGTGGGAGGACTTGGCTAGTCTGTAGGAGGTCTTTGCAGGCGAGCAGTTTGAAGGTATAAGCATCACAGAGAAGGAAGCTGCCCTTGCTATATTTTGTGTACACTAGTCAATTGTTCCTCAAAACCAGTACTTGGGTCAGCAGGTTTTGCCTTTCTGAGCCTGACCCAGAGAAAAGGCTTTGCCTGGTTCCCATGGGTCTGAAGCCAATAGCCCGTGGATCACACCGTGTCAATAATATCAGAAGTACACATTCAATCAGGACTTCATCTGCTCATTATATATTCACTCAAGGCTTCCTCCATTCCCCACATACCCGACCAATGTCGGTCACCAGCCCTCACCCCACCAAAGACGACATCTGCAGTTCAGACAGCCTCACTTCTTTTAGAATACACACACACACACACACACACACACACACACACACACACACACACATTCCTATTGTCATATAATCCGTGTGCTTTTGCATTTCACACCGGGCTTATTTGAATCATCACAGTGTTCACAACATCCAATATTGTTGTTGTAATGCCCACTATGTATTGTTCTTCTGGAATGGTGTTCCAGTGTGTGATACTCAAATGCTTTCTCCATGCTAATGCTGGATTCTTGCATCTGTTCCAGGTTAGGGCTGTTCTGAACCACAAGCATTCTCAGACACATTGTTTTTCTGAGCCATTGATTTTTGCTATTTCTGATTTGAACTTTGTATGCTGTGCATAAATCACATTTGTAAAAGTTGTAAGGTATTACCCAAGCCTCTAAGTCACTATATAGACCAGGCTGAGCTTGAATTTATGGAGATGCACAGGACTTTTTAACTCAGGTCAGAGACTTGGCTCCTTAGATGCTGGCAAGTAGGCAGAAAACCAAAACCAAAACCAAAACAAGCAAACAAATAAAAAAATTGTACAAATGTATGATGTCCATTATATTTAATGAGTCATCATTGAGTCAATGTTTCAGAGGGAAAATAGAATCCTGCAAACTATACAGAGCCATAGGCGTGCTCATTACTCGTGTTGAAGGCCTATGGGACCTGAAACTGAGATGTGAGGTAAAAATCTCTCTCAAAGTCATGGAGTGAGCTAGCACAGATGCCAGGCTGATGCGGAGCTTATGCCCTCAGCCTCCAACAGCACCGTGATTGGACAGGCTGGGAGCTCTGGGGGCCTGTCAGGCAAGGGAGAGAGGAGCCCGAATTGCAGCAGCTAGTGCAGCACAGCCACAGGGACTGCCATTTCCCTCCCCTCATGTCCTAATTAATCAAGTCCTCTTGAACATGAAAGAGAGTGAGATTGGATTTTTGATAAGATGAATGAAAGAAATCAGTTCCCATCTGGAGCCCTGAAAACTCTCCTGCTTAAGCCAACGGGGAACACTTCAGTGCAACCTGCAAGGTAATTTCCTAATTTCCCAAGAATGCTAGAAGATTTGGCTGTGTCAAGACCAATCCAGATCCGCAAGCCTCTGAGAATAGCAGAACAAGCCGGGTCAAAGTTCTGCAGCGAAGGTAGGAAACTTGTGTATTGTGAAGGCCTAACTATGAAATGATACAATCTCATTCCCCTCTACTTAATTGAGCCAATATAGCCAGAAAAGTCATGATCCACATGCGAGTGAGCAAACCTGGCGATGAACAGAGAAAACTTTATTGTGGAAATTAAAATCTGAGTTTCTCACAATTTCCATGAAATCAGAGGTGTATTTCTTTTTTTCTTATTTTTTTAGTAAATGAAATATTAAAGGTCCATCCTAAATTTGAAAGTTACACAAAAAATATGTGCAGGAAACAGAGACCTGAGTTCTGATCCTGCTTCTACCACTTGTTATTTTTGTGGCTTCACATTTTTTAAAATTATATTGATTGATCAATTTATGAAGGCACACACATACCATGATATATGTGTGGAGTTAGAAGACAGCTTGTTGGAGTTTGCTCTTTCATTCTACCATGTGGGATCAGGAATGGAGCTTGCATGGCCAGGTTTTCAGTCAGGGCCTTTACCAACTGAGTCATGCTGGACCATCTGTGGCTTTTGGTAGATGCTGAAATAATCCCAGCTTCGGCTCTTTTCTGTGGAGATGCTCACACCAGGTGCTGCGTATTTAGAACCTCCTTTATGACTGGCATGGAGCCGTGTGCTTTATATGCTTGCCTCAAATTATCCTCGTAATGGCCACAGGAGGGTAAGGGGCTCAGAATGTAGGCCAGCGAAAGAAAGGGTATTTAGCATGGATACAGCCCTAACTTCAGCCTTCAGTGCAGCAAAGAGGAAGAAAAGCAGAAGCTGAAATAGCAGTGTTTTTCCTTGGGGCAGCTACAGTGATGAAAAGGGAATCTGTGGCTTTGTCTGGCCTTTACTGTTCGTTGAAGATGATGCTTCTGCTGTGGAAAGTGGTGGCTCACGAGGTGTAACGATGAAAGGGACTTGTCCTGGAGACTGGTTACATGGCCTGTCCTACTCATCTGGCTGACTTTCTGGTGAAGATAAGTGAGAGTCATCTGGAAAGACGAGTCCCATAAGAGATAATAAGCAAGACTTTCTGAGGAACCATGTCTGCATTCTCTGTTCTATGTGACACTCCTAGTTCGAAAGCTCACCAGTTCTCTTATTTCTGGACTGACCACCAATTTGCCCCTTCTCTGCTAGACATTGCTTCCTCTCTCTGCTTACTAGTAACTCCATGATGGCCCCAACACCCAAATGTTCACCTGACCTTGTGGTTTGGCTCAGCTATTCTCTCTCTTGTCTGAACTTGCTCCTGACTTCTGATGCCTCCATGCTGCACAAAAAATACACTTCATCCTCAAACTGAGTGTGGTGCCTCAAACACATCTAGAAAATATGCATTCTCGGCTCCTGTTTGTTTTCCAGCCATAACATGGAGAGTAAAGTCTCCGTGCTCAGATCCTCTGGGCAGGCCAACCAGAGCAGTCATGAAGGGAAAGCCTGACCCCAGAAACCTCCTGCACAGATTTGAGTCACCTTTGCTCTGAATCAAGCAACTGCAGCTTACACACCCTGTCTGGGGGGCAATGTCTTCAGCTGCAAGGTGAGCCCTGGAATAACCCTGTAGAGCTGGGTAGCAATTACATTAATACTTCTAACTCAGCTTCTTTCGGTGTCACTTAAAGCTTGGTGACAACATAGGTGCCAGGTGTTGTAACTGTCATTAACATCACGTGTATCTCTTGATCTCAGACCTCCCCATCACCACAGAGTATGAAGGTGCAGTGTCTTGTAGGAGTAGCTATCAGCCCACACTCCAAAGCTCTTCTAGCTAACAATGAACACCCGCTTGCATAGTAGCTCTCCAGGAAAGCCTCCACTATCTGAATGAGAAGGAATGACTGAACAGTTCTGAACATTTTTTCCAATACAGCATTATCTTTTCTTTTAACAGCACCTTGCCCACATTTTCAGTACTGTGAAAAGCTCAGAACCACTGAAACATGCCAGCTCCCCTTGTTGGGGCTGAGCAATGAAATGACATCAATGCCACCAACCAACCAGGAAAGCTTTAGCATTTTGGTATAGTTTTTGGGTTATGAAAAACATCAGTTGCCATCTACCATTCGTCTCCTTTTTTAAATTTATTTTTCAGTTTAAATTTAGATTAGAAACAAGGTTGCTTCACAAGTCAGTTCCAGGTCCCTCTCCCTTTCCCTCCCCTCTTCCCATGCCCTCCCCCCAACACCCCCCCATTATCCCCTCATTTCCCCAGGGAGGGTGAGGCCCTCCATGGGGGTGTCCATAGTCTGTCATTTCATATAGGGCAGGGCCTAGACCCTTTCCCAAGAGTTCAGGGTGAGAGTGCACCTCACATTGTTGGATGGGAGTCCAAAGTCCGTGTGTATACTCGGGATGGGTAATGATCTGCTGCCCAAGGCTCAATAGATTACCTAGGCCTCCTCACTGACACCCAGATTCAGGGGGTCTTGATCAGTCCCATGCTGGATTCCCAGGTATCAGCCTGGGATTCAAGAGTTAACACTTGTCAGGTCAGCTGTTTCTGGGGGTTAAACCAGCCCAGTCTTAATCCCTTTGGTCATCAGTCCTCCCTCTCTGATACTGGCTTTCTTGAGTTCAGCTCAGTACTTAACCAAGGGAGTCTGCCTCGTCTTCGATAGTCAAAAAAAGAGAAACATGGCATGTACTCTCTCATATATGGATTTTAGACATAGATCTGGGGAGTGCCAGCCTACAATCCTATGGCCAGAGAGTCTGGGAAACAGAAACTCCATTCGTCTCTTTTATGTGCTGGATTCTTAGTCTGTGCTTCACAACATCAATAGTCAAAATAGTACAGGTAGATGTTCTACAAACTGTCCCTCAATTAGTTCTAGAATACTTCCTGCTCATTGGACTTAGGTGATGGACACTAAAGAGGTATACAAGGAGGACTCTCTACACTGTTGCAGTGATGTTATCAACAGGCTTTTTGGCTGTAATATACTGTTTCCCATTTGCAATGAACAGGAGTTATGAAATTGCATAATCACTTGGTTACTCAAACTTTCACTCTCAGCTCTTGGCATGCAAAAATCAATGCTGGAAAGGTTTCCAAGTTCTGATTTGCTATATCATCCCTTCTGTGTTTATTATTTGGCTTATCTAGTATATGAGAGAATTTCCATTGTCTTCCATTTATGAATTTTTATCAGTATGGGGACCATGTTTCTGAGTTTTTCAGCAGATTATAAAATTTGCTACTATCATTTAATTTGGGACACAGATTGTCAGTTGGTCAGAGAAAGTGCTGTGGTTTAGCTCCAGTTCCTTTTGAAATATTTCTAAGCATCCTCTGGGTAATTCTTTTCTTCCTAGTACACCGGGCTCAGAGCCACTTTGTGCTCTTTTGCAGTCCAGTCCTTGAATCATCAATTGCTAGAGTCACGCAGTTAAGGACAAGTTTAAATGAAAGAGCCACAGCTATAAACATGACTGCTAGAAATTAGGAATATTCTAGGTGTATTAGGTCTTGATTGACCTCTAGATAGTTTCATTGATCTTAATTGGAGACAATCCAGATGAGTGGGGAATTGAAAGTTATCACAAAGACAGAGACAAGGCAGCTGCTTCTAACATTTAGTAAGTGAAGTCAGAAATGACAAATTTCTTGCAATGCACAGAACCATCTAGCCTAAGAAAGAATTGGCCCACAAACAGCACCCTTGTGAATTAATGGTGTTCCAGTCCCAGAACACTCACAGCAACTAGTCTTTCTTGTGTTTTATTCTTATGGGAATTGTTTTCATTCATTCGTCCATTGACTTAGCGACTATTTTTTCTTCTATTTGGTATCAAATTAACTGGGTGAACTACCATGTAGTCTAAGAAATACGAAAGGCTGTCATTGTAGATCTAATTTAGCAAAGCCTCTACTTCCCATTCACCAATTGCTTTTCAGAGACCCTCTTCTACAGGTTGCCTAGGAGCCCAAGATGTCTGGTGAGACATACCCTCCCATCATACAGTGTGCATGCAATAATCTACCTAGTACTTAGCTCTGCTCATCGCACCAGCACTAATGTTTATGTGCTGAATATTATACTAAGCCCCTTACAAGCATTTCCTCATTTAACCTCTGTGGTAGCCCTATAAATCGAATAGTTTTATTATCCAGTCATACAAAGGATGGAGGATTGGTTGAGGTCAAAAGCATTCCTAGGACTGTACAGCACTTCAGTGGCAGAGGCAGAATTCAGAGCTCCACAGGCAAATGCCACGCTGAATATTCAGCTTTTCCGTGCGAGGACATTTCCAGTCAAATGAAAACTATAAAATTCAGTAGCTGTGTCTCAAAAAATATTAAACCTTTACCACAGAAGATAAAGCAAAGAACCTAACTGGGCTTTGAGGCCACACAAAGTCACTGCAGCTAAGCCACGTTGCAATCTGTGTTTTTCTAGCAGTTTAAACTGTGTTCAAAATTAATCAGACAAGCATTTACTGTAGTCTTGAGTGAAAGGTCTCCTGATAAAGAACACTGATTCTATGGAGCACAGTGCGGCAATGAGTATGTGCGGCGATATCACTAGAGAGATTAAATCTATGACTCTTACAGACTTCCACGAAACCAGAAGCATGGCGCCCAAGGCAAGGGCTACATGGCCAATACCATGGCAAGTCTTATGAAATAGTACTCCCTATTGTTCTAGGAGCATTCTCAACACTTCAAATGTTGAGCTAATAGATGTTTGCTAAGATCTCAGCGTACATCAGAACATCATGAAGCCACCCCTAGAATGACCCCCATCCCTGCCTGCCTTATCTCCTGGTGCATAGTGAGCTCTTTTTATACCATTATATTGAAAATAGATTTTTTTCTCATATACCTTGATTATGGTCTCCCCTCCCTCAACTTCTCCCAGTTCTTCCTATTCATATCTATCTTTTGCTGTCTCTCATTAGAAAACAAGGAGCCTTAACACTTGGTAGGCAGAGGCAGGAGGGTATCTATGAGTTCAGGGCCAGTCTGGTCTACAGAGTGAGTTCTAAGACAGCCAAGGTCACACATAGAAACCCTGTCTCAAAAAATGAAAGGAAGGAAGGAAGGAAAAAGAGGAAGGGAGAAAGACAGACAGAAAGAAAATGAAGAGGTTTCTAAGGGAATATAATTAATATATTATAATACAAAACATAATACACCAGAATAGGACAAAATAAACAAACATAAGTAAAGTAGCCCAAGAAAAGATACAAGAAACAGATATAAACACAGAGGCCCACTTATCAACATGCTCAGGAATCCCCATTAGAAACACAAACTGGAAGCTGGAATATATATACAAAGTACCTGTATAGTAAGTAGACATAAAGAAGCATATGTACACACACACACACACACACACACACACACACACACACACACACACAATAATTTTAAAGCCCTGACACAACATTATAAGAGTATTTTGTTTTCCCAGTAAGAGTCCCTTGAAGGAAACTAATTTTTATTTGCAAGTGGTTATCGATTGTATTCTTTAGAAGCAACTCCTAAAACAGAATTGGGTGAACAAGGCCTGGGTAAAAGTAACCTGTGTGAAACACGGTGCAGTAGGATTGGCAGGAAGATGCAGACTCTCAGGATTTCAGCTCTGTCTTCACCAGCTGCCTAGAGTATCTTCCTATTGGGTGGAAATGACTGGAACTTTGCACCCCCAGCTCACTTAATTCTTATCAGAGGCTGTGAACTGCATCACCTCAACCAGAATCCCAAGGTGGAACACCAAGAACCCAATAGCTAAAAGACACTAGCAAGCCATGTAGCTCACCACTACAGAGTTCTTTGAAGAGGGATCTCCAGAGGCAACTATGTGCGTGTCTATGTCACTGCATGCATTGAGGCCATGAGGTGACATGACAGTCAACACGACTACACTGGAAGTGTCACCTCTATCACTTGAGTTCCTGGACACCCCAGACCATTCTATGTAAGTCTCCCTACTAAGAAAACAAAATTTCATTCAAAGGAAGCAAATTGTCCGTTTCCTCTACTCACCCTGAGTCAGGCTGAGAGCAATCATGGGATGATCACTGCATAGGACTCTTCCTCATATGTTTCCCCTTAGAGTGGAGAGGAGCAATAGTGACAAGGCCATGCTTAAGGGGTCATTTGCTTTTAGTAACTTGATGCTTGCATGAGATTTCAGCATCCAGCAACAACTACCAGCCCTGACAGGCATCAACCTCATTTAGTGAGATAGTTCCTTTCTGAACACAAGAAATATAAGAAGAATAAATTTTAGAAGGAATGCTGTTTCTTCAATTGATATGAGATTTTTGTTTGTTGGAAGGCATTTCTGTGGGGAGCCGCCCCCACATTCTCCGTTACAAGATGGCGCTGACACCCGTTGTCAGTTGGAGTAAACAACCTTGGTGCGCACGTGCCTGCTACTTTTCCATCCCTTACTCTCTGCCTCTCCCGTGGCGTCATATGGGCTGATGAGCAGGAGCCAGTCAGGAGATGACACGTCCGAGGCGGGGACTGCTGAGCTATATAAGGGTTGGGCTTTTCGCTCCCCGGGTCTCCGCTCTATAAGCTTATGCTCTCCCTCTCAAGACGCATTAAAGCTGTTCTGCAGAAGGATCCTAAATGTGCCTCGTCGTTCTTGCTGGCGAGACGGTAGTGCAGGACACATTTCTACTGGGGAAAGGGAAACACTGGTAGCATTTGTGACTTACTGAAATGATTTGAAAATTTCAGAACAAAGATTCCTTTGAATAACCTGCACTAATGATAATGGATATGATAATTTCTTTCCTAATTGAGCTGTAATGACTGAGGTGCAGGCCACTTCCCTGGATTAATAAAGAGCCAAGGAGTTGACAGTTTAGACCACTAAGCCAGCTGGTACTTCATCTTAGTGAAGGGCATACTGCCAGATTCATGTTAATATTGTGAGAGTAAGCCCAAAACAATGGAGGCAGGAACTTATTTTTGAGAATAAATTTAATGTGGCAATTAGGTACCTGACATGAAGTTGAACTGTGCAAGGGCTATTGTGAAATAAACTGTCACATGAATTCTTCAAGTCCTAGTACATTCATAATGTCTTCAAGTATTTGGTTGCTTAAAAAAAGGGCTGAAAGGAAAAGGGACCCTTGGCAATACAAAAAAAAGTGTCATGAACAGTCGCATGCAAATAAACTATTATGACTTACTGCCTCCCACTCTCCACTCCAGACTTAAACCAATACTCAAAGAATTGGGTTGACCTCAGACAACTATACATTCTGGAGATAAACCACTACTAGTGTTTTCTGGTGTCTCCTCTAGGAAAATCAGAGTGCTTCTCACTAGAGCACCACAGCTGTCCCAAAAGAATCATCTGTTATCAGAAATGTCAGAAAAAGCTATGCACATCCGAGCAAGGCATAACCTCTGTCTCTCCAAAGACTCAATTCTGCAGAGATCTTAGAGTCCATAGAACATATTTTTACAGTTCTGATTGAGGATTAAAATTTCAAATCACTCTCTGCCTTCCAGCATCTAGATTCTGTAATCATTATTTCAATCTATAGTGAAGGAAATGGTTGACAGGGCTTAATCTGCCCTGTGAAATCGCCTATGCAGCAATCAAGTACTAATGTACCCATTCATTCCATCGAATTTTACAAAGCTGTTACTGTGTAATGTCATGATTCTAGGGCTTGAAGATGTGGAGCTGAATAAAATATAATCTCTGCTGCCAGACAAGATAGTGGAGTCTGAAATGTTAAGAAAAATGCATTAAGGTATCATGGTTACCATTGAAGGAGGATGGGAGAAGCAGGGAATGAGAGGATAATCTTGCCAGGCAGAGAGGGAAGGAACCTTGAACCTCAATAGAAGATGCTGGTAGACAGAGTTCATAAAGAGCTTCCCAGGCCAACAGAGAAGGCGAATGAAGGACATGGCAAAGTGAAGAGCTGGGTGTACTGGGGAACACGAAAGGGATTCCAACGGCCACCATCATCGGCATCTCCGAGTGCTGATACTCCCATTCTTTCAGCAAATGCCCTTACTGACCAAGTGTGTGACTAGCAGCCTGGTCCCTAACGAGCCTGCCTGTTTCTGCATCTACTTCTTGCCTTCTGTTAGCCAGAGATGTTTACTCCCAAACTGGTTTCTGCCAGTCATACTCATTATTAAAAATGTGTAATTTAGCTAACATTAAAGAGCTGCTGTTTCTGTGAAAATTAAGATAGATACTTTGCAAAGTCTTGACATTTTTTAGTGAGTCACTAAAAAAGCTTCAGTAGAATTAAGCTCAAGAGAGCCAACTATAAAAGATGAAGGAGGATTATAAAAATCCCTCCAATAACATTCTGCATCAGATTGCTTTGCTGGTGTCTCAACTCCTTGCTCTAATTTAAAGAAACCAAGATTGGAATTCGTAAAAGATACATTATGGGTATGTTTGATGCAAAAATGATGAGGAATAAAACTCAATGAAAGTCCCAGCCTTGTGCTAAAGAAATGGCAAACAAATGTACACTTACATTTTGTATTAATATGCTTAAGGCAGATTGTGTGTATGCCTCATTTCTTTAAACAATGTTTTTATCAATTAACCAGATGCTAGCATTAGTGTGCTGGCTGAGATGTTTCTGTAATAGAATCAAATTACAGTGAGATGAGAAAAATATCTAACTGAAGAAGGCTAGAATCTTCCAGAAGCCAGCAAAGGGCATTTGTAGTTTGTGCTGCAAATCGGGAGTGGAAAACCACAGCGTGCCAGCCAAATGCAGCCTGCAGTGGATTTTCAGAGTCTTATTGGGACACAGCCATATCCATTCAGTCTTCACTTGTCTATAGCTGCTTCCAAATGGCAGTAGCAGAACTGAATAATTGTTATAGATATTATATGCAGGTGTTTAGAAAAAGGTTAGTGTGCATTTTCGTCAAAGCATGAGAGCCTACCCTTCTGCATAAACAAGTCTCCCAATAAAAACCTCAGCCATTAGGGACCAAGCACTGCTGCCTAGTCCCCAGCACCAGGAGAGAATAATAAATCCAAAGGAGTAATGTCACATCTTGTGAATATATAGAAAAGTGGCAACTCTCATACCATTGGAAATCTCTAAATTCTATCATAAGCAAAACCCATGGTGAATCCAAGTCAGGAGTTTGATTTTCATGGGAGAAGAATTTGCAAAGCTAAGGCCATTGCACCAATGGTGGCCAGCCACACAGGCCTACAGATTTGAGAGAGGTTAAGGGAGGATATCCACCATCCTGTAAGCACTGAGTCCCAGTCTGCAGCAGTGTCACACTAGTACTGATACAGCTGCAGAGTAGGCATTGGAACTCACCTGGAGTGTTCCAATGCCTACTCTGTAGCCCCCCCCCCAACAAAGCACCTAAGGAGGAATTCAAAGTTTATGGCTGACTAACAAAACTTTACAGACAGAAAACCCAGGTTTGCTAAACTCCTGAATAAAATTAATTCAACATTTCATTTGAACATCTTTGGAGAAATGTGCCTATTTTCAATATATACTTTATTATAAAAAGCTGCAAAAAATACACATCAAAGTAACTAGGCCCACTCAAAAATGTCTGGGGCCTTGGGTAGTAGATCAGTGTTTACCATGGCGTATGAATGAACTTTGGGAGCCCATTCCAAATAGAGGGATGCTCTCTCAGCCTGGACGCATGGGGAAGGGCCTAGGTCCTGCCCTGGATGAAATGAGAGACTCTGGACATCCCCCCTTGGAGGGCCTCACCCTCCCTGGGGAATGATATGGGGATTGGGTAGGGGGCTGGAAGGGTGCTGGTGGAGGGACAATGGAGGAGGGGTGGGAGAGGGAGCTGGGATTGACATGTGAAGCATGCATGTTTCTAATTTAAATAAAAACATATATTGAGGAAAAGATAACTAGGTTCAATGTCTACACATATTAAAGAACTTATTTACTATTAGACTTCCCATTCTGGAGCTTCTCATTGGAGATTACACTTTCACTGCCAAATATATTTTTACACACTTATCCACAATAAAAAGAAAAAATTCAAGACATAGTTAGAATTAGAAACATTAGTCTTATACCCTCTGTCATAACTCTTATTCATTACCTGGATTCAGGCCTTCTTTATCTCCTAGTATTTAGCCTTGCATATTCCTTTGTGAACGTGTTATAGTGTACCCAGTTTTAAGCAAAAATACTATCTTTATCTCTCATATATGCTTGTGTGTGTGTGTGTGTGTGTGTGTGTGTGCGTGTGCGCGCGTGCGCGCACGCACAGGACAATGTCAGACATGTTGCGTGGATTTTGTTTTTGAGGCAGAGACTTTCACTGGATTGAAGCTCACAGACTCAGCTAGTCCGATGGCCAGTGAACCCCAGGAAATTGACTGTCTCTCTGCCTTCCCAGCATGGTATTACAATATGCAGCATTGTGCCTGACTTTTTTGTCAGTTCTATTGGTAGAACTCTGATCCACATGCTTACACAGCAAGCACTTTACAGAAGGAGCATCATTCCAGGCTGCTCAGTGCTCCAACATACACTATCTCATATCTGTCATTCAGTTAAAATGTCTGAGTCTCAAAATGAAACTGAAATCCATTGTTAAAAGCCAAAAAAACCAAGAGAATTAGATAGAGGACACAGGTGCATAGACAAGCCCTTTAAAACAGTGTTATAAAGGAACAAAAGTCCTTAAAATAGATATTATGAAAGAAGATGCATAGATAGTAAATACACTCAGAAAAATGTTCAATTTCATTAACTCAAGCATTTCTTTTTTTTCCTTTTTTTTTCTTTTTAAGTTTAAATTTAGATTGGAAACAAGGTTGCTTCACAAGTCAGTTCCAGGTCCCTCTCCCTTTCCCTCCCCTCCTCCAGTGCCCTCCCCCCACCCCCCCAATATCCCCTCATTTCCGCAGGGAGGGTGAGGCCCTCCATGGGGGTGTCCACAGCCTTCATTTCATCCAGGGCGTGACCCAGACTCTCCCCCAAGAGTTCAGGGGGAGCGTGCATCTCTCACTGTTGGATGGGAGTCCAAAGTCCATGTGTATACTTGGGATGAATACTGATCTACTGCCCAAGGCTCAATAGATTACCTAGGCCTCCTCACTGACACTCCCATTCAGGGGCTCTTGAATGCTGGATTCCCAGGTATCAGCCTGGGATTCAAGAGTTAACACTTGTCAGGTCAGCTGTTTCTGGGGGTTAAACCAGCCCAGTCTTCATCCCTTTGGTCATCAGTCTCCCTCTCGGTTACTGGCTTTCTTGAGTTCAGCTCAGTGCTTAGCTGTGGGAGTCTGCCTCTTCTTCCATCAGCCACTGAATGAAGGTTCTGTTTCCCAGACTCACTGGCCATGGGATTGTAGGCTGGCACTCCCCAGACCTATGTCTAAAATCCATATATGAGAGAGTACATGTCGTGGAACATACTTAAACATAATAAAAGCTATATACAGTAAACCAACAGCCAACATCAAACTAAATGGGCAGAAACTCAACAATCAGGAACAAGACAAGGCTGTCTACTCTCTCCATACCTTTTCAACATTGTACTTGAAGTTCTAGCCATTGCCATACGACAACAAAAGGGGATCAAGGGGATACAAATTGGGAAGGAAGAGGTCAAACTTTCACTGTTTGCAGATGATATGGTAGTTTACATAAATGACCCAAAGAACTCTACCAGGGAACTCTTACAGCTGATTAACACCTTCAGCAAAGTGGCAGGCTACAAGATCAACTCAAGAAAATCAGTAGCCCTACCATATACAGATGATAAAAGGGCTGAGAAAGAAATCAGAGAAACATTGCCTTTACAATTGCCACAAACAACATTAAATACCTTGGGGTAACATTAACCAAACAAGTGAAAGACCTGTATCACAAGAACTTTGAATCTTTAAAGAAAGAAATTAAAGAAGCCTTCAGAAAATGGAAAGATCTCCCATGCTCTTGGATTGGTAGGATCAATGTAGTAAAAAATGGCAATACTGCCAAAAACAATCTACAGATTCAATGCAATCCCCATTAAAATCCCAGCACAATTCTTCACAGACCTTGAAAGAACAATAATCAATTTTGTATGGAAAAACAAAAGACCCAGGATAGCCAAAACAGCCCTGTTCAACAAGGCAACGTCCAGAGGCATCACCATCCCTGATTTCAAGCTCTATTATAGAGGTATAGTCCTGAAAACAGCTTGGTGTTGGCACAAAAATAGACAGGTAGACCAATGGAATCGAATTGAAAACCCTGATATTAACCCACACACGTATGAACATCTGATCTTTGACAAAGAAGCTAAAAATATACAATGGAATAAAGAAAGCATCTTCAACAAATGGTGCTGGCATAACTGGAGGCTGGCATGTAGAAGAATGCAGATAGATCCATGTTTATCGACATGCACACAACTTAAGTCCAAATGGATCAAAGACCTCAACATAAATCCAACCACACTGAATCTCTTAGAAGAGAAAGGGGTTGGTACCCTTGAACGAATTGGTACAGGAGACAGCTTCCTGAACATAACACCAGTAGCACAGACAGTTACATTATCTATTAATAAATGGGACCTCCTGAAACTGAGAAGCTTCTGTAAGGCAAAGGACACAGTCAGCAAGAAAAAAAAGGCAGCCCACAGAATGGGAAAAATATTCACTAATCCCACATCTGACAGAGGGTTGATCTCCAAAATTTACAAAGAACTCAAGAAGCAAGTCTCTAAAACACCAAAAGATCTAATTAAAAAGTGGGCTGCAGAACTAAATAGAGAATTTTCAATAGAGGAGTCTAAAATGGCTGAGAGGCACTTGAGAATGTGCTCAACATCCTTAGCCATCCGGGAAATGCAAATCAAAACAACTCTGAGATACCATCTCACTCCTGTCAGAATGGCTAAAATCAAAAACACCGAAGACAATTTATGCTGGAAAGGATGTGGTGAAAGGGGGACACTCCTCCATTGCTAGTGGGAGTGCCAACTGGTTCAGCCACTTTGGAAATCAGTATGGAGATTCCTCAGAAAAATGGGAATAAACCTACCACAAGACCCAGCAACTCCACTCTTAGGCATATATATCCAAAAGATGCCCATTCATACAACAAGGATGTCTGTCCCACTATGTTCATAGCAGCATTATTTGTAATATCCAGAACTTGGAAGCAACCTAGATGCCCCTCAACTGAAGAGTGGATAGAGAAAATGTGGTGCATTCACACAATGGAGTACTATTCAGCAGAAAAAAACCAATGGAATCCTGAGATTTACAGGCAAATGGATGACACTAGAAGAAACCATCCTGAGTGAGGTAACGCAGTCACAAAAAGAATTTCAAAAGTAAGCCATGGTAAGATATTATTCCCTCTTAACAGAACAACAATAAGAAAACATACTAACAGTATCAAGTGTGACAAGGACATGGAGCCATGGTGTCTCATATGTTGTTGATGAAAAAACATTGACGTTGCATGGATGCTAGAAGACACTTGGGCTGTTTTCTGTGGTAAGACCTGTGCTTACCCTATGTTCCAACAGTTTCATTTTCTTCCCCACTGGATGAGGGAAAAAGGATATCCACACACTATTTGTGTATGAGTGTTTATTAGCTTTATCTGAAATACTTAAAAATTGGAAATAAGCCAGATGTCTTCCAATGGGTTCATGGATAAGGAAACTATTCTTCCACACCTTTTAAAAATATTTAGAAGGAGAAAAGAAGAAGCTAACAATCTCAAAAGCTTCATGCTTTTTTTAAAAGGAAGTCAATATCTAATAAATAGAGACTAACCTTCTACTTACAAAAATAGCAAACTATAATGACATATAGATCAGTGGTTTCCAAGGAATAGAGAAGAGTAGAGAGTGTAGATAATGTGGGAATTCTGTTCAGCTATGAAATATTCCTGCATCCTGACTGTAAGGTTAATGTTGTGACCATATGTGAGGTTGAATACATAGACATCAAGAAGTTGGGAAAGAGGTCGTGGAGAGACAGATCAGCAGTTCAGAACACTTGCAGTCCCTGCAGAAGATCAGAGTTTGGCTCCTAGCCCCACTTGCCACTCCAGCTCCAGAGAATACCATGCTCTCTTCTGTGCTCCACAGGCACTCAGACATACATACATACATGCCTACATACATACATACAGAGAGAGAGACAGAGAGACAGAGAGACACAGAGAGACACAGAGAGACACAGAGACAGAGAGACAGAGAGACACAGAGAGAGAGGAGTTCAGGGGGAGATGCAGCGAGGGGAAGAGAGAGCAAAAGAGGGAGGGGGAGAGAGAGAGAGAGGAACAGACACACACATACACACACACACACACACACACACACACACACACAAACAAAATGGCAATACACAAAATAAGCAGTGTCTTTAGTCCATAACCTTATACCAACATTAGTTTCCAGGTTTTCATCTTCATATTAAGGTTGCCATAGTCAAGGAATTTGTTGTGCTCATTTTCTCACTTTCTTTAAATTTACATGTGTGTTGATGTATCTGCATGCATGTACACACATGTGAAGACAAGCAGAGGCTGGAAGAGTGTGTTGACTGCCCTGAAGTGAAATTGCAGACAGCTGTGAACCACATGATGTGGGTATGATAGGAATCACTAAGTTTCTCTTAGGCACCTGAGCCATCTCTCTAGCCCCTATGGTTTTCACTTATAAAGTGACTTTAAAACAAAAGCATCTAACAGCTGGTAAATAGGAATGATAAATAAGAGGGAACCATTCTAGGAGAGAGGGACATTTTGATTGACAGGGAATATCTGCTGAATTGGAAATTTGAGAAAAACTCTAAAGCTTCATGAAATTAATCTGAGGAACCATCTCTTGGCTCTGGGAAGCAAAAGCAAAAATTAAGAGACTTCAAGGGCAGGCCCCATGCCCAGAGTAATTGGCTGACACAAAAGAAACTCAATATTCTTTAGGCTTTTTGCCTCATTTTGCCTTATTTGATATTTTTGTTTTGGTTTGGTTTTGTCTTACTAGTTATTTTGTGGGCTTATTTCTGTGTGTGCTTATTGAAGTTTTTTGTTTGTTGAGAGACAGGACATAATTAGAAATAGTGGAGGGAAAACCTGGATCAAACATACTACATGAAAATTTTTTCAATAAAATGTTTTTAAACAATGAAAAAGGAAGGAAAGTAAGAAAACACATGAATTAGCTTTAGAGTTGACTTTCTACACAATCATATATTTAAAACTACATTTTACTTACATAAAAAGTAAAGTTGGATTGACATTCCTGTGATACACAGTTTAAGTAAATGCTAAAAGAAGGAAACTTGAGCCGAGTGGATGTGGTACACAACTTTAATCCCAGTACTCGGAAGGCAGAGGCAAGGAGAGCTCTATTGGAGGTAAGCCTGGTCTATAGGGCTAACTACAGGACAGCCAAGGCTACATAGAGAAACGCTGTTTTTCAAAACAAGAGAAAGAGAGAAAGGAAGAAAGAATGAAGGAAGGAAGGAAGGAAAGAAAGATAGAAAGAAAGAAAGGGAGGAAGGAAGGAAGAACCAAACAGAAAGAAAGGAACAACGTAGTTCAATATAAACAAAGTAATTCAATATAAATTTCTCAAAATAAGCTTCAATGAAAAAAGAAAAAAACCCAGAGAGCTAGAAGAAGAGGGGGGGAAGGAAAGAGGGAAGAAGAAAGAATGAACTAGGGAATTATTTGCATAATCAATAGAATACTCAAAAATCAATAAATGAACTCAAATCATAGACCCAAAATTATTAAATAACCTGAAGCAGAATAATTATTTTCAAAAGAACAAGTAAAACTAAATCAAAATGCTGGGAAAGATAAATAGGAAAACTGAAGGCAGCCAGGTGAAGAGACATGGATGAACCACATAAAAGAAACAAAGGTAAGATTTGCCCAGACATCCAGTCAGAAACTGTTCAAGACAAAAGACAAAACAGCAACTTGAAGGTCAACTGGAGAGGAAGATGTCACTGAGACCACTGTCTGGGATCACAGTGTTTCCTTTGAGTTAACCACTATTTCTCCCTCTTAAAATCTTCCCACCCCATCTTCCACAAAAACTCCTATGACTCGGGGAAAGGTACATGGCAGATACAACACTGTAGAGCTGATTACTCCACCATATTGAATGAAAGAGAGAATATGATTCAAAATGTGAAAATGGGACTTAATAAAGAGATAGACTCTCTGGGAAAAACATCAAAATGTAATAAAAGTTGAAATGCAAAACACAGGAAGTCAGATGAACAGCTCATAGCAAAGATTTGCCAACATCAAATTAAGTAAAGGCAAGAAAGCAAAGATAGAGTAGAAGTTTAAGAAAATGTTAAAATCCTAAAAACAAAGCATAAACATAAGCTGTCTCACCCAAACCTCCACCAACAGGGTTGGCTCTATTGTGCTGCCCAGGGGAGGTACAAGGCCTGCTCTTCCAGAGTGATGCAGCTGGTGGGGGGAAGGGGCAGAGGTGGGGGAAATTTTAATTACTGTTTTGTCTCATCTTTTGTTATGAGTCTACTTAAATTCTTTACTTCACCTTGATTTAATAAATCATGTTCATAAATCCAACCATCTTTCCTAGATTTTTCCAGTTTAGTGAAGTATGGATTTTTAAATTATGTCCTTACAACTCTCTAGATTTCCTTGGTATGTATTATATTGTCTCCCTTTTCATCTCAGATTTTATTAATTTGGGCCTTCTGCTTTGCTTTTGATTTATTTTTCTCTCCTATCTTTTGATTAATTTGTCCAAAGATTTATCAATCTTGTTAATCTTTTCAAGAAACCAACTCTTCATTTCATTCAATGTTTATGTATTTTTAATTTCTATTTTATCAATTTCAGCCTTGACTTTTATCATCTCTTCTTATCTCCTCTTTCTGTGTGTTGTTTGTTCTTGTTTTCCTTAGGCCTCCATGTACAGCATTAAATTATTAATATAAGATCTTTCTGTTTTTTATATAGATAATTAGTATTATAAATATTATTTTTAAGACGCTTTCAAGTGTCCCTTAGATTTTGGTATGTTGTGCTTTCTTTTTCTTTCAATTCTAGGAATGTCTAAAGTTCCCTTCATTATTCTTCTCTTGATTCAATCTTCAATAATAACTGTATTACTTTGTTTCCAAGATTTTGTGTACTTTTTAACATGTCTACCAATGATATTCACTTTTATTCCTTTGTGGTTCAAAGAGTATGGACAGTGCTATTTTAATTTTCCTAAATTTCTTAGAACTGGGTTTGTGGCCAGGCTTGGTGGCACACACCTACCCCAGCACTTGGGAGGCATAGGCAGGTAGAGTCTGTGAGTTCATTCAAGCGCTTGTGTTTTCATGGCCCTCCTTCAGTCATTTGTTCACATCTTCTCCAGTTCCTTGAACATATAACAGCTGTTCTGAAGGTAGTCCATCAGTTTTGGGTCACACTTCTTGTGTCAAGCAAAGCAGTGTGTGAGATGGCTATGAGACAGGTGGGTGGGGAAATTAGTTTGGAGATCTATCTGGAGTTCAGGGTCAGGTTCTACATAATGCCTGTACTGAGCAGAATGGTAGGTTGGGTATCTGATAGACTGGCAGGCAGGGGACCATTTTTCATATTTTTAAATAACAACTGTAAACAATAACTTTATTTTTCCTTTTCTTTTTTATTTAAATTAGAAACAATCTTAATTTAACATTTCAATCCCAGTTCCCTCTCCTTCCCATCCTCCCCATCCCATCCCTCTTCTGCTCCCCAGGGAGGATGAGGCCTTCCATGGGGGAATCATCAAAGTCTGTCATATCATTTTGTAATAAAATTGTAACAGTGCATTGTATAATACATGATGGCACTGCCGGTAAATTGTCTAACACCCAAGGAAAGCCCGAATTCATTAATGTCCCATCTTAAGAGTTTATCCTCTGGCATTCTCAGAATTAATTTGAAGGCACTCCCATCTACCAGCTATACCAAAGGAAGGGATGTTAAAGACTTTAATGATCACTTACTAAATCTTCATTTCACCATGCGACATTTATCTGAACATAACGCTTCTCCACCTCCCCGTGTCTGCTTACAAACATGAGACCAATGATGTGTTTCTCAGATTTCTACAGTCTCCAGCTGGTCCAATGTTAATTCCAGTGGCTGGCCTACTCCTACAAAACTGATCCTTTCCCAAAATGGAAATGAATCTGCCTATAGCACATGTCCCGATACATTGTTTACTGTCTCCGCTGTTGAAAGAGTAATGGAGCTCTATTTTAAACTGATGTCACTATATGTAGCCACCATGTCATTTCTCGTTGCCACCTCTATGTCTTTCCTTTCCTCACTCAGAGCCGCCACCCCTATGTCACCTGTCCGAACTTTCCTATCCTTCGGGTTTGACCAAACTCTGGCATCACCATTTACTTCTCTCCACCATGCGCATATTTTGGCTTCACTTTAGAACCCACATTCACATTTACAAGATGCCCTTAAGGAAGCAAAAATGCCCAGTATAATCTGCTGTGGTTTCTACCTATCGCTATTTTCTAGTGTCTTTTATGTAATGAATTGGAGGAAATGGGCAATCCATGCACACGATTAGGCCTTTAAAAGTGTACCCTTTGTTCCCAAGGTCCTGTTAATTACCTCTTAGGAGCATTTTATTTGCAATGTACTCAATTACTAAGGTAACTAAATAGCTTTTACTGATCAGAGCTAGCATCATTTGCTTAATAGCTACTAGCAAATGTTATAGCACAATTCCGTGGCTACTGCATTACCAAAAATAGGCTTATTTAAGATTAAGCTCCAGGGAAAAAATAGATTTTACCAGAATACACTATAATTGTTCATATAACCACTTAGATCTACAGAAACATCAACATTTTTCCATTATTTTTCAATTAGGAAAAAATAAACCAACAGAGAATATCCAAGTAAGTCCACCGCCCATTCAACTCATTCAGCACACCCATCCTTCTCAGGAGAAGCTCCTTTTGGCTCCTCTTTGATTGGTCACTGCCCACAATTCTCAGACTTTTCATAAGCCTGCCCTAATCAACAGCAACTATTCTCATAGAGGCATGTTGTCTGAATGGGTAA
Source organism: Mesocricetus auratus (assembly GCF_017639785.1). Classification (NCBI taxonomy): domain Eukaryota; kingdom Metazoa; phylum Chordata; class Mammalia; order Rodentia; family Cricetidae; genus Mesocricetus; species Mesocricetus auratus. Next base: position 4,351,223 of record NW_024429203.1, read on the forward strand.
AACCACTTGCTGAGCAAGCAAGAGGACCTGAGTTTGCACCACTGAATCCATGTAAACACCTAGATTTGGCTATGTAACCCAACTGTGAGGAATAGAGGGAATAGAGGACGAGGATTCTTGAGGCTAGCTGGCTGGCTTTTCTAGCTGAAAAATGGCAAGCTTAGTTCATTCAGTCAGAAACCTTTCTCAAGGAAACAAAGTAGAGAGTGGTTAAGGAGGATACCTGATAGCCTCCTCTGGCTTCTATGGGCACACACGTGCACAGTCACCACACATTCATATACCACACACACACACACACACACACACACACACACACACACACACACACACACACGGAGGGAGGGAAGGAGGGAGGGAGGGAGGGAGGGAGGGAGGGAAAAGGGAAGGAAAGGGGCAAGGGGTGAGGGAGGGAGGGTGGGAAAGAGGGAAGGAGGGAGGGAGAGAGGGAGGAAGGAAGGAAGGAAGGAAGGGAGAGGAAATAGAAATAAAGCTGTAAGAGACATCCTTTTTCTTTTCTTTCCTCACAGCTCAGAATTGCCAAAGGGTTTCTTTTCTCCCACATTGCAACAATTCTCTGGTAGTGCCTGAATACTTGTCTTTGATACTTCTTATTGTTGTTACCTACAGAGAAATAAAATGGCAGACAGAGAGACAGGCATGATACTTGGAGGCTAGTAGTTTTGCCCGCAGGAGTGAGGCTAACTAAGGCCTTCATCCCTCTACCTCCTGATTTTAAGACCTTTGTGAGCTTCCTGTAAGGGACACACCACCAGAGAGAGGTATCTAATCACATGTGACACACTCCAAAGGATAGTATCCTGTCCTTTCAGGGCACTGTCTTTATTCTATACTTCAGCGGTGGCTTCAGGAGTCCATCCCAGGACGCTTCGAGAACAGCTGCTTCTCTGCTCTGAGAGCTCGGTCATATGCTCCCTGCACTATGAGAGCAAGCCACTAATCACTTCTCCCACCTGAAAGTTCAGGTGGGTGGTGAGTGGTGCTGACCATCTCAGGGGCCAGAGAAGGTGAGGGTCAGAGAAAGCATGCACAGCCCGTGGGAGGCTATAGCATTGAGAGAAGAGGCAGCTGCTCTTCCAGGCCACAAAGTACCCAATAGCAACTTGATGCAGAGTAACTACTTGTTCTCAAATTCCATCTTCCCCATCAGAAAGGCTATCGTCAACAAAACAGTGAAAGTATAACTAAATAAAATAAAATGGGAAGCAAAAGTAAAATGGAGAACAAACGCTGTATCTGGGCAAAGCCTCTTGCAAACGCCTTATTGAGTTATTGAACAAAAGCCCCAGAGACAGAGGTGGGATTTGATTGGTCAGGGAGGCCCCAGAAGTTCCCTAAACAATAAAGGCTGTTGCCTTTCCTTAAAAAAAGTATGTGTGTGTTTTAAGTGTTTTGTCTTCATGTATGTATACCATATGTGTGCCAGGTGCCCACAGAGTCCAAAGGAGGGTCCCCTGCCCTCTGGAACTAGATTACAAACAGCTAGGAGCCAGCCTATCTTGGGTGTGTAGGTGCTGGGAACCAAGACTGGGTCCGCTGAAAGAGAAGCAAGTACTACTAAAAGCTGAGCCATCAATCCATTTCCTAGCATCTACTTTTGGTTCCCCACCAGAACTAGATGACAAGACCTAATGCTAAAGACACCACTTACCTCACCTGTGTAGTACAGAGAAAACAAGTGAAACTGAGCAACCATTTTCCTCCTTCCCAGCTGCTTGATTTTATAGTCCCAGAAGGTGCTATGCAGGCTTCTGGGAGTGGAAATGCTATCAGTTGCCCTACCCAGGTGTTAATCCTATCAGGTATGAGAACAATCTACCATATAAGATAGGCCCACTTCTGCAATAGTGGAATGGGAATAACAAATTGTTTTCTGATTGGATTTGCGGTACTGGAAACCCAGTGGTGGTCAGGGACAACTCTCCCACTCTTGCAACCACCTGTCTCAGGCATGCATGAGCAGGGAGGGGGCACAAGCTATTATTAAAGAGCTATTTCTTAACTAACCTCCAAATGTGTGGAATGATTTATCACTAAGAAGGTGTATTAATTCTACAGTGCTACCGCGATACATGGCTGCTGAGAGGGAGAAAAATAAGTTTTCTCTAGGGATAAGGCCTCTGTTAGGTTACCAAGTCTATGCATATGTACCCAAACAACACTAAATGTGTTCAGACTAGTTTGTGTGTGTGCTTGTACAACAATAAGAATTAAGAAGAGGTCATGAATTTAGCAGGCAGGGAACATGAAGAGAGTTGGAGAGGGAAGAGGGAATAAATTATATAAATACAATATTCATGTACTCACTTCCCAAATAAAGTTTAAATTAAAAGTAAGTATTCTATGAGACAAACCAAGATTCAAAACTTCCGATAGTCTGTCTTCACCCATGTTAGACAGGCAATAAGATGATGGTCCATCCTGTGAAAGACAGAGGTCAATTCCATAAGCATTTGCTGTCTTCAGTTTTGTCTTCTTTTGAGCCTTCTCACAGTTCTTTCACTAGTGTGGAAGCCCCTCTCCTGGGACTATTGATTCCTCGTCAGTTGTAGCTGAAATCCTTTCTAGGTGAAAACAAACTCTGGTATTTAAAGACAAGGCACTCCTGCTTCCCTTTTCCTCTGTAGCCATCTGCTACGCTAAGAGAAATAAAACCACCCCAGGAATTTGTTTTCACTGCAGTGTATGCACACGTTTTGGAGAGACTGAAGCATGTGTTTTTGTCAGACTCCTTCACAGGACTGATCAATATCCTGACAGACATCATTTGGCGATTCACTGGAGACTTCATGGCCCCCGACCTGGTCTGCAGAGTCGTCCGTTATTTGCAGGTATGGAAATCAGCTTTACAGAAGTACACCAGCACATCTGGAAAACATTGCCCTCTTAGAGTCCACTTGTTAGGGATTTTAGGATATGTGTATATATATTCAGAAGTAAGATTATGGTTTCATTCTTTTTATTACATCTGGGTCTTGGTAACATTTGTTTCATTGTCGGGAAACCAATAAGAATAGTTGTGATGTTAGTATTCTTTGTGCTCTGAATATAACTTTAAGAAGAGTCATTGCAGAAGGGTGGTATTTTGCAAGAGTGAATTTGCTACATATCATTTGAACACGCCCAGGGTACAGTCATTAATATGCAATACTTACATGAAAAATGTCTTCTACTCTCTTGTTGAGAATATTTTTGTGAAAAGAGCTGATTTTAATTATTATACTATAATAGTAATTGATTGATGAAATGCAAATTATAATCAGACTTAGTTACTTAAAACAATATGTATTATTTATTTTTTTCATGGTTTCCAATAGTAGAAAATTCAGGGATAGGTTGGTTGGCCTAAATAAATGCTAACCACAAGGATTCATCACATGATTCATGGCACTGGGCCTTTGTAGGGCATATCTGGGACCAGACAATTCACTTCAGAGGTGATCACTCATGCAACTGTTGGGTAATGTGTGGTCTGAGCAGAATGCTCACTTTCTTTCCAATGGGTCTCCCCATGGGTGCTCAATAGTATCCTCACAATTCAACAGCCTGATTTCCCAAGAACAATTTGTCCTTGTGATCAAGGTAGACATACCAATGTACTTCATGAAATAGTCACAATACTTATACACTATGGCCTCTGCATTTTTTCTTTTGGGCACACAAGTCAACTCTGATTTGTTATGGGGAAGAAGGAAACCACTACAGATAATGAAAGCAGGAGAAAAAGTTTATTGGGGACCTGCTGGAGGTGGGCCACTGGATCATGCTTTCCAAAAGTGCATTTATAATCCATGCTGTTTTCCATACTTACCAACTTTAAACTGTGACCAATAAACACCCATATCAGAAACACTTCTTCCAATTATATTTATAGTAAATACTAAAATAATAGTATATAAGATTCATCTTGGCAGGAAAACTCCAAAGATTCTCTCCTATGATGGCAACAAGAAAATGTTGGAAAGCAGCTGGAATGAAGTTTTGTAGGGTTCTGAAGATTGAACAAAAGTTTGCAAAAACCAAGAAGCACTGATGAGACGAGCTGACTGGAGTTAAAGGGAGCTTTGTGGTATTCTAGCCTTCAGTATTCCTATCCCACAGCATCTGTCTCTGTGGTAACCTTGAAAATTAATAGCTTTCTTTTACAGGAAAATAAAAATTCTGCCAGCCATAGAGAGAGTAGATCATGGATAGAGACTCACAAAGCCTTTTCCCAGAGAGTTACTATTATTCCAAGTGTCTGGCAGTCATTCAGAGAACTGGGCTTGCAAGGCTCACTCAGAACTTTTCCGTTGTAAAACCTCTGGGTCTTTGTCAAAAATAATGACTGTTGAGGAAAACAATAAATGAAAAAAATTGTAAAACATAAGCTGAGTAGCAATGCACTTATAGGCACCTTAAGAATCCCTGACTCATTCCTAAGACCCTAGAAGACAGGTGCGTACCTTGGAATGTACGGGGATGGCCAAAAGCTATTGCTCTTGACTGAGATATCAGACATAGTCCAACATCTTTTCATGATTAAAAATGTTCAATAGATTGGGACTAGGAAGAAAGAAGCTCAACACAAGTAATGTTGTGTGTGGCAGGGCCACAGCTAACACCACACTCAACAAAGATGATGGTGCAATGCTCCTTCTCTAAGATCAGCAACAGACAGGATTCTACCCAACTGGAAAGGCTGCAACAGAAAGATATAAACACTTCCAAATTAGAAATGTAGAAGCAAAAATGCCTCTAAGAAACCTGACAGAAAGATACAATTAATAAATAAAGCCAAAAATTGGTAGAATATAAAATCAAAACACATAAATATGGAACATATCCACATACAAAACTATTCAGAAAAGAAATTATGAAAACCACTTTATTTATAATAACTACAAAAATATAATAGAACACTGAGGAATATATTTGAATAGATATCTATCATTTCTACAAACTAGAAATTATAAGTCTCCAATTAAATAAGTTAAAGGAAACTAAATTAAGACACAAGTAAATGGAAAGAAGTTAACATCCATGGATCAAAAAAATGTTTTTTTGTAAAACTGTCTAAATAATCTACATATGAAATGTAATCTAAATAGAATTTCAACCACATTTCTTATGTTAAATAGAAACCACAAGTACAATACATATAGAATTACAAACACCACAAATAGAAGAATCAACATTGAACAAGGAGATAAAAGCTGCTTTTATCATTTGTCACACTGCTTGATTTGAGAAATACATGATAATGTTACCTACTATTAGTGGGTTAGTGTTATTCTGTGTCTTTAATCCCAATACTGAACTTTTATTAAATTGGGTGCCCCAGAGTTCATATATATATCCATTATATGGATCGCAGTGTCTTAGATAACTGTCCCTTTGATTAGAATAAACGGGCCATCTGTATTTCTCTGGTTACTTTTAGTTTGAAGTCTATTTTGTTAGATATTAGAATAGCAACATCTGCCTGCATCCCAGACCCATTAGTCCCACTTTCCTTGAAAGAGTTTTTTTTTTTTTTGGTTTTATGAGACAGGGTTTGTCTGTATTGTTTTGTAGGCTGTCGGTCCAGCCCAGCCTCGAACTCACAGAGATCCGCCTGCCTCTGCCTCCCAAGTGCTGGGTGCTGGGATTAAAGGCATGTGCCACCACTGCCCGGCTACTTGGAACACTTTTTAAAATACCCTTTCACTTTCAGGTGGTACCTATCTTTCAAGTTAAGATGAGTTTCTTGTGCACAATATGAAGACAGATTTTGTTTCTCAACATGTTCAACTAGCTTGTTTTAAGACTGAAGAGTTGAAGACATTAATATTAGTGAAAAGTGTTGATGACAGACATTTTGTTTTGTGTCTTTGGCTATACTTAATGTTTCTGTAGTCATGGCTCTATTTGTTTTCTTTCTGAAGTCTCATCACTTTAATCTTTTTTTTAGTCTGAATTGTTCAAGAAATTAGGAATAGGAAGAAAGTAACTCAATACTATTTCTTCTTTTTTAATATTTGAGAACAATATTTATTTATGAATGAAGACCCTGCAAACCACCAAAGCTTCTTAGATACAGCACCCACAATCTTACCTGTGAAGCACTCACAATATATGTTAAGAGTATTAGAGGCAGGGAGAAGTATGTCCACACTTAGTCTGATCACTTTTATGTCACATAAGCCGCCATCAGCTGCCAGGGAAAAATGCTTTTAAAATTCTGTTAAGCTCTCTCTTTCTAATTCCAGCTATTTTCTGTGACCCTTCTAAAAATTCTTCCCTCATATATTATATCCCAACCAGTTTCCTCTCTCTCCCCTCCCCCAGTTCTTCTCCTCTACCTTCCCTCTCCTCCAGATCCACGCCACCCTCTGCCTACCCTCTAAAAAGAACAGTCATCCCAGGGACACCAATGAAACCTGGCATCACAAGTTACTATAACACCAGGCACATACCATCACATCAAGGCTGGACAAGGTAACCATGTAGGAGGCAAGTAGGTGAAATAATCAGAGACAGTCCCCACCCTCCAGCTCCTTCTGTTAGGAATTCCACAAGAACACCAAGCTACTCAGCCATAAAGTATATGCAGAGGACCTACATGAGACCCTTATAGGCTCCCTGATCTCTGTGAACCCCCATAAGTCTCCTCAGTTGATTCTGTGGGCCATGTTCTTATGGTGTCCATGATCCCTCTGGTTCCTCAGACCCTTCCTCCCCCTCCTGAAGGACTCCCTTATGTTTGGCTGTGGGACTTAGGATCTGCCCCCATCATTTGCTGGTATCTCTGGTCTACTTGATTCTACTGAGCTCTGGTACCAGAATACTCTGCAGGCAGGACAAACTTCAGTTCAAGGCCTTGCCTGGTTACAGAAAATGGCTGGTTCAGGCTCTATTGTCCCCCATTTTGGTTACTGAGTTTTTGAGTTACATCTTCATTTCCATTTGAGTTCTCTTTGGTATTTCTATCTCTTTATTGAACTCAGTTGTCTAATTCTGGATTTTCTTCATCAGTTCGTTCATCTATACATTTGTATTTTCTTGAGTATCCCTTGGGCATTTACTACTATTTTATTTAAGTTTTGAACTATTTGTGTCTTCTTTTAATTCCTTGTATTATCAGATGAAGTTTATGCTTGTTCTTTATAGTTTTTCATCCTCTAATTTCTCATTGAAGAAAATTTCCAAGGAATGATGGATTTGAGGGAAATATACTATCTTGAACTTTTTCATTGCTTGTGTTTTTGTGATGAGACCTGGACATGCAGACTTCTTTCTTTGTTTATATGTCTGATCACAGATTTTAAACTTGCATACAGGCACATGGAAAAATGTCATGCATCATGGTAAAGTTAGCTTTATTTCAGAGATTTGGGGATGGTTCAATGTACATAAGTCAAAAAATTTGATAAATTGTATAATGGACTTAAAGACAAAAAAACCTCATGATCAGCTCAATAGATGCAGAAAAAGCTTTTAACAAAATACCCACATACCTTCATGATAAAAGTCATCAATAGAGTAGGGCTAGGTAAATATAGCTCAACATAATAAGGACTGTATAGGACAAACCCACAGCCAACATCATCTTAATGAAGAAAACCCCAAAGCAATGCCATTAAAATCAATAATGAGACATGGCTGTCCACTAGTCCACCCATCACTGCTCATTTTCAACATGGTGCTTGAAGCACTAGGTAAAACAATAAGAAAAGAGAAGTAAATTAAATGGATAAAATTAGGAAAAGAACTATTTAAATTATCCTTTCATTTAAGTGATATGTTAAACACAAAGATACCAAAATTTTCATCAGAAAACTTTTAGAAGCTATCAACAAGTTCATCAAAATGCCAGGATACAGAATCAACTTACAAAGATCAGTAGCCTTTCTCTACACCAACACAAGCATGCTGAGAAATAGATAGTGTATAAAATATTCACAATAGCTTCAAAAGATATCTAATAATAACAAAAGAGGTAAAAGACCTCTATCGTGAAAACTCCAAGTGAAGAAAGAGATTGAGAAACACAGTAGAAAATGGGAGGTAGGGACTATGCTCATGGTTTGGTGGAATTAATATTGTAAAAATGACAATTCTACAAAGAACAATATACAATCCTAACCAAATCTCCACAACATTTTTCACATAAGTAGGAAAAAAATCCTAAAGCATATATATGTATTAGTCAAAGTTCTCTAGAGAAATAGATCTGAAATAATAAATGAATACATATGTATGTGTATAAGTGTGTGTGTGTGTGTGTGTGTGTGTGTGTGTGTGTGTGTAATGAGATTTATTAGACTGACTCACAGGCTATGGTCCAGCTAATTCAACAATGGAAACTACTGATGAAAGGCCCAGGATCTGGATGTCTCATCCAGTCTTCTGTGTTTAAATAATGGGCTGAATAGAAAGTTGTCAAAAGAAGAAATTAAAATGACTAATAAATACCTTAGAAAGTATTCATCATCCTTAGCAATTAGGGAAATGCAAATTAAAGTCACCTAGAGATTTCATCTCACTCCAGGCAGAATGGCTAGTATTAAGAAAACAACTGTAAAGAAATGCTTGTGAGGTTGTAGGGAATAGAGTACCTGTATTCACTGTGTGTGTGTGTGTGTGTGTGTGTGTGTGTGTGTGTGTGTGTAATTAAGCTGAAAGTCTCATCCCTGATGAGTGGCTCTCATAGTTTCAGAAGGTACTATGGAATTTGCCAAGGAAGAGGAACATTCTGTAGCCCTACTCTGCTGTCAATCATATCAACTACACCAAGAACTGTGCTGGCAACATTTCCACATTGGTGAAATATTCGCATTTTCATTTAAGGGTTACCAATGACTGTCTAAGCGCATTGAAAGTCTTCTCAACAAAAGGGAAGTTATTCATGGTACTATAAGCCTAGCCAATGACCTGTGGCTGTGAGGTCATAGACCTGAGATGAGAACCAAGTACTGCAACTTTGCTAAATCAGTGTAATTTTCTGAATACACTCTAAACTCTTATCCTTATACCCCCCCATAAGTGTAGCTCATCAAAGAAAACCTCTTTTCTGTCATAAAGAAAATATTACAGAATTGCCTAACTAATCAAATGCAGAGAACAACTGATTGTGGGTTCCCAGTCCCGACTGATACATCTACAACACAACCTGTACAGTTAAGGCTCAGGGAACATAGACATTTTGGAAGAGGAGGTAGAAAGAGAGTTAGAACCAGAGAACCAGGAGATCTAATGTAAGATTGTGCATTCTACCTATGACAGGGAAGCTACTTCCATGAAATTTCAAGCACATGGCTCCCTGAAAATGACCTTAAAATTTTCAACAACAGTTGACATCCCACCATAGATGGAGGAATTCCAATGGGACGTCTCCCCTCGATGAATATCTACAAGCAATTAACAACTGCTGTGAGAGGGAGACTTAATCTTCCCCAGGGATGTGCCCCCTAATTGGTTATTCAATACCAAGTAGTAACCCCTGGGAGCATACATATACAGGCAGCTCTAAACTGATTGAGAAGGTTTATGAATAGGTTTTATATATGTGTGCAGTATATATTATATTACATATATACATATAATGTTACATATATACATATGTTTTATGTTACACATATAGGTAATATAATATATAATTATATGTATTACGCATATATATATTATATATATGCATGACTACAGTGGTTAAAGAAGAGGAAGCCATGAATTTAGGAGAGGAAGAGGGAGGAGAGGAAGGGGTATATGACATAATTACATTTGAGATTTTAAAAATTTCATGAAGTAACTTTGAGAACCAAAATGCATTGTACTTCCATAATACCATATATATAGACCAGTAGAACCAAGTAGAAATTACAAAAATAAATGCATTTGTGTTCAACTGATTTTCAGGAATGTTGCCAGGAATACACAAAGGGGAAGGTTAATGCTCCAAAGAGAATGACACTGGGAAAGTGGATGTATGTGAAGAATGAAACCAGCCCTTTATCTCGCATAAAATACACAAGTAAGCTCAAAATACATTCAAAATTTAGGCAGAAGACTTAAAATTGTAAAACTACCAATATAAAACATAGAACTCTCATGGGATTTGTCTAGGCAAGAAATTTTTCAATATGATCTTAAAATCACAAGTAACAAAAGCAAAAACAGATGCATGGGGACATATCAACCTAGGAAACGTGCCTGCCTAGCAAAAGAAATAATAAAGTGAGGCAACAACCTATAAGGTGGAGAATATTTATAAACCAAAGTGTGATTTTTTTAAATCAAGGCATTATTATCAGGAGCTGGAGAGATGACTCAGTGCTTAAAATCACAGCCTGCTCCTGCAGAGGATCCCAGTTCAGTTCCTAGCACCGCCCAGGGGCTCACAGCTGTCTCTACCTCAAGTTCCAGGGGGTCCAACACCCCTTTCTGTTTTCCCAGGGCCCTGTACACATGTGGGGTCCATACATTCATCCAGGCACAACATATATACACATAAAATAAAAATAGATCTTGTGAGAAAGAAGTATTACCAAAGTATATAAAGTATATACCAATGGGTGCTTCAGTTTAGGTCCAGTTGGCTTGCATCCTTCCAGGGGTGTGAGACTAAAAACTGGGCCACGAAGCAGGGGATATTGGCAGTGCCAGAACCTGTAAGAGGTGGGGACTAGGGAAAGACCTCTAGCTGCTGGAGTGTGCTCTTGGGAGGCAGTTTCTGTAAGAGGCAGAAGCAGTTTCCATTCTTTGTTCCCCTCAACCCGTGATCCTCCTTGTACTTCTGCCCGTGCACCCCTGCCCATGCGCCCCTGCCCTCCAGCTCCTGCCCATGCACCCTTACCCTTGCACCCCTGCCCTCGCACCCCTGTCTGGCGCCCCTGCCCGCGCACCCCTGCCCCACCGCTGGCCATCAGTTATGGAGTCCTCATCAAAGCCTGAGCTCAGCTCGACAGACCATAGCTGTTTTCCTTTAAAGAGTTAGTCAGTGTTGGATGTTTCGTGATAGCAATGAACATCTGACTAATACAGCTGAAAAAAATCAATAAAACCCAAAGGACATGAATAGTCAATTTCTCAGAAGGAGGCATACAGATAGCCAATAGGTATTGAAAAAACACTCAGCCTCCCTAATCATCAGGAAATGCAAATAGAAACTGTAATAATATATAACCTCAGACCTTTTAGATAAGGATGATTGTTATTAAAGGCAAAAATTAACAATGGTTGGCAAGGGCACAGGAAAGAGACAACACTGGTGCCTCTAATGTCCAGATATTAGCAGGGATGGGAAAATGCACAGCCACTGTGGAAATGTCAAAAACAATTAAAAAGAATACTAGCACATGATTAGCAGTACTATTTCTGAGTATATATTCTAAGCACATGAAACTAATATGCCAAATATATACTGGTCCTCATATGCTCATTGCAGCATTATTGATAGCCCATAAGTGGAATATCCTAAGAGTTCATCACGAAATGAGTGGATAAAGGAATCACACACACACACACACACACACACTTTCATGTACACATACTGCTACACACATACAGGCTCATATACACAAACACACACATGTACACACACACAGACACTCACTGAAATATTCGGAATTTAGAAGGGAAGAAAGCTTACCATCTGCAACTTAAGTGGAAAAGGGCAGGCACAGAAAGAAATGTACAATATGATTTTTCGTATGTTAAGCTCATGTAAACAGAACAAAGTTCTTAGCAGATTCTGCAGAATGGAAACACTAGAAAGATACTGGCAATGGGCGTTTCATTTCAGCTCCAGGAATAAGCTCAAGAAAGCTATTATTGCATGTCATGTCATAATGGCCAAGTTCATGAAATAGTTTGTGTACTGGGCAGTTACTAAGAGATTACAGTTTATGCAATCTTACCACAAAAGCTGAGCATGTGATAAAAGAATCACTAAAACCTTGCTTGAGCAAGTCATTGGTGCACACAGGCATTATTGCTTGCTGTGGACCATAAATTTACAAAAGTTTTACTTATCGATTTAAACATATGAGTAAAGAAGTAAATAAACAAAAATTTCATGACTTCAGAACTGCTGGTTTTCATCAAAAATATGAGATACGAGAAAAACAAAAGAGAATGTCACATTTACAGGAAATATTATAAGACGTGAAATTGTTCCTGAGGCATTCCAGCCGTGAGTGTGTCACCTAAGCCTTTTTAAAATTTGTTATTTATTTTTTGCTAAGTGGTAAATAGTAATAAAAATCCAGCATGTTGAAACTGGATCATACATAAATCTGAGAATAGGAAGGCAAAAACTTAAAAGAAAAATTTCATTAGCAGTGTGAAAAACACTCACAAAATCAACCACTTTCAAAGCACAGATGTGATAAACCAAGTCTTAATAAATCAAAAATCTAAATGAAACCACACAACTTTCCCAGCTGCACTGGTAGAAAACTAGAAGGCAAAACATTTCAAAATAACCTAGGGATTTTTAAATATTCAAAGGGAAGTTTAAAGGCTTTGAAACAAATTAAAATGCAATGGGTACATATATAAGAATATTTTAAAACCAGTGAGGAGGAAAGTGTTAGCAACAATAAATTATACTAAGAAAGAAGAGAGAAACAAAATCATAGCATGGCTTTATGCCTCAAGGAGCAAAAAAAAAGAATAAAATCAATCTGAGCAGCAGAAGGAAGGACTCAAGCTGAAATAGAGACTAGAGAAGAAGGAAACTAGAGAGTAAACAATTATTAGGAAAGATCAATGAAACAGAGTTGATTTTTCATGAAAGGACAAATTAAATTCATCATGTTCACTTATAAAAGTAGAAATTCAAATCAATATAATTAGAAGTTACAGAGAAAGCATTAACACTAATATCACAGAAATACCAGCAATCCTAAAACAACTATGAATCAGTATATGCCAACAAATCCGGTCACATAAAATAAACTGATACACTCCTAGAAACGCACAAGCTACAGAAATGAAATAATCAATTAATACAAAGTTAAAGAGAGCAATAATGAATACCAGATTGGATAGCAACAAAACGACTCCCTACCAAGAAAAGCCCAGTCCCAGATGTCTTTATTGATTTATTCTCCAAAATATTTTTAAAAGAATTAGCACCCATCTAGCTCAATCTCTTCCAAAAATTAGGAAAGTAGGGAACACATTCAAATTCATGTTACAAGACTGGAATTATCTTCATGCCAAAGCTAAGAAGTACAAGAAACAAAATCAAGAGGCCAATACCCCTTATTAGCATAAATGCAAGAAAACAATAAGATGCTAGCGAAACAATTTCCATGACCCATTGAGGATTACACATCTTACACACATGGAATTTATTTCAAGGATACAAAAAGAATTTAATACTCAGAAGTCATTATGTAATATATGACATATAAATATGTAAATGTATATAAGTATACAATACATACTGCATCTTAAGTTCTAGAATGGCAATCTGTCCAGCATTTTCTTAACTGCAGGATGGTTTTGGCTAAATGGTTACATTTTAGCCTACATAACCTACATTTAGCCTACATAACCTTTTATGGTTACATAGGAATATTAATTTTAGGATAGATTTTTCTAATTTGTGAAAAATTATATGGAGATTGACTGGGATTGCACTGAATCTCTAAATAGCTTTAGGTAAAATGGTCATTTTCACATTAATTCTACTAATACACAAGCATGAGATGTCTTTCCATTTCATAGTATCTTTCTCTATGTCTTTCTTCAGATGTTTAAAGTTTTCACTGGAAGGGTGCTTCATTCTCTTGGTTTTGTTTATTCTCTTTTTATTTTCTTTGAGTCTCTTGTGAATGGATGTATGTCCGCGACATTTTTCTTCGTATGTTTATTGTTGGTTATAGTGAATCTTCTTGGATAACTGTTCCCTGGATTAGAGATGTGTCCTACTTTATCTCTTCAACTATTTTTAGTTTAAAGTCTCTTTTGTCAGATAATAGTGAAGGGACCAGACCCTCACCAGGCCCCTGATTTGGCAGCCATGACAGGCTACAGAAAAGACCCAGCAAAATGTTGGCCTCTCACTCTTGCTGAGCTCCCCATCTTCCCTAATTACTGGATATAAACGACCAGGTAACCTCCATGTGGCAAGGAACCAATCAGAAGTTAGCTAGCAGGCTCTGGAATGCAGAGCATAACAACTGCCCTGGAGGGCCTTTAGGCCCATTCCTGCAGGTGCAGCTGACCAATCAATCAACACAGGGCAAGTTGTCCAAGATTGGATGTGCACCAATCCTGAGACTGTTGCTATGCAATCAGAAGACCTCTCCAGACACTCCCCTGGCTGTACCCCAATATATCTCCTGCCCCATGGTCCCTCCAAGTCCTTTAGCTCTACCCATGTGTTGGACAGATGAAGACCCAAGTTAATACAATTAACTTGTTAATTAGCTAAAAAACTGTTTGCTTTTGCATTAGATAGGGTCTCTTGGTGATTTGGGGGTTCAGAGTTTGGGTACAACATTAGGATAGTGATGACAGCTTCTTCATGATCCTATTTGACTGAAGAATTTTATCTATTGTTTACTCTAAGGTGGTACTTATCTTTAAAGATAAAATGTGTTTCCTGTTGAAAACAGAGAGATGGACTTTATTTCCTGCCTTCAATATACATATATGGAATGTTGGAATCCCATAGTGGTTACATATTTGAAAGGAATGACCCTTCCTATCCTAGAAACTACCTCTTGCAAATAGTCCTCAGTAAGCAGTAGATCCTGGAGATCATTTGCTGTGTCTATGTGGGACTTAACTGATTTATCAGGTCTTGTATAGGTAACCCCTGCTGATGACATGATAGCCATATCATGTCAGAAAGCCAGAACTTTGCAGTACTCTTCCCCTAGGCCTAACACTCATTCTCCTATCCCTTCCAAGCTCTTCCCTGAGGTTTGGAAGAGGGCTATCTGAGGGGACGACATAGATGGCCTGTTGGGGCTGAGCACTGTGAAAGTCGTGCATCACTCCATTGATTGCTGCCCAATGCAAAAAGAAGCTTCTCTGACCAAGGCTGAGAGCAGCCTACATCTGTGTATGTAAGCACAAATATTTAGCAGGTGCTTTAATATCATAGCCATTTAGCAAAACTAACAACAGCAGATTCTACCCTGGGGCTTATGAGCTCCACAGCCATGGACTTTTGACCAGGATTCCAGTTTGAGGCATGAATCTCCTTCTGTGGAGCAGACATCAAATCCAGTACGAAAGTGGTTAGTTACCTCCATAACTCCTGTGACACTATTGCACCAGTAGGCAAATCTTATCTGGCAAGTCAGTGTTTCAGCTTGCAGGGTCCAATGCTGAATACAACCACTGCTGTGTTTTCTTCGCCAGCAAGAGATAAAGTTCTCCAGGGGACCACTTGAAACCTGGCCTGGGATGGTGGTATTAGTGTGTCCAAGGGAGGTGAGAGTGAGGGCTTTTTCTGGAAAAACAGCTGTGAGAGTACTGCAAAATAGAAGACTTCAACCAGCAATATTGCAATATGGACAGTGGGAATCCTGGGACGGTGGCAAGGTTGAGGTTCCAGAAGGAAGAGGAGAATAGACCTAGTAGCAACATGAGCTGTCAAAGTTCTGGGAAGGTTGTGGGTTCGAGAGGGGGGAGGAAGAATGAACTCCAAGGGCAGTGTGAGCAGTGGAGGAAGGAAGGAAGGAAGGAAGGAAGGAAGGAAGGAAGGAAGGAAGGAAGGAAGGAAGGAAGGAAGGAAGGAAGGACAAGAAGTTCTAGATGGCCGGTCCTGGAGAAATAGATGAGCAAATTTGTGTGTGTAGTGATTGATACCTTAAACTTCTATGTAACCATTAAATAATACTCACATATGTAAAATTGAAAATTATGTTTAATGAGGATCAAAACTAGTTAATTGCAACACAAATTCTATCTACCGAGAATATTTTCATGTCTTAAGTCTCTACACAGAAAAGAGTTGGTCATAATAACTGCAGTTACCACTAAGGTGCTCTGTAAAGTATTGGTGTGTGCAATAAAAATAAAATACTAAAACATAAACACAGATATTTGTACCTTTTAAAATATTCAATACAAATCAAAAACATAAATGGAATACTATAAAAATATTATGGGATAACTGGAAAATTTAAAAGACAACAATATAAAAGCAGCCCTCTTAAAATAGAGAAAAATAGGAACATCATTGAAGATGGCAAACATGCATCTCATTAGGGAATTGCAAATAAGAGCCACAAGAGCTTCTGTCTTATACAATGGCCAGCTTTGAGAGAAACTAGCAGTACCAAACATTGGTAAGGATGTACATTATCAAGAACTTTCTGGGGGGAGGGAACGGGAGGAGGGGAGGGAAAGGGAGAGGGACCTGGAACTGACTTGTGAAGCAACCTTGTTTCTTATCTAAATTTAAAAAAAAAAGAATTAAAAAAAATAGAAAAAAACTAAAAAAAAAGAACTTTCACTCACTGTCGCTAGAACTAAAAATGAGAACCAATTAGAAAGATTATTACAAAGTTAAGCATAATCTCACTACACAGTTGGATAGTTATTATCATAGATATTTGTGCACTTGTGTAGACAGTTTGTATCCACACAAAAACCTGCACAGAGGTAGTTTTAGCATCTCTAGTGATAATATACAAAAACCCAGTACCAACCAAGACATCCATCAACAATTAAACGGATGAACAAAGCATGTCATATCCTTATAAACAACAATGAATATTTTTTCTAAGATTAGGAAAATAAGCTGCTAAAGCACATGGAAGAATAGTAAATCACATATTTACACAAAAAGAACCAATCTGGTCAGCCAAATACTGTAAGACTCCATCCATGTCACAGACTCAAAAGGACAAGGCTGTGTTAAAAAACAAATCAGTGGTTACCAGAGATTTTTAAGAAGAAAGATGATTAGACACACATAGGGCATTGCTAGAAAAGTGATGCTCATCTAAGACATGTTCCATCATGTCACTGTCAAAGCCCACAGAATGTAGTGACAAAGAGTGAACCTTAGCTACTGATAATGTATCAAGACTGACCCATCAGTTTAATACCACACTAATGCCAGATATTAATACTAGGAGATAGGTGTAAATGTGATGTTGGCAACATAGGAATTCTCTGTACTATTTTTAGGATTCTGTACCCCTAAATTTTCTCTAAAACATAAAGTGCATGATTTTAAAGTCAGCCCAAGATTACTAGTTTACATGAACACAATCTGGCATTTTTCTGAGTAAAATCACTCTTCCTCCAGCAGTTAAATCTCACTTCCTGTTGCAAAATTTTCTTGCATGTCACACTCCCTGGGTCATGTCTGTCAGAGTTGGGGGTGGAGTGGTAGAAAAGCAGACTTGTCCTCAGGCTGCCATCTGCTCTCAGAATGGCACCCCATATGCTGTTGGTGTTTAGAGTTCCCATTGTTGACGTTTATGAATTGACTATAATTGTACTGTGATTTCCTTCTTTGCTTGAGTTAATTATGAAGATGTTTAAATTTCTGAGTGGTAGTTTTTAAATGTTACTTATTTCAGCTTCATCACTTGTTCGAGATATGTGAGTTGAATATGGCCTACTTTTTGGGATTCTACTGAGAATTTTCCTTTGTTGGTAATTTAGTAAATGACGAAATTTTTGTATGTTGTCTAGAGATTTTGTATTCTGTACTACAGAGCTCAATTTTTATAGACTGTTTTGCCTGTCAAGTCTTGGACATTTATTTTTATGTGTATTTAGTGTTACACCACTTATTACACCTAAGTTTATCAGTATTCTACTGACATATAGGGTTGTATCTTTTATCACTTTGTCACATGTATTCAGTTAGCATTGAATTTGATTGGTATCATGTGATATTTTAGTAAAGCCTTTTAAATTGTATTAGTTCTTTGATATGCCTCTGGCCATTTATATTTACAATGGAAAATAATATCTACTATTATTCCAGTACCTCACTGTCACTGTTCTCTTGGAAGTTTTGCTCTTTGAGTATTTGTTTCATATGTATTTATAAATTGTGAGAAACTGAAAAAAACTATTCTTCTGGGATATCTGCACCCTAACCCTGGGAACCTCTGCCTGGTACCCACCATATATGACAAAAAAGAAGGGTTTGAGTGTGAAGCTAAGGGTTAGATGTGGGATTATCCTAAGTTAATTTAGGAAATCCTAAAATTGAATCATAGGAGCAAAATACAGATCTGATACACAAACAGAAGAGAGGAGACACTATAGCACAGGGGAAAGGATTGCATTGAAGTCCTTGAAGGTAGGAAGCTGGCAGCTACCTGAAACTCAGACACTGGGAATGGATTCTCCCTTAAAGTCTCCAGAAGATGCAGGGCCCTGAAAATACCTTGTTATAGAGCCAGTAGAATTGTTTTAGAATTCTGGTCTCCAGAACTGTGAGAGAATAAGCCAACAAGCCTGTAGCTGCTTGCCGCTGTAAGCACAGAAGAGAAAGAAATCATTTTTTCTCATTTTTAAGCTCACTTCATTTTAACTTACCCTTCATCTTTAGGTGTATCTCTCTCAAAGGCAGACAGAAAACTAAATATCAGAGTGGGGACTTAATAACACCTCTCTTCTAATCTCTCCCCCCACACAATTCCCAAGACTCTTCCCTGGAATGTGCCATCATTACTTTCCTAACTGTCTGGTAAACATTTTGTGTTCTGATTTTTTCTTTACATGGCATTGTTATTTTATTGCCTTTCTTCTTAATTTTGAAACAGTTCTTATTTGGTGTTTCCTCATGAGGACTTTAGAGGAGGATGTGGGGTGTTATATTGCCTTCCTTCATACATATCCAAAAAAAGCTATTCTGTGCATTGGCACTGAAATGAGATTTACAAAATTCTTGGATCACAACTTTTATTTCAAAACCCTGAACACATTCCCTGGCATTTACTTTTTTATGGAGAAGCATGATAATCTGCAATGTATTCAGATATGCTTATTTTATTTTACTGCCCCCTACATGTCTGAAGATGTTTCATCTCCAAAGTTAAATACTCTTTTTGTCTGTGCCTTAACATTAGTCTCTCCTTTGCTAATAATGCCCACATCCCTGAAAATCTGTTTTTGGTGACTTTCCCTCCTGCCCCAGATTCTGAACTGTGTCACCACCTCACTGGAGACAGCTCAAAAACTTCCCACCATGATCTGCCCTGGTGCCCCACCCCCCTTCCCGTCCTCTAGTATCACCTTCTCAGCACTCTGTGCTCAGCCCAGGTCATTCAAAATCCATGGTTCACACAGAAACACCAGTTCTCTCCAAGGAGGCCTTGGGCTGACTTTTTTCTTTAATCTTAATCTAACTCTTTCAGTTTGTCCCTTGCTTACTTTTTATGCAAGAGCATTTCTTTTTATGTCCCTCAGGGGAGGGGTCATCTGTCTCTGATGATTCTTTACAACCCTCTCCCTGCAACATTAATGCTGGGATGCAGTTGTGGTTATGTTATACAGATAAAAATAAAGAATGACACAGATGGCCCCCAACTTCTGTTGATCCAGTGTGTGATTTTTAGAATGCATGATGGGACACTCTTGTAATCATTTTCATGTTCGGGCGCTATGGCCACTGCAGTATGGAAGGTAGCCAGCTCTGTTGTGTGAGATAGACTGTGTATGAGATGATTTTGCCCAAGTGGAGGTTAATATAGATGTTCTCAAAATATAGAAAGCAGGGTAAGCTGTGATGTCCACTGAATCAAATGACCATCTTTCAGGTAGCAATAGCTTTAACTGAATAGTAACCTAAAACGAAGTGCAACTATAGCAGTTGATTAAAATGCAACTATAATTTGTTTGATCTACAGAAAGAACAACAAAGGTACAGACTCCGAACAAATGTGATCACCAAAGAGAAAGTCACACTCTCACCCCTACACCCCCACTTTCTATGGTCTGTTTGATCCACAAAAGGAAATATCTCGCTGACTTAGGTAACTCAGAAACTTCTATTGAGATCAGATGGAAGCCACATAAGAGATGTTAGCTTACATTCCAAGTTCTTCTTTACAGAGAATGCAACTAAGATGGTTCCCAAGATATTTGGAGGTTGTGGATGAGGTTAACCAAAGGGGAGTGAGAGGAAGAAGCAAGGCTCAGAAGCTTAGGCTGCACCCAGCTCTGCTGGAGTCCTGGAAGAAGGGGTGAGCTCTCTGAGGGTGATTCTGGGGCAAACGGTTGGAACAGCATTGCTGACTCAGGAAACCAGAACCCTTCCTCCACCTCTCAACTGCTCTCACTGATAAAAGGCGAATGAACTTTTGTTTCTAATGATTCTGGAATGTCAATTGTGGCAGAGAAAATTAGGTTAGCTTTAAAAGTCAATTACAGATAAATGTACCACATAACTGTCAAGAGAGACTGATCCTGAAATATGGAATTTCCAAGAAGCCAGTGAATGCATGGAGGGGGCTGTGACCATTCTCACCCTATCCCTAGTAGGAATACAAAATTCAGCCACAAAGCTCAGATCTTCTTCCAGCAGGGAGGGCCAGGCAGTGCCTGTCTACCTCAACCCTCACTGGCACCTTGGTTCAATCCCCTGGTTTCTAAATACCAAGAACACTATGCACATGCTTGTCCTCTCCCATGTGAAGTCACACGTGTCCTCTGGTTCCTGTCCTTAGGTTGTCGTGCTGTATGCCTCTACCTATGTCCTGGTGTCCCTCAGCATAGACAGATACCATGCCATCGTTTACCCCATGAAGTTTCTTCAAGGAGGTGAGCGAGCATTCTGTTATAAAGATCCTTTCGTGGGATGGGATTATTTTTGCTAATATCTTATCAATATGCTTCTCTGCTGCAACCACGCCTTTCTTTTCTTCCTCTTCTTTGTTGTCTTTCTCCTCTCCCTTCATTGTCTAATGGGTCTGACTGTCCAAAAATATACAATGTTTAGGTGCTTGGGGAATGCTACCTGATCCTGGCACTGTGTTGTGGCTGTTCACTGCTGGGAAGAGCTTCCGCCTTGTCCTTACTGCCCGGCCAGCAAGCACACCCCAGTGGTGAAATGAGTGTTGGCTCTTCACATTCTTCATTGCCAAGAAACAAACACCTGGCCCCCCTTGCCTCAAACCCACAAAACTGGAAAAGTATTTTTAATTTATTGAAAACAAAGAAACTTCTCCTTCATCCAGGATCCCTGAAAGCAAAAAGCAGATGGCACATAATACCCCCAGCTGATGCTTATGGTACTGGGCAGTGCTAGGAGTATTTGATGGTGTCCAGTGCACAGTGCAGGAGGGGAGGCAGGGCTCAGAAAGCTTGGATTCCTGAGGTATGGGGGCATCATGAAGGTTTTACCACAACCAGCTCCTGTCTTCTTTACTCTCTGACCAGATGGGAGGGGCAGAGGCTCTGCTTCCAGAGGGAGTAGCTTGAAGATGCCGCTGATGAAGTGATTTGAAGTGATTCCCAGGAACCATCAGCGGTTGGTGTGAGCCCTGTATAAGACCAGCTAGCTATGCTCTGCTATGCACACTGGCAGGACTGGTCTCATGAGTTCCTATCCTTCTCACATACCCATAGAAACTGAAATTTCACTGGGAAGAAGGGGAAAAATCATATATCTTTTAAATGTGACATAAGCTTAACTGGAGAAAATAAACAATGCACTTAAAATTCACCCCAAATTTACACACACACACACACACACAGAGAGAGAGAGAGAGAGAGAGAGAGAGAGAGAGAGAGAGAGAGAGAGAGAGAGAGAGAGAGAGAGAATGAAACTTTAAATCAGTTGGAAAAGAACGAGTTTGTTAATACTAATACTGGACTAGTTCCATAGCCAGTTGAAAAAATTAATTCCCCATGTCACAGTTAATTAAAAACAGACCATGTTGGGCCAGAAAAGCCAGTCATTCAAACATGAAGGAGTAAGAGAACATAATGACAAACCTTCCATCATCATAACAAGGAAAGGGTCTTTCTAGGAATCACACTGAAAGCAGAAGCAATAAAGGAAATCATTTGTCACTTCATCAAGGTCTTAAGCGATTTATACAAATAAACTCATGAACAGTGGCACAAGGACAATTTGTACCAAAAAAAAAGAAAAAGAAAAAGAAAAAGAGCTAATATCTTTCTTATGACAATTTTGTCAGGGACTTAAGAACATTAACTGAAAAAATAGAAAAGACATGAACACTGATCAAGAAACAAAGAAATAATTAGGAGACACACAGAGTGTTCATTTTGACTGCTAATTAAAGAACTGCAAGATTAAACATGGAGAGCAGATATTGTACCAGCCAGCTAAATGAGATTGAAAGAAGAAATCTTCTTGGAGTTGTGTACAATGGGATGCAGGTGGGCCTTCCCATGTGGGGGCTGCTTCCTGAAGCAGAAGGGTCACACCCATTTACTTATAAGGAAACTGAGGCTTCTGGGGATACTGACAGGCCCCAGTGTAGTGGACCCTGTGTGCTCCCCAAGTGTGTTCCCAGGTGCCCAGACATCTCTCTCTTTTCTTTAAGCAGAGAAGCAAGCCAAAGTCCTCATTGGGATAGCCTGGAGCCTCTCATTCCTGTTCTCCATCCCCACACTGATCATTTTTGGGAAAAGGACACTCTCCAATGGTGAGGTGCAGTGTTGGGCACTGTGGCCCGATGACTCCTACTGGACCCCGTACATGACCATCGTGGCCTTTCTGGTGTACTTCATCCCCCTGACAATTATCAGGTGAGAGACCAGCGGGCTGAACCCTAGCTGGGCGTTTTTCTTCTTTTCACCTTCAGATCAGTCATTGTTCCAAAGTCCTTATGGGAGCTTGTTGGGATGCAGGGTTCTATCTAATGCTACCATGGACTAAGCCCAGGTCTTCATCAGCAGAACATTTACAGAGGGTGTGCTCAGATGCATGTGTTGTGCCAAGTGGCTGATCCCATCTTTCACACAGCCATCCTGAGAGATAAATTACTTCCATTTTATGAAAAAGGATACCTCAAGATCAGAGTGGTTAAGGAACTTAACTTCACACAGGATTGAAATCCTGGTCTGCCTGATTACACACCCTGTTCTTTCTCCTATATCATATGACCTTTCAAACACAAATTATAATGCTAGCTTTAGGGATCTGAGAAATAAAAGAGAGACATACTTAAAACAAATTGAACAAAATGTGCAAGAGTGTATTAGTGCACGCTTGAGTAGATCGGCATTGGGATTTGATGTCACTAACGCTTCTTGAGGACTCCAGGAAGAGAAGGAGAATGTATGGGAGGAAGCAAGCTCCTTGGTGACCAAAGGCTAGGAATGGAGTGGAGGCAATAAGTGAGCAGGCAAACAGCATCTTCCAGGGAGAAGGGAGTTAGTAATGACCTCCTCTCCATGGCTAGGAGAAGAAAGAGGAGGCCACAAAAAGCCACAAAAGGCCTTGGCAATTAAGTAACAGGATATTCCCTTGGTCCCGAGGCCATAGATGACCACAGCAGCCTATTCAAGGTAGGTCTCACTCACTCAGCAAGATGTCAGTGCGAGAGTGGCCCTACCTGTGAGGATGGGGTTCATAGAGAGAACTCCCATGGCCTGTGTGCTTAAGGGCCACAGGAGTCCTGCATTTTTTGAGTGTCCCATATCTACCAGATTGAGTCACATCAAGCCATAGGAAAAGCAGGTCAGCCTTAGCTTTGTGGTAGTACACAGATGGTGAAAATAATAAAAAAGAAATTTCCTCCAATTAAAATTTGAAATGCATCCCTGATTATTGCCTAGGAACTCACATAGCAGGGTTTCCAGGTCAAAGGTGGCTCACTTTTAGGACTTTTGATACATGTGCCCAACATTTTACAAACTCAACAATGTGGAAGCTCTTGGCTCTTATCCAAGCCCAGAGCAATGTAGTACCCTTTCTTTATTTGATCTTCCCCAAACTGTAAGTTAGGAAAATACACTTTATTGCTTTAATGTGCATCTGTTTTACTTATCAGTTGGTTTGGCTACTCTTAAGTGTTTCCTGACATTATGGGACCTCCCTGCTTTGTGCTCAGGGCTCATATTTAGTCTCCTGGGACCCTAAGGCTGGGAGGAATGCAAGACATCACCATCCAGCTCTGACATTTTCTCAAGGCATGTCTTATAGCAAAAGGAAGCTAACAGTGACAGTGGCAGTGATTGGGACAGCCAGGTCACTTACTCATCTGAGGTCAGTAGCTGTCCAGTCATCCTTGCTGAACTGACAAATTAGCATCCACATTTGTTTCAACTTCCTGCCGTCCTGTCCACCAACCTGAATGAGAGAAGGCCAGGTGGAAAGATGAAGGTCTAAGTTTATGTGATCACCAAGGGTAAGTCTTAGCAACTGTGTTGGAAGAAACTGAGTGAAAGGAGAAAGGCTGCGCTCAAAACACAAAAGCTTGCTAGGAGGATCCAGCACATCTCAGTAACAGGCATGGATTCCAGGGGCTGGACTTGAGTGGGGCTTCACTACTGATTGACTTCCCATCCTTCACCAAGCCACTCCTCTAGGTCTCCACTTCCAGACAGGTGCCTCCAGCAGGAGACCTGCACAGCTCATTAGCTCTTGGTGGCCCTTTCCTTGCAAATATGTCAGGAGATATGAGACTTTGAAATTTCTCTCCCACATTCATTTGGCTGCTTTTTGCAGTAGGGCTACTTCTCCAGCGTGCCTGCTGCTTAACTAGTAGTTCTGTTAGTGTGTTTCCAAAGACTGAATTATTTGGAAAATAGTTTCAGCTCTCAACCATACCAGGGGCTCCATTAGAACTGCTCGGGCTTCTTGGCTGTTGGTGACCTTCCATGTCCTCAAGCTTCTTGGAAGCATTTCCTGCCTGACAGGAAGTCAGAGGGTCAGCCACCAGCTTTGTTCCTTTCTAAACAAAGAACTGGCTTCTCTCTCTTAGGAACAAGGCATCCTCCATCTCTTAACGAAGCTAAAGCAGAAATGGCACTAGCTAGACTCCTTCTACGTGTGTGTGTGTGTGTGTGTGTGTGTCTGTCTGTCTGTCTGTCTGTCTGTCTGTCTGTCTGTCTCTGTGTCTCTGTGTCTCTCTTCCTCTCTTTTTCTCCCTACCCCCTGCCCACTTCCTTCTTCTCTCTCTTTGCTTTATTTTGACCTCGCTGACTTGATTCTGTTGTTTTTAGCTCTTTTGGATAACATTAAATAAACTCTTAATTCCATACTTGTCTGGGTATCAGTGAGGAGGCCTAGGGAATCTATTGAGCCTTGGGCAGCAGATTAGTACCCATCCCAAGTATACACACGGACTTTGGACTCCCATAGAACAATGTGAGGTGCACTCTCACCCTGAACTCTTGGGGAAGGGTCTAGGCCCTGCCCTATATGAAATGACAGACTATGGACACCCCCATGGAGGGCCTCACCCTCCCTGCGGGAATGAGGGGATAAGGGAGGGTTGGGGGGAGGGCACTCGAGGAGGGGAGGGAATGGGAGACGGACCTGGAACTGACTTGTGTAGCAACCTCGTTTCTTATCTAAATTTAAACTGGAAAATAAAAAGAAAAAGAAAAAAAAGAAAAAAAAAGAAAAACATACATGAATCAAAAAAAAAAAAAAAAAGAAACAACTCAGTGGCTTTCACTTGCTTTGGTAGCTATGCCTCAGGACGCCTAATCCATGCTAAATATATTTTCAAACTGGCTATGATAATAGGCAAAAAACAGTATTATAATCTTTCTTTGGATGTTTACTTGTTAGTTTGTTATTAGTATTGTTTTATTTGTTTATTTGGGGTGTTTTGTTTTGTTTGGGAGACCTGATATTATGTGGGGTGAAAAGTTTCTGCATCCTGATAAGCCTCTCTACCGATGTAGCAATCCAAATAAAACCAAATAAGAAAAAAAGCCCATATTTAATGGATACAACCCTTCTGGATGGTCTTCCAGCCCCCCAGAGAGGAGAAGGGAAAAAGACCAGAGAACCAGGAGTCTGTTTAATGGGGAGCAGTTTAATACCCTGTGCGGTTGGTCTTGAGCATCCCTTGGGGAAGGGTCATCATTTGCCAGGATTTCTGAGATGCTGCACGGTATAGAGGGCGAAGGGAGAGGGGGGATCGGGTGAAGCTTCCACCATAACATCCCAGACTCTTCTAACACTCATTTATACATCAAGATTTCATTTTCTCCATTCTGTATCCTTAGAGATATTCTTCACAGACAGGCTTATCCATTTTTAATGTACTCTGAAGGACTTGGCATTGACCACTCCAGAGTGCTGACTGCCCACCTTGTGCCTTCTGCTCCCCCTTTATAACCATTTCTAGAGCACACCCCACTTCTGTCACCCATGTGTCCCCAGAGAATCAGTCCACATGCCACATGACAGTTCCTGGATCACCCTGTCTTGCTTAGTCCAAACACCTTCATGTCCTTCATTTCTCCTTTCCAACAAATTTGTTGGAGAATTATCTCTGCCGGTCCCAGACAAAGAAACCTGGATCTCTACTTCCCCAGCATTGTTCTCACTTTCTCCTAGTCATCTTTAGAGGTTTGGAATAATGTAATTGACAGTATCTAATGAATGCAGACTGTTCTCTTTTGTTCTCTTGGTCCCCAGTCTGGTATACAATAAACATTTGGTAAATGCTGGAATAAGTGAGCAACACAGACCAAATAGTAACCTGCATTGTATGTGGCATATGTGTGTCATGGTCTCTCTGTTATCTCTGTCTCTGTCTGTCAGTCTCACTGTCTGTCTGTTTCTTCTCTCTCTCTCTCTCTCTCTCACACACACACACACACAAACACACACACACACACACACACACACACACACTTCACATATATGCTCCTAACATGGAAATTTCAGATTATTTTGTGCCTACAGCACTTTGGGTTGTACGTTAATTCACCTATTAGGGTATATGGAAGGAAAGAAGGAAGGAGAAGACGAGGCATCATGTCACCTGCGGTGAACTCTCTTGAGAGATGTGCATGAATAAAGATGTCGCAGTTTCATCATTGACTAAATCAGTTCCCCAGGCTTGACTGACATGCAAAGGCAACACTCTGCTTTTCTGGGTCAAAACAACTCCTGTGGTTTCAAAGTTTACTTGCTGGAGCTGTCTAATAGTTGGGGCAAGGCTTTTGCCCTGGTGTAATTGTTCTGCTTTCCCTGCACTTAATTTCTTGGG
Organism: Mesocricetus auratus; assembly: GCF_017639785.1. Taxonomy (NCBI): domain Eukaryota; kingdom Metazoa; phylum Chordata; class Mammalia; order Rodentia; family Cricetidae; genus Mesocricetus; species Mesocricetus auratus. The sequence continues at coordinate 4,378,351 of NW_024429203.1, forward strand.
ACTTCATTGACTTTTCACCTTCCTATCATTTTCTCTCCCAGAGACAAAGGCATGGGAAGGGGAGATCCATGGTCACAACTGTAAAGGCACACATGGGAAAGCGGGCAATAGTTATGGAGCACTGATTTGTGGTCTATGAGGAAGATCCAGGTATTTTGCTTGGGCAACCGGGGAAGTCCCATGCTAAGGCAGTTTCTGTGAAGTACAAGGCCGTGGTTGAAGCAAGAACCCACAAAGCCTGGTCAATAATTTATTAAGGGGTGCAAAGGAGAAGCAGACTCACAAATATCGAACAAGGTAGACACCCCTGCTGATTCGGCTGCTGCGGTCCTGCCGCTCTGCCCAAGGGCGATGGTGACCAACCACAAGGCTTGCTCCTGCTCTGACGGCTCAAGACAGAGAGCATGCTACCTTCTCAGTTTTATCCCACCACATATGCAGAGAAAGCCACACCCATAGGGCTAGTCGCCCCAAATTTCACTGGCCGAAACAGGCAGAATTCCCATAGCACATGGTGGCCAAAATGGCGCCAGAGACCTGGCCATCACTAGCCGTGAGCATGAGGCCTAAGGCCAAGGAAAATAGTGGGGTCAGAGTCAATATGTCACACCAGGAAAAGAAGTGACACCCTAAATCCCATGATCTAGCAAGTAGTGGATGTTTCCTGTTTTTAAGAAACACCCTCATTAGTGTGCTCCATGACAGTGGATGTTTATGTGCAACGTCCAACCTCCATTCCACTTCCCCTCCTAGATTCTCCTAGAAGGCCCTCCCCTTGATATGAAAACTGCTCAAGAATGGATGATCCGGCTCAGGCCAAAGAGGTAAAAGAATGTGTTCAGAAAAAAACTCCAGTTTTTAGGAAGAAGTCTGAGAGTGAGGCCATCTCTGCTCTGTGTTGGTGCACAACTGGCATGAAGAATCTGCCCTAAGAAGAAGACTGGGAGTTGTGGAAGGGACTGGGACTTTCACACTTGGACAGCCCTGCATTTGAACTTGCAGTTAGAGAAATATGTAGTACTATCCCAACTATGTGACCTCTTCCAGAGCTTTCTGTAGTTTGCTCCGACAGACTCTTTTCCTGATACCCAACTCTTTTTTTTTTTTTTTTTTTTTTTTTTTGGTTTTTCGAGGCAGGGTTTCTCTGTATTGTTTTGGAGCCTGTCCTGGAACTCACTCAGTAGACCAGGCTTGGTCTCGAACTCACAGAGATCCACCTGCCTCTGCTGGTGGGATTAAAGGCGTGTGCCACCACTGCCCTGCCAATACCCAACTCTTAATATTTGGTGGCACCAGACTTCATCAGCACCACTGGGAGTGGTAGAGTGACTCTTTTCTTCTGCTAACCTTAGGAAAAGCTCAGCTAATTCTGTGGCACCAAGTGAATTACTGGGGCCATTCAGATTTTATTCCAAGAGTCCAATCTGAGTTTCTAAAGGAACAAGTTGTCCCAGCATCCTCTCTCAGAGACTGCTTCTTTCTTCATCTCTCTCAAACCCAATTACACACAGATAGGCTCATGGCTCTATTATTCCTTGGGTCATTTTATATGTTGATTTTTCTCGATATTCTTGTACACATGAGTTCCAGCAAGGGAGCTTGAAACAGTGGTCACATTATATTCACAGTCAGGAAGCAGAAAGTGGGACTGGAGAGATGGCTCAGCAGCTAAGAGCACTTACTGCTCTTTCCGAGGCTCTGGTGAACAATTCCCAGCGCTGGCATGGGGCTCACAACCATCTGTAGCACTCGGCCCTCTTCTGGTCTCCGTGAGCATCAGACATGCATGTGATACATACACAAGTATACAAGCAGGGCCACATCCATACCCATAAACTCAAAATAAAATGAATGTTTTATAACTCAGAGAGTGGTGAATACTTGTGCTCCTCTCATGTTCTTCTACAATAAAGGATCTACAGTAGACCAGTCTTTCTACCTCTACTAACCCCCTTAAGATAATCCCAACAAGAATGCCTAGAGGCCCACCTCTTAGATGATTCTTGATATTACCAAGTTGACCACCACCAGGATCAGCCATCACACTGCATAACAAAAGCGATATGGTGAGTGTTAAGACCAGTTAGGGTGGACAGTCCCATAGGATATACAGAAGGGATACAAACCTTGTCCTCAGAAGCACGCATGTGCAATGTTGATCTGTGCCATTCCATGACTTCATTGTGCATAAACAAGAATATATATGTGTGTCTCCTTCAAGTCCAGACCTTCAAAAAGTGTAATCAGCCATTTCAGTTTGCTGCTCTCCTGGGAGCACAGAGTTTCTGTTGTTTTAGTGCAGAATCAACCTGTGAAGGTACAAACCCTGATGCTTCTGATGCTGCTCATCATTCTGAGGCAATATGGAGGTATGTGGTCTCTCCCTGGCATCGTCCAGGGAGGTGCCTGCAAACTTGGGGCTCTGGTGACTACAATCCTAAATAACCTCTGAATTTACTAAAGAAGAATGGGCTGTTTCAGTTGCCTTCTTTAATGTCAGGAAGTAAACAGAATAGAGGTGTTTAAAGATTATAATATTTCCAGAGAAGAGGTTAGCAATTTCATGTATTTCTGGAGCTTGTAGACTAAATGAAGCACCCCCTTCTTTTGTTAGTAGGGGAAGTATTTGACCAATGCTGTGGTTTGAATGAGAATGGCCTTCATAGGCTCATATGTCTGAAAGTTTGGTGCCAGTTAGTGGAACTTTTTAGGAAGGATGGGAAAGAGTGTCCTTGCTAGAGGATATGTGTCACAGGGGAGTGGACCTTGAGATTACAAAAGCCCACTCTAGGCACAGTGTCTTTCTCTGTGACTTCTGTCTGTGGACCAGGATGTAAGGCTTCTGCTCCATCTGCATGCATGCATGTCTGCTTTCCACCATGATGATCAAGGACTCACCCTCTAAATCTGTAAGCAAGCTCCAAGTTGGTTAAATGCTTCATTATATGTGTTGCCTTAGTCATGATGTCTCTTCATGGCAACAGAACAGTAACTAAGACATAAGAGAAGATGATAAAGTCTACAGACAAGTAGTGATGACAGTCAGGTAGCACTTTGGCTACACCTGTTGTTACAGAACAAATTAATTAGAGAAATAAGAAGTAATCTGTGTATATTCTATCACAGTAAAAAAAATTTCCTAAAAGAAAAAAAAGAGGGCCAGGCTGTGGTGGCACACGCCTTTAATCCCAGCACACAGGAGGCAGAGGCAGGCAGATCTCTGTGAGTTCGAGGCCGGGCTGAACCGACAGCCTCCAAAACAATACAGAGAAACCCTGTCTTGTAAAAAAACAAGAGGAATTTCAAGGATTTGTACTAATGGTGTAGATACAGGAAGGGAGGTGTAGATTTTGGAGACTTTTGAAGGGACGGCTCACAGCATTTCTCACTAACTAGATGGAACAGGTGAGAAAAAAATGAGGAAAAATGCAAATGAAACATTCTGATCCGTAACTGTTGCTCCTAAGAAGCAGCTTGCCTGGAACAGTAAATGACAAAGATATGCACACAGTGGTTCCATTTGTCCAGCTGTCAGGGATGACTTGACTTTGTGCTCCTCTGATTGCCCATAAGTAGAAGAAGAGCCAATTAGACCCAATTCCTTAGTGCCTACAATCTTAGCTTTTCCATCATATACATAACTACTTGTCAATAACATTTAAATTAGCAATGAGTTAAATTGATAGGTAGCATTAATGTCTCATGGTGGTCAAGACCTTACCTTGTGCTATGATTTGCACGCACAATGTCCCCTACAGGCTCATGGGGTCTCCTGCTCTTTGGAAGGTTATGGAAGCTTTGGCAGATGAAACTCAACTGGAGGAAATAGATCTTGGAGGGGATAAAGTGGGAGTTCTTAAGGCTAAGAGCCCAACCCGACCTCCTGTTTCATCTCTAAACTAGCCAAATGTGAGCAAGCAGCCTCTCATGGCAGCTGACATAGCTGTGATCTATTCTGGTCTCCATGCCTTCTACTTAAACAGTGAGCCCAAATCTACACTTCTTCCTTGAGGTTGTTTCTGATCAGATCTTTAGAAACAACTAGAAAGGTAACCAATACACCTGGGAAGTGAGTTCTGATCTAACACATGTTCCATTTAGAGCAAAGAAAAGCCTCACTGCTAACCTTTTCTTGTGTTTTTCTTTAATGGGGCATATAAGCCTACAGGAAGTTCCTAGATGGGAGTTTAAAGAAGAGAACACTATTCCAAGGCCTGGGGTTCCCTGGGGCACTAACAGGAGCTCCCAGAGCAAGAATGGAAAAAGCAATAAGAAACTAAGTTTTAACATAGCCATTAATTAAGTTATAGTCTAAAGCCTATTAGAATCCATTAGTGCTTTGTCAGCTACTACAAAGTGGAACTTGGGCTTTTTTTTAACTACCAATTCTCAGGAGGAAAGATTATGCAGTTTAAACATAAGACAGTGTTTTCCCAAAGTTTTTACTTGAAGCGCTCTGTAAACTTTAAGTGTCAAATAACAAGGGAAGAGGTGAAATTTTTGTATTTATCAAAGGAGATGGGAAAAACAAAATTTGCTGATGTGTGTATGTTATTAACATTCTGCTGGCACAGACCTCATCACTGAGGAAGTGGGTGTAATGGAGTGTGGAAAAAACCAGGAGGGGGAACAAGAAGAAGGAAAATTTCACTCTTAAGTCCACTGACATGCAAGCACCACACATGCTCAGCTCTTTAATATGATCACATTTAACACTCAAAATACCAAGAGGTTTGGGTTCCAGGATGTCAACTTAGGCTCTGAGTGTTGGTTATCAATTACTGTATAGCAAGTTATCACAAGCTTAGTGCATTGAAACAGTGTACATCTACAAACTGTAGTGTCTCTCTGTTGGAGCCGACATTTGGGTACCATGATCATCAAGGAGCTAAGCAGGTGTGGTAGGTCCCCAGGACCACAACTAGGGAAAGATCTTCCCAAGGTCCCTTATATTTTTGCAGAATTAATTTCACCAGGGCTTTGGGATAGAGGCAGCTTTGCCTTGAGAAATATGCAGTTAGACAGTTGCTCCATTCTGTGTAACCTCAGGGACCACAACAACCTTAGCTGAGTCAAGTAATAGATCCCTGTTAAACTCAAGGAGAGAAGATCACACTATGGCAAGAATACAATGGAGGGACACAGAGGCTGTCCTATAGTGAGGGCGTATGATGGCATATTCCTGTAATCCTGGCCTTTAGGAGGTGTATTTGGGAGAACTATGAGCTTGAAGACAGCCTGGGCTACATAATGGACATTTTCCTAGTATTTGCAAGGTCCCTCTGTAAAGCCAGCCTTGGAAATTCTAAGACAGGGACAGGGGATCCCAAAAGCAAGCTGGCCAGCAAAACAAACCATGACTTAATCTGGAGTTAAGAAACTTAGCTTCATTGGAAAAGTAGAAGCGAGATATGGGGGATGACTTCTGATGTCAACCACAGGTCTCCACATACCACCCTGCCACTCACACATGTTCACTTGAAAATGTAAAATATAGCTAAAATCTAATAACATATACATAGTATCATATACATGATCCTAGGTCTTTCTTCCTCCAAAGGCTATGCTGTTTGAAATATAGCCCATGCTGCACTGCTGAATATCTAGATTATTTAACTACTACAGGTTCTCATCTCTACATTTAAGACACTAGCAACTCCATCCAACTCACTCTTATGGTCCCTCAGGATAGCAAGCATAGCTGGCAGGGATAAATGAGACCCCTACAATGAACCTTTTCCAAGGGAAAATGGGAGTGGCAAGCCCTCTGGATCCTCACTCTAGGGATTTATCAACAATGTCAATGTTCTCTGTGGTTCCTTCTGCAGTGTCATCTATGGCCTTGTGATCCGAACTATTTGGATTAAAAGCAAAGCCCATGAGACGGTGATTTCCAACTGCTCTGGTAAGGCTGTAATTCTCTCAACTCTCCTGCAGAACTTCTCCTCTAGTAATACAAACTGGGACTGCCTGGATCCACTAACCTACCTGGTTATAGCAGGACTCGACAACAGAGAACCCTCCCCCCAAAAAAATCTTCCCAGAGGGCTCTGTCTTCCATTCAGCATCTCTGAAAACTAGGGAAATAGTCTGGCGAGATGGTTGAGAATGTAAAGGCACTTGTTGCCAAGCTTGAGGACCTGAGTTCAATACCCAGAATTCACATGATAGAGAAAATGGTCTCCAGGAAGTTGTCTGCTAAACCCCCACAATAAGTAAATATATATATATGTATATATATATATTTGGGAGTAGGCAGAGGACACTTTAAGCTTGTCCAACTGTATGAGAACAGTCCCTTGTTCCCTTGTAGCAGTTTTTGAAGCAGCATGGGGATTCACTCCAGCTGTATGTCAGGCATGAAGAGCCTTGGGAGCACATGTTTACCAATCCTGAAGATGAGCTTCTAAGTTTGGCTTGAATTTAGAAATGGGTAAATCTACCATGTGATCACAAAATGATCTTATTCCTAAAGTCAAGCACAGCTCAGTGCACATGTTTCCCCTGCTATTCCAGTCCAAACAATACTGGCACTGAGACAGCCCTTCCCCAAGTTCCATTTCACTGAACTTAGCTGCAGGGCACCTCCAGGAGTGCCTGACTAGTTTACACTGGAAAAGACCTAGCAAACCGGCGAGTTGGAAAGAAGAAAGACTTCTGGATTTGCTATAATATGGCAGTTATGTAGAATGAGATTGCTCTGCTTAGGCCGCACACTCCTGCCATTCCTTATATTTCTTATGAGAACACACACACACACACTCACACACACACACACACACACATGCATAATGCACACATGCATGCATGTACACACACACATACACACACACACACATACACACACTCACAAACACATGCATGCATGTACACCATCTACACTCAGAAAAGGACCACAAAGTAATATACAAGTCTTTGGAAGAACTTGGCTTCTGCTCCAGATCTATCTCTTCGAGCTATGCCACCTTACAAAGTCATGTGACTTCCCTGGGCTCCAGTGAGCTAAATGAGTATCTGCATTAGATTCTTTGTAATCTTTGGACTTGAGTACCCTAATTCTGCACCAGCCATAGATGGAGCTTGGTTTATCATTGTGGAAGTTTCTTTTCCCACATGATATGAGACAGACAAGAGGATCCACAAGGTTTATTGAGTGTGAGCATATGTATCTCTTTCTCTAGAGATTCAGATTGGTATGTGAATCTCCATCTTAAAGTAGGTGTGTTCTGCTGTGTTCTCTCTCCTATATGCTGGAAGCAGTTTAGGGCAATGGGCACAAATCTCAGATGGGACAGAGGGAGAGACAGAGAATCTACTGTTGGTCACTGGGCATCCTTTCCATTTGCTACCTCTCTAATCACTGCCCAACTTCCAAGGTGATATTTTGTGGATAAAAGACAGGCTCAAATGCAAGGTGTCTTACAACTTCTGTATGTAGCACATTGGTGACATTACCAGGATTCAAGGGCACGGGAATGATGAGAACACCCACACTTTCCCCTTAAGCCACCCCACCTCCCACGAGGAAGAAAACTATAGAAAGAGATGGATGAGCGACTTTTCAAAGAGCTCAAATTAACCCATCCCCCAAAAAACATATTTATTAATAATCCAAACTCTCGGTCTTTAGCCCAGAATACCATCCACAGCACTCCCATGGAGCAGCCTCCCTGGCCCGTCTCTAAATCATCCGTTCTCTGTTTGAGGGTTCAGGAGCTGGTATGGTTATGATACCTAGGGTCCTGTTGTTTTTTCTGGTTTCAATCCTCTGTCCTGTGATTTCTGCCCATTGGAGAAGGTTGGTGTCCTACTCTCTGCCTACCCCCCTGAGCTCTCACCCTCCCTTCCTCACCCAAACAGTTCTTCTGTTGCCCACACTCCTCACCCAGTGAGATATGGTGACACTTACCTCGTTTTCCATGAGTTCATCGGTTAGAAAGAAGAGCAAGGCACCTATAGCCAGAGATCTGGAGCGATCTTCAGCAGGCCTCCCCATCACTGTGGGCTAGCTCCTTTCTCTCTGTAGAGTCCCCTGTGTTGTGTTTTTTAGTCACAACATTGGACTTCCCCACATTCCAAGACTGAATCAGTGCAAAGCCACTTAGAGATGTGCATCTACTAATAGACACAGCATTGCTTTGCCCGAAATTATAAATAACTACTGTCAGTTTTTGCTACTTAATATAATTTTGAGTCTCCATTACGCCTGTGTTTGGCTCCCATGACCTCCTTCCAGAATGAGGCTAGTTGTTATCCCCAGAGTATTTTATCCTGTCGGCCTTTTATTCATCAGTGGACTTTCCTCAACATCCCATGTGACAGCACAGCCAAGCCTCTCAGGAACTGGCATGTAACAGGGTCTCAAGCAGTGTTGACATGCCAGGGTTGTTGCTCATGAACAAGGTATATTGGCTAAGATTAGTGTGAACAGAAGCTCACTTTGTCAATACTGTCTGCCAAGCCCAAATCACCCTGAGTGTGGAGCCCTTCTTCTTCTTCTTGAAAATGTGTTTACTTTTCCCACCCAAAGGCTGACTCAATAAAAAAAGAAAAGGAACTGTTTCATAAATGACTCAAAGGCTTTCCCACAAGTAGATGTTGTAGACCTCAAATATTAGCTCTCACATGCTCTCATGTGTTTGAACTCTAGAAGAAACCAACTATACCTTAGGTGAGAGCATTTAATGCACAAAGACAAGAGACTGGGGAGGTAAAGCCATGACATTGACAATTATGCCGTTTCTGGAGAGAACTGGGTCTCACCGTCATGGCTTTGCCGGTGTGATGTGATCAATACTGTACTAAACGGCATGTTTTGAGTTCTATGAGGCAGAATGGGGAAGAGAAAAGCAAGCATAGGGTTAGGAAGTAGTGAAAGTTCCGCTTTTTAACTTGACAGCTTTACCTTGAGTCCATGAAGTGCTCTCAGCACCAGCCTCTTCAGTAACTGAGGGCAAACTGCTTTTCTACCTGTTTCTGACAAAAATGCTTGAGAGAAAATATGAAGATATGAGCAAATGACTATTGTGTAGGAATTTTGTAGCTACCAAGATTCCATATCATTAATACATTGGCTTGCCTCAGCTAATCTGCAAACTAATACAATTTCTATCAAAGGAGAATGAAAACATTTTATTGAGTCTGGTAGAGGTTTTTAAGACAGATAGAAAAGTTCAAGAGCCAAGAAAATCCAATTTATTCCTGGGAAAAAAATAGAACAAAGTAGAAATGTTTTTCTGTGCCAAACCTGATTTTTTTATAAAGTCAAAGCTGTTAAAAGAATGTCATTGACATAAAATAGATAACTGCAGAAAATAATATGGCCCAAAACAGATCTATACGTACATAAGGACTTGACATATGTCAGAAGATCATGGGGAAAGAAATTAAAACTTTACTTCAATCCATGGACAAACATAACTCCAGAGAAAATGGGTCTTATATGTAAAAATATTTTTCTTAATTTTTAAACAAAAGTTAGATAATATCTTTACGATGCTGGAAAAGATTTTAAGACAAGATGTGCTACATTAATTTGCAAGTGAAAATGCATTAGTTTGATGGTGTCAGCATTGTAAAATCCAATCTGCACACTCTAGGAGTGGCCCAGGAAAAGATGAGCAAAGAGAATGTATGGAGAACTCCTAAATATCAATTTTAAAGGGTGTTTTAAAGACAATCACATGTCAAAACTCAGCAAAACATGAAGAGGAATTTGTCAGAAAGGAAAACGAGACTCACAGCTCCATCAGTAATTAGGGAAGTGTGGGTTTAATTCTCAAGTAGATGCAACTGTCCACCCACAGAATTGGCCAAATCAAAAATGGTCTGATAAATCTAGGGCCTGGCGTGCACAAGAAGCTCCTGGTTTTCGGTTTACTTGGCAGGAACGCTCCTCACACCTGCATCATGTTGCTGCTTTGTTTGCTTTTCATCTGTCTCAAGGCTGGCAGCCATGACCAAGCTCCCAAACCCCAGATCTAAACCTGGCTTTTCTTTCCTTCCTAGTCCCCACCTCTCCACTTAGTGGAGACCATCCTACGGCCTCTGAAGAAACAAGTGGGAAGCCAAGTCCTTGGTCTGATCTTTGCCACAAGGACAAATCTTAAAAGGGTATTTTCGGGTTAAAATGTCTCAATGTTAATAGCTTCATTTGGGGATGGGGCTATTCTTGTCTGGATCTGCACACTTAGAAAAGGCACCTGACTGATTCAAGGTAGCTTTGTATTTTCACTTCTCAATAGGCCAAACAAGAAATATGTCCAGTGCAGACCAGAAGCAGTTGGTATTTACAGCTCTCCAAAAGAAATGGGGAGACTTTCTCTAACTCCTTTATTGTCCTTGTTAAGTCAACCAACTCCAATCGAAGCTCATTTCTTTTTCTCCAGTTCCTTCCTGAGCACGGCTGGTAACAAATCAATACAATAACAATCAAACTAATGCACGATTAGCACTCAGTTTACCACCCTCCCCTCCGGGCTCTGACAGTGTGGGCTCACAGATGGCCTTGCCAGGCTCAGTGTGGCCTCATCCTGCAAACAGACCACCAGCATCCCAGCTTCCTGCCAGTGGCTGCCTGTTTGCTCAGACAGTGTCTTGTGTTTTGTGTTTCTGTTAAGACATTTTATGTACAGTACCAATGTCGGCTAGGGGAAGGGAAACTCTAGCAGCTATATAAACTCTAAAACGTGAGTGCCCTTAACAAAACATAAGGATTTAAATATTTTTTTATTTTTATTTTATGTGTATGAGTACTTCCCCGTGTGTGTGTGTGTGTGTGTGTGTGTGTGTGTGTGTGTGTGTGTGCGTGTGTGTGTGTGTGTGTGTGTATGTATACACTATGAGCATGCTTGGTACCCAGGAAGACTGGAAGAGGGCATGGATCTCTTGGAACTGGAGATTTTTGCTAAACTGGAGGGTAGAGTACAAAAACAAATAATCTGTGAGTTTGTTGACACTTCCTCAGATACTGCTGTTACCTCCTGTTAGCATAAGATAATAAACAAATAGATGAGAGAGAGAGAGAGAGAGAGAGAGATAAGTAAACTTTGAAAAGGCCTCAGATAAGCAAGCTAATGGGTTGAGCAGGCACACCCCAAGACTAGAAAGGGACAGGAGGTTCTCCCACTGCTTTAAGGTCCAGGGGCTATGCAAGTTTGGGGTCAGATGTTACTTTGCGGCATAATCACACTCCTTACTTGTAGTCATGGGGCATGGGGAACTGAACGTGAACTTCAAGATGCCAAAAGTCCTGGAAGATGCCTCAGCTCTGCTCAGATCCCTGAGACAGCCAAGCACAGAAAGCGAAGCCATGACTCCAGTCCCAGTATGTGAAGGTTGAGAGCAGGTAGCCCCTGGTCCGGCAGTGATGCTGACCTGTTTGCAACCAAGCAACTGAATGCAACCGACCCAGAGTCTTGAAGCAGAGAGCATGGACACGTGGGTCTTCAGAGAGTTCACAGAGATCGTTCTAAAGAGGCTGCAGCTGTTGCTCAAATGTGCCCAAGCCAGGGCCTCCACAGGGGTGGCCAGCAGTGGGGGGCGGAGGAATGGCAGCAATGATCCACACCTGGCCAAAGCAAAGTAGTGACCTGGGAAAGTGGTAGCCTGTGAGACTGAGACATTCTGAGATGCACCCTCGAGTTTGAAAACTAGCCCCAGAAGGATCCTGGGAAGGAAATGGCTCGCCCAGTAGTTGAGCAAAGAAGGCCCAATGAGATAAAAGCATTTAACTGAGAAGCTCCAGGGGCAGCTGGGTTATATTTGCAGATGAATAAAATTCTTATTTTTTTAATATTTTAATTATTTATTAGGTATACAATCTTCTACCTGCATGCCAGCAGAGGGCATCAGAGCTCGTTCAAGGTGGTTGTGAGCCACCATGTGGTTGCCGGGAATTGAACTCAGGACCTTTGGAAGAACAGTCAGTGCTCTTAACCGCTGAGCCACCTCTCCAGCCCCTAAAATTCTTATTGATCAAAATTAATTATAAGTTTTAAAAACTTCAAAATGTGCATTTTAATGAACCTGAAAGTAGACAGCATTCCAACATGTGAAACTTGCTTTAAAACATTTCCAGATATACTTCCTTGTTTCAAACAAACCACCTGCACACATTCCAGGTCCTTGCAGTGGGGTGTGGAGTGTGTGTGTGTGTGTGTGTGTGTGTGTGTGTGTGTGTGTGTGTGTGTGTGTAGGGGAGCTTCTCCCTATGCAACAGGAATGAAATTCACCTCAATTCAAAGTTCCAGAGGGTGGTGCTTCCCCAGTATGTGGTGTTTCTGTAGCATAGCAGTTAAAGTTTCAGAGGACCGGTGCCCAGTTCCAGAGGCTGGGGCCACATAGAGAATGGGATTCTGTGCCAGCAAGATACATTCATGATGACATATATATTCCGTTCTCCACAATAACAATTATGTAATTAGAGACTGGAGAGATGGTTCAGTAGTTAAGGGCACTGGATGCTCTTCTAGAGGTCCCAGGTTCAATTCCCAGCCACCATATTTTGACTCACAACTATTTGTAATGGGATCTGATGCCCTCTTCTGGAACGCAGGTACACATGCAGGCAGGCTGAGCACTCATACATTAAAACAAACAAACAAACAAACAAAACCCAAACAAATAAAACTTCGAAGAAAAAGGAGTAAAAATAACTATATAACTACATAAATAAACAAATAAGAAATAACAAGGTCCTGGTAACTCTGAAAGGAGTCAGAATCCCTGGAAAAGTTAGAAACTCAAGTTGACCCTTTGGAGACCAAATTTCTGGCATGGTCCTATTATGGTTGCACCCTGGAACTAAAGCAGTGTTAGCATGCTTTTTCCAGCTTCAGATCTAATGAGCCTGCTGCCTCCCAGCTTCCCAAGCCATTCATCCGGTGACAGCTGAATTTCCCTGCGTTCAGTACAGCTCAGTGCCAAGTCCTGAGTAGAAATAATCCTTTTATCTCCCAATAAAAGGGAATTACCTGTATTCTGTAACTCAGCTCTCTTTGAAGAGCTGTCTTTGGAGCTGGAGGCTTTGCATTTCCTGGAGTGGTCACATTAAAGATGATTTTCACTGATCTCATTGGGAGATCCAGAGGGCAGGGAGTTGATGATATTGTCATCCAGTCACCCTGTAGAAAGTGTTGAGATTTTCCATTTTAAAAGATCTCAGAGCACAAATGTCATTCTCAAAAACTTTCTGAAAGACAAATTAAGTTTTCAAAGCCACACTGTTTAGGGACCAGCTGTTACCTTGGGCCAGCATGTAGGGACACTTCGAAAGGACGTAATTTGATCTGCTATCATCTTTCCATGCCCCTATGGAGATAATCTCACCCTGATAATTTCCTGCAGTCTATGGCAACACCATTGTATAATAGACTATCTAGGGTAGTAATACTGTCAGTTTTCTTCTACAAAGACAACTCACATTCACCTCAAAACACTATGAAAATGTAATTCATTTCAAGTGACAAGGTGACTGGAATGCCAGTCTAGAGCTTGAAACCTGGAATACATTTTTATTTTATTTTCCAAATTAGGAAACCAAGGCTGGGAACTTTAGGCAACTTTCCCAAGTTTTCCAAAGGTAATTCACTGAGTGTGTGTGAAGGTTCCATGTCTTATGGAGAGGAGGAACTCTGAGAGTAATAATTCCTTCAGGCAAGAAATGTGGACAACATTCCATCTCCCAGTCACCTTCTCCTTACTCATTTCTTTAGATCTATTGCACTTCCGGCATATCTTAATCAACCTTAGTTTTTAATGACTACTTCTTGATCATAAGAAGTAGATGTTGATTTATTGAACACCCATGGGCTTGAATTATGACAAAGCCCCTCTCCACAGACTCTCATAGTCATCCCTTGACTATCTGGCCCTCAAATGACAGTCACATACTGTTAGAGTTTCTGTGCAGGTTCAGATGTGACTGTGTCCTGTGACTTGGGCCTTACAGAAAGCAGAATTTCATGGGGAGATTGGTGAATTGGTCTGGAGAAGCCAGTCTAGGGGGTAGCTGAAATGACTGCATAGGTATCTCAGCACACCTCAAGCCTGAGAGCAGTCTTCAACAAGCAGGCTCCACCCCTTGTAGCTGTGTGGTCTAATTCCAGCTATGGCTGACTCAGGCAATCTGATCTTACCTTATAACAGAGTATGGGCAACCAGTGGCATTGGCACTCAGGTGCAAATTGAACAACTACTAGCAACCATCCCTGAACCATCTTAGTCTATGACTGCCCCAAAGGAAAGGATGTAAGCAGGTTTGCAAGACTAACCTTCAGCCTTCTTATTGACAGAAATCATCTTGCCTGTTTTACTGTCCCCTTTTTTCTATCTACAGATGGCAAACTATGCAGCAGCTACAATCGAGGGCTCATCTCAAAAGCAAAAATTAAAGCCATCAAGTATAGCATTGTCATTATCCTCGGTAAGCCATGTTCCTCCTTGTGGTACAAATTTGTATGTCATTCTGAAGACAAGCTGGTGATGGGAAGGTCATGCAGAGAAGGAATGTGTGACAGGCATTTCTACCTTTCATTGGGATGAAGGGTGCAGGAATCACCAGTGTTTCTGGCCAATAATTGGCTCCTAATCCCTCTCTCTGTGAATATAGTTGCCCCCTAAAACCACAGGGTGGATCACTCAGAGAAGATATGATTAGGATGGAACACCTGGAGCTTATAAATAAATCAACCTCTACTAGGTTGCTCCATTTAAGACATTGTCTCCCCCTGCACACACACAAAAAAAGGAGTAGACGTGCATTGTTTTTCTTCTGGATATTTAGTTTCAGAGTCAATAATGCTTCCCTTATAACCACAGTTTATATCCCTCACTCTTCTTGTCTTCGGTTCTTTTCTTTCTACATTTAAAATCCATAAAGTCAGCTTGCACTGCTGTCTGTCAAAGATGGTCAAGCAGATGCGTGGCTTACTGCCTCTTATTTTGTTCCCCAACAATAACGCCTCCTCAGGCTTCCCTGACCAGGCTTCTTAAAATAACTCTCCTCTAGTTGCATCCCAACTTGGTGGTTCTTCCCTGTTTCCTATTTGTATCTAACATGAGACATGTTCATAAATGGAGTTTTAGTAAAATGTATCTTGATACAGGGAATATATATTTCTTTATTAAGTCTACCTTTCTTGCCACAATTATAAATCCATGAAGGCAATGACTTGCCCTTGAGTTACTCATGTTATCTCAAAACCTAAAATTAGGTTACACATTCACTACTGAGTCAATATTTGTATAATGAACAAATGGATGCAGACATAGAAGAAGGGAAGGGATTTGTGCAGCTTCCTTTTTATTTAGCTGATATACCCATCTCTTCTTCTTTAGAAGCACTGAGAATTCCCCAAGAGGGCCCTAGCTGTGTGTCAAATCACAAGAATAGCTCTTCTCCCCTTTTGAAAATACAAAAGACCAGACAGACCACGCTCAGCATGACTCAGCCATCAGAGTATGGGCCCACAGCACACTGCCATCTGAGCTTCAGACATACTCACAGCGCACCAAGGCTCTATGAACACTTTCAGAGGCTTCTGGAGAAGCTCGAAGGTTCTTTGCCTTCACAGCCAGCGTCATAGATGCCCATTTTCTGGATGATGAGAGAGGAAATGAATGCTCAGACATGAATCTGGTGTATACCTGTTTCAAAAAGTTATATTCAATCCCTATGAGGTCTGTTCAGTGTGGAGGCAGGGGTGCCCACAGGCAGGTCAGCATGCTGTCACAATGAAATGGCCTATATAACAAGTATTATGTAATGCCCTTTTACCATCCTAAAATGATGAGTATCAGTAGTACTAACTACTACATTTTTAAAGTCAGCACATTACTCTAATAATTATCTAGAGTAAGAATAAAATTAAAAAACAACTTACAATAGAGCAATACCAATTTTTATATGTAACTATATGGGCACAACTACACTGGAAGAGTAATAAAGAAGTCAGATGCCTACACCTGTACAGCTACAAGTGACAACCAATATAGATGTTTCTTGGAGACACACAGATATAAGCAAGTTTTATTGTCACTAACCTGATTTTCTGAGCAGGCAAAGAAACCCTGGGAAGGCTTCAAATTAAACAAACACTGTCTAGAAGGGAACTGTATTTCTGAAAGCTTCAATGTTTATTAAAAATATCCAGGTGTACCTATAAAAATGGTTAGCTCTCTAAACTACAGTAACTATATGCAGGATCCTCTCATACATAAACGCCATCACAAAACATATGTGATACAATACTGAATCACTGAACTGTTGCCTCCAATACTGAATCACTGAACTGTTGCCTCCAACATGTAGGAGGACTGACATTTCTGCAAAACACACACATGCACGCACACACACACACACACACACACACACACACACACACAGAGAGAGAGAGAGAGAGAGAGAGAGAGAGAGAGAGAGAGAGAGAGGTATTCATGAATGCATGAACATGCATGTACAGAAGCAATGTTGTCCTTGGTGCACAAAACAATTTCAAAAATTGTGCAGGAAAAAGTTGATCTTATTTTTTAATAACTCTCATTTAAGACATCAACAACATTTACAGGGGGGAAATTATGAATTAAATTCTCATTTCCAAATTCAGAATAAAGTTCCTTAGTTCCTATCAAATGATAATGGAGCATAGTTGCCCCTGCATGTAGATGTCCATGAGTGCTGAAATTCTACTCTGGGAAATATGGGTGAGAAAGGAACAGGGAAATAAAGTTACAATGAGGTGACAAGATAGAAAGGGAGCAGGTTTGTGTACAGGTGCCCAAGATTATGCAGTTCTGTGTTTGCTTGTATTATCCAGAGGAATGGCAGAAAAACAGGTGGTAGCTAGTTCTATAATAGAGAGATAGATGACATAGCTAGATGGATGGATAGATAGATAGATAGACAGACAGACAGATAGATAGATAGGTTTTCTATAAGAAATTACTTCATGGGCTCATAAAATATCAAGCTCCACGGTGGGGTCAGAAGCCTGGGATAGCCACTAATGTAAATTAAAATCCATATCTGAACCCAAAGATTCCAGAATAAAATTGACTCTTTATGTTCCTGTTTAACTTCAAGTGTGGACCATTGTTCCACACTTGATTCTCAAATAGTACCAAGCAGAGAAAATGAATTCTCATTAGGTCCTTCTTGTTATATTTATACCTTCAATAGATCAGATGAGGCCTATTCACCAGAAGAAGGCAAAATCTCTCACAGAAACATCCTCAGACATATCCAGAGTAATATTTAATCAATGTCTGGGCAACTTGGATCCTTGTCAAGATGACCATAAATTGACCATCACAATTGAGATTCCCACATTCCATTCCTATCTTTTGAGATACTGAACTTGCATACATTTGATTTAGACAAGAGTATTGGGTGAATACTTTTGGGAGAGGTTAACTTAGACATAGAAAAGAAATGAGATCATGATGATCTCATTTATGGTCCATACTTTAAAAATATCAGCATCACTTTTTCCTTCTGTATGTTCTAGAAGTAGTAATCAATGTGGTCAGCTTCCATCCTGTTTTGTCTGTTTCAGGGCATATCTAAAGGGTCTTGGTCACTTTTCTTCAGCACTGTGATGGAGGGGGGAGAATCTGGCCATACCAAGCAGATCCCAGACTTTCGGCACTAAGTCTTCACCAGTGGAAATTTAAGCCCCCTTTTCAGGTAGAGGGGATTCAGGAAATCTCATCTTTGGAATGCTGTCTCTGGAACACGTGCATACCCATACACATATTTAAACAAACGTGACAGTCATGACAATCACGCCCAGGCCAGAATTCCTGGGGGAGCTCTAGCGCCAGAGAACATGATGGTTAAAATTCCAGTCATGACCAACCAAGAGCAATGCTTCGGTGTGGCCACGATGGTACTGATGGCTCTCCTCTCCATAGCTTTCATCTGCTGCTGGAGCCCTTACTTCCTCTTTGACATGCTGGACAATTTCAACCTCCTTCCGGACACCAAGGAGCGTTTCTATGCCTCCGTGATTATCCAGAACCTACCAGCCCTGAACAGTGCCATCAACCCCCTCATCTACTGCATGTTCAGCAGCACTATCTGCTTCCCCTGCAAGTAAGCTGTGTACTCACTCATGCCCGACACACCAGCAGCTTTTACATAGAATTCTTGTATTCTTCCAAAAGCTCATTAGCGACCTACAGAACTCCCATTTCACAGATGAGGTCTTTAAAGGTTAGGAAGTCCCAGCTAGTCTGACGGATTCAAATCCAGGCTCAGGCCACAACAGAGCTTCACATGTGCAAACCCTGATTTTGATGGGAGCTTCTGCATTTGAACTGCCTCCGTATAGCCCTGCTGGGAATATGATGTGGGACATTTTTATCACTTCAGAGGTAAAGTTTTACAAAGTAAGGCTCACAAGACTTAGTGACATTGTTGAGGTTATACTGATCATTAGTCACAGAGTTGAAATTTAATCTCCTGACAACTACTGCCATTCTGCCGTTTTTTTTTTTAATCTGTTCTCATCAGATACGGAGTAAATGGAGAAATTCATAGCACAGAGAATAGTAATAGGATAGTTTAAGGCAGTGGTTCTCAACCTTCCTAATGCTGCAACCCTTTAGTACAGTTCCTGTTGGTGCTGTGACCACCAACTGTCAACTTATTCGGTCGCTACTTCATAACTGTAATTTTGTTACTGTTATGAATCATAACACAAATATCTGGCATGAGACTCCCAAAGGGGTTGCGACCCACAGGTTGAGAACCACTGGTTTTAGGTTTTTGTTTAATGATGGCAACTAAGGTTCAGGTCCTGCTCTAGAGAACCATATGTGAAGTTGGGCTACAAACACCCGAAATCAGATGATGTCTCTGTCTACTAGACTGTAATGATGGAGGAAGGGTTTTGGTTGCTACTGCTTAACAGGTGTCGGTTCTTTAATGACCTTTCTTGACTGTTAACCCTTTAGCATCTCTGCTGCCTTTTCATCGGGTTAAATGAATTTCCTCTACCTCTTTATTCTGACATTTGCTAGGGAGCAGAGGTCACAGGACTCCAGAATGACATACCGAGAGAGAAGTGAGAGGCAAGAGATGCAGATCCTCTCCAAGCCGGAATTCATCTAAACCCTGAAGCAGTGGTGCTACACCGAGCACATCAGCCCTCCTGGAGCTCCATCACCAGTTAGTGGATGTGCATGAATCTTGAGCCAGCCCACCCCCCCCAATCCTGTATCACCTAGCAGTTGCATGAGGCAAACTTTCCAGTGAGAGCATGCCAGCTGCAGTGCGAGCACTAGCCAACATGAACCCATCACCTCTTCATGTCACCTAGGAAAAACACTTCTCTCTTCCTAATTTCCCCCAGCCCTCCTTCCCACAGCTCAGCATCTGCACCAGCAGTGGCCCTGGGTCCCTGTGACATGACGACACAGACAAGCAGAAAGATATCAGGGGGCTATCCCTATGTCATCTAATTATAATTTTTAAAGTAAATACAAGACTTAACAAAGATTAGACGTCTTTCTATCTGTTTTGTATTGGAAATTTGTTTGGTATAGATGAGATGTTTGCCCCTGAAATGCCAAGAAACTCACATGCAAAGCCTGGTACTGTACGCATCCTCTGTGTGCAGGAGGGGTTGGCAAGAGCAAGCCCCAAGCCTATAGCATTGTGATTTCTTAAAGGGACAGCACAGCTTCCTGCTGAACTAGGTCACCATGTAGGCACATTCTCACCAGCAGAAAGGTCACACCAAATAGTGACAGACCCTTGACCATGAATCCCAGAGAGTGCAGAGACCTGGAACTTGTGGCTCTTTGAGACTGCATGAAGACTTTCCCTCCCTGTATTCAACATTCAAGCCACTATGAGCTCCATTCCATACACCTCAGGGACATGTCTGCCCCTTATCACTCTCAGAATCATCTTCAGCTGGGAACTCAGCTCTGTGGCTTTCCCAACATGATGTTCTTGCAAGCTCTTTGCTGTCTGTGTGCCGTAGCCTTTGTCTATCTGACACCTCTGCAAGGAAGTGCTGGTGGGGCTTATTTTGACAGGTCTGCAATTCAGTATTTATAAGTATAACTCAAATGAAATATGACTAAATGTTTTCTAGTCAATTTTTTTCTTCAGATTTTGCCAGAAGTGGAAATGGCATCATTTGACTGTGTGTACATCTCCACCCACGGCCCTGTGACGCTCGTGAGCATCCTATATTTAGCTTCTCATACAGTCTTTGACATTGAAATCTCCTTGGCAAAATCATCCCTTCCAGAGTTTAAACCTTTTCTTGTCCTTTTTGCTGACTGCTGGGTAGACTCATTAATATGTTCAGTCTATTTTAACAACACCTCATTCCTCATTATTGGGTCAGCTCAGAGACAGCCTGCTTAAGGTCATGGTGGCAATTTTTCCCCAAATTTATTTTTCAATTTCATCTGACATTAGGGAAATCATCTCTTTAGGCAAAAATCAGACACTTTACCAAGTGTCTCTCAAAAAATTATTTCCTAAGTTTGAGGAGCTAGAATAATTTACCTTTCTGTCCACCCAACAATTTTGAAGGCTACTTCACTCTTCCTCCAATCAGCTAAACACGAGCAGGCAGAAGCTCTGAGTGGCTGAGAAGAACTTTTCAACATTTCCCTTTAAATCAAGATGTACCACAGAAGACTCACTGAACTGTTGCCGAAATAGCTGCCTGTGCAGGAGCCAATTAACAAGCAGAATCTGGCGGGTATCCTGGCTAGCAAAACAGGAGGCCCAGGTTCCTGATAGATGTTCTCAATCTCTGTCAGGTTCTGGTCTGCAGGATGTGTCACATGTCTACACCATCCATCAATCGATTCTTAAAGTTAAAGATAGAGTGCGATGAGGGCCATTGTGCCATCTGTGGACTGTGTAGATAGCTGTTTTGAGGATCTGTCTCTCATCCGCAGAGCAGCCTGGAGATCAGAAGATAATGGGACAGATTTCCGTAGGAAGCCGCCATTTAGGCAGAGCTTGATTTATACTGATATGGAGTCTGAAATCTTCATCGACATCATTTTCCTAACTTGGGAGACAGTCTAAGCATGTTAGTCAGAAGTCTTATGACCTTGGGTGATTCATCCTGTGTCTCTGGGCGTCACTCCTCTGTCTGTAACATGGGGCCAAAATAACACTGGAACAGAGGGTGTCGAGGTCTGGAGCCCGTGATGGATTAAATTAGACCTGCAGAAAGTTCTGCTAGACTTCTTCCCTTTCAAGACTAACACTTCAGTGACTCAAGGTTGAGTCATTTGCATTTTGGAGGTATGACTTTTATCTTTACCAGATGAACTCAGAAACTAATATAGCATCCCAACCAGGAAAGAGTGTGATGCTGTATAGAAAATCACTATGTAAGCCACAACCTTGCTATCTATAGCCTTTGATGCTCCACAGGACTAGAAAAGGCAACACCGTGGTGTATAAAATGAAAGTGTATACTATCCACACTAAGATGTCAAGGATGTGTGTATACATTATTGCACAGCTTCAGGGACAGGTAAAGGTTTGGGTTAACAGAGTAGCTGCATTTAATATGTTCAACCACAGTACAGAAAATGGCTCTGGCTCTGCTCTACTGAACTAAATTCACTGTGGTTAAAGAGTCTTCTCCGTCAGGGCATATTTGCAACTCAATTTAATTAAGGTTTAATTTCATCACGAGATGGTTCCCACAGGCCGCCCCGCCCCTTCCCCGATGCACTAATAATACCTTGTGAATGACTTTCCACTGTGATAACAATGAGAATAAAGCACCTTTGAACTAGTCTAACAAACGTCTCAGGCTTTCTCCCCAGTCTCATTCAGACAACTCTGCACAGAAACATGCAGAAATGACCTTGTCTCTTCCTTCTATATTCACAGCGTGCATTTAAAATGGCTGAAGGCCTCCATTTGGTGAGAAAACAAGAAGATGAAAAGCATTTTTGTGTCACGAAATAAACTGATTCTAGTTTTGTGTTTTAGTTGACATTTCAGGCAGACCACAAGCCTGCTGCTGGCAGCCTGAGCCTGGTTTTGTGTATTGTTTTGTTTTGTTCCAGTCATCATTTGAGTATAGCTCATTGTGTATGCAGGTCTATCAGCATTCTCTACAGCCTGGAAACCCCAATTCCAGTAAAAGGAGAAGCTTTACCAAGCTGCCAACCTTCTTGCTTGGAGAAATATGAAACAGCTATGTCTCATTTAAGAATTGATTATCCACAATAGGACTGGAACAGTTAACATTTTAAACACGCAATTCCATCCTTACAGAATGTTTAAATGAATGGGAGTCTTCTCAGTGACTACTAAAAAAGGTCTTGGGGGTAACCCAAAGTTCCTAACACCATTGCTTATGAACCTAAAGGGGAGTAAATATAATGACAGTATGTCAAGCTCCTTGAATTACTTTAAATGAGCATAGAATGTATATCAAGACCTCGCATAAAGCATTCAGTATGAACAGAAGCAATACGTAACTTCCAGATTAAAACAAGATAAAGCTTGACATAGTAGAAGACACCTGCAATTCCAGCACTTGGAAGATAGAGGCAGAATGATCAGGATTCAAAGCCATCCTAGTCTACATAGAGCTGGAGGCCATTCCTGTCTGAAAGAGCAAGAGGGTGCAGAAAGAGAAAATCCCTGTACCTCTACCTATTCCCCAACCTATCCCACCCCAGCATCTCTTCAGCGTTGGGTAGCTAATACTTTCTTTGTGAAAATATATTCAAGTGAGATAAAGAGAACATTTGTTTTTCTGTGCTTGGCTCATTTCACTTAACTCAGTGTTTTCTAGGCTCCCTGTGTTTCTGCTAAGAACAGGAATGCATCCTCTTTATTCTAGGGTGCAGGAAACCATAATACTTCTTTATCCATTTCTTTGTCAATGAACACATTTTTTGATCACACATTGTGCCTGCAATGAATACAGGAATACAGGTTATCCCTTATAAAGTGTCTTAGTTAGGGTTTTTGTTCCTGTGAAGAGACACCATGACCATGTCAACTCTTATAGAGGAAAACATTTAATTGGGTAACTTGCAGTTCAGAGGTTTAGTCTGAACTGTATCATTATAGTGGGACATGGCAGTGTTTAGGTAGGCATGGTGTTGGAGAGGGAGCTGAGAGTTCTACATCTTGTCTGAGCAACAGGAAGTGGTCTGAGACATGGGTGTGGCTTGAGCATATGTGAGACCTCAAAGCCAGTGACACACTTCCTCCATCTAGACCACACCCACTCCAACAAGTCACACTTCCTAATAGTGTCACTCCCTGTGGGGGACATTTTCTTTCAAACCACCACACCAAGCTTTGTAATTTAACTGATAACCAAGTGTTAGTTAATTTAAAAAAAAAACAACAAAAAGAAAACAAGAAGAAGAGGGTTATACAACAACTGGGACAGATAGAAAGGAAATAGGAAGATGATAGATTTTTCATCCAAATTTAACAACTATAGTAAATGAAAATAAATTTTTCCAGCTGGTAATAAAAAATGTCATATCAGATCTTTTAAATGTGCAATTATCTGTTCCTTATAAAATAATAATGATTTTAAAATGCCCAAAACAGAAGGATTCAATAAAACTGAAATAAAGCAATGAGCCCAGCAGGTCATGGAAACATTAGCTAAAAGAAAGGTACTATACTCCATAGACACAGATGAAGCAAACATCAAGGCTAGCAATAGGCAGAGCTAAACAGAGATACTTTGTAATGATAAGTATTTTAGTTTAATTAGATAGAAAATAATTCTATATTTATCTGCATTTAAAAACACAGCCTCAGGATGTATGTTTTGAGGTGTCAGAAATAGGAGAAAATGGAATGCAAAATGCACAACTATAGTGAAGAATTTTATTGCACTTAATTCCAATAAATGAAAGCACGCAAACTCAAGAATAGGCTGAATAAATCATCTACCCCTTCCACTTCCCTAAGGAACCACATGCCCTGTGTCTGCCTTCAGACTCTTCTTGTACCCCTTCCCCTTCAGGTAGGGACCACAGACTAACACCACAAACCAGGGTTCCATCTTTGCCTGGAACCCTTGTCTCTCTCCCTCTAACCACACCCATCTCATGCCTTGAGGGACATTCCTCTCCAAACAAAAGTGCTAGAGTCAAGCCACTAACTCCATTCATCTCTTCGGTCAGTCCTCCATTCACCCTCTCTAGGTCAGGACCCCACTCACACTGTCTACCCAACCTACACTTTCAACTTGCCTGAGTACTGCCTGTCCCCTACCTGCAGATGCCTCCAACATCCACTGTCTATGTATGGAGCCTTGACTCACATTGCCAACTACACTGGTTCCCACTGCCTGAGAAAAAGTCCAAAGTACCTCCACTAGATGCATGAAAACTAGTTGTGAGACCCTACCTCTACAGATGGCCTGCTCCTGGGCTTAGAAACTTTACCTGGCTGGAGCTGAGTTGTGACTAATTTCTGTACCCCATTCAAATACCAATACTGATTTGCCTCAAGACTTAATTCTGAGGCCCATTGACCCTGTCACTGAGGGTAATATGAAACAAACCCAAATATCAACTTAACAAAGGAAAGAAAAAAGTTCTTTACCAAGATATATTCTAAAAACCTATCTCCAGATTCCTAGGTCCAATCACCAAAACACAAACATGAATAATGAGGTCTCTAAAAAAATTTCATATTTCCACCATATTGTTTCTAGATGACAACATATGAAGACAATGATTTTGAATAACCATGGTCACGGAACTCAGTGAATGATGAGTCAATGCCAGGATGTAGACAACAACACAACAGGTAAATGAATGATGAAAGCAATTCAAGATACATGAATGTTGTGGAATATTCCTTTATACTGTTTGAAGATATGCCAGTGTGATTGGTTTAATAAGACACTAAATGGCCAATAGTTAGGATTTAGGGATCAAATAATGCTGGAAAGAAGAAAGGTGGTAAAGCCAGCCAGACATGGAACAAGTCAGACACAAAAACAGGAATAGAGGTGAATGTCACATGGTAAAATATATATTTCTAAAAATATGGGTATATTTAAGTTATGAGCTAGTTATAAACAAGCCTAAGCTATCATGAGTTCTCATAATTGATAAGAAGTCTCCATGTGTTTTTTTTTGGGGAGCTTGCTGGTAGGACAGAAAATGTCCAACTACACACACACGCAATATATATATATATTTATTTATTTATATTAAATATATATGATTTAATAAAATGATAAAATCTCTAAATAAAGGTCAAAATGTAATAAAACTCTAAATTAAAAAGTCTGGAATTCAAACAAAAAAAAGGGTGAGAGGAAAGTCTTCCCAGAAGATTGGGTCAAGCAGAAGAGAGAATATCAGGCCTAGGAGGGAAAGAACGTGAATTGGATACTCAATCAGAGAAAGGGTAAAAAGAGCATGCATTAACCCTGAAACACTATAAATAATGCAAGCCTATTTAAAAAATAAGTATGCAAGAGCTACAGCTCAAAAGCACAGAAAGTATTTCCAACAAAAATCATAGAAGAAGGCTTCCAAAATCGAAGATTCAGGAGGCATAGAGAACACCAAATTGTATCAGAAAAGAAACACCACACATCATAATAATAGTCAAAATCCTAAATACACAGAGAAACGGTATTGAAAGTCTCAAGAGAGAAAGATCAAATCAAACATAAAATGAAAATACCACATTCCAAAATCTCTGGACATAATGATGGCTGCCCTAAGATGAAAGATTATATCACTGGGTGTCTACACTGAAAAACTAGAGAGATCTCAACAAACTATATCTCAAATAAATGTCATAATTATGCATCCGAGACACTTAAGGAAACAAGAATAAACAACACCCCCTAAGATAGATGGGAAGAAAATAAAATCAGATGTGACTTCAGTGGAATTGCTCAAGACTATCCACTCTCTTCATATCTATCTAACATAGTACTTGAAATTCTAGATAGAGCAATAAGACAACAAAAAGAAATGAAGGAAATAGAAATTGGAAGGGAAGAATTCAAATCACTATTTGCAGATAATGTGATAGTATACATAAGCAACTCCAAAAATTCTATTACAACTCCTACAGCTAATAAACACATTTTGTGAATTGGCTGGATACAAGATTAACTCAAAAAGAAAATCAGTATCCCTCTTATATACAAATTCTAAATGGGCTGAGAAAGGAATCAGGGAAACAACATTCTTCACAAAAACCACATACATATAAATTATCTCAAGCAAGTGAAAAACCTGTATGACAAAAACTTCAACTCTTTGAAGAAAGAAATTGGAGAAGACATTGGAATATAGAAAGATCTCCCATGCTCATGTATCAGTAGGAGTTATATAGTAAAAATTGTAATCTTATTAAAAGGCATCTACAGATTCAATGCAATCCTCATCAAAAGTCCAACACAATTCTTTTCAGGCCTTGAAAGAACAATACTCAACTTCATATGGAAAAACAAAAAACCCAGGATAGCTAAAACAATAGTGTTCAATATAAGAACTTCCAAGGGTATCACCATCCCTGATTTCAAGCTTTAACATAAGGCCATAATAATAGAAACAGTATGATATTGGCATAAAAATAGACAGGTGGATGAATGGAATTGAATTGAAGACCCAGACATAAATACACATGTGCCAGAGTCCAGCTCCAGTAGGGTTCTGAGCCACAGGACAGAGGTGTAAAGTTGGCAAAAAATGAAGAATCTGATCACTAGTTGTCTTTCAAAACAGATGGCATCAAACAGCTGAAGCAGTTTTGTTGTTGTTGTTGTACACGTTCTAATGCATTCAAGCATGATCAGTTGCAAAACATTTTTCTTTAATCATTTTCCCATCACTGACATTTGCATAGTTTATTTTCCTCTTCCCTACTCCCTTGACATCATTGACCTTTACCCTTATCATTAAGTTTTATACTGCAAGCCAAACATTTATATCTAGCTAGGTGCATCTTATTCATATTGTGCCCTAGCCAAAAGGAAAATGCAGTTACAAAAACAGAGATTCAAACCTTATTATTATTTAGTCCTTAACAATGTGCAACTTTTATATTTTTGTAATCAGCTGAATGTATGATTTCATACCTAGCATATTATTTTCAGGTGTAAGTCAATTTCTAAATAATCTGTGTATCACTTTTATGTGGACAAAAAGTATAATCCTATTATTTATAAATATAAATCCTCAAAATGGTAATAATTACCTAACTCTTTAACTGTTTGGACCAAGGTTCTATTCATCCTGGCAGTTTCTATGTGTACTTTCTACATCTAAGGGAACTCTAAGTTTTAGCTGAAAAAATATCTAATCATTCATGTTCTGGCACCAGAGAGATATCTGACCTTTCATTCCTTTATCTTTTCCTTATGTGTCCCTACAAGTTTTTAATGTCATCTTTTAAGAAACTGATTCTCAAATTCTTATGTTCTTTGGCATGTAGTTATCTCTTCTTTAGGATAGTTAAGTAAGCAACAGTGTGTTCCTCCTGCTCACTCAGGATGACTTCAAAGGCAGCCAGGGGCAATGGGAAGAACTGGTTTCTGTGAGAGGCTTAATTTTTTTTGAAGAAACTTTAAAAAAATCAGCTTTTGTTCCCAGTAAGCTCAGCTATATCACAATTGACAAAGCAAAGCTATCAGTTACCATAGGGATGATAGAGAGGCCTGGAGCCCATGAGTTCCCTGGGATCAGCACTGGGGTCTGCAGCATCCACAGGGCCCTTCCAGGTGGATGGGATTCTTCTAAGGGCCTTGCAATAAGGAGCTCCATTCATAAAATATTTATGCACTGTTCCCAGGCATGACGCCATGGCTTCTGCCACACACACCTATGGACACTTGATTTTTGACAATGAAACAAAAAGTATAAATGGAAAAAAACAAAGCATCATTAACAAATGGCAATGGTATAACTAAACTTAGGCATGTAGAAGAATGCAAATGGATCCATATCTATTGCCCTGCATAAAACTCAAGTCCAAGTAGATAAAAGGCCTCAACATAAATCCAGTCACACTGAACCCAAAAGAAGAAAAGTGGAAAACAGCCTTGAGTACATTGACACAGGAGACAACTTCATGAATAGAACACCAGTATTACTGACACTAAAATTAACAATTAATAAATGGGACCTTATGAAACTGAAAACTTCTGTAAGGCAAAGGACACTGTCAATAAGACAAAACCAAAATGACAGCCTACGGAATGGGACAGGATTTCACCAACCTCACATCTGACAGAGGACTGATCTCAAGATATATAAAGAAC
Source organism: Mesocricetus auratus (assembly GCF_017639785.1). Classification (NCBI taxonomy): domain Eukaryota; kingdom Metazoa; phylum Chordata; class Mammalia; order Rodentia; family Cricetidae; genus Mesocricetus; species Mesocricetus auratus. The sequence goes on from NW_024429203.1 coordinate 4,406,622, forward strand.
TTATGAAACTAGACATAAAAGCAAAACTAAATAATCCAATTAAAATGGGATACACTCCAAACAGAACTCTCAACAGAAGAATCTCAAATGGCCAAGAAACACTTGAAGAAATGTTCAGCATCCTTAGACATCAGGAGAACGCAAATCAAGATGACTCTAAGATTCCATCTTACACCTGTCAAAATGGCTAAGATCAAAAAGGCAATTGACAACTTATGCTGAAGAGGATGTGGAGCAAGGGCAACACCTCTCCATGGCTGGTCAGAGTGCAAACTTGCACAGTCACTATGAAAATCAGTATGGCAGGTTCTCAGAAAACTGGGAATCGATCTACCTCATGACCCAGCTATACTACTCATGGGAATATACCCAAAGGACACTCAATCATACCACAAGAACACTTATTCATAGCAGCTTTATTCATAACAGTCAGAACCCAGAAACAACCTAGCTGTCCCTCAAAAAATGAGTGAATAAGAAAATGCGGTACATTTATACAACTGAGTATTACTCAGCTGTTAAAAACAATGACATCAGACAATTTGAAGGCAAATGGTTGCAACTAGGAGAAAAACATCCTGAGTGAGGTAACCCAGATCCAGAAAGGCAAACATGGTATGCATTCCTGTATTAGTGAATATTATCTGTAAAGGATAACCATGCTACAATCCACAGACCCAGAGAGACTAGTTAACACGGAGGACTCAAGTGGAAACACCAGGATCTCCCTGGGAAGAGGAAATACAAGAGATTTCATGAGTGGACTAGGGGTGGGTGGGTATGGGAACGTCAGGGATCAAGTTAGGGGTCAGTGATGGGGGAAGATAATGAAAGAGATGATTGGAAAGGGGTGATAATTTAGAGATCATGTAAAACCAGGTATAAAGGAAACTCCCAGGAATCTGCAAGGATGATCCCAGCTAAGACTACTAGCAGTGGCAGATACGTGGCCTGAACTGGTAACCTCCTGTGACCAGGCAAGAGTTCCAATGTAGGGATTGGGAAACCAACCCAGCTATATAATCTTTAAACTATATAACTAAAGTCTGTCCTGCCCATGGGATGTGATGGGATAAGGGTGACTCAGAGATTGTGGAAGTGGCCAACCAATGACTGGTTTAGCCTAAGACCTATGCCCTGAGAGTGAGCCCACCTCTGACCCTGCCTGGAGTGCCAGATCCAGAAGATGGATGGCCCAGAGACCTAGGATAAAACCAAACACTACTGGAGAAAAGATTCAAAAAAATGCAACATAACAATGCAGTGGAGGTTTGAAAGGAAATGCCCCCAAAAGAGAGTGGCACTATTAGGAGGTGTGGCCTTATGGAAGGAATTGAGTCACTATGGGAGTGGGCTTTGAGATCTCTTTCTCAGGCTTCTCTCAGTGTGACAGTCAATTGACTTCCTCTTGCCTGCAAGATGTAGGACTCTCAGATCCAGCACCACGGCTGCCAGTGCGCTGCCATGCTCCCCTTCATGATCATAATGGACAGAACCTCTGAAACTTTAAGCAAGCCCCCTCCATTAAATATTTTCTTTATAAGAGTTGTTGTGGTCATGATGTCTATTCACAGCAAAAGTAAACCCTAAGACATAAGTCTAACAATGTTCTGCCATATTCACAGACTGGTGAATACCCCAGTTGTCATCAGAGAGCCTTTATCTAATAACTGATGAAAACAGATACAGAGACTCACAGCCAAACATTAGGCTTATCTCAAGGAATCTTGCTGAAGAGAGGAAGGAATGATTGTACTAGCCAGGGGGATCAATGATATAGAAAGAAATCCTACAGAATCAACTCACAGAGTCTGAACTGGCAACCAGGGATCCTTAAGGGGACTGACCTATGCCCTCTATATGTATGTGACAGCTCTGTACCTTGTTTTACTTGTGGGACTCCTACTAATGAGTGCAGGGGCTGCCCTTGATGCTTTGGCTGACTTTTGGGAACCTGTTCCTCAAACTGGATTACCTTGCCCAGCCTTTACACAAAGGAAGGTGCTTAATATTCCTACAACTTAATATGCCACGTTTGTTGATTTCCATGGGAGGTCTGCCGTTTCTGAGCAGAATGGAGGAGGGGTGGCTGGGGGAGCAGAGGGGAGGTGGCAAGAGAGAATGGGAGGAAAGGAGGAGAGAAATTTGTGGCCAGCATGAAAAATAAATAATTCAATTAATACAAAAATCAGGTAAAATTATTGAAATACAAATAGAAAAAAATGAAATACGAAGAATCAATAAAACAAATGGTTGGCTATTGTTAAGATTAACAAGATTAACAAATTTTACCCAAATTAACCAAAAGAGAGAGGGTATCCAAATTAATAAAATTAAAGGTGAAAGGAGAATTATTTAAAATCACACTGAGGAAAACAAAGAGAATCATAAGGACATACTTTAAAAAATCTATCTGCCATCAAACTGAAAATATAAAAAGACTAGAAAGGATTTCTAGATATATACAACCTACAAAAATTAAATTGTAAATAATGATGAATTAAATAATTTAAATAGACTCTTAACATTTAATAAGATAAAAGAAATAACTAAAAATCTACAAATTAAAAAAAATCCACACAGCCAGATTGATTGAACTCAGAATTCTACCAGTCCTTCAAAAAACTAACATAAACAATTTTGCAAAATGGAAAATGAGCAAACATTTCCAAATTCCTTTCTTGAAGCCAATATCACACTGATACACAAACCAAACAAAGATCCATCAAGAAAACAGTGTTATAGTCTAACAGTTCTGATTAACATAGTCCCGAAAATTTAAATAAAATACTAATAAGCCATATTCTAGGACACATCAAAAAGATCCTCTATGACAGTCAAGTCAGCCTCATCTGAGCATGTAAGGATGGATTAACATATGTAAATCCATAGATGTAGACCACTTCATAAGTAAACTCGGCCAGTCGATTTACCACATGATCATCTAATTACTCTCCTAAGTACAAAAGTCCTTCAACAAAATCCAACATCCATTCATAATAAAAGTCCTGGAGAATTTAGGGGAACAGGTGACATATCTCAGCATAATAAAGACAATGTACAGGAAGCCCACTGCCAACATCATCACAAGTAGAGAAAAACATATATAGAGAAAAATCATTTGCACTGAAATCAGATTTAACCCAGAACTGTTCAGCGTAATATTCGAGTATTAGCTAGAACAATAAGACAAGTGAAGGAGATAAAAGGGCTACAAAAAGAAAAAGGAGGAGTCAAAAATATCTCTATTTGCATATTATATGATTTTACACTTAAAAAAACCTAAAGACCCCACCAGAAAACTAATACCCACAGTTAATAAATACAGCCAACAAGGATTTAAAATTAACACAAAAATCAGTAGCCTCCCTATATACTATATAGAAATAACAAACATGGTGACAAGGAAATCAAGAAAACAATGTCATTTATAATTGTCCTAGAAAATAAATAAAATATCCTAGAGTAAATATACCAAAGACATGAAAGACTGTATAATGAAAATCTCAATATACCTCAACAACTTACCTGAAAAAGTAAGTTGAAGAAAGCATCAAAAGATGATGGGAAGACCCCTTGTTCATGAATCAGCAGGATTAATGTTGTGAAAATGGCCATTCTGTGTAAAGGGAAGCCTTTTCCTTGAGAGAAGCCTTCCTGCCAGCCTGGTTCTAGAGCCGCATCAGTCCCAAATAAACACAAAGAAGGCTATATTAATTATGAAGCTGTTGGCCTTGCTTGTTTCTTACTAGCTAGCTCTGACTTAAGTAATTACCCCATAATTGTTAATCTAGTATGTCTGTTACCGGAGAAGTTTCCGGGCTTCCTACCCCATGGCGTTACATCTCGACTCTCTGTGTTTCTCCTTCCCAGAGTTCTCCTGGACTTCTAGTCCCACCTATCTAGATGCCTATTGGCCAGCAGTGCTTTATTGACAAATGCACAGGGCTTCCCCCCAACAATTCTGACAAAAGAATCTACAGGTTCAATGCAATCCCTATCAAAGTTCCAATACAATTCTTCACAGACATTAAAAAAGAAATCTTAAATTTCATATGGAAATACAAAATACCACAATAACCAAAATAAATACCAAACAATTCAATAAATAAATAAGTAAGTAAATAAATAAATAACTTCTAGAGATGTCAACAACAACCTTTCAAGATTTCAGGTTATACTAGAGTTCTAATAAGAACAAACAGCATGGTATGGGCATAAAATAGACACTTTGATCAATAAATAGTATAGAATTGAGGCCTCACATATAGGTCCATACTCCTAAAAACACCTTATTTTTTTACAAAGTGGCCAACAATACACACTGAAGAAAAATCATCTTCAAAAAATAGTCCTAGTGAAACTGGATGGCTATATGCAGAAGAATGAAATCGTACCTTATCTCCCACCCTGCACAAAATTCTACCCCATGTGGATCAGCACCCTTAACATAAAACCTAATGCCCTGAATCTGATAATAATAAAACAGGGAATACAATTAATCTCATTGGCACATAAGAGGACTTTCTGTGTAGGACCCAGAGAGCACAGGCATCAAGACCAACAATAATAAATTTACCTCATTAAACCAAAATCTTCTGTATAGCATAGAACACTATCATTCCAGCAGAGAGTAAGAATACAAAATTAGAAAAAGTCTTTATCAATTGTATCTCTGACATAGGATTATCTAGAATGTACAAAGAATTTGACACACTATATTTCAAAAAATAAAAGCAGCCCAATAAAAACTAGAGCATGGAACTAAACAGAGAGTTGTCGAAAAGGAAATATAAATAAAGGAGAATCTTTTTTTAAAAAATGTTCAACAGCCTTAGCATCAGGGACATGCAAATCGAAACTACTTTGAGATTTCACCTTACCCCATTCAAAAACCTAAATGACAACAGATGCTGGTGTGGGTGTGGGGGAAGGGGAATATTTATTCACTGCTGGTCAGAGTGCCAACTGGTACAGCCACCAAGAAAATCAGTGCCAGTTGGAAATCAGTGTCAAGTTTCCTCCAAAGCTGTAGACCTATCACATGATCCAGCTATACTCTTGGGCTCTATGTACTATTATAGAGATACCTGCTCATCCATAATAACTGCTTCTTTATTCACAATAGCCAGAAAACAGAAATAACTCAGATGTCCATCAATGCATGAATGCATAATGAAAATGTGGTGCATTTACACAATGGATATCATTCAGCCCTCAAGAAAATTGAAATTATGAAACTCACAGGCGAGTGGATAGAGCTGAATATAGAGAATAATAATTCTGCATGGGCAACCAGATACAAAAGAATAAACATTACATGTTGTAGGTTTTCTCTCAGTTGTGGGTGTCAGCTATGAATATTCAGATATGTGTCTTTCATTTGGAATACCCACACAGACCAAGAAATTTGTAAGGTGTCATGGTTTTCAAAGAAAGAAAGAAAGATAGAACACGGTGGCCTAAAATGTTAAGGGGAATGATGAAATAGAAAGGGTTAAGTGGGGGGTCGTGAGGGTAATGGATGGGCTATGGAAAGGGATAACTTTCAAAAAAGCCATGGGGTAGGGATACTCTAGAGATGGCTCGGTAGTTAAGAGCACTGGTTGCTCTCACAGAGAACCCAGTTTCAGTTCGGAATCCATGTATGATTCACAGCTATTTATAACTCCAGTTCCAGGGGATCCAACACCTGCTTCTGATCTCTACAGGAACCAGGCATTCTTGTTTTACACATATATACATGTAGGTAAGCACTAATTTGCACAAAAATAATTTCTCCTATAGAAATATACATACAGAGAGATGTAGACATAAAGGGCTATGCTACAGCTGGGTGACAATGCTCCTATTAGACACAAAAGACTAGTAAATAAAAAATCCAATGCCAGTAATGGGTTACCTCTTTTGGGGTTGAGCCAGTGGTTGCATTGACCCCCAAACATTATATGGGCTATTGCCATTCCTCTTGGATACCTTCCAGAACTTACTAAGAAGACTCTGTTGCTGAAGATGGCATACACTCGAGTCATAGAACATAAAAAGATCAAGTTAGTACTGACCTGGAAACTTCATCTCTACTGGTCAAATTTCATGGTGCTGTGGATGCTACCAGAAGGGGGAAAGTTATCATCACACTTACCCAGATATGAATTCTGCAAGTTATTGTAAAGAATAGCCTGCCCAGACATGTCCACTGGAACAACAGTGCATCAATTCATGGGAGTAGCCAACTACTTTCTGGTTGGATTTAAAGCCCACTGCATAAGTTGGAACCATACCCTTAAACTGCTTTGAAGGCTAGTAGCCTGTAACAGGCCCTAGGACAAAATCTAATATTATTTTTCTAATAAATGTCTGTGGTATTAAACTGTCTCCTAATGACTTACCATTATACCCATAGATCAGTGTATCTATTAACCCCCATCAGAGAAGCTATTATAATTGATAGCTACTGGGAGAATATGGGCACTTGTAAGTTGACCACACACTAGGACAAGGCCACACATCCAAGATTATATGGGTAGCACAAATCATATTTTATAGGTCTAAAAATGGGAGAAGACAAAAATATTTTATTGCTGTGAGGAGACACCATGACCAAGGTAACTCTTATAAGAGAAAACATTTATTTAGGGCTAATTTACAGTTTCAGAGATTCAGCCCATTATCATCATGGTGAGGAGCATGGCAACATGCAGGCAGATAATGCTAGGGAAGTAACTGAGATTTCTACATCTGGATCTTTAGGCAACAGCAAGAGAGAGCCACTGGGCTTGGCTTAGGTTTTTTAAATAATTTCCTACCCCCTAGTGACACATTTCCTCCAACAAGGCCACACCTTCCAATAAGGCCACCCCTCCTAATCCTTTAAAGTAGTGCCATTTCCTAATGACCAAGCTTTCAAATACATGAACCTCTAGGGACTATTTTCATTCACACTACTATAAACATGGAAGGAGTTAAGGGTGAGTGTATTATCAAAACATATAGTATGAACTCCTCAAATGATTAAAAATTAATCAAAAAATGAATGGCCTGGATAAGTCAAATTAATTAACATGGGTAAAGTGTTGACTGTCAAGAGTAGATATTGCTTTTTAAGCACACGTGGTGCAATTACGTGTGTGCCCTGTAAACATGAGGACTTGAGATTGGGTCCCCAGCAGCCACCTGAAAAGATTGTCATGATGGCACATGCTAGTAATTCTAGCTTTGGAGTGGTAGAGACTGGACGACACTTAGAGCTCACTCACCAGCTGGCATAGGTAAATCCAAAAACTAAGGTAGGTATCAGTCAAGGAAAACACAGATGTCAACTCTGGCCTGCACAAGCAAACATGAATGCATACTCTAACAACCACACATTACCTTTTATAAGAGTCAGAATTGCAATTTCATGTGAAAAGTGGAGGGATCTGAATTTGGCTGGGTATATAGGAAGAGAGCCAGTGAGGTTAGTGGGGTTCTACAGCTTACTAGAGATAAATGGACAGAGAAATGACTATTTGGTCTCAGGTACTTGCAGGAAACAGAATGATGGCCAAAAGCTCTTTATGTGCACACAGAGATATCATCAGTCATTAGTATCCACCGACTACATTAACATTGGGGCCAACATTTTTCAAAGTTGACAGAAGCAACCAGAATCCTCCACAGAGACCTATGAGTCTGTTCAGAAGAAATAAGTATCCACACTTTGTTTTCTTCTTGCTCTGAATGGTGGCCTACAGCCTTGTGGCATTTGCTGCTAGACCCTCTTGTCCAAGCCTATCCAATTTGCTTACTCAAATTTACTCCACACATCCTCACCCTGAAGGTGGAGCAAATACATGTTGACATGATACCCCTGAGCAAGAGGGAGCACCTTACCCCCTCGGGAGGGCTTGCTATATAAACAGGGAAGACTGGACATAGGGCCTCCCTAGTCCAAGAGACCTAATCACCAAAGGCAGATAGTGAAAACCTGCAGTATATGACAGGGAGTACTACTGTCTTCAAATAACAAATCCCACATGTCCATAACTATTTGACAGACTTTTATAAAGCTGATCTGAAGGTCCCAATCCTGGCTGCTTCAAAAATCACTCTAGAAACTGAAAACGTGAAGGTTTCTGGGTTCCAGTCACGAAGTTGTAGTTCATTGGGTTTTGAGTAGAGTCCATAAATCTATGATTGTACCATCCAGCTCAGGTGAATAACACTCAGCCACAGTTCCTCAGTGGGTGTGATTAGAGCTACTCATCAAATGTCCTGGGTGGTAGAGGCCAGGCCCCTCACTGCAGGTTGCTCCCACCCACAGGGTTTCCTTGTCCATTTTCATCACAGATATGTTCTCCTAAGAGTGCAACATCCTATCTCCCACAACTCTCCAGACACCTGTAGACAAAAGTACATTTTGATGAGGAGGGAGGGCTAGGGATGTGACTTGGGGGTAGAGCACCTACCTGCATTGAGCAAGGTCCTCCCTAGCACCTCAAAAGTGTATTTTTCCCTGAAGGTAGACCTTAATCTAAGGTTGTTTTGCACATATATAGATGCCCCAAAGACAAGCAGGCTAGGAAATGGCTGAGTGCTTATGTGATGTCTTACAGCAAGCAGCCTCCTGGGAGATAATCCACAGCATGACAAGGGGCTCTGTATCAAAACCTTCCAAGTCACTCATCCCTACATTTCAGAATCTCAAAACACCAAACAAACCCCTATTTTTGATTATGTGGATTATATGTGTTGTTATTAAAACCTAAAACTGCAGGAAAATTTAATGTTTATGAATTATTTATAAGCAAAACAAACTTCTATATTAACATAAATCTGCCTTAAATGAAAAGCAACTTCATTTTCAAAAAATATTTAGTGCAAAGAGTGACATGTTCTAACTTTTAGCAAATCTCTTTAAGTTTGGCTTAATAGATGACAGCTGGATCCCCATACTTTTGCATTCAATCTGTTGTAATATGTTATTTTGATGGAAATATATAAAGAGAATCATGACTCACTCAAATGTGTAGCTGGAAAAGAGAGGCCTTCAATTTGCTTCTGAACTTAATCTATTTTTCTATGACATGCCATATAACTCCTGGAAAATTCCACCAGAAAAAAAAAACTTTACTTGTGAGGATGAAAATGAAAAAGGCCAATAAGAGCTTATTGCTTTGCAAATCCTGCCCCTTCACAGACCTTTTGAAAGGCTCCAAGTCTTCCCCAGTGTGGGCTGAGCACCAGATTCTGAATGCTCCTTTGGCAGAAAGCAAAACAAATCCCACAAGCTCTTTTGTTATGGTTATTCAGCTACGGCTGTAATTTTTGTTGTCTGGGATGTAAGGCTCATGTAAGAGAGGTGAGTGAGCCGAGAGTCCTTCCACATATTCACAAAGCTACTTAAGGCACTAAGTATAGACACAGTTGACAGCATTGCTCAAATGAGAGACATGGATGCTACCTGGGCCCACAGTTTGTACCCGCACCAGCTGCTCAGTGACTGTTCAGGACTGGAAACAAATGATTGCTCAGAATTGGAAGATGAATAGTTAGGACGCTTCACCTCAGAAACCCATGGCTATTTCGGTCCTACATACTGATCAGTTATCCATTACATTGGTGTGGGCTTGTGGGCCTCTCCCTGTCCTTCTAGACCTCTCTTCTACCTATGGACTCTATCACTGCCTTCCGTCCCTCACATACATTGGACATACACACAGGTCCTTTTCAGACATAATCCTACATGTCCAATGTCTTTGTTTTCTTAAGAAAGCTCATCTCAACTATATTGCTAAATTCTGCTGCTGCCAGCTTCGTAGTCTTGATCCCCCAGAACAATCTTCTGATTTTTCTTTGTTTTTGTTTTTTATTTAAAGTCTTTTTAAAATTTTATTAAACATAAAACATGAGAATATTGTTTAGGATACCCTTAAGTGTTTGTAATTAAATAATAAATACTAGGTGCATGTGTGTGCACACTTGCTAGTAGGTAGAGGGTAGAAGACAACCAGATGGGATTGGTCCTCTCCTTCCACAGTGTGGCGCTGAGAATAGAAATCACTTCTGTTTATTTCATTTTTCTCTATTTAAGGTGATTTTTTATTGTCTCTGTGTATTGCTTCTTGTCTGTATTTCCTATAACACAAGGATCACCATCTTTTCTGCTCATTCTGATGTCCCCAAGGTCAGAACAGTGGCCAGGATAGAGGAAGTGCTCACACATAGTACTTGAAGGAATTTGGAGGAACCGTTTGCATTGAAGAGTCAGTGGGTAGCATTGACTTTGCACATGGAGCATCCTCCCAAGGAAAGGGGAAGGCAGAGCCAAGCATGCCAGCTTACTTACTATCCCCAAATTTCAGGACACTGGTTAAGCCATTTCACCTGCTCCAAGTCATTGGTAGACAAATATATAATGGGAATGTGACAACTCTACAATGAAAAGAAACTTCAGGAAGGGAGAAGGTGCCCACCACTGGCAAGCTTGGACGGAATATTATCCTTACATCTGTGGTCTGCCAGGTCTGTGGCCTCAGAGTGGAGATCCACAGTTCCCAAACATTGTTTCCTTCTCCTGGCACTCACTCCTCCAGAGTCAAGCACTACAACACCCTTTATTTCCCATAGCTAATGTCTGTCTAACATTCTCTTTTCCACTTTCAGCTGTCCATCACTTGGGCAAGCAATCTCACACTGAGTATCCTCAATCTGAAACTCTGGCCTGTGCTTCTGATTTCCTGACTGGATGTACCTTAATCCACTTACTTTTGTGGGGTCCTTCAGGGACCAATGCTAGAGAAGTGTGAAGTTATGCCAGAAATGTCTTCTGTGATAGGAAATGTTGATTGACTAAGTCTTTTACAGGCTTGATCTACTTCCTATCCCATTGTTCTTCCCTAGTTACATCCTTCCACATTGTCCATTATTTCTAGAGTGACTGTACATCTCAGCTCACCCAAAATAGTAGCCCTTTGTACCTGTTTTCCCCATATAATTATTGATAGATGCTTTTCTTTCTCAAAACCATCCTGCTCTGAGTGATATATCACACAGATACTCTAAATATAGATTCCTATATTCCTACAATGAAATTCAGTGACATTAAGAGTTTTCAGCAATGAAATACCAATTAGAAAATACCCCAGTTTAAATATAAACTACTCATCATCATGAATTTTCTTGGAAAAAATTAAAGTTCAATGATTAAAGTACAAAGGTATTGAAGTCCAAATTCATATTCCCTTTTTCCCATGTGATTTCAAAATCAAAGAAAATTATGTCAAAGTGCCACCCAATTTTCTATTTCTACTCATTCCTGAACATTTTTCCTAGTGTTCCCAGACCATTAGCAAAATGTCAGAATCAAGATATCCAAAAATAAATTCTCTTTTCCCCATGAGATTTTTAATGGGTGATAAAATGATGTGTTATAGGACAGCATTAAAACAACACATTTGCCATGAGCAAATACCATTTATATTTGCAATCAAGAGACTCTATGAGCAATAATCTGATCTGACCTTCCTCATACCTAGCATTCACTATTTACCACAAACTACATTTTGTCTCTCTTTTAGTGACAATTAAAATTTCTCAGCCTGCCTTTTAATTAGCTAAAGTCATATTACTGGGATAACCACCACAATAACTGGGTTGAGTATTAACAAATGATGTGGGAAGTCAGGTGCACCCTCAAACATGTCCACCCCAAACTCCTCATGAGTATTTCTTTCATGTTACAAGATTAATAGAGAATGTAGTAGCCTTAGAAATCCCACAGACAAGAAGACAACAAATGTCTAAAATATTGTGTGTAACAGAGCTCACTTCTCTGCCACTACTCCCAGTAAACAGAGACATGAGTTAGAAATAATTCTTTTTTGGTAAGTCACTTCTCAAAGTGGTCTACTGTGATGTGTCATAGTTTATCTTTTATTGCTATAACAAAACACCTAAGACTGGAGACTTTGAACAGAGAATTTTTTGCTAAGATTATGCTTTTTAATTCACAGTTCTGGAGGCTTAAGAGCAGGTTGCCAACCATTGCTTCTCATGAGGGTGGAATCCAGGGTGTAACAAAAGTGGAAACAAGGGAGCCTGCAGAGACAGTTAATTCACTTTTTATCAGCCTGGTCTTGTGGTAACTAATCCAGTATAGTCCCACCAAAATTAATTTATTCCTCAAGAAGAGTTCACATTCTCAAAGATTTATCATCCCTTAAGAGCTTTCTAGGATAGTTACATTGGGACCAAGATTTCACCATAAAGTTTTATTGAACAAACCACACTTCCAAATCATAGCACAGCAGTTGACTTCCCTGACTGACAGCCAAAGACCTGGGAGTCTTGATTCACCCAGTGGACAGACCAGACCAAAGTTGAGACAGCAGAACTGCCCTGAGCATGCTCACTACTATTTCCCACATTCAAAATAACCAGGCTATGCCCTATTTTTTCCTAAATTAAGAATGAGGCAACATTTTTTTTACCAGAAGCAAAAGTAAACCCCTAGCTTGGAAAAAAATCCCCATTTTTCCACAGAAACTGTATTTTCATTTCATATGCTTCTTTTTTTATCTCTGGAGATGTTTCCCGTTGTTCCAAACACCAGATTCTATTAGATACCTCCCCAAACACATCCATAGCTTCCTGATCAGGTGCAAAGCAAAAGAAATCACATTCCTTCTTCTCCTCTGTCCAAGCATGGAAGGTCAGTTGAAGTAGACTAGTAGAGGTGACAGAGAACAAGTCCTTTGTGAAACTTCTCACGTGCTCCAGGCTCTTCTTTTTTCTTTGCATACACTTGCTCTTTCTTAAGGGACATTGTGTCCTCCCCCATTTCTAGCTTCCAAAGTCCACACACACCATGAGTAAGAAAGACTCAGGTCCTAACCACCCCAAGAATAATTGTGAAGCTGAAGTACTTCGATGACCCTGTCATAGCCAAACACAAAATGAGTTTTGAGTGACGCTGTGCTACCACTGTTCTTGACCCAATGCCAAGTGGTAGAGCACCTCCTGGACAAAGCAGAGCAGACAGCAGTGGACAATTGATGGGTGTCCATTCATAGACTGGTCAGCAAAATATGACTAAAAGACCTAGTCAATTAATGGGAGCAGAGAATTCAAATGGGAGTGAGCACAATGAATGGATCCTCTCAACCCTTAAGGCAACAGGACCCATGAGTAAGCAGAGAGGTCAGCTGGTCAAGACAATAGAGCAGTGTATAAAGCACAAATGTGAGAGGAAGAGAAAGGAAGGGGGGAGTTTGGAGGAACCCAACTACAAAGGTATCATGGATCCTACAGATGTTTGGTACTTTCCATTTCCTGAACAGTGTTCTAATCAACCATTACAATAGCAGCCTTTTATTGGACCCATCTCACATGGGTAGCTGCCTGGCTGCACTAACACAAAGTTCTTTTCTACATTCTATCATCAGACTGCAGTAGAAATCCCCTAGAAGATAGTTAAACTGGCTTTTCTCTTTTCCCACCTAAACTATCAGATGCCTAAAACTACAAACTATGGGAGAAGGTATGAGTAAATGATGGCACTTTAGAAGTTTTGCACTTTGAAAGAAAGTCTATTAAACCAGGGAAATACTTAAGGTATTTTTAGAGTACACAGAGGCTTGCAGATTATAGTAGAGGAGAAGTTGCCTACAGCCAAACTCACCTCAGACTGAAGAGTCTTCAGACCAGGTAATGAGATTCCTCAAGAACACCACACTGGTGGAAAGTGAGTTTACTTTGTCTTTTGCCAGGAAAGGGAGAGCAAAGCCATCCCCATTGTCACTTTGGAAGGAAACCAATTCTTTATGCTTTGGGGTGCTGAAGTGTGTATGACACCCTTTTATGAAAAATAACCAAGGCTTTGAGTACAGGAGCCCATAAACAAGACCTGATATAAGTTAGGAACCCAGACCCACAATCATCAAGACTGATTCTCTTAATGGTAGAGCTGTAATGGCAAGAGGTTTTGTGTCTAACCCCCAAAGAAAAGAAAATGGAGAAGAGCCAAGTAAGAGGACATATTCATAAGCCACATCCTGGAAAGGATGACAAAATAGTAGGTGACTAGACTAGGAGATGTGGACTCCATTGAAGGTAACATAGACCATCTAATGTCTCAAACAAACAAACAACAAACAAAAGGCCAGTACTTACACACGCTCCAAGCACATCCTTCCCACGCCTTTAATAATGACCTTGGGTGAAGTGGAGAGATAGCTCAATTGGCACAAAGCTTTCCACCCCCAGGCAAACATGAGAAGTTGAATTCAATCCCAAACACCTATGTTAAAAGCCAGACATGTAGATCCCTAGAATTCACTGACCAGCCATCCATTCTAATCAGCAAGTCTAAGGTCACAGCAAGAGATCTTATCTCAAAAAAAAACCTGTGGATGAGTCCTGAGAAAGGACAACCAAGGCTAACCTCTTGTCTCTACGTGCAGGAGTACACACACACACACACACACACACACACACAGAGTGGGGAGGGTAAGGGAGGGAGAAAGGGAGGGAGGGAGACAAAGAGAAAGAGAGAGAGAGAAATTTGTGTAACAAGCAAGAAACTGAAGAGGACAGCTGGTTAATCCATCAGCCTAAACAATGCAGATGTGGGACAATGTCCATGTCCCAGTGAAGAGACAAATACAAGTCCCCGTGACCCACATGAGTCAGTTGAGAAGTGGAGTCATCTTTCTTCCTAAAGATTTCTCTGTTATCCCTGGAGCAAAATAAAAGATGATGGATTTTCTCTGAAAATAAGGAAAAGGTTATTCAGGACATTAACAGAAACATGGCTCTTTCAATGAGCAGAGTCAAGAGATTATAAAACAAGCAGTCCTCCTGTTCAGCAATGTTCTTGCCATGCAGTTTCCAGCCCGTGTTTCAGAATACAATCAAGACAGTGTGGCTTTCAGTCAGAAACACTGCATGAAAAGGAGGCACTCCAGAGCCTGCATAGGAATTGAAGCATGCCTACCTGAAATGGGGCAAATCCATTTGTTCCAAGTCTTTGAAGTCAATAGCATGGGAAGCTACATATCTGGACATGCACTGAGTGGAAGCTGTGAGACGTTACTCATCGACCCCAGGTGAGTTGCCCTTAGTCCAGAGCTAGGAGTCACCAGGAGAAAGGTGGGTTTGGGAATTTTTTTCTCTCTTGGCTATGTCTGGAGGAATACATGAAGAGAGGTTTGGGAATCCTGTTCCTCTTCTACTGTGTATGCAGCTTAGGGGGCTTGCAAGAGCCCTTCCACCTCACAGAGCTCCTTAGACCATCTGGCCTATCACTGTCTCACAGCCTCACCTTAGAAACTCTGACACAAATGGATGGAACAACAAAGTTGGAAGGTGTCTGCATTCTTCACCCATGAGAGGTGGCATCACTCCCCAAAGGGTGAACTCCCAAAGCAGAGCAGAGACTGGGATCAGGATACACAGCTATGCTCACATACAGTATGAATCTTCACAGCACCCATCATCAGGACATCATTGTCCACATTTGTCTAGCTGATGGATATTGCCAGAAGATAAAGTGTCCCCTGTGATGGAAGAAGGAACAGGAGGAGGGGCACAAGACTGGGCCAACCAAACACGTTTCCTCCCTAGAGGTTACTTGTGAGGAGCCGCCCTCACTATCGCTATCGCCATTAGAAGATGGCGCTGACATCTGCTGTCAGTTGGAGTTTACCGTTTAAGCTGTGCCTCACCCGTCATCTGGGGTGATGAGCAAACCACCAATCCCGGCTCTACACGTCTCACTCGGAGCTCCTAGGGGCTGGGTTTCTTAGCTTGGGGTCTCCCTCTCAGAAGCTGATCATCTATCTCTCAAGATGTATTAAAGCTTTACTGCAGAAGGATCCGAGTGTCCTGCGTCGTTCTTGCTGGCGAGACGGTAGCGCAGGACATCTGGTGCCGAAACCCGGGAACTCTTCAACATCGCCGGCGCCGCGGGAGACCCCTCGGAAGACGGGGCAGATTCAGAACTGCAGGGACGTAAGTTCAGAGAGGTATGCTTTATCCTGAACACCCCTTTTCTCGACTTTGGCCTTAGTTTGTCATCACCGTGGGACGGGTCAGTGGAGGCTTTGGTGCTAGTCCTGTTTGTCCTTCTTCATCGTGGCTGGTACTGACAGAACGGTGCTGTCAGTCTGGTAAGTCGAGCGCCGTTTTTTAGATAAGCCGCTAGCGCGATGGGGTTGTCACAGTCAGTGGTTACTGCCCTACAGACTGTGCTAAAACAAAGAGATCTCAAAATTGCACCAGGAACACTTCAAAATTTTGTGAAGGAGGTAGATAGAGTGGCACCATGGTATGCTTGTTCCGGGTCCCTCACTGTGGCCTCATGGAACAAGCTAGGTAAAGAACTAGACAGGAAGCATGCAGAAGGAGATCTCCACTTAGGTACCAAAGCCATTTGGAAGCTAGTTAAAAACTGCTTGGAGGATGAGGCCTGTCACCCTGCTATAGTAGAAAGTCAGGGAACCTTAGAGGAAGTTCAGGATAGCATGTCAGAAACTGAACGGAGTGAGAGAATGGGAGCTCACAAAAGGAAAGACATGTCTAAGAAAAAAGGCCCTCCCCAAGAAGTTAAGAAAGGGGGAGAGAAAGAAGGGAGTGATCATTCACCCCTAACAAATCTAAGAAAAAGAAAAAGCCAGAATCTAGGCTATACCCTACGGTAGAGCTAGAAGCCTTGGAGCTAGATAATTCCGATTCTGACACTCTGGATTCTAGCGAAGAAGGTGGTCTAGAGGAGGAGGTGGCACGGTATGAGGAAGAAAGATATCACCCTGATAGACACCGGCCGCTGAAAACAAAAATGAATGTGAGGCCACCACCTATAAATCCGGCGGGCTCACGCCCCTCGGCGCCTCCGCAGTATGAGCTTCGGCTGAATACTGGTACTGACTCCTTTTTACCTTTAGAGGAATGGAGAAAAATACAAATGGCTTTTCCAGTATTCGAGAATGTGGAAGGCAGAAGAGTACATACTCCCGTAGATTACAATCAAATCAAAGAATTGGCCGAATCCGTTCGTAATTATGGGGTCAATGCTAACTTTACCACAATACAGGTAGAAAGGCTTGCTAATTTTGCCATGACTCCCACTGACTGGCAGACGACAGTGAAAGCAGTGCTTCCCAACATGGGACAATACATGGAATGGAAGGCTCTCTGGTATGATGCAGCCCAGGCGCAAGCTAGAGTTAATGCCACAGCTGAAGATGAGAATCAGAGGCAGTGGACATTTGAAATGCTGACAGGTCAGGGTCAACATGCCCTTAATCAAACCAACTACATCTGGGGCGTCTATGGTCAGGTGTCGGCCACCGCTATTAAAGCATGGAAGGCCCTCACAAAAGGGGAGAATCCAGTGGACACCTTACAAAGATTGTCCAAGGACCCCAAGAGCCATTTTCAGACTTTGTGGCCAGAATGACCGAGGCCGCCGGTCGCATCTTTGGTGATTCAGAACAAGCTATGCCCCTGATTGAGCAACTTGTCTATGAACAAGCAACCCAGGAATGTCGAGCGGCTATCGCCCCTCGCAAAAGCAAAGGTTTACAAGATTGGCTCAGAGTGTGCAGGGAGCTGGGGGACCCCTAACCAATGCAGGACTAGCTGCCGCCATTTTACAAACGCACAGGCGTAGAGATTTATCTAGTCGAAAAGCTTGTTTTAATTGTGGGAAAATGGGGCACCTTAAGAAAGATTGTCAATCCCCTGAAAGAACAAGAGAACTGAAGCTTTGCCATCGTTGTGGTAAAGGTTATCATAGGGCTAGTGAGTGCAGGTCAGTCCGGGATATGAAAGGGAGGCTTCTGCCCCCTATTGAAGAACCCAAGGTACCCCAATCAAAAAACGGGTCACGGGGCCCATGGTCCCAGGGCCCTCAGAAATATGGGAACCGATTTCAGAAAAGCAATCAAGAGGAAGTAGAGGCTTCCGAGGAACCCCCGGAATGGACTTGCGTGCCGCTTCCGACTTCTTACTCATGCCCCAAATGAATGTTCAACCGGTCCCAGTCCATTCCCCTGGACCTTTGCCCCCTGCCACCATTGGGCTTATTCTGGGCCGTGGCTCCTTAACTTTACAGGGACTCATTATATATCCTGGGATTGTTGACCCGTATCATGAAGAGGAGATTCAAGTTCTCTGTTCTAGCCCTCGGGATGTATTTTCTATAAAGCAGGGAGATAGAATTGTACAACTGGTGTTGCTGCCCTCCCTCGGGGATGGAGAAACCTACACTTTACAAAAAAGGGCTATGGGATCTTCTGGAAGTGATTCAGCCTATCTGGCTATACCCCTAAATGAGAGACCTACAATAAAATTGTTAATTAATGGAAAAGAATTTGAAGGGATAATGGATACGGGAGCAGACAAAAGCATTATTTCACTCCATTGGTGGCCGAAGTCTTGGCCCACTGTTGTTTCATCTCATTCTCTACAAGGTCTTGGATACCAGTCCTCTCCTGCCATCAGTGCCTCAGCCTTAACCTGGCGGAACGCTGAGGGCAAACAGGGATGTTTTACCCCCTATGTGTTGCCACTCCCTGTAAATTTATGGGGACGGGATGTGTTGCAAGCCATGGGCATGACCCTAACTAATGAATACTCCGCCCAGGCATCAGCCATTATGGCAAAGATGGGGTATACAAAGGGTAGAGGCTTGGGTAGGCAAGAACAAGGCAGAATAAAACCCATTACACAACATGGAAATCGGGGTAGAAAAGGACTGGGTTTTATTTAGGGGCCGTTGAGGCTTCACGACCCATACCGTGGAAAACAGAGGAGCCGTTATGGGTCTCTCAATGGCCTCTATCCTCTGAAAAATTAGAGGCTGTCACAAGATTAGTGCAAGAACAGGAACGGCTGGGGCATCTAGAGCCTTCTACCTCCCCATGGAATACACCAATTTTTGTTATTAAGAAGAAATCTGGGAAGTGGAGATTACTCCATGACCTGCGGGCCATTAACAATCAGATGCATCTTTTTGGCCCTGTTCAAAGAGGACTTCCTTTGCTTTCTGCACTCCCTCAAGATTGGAAGCTTATTATTATAGATATTAAGGATTGTTTCTTCTCTATTCCACTTTACCCACGGGATAGACCAAGGTTTGCCTTCACTATCCCTTCTCTTAATCATATGGGACCAGACAAGAGATTTCAGTGGAAGGTACTGCCGCAAGGCATGGCCAATAGCCCAACAATATGTCAGCTGTATGTGCAGGAGGCTTTGGAGCCAATTAGGAAGCAATTTACATCTTTAATCATGATCCATTATATGGACGATATTCTTATTTGTCACAAAGAGTTAGATGTTTTACAAAAGGCTTTTCCCATGCTGGTGGCTGAATTAAAACAGTGGGGATTAGAGATTGCCTCAGAAAAGGTTCAAATTGCAGATACAGGGCTCTTTTTGGGCTCAATGATTACTCCCAAAAATATAGTTCCTCAGAAAATAGAAATTCGCAAAGACCACTTACAAACATTAAATGATTTTCAGAAACTTCTGGGAGATATAAATTGGTTGAGGCCCTTTTTAAAAATTCCATCTGCTGATCTAAAACCCCTCTTCGATCTCCTGGAGGGTGAGCCTCATATCTCCTCACCCAGAAAATTTACCCCTGCTGCCCACCGAGCCTTACAGATGGTGGAAGAGGCCTTACAGGAAGCACAATTACAACATATTGAGGAGTCACTACCTTTTAATCTGTGTGTTTTTAAGACAGCTCAATTGCCAACTGCAGTCCTGTGGCAACATGGACCATTACTTTGGATTCATCCAAATGCTTCCCCTGCTAAGATTATTAACTGGTACCCTGATGCTGTTGCACAGCTCGCGCTTCGCGGAATAAAAGCAGCTGTTACGCATTTTGGCAGGGATCCTGATTCCTTGATTGTGCCTTATACTGCTGCACAAGTTCAGACCTTGGCAGCCACATCTAGTGATTGGGCAGTTTTAGTTACTTCCTTTTCAGGACAAATTGATAATCATTTTCCAAAGCATCCAATTTTACAGTTTGCCCTAAACCAGGCTATAGTGTTTCCACAAGTGACAGCTAAAGACCCACTCCCAGATGGGACTGTGGTGTACACTGATGGATCGAAAACTGGTATGGGAGCTTATGTGGTCAAGGATAGGGTTATATCTAAACAATATAATGAAACTTCACCTCAAGTTGTAGAATGTCTGATAGTACTGGAGGTTCTTGAGGCTTTT
The DNA here is from genome assembly GCF_017639785.1 of Mesocricetus auratus. Classification (NCBI taxonomy): domain Eukaryota; kingdom Metazoa; phylum Chordata; class Mammalia; order Rodentia; family Cricetidae; genus Mesocricetus; species Mesocricetus auratus. Next base: position 4,426,845 of record NW_024429203.1, read on the forward strand.
CCAGGACCCCTCAATATTGTATCAGATTCCTCTTATGTGGTTAATGCAGTTAATCTCCTTGAGATAGCTGGAATAATAAGATCCTCCAGCAGAGTTGCTAACATCTTTCAGAAGATACAAGATGCCTTGTTAAATAGGAGTTGCCTGGCCTTTGTGTCACTTCAGTACAATATGAGAATTTTACAAGAGCAGCTAACCTGTCAAAAGCTCTGTCTCAACATTTATTACAGAATTGGACTTTTGAGTTTGAGCAGACACTCCGTGAGTTGAGAGTGGCGATCCTGCAAGTGAATTCCACGCGTCTGGATCTTTCTCTGATGGAAGGCCTCTCCTCCTGGATTTCATCTGCATTTTCTTATTTTAAGGAATGGGTGGGGGTGGGATCATTTAGCCTAGTTCTCTGCTGTGGAATAGTGTTGATGCTTTGGATGGTGTGTAAGCTCAGAGCCCAAACAAAAGAGACAAAGTGATGGTGGCACAAGCACTTGCTGCCTTAGAACACGGAGCCTCCCTGACATTTGGTTAACCATGTTAAAGCAATAGGTCGCTGGCCTCCCGGCTCTTGCACCCCACGAGGCTAGTCTCATTGCACGGGATAGAGTGGGTAGGCTTCAGCAGCCCAAGGAGTTGCAAGGCTAAGCACTGCACAGGAGAGGTCTGCGGTATAACGACTTTCTCCTGGGAGATAAGTCATCTTGCATGAAGGTTCTATGTCATGATCTCCTTCCCCCAGAAAAACGACATCGGGACTGGTCAGGGCTCCCTCTGGGGATAAGACCCTGGAGAGGAGCTTTGTACATGTTCCAAATTTGCACATGGGGATTTGACCTCTATCTCCACTCCAAAGTTGTGGGTGTCCTATGGCTTCAAAAATAAATGAATAGGGGGAGATGTGAGGAGCCGCCCTCACTATCGCTATCGCCATTAGAAGATGGCGCTGACATCTGCTGTCAGTTGGAGTTTACCGTTTAAGCTGTGCCTCACCCGTCATCTGGGGTGATGAGCAAACCACCAATCCCGGCTCTACACGTCTCACTCGGAGCTCCTAGGCTTATATAAGGGGCTGGGTTTCTTAGCTTGGGGTCTCCCTCTCAGAAGCTGATCATCTATCTCTCAAGATGTATTAAAGCTTTACTGCAGAAGGATCCGAGTGTCCTGCGTCGTTCTTGCTGGCGAGACGGTAGCACAGGACAGTTACTGGCAACTGTGGCAACTGTGGGCAGCATTGGTCACATGGTTTTGAGTTTTGTTTTGCTTTGCTTTTCCTTGAGCCAATTCCCATGGACTTGTTTAAACCCGGGTTTGATCCACGTCTGGGGAGGCCCTTCTATGTCTATCAAGCAGTGGGACTGCTTTATCTGTTGCTGTCAAAATTAACACAAATGAAGAAATTGGTGCCTGGTCTCCAGTCACCAAAGAACGACCTTGAGGAGGAAGCAGTCCCACGCACAACAAGCCTCACATAGCTATGGATAAAAGGGAAACCAACCACTCAAGAAGAACTGGGGAAACATTACCTGCATACTACTCTTCTTAGTACCATGGCCAAGTTCCCCAGTAAATGATATGAACTGTGCCCCTGGGGAGACAATCCATCCCACCATCCTCCAAACCAGGGCTATCTCAATGCAGCAGTATCGATAGACCATACCCTCTGGAAATCATTGGGGAGAAAGCATCTTGTATGTTTGGGTGGAGCAAAACTCACTGAAGCATGGATTAAACAATGCAACAATTCAAGTAAAACAAGAAAATAATTCAAAGGGAGAAAACACAGGCCCTGTCATTGGCAGTGCTTTAAACCAGTTGCTCTGAAATGCAGATTTTATGACTTCAGATCCCATTAAAACCTCTGCCCATTCCTCAGTCTCATGCAGCCTGCCTCAGCTCATAAATTTACCAACTACCAAATTACTGTAGAAGCTTCCAAGCAGCCATCTCACCCTATGCTTCCCTACCTTATTGATTTCAAAACACTTTTCCTTTATAAATCTTCAAACTTGTCACTGCACTCCCCACTTTTAGGAATACTCCTCAGCTTCCATTATCCTGGAGGCAAAAGTCTCAGGACTTCATGGGCTTTAGAACACCATCCATTTATTCATTCATTCAAAAAATATTTATTGAATGTTTCCTCTCTACCAGACTACTACTAAAAGTCCCACGGAGATGAGAGTAAAACACAAAACTAAAGTCTGTGACTTTAGAAAGTCACTTTCTAGGGACAAAGTCATTATCCTGACTCTTAAGCTTCCTGGATACCCTATGGTCACCAGTGTGGCAATTGGCTTCCATCAGCTCTGGAGAAAAGCAACTTACATCTCTTTCCAACGTGTATCCAACACCATTGCTTTGTATCTTGATGTCAGTCATGGTGGGAGGTTGTTAAATATTTGCTGGCATGCTTCCCTGCCCTGCTTTGTTGGCTTATGTCTTTTCTAGACAGCGTTTCTCTGTGTAACAGTTCAGACTGTCCTGGAACTCACTTTGCAGATCAGATTGGCCGTGAACTCAGTGAGATCCACCAGCCTCTGCTTCCCAAGTGCTGTCTCCCAAATAAATGTATGCCTCCCTGTGCCTGACCATAAGCGCTCTGTGCACAAAATCTCTCCTCCTGATCTACCTGCTAAGCATATGTCTTCAAGCCTTAGGCTTGAAAATATTGTCTCTGTGACAGGGTAGAGCTGACTTCTCTGCAGCCTGCACAGACCTGGGGCTTCTTCAACACTGACCTCCTCATGTGGTCACCTCCTGCTGGACTGTACATTTCTCAAAGCTCCTCACTACAAATTTCCTGGCCCAGCTTTTGGACCACTCTAAAATAAATTTTTATAAATTTGGAGCTAAGAGGGAAATTATCTTCTTTAACAGCTTTCTTTAGACTTCATTTTAGGAATCAATTGTGGAGTGAGATGAGCCTGGAGCCCAAATTTTAGACATGATCATGAGATTTATAAAGCATAAGACTGAACCATTGAGTTGTTCTTTTCTGTGCTGTATTTTTTCCATGTCTATGAAAAGTACACAGTATGAATGCCTACAGGATGAGTGACAGAGTTGGGACTACTGAGGAACAAGGCTGAAGATTATGACTGAGTTAATGAGTACAGACTAGGGAGGATATGAGCAGCATGTAAGGTGACCCCTTGAAGTATTTGAGATGTCCCCCTTATGCTCAGGCACTTCAATATGTAGTCTTCAATAGGTGTTGCTATCTGGAGTGGGGGACTTAGGAAGTATGGCCTTGCTGTAGGACACGAATCACCGTGTGGGGCATTGCTTTGTGATTGAAGTCTCCACATCTCTATTTTCTGACTGTGGTTTCCACTATGTGTTCTTAGCTGCTTCTCCTGCCATACCTGGTGCTTTCTTCCAGCCTTCCCTGCTGTGATAGTGATAGACTTTCACCCAAATAAAGCCTTCATTCTGTAAGTTGCTTTGGTCACTGTTTTAGTGGAGCAGCTAAAAAAAAGTAATCAATACATCCCTAGACTGAATTTCACTCAATGGAGTAAAAAGCCAAGAGCCAGGTGGCATCACAAATTATAAGTTCCCTGGGAATTTATAGAAGACTTAACGATGTTTTAGTTCTTCAGATTCCTTGCACCAGTGCTCTTCTGGGACAAGTTCTTGACAATGGTCAGCAAGGCACTGTGAGACAGAGGAAGGAAGCCAGAACTGCCGCAGTGTGGTCCTAGGTATCAGAAAGACCTGTAGATTCCTGTGATGTGGGTCAGAAGAGCTTCCAAAGTCTTCAGAGCAAAGGTCTAAGGCAGAATGGACCAGATTTACCTCAAGGTAACGTCAAAAGACCAGATATATTCCTGGAGCTGAAGTCCCCAGTGGACATCTTAGTCGGAAAGCAATATGAAGAATGGACAGATGCTAATGTTGTGAATGGCTTAGTGGTAAGTGATGCAGGCCAGGACCAAGGTCCAGAGCTTCCAACACACCTGGAAAGGGGACAGAAAGATGGCACTATAGGAAGTAACAGAAAGCACAACCTGTTACTCATCAGTCCACTTTCCCTGAGCACAGCAACAGGAATTTGTGCCCAGCCCTTCAAATGACAACTGCGAAGCTAAAGCTACAACTTGTACCAAGCAAGGCCATTGTTAGGAGCTGGCAAAAGTCCAAATACCCCTAAAATTTTTTTCACTGAGTTGTGAGTGAACTTCCAAGGAATAGATATCTGAGGACTGAATTTGATCGAGTACTAAACATCTTCATTGAGGGCCTGTACGCATTCGAGCCACAACCAACAGAGTGACATTAGGGAAGTGATAGCGTTTGTCTGTGCCTGGCTTGGCTCATACATAATATAGAAGCAATAATGTTGCCTGCCAGGATTTTCTAGTAGGAATTATATTGATGAAATTTTTGAATAGAGTGGTGTTGTGTCAGAAATCTGATCACCCTAAAATCTACCCTGTTAAAGGGATGCTTCAGGGAGAATGAAAGCAAACATAAGGAGACAGCCTGAGGGAGGATGTTGGGTTGAGGAAGTGTCACTCATGTTGTCCCCAGATCAGATGCTCGGAATTATACAAGGACCCAAATCAAAGGTGGATTACCTAATGGGCAGTTCAGTGAAAGTCTGTACTCTTTTGTCTCGCTGCTTATAGCACATGAAAATTGAAAGTGCTTTAGCTAGCTAGCTTCATGGAACTCCCAGTGACAGGGTCTAGAAACCCTGGAAATGATGAATAGGAGAGGAAAGGGGTAGGAGAGGAATTGTGAAGAGGCAGGTGAAGGCACTCTGTCTGCCTCTGACCTACAGAGGCCCATGTCCCATGTGGAGCAGGATATGAGCAGATCACAGCTAATCCATCCCCACTTTTGGTGATGCTGCCTTCAGGGCTAAGCAGATTATCAGGCCCGTTTTTTCTCTGTTCTTCTGGCTCCTCTCTCAGCAGTAGAGTCCTTGGTAAGAATCCAGTACTGGGTACTATTTCCTCTGCCATCTCTTTATCTGGCTTGATACACTGTGTTTTAATTATCTATTTAATTGTCTGCATCTACTCCCTACAGCTACAGGAAGGACTTCCATCTTCATCCCCATGGCGTCCTTATTTCTCTACAAGAGTGGACCTTTTGCATATTTATTGAATGAATGAATAAATGAATGAATGAGCAAAACTCTTGACAATGTAGTTCATGCCTAGTCCCATGAATAAGCAATTAAAGGTCAGAGTGACTGGATGAGTCCCAGCCCTGAAAACATATTCCATGTACTAGGAACATTGACTAATCTCCCTTAGAGGCTCATTAGAAATGCACTCTCAGGCTGCAACCAACCTTGCACACTAATGAGATCCCTGTGTTGGGTACCACACCCATTAAAGTTTCAGAAGTCCTATTCTAAGGGAAGCATCCTTTGAAGAGAGCAGGTGCTTCCTGTACCCAATGTGCAAATCCAAAGGAACAAATGAACTGGAAGTACAAATGCCTCTGAAAGGGGGCCCCTACAGTCCATAACTATCCATCCTATACCCCATGACTATCTCCTGTATATGCCCTATACCCCATAAGTGTCTGCCCTACACTCAATAACTATTTACCCTATACCCCATAGCTGTCTGCCCTACACTCCACACTGGCCTGAAGCCCCCCCAAGTTAAAAAAAAGAATTAAGCCTTCTACACAATCAAGGGTTGCCTGGGGCCTCCGTCTATACCAAGCCATGCCTTTAGCAGTGCCGAGCTGCTATTGTTAAGGGAGAAAATGGACCAGCAGGGATTGTGATGCTACCATGGTTGACTGAAAAGGCAAAGCTCCTCTGGTCAGCCATGGCAATGACAGGCCCAGTTTTGTCTGAAGAAGCACAATAGCCTTTTATTATAGAATTTCAATAGCACAAACTTGCCAAATGGACCAGGAAATGACTAAGAGACAAAAGGCAAACATCCTGGGAATGAAAAATCTTATTTTAACAGCCAGTGTTCCCATCACCCATTGCCTTCCTCAGAAGTTCTATAGGTTCTTCAGGGAGGGGTATAGATAGCAAGGTCCATTAAACATTTTGTAACAACTTTTGGGAAAGTAGAAAAGGAAGAGGACAGAGAAATACAGCATTGCCCATGCCAGATGAGTTTTCCTGAAACCTAAGCTCAACATCTTTGTCCGATTCACTGGCATCGTACCTAGCTTATCTCTAAAGTGATCTGCAAAGATGTCAGCACTAAATTTGCCACATGAGCAAATAAAATTAACTGAGGTACATGGAAGTAATCAGCATGGCACTGGACACATGCATAGCAAGTTGTTCATATTGTCTACAAACTAGTATCCCATCCAACCACAGCAGCGCTGAGAAAGTTGGAGGTATGTATGGTTCCTCTCAAGATGTCTGTATTTAGGTAGGCACTCCAAAGCAATCAAGACTTTGTAACAGATTACAAAGGAAAGAATCTCTAATGTAGGGAAGTAGGGAAGGTTAAGACCTTAAAGCCATTGAGTGCAGATGAGCCACAATTCCAGGTTGGTGGAGCTGGAGGGGTAAATTCAGACAGGAGATGAGGTCTGAATACATGGGACAACCAGAATGTTACAACTTACAAGAGTGCAGGGCCCAGCTTAGGGCATAGTGATGGCTCCTGATGACAAACCTGACAAAGAAGAGCATAGCCACACCCATTCCTTACAGGTAGCCTTGGGAGAAGCCAGTGAAGGAAACTAGCTTGTCAAAGAGCTCAGCATCCAGATCCCACCAGTCAGAGCAAGTTCACTGTTCTGGTGGGGATGGAGGTAGGGGAAGAGATGTTGGAGTCAAATGCACTAGCTTCATGAAGGTTTGACAGAACACAGGTGACAGAAGACTTCTATTAAGGACAAGTAATAGGAGCCCCAAAACACAGAAGATGGAACCAATGAGACAAAAGGCAACTATAGGAGAATTAGGGCCAACTAGTAGGAATGTCAGTGTCATCAAATCATGACATTAGAATTCCTGTGATATAACTACACCACAGAGCATGTGCAAGGTCCCATGTGAGCTGGTCAGGAGCCATAAATATGTTCTCCCCGATCAGTGGGGATGCCCAGCATGGTGTATGTTCCTACTGAGAACTGGTCTATGTAGCAGGTGCAACCATTAAGAAAGAGCTAGAAACCTTAAAGGACAAAGCACAGTCGTTCTCAAAGACAGATTCTTAGTGTTATTAGAAAGAAAGAAAGCAATGAGCTTACAAGTGGACAGTATGTCTTATGAGGAATCACTAAAAAAAAGTACAAATATTTTTTTGGGGCTAGAAGATATAGGATCTTGTCCATATTCATGGGCATGCCTTTATAGGAAATTGTTGTCTGTCCTTACAGTCATCTCCTAAATCACAACAAGGAGACATATTATTAATTATGAAAGATCAGTCAATGGCTCAGGCTTGTTTTTAACTAGTTCTTATAACTTCAATTATCCCATTTCTACTAATCTATGTGCTCATTTACCTCATCTACATACTGTCCGTCTTGATTTCCTCTGCATCTCATGACATCTCCCTGGCATCTCCACCTCTTCTTCCCAGCATCTTCTCTGGCTCCAAAATCCTGCTTAGTTACTGGTCATTCAGCTATTTATTAAGCCAATCAGAGTACCAGACCTTCACAGGGTACAGAAAGATTATTCCACAACATCTCTCCTTTTTGACTGAGTAAAAAGGAAAGATTTTAATTCTGACATAGTAAAATTATAAACAAGAACAATTATCAGGTAAGAATTATATTCACAATGTCTAGTCCATTTGTATTTGGTATATTTGAAGAAAATACCCTATTAACTATTTTATCTTGATATTTAAAGTTTTATACCTAAACCATTTGTATCATAATTTGAATTACATTCTTAAAACTATTTTTAGACCTCAAAATATTTTCTGTGATACCCTATTTAAGCTTTTATGTCTCTCAATCTTATGCACTTTACATGTCTTATGTAAGTTTCCATTTTGAATTTGGTAACAAGAAACAATGTAAAACTATAAGTATCTTTAGGCCCAAGAAGGAAAAATATTACCTGACTAAACAGGAAGTTGAGATAAATCAACTTCAAAAACTATTAAAATGACAGAGACATCTGTTTGCCTGGACAGTCACCCCAAGGCTCCTCTACAATGTTGGGGCCCCCGTCTTTGGCCTATGGGCCCAGAATATCTGACAGACATTTCAGTAAAATAGGAACTTTGAAGGACTTTCCTACCTTGTCTGGGCAAAATTCAACAGTCACTTTCTTTTGTGTCTTGCTTGTCTAGTTTGGACAGCATATTGTCAACAGTCAAGACAAGGGCAGTCCCTTGCCCAAATGACTAGCTTTTGCTAAGAAAGCAAACTCAAAATGGACCATCCTTTTTGAAGTAAGTTTTTGCTGCCAGGAGCAGACATGTCTCACTGTCAAGAAAAGCCTTATGTTATTGAAAATTTTTAAATGCCATATTCTGTAGGTCTTAGAGGATCAACTATCTATATATTTGTATGTCCCTGAAGACATACCTAATATGACTATAAGTTTAATCATTATAGATGATAAACTAGTAACCTGTATTTCATTTTTTGTCTTAAGTAGCTTTCAAGAATCAAAACTTTATACTACATTTTAAAATGTGATGTATAGGTACAATTACCATAAACAAGAGTAAAATATGTATATATATACATATACATATATATTAAAATAACATTAAATTTGTATCATTACACAATTACCAATGTAAAACATTTGAGACTAGTGATTGTTTAAAAGTAGACTCAACAATCCACCATTTTATACCATAATTTTTATATTATATATCTTATATTACCCTTTTCCTTTTCAGAAAGAGATCCCTAAATCTAATCTCTTTTGTTTACTTTTTCTGACTATGACCAAAAATAATTTGGAACCTACACCCCTAAACAATGACAAATATCCATAACCTATAGAATGACCAAAAACCAGCCACCCTCTTGGGAATGTGGGCATTGTGTTCTCTAGACTGTTTCCTATTGTCTAGGGGTACTGGAGTCTTTATGGGATTCTGAAAAAAATTAGGCTATTGATCGAGTCTTGGATATAATAGTCTGTGAAAATGAACCATCTCAGCTGGCAGCCTTGAATGTGTTCTGGTTGTGGAACCTTGAGGAAACTACAACAGAGACTCTCTAAGAGGCTGGATCACATGACAACCAATTTTCATTGGTATCTGGTCACCTTGCTCTGAAAACACATAAACTTTCAAAGGTATCAGCATAAGTATTGACTGTGAGTTGTATACAAGCCAAGGATTTTTTTTATGTTTGAGCAGGTAAAATATACATCTGTCTTGTAGTTTTTCTAGGTTCATCCTTTATGTCTGTAGTCAGGATTTTTAGGGGTGGCCCCTGGTCAATTCTGATCTCTATCAACCTTGTATGAATCCACAGTCTTTCATTTTCTGTGGAAACAAAGTATAACCTCTTTCCCAAAGTAACACATTTTTACTTTCATTTTGAAGATAATACATTTTTTAAATGTGTAAGTTGGTTTAATTTAGTATTTTTTTATAATCTAATGTCTCTCAGAAGTTCAAAAAAATTTAGTCAATACAATACCAAACAGTATCCCGTGTATTTCCCATCTCTAAATGGCTTGATCTCTTTTTATCTCTTTATTCTTTCTTTAAAGAATTTACTCTAATATTTTTAAACTGTTTATTGGTTTAATGATTGTCTATATCCTTTTCCTTTTTTAAAAGCCTATGCACATTGTTAAATACACTGTAACCTGCTAAGAGGTGTTTTCCATCTGAACCTGCTTTACTGCATATCTATAACCTTTTCTGTCTGCATGAGCAAAATGATAAACTGTTGTGCACCTTAGCTCATGGAGTGTTGTTGGCTCAAGCCCACAGGCAGAGGCTGGGAGACATATCTGCCTCTATACTGTGGCCCACATGAGAGACTGTGGGGCTAGGAAGCTGATTTTGGCTCCTTTTGTGTGTGTTTGGAAATGTTTTTCAAGCTTTCTCAGGTCTTATAAGGAATTATGTACCCCTTGCTGGGCGCCTTTTGTAAAGAGTCTTTCTCTGTCCCTCCAGCCAGCTCCCAAATCACAACAAGGAGACATATTATTAACTTTGAAAGCTCAGCTGATGGCTCAGGCTTGTTTTTAGCAAGCTCTTATAACTTCAGTTATCCCATTTCTATTAATCTATGTGCTGCCCTGAGGCTCTTTTACCTCATCTCTGTAACTGTCCATCCTACTTTCTTCCATATCTTATGGTGTCTCCCGGGCATCTCCACCTTCTTCTTCCCGGTGTCCTCTCTGCCCCTCAAATCCTCCCTATCTATCAAACCTTTTACTAAACCAATCTGAGTAACACATCTTCACAGTGTATGAAAAGATTATTCTACAACATATCTTCTTTACCATGAACCTCCTTCTCATCTCATGATTGCTTGAGGATCCAACTCAGTTATTTCTCTTCAACGTGAGCTCCAGAAGATAGCCGACTGAACTCTCCTGGGTCCCTCCACCATGTTGTTACCATAAATTTTGCTAGCTCCATGTTGATAACCATATGCTATTAGAAAAATTGAGGTCCCCTCTTTGGGCCCTCAGACTTGAAAAATGATCTTGGAGACAATTTTTTTAGTCTATAACAGTCTTAAATTTATTAAAATCTAAAGTTCAAAGTATCTTGTGTTAGTAATGTAATCTCTTAACTCTAATTCCCTATAAAATAAAAATAAAAAGAAGACAACCTAATTCCAACACATAATAGCACACATTATCATTCCAAACTATAGGGAAGAGAACACAAAGAAGAAATACTGGACCAAAGCAAGACCAAAAAGCAGCTGGGCAAACCCCAACCTCTGTATCTCCATGTCTGATGTCAAAAAAATCTCTTTAGATCGTTAACTCCTTTCAGCTTTGTTGACTGCAATGCGGTCTTTCTCTTGGGTTGATTCTGCTGCTGCCAACAGTTCTCCTATGCAGTTGTCCCACAGCAATGGCACCCTCTTGGAGACAATTTTATTAATACTGGAGAGCAAAAAAAAATGTAGGCCAGACAAGCTGTAAATCTTGACAGCTGTTAGTAGGAGGGAGACTGAGAAGAGAAAGTACCATCTGTAAGCACCTATGTGGTTCAAGTGTCAAGTAGCTTCAGAGTTAGAGGAAGAAAAGTCCAGAGAATCAGAAAAGCAAGCCCGGGAAAAGAATTTGGAGAAAAGTATGGGAGAAAAAGTTGTACCTTCCTGGGAAATTTGGAAACAGAGAAGGAAGCCTGCCAAAGCTACACAGTGGAGGCCCCTCTTAAAACTGCATGGCTGGAGTGGGGAGTACTATGAGAGAAAAGTACAGTGTATCATTCAGAGAATAATTATTCCTTCCATCTCCTTAGTTTGACTTTCTGTGAGTCACCTTGGGGGGCGGGGAATCTCTTAACCAGGTGATTGACAGGCTTGGCTGGTTTACTAGGAAGTGGTATGCAAAGCTTCAGTCATTGTAGTATATCAGAATGCCATGTAAATCTCATCTTTTTGACCAGGAAGAAATAGCTTTCCCTTTATAGGCCTCAGCAGAGTACTGATATACATCCTTAATGACCTGGAAGGATGCTATAACATTGCCCCATCAAGAGTAAAGACCCTATAATTGCTTAGGAGACGGGATGCCAATGGAGAACTGATAAGGCACGTTTCCTACGTGATTCCAAAGCTGTTTTCCAGAAGGGATTCTTGTCTGGCCTTTCAATCACACCTCCAAACACCACACAGCCTTCAGGTGAAGGTGCTCATGTAGGAGGGGATAAAGGATCAGGGCCCCCGCCAGCCAGGACAGAACCCAAGTTACTTCCTTCTTCTGACCAAGGAGGAGAATTACAATTGTTCACTTTTTCTCTCCCTGCTAAACTTCCTGACCTGTTTCTATGTCCTGTCCGCATCATGATGATGTGCTGAGGTGGTCCTGTGCCTAGTGCCACTTCCCACTTCACTGGTTCTAAAGATGGGCCACAGTTGGACAGATGTCCTCTGAATCAGCAGGGAGATGGAATTATTTAGCTGCCAGGTGACTATGGAACACAACTGGACTTGGAAAGTCCTGATAGATGACCACTGGCCGACCAGGAAAACTGATTTGACAGAAAGTGAAGGGTTAGTCAGTATTATAAAATGTGGAACTCCATATTGTGATATATGATAAACAACACAGTCTTATTTTGTAGTGCACATTCAGACACACACATGTTCCCTGGTGTGGGATGATATTAATAGGGGTTTCTTCATAATTCCTTTCGGTTTCCTAGATGTTCCATAATGAACACACATCACACTTATAATGAAAGTCTGTTTTGCGAACACTAGGAGGCAAAATTTGAGACCACAGAATGGCAACATGGCTTATCTACAACCAAGCATGCTTCCGGGCACATAGTCCCTCCAGACACAAACAGTCCCTGCCTCACTCCTGAAGTGTGTTCACTCATATTCACTTCATAACATTCCCTTCATTAAGACTCGTGGGTTGAAAAAAACAAGACTCGTGGGTTGTAGGGCTGTGATTCTGTGAACAAGCCCCCATTTCACAGTATTAGGTGAATGCATAGACTTGGTTTTTAACAGGAAGTGAGGAGGGGCCAAGGTCCTGGGTGTATATTTGAGACAAACCCCTAGTGAGCAGAAAAGGGAAGGCCTGAATAGGGAAATTTAGACCAACATCAACATGATGGTGAGGAAGGGCAGCACTCTTCTAGGGAGACTTCCAGGGATGCCTCAGACACTGGTGCCAGAGCCCAACCAGGCAATGGCTGAGTGTTCAGCTGTTCTTTCTTCCACAGTACAGGGGACATGCAGTGAGTGAGTCTGCCTGGAGCACTTTCCAGTGATGTCCTCCTTGGGGTCCAGCTGAATGCTTCCTATCTACATGCTCTTCCCAAGGCCCCTCTCAAATCCATAGAGGCGACAGTTTACAAGATGTCATAAAGGTGCAGGGTGAGACAGAGGACCCTCCCTCAATACCCCTTTGTAGCAGGCTTTCTTTCAGACACCAGCCAGCTCCCAAATCATGAGTGGGGGGTCTTGTTAGTTATGAATGTTCAACCTTATCTTACCTCTTGTTTTAATCTGTTTCTTTGAATCTACATTTTGCATTGGGGGTTTTACCTTCATTCCTTCCTTCCTTCCTTCCTTCCTTCTGTCCTACTTTCACTGCTTCTCCTGGCTGGCAAGCCGTCTGGCTTCTGGCCCTGGGCATGCCCCTCTCTTTCTCCCTCTATCTCTTCTCTCATTCTTCTTGAGCCTTGATTTCTCCTCATATTGATTCTTTCTGCCTTCCAGCCCTGCAGGTTCCTTTCCTGCCTAGATATTAGGGGCCCAGCTTTTTATTAGATCAGCCAGGTGCCTTAGGCAGGCAAGGTGAAACAGCAACACATCTTTACATAGTTAAACAAATGCAGCATACACAAATGTAACACATCTTACATCAGTAGGAAAGGCAGCAAAAACAAGTGTAATACACCTTTACACAGTTAAAGCAATATTTCTCAGCATTAACATATGTAAAACATTTTTACATAGTTAAATAATATTCCACAACATCTCTTCATTCCTATAATTAAGAAAAGCTTAAAGCCGGGCGTTGGTGGCGCACGCCTTTAATCCCAGCACTTGGGAGGCAGAGGTAGGTGGATCTCTGTGAGTTCGAGGACAGCCTGGTCTACAAGAGCTAGTTCCAGGACAGCCTCCAAAGCCACAGAGAAACCCTGTCTCGAAAAACCAAAAAAAAAAAAAAGAAAAGAAAAGAAAAGCTTAAGTAGTAGATGGGAGGGGGTGTTATTCCATGTTTTCTTATGCCTTAACACATACTGAGACTAATCTTACAGAGGAAAAAGTTTTATTTAGGTTCACCATTTGGGAGGAATTTATGCATGGCTGATGGTGACATTGCTTCGGGCCTGCAGCAAGATAGCAAGTCAAGTGGTCTAGCAGAGCTATGCAACTCATGGCAGAAAGTTTGAGGAAACATTTGCTCACTGTGTGAGATGGCCTCAGAAATCCTGGGCCAGGAGTTCTAAGGCAGGGACCATTGAATTAGACCAGGTACCCAACATGGTTCCTTTTCTAGGTTAAAACCTGAAAAAAAAATGTTCCTTCCACTAAAAGTCTCCTGGATACGTGTGTGTGTGTGTGTGTGTGTGTGTGTGTGTGTGTGTGTGTGTGTTTGTGTATGTGCTCAGTATGGAATTGGCTTTCTCTGATGAATTTAGGCACAGTTAATCAGCCATAAAGGACAGGTAAGAGCCTAAGTATGACCTATTGGAAACAGAGTGGCTATGACCACGGAGGACCTTAAAGGGAAGTCATTCTATGAAAACAGACTTTGGCTGAACACATTAGAGCCATTGTCTGCCTATGGCAGGCTCTGTCACCACTCTGCTTCCTCAGGCTAGAGTAGCAACACAACCTGCTCTAAAGAACAGGGGCTGCTGAAGAAATTTTCCTCACTTCGGCCACTGAAATTATATTGGTTGCCAACAGCAAGAGTCTTCACTCTCCTGCTTAATTCTGTCTGGGAACACATGAATGGAAGAGTGTTAAAAGGGGAGGCCACTAGGAAAGACTGCTTGCTTCTGTGGCAGAATCACAATATCTTAACCCATTTCATAGTCTAAAATATTTCAGGTAAGATATTTTATAAAGAAAGAGTTTGAGAGCGATGGTGACACATGTCTTTAATCCCAGTACTCAGGAGGCAGAGGCCAGTCTGATCTACAAAGCTAGTTCTAGGACAGCTAGGACTGTTATACAGAGAAACTCTGTCTCGAAAAATCAATATATATATATATATATATATATATATATATATATATATATATATAAGAAAGTGTTCAACCTGGCCCAGGGTTCTGGAGGTTCAAAGGTGTGTCACTGGATTTCAGTTCCAGTGAAAGCATGAGGCTTGAGGTCACAGGTGCTCTGCCCGGTGAACGGATCAATGCTGTCTCTGGAGTAGGTCAGGCCCTATAGGGCTGTGTTAGTTCCCATGGGAACAGGTTACTGTGAGTCTGGGACTTCCCCTGAATCCTGAATGTGCTGATTGCCACTCAGGTATGTGCTTCCTGCCATCTCTTTCTGGTCCCACCATCTCAGCACCATCACACTGGGGACCAAGTTTCCAGCACGAAAAGCTGGAGGGCACAATTAAACTTTGCCAAACCATAGTACACAGGAGGAGACACTGGGCGTTCAAGGCCCAGACTGTAATGCCTGAAACTGCTCGGCCAACTGTAGATGTGGCTCAGCAGACAGTAAGAACTGGGTCCTTGATGTCATAACCATGCCACCAATTGATTTGATTGCTTCAAAATGTCTGGGGTAATCAAGTCCTTTAAACCAGTTTGAGGTTGGGTTGGAGATGGCCAATTTTTTAACATAAAATGTATTTTAGCTAATAAAGAAGAACACATTTGGTTTTTGGAATCACGATTGATCTAAAATTTCACTGATACAAAGTTCCAAAGATCTTTTGCACAGATCAAAAGTACTTCTGAAGTAGAATTTTAGCTGAACTACAGCGCATATACAAAACAATTACAAAGTCTCAGTAAGCAATTTGATGGATTCCACTGAGGAAGGATGCCCATCCAATCACTAACCATTCTCTCTTCATCCTGGAACCCTTCTAAGAGATTGTCCCACCCACATTCCTGAAGAAAGGGAAAGGGGGTCAGAAAAAGAAGGACCATCTGAGCCAGTCCTGGCAGCCCAGAGAAGACTCTGGAAAGATAATTACTGCATGTATTTCTTAGGCTGCTACAGACGCTTACCACAAACCAGGTGCTTAAAGCACCAAGATTTATTGCCATCCATGTCTGAGACTGTTGCAGAAGGCCCGGTCCCTTGGAAGTGTCCAGGGAAGGTCCATCTTGGGCCTCTTGCAGAACTGTTATCTGTAGATATCCCTTGGCTTAGGCAACCTCAGTCCAGCTTCTGCCTCTGTTTCTATATCTTCCTCTTGTCTGTGTCACTGTAGAACATGCTTATGTGTGTCTGTGTCCTCATTTCCCTCATCCTAGAGGACACCAGTAACACTGGATTAAGGCCCACCCTATTCCAGTAAACCTCAGATCTTTGTATAAGCAAGTATTCCCACTCCCAAATAAATCAACATATTTTCTTTTTAATGGATGCAAAGGACAAAATTCAGTACATGGCAACTAAAGACAGGATGATATCCTGGTTAATATAAAGGAAACATCAGAAAGTTTCAGTAACTAAGAACATAGAGAGGACTTTCAGTCAAAAATAACATTATCACTATTGGTTCCTGAGTTCCGGCAAGCATGCCACAACAAAGTAAGACATAGGTGATGGGAAGTAGGGACAAGAGAACATGGGAATACTGTGTCCTCCTCATACTCTCTCCATAAGTCCAATGCTATTCTAAAATTAAAAGTTTATTTTAAAAATGAAAGTCTTTAGGTTGAGAGTTCAAGGACAGTTAAAAAGTCTCTTGCAGAAAAGTCTGCTGTGTCCTTGGCTACTCATCAGTGTCTTGTGAATGTGGATATCAGAGAAAGGTGACTGACAAGTGAACAGAAATAGATTGCAATTTATGTTTTATTATAAAACCTTCCTATGGCCATCTCTTTCTATATCTCTTTTATATATTTAGCTGGAGGTAGGTAACAGAAGGATGCCAGTCTAGATTTAGTCTTTACAGAAGATATTTTAGCTCTATGAATCTTTATACCAATTGCCACCCCCATCCTACAAATGATCAACCCAGGACTCAGGGATAAGAGACAGGCTCAAAAGCAGGGCATCAGAGGTGTTGCCACATGACATCTGCCCAGCTCACAGCCATGTCTTTCCCATCACATTCTGCAGCCTTCACTGCCCAGAAAATGGTTTCCTGCCTCTAACTTCACTATTCATCTTGCTCCTGCTATAACTGAACAAACTAAAGTCTTGGTGGTGGGAGATGGGTGTGGTCATCAAAACCATGTAGGGAAAAAAATCAGACAAAGGCTTTGAGACTGGGACTTTAAAACATAAAAAGTTACTTAACAAACTGTTGCTTAACAGTCATGTGCAGTGAGATGGATGGGGGAGGGAAGAAAAGAGAAGTAGGAAGGGGAAAAGGCCATTGTGATTGTGATATGGATCAAAGGGCCTTGAGTTTCCAACAATTGGGTCTTCAGCTGTTTCTCTGTCTCTCTCTCTCTGTCTCCCCCCCCGTGTGTGTGTGTGTGTGTGTGTGTGTGTGTGTGTGTGTGTGTGTGTGTGTGTGTGTGTGTTCCTCTCTCAAAACAATTGGAGGAAAAATGGAAAAAGAGAGAAAGGAAAGCAGAGAGTGGGGAGAGAGGGAGGAAAAAGACATGTCCACATAGGTCATCTATTTCCTGTCACTTGGTAGGAGCAAGGTGTTGAGTGTTTCACAGTATAATTAACTAGACAACCATACCAATGAAAATCACTATCATCTTTGCCTAGGAAAGTTCCATGTGTTGTCCTCTATGACTGTCTGAGCCATTGGCATGGGAAAGCATCTTTCTCGTTGCTTTTATAAAGGTAACAGTCATGAGAAAGGAGCTGAAACAATGCTGCAATCACTTCTCCCTGCTCAACAGTCATTGAAAGCAAACAAAGCAACAACCAAAACAAGTGGGAAGATGATGTGCTGTGTGGTATACATGCTTCTGGGGGAGAAAAGTAGTCATCACACTGGAAGTTACAATAATGCCTGGCCAGCAGGACACACCCGCTTATGCAATAGTGGTATGAACATCATGGAGTAGTAGACCACTTTCTGATTGGATTAAAATCCTGTTTCACAAGTTGAAACTCATACTTGGCTCCAGTATGGGGCTAAGAACCTGTGTGCAATGATTTGAATGAGAATGATTCCCATAGGTTCCGCACAGCCATAGAACAGTAACTGAGACAGAAATTGATGCCAGCGAGTGAGATACTGTTGTGACAACCCTGATTATGTTGTTGTTTGGAGGACTATGGAAGGCTTTGGACTAGAAAAGCAGTTTAATATTTTAAGGGGGACTTATTGGGCCATACTAGTAGGATCATGAAAGAGAGCAGTGCTGAAGGCAACGTGAACTACACCAGCCCATCTCAAGAGCTTTCAGAGGGGAAAAATACTAACAAGTGTCATAGCCAACATCGTTGTGATATTTGACAAAGAATGTAGTTGTTTTTTTTCCCTTGTCCCAAAATTTTGCTAGAGGATAAATTGAAGAATTTTGGATTAATATCCTCTGTAGAGGAGATTTTAAGAAAACCAGTTACTGACTATGCCATGTGGTTATTAGTGACTACTCTTATGAAGATCTAGAAGAAAAAAGAGCAAGTGGGGCAAAAATAAACCCAAAATGTAGTTGGAGAAGGAAGAGTGTAACTCTGCTTCTTCCTCCAAATCATTAGCTGCATTGGTCCATGAAGGTAGAGGGAGCAGAATCTGGGAGCAGGGTTCAAGACAGCTGTGAGTATGAATAGTGGCAGCCCTCCAGGAGAAAGACTTCAGTGAATCAGCTCAACTTTATTCCAGAACATAAGGGATATATAGGAGTGGGGAGCTTGGGGACAAACCCTAATTTGCATTAAGTGGCATGCTCCTATCACAGGGCTTTGTATGTGACAGAGGGTCCTATCGCAGAGCTCCCAGAACAAGTCTTCTTAGCAGAGTTCTGTGCCAAGAGTCAAGTTAAAGATGAATCAGACATCTGGTTTAGAGACAGCTTTTAGATAAGGTCAGTCCTCCAGGCCCAGGAACATTCTCCAGGTAAGTGCAGGTAGAGGCAGGAAGTTCTGCTGGGGAGGGGAGGAGTCCCATGTTACTGAACTATTGAGATAAGCCGCCATGCCAAGGGAAGCTGCAATTTCTATCAGTTAGCATAAACTGTTCAACAAAAGAGAACCAGGAAATGTCATATTGGAGCCCAGCCTTGTGTTCAAGGAGATGAGAAAATTAAAGAAAAGCACAATGCTAAAAGGAATTAAGGGCAATCCTGCTACCTGCGAAAGGAAAAGGTTCGAGAAGTTTTCTAGACTCAAACAACAAGGGAAAGTTTATGTGATTGTAATTCAAGTACCTGTTCAGTTTCCAGTAACAGTAAGCAGAAGAACTTGGCAGCTTAGGCCACATAGTTCTGGATTCGAGATCAAAGACACAGGAAAGGGGTAATGCAATTTCTTTCCATGGGTAAGGAAAGCCGCTGAGGTCAGGCACATGGCAGGGGAATCCTTGCACAGAGACCCAGAGAAAGCATTACCTGAAGCTGGGAAGGTGAAGCCTGGATAGCCTTGGAGATCTAAATGTTGGATATGCCAAAGCCGTGAGATACCTGGCAAGGAGATCTGCTCTGAAGGCATGGAACTGGCCCAAGAGAGAGAAGTGTTTTGCAGTCATCAAAGCTAGAAGGAGTTGAAGATCTGAAGAGTGCTTTGACGTCAGACAAAGACACAGGACTTGAAGCTAGCTCTGCTTGCTTTGAGTCTTTCTTTGGTCCAGCATTTCCTCCCTATGCCTTCCCTCCCTTTAGAAACAATAATATATATATACTATGCCATTGTGTGCTCGAAGCACATGACATCTGTTTCTGATTTTGCAATCATTACAGTTATGAGATTGCCTTAAATCTCCAAAGACACTCTAGACTTTGGACCTTACGGCAGCCTTGAGGCTGAAGGATTATGAGGACTTTTGAAGATGGACTGAATGCATTCCTGTTACAGGGCGCCTACCAGAGAGGATACTCAGACACAGGTTCCAGCCAATTGAAAGTCTGCATTAGAGCCAGCTGGAATCACAGTCAAGCATTCAGGGACCTGGGTATAGCTGAGTCTCCAGAACATGGAGTTTTTTTTTTTAAGGCAGAAGCCACTTCCTGGCATCTTGTTTGGCAACTGCAGGGGAGTGTCACAGAAGGAAGTAGTTTGAAGCAACCAGCTTTAACAAAAGCTATGAAAAGTTTGCTAGGGTGCCCTGACCTTTGCTTCCTAAGTTTATTCTCTGATGTAATTAGCTATGCAGTTGAGGATGCAGGATTCCACCACTAGCCTGATCAGGGTAAGAATCAACAGTCTGGATAATGCTAACAGTAAGATGGTCAGCCATGGAGACCAGATGAACAGAGTCTGATACCAACCACCTGATCTATGCCCCCCCTTCTCTTTCTTTGTGGTCTTCCCTGACAGTGGCATGTTTTTCTCTACACCTGATTGATTGACACAGAAACAACAGGTTCCTTCCAAAGCCATATACAATCTGCCGCCTTTCATCAAGAAAAGATCTAAGCCTCTTTGATTTGCAGAGCCACTTATGCTAAGGAGTCGGCTTGCTTGTCTAATCTGGATATGGAGTCCTCTAATATCTCTAAGTCCTGCCCTCTTGTTTATGAAAGTCTCTCAAGTTTTTATTGCTGACCATGAGAGCCAATGTTCTTATGGCTGTTGCTCCAGCAATACCAGCTCCAACGAGCAGTGGAATACAGATGGGAGCAGGTCACTTTTCCTGTTGTAGCTTGGGATCCATTTTAAGGTGTGCACTTCCTTCTCATTACGTAAGCACACTTGAGATATAATGTGTGCTAGGACGCACAGGAGGGGCTTACCATTTTGGAATGTTTCTGAAGAGGCACATTTAGTTGAGTCGTTTGTGCATACACACCAAGTAGTCTCAGGGCCCACAGGATAATGCTGCAGATGCGAACTGACCAGGAAAGTGGAATGGCACAAGCTGGAATAAAGCCAGACTTCTAGGTCAGACGTCCTTGACCCCTGGCAGGTTCTAGCTCTCGGCAAGTCTATCACTGTAGCTGAGGCTGTTCCCAGTTACAGTTGCTTTTATTTACTGGTGAACTGTTTGCCTAGCCCTACGCAGTAAGAGGGTCGAGGGTTAAAGCAAAACCAGCAATGCCGACATATTCCCTCCCTGCTGGGAGCAATTTAGCAAATGGTGAACCTTGTCAAAGGTAGAGAATATGAGACTGGCAGTGGAACCAGTGGCACCTAGGTTCAAGCTTTTGGCACTGGTTGGGGCCAATCTTGTGGGAGGGAGCTTTGATTAGGGTGTTCCCCTCAAGAGGGCTTCAAAAGATTGTGGGGATGTCAGGAACAGTTCTTGCCCTAACGGTAACTGATCAGCTTCCTTTACCAGTAGGCAGTGGTGGTTATGGCACTTATACATGTTGTCTATCCTGCTGCAACTGGGTCAAGTCCCTTAGACAAATATGCTGCTATTCTTTTCCAAGGTCCCATGGTTTGCATGAAGACTCACTTGGCAATGCCTCTGAGCTTATCCACATACACATGGAAGGGCCAGAGCAGACCAGGGAAGACACTAGGACTTTTTTCCAGGCTTCTAAGGCCCCTCTAATCTTATAGGGAGTTGCACTATCAGGAGGTGTGTCCTTGTTGGAGTCAGTGTAACCTTGTTGGAGGAAGTTCGTCTGTGAGGGGCAGGCTTTGAGGTTTACCATGATCAGGGTACGTGCCAGTGTCTCCTTCCTGCTGCCTTCTAATCAAGATGAAGCCAACACCAAGTCTGCCCACATGCCTCCATGTTACCTACCATGACGGTAATGGACTAAACCTCTGAAACTGTAAGCTATCACTGCAATTAAATGTTTATACCCTTTATAAGAATTGTTGTGATCATGGTGTCTCTTCACAGCAATAAAAACCCTAAGTAAGACATTTTCTAAGTCTATTCTGTCAGATAAGGGCACAGCACACTGATTCTACTCCTCTATAGAACACAGGACAGTCTTGAAGGTCACAACATCCTTTCACAGAAACAAAGTAACACACACACACACACACACGCACACACACACACACACACACACACACACACACACGCGCGCGCGCGCACACACACACACAGTAAACCTGGAAGCAGAGCTGGAAGTTTGCCCAGGAAGCAAAGCATCAAGCAACCTGACCCATCAATCTTCAGGCCAATGAGAGAATGCCATCTTGGGCTGTGAAACAGAGAAGTATGAAATCTCAGAGCCCCAAAGAAGGAAGGGGTACACTGTTGTGCTCCATGCTGTCATTTGGAAGCTCCTGAGATACTATAAAAACTGACAGATAAGCCACAAGAGGTCACCTTCAGTAGTCATGTCTTCCTCTGCAAGCAGCAAAGACCCAACTCAAAATCTCAAGAACAATAGAATGCATTGTTTCAGTTACTCGGCTTTCTGTAGAAGAGCTGCCATAGCCCTGACTGCACCCAGGAGCTCTCCCCCCAACCACTCAGGTTCTCACAAGATCTCCTTTCACCCCCTGCTTTCAGTAATTGGCCTCACGCTTATCTGGAGTTTCTTCACCAGGCAGGTAAGTCAGCCACTGGCTTGTGACTGAAAAAGAAAAGAGACATTCCTCTCCCAGTGTCTATGACCTCACTTGGTTCACATTTCCATCTACAGAGTCTTTCATTCATTCATTCATTCATTCATTCATTCACACTCTCATTTGTTAAACATGCACATGCTGAATGTGTGTTATGTGCTGTTTTAGCTGGGGTGCACTGATAAGGAAAAGACTCGCTTCTGTATTTTATATTGTTTGGTAAAGAAGGTCAGACTGCACAGAACCTGAGGTCAAAACTATGTGGTTATTGTACTAATTACTTTTTACAGTGATATGACCAAATACCTGACCAAAAGAATATATGAGAAGGTAGGTTTACTTGGCTCACTGTTTCAGAGGGTTTCGAGTCATCATGGTTGGGGAGGCAAGTCAGCAGGGACATCTCCGTCTGTGGTGGCAGGAGTGGCTTCTCCATATGTTGCTGACCAGGACGGAAAGGATGTGACTGAACCAGAAAAACGTATAACCAACGCCTTACCCTAGCTGACACACTCTACTAGCTAGGTCCCACCTTCCACTGCACCGTTATTTCAAAATTGCACCACAATCCAGGAAACAGTTGCTCAAAATATGAGTCTGTGGTCAGCACTGAAGATTCAAACAGTACAAGTTAATATTCACTGAAGAAGAAAAGGCATCGTAAGAGGGGGCAAGGGCATCTATTTTATGTGAAACGGCAGAGGCAGTGTGTCTGATGAAGTAATATTTGAACAAATGCGTAAAGGATGTCAGAAAGAAAGTCTTATCTATAGGAAGGAACAAAACAGATTTAGGATAAAATAAATTTAGAAGCCTGGGAGAGTAAGATGTTCATCATGTCTACAAAACTACAAAGAAAGCCCTGCATCTAGTGTGGATGAAACAAAGGATCGTGTAGCAGGAAATGGGATCTATGTGTTAGATGACTCACACAGAATCCTGGGGGCCATGACGAGAGCTTGGGCTTTGCTCCATGTAAGACTAGAAGGTAATGGGATAGTCAAATTGAACAGTGATATGATATATCACTTCAAAGGATTTGTGTACTTCTACATAGAGATAATTCTACAGAGGGGACCAGCATCCTCCAGCTGAATACCACCCATCTGAAGTTGGTTTTGTTGTCTTTTGCAGCATAGATAAGGGGGGTCATTTCAGTAGAAGATTATAGGAAAGGGCTTACTACGGGAATTAGTGCTATGTCTTGTAGTGTGGAGCATGTGGTTTAAGAAGAAGGCCTTTGCCTTTGCTCTGTATTAGACACTGTCAGGCTAACCAGTAACTAAATATAATAATATTTCTTATCAAAAATATAATAGTAGAAAGAAGGAGGCTAATTCCGTGATTTGCAGAAAGAAGCAGAAGTTGGACATGTTAGCCAGGCTAGCATGAGGTACAATCCCTTGTGTTCTTGCATCTTCTTGTTTTTGTTTCGATCCATTGCAGTCACAGAGTGATTTTTCTATTTATGTGTACATCAATGACTCCTGGGAAGATCCCTGCTTTAAGTGCTGCTTTTCCTGTCTTCTGGAAACAAGGGAGTATAAAGAAATCAAAGACGGTTTATTGAAAGTTCAAGTGCTGTTGTAGATTTTGGGGCTGATAAATTCTATTACTGTGTGAAAAAACACAAGAAATTTAAGGTAATTCTAAGGGTCTTCAAATGAACAAATGAGTTGCATATATTAAAATGCAATACAATTAAAGAGCTGAGAATACGTTACAATGAGTGATCATCTGCAAATGAGACATCTATATCATCTTCTCCCACCCAAGGCTCAAAGACCAATATGAAGATGGGGTAGAACGAAAGTAAGAGCCAGAGGATGGAGAAGAGTGCTGTGAAGTGCTGTCTTTGGGATATGACATGGCTATCACACCCATGAACTCACAGCAGCTGTGGTTACCTGCACAAGATCACACAAGATCAAGCCAACCAAAACTGTAAAATGGTGTAGGGAACACTTCACATGGTCCCACCCCTAACTGAGGAGCTGTTGGAAGTTGATAGCTTCTGGGGGAGAGGATATGCCTTAGTCAATGCTCTATTGTTGTGAGGAGACACCACAGCCATGGCAACTCATGGTGAGACATGGTTACATACAGGCAGACATGGTGCTGGAGAGCAGCTGAAAGTCTATACTCAGATCTGTAGGCAGCAGTAAGAACAAAGACACTGGGCCTGGCTTGATCATTTGAAACCCCAAAACCCACCCCCAAGGACACTCCCTCCAACAAGGCCACACCTCCTAATCCCTATCAAGTAGCACCACTGCCTATAGCCAAACTTTCAAACACATGAGCCTATGGAGAGGGTATTTGTCCCGCGCTACCGTCTCGCCAGCAAGAACGACGCAGAACACTCGGATCCTTCTGCAGTAAAGCTTTAATGCATCTTGAGAGATAGATGATCAGCTTCTTAGAGGGAGACCCCAAACTAAGAAACCCAGCCCCTTATATAAGCCTAGGAGCTCCGAGTGAGACGTGTAGAGCCGGGATTGGTGGTTTGCACATCACCCCAGATGACGCCACGGGAGAGGCACAGCTTAAACGGTTAACTCCAACTGACAGCAGATGTCAGCGCCATCTTCTAACGGTTAACTCCAACTGACAGCAGATGTCAGCGCCATCTTCTAACGGCAATAGCGATAGCGAGGGCGGCTCCTCACATCTCCCCCTATTCATTTATTTTTGAAGCAATAGGACACGCACAACTTTGGAGTGGAGATAGAGGTCAAATCCCCATGTGCAAATTCGGAACATGTACAAAGCTCCTCTCCAGGGTCTTATCCCCAGAGAGAGCCCTGACCAGTCCGATGTCGTTTTTCTGGGGGAAGGAGATCATGACATAGAACCTTCATGCAAGATGACTTATCTCCCAGGAGAAAGTCGTTATACCGCAGACCTCTCCTGTGCAGTGCTTAGCCTTGCAACTCCTTGGGCTGCTGAAGCCTACCCACTCTATCCCGTGCAATGAGACTAGCCTCGTGGGGTGCAAGAGCCGGGAGGCCAGCGACCTATTGCTTTAACATGGTTAACCAAATGTCAGGGGAGGCTCCGTGTTCTAAGGCAGCAAGTGCTTGTGCCACCACCACTTTGTCTCTTTTGTTTGGGCTCTGAGCTTACACACCATCCAAAGCATCAACACTATTCCACAGCAGAGAACTAGGCTAAATGATCCTACCCCCACCCATTCCTTAAAATAAGAAAATGCAGATGAAATCCAGGAGGAGAGGCCTTCCATCAGAGAAAGATCCAGATGCGTCGAATTCACTTGCAGGATCGCCATTCTCAACTCACGGAGGGTCTGCTCAAACTCAAAAGTCCAATTCTGTAATAAATGTTGAGACAGAGCTTTTGACAGGTTAGCTGCTCTTGTAAAATTCTCATATTGTACTGAAGTGACACAAAGGCCAGGCAACTTTTGTTCACATCCCAATTGGGCCATCTGCCACAATATATCCAATTGTTCCTGAACCAAATTAATCTGTTGGTTTACCAACATCAGGCCTCCTTGTATCTGAGAATTGGCAGTGGCCTGTTTATCTAGGACCATGGTCACAGTGGCCTATAGTTCATTAATGGTTTGAGTTGTCTGCACAGTGGCAGAAAGTGCAAGGGCCGAGGCGGTAACCGAAGCAGTAACCGCGGCGGTGGCTATCAGGCCCACAATAATAGCAGAGATCCCAAAAATCTCGCTTTTCCCTAAACAAACTCAAATTACTTGGCGTCTCAACAGGAACTGGAACAAATCGAGGCATGCGCATTACCAAAGCAAAAGGGTGCTTAATAGCATCCCAGCATAATGCATAAAAACAATTCTAAGCAGAGCAATTTATTTCTTTCTGATTCTTACCTAAGGTATCATTACTCACAACCCAAATAAAGGGCAGCTGAATAATTAGTTCTACTTAACATTGGAGGAGGACCAATCAGATGATCCATAGCTCTGTCCCTCACTCAGACTGTTGCCTAATGCCCCTTTCCAATCAAAAGTAATCTGTCCCTTCTCACTATCATAGGAGAAAGATCAGTACAGCTTCCATTAATTCAAAAGGATTAGCATTAGATCTTTCTGGATCCATATGAATAAAATTATCCTTTAATGAAGAAATCACAGTAAAGCACAAGCTTCCTACTAATGACAAGGTTCTCTCATCCTGAAAACTCTGTATCTGAGGATCTAAAGGCAAAAAGGCAAGCCCCAACTCTCTATTAGTTGTGAAAAATCTAGGGAACACCTGGGCATTCTGCATCACTGGCATCGGTAGGGGGAAGGTAGACATGATGGCCCACCGTAACTCTCCCATCATACTAGGAACCATCATCCCGAGTAGGAGAGTCTTCATCACCCACTTGGCCTCCATCCTTCTTATTCTGGAGTTGTGAAGGAGCTCTTCAAGTGAGTCTTTCAGGGATCCACAGGGGGTTTTCTTCCTCCTGTGGAAAAACACACACAGCTCCCCTGGATCTTATAAGAATAGGATCCGGGCCTTTCCAGAGATCAGTCAAGACATCTTTCCATTTTACCATTTCTTTTGGCCTATCAGGCTCTAAACTGTGGCGATCGGCCGCAGTGTGGCCTTGGGCATCAGAGTTCAAGAAATTAAGGGTAAAAAGTGCCATGGATACAGCAACTCTTGGTACCGAGGGTAGAACATCCTCAATACTCCCCTTTTGTTTAATCAGATATGATTTGAGTGTACGATGGGCACGTTCCACAATGCCCTGTCCTTGAGGGTTATAAGGTAGGCCAGTTAGATGGGTAACATCCATTTGCCGACAAAACTGTCGGAATTTTTGAGAGGTATATGCTGGTCCATTGTCTGTTTTTAAAATTCTGGGTTTTCCCCAAGCACTCCAGGCCTCAAGGCAATGTTGAATCACATATGAGGCCTTTTCCCCTGTTAGGGGTGTGGCGAACATTACGCCAGAACAGGTGTCAACAGAAACATGAACATATTGAAGCCTTCCAAAAGAGGGAATATGAGTAACATCCATCTGCCACATCTGCAATGGTCTAATGCCACGTGGGTTTATTCCCATGTGGGGAGTAGGTAAGAATTCGCAGCAATTCTGGCATTGAGTAACAATTTCCCTAGCCTCTTTCCTGGATAGAGCAAAACGACGGCGCAAGGTCTCAGCCGTCACATGAAAGCGCTTATGGAATTCTTTTGCTGCTTGTGCATGGGTAGACAAGGCAGCGGCCACCAGCTTTGTAGCCTTGTCTGCTAAGTCATTCCCTAAGGACATGGGACCTGGGAGTCCAGAATGTGCTCGGACATGGGTAATGAAAACAGGAAATCTTCTATTTAACAAGGCAGCTTGTATCTTTTGAAAGATGTTAGCAACTCTGCTGGAGGATCTTATTATTCCAGCTATCTCAAGGAGATTAACTGCATTAACCACATAAGAAGAATCTGATACAATATTGAGGGGTCCTGGAAAAGCCTCAAGAACCTCCAGTACTATCAGACATTCTACAACTTGAGGTGAAGTTTCATTATATTGTTTAGATATAACCCTATCCTTGACCACATAAGCTCCCATACCAGTTTTTGATCCATCAGTGTACACCACAGTCCCATCTGGGAGTGGGTCTTTAGCTGTCACTTGTGGAAACACTATAGCCTGGTTTAGGGCAAACTGTAAAATTGGATGCTTTGGAAAATGATTATCAATTTGTCCTGAAAAGGAAGTAACTAAAACTGCCCAATCACTAGATGTGGCTGCCAAGGTCTGAACTTGTGCAGCAGTATAAGGCACAATCAAGGAATCAGGATCCCTGCCAAAATGTGTAACAGCTGCTTTTATTCCGCGAAGCGCGAGCTGTGCAACAGCATCAGGGTACCAGTTAATAATCTTAGCAGGGGAAGCATTTGGATGAATCCAAAGTAATGGTCCATGTTGCCACAGGACTGCAGTTGGCAATTGAGCTGTCTTAAAAACACACAGATTAAAAGGTAGTGACTCCTCAATACGTTGTAATTGTGCTTCCTGTAAGGCCTCTTCCACCATCTGTAAGGCTCGGTGGGCGGCAGGGGTAAATTTTCTGGGTGAGGAGATATGAGGCTCACCCTCCAGGAGATCGAAGAGGGGTTTTAGATCAGCAGATGGAATTTTTAAAAAGGGCCTCAACCAATTTATATCTCCCAGAAGTTTCTGAAAATCATTTAATGTTTGTAAGTGGTCTTTGCGAATTTCTATTTTCTGAGGAACTATATTTTTGGGAGTAATCATTGAGCCCAAAAAGAGGCCTGTATCTGCAATTTGAACCTTTTCTGAGGCAATCTCTAATCCCCACTGTTTTAATTCAGCCACCAGCATGGGGAAAGCCTTTTGTAAAACATCTAACTCTTTGTGACAAATAAGAATATCGTCCATATAATGGATAACGATTAAAGATGTAAATTGCATCCTAATTGGCTCCAAAGCCTCCTGCACATACAGCTGACATATTGTTGGGCTATTGGCCATGCCTTGCGGCAGTACCTTCCACTGAAATCTCTTGTCTGGTCCCATATGATTAAGAGAAGGGATAGTGAAGGCAAACCTTGGTCTATCCCGTGGGTAAAGTGGAATAGAGAAGAAACAATCCTTAATATCTATAATAATAAGCTTCCAATCTTGAGGAAGTGCAGAAAGCAAAGGAAGGCCTCTTTGAACAGGGCCAAAAAGATGCATCTGATTGTTAATGGCCCGCAGGTCATGGAGTAATCTCCACTTCCCAGATTTCTTCTTAATAACAAAAATTGGTGTATTCCATGGGGAGGTAGAAGGCTCTAGATGCCCCAGCCGTTCCTGTTCTTGCACTAATCTTGTGACAGCCTCTAATTTTTCAGAGGATATGTACTCTTCCGCCTTCCACATTCTCGAATACTGGTAAAGCTACTTGTATTTTTCTCCGTTCCTCTAAAGGTAAAAAGGAGTCAGTACCAGTATTCAGCCGAAGCTCATACTGCGGAGGCGCTGAGGGGCGTGAGCCCGCCGGATTTATAGGTGGTGGTCTCACATTCATTTTTGTTTTCAGTGGCCGGTGTCTATCAGGGTGATATCTTTCTTCCTCATACCGTGCCACCTCCTCCTCTAGACCACCTTCTTCGCTAGAATACAGAGTGTCAGAATCAGAATTATCTAGCTCCAAGGCTTCTAGCTCTACTGTAGGGTATAGACTAGATTCTGGCTTTTTCTTTTTCTTAGATTTGTTAGGGGTGAATGATCACTCCCTTCTCTCTCTCCCCCTTTCTTAACTTCTTGGGGAGGGCCTTTTTTCTTAGACATGTCTTTCCTTTTGCGAGCTCCCATTCTCTCACTCCGTTCAGTTTCTGACATGCTATCCTGAACTTCCTCTAAGGTTCCCTGACTTTCTATTATAGCAGGGTGACAGGCCTCATCCTCCAAGCAGTTTTTAACTAGCTTCCAAATGGCTTTGGTACCTAAGTGGAGATCTCCTTCTGCATGCTTCCTGTCTAGTTCTTTACCTAGCTTGTTCCATGAGGCCACAGTGAGGGACCCGGAACAAGCATACCATGGTGCCACTCTATCTACCTCCTTCACAAAATTTTGAAGTGTTCGTGGTGCAATTTTAAGATCTCTTTGTTTTAGCACAGTCTGTAGGGCAGTAACCACTGACTGTGACAACCTCATCGCGCTAGCGGCTTATCTAAAAACGGCGCTCAACTCCGTTACCAGACTGACAGCACCAGACTGACAGCACCGTTCTGTCAGCACCAGCCACGATGAAGGAGAAGGACAAACAGGACTAGCACCAAAGCCTCCACTGACCCGTCCCACGGTGATGACAAACTAAGGCCAAAGTCGAGAAAGGGGGTATTCAGGATAAAGCATACCTCTCTGAACTTACGTCCCTGCAGTTCTGAATCCGCCCCGTCTTCCGAGGGGTCTCCCGCGGCGCCGGCGATGTTGAAGAGTTCCCGGGTTTCGGCACCAGATGTCCCGCGCTACCGTCTCGCCAGCCGACGCAGAACACTCGGATCCTTCTGCAGTAAAGCTTTAATGCATCTTGAGAGATAGATGATCAGCTTCTTAGAGGGAGACCCCAAACTAAGAAACCCAGCCCCTTATATAAGCCTAGGAGCTCCGAGTGAGACGTGTAGAGCCGGGATTGGTGGTTTGCACATCACCCCAGATGACGCCACGGGAGAGGCACAGCTTAAACGGTTAACTCCAACTGACAGCAGATGTCAGCGCCATCTTCTAACGGTTAACTCCAACTGACAGCAGATGTCAGCGCCATCTTCTAACGGCAATAGCGATAGCGAGGGCGGCTCCTCACAGGTATTGCTATTCAAACCACCACGGGGTGTCACTTTCCTTGGGGATGTGTCTACTATTGATTGCACATGCCCGAGCAGACAGCCTCATATCAGTGCCCGAATGAGCAGCACTTAGACCCAATGGACCATTGAATAAAAACACAAGAGGCCGCATCAGAAAGGGAGTTGGAAGGGGGTAGGGATAGATATGTTTCATACATATGTGAAGTTTGCAAAGACTAAACAAAAAGATTTTGCAAAAAGAAAAAAAAAGACTCAGGAGTGTTGTCTGAAGAGGATGTGACGGTTAATGAGAGCCTGTATGTTATGCCTTGTCCCTGGAACAGCACTGCCTCCTGTTAAGAGCTACAGTCTCAGGAAAGGCTCAGTGAAGCTGGCCATGGAAGACTTAACTTCTCCACAGATTTACAACGTCTTTGGTGACTTTCTGTCTTCCTGTACCAGACTAATCAGTATTGAAGAATTAGGAGTCTCAGTCTCCTGTGAGAGACATACCGAACCAGACCCAAAGCATGAGGGATGCTGTTTCTTCAGGACAGTCTGTAACTTTTGCCATTACTACTTTATCTCTTGTGGCTCAATGGCCTACAGCATTGCTCTCTTTCAAACACAAATATTTTCCAATGTTTGTGATAGCAGAAACTTAAGGGAAAATTAATAAATAAAAATAAATGCCATAGCTGAATGTAGAGTATTTGAAACATCACTTCTAGACATGTGAGAAAGTACTGAACAATGTTTACACATACAAGTGACTGAGGGTGGAGCACACCATTGTAAGAATTTTTCTCTAGGTGACCAGTGAAGACATACACCTATGGCATCATCTAGAAATTGTATGTGGCACAAGAAAATGGGACAAATCTGAGCATGAGATACTCCAAAGTTTACCTCCCGGCATAGTGATTGTGCTCGGAGTACTCCTAATGACCAGCCTGAGTCACGTTCACATGACTGACAGGTCCATTAACCCTGCAGGAAAGAGGGGCTTCCTGCAGCAAAGACTTTTATTTTCTTCTAAATTGGCATATATTCGTTTTATAGCAAAGAATTCATAATTAACAAATCCCCATTTGTCTGCTGTGGCATCTAATGAAGGACTTTCCTTTTGTAATCATTGTTTAGTTAATTAACAGACTTTCAGAACACGTGACATAGACATATAAATCTTAGGAGTGTGAGTGTAATTTAAATACTGGTCATCTTGGATTCGAGATCACAGGACTTTTTTCCACACTGAAAAGAGATTCACTTTCTCCTGCACAACCCCTTGAAAGTAGATGAGGAATAAATTATTAGTGTTTCAAAGGCATATAATTCATCTCAGTATAAATCACTTAGTTATAACTACAGGCCTCTCACAAGTGTAATGGAACTTTCCAAATGAGTGAATCCTCCCTCATCACGGATACAGTCATCAGAGAGGATGCTGGGGAGATGTTTCAAGAATCCTGGGCTTAGACTTTAAAGGCAAAGATTCGGGTTCTCATCTCCCTTCACCATCTACTTAGTGACCTTGAGCAACTCATTTCTTTCCTTGCTGTAGTCTAAACAACTGTTCCCCTTAAAATTCGTGGATGAAGCCTCACCTATCAGATGATAGTATTAAGAAATAAAGAATCTTTGTGAGGTGATAATACCTTTGCTGAAAGTTCGAATAGAGATTGAGAAAAGATCAATTGTGGCTTCTTTGGTGCTCACAGCTCTTAGCACTACTGGCTCTTAGTGCTACCACTCGACTACAGGCCCTTCTGCTCAATTCCAAACAGAAACCAAAACAGGACAAACCAATACCATCCCCGGGCCTTCACTAGACCAACCCTGCAGCAGAGGGACAGAGTTCCCATGCTGGCTGGTTTAAGATGTAAGGAGAGAAGTTCACTAAAACAGAGGTCAGTTTAGATCAGTGGTTCTCAACTTGAGGGGAGTGAATGACCCTTTCACAGGGGTCACATACCAAATATCCTGAATATCAGATATTTATATTATGATTCATAAGAGTATGGAAATCTGAATGCAGGTGTCAGTGAGGAGGCCTATGTAATCTATGGGGCCTTGGGTAGTGATACCCCTGGTGTACAAGTAGACTTTGAGTGCCCATGCCACAATATGGGAGGCTCTCTCAGCCTGGATTCTTGAGGGAGGACCTAGGTCCTGCCCTGGATGAAATGACAGTTACTGGAGATCCACCATGGAGGGCCTCACCCTCCCTGGGGATCGGAGTAGAGATTGGGTGGGGACTGGGGGACCTGGTGAAGAGGGTGGGGAAGGAGGGGAGGGAGAGGGAGCTGGGATTGACATGTGAAACAAGATTGTTTCTAACCTAAATAAAAATAAAAATAATAAGAAGAACAAGATCACAGAAGTGAGACTTTCTAAAGCTCTGGGTCATGACCCCTCTGGGGTCAAATGATGCTTTCAAAGAGGTCACCTAAGACTTTTGGAAAACACAGATGTTTCCAATCCATAACAGTAGCAAAATTGCAGTTATGAAGTAGCAATGAAAATAATTTTAAGGTTGGGAGTCACCACAACATGAAGAACTGTATTGCCGCATCATTAGGGAGGTTGAGAAACACAGTTCTAGAGCGTTATGGGTGCAGGAGAGAGGTGTCCCAAAATTGTCCTCCTGATATTTTCTAGAACTTAAAAAAATAAATCTGTACTCATAGATACATACATTTATTGTTATAATCAGATAGAGTTGTTATACATTTATTCTTTTTGTATAAACACTGAGAACATTTGTTTTCATGGTCAAAACACAAAGAGTATGGAAATCACAGTTATGAAGTAGCAACTAAACTAATCTTATGCCTGGGGTCACCACAACATGAGGAGCTATATTAAAGAGTCGCAGCATTAGGAAGGTTGAGATGGACTTTGAGACTAGGCAAAGTGAAACTCTGAGTTCCCCAGCTCTAAGCCTGGGGTTTGAGAACCCTCAGTGGGTATTATGGGTTGGTATCTCTCAATAGATTTTCAGAACTCTTGCAGCAACCAGTTCTGTAGTTGTAGCCCTTCCTGGATCTTCATCTTCTATAACTCCAAAAGAGCTCCATTGTCTCTAGCCTCAACATTACTGTACTACTTCAAAGTCTCAGCCATCTAGAGTTTGTGGTGTCACGTTCCTAAAACTCGTTCCCTATCTTCTAGCTGCCAGCTGACACTACGTCTGGTACCCAATGGTTGTCCACTCCTTGTATTGCCCAGTTCCCCTTATCTCACCATGGCAGACCACAGCACGAAGGAGTGGCGACACATAGGAAGGTGGGCTCCCCAAGACTCCCCCCAAAACAAGAGAACTGCTGTTCATGCAGTTAGTTACACAATACACAGCTGTCATAGGCAAGTAGGGCGGCTACTATTCCCTGACCAGACTGGGGGCTGATTCTAGGTGATCTGGAGCTGGCGTGAGCTGGGTCATCTAAATGGGCAGAGCCAAATTGACTTCTGGACCAAAGTATCAGTGACTGAAACACAGACTCTTGAACCAAAGTTTGAGTAGCCATAGCAGCTGTGGTCATTCACCTAACTAGAACAAAATTTCTTCCGGAAGTCAGGGACTTGTTTCTTGTCTCCTCTGGCCATCTGCAGATGGATCAAGGTCTTCTCAAGAGTGGCCATAGCTGTGATGATGAAAGCTGGAGAAATCCCAGAGATGTGACTGCCTCATTGATGGTTCCTGAGGTTTGTGGGGAAAGTGGCAGCAGTGAAGTCAAGGCTGCCTCACTAAAGGAACCTTCAGCAACTGCAGCCATTCACTCACAGCCCCCACTGTATTTAAAAGTACCTGTAATAGTGCTGGGGCAGCCACTAGCTCTACTTATCTTAGGGAAGTCACCCGGACTTCTGCGTCTCAAGCAACTGTTGCTATAGTTAGATACAGGAGAAGCATGTAACATCTGTCAATTAAGCAGCTGAGTTACCTCTCTTAACATATTGCTTTGATGCATCCTTTGAGGAAACAGGTTTCTGACATCATCCCCTGAAGTAAAGGGAGCTGGGTTCCAGGGAGATATTGCAGCATGAGCCCAGGGACTTTTGCGTTTTCCCTTGGGATTTCAGTCAAGTGGCTCACACAGCACCCGTGCATTGCACTTTCAGTGAAACCTGGCAGGCCAGAGTTCTATAAATTGGCTGGCCAAAAGAGACTCCATTCCCGGGTTTCGAATAGTGCTGACAGATGAGAATTTTGGATAATTCCAGGCTGGGAACATAAGGTTTGAGTAACATGGACTTAAAGTCTCTAAGAGGTGAATGAGTTTTGCACACCCCCTGACACACGCATTTCATCAAAGACGCCCAGCAAACATCTGTCAGGGGTCTCCAGTCAAACATCTGTGAGGTGAACACTTAAAGCTGCCTAGCTAAAGAACACAGAGGAATGCTCCCCAAATTATAGGATTTTTTGGCCATAAACAGGGTGCAGAACACTACATTATTTTAAACTAACCCTTGATACATCATGATATATATATACATATATGCATATTTCAACAAATGTCTCCAATAGATGAGAGTTTTAAAAATACATGCAATATACTCTAATGTAGATACACATTGTGACTGTAAATAAGAGTGCATTCTAGGAGTTTGGGGAAATTTCTTCAAGGTGAAAAGAGAGCTATTTACCTGATTAGAAAGTTCTCGGGTAGCCGGGTGTTGGTGGTGCACACCTTTAATCCCAGCACTCAGGAGGCTGAGGCCGGTGGATCTCTGTGAGTTCCAGGCCAGCCTGGTCTATGGAGTGAGTTCCAGGCCAGCCTCTAAAACAATACAGAGAAACCCTGTCTCGAAAGAATCAAAACAAAAGGAAGAAAGAAAGAAAGAAAGAAAGAAAGAAAGAAAGAAAGAAAGAAAGAAAGAAAGAAAGAAAGAAAGAAAGAAAGAAAGGAAGAAAGGAAGAAAGAAAGAAGAAAGTCCTCGGGTCTAGGAGTTGACATCACCTACGTTGTTGATATCAGGTAGCCCTTGTTAGACAAGTGTCCCATCCACAGCATGGTGAATGATTTGTTTAGCAAGAAAGAATACTTAACATAAGGTATTTTACAGGAATCTATGCATTAATGGCAGGCCAGCAAACCATGAGCCGCATGTAGCACAAGAGAAAAATCTGGGTCTTTTAGTAAGTCCCGAGGCAACACTTATCTCAGAGAGGCAGGCCTGGGCTCTCACCCCCGCACCCGCAACCTTTCAGCTCTAACTTTATCTGGGTTGACAATGAAGATGTCATCTTGGAATCATTAACTTTCACAAAGGATACATTCTTATTCCCTCTACGACAGAGTCACCAGGGACAGCAGAACAGGTAGGTTCCCCCTCACTGGAAGGAGCTGCGGTAGTGAAGCTTCAGACTCCAGCCCTTCTGATTTTCCATAAAGGACATTCTAGAACTACCCCAGGGGTCCACTCATAATTGTGGGCAGAGACATTTGTTCGTGAGTCTCCTCACCATTGAAATGGAGGTGTGTGATCCTCACAAAGGGGGCAGACAAGAGTTAAAAACCACAAGCACAGCTGAAGACAACTTAGTCCTCTCAGCTATCTCCTCACATCAAAAGTTAATAAGGCACTGTATTGGCCCATCAACCTTTCTCTTAAAAACTAGGTTATATAGCAGAATTGTGGCCATCTATTAAAGTTCTTGCTTCTTAGGGGCACATGCTAAAATATTTATGGATAAAATAATGAGTTTCAAATAATATAGGATATATACAACTCCATTTCTATTAAGCAGAAAGTGCTGCTTTCACCATGTTCAGGTCAGGGGCATGGGGATGTTGGTGGGCAGTGTGAGTGCTGTGCTTCTGTTTATGAGAATTTCATTGCATTGTCTTTACAATACATGTACTTTTCTGTGAATATATCTATATACAATGTGCACACATATCATACTTCAAAGAGTTTCTAGAAGGGTTATAATAGCGAAAGGGTAACAGATACAAGGAGTTAGAAGGGTTGAGGATTGGCTGACACCTCACAGGCTCTGCCAAATCTGAGTATAGGCATAAAGGGGTTCTTTTAACTGTTCTTCCATCACAGAGTAGAGGGTTCCAACTCTTCCTAGGGGCATTTGGCAGGAAGTTAGACACAGTTAAGCTCTGTAAAGCACTGTTATTAAAAATGTCATTCCAGGGGTACTTATTGAATGCATATATGCCCCTTGATTGTTTCCCTTTGGACAGTTTGGACTGTTGGGAACAAGTCATTCAACTGCTTGAGTACCAGGTGTCTGAAGCCTGGCCATGCAAAGCCAAACAAAATCCAGACTACCCCAGGGCATGAGCTGTTTTGGACACTTTATGATCACTTTGAGAACATCACAGCAGCTCTAGGGGATTATTTCAAGGATCACTATTGCTACAGACTCAGAGCTCTGGTTTCAGTTAGGAAACCCATGCCAGACTTGGAAGGCATCCCTGTAAGATAAGCTTCCATGAACTCCGGTGACTTTGCTCCCTCTAGCTTTTCTCACCCAGGCTCAGGTGGCCCAGTGGAAGACTGTGACAGGTGCAGTGCAAACTATGGTTAGTCCTTTCATAGGACCAGTGGCTGGCTGAACCGGAAGCTTTGCTGGGATTGGTGTAGATAGCAATTTTTCATTTGCTTGTCCCACGTCCTTCCTAGCGGTAGAAACAGGCTCTTCGTTTGGTTTACTTTTGAAGTCAACCAGCCTCCTGAGCCTCCCCCGGACTGACAGAGTTAGCCTTGGTTTCTTCCGAATGGTCTTTTCTTTGTGTACCATGTGATGTTTTTTAATCTTGAGTTGCCACAAGCTATGCTGGTGACATGAAAAGGAGGCAATAGCCACACAGTAGCAGCAGCAATGGCACTGAGTCATGGCAGTGGGAAAAGCACCTAGCAACAGGAAAGCAGCTGAAGATTCCTGAGAGCAGCCAGCCACTGGTGGCCGTGTCAGGGAGTAGAAGAGGCAGAGGAGATGAAGGATAGAAGAAGAATAGAGAAGATGGAATTCTATAAAGATCTATAGACAAGAACTGCAGGCCTGTTGGCTGGACAAGTACCAGCAAGGAGCCATCTCTGAGAGCCAAGATAATCAAGGCCTGAAAGCTCTATTTTTGATGAGCCCAGGTCCCCACATGCATGGCTTAGGAGCTGTAGTATCTCCTCCTGCCAGTTCCTACTAAGAGCTGAGATGTTACACTGGGTGTGATCTGCCATGCCACTGGTAATCACAGCTCAGAACAATACGCCTCTAGCCTGAACATCTAGAGCGATAACTCCTAGCCCTTTAGAGCCTGGAACCACAAGTCTGTCTGTAGTTCTGGGGACTCAAAGCTGTAAGCTCCTGCATCTCTCTGCCCAGGGCTGAAGCCTTTGGCAATTTAGAACCAGAATGCTGACACTAGAAGACCTACACCTCACCTGCCTCTCACCTATTCTAGTTGATTGGTCATGTGCCTGCTTTTGTAAGTATTTGGTAACTTCACAAGGAAAATTTCACACATGTGGCTAGGAAAATTAAATCTTATCTATTGTTACATGCTAAGTTTTAAGCAAATGTCAATAGGACAGGAGCTGAGGTTCTCAAGGACTAGAGAAGAATATGGGTTATTTGGTGTAATCTGAAGTATGAATCAGATTATCTGCTTCGTGTTTTCAAAAGTGTAACCCTGACTCATACACACGCACGCATGCACACACACACACACACACACACACACACACACACACACAGTCACATGGGTAACAGTGGGAGGAAGATCACTTCAGTCCTATGAGTTTGAGGTGAGGCTGGAAAACAAAATGAGACAGTGTGTCAAAAAATAAATAGCTTTGAAAAATTAAAGGCATACATATAAATATGTTTTAGCATTTGTCAATATTTGTGCATATTTAGTAATGTGTGCTGTCTTAGTGTTCTATTGCTGTGTGAAGAAACACCATGACTATAGCAACTCTTACAAAGGAAATCATCATGGCTTTCAGTGCAGAGGTTTAGTCCATTGTCATCATGATGGGAAGCATGGGGGCACCCAGGAAGACACGGTGCTAGAGAAGTATCTGAGAGTTCTATTTCTCAATCGCAGGCAGCAGGAAGAGAGTGACACTGGGCCTGGCTTGAGCTTCTGAAACCTCAAAGCCCACCCACTGTGGCACACTTCCTCCAACAAGGACACACCTCCAATAATGCCACTCCCTGAGCCTATGGGAGTCATTTTCATTCAAAGCCCCACATGTGATAATTGCAGTAATAATCTAAATTTGGGACACATACTACAAGCAAAGGCTCTGATTTATTTTTTTGGTAGAACTGTACTCTGATAGTCATTCTAAGTTGAGAATGTGATATATCAAAAAGTGCACTCAACAAGGCTCTTCACCTGAACACCACAGCTTGCTTACCCTGCCTTACTTTAAAATATGAAATTTTAAATGAAGAAATTAAAGTATACATGCAGATAACCAGTTGTGTTTATTCTGTTATCAACAGATAGTAATGGAAGCTCTGAGATTACATAATTTGGAAAAATAGACTTAACCAAAAATAAAAACCAGTAATTGTACACTGAATGTCATTTGTTAGCCAGATATCTAATTTTGCCCTGGGAATATGATCACAAATTGACTTGAACAAGTATTGATCTAATGGGCAAGAAGATGCATAAAATACAACTCCAATACAGTATGCAGTGACACCAAGATAAAAGTAGAACACAGCAAGCTGGAACTCTGGAAGTCCTGAGAGGAGAAAGGAAACTTTCTCCTTGACATGCAAACAAATGGAAGAAACATATTTCCAGTTCTTGTGATTTTAATTGTGTTGTCAAAAATACAGATAAATATCCTAACCTGAGTACTGACAATGTTACCTCATTTGGGAATAGTCTTCCCAGTGGAATCATATCATGAGAAAGTCATTAGACCAGAACCTGATATGCTTTGACTGGTGCCCTTAAAGAAGAAAGAGACACAAACACTGAGGAGAAAAATGATAGGATTACATAGACACATGGGTGAGTTCATGCTGCTGCTGGTGGTGGTGGTGGTGGTGGTAGTGGTGTGTGTGTGTGTGTGTGTGTGTGTGTTATGCTTGTGTATCCACATGAACATGGAGGCAGAAGAGGTCATCAGATGTTTTCTCTATCATTTTCCTTCTGATTCCTTTGAGACAGGGCCTCTTACTGGGCCTTGGGCTGCTGTTTTTCAGCAGGACTAGCTGGCCAGCAAACCCCAGTGGTCTTTCCATCTCCCCCTGCCAAGCCCATGGATTGTGGATTACAGGTGCACATAGCCATACCTGGCCGTTTTATGTAGCATGGGGACCCAAACTGTGGTCATTGTGCTTGCACAGCCGGTATTCTTTATCTAGTGAGCCATTTCCCAGCCCTTGAGCACTATTTTGGGATGCTGTGCTGGTGACAGCGATTTGAAGGCTGCACCCAGTCCCTAGCTCCTGCCAAGATCCTTCCTTCCTGGTTTTCTATGACATGGATAGCCTCCAGTCCAGAGCCACCAAGAGCTGAGAGCTCTTCCACCAAGCCTTCCCTGCAAGGATGAACCAAATACCCACAAGCAAAAATAAACCCTCCCTCTTTCTCAATGGTGAGATATCTGTCCTGGGTATTTTGGTCAAGGAGACACAAAAGTCACTGGCCCATCAAACATGGCTTGCCTCCACAAACCTGGGAACAAGAACATGGCTCTACTTATCCTGTGATTTCAAGCTCCTCCCTGAACCCTTGGAGGATAAATTTGTTGCTTTAGTCACTCAACTGGTGATATTTTGTTTTGTTTACAGCAGACTTGGTATACTGACAGATCAGTAAGGAGAACTGACCAGTGAGTAGGCACCCAAACCACATGTGGTAGTGATTGCCCTCACATATCCCTGAGCAGAGAGGGCAGAGGAGGAGCTATAGTAGATGAGAACAGAGAAGCCGAAGGAGCCTTTCAAACTCTACCCCAAGTGAGAGGCTATGGTGAGGCTGGAGTGAGATGTGATTGGGATCATAGGCATTTCATGGGAGAGAGGAGCAAGGTACCACAGAGGCAACAAAAGAGGTAAAACTGGGCAGCTTAAAGTGCGAGAAGAAAGAAAAAGAGGTAACAGAAGCCT
This sequence comes from Mesocricetus auratus, assembly GCF_017639785.1. NCBI lineage: Eukaryota > Metazoa > Chordata > Mammalia > Rodentia > Cricetidae > Mesocricetus > Mesocricetus auratus. The sequence continues at coordinate 4,467,552 of NW_024429203.1, forward strand.
TAGGCTGATGGCCATCTCACAGCAACAGTAAAGAATGAAAGCTGGTCAGGAGCCAAAAGGGGAGATGATGGAGTCAGTTTTCAGTGCACTGATTTTTTTATAGATGCTTTTAGATGTACAAATGTGTTGAGAGAGCAATTGAACTAAACCTCAGGGGAGATGCAATACATAGAGACAAACATCTTGGAGACAGCAGTAGAAATGTCCGTTGAAATCATGGAGAGTAGACCCAAGTACCAAATAGAATCCTAAACCATAGTAGTATGGAAGGGATGGACAAAGGAAACCAATAAAAGATGGAGAGTGAACGGTGAAGCTGAAAAGGGAGCATCAAGAGAGCGAGGTGCTGGATGGTGTGGGGTAGAGTCACAGACGCAAGCATGGTGAGCGGGCTCTCACAGGCCAGTGGTAGTAGGTGATGGCTTCAGCAAAGTGGGGAGGACACACCCAGGCTGCCCTAGTTGAGTACCGAGTGCTAGAAAGGAAGAAAGGAAGTAAGGGACCTGTAGCTATCAATTCCTGAAAGACACGTGGCAGAGAGGAAATGAAAAAGAAAAGGATGCAATCTGCAATGAGAGCTGTAAGGCCAAGGTTGTGAACAGGAGACGGAAGCAGTTCTAGACGAAGGGGCAAGAGGGACGGGGAAATGAGTGAAAGAACATTGTGTTAAGATAAGAGAAGAAGAGAAGACTAGGGCTCCTTGGGGGACAAACTGGGCCTGGGACCGTTGATATCTGCAAAGCAGGAGAGACCAGGCTGGCTAGGAGGCAGACATTTGTATAAGGAAGCTCATATTTTTCAGTAGATCTTAAAGGGTGTTTTTGACTGAAGAACAACTCATGCTGGAAAGCAGTGTAGGATACTAGGTGTTAAGGATGCAGACCTTTAAAGTCACTATTTAAATTTCCTGTCTTTCTTCTGTGGTTTGTCCTCCGACCTTAGATTCACAACCTGCCCTCTTAGGACTGAAGGGGACTCCCACACAACAGAACTCCCTTCCAGACCCTGGATTAGGCACAAAACACATCTGAACACCTGTTTTCACAGGGAGACCCTTTATTAAGGGGAGAAGAAAAGTTAAAGTGGCTGCTTTCTGACTCAGAGAGAAAACAGCAGCAAATGACCTTGCAGGTGTCATTCTCATGAGGAGAAGAGGGGAGGTCTGTGTTAGAAGGGGCTAGGATGTGTGGTAAAGGAGATAGAGACAGAGGTCAAAGGAGAAGAGGAAGAGGACAAAAGAAAGGAGACGGGCATTTCTCCCAGTGAGACAAAGGACTATCTCTGGATAGAGAAGAAACAGATGTGGCCCATAGGAAAACAACTGTTTATAAAGGTAAAATGAGAAAACCCATGTTAGGATGAAGTGTTTAATTGGCATTTTTAACCAGCTGAACCAAAGGGGGCTTCTGATTGCTGAACGTTAATACTTTGGTAACTAGACCTCAGTGGTCAGTCTAGAGAGGAGGAAGTGGCCAGACAAGGGAATAGACCTTGGGGGTTAGCTCTAGGATATAATCTAATGTTTTTTAGCAAGGCAGAGGGAACTGGGGAGAAGGACAAGACCGGCCAGAGCCACATGCTCCAGTGGCCTAGTATCTCTCCAACGACTAGCCCCTAAATGCCTGGAAAAACTCTATCCCAGAAACTGCCATTCTGGGATGAATCTCTTGTTAGCACATCCTCTCCCCACATCCAGGAGTGCCTCATCCACTTTCCGTGTTTTCTAAGCAGGTCTTCCTCTGAGGCAGCTGAACCAATAACATATGTCTCTACCTCCTGTTCCCATGCTGTACGGATCACCAGCTTCCTTCTGCCTCTGCTTACGTGTCTTGGTGCTTAGCTTGTAAGGTGGCAGGAAGCACCACAGCCTCATCACCACTATACCGCCATCCCCACTTTTACCTTTGCCCTCTGGAGCAACCTACATCTACCTAGTCGTCACATGCGGCCAGACTTTCCCACACTTTTAAGGTCATTGTGTGCTTCCAAAAGGAAATGTTCCTTTGAGATGGGATCGCAATTACAGAGATCACAAATAAGAGAAGTCAAGGTTAGATCCAGGGAAATCAGCCAAGCCATTTAAAAAGGAAGAAGATACAATCAAATGGTCATAGGAAGGAGAGTAAATACAGATAGACTGTGGTTCCAGGAAAGCTCAGCATGACTACTGGAGGACTAACCTAGCAGAAGGGGCAAGGCACTTTACTGGGACATGGTGTACAGACTAAGTACATATTGCATGACTGTGTAGGCTGTGCTTCCTAATCCCATGTCACCAGCTGTGGCCCCCAGCACAGGCTCAATATCATCTCCTAAAACTGTTCAAAAGCTAATCTTGGAACCTCTCAATTATCCAGATGGGTCCCAAACACCAAAGGAGGCCTAATAAAAGGGAGTGGGTGGGAGGGGGCTTTGTACCCTCACAAAACTTCAGGGGGCACAAAGCACTGCTAGACGGCCCTGTTTATCCCAACTCCACACCTCCTCTTGGCCTCTGCTCCTTCTCTGGTTTGTTCACTGCGCAGCAGCGTGCTCTTCAATTACATATATATGTTTGTGCACATTGCACTTTAACAGGACTGCTGGGCAGACAGAGATTAGGGATAAAACACAAAAACTGTCCTTTCTGGTGAGGATAGATGTCTGTCCTAGACCAGCCAATTGCTTGAAAGACAGCAGAGAGACTGGCCAAGAGCCTGACTTTGCCATGCAGGACATCCAGCCCAGGGCCGCAGCTCCTCTTTCTGTCCCGTTCAGGCCAGAAACCAGCCACTATTCCTTTGTCTCTATCATCCTAGGACCAGAAAGCCCAGAAAACCAATCACTAATTCAGTCACCATAGCTCTTTACTGAACCACACCTGCCTCCTATGCCCAATATGCAGCACTGGCATATCAGCTCTTGCTTCCTAGTTCACACCAGAAGATGCAGAGCATCAAGACAATCAGTGCAGACAGACTGCAGATGAAAGTAGGGCAATTCACCCTCCCAGACAGCCCTCAAAGCCAACCTCCAACAATAACACCCAGGGGCCGCCCTGCCAAAGGCAGCAGGCATCCCAGGCACTGCCTGTGGGAGGTGAGGACACAGGAGACTGATGGCTGCCTGTGGGTTCATTTTCTACTCTGTGTCCCACTCCCGTTGTAAGCAATTTCCTACCTCCCTTGCTGTAGGGCACCAGTGTAACAGACTATGTCCTAGCAGTGCCGTCATGTTCCTTTCATCTGAAACACATGCTCATTATAGACTTTCCCTCAAATAAATCATACTGTGGTTTCCAAAGGAGAGTATTGCTCTGGGCTCAAATAACAACCCAAGAAATGACAACAGTATCCCATTCTCCATTGCATGCCAGGCACTAGAGTTTTGCTATCAATAGCTGAGATCCCATTGTGCGCTTAAAGTAAGAAATTCTGATTTGTAGGGGCATGTTCCAGAGAATGGTAGGCTATAGAAAGTAGTTGTCCTAGGCATAGATCACATGGACAATCACTTCCCCTGAGGCCCCCAATTTCCAATATTCCTCCTAAGAGTATCACTTTATACCTAACAAACATGCGGGCCATGTAAATTCATGTTGGCTACAGCCTTATCCTGTCTAACTAAGCTGGACAAAGAGAAAAGGCACTGATGATGGGTTGGTGAGAACCCAAGGCATCCAATTGGCATGGTTCATTAGAGGATGGAATTACTGGGCCTCCAAGGTAAGCCCTGGGCTCTCAGACAGCTGTGTGTTCCCTGTGGGCCCAGCTGCCTTCAGAGAGGCAAAGGGTCTCATGGATTCCCTGTCTCTGCATTAGCTGTTTCTCTACATGAGGTATTATTGCATCAGGCACTCATATGAAAGAGGCCCGATGACTTCCACTTAGCTTCTTTGTAGTCCCTTACTGGGTGCCCACATGCAGAAACAAAGTAACTGAGCCCAGAATAATTAATTACTCATATCTTTCAGAAAACAAATCATCAAGGGTCATTCATGTAGCAGACTTTGGCCTTGGTCAGTAGCTATCATCAAGTAGCTATCAATGAGTTCTGTGTTTTGAGCAGTCCACATTTAATTTTACTAAGATCCTATCATGGTCTCCCCAGATAATAAAAAAAATTCTGAAAAATCAAGCTTGATAAAGGCAGTAAATTAATTAGATTTAGGATTAGGACATAGCCAATATTTTTGTGACAAGGACAGAACCTTTGTAGTAGGCAAAATAATGACCAGCAAAGATGCACCCCGTCTAACTTCCCCCTTCCCCCATGTTCAGTGACTTAGAAAAGAGTATTCCATTGCAGATGGGACAGAGTATGCTACCCAGGTAGCCTGACCTCAAGAGATTATCCTGTAATCTGGGGTGAGTCCATGCCAGCATGTGGGGCCTTGTAAACGGAAGAGGGGTACTTGAAGTGATGCAACTTGGGAATGCTGTAGCTCAATATTGCTGCCTTTAAAGAGAAAAAAGAGGGGTCTCATACAAAGAGAGGGATTATTCTTTAGGTGCTGAGAAATCAAAGAGTGTGGATCCCCCTAGAGCCTCCACAAGGAAGGCCCATAATGACGACGCTTCAGTTGTACCCAATGAGGTCTACTCGAGACCTCTGACCTGTGTGATAATAAATGTGTGCTGCTTTAAGGCCCTGTGACTGTGGACATGTGTTATGGCAGGTACAGGAAATGAAAGTGCCCTGTTAGTCTAACTTTCTGAGCATCAGCAATATTTGTGTTTTGGTCTAGAGGGTCCATGTTGTGGATACTGCCATGAACTGTGCCATACTTAGTGGAATCCTACCCATTAGATGCCAGTAAGACTTCTCTTGAAGTAGTAACAACAAAAGATGTTCTAGACACTATGGGGGCAGGGTGGGATACCCACCAGGGTCCCTTGTCTCAACAGAAGCCAATCCTTGCACAGGTGGCATCTCTCCCACCCTGCCACGAAACTCCTGTTACTGACTGACTGAGGCTTTTGATCTTAGATAAAATTAAACTCCATGGGTATAACATGTAAAGCTCTCATCAATTTTTGATGCTCAGAGAGTATCCTTTATTTCAACTAAGCAGGTTGGTTAGAAAAAAGAAAAAATAGTGCAAATGTACTAGTCAAAGGCAGGACACAGTTCTGAGAGCTGGGGGACACAGGGTGGGCTTTATCTGCTTCATGTGTTGTTCTTACACCATTTGCCTTGGGCACAGTCCCAACTTGGGCACTGCACTGCAGCAGACAACTGAGTGAACCATGATTTCTGGGCTGAGGGAGATCACTGTCTCATAGGGGAGATTTGTGCATATTTTGGGAAAATCCTCAGTAGAGACTGAAAGGCTTAAAAACATGCCACAGTGATATATATTCTAAGTCAAGAACTCTCAATCTCTCCACGGGCGATAAGAAAATAAAACACTGGGGCCAAATGTCTGAAGTCAAGGTCGCCTAAGAAGTGCAGCCATGTTTCCTGAACAGGGTACATTCAGATTGTTACATGAGGGTGTTGAGACCCAGAATGTGCAGAAGTAGAGAGAGGACGGAGGGACCACAACCCACCAGCTGCAGGAAGATCACGTGCACAAGAAAGGAAGTTCCCTGTGGAGTGCTGTAAAGAAGCATCCAGCAGCAGGCCCAGGCAGCTGTGACCATTTGAAGGTATGCCTAAGTTTAGAAATAGATTTTAAAAGGAGAATCGATCCTGTTTAGAAAAGGACAGTGTTGGTTGAGAATTATTTCCAAGGCTCCCAAGAAGTCAGTGTAGAATCCTCTCTCCCCAATCACTCTACATGAAGCCTCATGTAAGGTTCTCCTCCTTGTGACTCTGTATCTATTCAAGAACAGTGATGTCAGGGACCAGCTCTTGACAGTGTGTCTAGCGCACAATGAATGATTTTAAAGTTCCTATTCTTACTGTCTAAAATGTTGTGAGCAGTGTCCAGCTAATGGCAGATTGCAGATTGCCTCCAGGATTCTTCCATATAGGATAGAGTATGAGGTTCAGTAATGCAAAATCACCAGCACAGAGCTTGCGGAGGAGATGCGGGAGGAAGCAGAGCAACCATGCTCAAGAATACTCCTGAGTGGTTTATAACCTGGTGGAGTAACAGAGGGGAAGTTCCAGAGCCCTTGGCAATCCAGGGGGGGATGTCTATGCTTACACACCCACCCACGTACATGGTATCTCAGATGGAAACATCCCTGTACTAATGACGCTAGAAGCCTTTTAAAGAATAATCATCAACTTCTCAAGCTACACCAGGGTGTGGTCAGGCTTGTGATGAACCAGAGGTTCAAATGTGTTTGATTGTTACTTTATCAGCATACTAATATATCTTCTCATTTTTGAGAAAGGGAAGAAGGAAGGCAGGAAGTTATTGGGAACTTCCCAGTGTAAAAAATGCAGCAGGGAAAATGAGCCAGTTGCAGCTTTCAGGTCACAGTTGTGTGACTCTGAGTTAGAGACTTAGAAAACAATCCTCTCACGAACCTCTTTCAAGTGAGAGTCCACAGGCAGGAAGTCTGAATACTTCCCTTGTAAGACTCTAATGAGTCCCAAAGGAAGAAATTCCTCCCGACTTCTCTGAAAAAATAAATCTATATATCGATTAAAGAGGTGTTACTGCTTTAACATCACTCCTCTCCCACTTTGACCGGCTCAGTCGGCTGCTAAGCAATTTCTTCAAGGTCGCGATGCTAGGAGTCTATCTCCTTCACTTGCCCATTGCAGCCATCTGGGACCATGTCCTAGAACATCTCCTCCAGTCTCAGATCTATTGCTCCCTTGGCATTCAGGTTGAGACGTCCTCGTCCCTTGTCCATGCTTCCTCCCTGAACCCCATGCCACTACATGCCTATGTCCTCATGTACAGTCCACTTTGGGTTGCCAACTTTATTGATCTAGAATCAACTAAGGGAAATTCCTCTAGTTGGACCTGTGAGAAAACTTCCAGGAAGGACTAACTTGGAAGACTTAAGAGTCTTCCCCAGAGAGGGCAGCACCTTCTGGCCACAGATCATCTTAAAGGAGGCCCTAGGACAGCAGTTCTTAACCTGTGGGTCACAACCCCTTTGGGATCCTTACATGGGGGTCACATATCAGATGTCCTGCATATCAGATATTTATATTATGATTTATAACAGTAGCAAAATTATAGTTAAGAAGTAGCAACAAAACTAGTTATATGGTTGGAGTCACTACAACATGAGGAACTGTACTGAAAGCCCTCATCATTAGGAAAGTTGAGAACTTCTGCCCTAAGGGGCAGCAAAGGTGCTTTTGCCTGCCACCTTTGCCCCCTGCTGGTAAGTGCATCTGTTCTGCTGCTATAATCTTTCACTGTAATAGGATTTTCCGTGTACTGCCAGCCTATAAATAATGAAACAGAGACGTATTATTAATTATGAAAGCTTGATCTTTAGCTTAGGCTTGTTCAACTATCTCTTCAAACTAAATAAACCTGTTTTTATTAATCTGCATTTTGCCATGTGACTTTTTTACCTCTCTTTCATTCTGCATGTCTGACTTGTTGCATGTCATTCTGGCATCTCTCTCCCACCTGGATTCTGACCCTCTGAGTTCCTTTCTCTGCCTGGAAGTCCTGCCTAACTTCTGCCTAGCTATTGGTCATTCAGATTTTTACTAAACCAATCACAATGACACATCTTCACACAGTATAAACAAATGGTCTGCAACACTTCACTAACCTCAAAATCTAGCTTCTTCTTCAGCATTACAGCAAAGACTAAAGACCAGCAGGTTCCCAAGAGTGATGCTCTAGGCTTCAGCACCAGATTAGGACTGCTGATGCATTAACTCTTACAGACTCATCAGTTACCAGGTTCTCAGTGTCTTTCCCGTATGTCGACAGAATTGTTGGATGATCCAACCTGTACAGTGTAAGTCAATCTAATAAACCTCCTTTGTGATATTTATTCATTCTATTGGATCTGTTCCTCTAGTGCAGTGGTTCTTAACTTGTGGGTCATGACCTCTTTGAGATCAAAGGAACCTTTCACCAGGGTCATCTAAGACCGTCTGCATATCAGATAGTTACATTGTGATTTAGAACGGTAGCAAAATTACAGTTGGGGGTCACCACAGCATGAGGAACTGTATTAAGGGGTCGCCGCATTAGGAAGGTTGAGAACCACTGCTGTGGAGAACCTTAATACACCTTCCAAATTCTATAGCTGGTGAAACTGTGTCACATTGTGTATAGAACCACTCAAAGACTCCCTATGGGACATCACAGATGCCCATGAAGCAGTGAGTAATTAGCTGTTCCTGGCATACTAGGAGCCATCAGTAGCTGACAACCTCACGCAGAAGCCATGCTATAAAGAGCACTCAAATGTCATGCTAATGTAATGATTAGGGTCACGCTGTACAGGCAATAGAGAGCTATGGAAGATTTGAAGCAAAAAAAGAACTTCATCTGGTCTAAATGTTGTTAATTTCAGCATTCTGTTGTCTCCATAATGTCCTTCACAGGTTATAGCTATATTCATTGTTTCCAATGTCTTACACTAAATATTTACCTGTCAGAAGAAAATAACCATTTCTATTTTATTTACAACTATATCTCTGCTACCCTGTGAATATTTGGAACATAATATGGTTAATAAAAGGCTATTGGATGATGAGTTAATGAATGATGAGGAGAATGGACAAGTGTAATCAATACCTAGTTAACCAGTAGTTCCACATAATGTAAACCTTATCCTCTTTGTGCATCAGATGCTTCTGAAATAAAAGTAAATAATGTGCATTGCAGTGAAACACTGGCAGACATCAGCAGCAACTAGACCTTTTGTGCACAATATTTAATAAAGCATGATACAGGGCAGCACCAAGCAAGTAATTAGAGGAATAAGACCTTCTAGCGTGCACCCGTGCCACAACTAATTGAAAAAATGTTTGCAGTATTACTGAGAGCATAAATGCCAAGGTTTGCTTTCCACTTTGTCTGTAATCATGAAAAACAAAGAGAATAAGCCATTTCTATTCGTGTATGCCTCCCTTCAACTAAAATTAATCAGGTTCTTTAACAGTTTAGGGAAAGGACAAAGTATTAGTGGAACCTGCTATGAGTACTGGAATGGATTTCATTAACCCAGATTTTTGTTTTTAAGACCAGAAAACCAGTAAAATGTCAAGAATGATTTTCAAAATTAAATCAATTTAGTATGTGTTCTATAAAATCCCATAGTAATGTGTTTAAAATATGTCAATACCACTTTGGTACTGAGGATCTTGAATGTCTAAAGGAAATAAACACTTTGCAAGAGCATCTCCTGTTACACAGGTACACTTTTCTTGACCTATGTCTATCCCTGATCCCATGCCACAGAATTCAAATATCACTGTCAGTCGTAGGGAGAGGCAGTGTCTGAGGAGGATACAGAGGAGATGAGGAAGAAGATTTAAACCCAAAAAAGCTAAACACCTAGAGTAACTTGCATATTTTATTTTTCTGGAAAGAGTAATTAAGCCAGAAGTGTTAACATCGCTCATGCAACATCCATCAGGTCACTGCTGTTGAACTGGGGTTAGTCACTTTATCTTAGACGTAAGCCACAAGACAATGTATCATCAGTCAAACATGAGTGACAAATTTACCTGGCCCGAATCCTTGGACTTCTCAAAAGAGCATTAAGGCAATAAATTATTCTTTTTACTAAAGGTTGTAATATATTTTCTGAACTACTCTTCAGAAATAATTTTTAATAAATAGCCACCCATAACTAATGCCACTTGTCCAGTCAGACCAGGAGGCCCTCTCAGTATCCTTGAGTCTACCAGAAATTTAAATAGTGGCACAAAAACAGTTCCTTATGTTTGACATACATTTTCTCCAATAGCCTTAGGTTCAAGACTTCTGCTTCTACTTGAGAAATAATAATAGAAATTGAATGTACATTCCCAAAGAAGTAAGTGAAAAAAACAGCCAAAATATATGAAACGAAAATTTTCAGCTCAGTAACTGTTAGTAGTCACTAGCAACAAAGGCCAGCATCTCTGAGATTCCAGTTAATGAGGTGCACCTTTTACTTGCCACAGATTATCACCTTCAGAGATTTTACAGGCTACAGCATGAATCGAGATCCTAGAGGGAGCCTGATAAATTCTTTCAAGTGAGGAAATACAGCAGAGAGTCAAGCCCAGAAGATAGAGTACCTTAAGGGAGAGAGCTGCACTGCACAGACAGTTCTGGAGGCTTTGTCTCAGATATTCAACAGAACACAATTAGATATCCATTGAAAGAAAGTAAGAGGGCATCTGCTGGACTCAGAGAGCAGTATCCACAGAGCTGTGGCTGGTGCCTAGCTCTACTAGCTAGATTGCAAATGGAGAGTACTCAGGAGTATTGCCCTAGACCTACTTCAAAAACCAGAAAGGCAAGGCCCAAAGGATCAAATGTTCCAAAGTAGCTTAACTGTATCCCAGAACAAGCTTAAAGCTACTTATGGGGATAAAAAAATAATCAGGATCCAAAAAGATAGGATTCCCAGTGTCTGGCACCCAATCAAAGATTAGTAAATGAGCAAAAGAGCAGGGAAACATACTTCATAATTAAAAGAATAATCAATCAACCCAAATGGGCACAGATGGTATAACAAACTGGAGACAGGAAAGTCTTTATTACAACTACATGCCAATTTGTTCACAAGGTATAACACGGAAGATACTTTTTAAAGACTCAGCTGCAAGCCAGGCAGTGGTGGTGCATGCCTTTAATCCCAGCACTTGGGAGGCAGAGGCAGGTGGATCTCTGTGAGTTCGAGGCTGGGCTGGACCGATAGCCTCCAAAACAATACAGAGAAACCCTGTCTCGAAAACCCCTCCCAAAAAAAAGACTCAACTGCAGGCCTGAGGAAATGGATCAGTGGGTGAGAATGCTTGTTCTGAAAACACAAGAGCCCGAGTTCAAATACCCAGCGTATAAAAAGTCAGACATGATAGCCTGTACCTATGACCTCAGGATTTGGAGTGCCAAGATAGGTAACTCCTGAGAGCCTGCTGGCTAGTCTTTCTAGCAGAACCAAGGATCTCCAGATTCACTGATATTAAGTGAACAAGGTGAAGTGTGACAGAGGATACCTAATGCCTTGGCCTCTGCATGTGCTCACATGGGCACATGCACTCACACACTTGTGTGTATATACTACACACACATACATAGATAACCCTATACACACACACACACACACACACACACACATCAAATGTAGCTTCTGGGAATGAAAACTGTAGTTTTTATATAAAAATATATTGTGGCATGCACAAAGACATTTCAATGAAAAAGATTAGCAAAAACAACAGTATTAGAACTCTTCCAAAAAAAAACAGATTAAAAGAACTCCTCCCTCCAACTCCCCTCCCAAATAAGAAGAGTTTTGGTAAGCCTAAGGACACTAATGTCTGTAGTTGGCATCTCCCAGAAACAACAAGGTGAGAAAATATGTTTGAAGAATTAATAGCTGATCAAAGAAGTTCAGAAACAGAACAACTAAAGTACAAGAAAAATAAAGCAAATTATACTATTACAATCAAAATACACATTACAATCGGGTTATTTGCTAAGAGGAAAGGTCATAGCACTAAGTGCCCACATGAAGAAACAGGAAAATAGTTACACTAGAGAATTAACAGCACAGCTGAAAGCTCTAGAACACAAAGAAGCAAACTCACCTAGGAGTGAGTAGACACCAGGAAATAATCAAATTGAGGGCTGAAAACAATAAAGCAGAAACTAGGAAAACAATACAAAGAATCAATGCAACGAAGAGTTGGTTCTTTGAGAAAATCAACAAGATAGACAAACCTTTATCCAAACTCACCAAACGGCAGAATGTGAACATGCAAATTAACAAAATCAGATATGAAAAAGGGGACATAACAACAGACACTGGGGAAATCCAGAGAATCATCAAGTCATACTTTGAAAACCTATACTCCACAAAATTCAAAAATTTAAACGAAACGGACAACTTCCTGGATAGATATCACCTGCCAAAATTAAATCAAGAATAGATAAGCAATTTAAATAGACCTATACACCTAAGGAAATAGAAGAAATCATCAAAAGTCTCCCAACCAAAACAAGCCCAGGGCCAGATAGCTTCAGTGCAGAATTTTACCAGAAATACAAAGAATACCTTATACCAACTCTCCTCAAAGTATTCTATGCAATAGAAGCAGAAGGGTCTTTGCCAAACTCTTTTTATGAGGCTTCAATGACATGGATACCCAAGCCACACAAAGACACAGCTAAGAAAGAGAACTTTAGACCAATATCCCTCATGAACATTGATGCAAAAATACTCAATAAAATACTTGCAAATCGGATCCAAGAACACAACAAAACAATCACTCACCACTATCAAGGAATAGGTTTCATCCCAGGGATGCAGGGATGGTTCAACATACAAAAAAATCCATCAATGTAATCCACCATATAAACAAGCTGAGAAACAAAAATCACATGATCATCTCACTAGATGCTGAAAAAGTAGTGTTCACCATGGCATACAAATGAACTTTGGGAGCCCATTTCACATGGAGGGATGCTCTTTTAGCCTGGACACATGGGGAAGGGCCTAGGTCCTGCCCTGGATGAAATGACAGACTCTGGAGATCCCCACAAGGATGGCCTCACCCTCCCTGGGGAGTGATGTGGGGATTGGGCTGGGGATAGAGTGGTGGGGGTGGGGCTGGGAGGGAGAAGGGGGGAGCTGGTATTGACATTTGAAGCATTCATGTTTCTAATTTAAATAAAAAAGGAAGCACAACACACGATCACAAAAAATAAATAAATAAAACCAATGACAAAGGCAAATCTGGGAAGATTTAGAGAAGGAAGAGCAAAATGAAATTACAGATTTCTCTTTAGGAAGGGTGAAAATAGATAGACTATTATCAAAATCATGGAAGTGCTGAGAGAGAAAAAAAACAACAACATAAGCCTAGATTCTTTGCCCCTAAAAACATGTCCAAAACCTGGCAAAATAAGACATTTTCACACAGACATGGCTGATACGAGATCATCAGCAAACACTCAGCAGGAAAGGGGGGTTGCTGCAGAAGGCCCTTCTGACAGCATGGGAAACATATGCACAAGGAAACAAGGAACCTGGAAAGGGACAGCAAGGGCAACATTTGTCTTCTGTTATTTAAATTTCAAATTTTGTTCCCAGTCTGTTGTCCATGAACCCCACTTCCTCAGTAAACTGCTTTGTGTAAGTACAGAGCCACCATCTTGCTATTGGCCAGCTCTCCTTCTAACTTAGCACCTGCAATTTATTCCCATATTTAGAACCCATGGTGCTCTTCATACCTTGACACCTACTCTGAAGTGTGTATTCACGTGTTCAGGAGGAGTGCTAGATGGCAATAAGCCCATATGATAAGCCTGAGGGCTTTTGGTGATGATGATAATTTTCATATTGTTGTTCTTCAAGTCTGTGCTGTACGCCGACATATTAAATTTCCTGAGAAGTAAGCACTTCACCAACTCCTTGGAACATAATTTGAAAATCATTTTTCTCATTGAGTATCCTCACTTTACGAGAAAACTTTGTCCAAAGAATTTTCCAAGAGCACATGAGAGGTCACATGTCTGAGAAGACACCAATATTGAAGCTTCTGGAAATCAGTGCTCTTTGCTCACATTCCTCTCAGAAATCTTGGACTTCTGGAATTTTCCTTATGAATTTTCCATCTCTTTGAGATCTTTCTGTTACTTTAACTGATATTTTAGAATATCTATACTGGCTCACAACTTCATAGCCTAGAGTCCTCATTGCCCCTATTAATTAGGACTTTTGATCCTTCACAGAAGGAACAGATAACAGCAAAACGATTCTCTCATGGAGGCTGAGAAGTTTCTGGGGGTGGCATATAAGTTCCCAATAGCCTCTTCAAGGATACTTGGCCCCAGCTCTTAGGGGTTCTACTATCTTCCTGTAAGCACCATGCTATGAGTAAAAATCCTTAATGTTAGACCTTTGGGGACACTCCAAATCCAAACTACAAGCACACTTCTGGCCAACTGGACAGCCTAGGACTTTGCTCTTTGCTCTGTTGTTGTCAGGTTTGCTTGGTGAGATCCTCCAGCACAGCACTCCATAGCTCTATGCAATCCTGGGCATGTGGACAGGAATCAAAGCTTCAGGTGTGGGGGGCTCTGCAGGGAGAGCAGCCCAGTGCTGAAAACAGCATCCTCCTAGACGAAGCTGTGGCTTCTCAGAGGTGGCAAATCTGCTTGGCACTGGCAGCCAGTTTTCTGTCATCACTCAGTCATTTCCCTGCACAGCTCAAAAGATACCCTGGCTCAGATGGGAGTGACATACGCTGTGCTGTGTGGAGCCTCCAGCCCACTCCACCTGCCAGACCCACTCGTAGAAAAGGCTGAGTGAAAGGGGCAGGTGTGAAACTCAGACTGTTTTGACAGAGGAGTTATCTACTTACCCCACCCTGAATTTCCATATGTCTGAATGAATTATTTCTATTCTAAATGAAAAGCAAAGGGAAATGGCAAGAAATTATTCTGGGTGGGTTGGCAAGGCAAGGAAATGATAAAAAGAAAATCTCTGGAGAGTTTTTGGTATTGAAAGGATTAAAAATGAGGCCTTCCCAGCTCCAATTTGTTCATTTGTGCTGGAGATTGTGACTAAGGAAAGGGAAAGTAGCAAGATATTATTTGTTTTAAATGCTTCCCATTTAAGCTTAATAGTCAGATAATTCATTTTTTAGAACCCCAGGGCATCTGTTGAACAAAACAACCTAGAGGAGTATTTGGCATGAAGCTCCCTAGGAAGAGGGAACCCAATCAGAAGATCAGAAAAACAGGAAATAAAGTGTCCCGCTCAATGAATGGGAATTTAGGTTTTCCCCAAGAGCATCTCTGTGGTGCCTTGTTGACCAGAGGAGGAATGGGATAGAAACCTGGCAGTGGTAGACAGAGAGCAAGGCTGAAGAAGGAGTCTAAGCGCCCGTGTTGGAAGAGGAAACACGACAGTCATATGGCACAGCCATTCTCTTGTGTGGACCCCAGCAGAAGTCTGCACCTTGCTGCACCTTCATTTGTCTTACAGGCAAACAGGCTGCCTGCTCAGTTACTGGAGAAGAGGGAAAAGTCACAAGAGACATGGACCTGTGTGTCTCCATTTCTATACTCCTTTTAAGGCTAAGTAAAAGACTAAACACTGACAGCTACTAATACCAAAATAATGTCCCATTAAGACGTAACTCATACACAGGTGCTATAGAATCATTATTTCTATGTGGCAGACACAGAGAAGTTTAGACATGTTATCACATTGCTGAGATCCACTCAGGCTTCCCTAGAAAATGGCCAAGGCCTGATGCAGTCCCTGCTCTGGGCCACTCCAACCTAGTGCTTCTGCCTTAACTAGCTAGGTTTTGATGAAGCTCCTATGTCCCCAACATAACTGTGGCCATCTTTACTGATAAGGAGTGTGACACTTATTCTATAATGATTGCCAAATGTCTGACATTCAGCAGATATTTAAGATGGTTATGCTAAATAGAATCACAGAAATGAAATACTACAGGTTATGACATAGAGACTATTCGAAAGCTAAGCTAGTTCAAAGGTAAATTACTTTGTTTGCAGTCATGCAGGAAGATGTGATGCAATGTGGCCCCCATGAGCCCTAAGTAATACAAACTTTATTTGAGCCTAGTAGATGTAGTCAAGAAAAAAGAAAGAATAAAAAGGAAAGGAAAACCCAGTCAGCATTTGACAATGGACATATCCAAGTGCTAAGGGAACACACAGCAAGTCATCCACATAACTAGGAAGAGGGATGGGGCAAATGCTACTGTTTCATGCCTCACCAATGAGTGAGAGATGGCCAAGATATTCCAACAATGGCCAAGACTAAAGCAGGGAGACATGGGAGGAAGAGATTACTTCCTTTTCCAGACAAGATGGGTCAAGTCTTCATTACTTCAGAAAAGACAGAAGCCCAGCACTTGTCTTGGAGTTTGGGTCTCAGAAACTGCCCACCCTCACTCTGTGAAATATAATCAATCCAGGAGACCCAGCTCTTATATTATGAGCAGCAGGACTCTTGGGGCTACACTGTCCAAGATGGTAGCCACCAGCACCACCTGTATAACAGCAGCTATTTAAACTTTATTAGAAAGTAAATAAACTTTGAAATGTAATTCCATATCATCCACATTTCAAATGTTCTATAATCATATGTGACCAGAAGCTGCCTTACTGGACAGCTCAGATGTAAAATGCTTCCACTGGTATGGAAAGCCATGGCACTATGCTGATGTAGGGTTACTTTGTCTCTCTAGAGAGGTCTGAACTCTGGTCTGAAAGCACCCAGCATTTCTTCTCTAAGTGGTTTCTTACTCTGCCCTGGTTTTCAGTCCCTGCAGGTTTCCCATCTAGCAACTTCATTGTGGCTCCCACTATTCTGAGTGTTTCAGATCTGTTTTCTTGATCACCTCTGAATCCTTGTAGATTATTTTGGGTGTTCATGCATTGTCCCATGCCTTCCTCTTGGTCCATGTAGCTGTTCAGTTTGTTCTACTGTCAGCCAGACTTCAGTGATGGTTCTTCAAGTGAAACCTTGCTTTTCTTCCAGCACAAGATAGATACTCTCCAGAGAATTTAAGGCAAGCTCTCACCCTTGTGAGGTGACAGCAGGGATGCTGGATAGTCACTAAGTTTTCTGGGAATCACAAAGGCAGATCAGAAGGAAGTGACACACGTTTCACAACCCTAAAATTACCCCATCATGGTCATTGGCCAATGTTCTTTCTCTGTGAGATGATATTGGATATCCTACTAGCTTCTCCAAGTAACTTTATTCCCAAGGGCATCACTACTACCATTGGTGTAGGCATGCAGTGTCTTATTGCAGGCTTTTCCCATTCATCCTTCCATCTTCTATACTCCTCACCCTCATGGTGCTCTTAGGGCTGACATTAGCCTCAAAAACACTGTGTTTGCTTTCTGTTCCTATAACAAATACCTGAGATAATCAAGTTCAAGAAGATTTGGGTGTTCCCATCTATGACTCCAGTGCTTTTGAGCCTGTCATGAGGCAGTATATCAGGATGGGAATTGGTGACTAAGTAAAACTAACCCAACAACAAGAATAGGGGCAGAGTTCCACAACACCCTACTGGAGAACACCCCAGTTACCTAACGACTCCCAGCTGACCCAACTTCCTAAACGTTCCTTTGCCTTCTGAGCTAGTCTAAGCCATTAAAATACATAGACTCTCAGGTACACATTCCAGATCTAAGTGTGGCTCATTGGGGGAAGCCCTGGATTTACATGCAATTACCACTGAGCACTGTGTGATGTGCCCTCACATTCTTTCCTATGAGAATTCTGCAGGACAGAGAATATTGATTGGTCCCATGCTTTCTGAGAAGAAAAAATAGAACCCCAATCAATTGACTTCAGAGAGCAAATGATCAAGTTAGAATAAGTGGCTCCTCACTGGCATCCTCCTTGACCAGTCTCTACTGTTAATTATCAGAGGGGGATAAGTGTCTTACAACTTCAATGGAATTGGCTTTTTTTCAGAACTCTAGAAATTAGCCTGAATTCAAAGTTTCTCTTTCTAATCGTTGGTTTATAGATACCTTTGACAGGGAAGTCATATTACTTTACTGGCTACTTTCCAGTCACCCTGTTTGGACATTACAAAGCTCTAGTCTCTCAACATGCTTTGGGCCAATAACTGGGATCTAAGTGGCAACAGAGAGGTGATATTATGTAGTATCCTCAATGGTAGTGATGCCTTACCAGTTTTTTCTTGTGTTAAGTTCTTTCATGTGTTAGATTCTTTTGTCAACTTGATACAAGCTAGAGTCATCTGGAAAGAGGCCATCAACTGAGGAACAACCTAATTCAGATTGGTCTTCGGGACAATTTCTTGATTAATGATTGATATGGGAAGGTGCAGCTCACTGTGGTTGGTGCCAACCTTAGGCAGGTTGTCCTTGCTTGAATAAGAAAGCAAACTGAGCAACTCAGAGAGAATCCAGGAAGCATCATTCCTCCCTGGTTTCTGCTTCATTTCCTGCTTCTAGGTTCCTGCCCTGTGGGAGTTTCTGCCCCAACTTTACTTCAAAATGATGCTATAAGATGAAATAAATCATTTTGTTCCCTAATTGCTTTTGGTCAATGTTTTGTCACAGCAATAGAGAAACAAACAAGGACAATTCCAAAACAATGAAGGATAGTTGGCAATGAGGATTGGAGATATTCAACAGCAGAGTTAGCCATTCTTGAGAAGGGGGTGGGGAAGAAAGAAAAAGAAAATACCCATATACTGTGAATGCTAAAGCTTTCTAGCTTAGGAAACCAGCTCAACTAGATTCCTTTGGTCCCCACAGGGATGTCTTAATAATAAGGAAAGCTTTGTGGATCTGGAATGAATGAAAAAAACCCCATTATTGTTGTTTTTACATCTGCAAAGTAGGCGTCCACTCATGTAACTGAAAATAAACTCAATGTGAACTAAATACAAGAGGCATCAGAAGATACTGGACACTAGTATGCCCTATCACTAGCAAGCACACCCAGAGAACCCCAGATCTCCTGTGCCTTGCACCAGTGTGGGGTCTCCCTACCTGCTTTGTGTTGGGCTGACAATGTTGGATCATCTCATGCTCCTTGCCTCCAGTCCCTGTGAGCTAGATATAAAGGAAGGAGCTACATCTATGACACCCAGGCAAGAAACTTGTACACAATAATTTAACCTTCCTAGCAGCCATTGCTGCTGCATCGTTCCTTTCTTTTCTTTTCTTCTCTGTTCTTTTCCTTTTCAGTTTCTCCAGAAGAAATTGAGCTTTGGGGACTTGAACTGACTTCTGCCAACTCGCACGCCAAGGAATATAGCCTGGACTTTCAGGAGTCAATTCTCAAGCCAACATTTCTTTCCCTGCTCGATGGTAGTTAGAATGTTCTGGGTTAGAAACAAGGGTCCATCTTCCTAATTAATCTTCGTAACTAATTTCTTGTGTAAGGTGAGGTGAATAACTTCTCTCAGAGCCTAGTTTCTCCTTCTATAAAAGGGGGTGTTGGTTTTCTTCTTATCTGAAAATACGTTCTTACCATAATATCTGGATTAATTATCCTAAGTGGCCACTGATGTCCACAAAAATAAGACATCTGTACTCTTCGTTTAGCTTTTCACTTTCCAATGAACTGAGGGGCCTCCAGGATACAAAGGGAAATGTTAATTATGTTCTAGGTTTGCTAGAGAAATAGAAGATTGACACTCAGTTCCTGACACACCTATTTTGCATAGTTCTTTTCATCTGGATTGGCATCTGAGAATCTCTCACCTCCCTCAATATTGAATGGATAATTATAAAATATGGGTGCGGCATAATTACATGCACTTTTGACTTACAGCGGTTTAATTTGGGACTTTTCAACTTTGCAAATGTACAACATGGTTTGCTTTTGGTAGAAACTGTACTGTAAATGTTGATTTCTTTTTTTTCTGAAGTTGGAGACTTAGATAGAGCCTCATGCATGTTAGCAAGAGCACTATCAAATAACAATTTTGAATTTTAATCTTCTCCCAAGCTAGTGATACATACTAGAATTTCCCCCTCATGTTACTGAACAGTTGCAGCAAGCCACAGCTCCCAGTCAGTCATATATCACAAGGGACACAAATGACACTTGCCGCTCTACTGTGTTGCTGTGACTTCAGTAGATTAGGTGAATCGAATGACTTTTCAAGTTATTTTCAGAGCAATGATAGATTTACCAGTACACAACCCCATTATAACTCAAGAAGCATCTTCTAGACTAAAGTATTCCACATACTCACTTGTTCAATTTTAAAGAATGTAATCTTTAACTTTGAAGACCCATCATGTCCCTCTCCAACCCATCTTCTGGGAGATGACTGATGATTTATGTATATGTATATATATATATATATGTGTGTGTGTGTGTGTGTGTGTGTGTGTGTGTGTGGTGTGTGTGTGTGTATTTAGTTTTTCTTCACCATTTACCATGCTTTACCCCTTAAAACACTAGGGTTAGGAGTGGATCAGTTGTAAAGCTTACTATGCTTGGGTGTAATCCTCAGCACCACTATGCATGTTACTAAAATTTCTGTAAGTGAATTCATGGCATATATATTCTGCAAATTATACTTTTCCTTTTAACTGAATTTCGTAGGACTAAATTTCATAATAATTACTGAAGCTGCATATACTTGTGTATGACCCTGCTCTGTGCTTCTGCTGGTGTCCTTGTTCATTCCAATGTTTGCTCAACCAGAGCATGGAAGGAAATATCTAGCTTTCTGTTTCTGGGAACCATGATGCCGAAAATGTCTTGCAGGGTTTCCTTGGCCTAGAATTTTTTCTGAAATTAGGTGAGAGAGGAATCCTGGGCCATAGAATTAAAATTCTCAAATTTATTGGGTAGTCGATTACCTTTTGTAGACAAAACTAGAATTCATGCATACTATTCCACTTGCTTCTCTGCACTAAACATTTAACCAGTTTTACACGTTAAAATTATAACATTAGAGAAGACTGACTTTTCCTTTCCCAGAAGATATCAATGACAAACAGCATCCTGATTAGGGGTGAAACGATGTCCACTTCCCCTTCTTAGTGCTGGGATTTTGTTTAGTTTGGGTCTGTGAAGATCTTGTGCATGTTGCCACTCTCTGTGAATTCATGTGCTATTTTGAATGGAAGACACTGTTTTCTTAGAATCATTCACCACCTCTGGCTCTTACAATATTTCTACATCCTCTGCCTCATAGATCTCTGAGCCTTGAGGGGAGAGATGTGATAAAGACATCTCACTTAGAACCCAGTGCTCCAAAATCTCTCACCCTCTGCAAATTGTCCCGTGTGGGTCTCTGTGTTAATTACCATTTACCACAAATAAGAAGCTTATCTGATAAGGACTGGATGTTCTGCATTGTGGTATAGCAATGTCATTAAGAGTTATTTTATTGATATTTTCCTTTTAAAGGAAAACTTGAAGTTTAGCAAAATAATAGTACCAAGTTTTTCCCGATCCCTATGACCTATCTAGTCTCAGGTTCTTGACCACTTTAGCAGTGTCAAGTAAGGGTTCCACATCAAGGAGTGTGCCTTAAATCCAATAAAAAAAGTGGTTGGTTACTCTCTTAGTTACTATTCTATTATTATAAATAAAACGCCTAAACCAAGGCAACTTATAAGATAAAATCATTTAATTAGGGGTTTGCTTACAGTTTCAGAGGGTGTGGTAAGTCCATGACCTTGATGATGAGGAACATGGCGCCAGGCAGGCATGGCACTTGAGCAGAGGCTGAGAGTTTACATCCTGACCAGAGTGCAGCAGGCAGCAAGGACAGAGGCACTGGAGCTGACATCAGCGTTTGATATCTCAACACCTATCCCTAGTGACAGCTCTTTCTCCAATAAGGTCACACCTACTCCAGAAAGTCCACACCTTCTAATCCTTCCCAAACAGTTCCACTCACTAGTGACTAAGCATTCAAGTATATGGGCTTGTGGGGGCCATTCTTACTCAAACCACAACAGTTACTCCCATAATATTGCAAGCAGGTCAGACCATAAGTCACAGTGTTTGTAGCTGGGTAAAACTGATGATTACTGTTCTCCCCTAGTGTCATCAGAGTACCTTCCAACACCAGTAAGGTGAAGCTTCTAGTTGGGCACCAGCTAGATTTGTCCAGGATTGATGACATAAGTAAGTTGTGTCTTTTGCAATAATACCCTACCATCAGATTATGGAGATCAACTGATAGCTTTGACAATAACTTGTGGTGTTCCAGGTGGGGGTTGTCTATGGAATCCCATTGGTTAATGACTCAGCAAGATGTAAAACATTCCTGGCAATGGAGGTGTTACTTGTCATCATAAGATGTATAGTTGGGACATTGTCTGCCCATTATATTGTGACACTATCTAAATAGTTTTTGTCACCCACAACTGAAAACTGAACTGAACTCCTGGAACCCAGTTGCAAAGAGGAGTGATGAGCAAAGTAATCAAGACCAGGCTGACGAAATCCACAGAGGCAGCTGACCTAAACAAGGGGAACACATGGACCCCAGACTGATGCCTGAGAGGCCAGCATGGGACTGATCCAGACACACACCCCCTACCCCTGAACCTGGGTGTCAGAGAAGAGGCCTCGACAATCTATGGGTCCTTGGAGAGTAGATCAATATTTATTCCTGGCATATAAATAGACTCTAGGAGCCCATTCCACATGGAGGGATGCTCTCTCAGCCTGAATACACAGGGGAGGATCTAGGCCCTGCACGGGATTGTTGGGGAAGTCCTGTGCATTTGTCAATAAAGCACTGTCTGGCGAATAGGGAATTTAGATAGGAGGGACTAGGAGTCCAGAAGGACTCTGGGTAAGGACAGGCGAGTCAAGATGTAATGCCATGGGGTAGGAGCCCCGGAACTATTCTCCGGTAAGAGACATACTTAGATTAACAATTATGGGGTAATTACTTAAAGCAGAGCTAGCCAGTAAGAGACAAGCAAGGCCAACAGCTTCATAATTAATATAGCCTCCTGTGTGTTTATTTGGGACTGATGCGGCTCTAGAACCAGGCTGGCGGGAAGGCTTCTCTCAAGGAAAAAGCTTCTCTTTACACGGGATGATATGACAGACTCTGAAAATCCCTCATGGAAGCCCTTGCCCTCCAGGGAAGCGGAGGGGCGATGGAGTGGGGTGGAGGGTTAGGAGGACTGGGGGGTGCAGGGAAGGAAGGGAGGGAGACGGAACTGAGAGTAACATGTGTAAAAAGCTAAATTTAAAAAAATGAAATTGTATAAATAAATAAATAGTTTTGTATGTGTACATATATTATGAACCTTCTACAACAGCAGTTTCCATACAGCTTTTCAACTGGATGTGTCAACCACATCCCAGGGCAGGCCCCACGCTCAGTAATAACTGGGCAATGCAAACACACTCTGTGGGGTTTTTGTTTCTTTTGGTATTGTGTTATTGATTTGAGCTTTGTTTTGTTTTTGTTTTTGTTTTTGGGTTGCTTGTTTGATTTTTGTTTTTTGTGTTCTTTTGTTTTTGGAAAAGATAGAAAAAGAACTACAAATTAGGTGGGTAGGGAGGTGAGGAGGAGCTGGGATGAGTTTGAAGAAGGAAGAGAATATGGTTAAAATGCATGAAAAAAATTAAAATGAACAACAAGATGGCAACAAAAGTTTTGTTTTGTATATCTTTAATTAAAAATTTTTGGATGTTGTTGCTTATGAGTCTCTTGAATTTGCTTTCTCTGAAATGCTCATCACCTTTGGTTTTCTAGTGGGTCCTGCATGCCTCATTAACTCTTCCTCATTCTCTATTCTAGTCCTTCCTCAGAGGTCCAGTGGTGAATCTCTCCTGTGCATCCTAAATGGCTATGCTCCTTTTAAATCAGTGACAGTGAGTTGCTGATCACTTCTTTACACAGTGTTTTGGAGGGGACTTGGGAACTTTGTCTGAGAAAAAAACCAAAATCTTCCTTGAGGAGGAAGATATGTGCTTTGTCTCCTAACTCTTCAGCTATTATCTGTGTGCTTAGGAATTTAAGCCACCTGGAATTTTATTTGGTGTATGCGAAATGAGGACTTAATTCTATAGATTTGCACAGTCTACTTTGCTAAATGCACCGTGTATTCCCAAGCTGTTTCCTGTTGATAGTCCTCTGTTTCTACTCCTGTGCAGGTGTGCCAGTTCCAGAGCTGATACAGTGAACCTTACTGTCTGGTTAAAAAAAAAAGCTCCCTTGTTTGTTTCATTAGACTCACGTTGATTGGCTTTCAACTATAAACATTTTGCCGTTTGTCAAGTCCCCTAAAATAGTCTTGTTTGTATTTGATTAAATATATAGGCAAATTTGAAGAAAAAGTCTGATTTTGTTTTACATTTTAAGTATATACCTGGCTTCTCATTTGCATCTTTACATTTTTTGTTTTGTGGTTTGTTTGTTTGTTTGTATATTTGTTTGTTTTTTGAGACATCATTTCTCTGTGTAGCTTTTGAGACTGTCCTGGAACTCACTCTGTAGACCAGGCTGGCCTTGAACCCACAGAGATCTACCTGTCTCTGCTTCCTGAGTGCTGGGATTAAAGGCATGCGCCACCACTGCCCAGAAGCATTTTGCTCTTAAAGATCATAACCCACAGTTTTCCTTCACTCTACTGACCCTACCCTGCTTCTTTTAAAAGGTGTGTTTATTTAATTTTATGTGCATGGGTGTTTTGCCTGCATCACCTGTGTGTGTGCAGGGCCCACAAAGAATAGAAGAGGGCTTTGGATGACCTAGAATTTGAGTTACAGACAGTTGTGAGCCACCACGTGGGTGGCTGCTGGAAATCAAACCTTGGTCTTCTGGGAGAGTAAGCAGTTCTCCTAACCTCTGAGCCACTTCTCCAGATCTGTACCTGCTATTAAAGCTATGGTTATCTGAAAGATTAAGTTCTGGGGCTGATGGGATGTCTCAGTTGGTAAAGTTACTTGCCATCAAACCTAATGGTCTAAGTTTGATCACTGGGACCCACTCTGTAGGGGGAAGCAAGCTCCCTGAAAGTTGTCTTCTAACTTCCACATATACAACATGGCACATGCACACACATTACCACACATACATGCACACTAACTAAAGAGTTTTGAAAATTAAGTTTCCTTATTTCCTGATCTCTAGACTGGGATGGCAACATCACTTGTGTTAGTGTTTTTACTGCTGTGAGGTAACAGCATGAATGAGCAACTTTGGGAGGGGTGGTTTATTTCAGCTTAGAGTACCAATCACAGTCCATTGCTGAGGGATGTCAGGACAGGAACTCAAACAAGCAGGAGCCTAAAGGCAAGAACTGATGCAGAGGCTTTGGATGACTGACTGCCTTCTTAAAGCACCCATGAACACTTGCCCAGGCATGGCACCATCCACAGTGATCCAGGTCCACCCACATCAATCATCAATCAAGAACCATGGGTTTGCCTGCAGGATTATCTGTTGAGGATTTTCTCTATGGAGAGTCCCTAATCCCAAATAGCTTTAGCTTGTGTCAAGTGGACACAAAACTAGCCAGTACATCATTGTTCTGAGGGCTTAGCAGAAAAGGCATAATAAGATTGAATGCTTTCCTTGGGGGAAGACCTTTTTCTTTTAAAGAAAAACTTACTCAGTTTCTTTGCTGCAACTAACTTGCTTTTAATTTCTATTTCCTCTTGGGTCAGTTCTGAAAACTTGTGTTTTTTCCAAAGAATGCAGCCATTTCACCTGTATCCAAGTTTATTGTGAAAATTGCTTCTGATTTCCTGCCATCTATTAGCTCTCTGCAAATTCCATAATTTGTCATTTCTGCCTTTTTAATGCCCTGCCTTTCTCATGACCATGGTTTCAAAGAAACTTTAAGTTTGCTTATCTCATCTATTTGTACATTTATTTCATCAATCTGTCCTCATTTTTTTTCAGATTTGACTAGGAGGGACTATTTTGCAATTATTTATCTATATTCCTGACATAGACTTTTGAATTAATCAGTTTTTGGCTTTGTGCATGGATTTTAGACTAAGAGAAATGTAACCATTTTTGTACCTACTTTATATCCCCTAAGTTTTTCATGGCATCTTACTTCTTTTTGTTCCAATTTTTATCATAGATTCTTATTTGCTTTACTTAAAATTGTGTTTCTTCATTTCGTATTAACTTGCAACTTAAGGACTTTCAGTCCTCAGATTTGCTCTTGAGAATTGCTGTTTGGACCTTTGCATGACCAATTTCTTCATTCAAGAAGTCTTGAGCACTTGTGTGGCCAGGGATGGTTTTAGGTGCTTGAGTTTAACTTGTGAACCAAATAGGCCCAAAATTCGTGTTTTCCTGGGTGTATGAGTCATTGTCAATTCTTGGAAAAACACAAAATAGAATGCACGTTCTTTATTTGTTCAGTGTTCCTTCTATGTACAACTATCTACTCAGCCAAGATTGTTTATTATTCACATCATATATTTCTTTATTCATCTTACAATCATATCATATCAACTTCTAAAGAGTTATGTTAAAAGTCCCTACTGTGGTTGTGGATTTGTCTGCCTCTTCTGTTTCTAATTAACCACAAAGTATCTGAAAGACAAGAAACTATGCTAAATTGAGATATGCTTTATCTCATAGTCTATATGGGATGGATCTGTGATTCCAATGAAGTTGCTGTTATAAAAGTGAACTGTTGTGTGGTCACTGTCTTTTTACCTAACAGTTTGAGTAATAACTAACACACTAATCTCTTCTCATCCTTTGAGATGTGCCCCTTCTCTGACTCTAGTCACATTACCAGGTTTCCTGCTCTTGAGTCAGAAAACATTGCACCCTCAGCTAGCCACTACACTTTCTGAGGCATACAACCCATCCAGGTTCATGCACCTAGGGAAGACATACTTACCTTGATTTCCAGGGTGCAAATTCAGGTTATACTACTGGATTATTTCCGTCTAGTGATACTAACTCGATTATGGATGTTCTGTGTTCATTATTCTCCATAGCTAGGCTACACAAATTCCATTTAATTTGAAAATAATTTTACAGCACCTAGAATTTGCCACATTTTATATATAAAGTACTATTTATTTTTGTTTGTTTGTTTTATGAGACAGGGTTTCTCTGTATTGTTTTGGAGGCTGTCGGTCCAGCCCGGCCTCAAACTCACAGAAATCCTCCTGCCTCTGCCTCCCGAGTGCTGGGATTAAAGGCGTGTGCCACCACCGCCCTGCAAAGTACTATTTATTTAAGCTTCATGACATGCCAGGATCATTACTAGGAGGCATGTGAACTCACAATGGAGTAAGACATATGCTCTTTCTGTGAGGACGCAATGTAGACTAGAGAAAGTAATGTTGGTAAGTGTACATAGCTCAGGGGTGATAGGACCACAGAGAGGGATGTGTTCACTTAGCAAAATGGCAGTCTGTCAGGGAAGGCTTCACAAGAAGTGACACTTGAGCTGCATCTTGAAGTAGACACTGATAAAGAAAAGCTCTAAAAAGAAAATATGCAGAGAGAAGGAAGTTAACTTTTCCTATATGTTGAATGTCAAAATAACTTCTTAAAATATTTCCCCCCTTTGGATTTCTACCTGACACACTAGTCAGGGCTTATAAACGACTGGAATCTAAACTGTCCCTCCTTCCTCAGGTCTTGTGATATGCCAAAAAGCTGTAATTGTACATGAATTCTTTCTTTAATAAAAGAACACAGTTGGGTTTCATGAAGAGTAGAAATACTAGAAGAATTAATAATCACTTTGTACATACATGCATGTGTTCATGATTGTATGGATGTGTTTGCAGATCCATGCAGAGGTCAGGGGTCACTGTCAGATGTCTTCCTAAACTTGTTCTTCATCTTATTTTTGGAGATATGGTATTTAATTGAAAACCTTTGGTTTGTTTAGACTGACTAGCCAGCCCCAGGTTTCCTCCTGTCTCTACCATTCCATAGTGCCCAGTTTTTTCCCACCTGGTTGCTATGGATTCAATTCTGGTCCTCACATTTGTTTATCAAGTAATTTACTGACTGAGCCAAATGCCCAATCATATCAATTAATACTAATGAAAGAATGTACTTGAGAGAGATCATCCCTATTTTGACTGAGCACAGACCCAGAAAGGATAGAAATTCAGAAATGAGGCAACAAAAGCAAGTTCTAAAATGTTAACACACACTAGGCATTGTGGCCTACGCTGAATAGTTTTGGTTGTCAATTTGACTACATATGGAATTAACTGAAACCCAAAAATGCAGGGCACACCTGTGAGGCATTGCTGCTTAATTTGCAGTAGAAAGATCTTCTTCTAATCCAGATCTTCAAGGTAAGAAAACACACATTTAGTCGAGATCTAATCTGGGTTATGCCTTGTGCTGAAAGCCCATATAAGGGCATCAAAGAAAGGTTTTATCCTTCACCTGCTTGCTCTCACCATGCTAATGAGCCTATTCCTTCACTGGCATTAGTGCTTACTTCTTCGAGATTCCCATGTGTCCTAAACACCAGCTGAAATACCCTGCCTCATAGACTGAGAACTACTGGATTCTTGGACTTTCCATTTATATCCACCACCTTTGGATTAGCCCGTAAATCATTGTAATAATTCCCGTTTATATAGAGAGATTAATTCTTTAATTTTGTTACTCTACAGGATCCTGTCTAGCACATACCCCATGATTTTAATCCCAGTACCCTGAAGGGAGAGACAGTCAGATTTCATGAGTTCAAGTTCAGTTTGGTCTACATAACAAGTTCCAAGGCAGCAAGGCCTACATAGTAAGGCTGGCTCAAAAAACAAAAACAAACAAAAAATCTACAAAAACAAAACAAAATTTTAATACAAAGACATTTGGGTCTCCTGGGGGGCATATTTAAAATAATTCTGAATCTCAGTCTATACTTTTCTGGGATACTGTAGTATTTCAAAATTTGAGAATTTGTTACAGGAGTATTTGCTAGGAAAAGCCCAAATAATCAGTAATGTGAAGGGGTGGAGCCTAATCCAAACTGCATCTTGGAAGATGTCTTTCTGGTAGCACAGGGAGGCCATTAGTCAGCAGATACCAGGAGTAGAAGATGAAGACCATCGGCCCAGGCCACACAGGACAGCACTAAAGCCTCACCAGAGAGTGCTCCCAAGCATGATACTGCACCTAATCAAAATGCTCATTTCTTCTTAAAAATAACCTGACGAGGACTAATGTTTTAGAAATAATCAGCATGACAACTAAGTGAGGTTAAATTTGCTAAACTTCCACCCACCCCGTATTAAATTTGCATACCACAAAAGAAAACCATACCTAGATGCCTAAAATTTTGACAAAATGACATTATAATGTATTTAAAACAGCATGCCTTCCCTAACAGAATACCAGGCACCATTGCCATTTATTTGAGTCATTTAACAACATTGTAAGTAATTAGTTTGTGGTTAGAGATAATTGAGCATTAAAAAAATGCTTTGAAAGTCAAGCCAGTGTCAGTATCTCTATCTAAAGTTCTTTAAATAAACAGAGGGAGGGAGGGGAGGAGGAGGGGAGAGAGGGCATTCTCAGCTACTGTGTTTGGAATTTATGGGAGGAAATAGGGAAGTTAAGTTTCCAGGACCTTCCATTACCTCTTCTACGTTGGTTGGTGAAAACACTGGTCCTGATGCAGCAGTGCGAAATAATTTAGAAGAAAATTTTCCCAACCTAAAGAAAGACATGCCAATGAAGGTACAAGAAGCTTACAGAACACCAAAGAGAGTGGACCACAAAAAAGTCCCCTCACCACATAATAATCAAGACCCCAAGTATACAGAATAAAGAAACAATATTAAGAGCAGCTAAGGAAAATGTCAAGTAACATATAAAGGCAAACCTATCAGAATTACACCTGGAAACTCTGAAAGCCAGAAGGTCCTGGATAGATATTCTACCAACACTATGAGACCATGGATGCCAGCCCAGACTATTATATCCAGCAAAGCTTTCAATCACTATAGATGGAGAAAACAAGATATTACATGACAAAACTAGATTCAAGCAATACATATCCACTAACCCAGACCTACAGAAAGCTCTGAAAGGAAAACTCCAACTCAAGGAAGACAACTACAACCAGAAAAGCATAGGCACTAGATAATCCCACCTTACCATCAGCCAAATGAAAAAAGGGGTGGAATTCCACACATAATTCCCCCACCAATAACCATTCCAAATCAAAGAAGAATGAGCAACCAATGGTCATTATGGTCTTAACTCGCCCATAAAAAGACACAGGCTAACAGAATGGATTCGAAGACAGAACTCAATCTTTGCTGCATACAAGAAACATACCTCCGCCTCAAAGACAGACATTACCTCAGAGTTAAAGGTTGGGAAAAGATTTTTCAATCAAATGGACCCAAGAAACAAGCAGAGGTGGCAATCCTAATATCTAACAAATTAGACTTTAAAATAAAATCAATCAAAAGAGATAAAGGAGGTCATTACATACTCATCACAGGAGAAATCAACCAAGATGAATTTTCAATTCTGAACATCTATGCCCCAAAGACAAAGGCATCCACATTCATAAAAGAAACATTACTAAAACTCAAATCACATATAAAGCCCCACACACTTCTAGAGGGAGACGTCAAGACCCCACTCTCACCACTAGACAGGATACCAGACAGAAACTCAACAAAGAAGCAAAAGGTCTTATAGAAGTAATGACCCAACTGGTATTAACAGACATCTATAGAACATTTCATCCACATAAAAAAGAATATACTTTCTTCTCAGGACCACATGGAACCTTCTCAAAAATTGACTTGGCAACATATCAAGCCTCAACAGGTACAAAAAATTGGAATAATTCCATGCATCTTATCAGACCACCAAGCGTTAAAGTTAGAATTCAACAACAACACAAATTGCAGAAACCCTACAAACTCATGGAAATTGAATAATGAAGAACTGCACTATTTCTGGGTAAAAGAAGAAATAAAAAAATAAATTAAAGACTTCCTAGAATCCAATGAGAATGAAGACGCAACATACCCAAACCTATGGGACACTTGAAAGCAGTGCTACAAGGGAAGTTCACAGCACTAAGCACCCACGTGAAGAAACTGGAGAATAGTTAGACTAGAGAATTAACAGCACAGTTGAAAGCTCTAGAACACAAAGAAGCAAACTCACGCAGGAGGAGTAGATGCCAGGAAATAATCAAACTGAGGCCTGAAATCAATAAAGTAGAAACTAGGAAAACAATACAGAGATTCAATGCAACAAAGACTTGGTTCTTTGATGAAATCAACAAGATAGAAAAACCATTGTCCAAACTTACCAAATGATAGAGTGTGAGCATGCAAGTTAACACAATCAGAAAAGAAAAGGGGGACATAACAAGGGACACTGAGGAAACCTAGAGAATCATCAAGTCATACTTTGAAAACCTGTACTCTACAAAATTCGAAAATTTAAATGAAACGGACAACTTCCTGGATAGATATCACTTGCCAAAATTAAATCAAGAACAGATAAGCAATTTAAATAGACCTTTACATGTAAGGAAATAGAAGCAGTCATCAAAAGTATCCCAACTAAAAAAAGCCCAGAGCCAGATGGCCTCAGTTCAGTATTCTACAAGAAATTCAAAGAACAGCTTATACCAATTCTTCTTGGAGTATTCCACGCAATAGAAGCAGAAGGGTCTTTGCCAAACTCTTTCTATGAGGCTTCAATAACCTTAATACCCAAGCTACACAAACACACAACTAAGAAAGAGAACTTCAGACCAATATCCTTCATGAACATTGATGCAAAAATACTCAATAAAATACTGGCAAATCAGATTCAAGAACACATCAAAACAATCATTCACCACGATCAAGGAATAGGTTTCATCCCAGGGATGCAGGGATGGTTCAACATATGAAAAATCCGTCAATGTAATCCACCATATAAACAAGCTGAGAAACGAAAGTCACATGATCATCTCACTAGATGCAGAAAAAGCCTTTGACAAAATCCAACACCCCTTCATGATAAAGGTCTTGGAGAGATCCTGGATAACAAGAACATACCTAAACATAATAAAAGCTATATACAGCAACCAACACCCAACATCAAACTAAATGAACAGAAACTCAATGCGATTCCACTAAAATCAGGAACAAAACAAGGCTGTCCCCTCTCCCCATATCTCTTCATTGTTGTACTCGAAGTTCTAGCTAGAGCAATACGACAACAAAAGGAGATTAAGGGGATACAAATTGGAAAGGAAGAGGTCAAGCTTTCACTATTTTACATAGGTCATCCAAAAAACTCTACCAGGGAATTCCTACAGCTGATAAATACTTTCAGCAAAGTGGCAAGATACAAGATCAACTCAAGAAAATCAGTAGCCCTACTATATACCAACAATAAAAGGACTAAGAAAGAAATCAGAGAAACATCACCCTTTGCAATTGCCACAAACCACATCAAATACCTTGGGGTAAGGCTAACCAAACAAGTATAAGACCTGTATGGCAACTTTGAGTCTTTAAAGAAAGAAATTAAAGTCACCAGAAAATGGAAAGATCTTCCATGCTCTTGAATAGGTAGGATCAATGTAGTAAGAATGGCAATCCTGCCCAAAGCAACCTTCAGATTCAATGCAATCCCCATTAAAATCCCAGCACAATTCTTCACAGACCTTGAAAGAACAATTGTTGGGGAAGTCCTGTGTATTTGTCAATAAATCACTGCTGGCCAATAGGAATCTAGATAGGTGAGACTAGGAGTCCAAAGGACTCTGGGAAGGTGAAACACAAGAGAGTCGAGATGTAACACCATGGAGTAGGAAGGCCGGAACTTCTCCGGTAAGAGACATACTTAGATTAACAATTATAGGGTAATTACTTAAGTCAGAGCTAGCCAGTAAGAAACAAGCAAGGCCAACAGCTTCATAATTAATATAGCCTCCTGTGTGTTTATTTGGGACTGATGTGGCTCTAGAACCAGGCTGGCGGGAAGGCTTCTCTCAAGGAAAAAGCCTCCCTTTACAAACAATAATCAACTTTTTATGGAAAAACAAAAGACCCAGGATAGCCAAAACAATATTATTCAACAAAGCAACATCTGGAGGCATCACCATTCCTGACTTCAAGCTCTATTATAGAGCTGTAATCCTGAAAACAGCTTGGTATTGGCACAAAAATAGCCAGGTAGGCCAATGGATTCGAATTGAACACCCTGATATTAACCCATACATGTATGAACATCTGATTTTGACAAAGAAACTAAAAATATACAATGGAAAAAAGAAAGCATCTTCAACAAATTGTGCTGGCATAACTGGATGCTGCCCTGTAGAAGAATGCGGATAGAACTATGTCTATCGCCATGCACAAAACTTAAGTCCAAATGGATCAAAGACCTCAACATAAATCAAGCCATACTGAATCTCTTAGAAGAGAAAGTGGTGGTACCCTTGAACAAATTGGTACAGGAGACAGCTTCCTGAACATAACACCATTAGCACAGACACTGAGGTCAACAATTAATACATGGGACCTCCTGAAACTGAGAAGCTTCTGTAAGGCAAAAGACACAGTCAACAAGCCAAAAAGGCAACCCACAGAATGGGAAAAGATATTCACTGACCCCCACATCTGACAGAGGTCTGATCTCCAATATTTACAAAGAACTCAAGAAGCGAATCTCCAAAACACCAAAAGAGCCAATTAAAAAGTGGGCTACAGAACTACATAGAGAATTCTCAATAGAGTCTAAAATGGCTAAGAGGCACTTGAGAAAGTGCTCAACATCCCTACCCATCAGGGAAATGCAAATCAAAACAACTCTGAGATACCATCTCACTCCTGTCAGAATGGCTAAAATCAAAAACATCAATGACAGTTTATGCTGGAGAGGATGTGGAGAAAGGGGAACACTCCTCCACTGCTGGTGGGAGTGCCAACTTGTACAGCCACTTTGGAAATCAGTATGTAGATTCTTCAGAAAAATGGGAATCAGCCAACTATAAGACCAAGCAATTCCATTCTTAGGCATATATTCAAAAGATGCACATTCATAGAACAAGGATGTCTGTTCCACTATGTTCATAGCAGCATTATTTGTAATAGCCAGAACCTGGAAACAACCTAGTGCCCTTCAACTGAATAGGGGATAGAGAAAATGTAGTACATTTACACAAAGGAATACTACACAGCAGAAAAAACAATGTAATCCTGAAATTTGCTGGCAAATGGATGGCACTAGAAGAAACTATCCTGAGTGAGGTAACCCAGTCACAAAAATACAAACATGATATGTACTCTCTCATATATGGATTTTAGACATAGATCTGGGAAATGCCAGCCTACAGTTCCATGGTCAGAGTCTTTGAAACAGAATCTTCATCCAGTGCCTGATGGAAGCAGAGGCAGACTCCTACAGCTAAACACTGATCTGAACTCAACGAACTCAGTGATAGAGAGGGAGGACTGATGAGCAAAGGGGTTAAGACTGGGCTGGTGTAACCCCCAGAAACAGCTGACCTGACAAGGGGTAGCTCTTGAATTCCAGACTGATGGATAGGAATCCAGCGTGGACCTGATCAAGACCCCCTGAATGTGAGTGTCAGTGAGGAGGCCTAGGCAATCTATGGGGCCTTGGGTAGTAGATCAGTCTTTATCCCTGGCATACACATGGACTTTGGGTGACCATCCCACAATGAGATGCACTCTCACCTTGGACTCTTGGAAGAGGGTCTAGATCCTGCCCTGAATGAAATGACAGACTATGGATACTCCCATGGAGGGCCTCACCCTGGGGAAATGAGGGGGTATGGGGGGGTTGGTGGGAGGGCATGGGAGTAAGGGAGGGAAAGGGAAAGGGACCTGGGATTGACATGTGAAGCAACCTTGTTTCTAATTTAAATTTAAATTTAAAAATAAATAAAAGGACAAAAAATGTTTGAGTAGTAGGACCTTGTCTGAGTGGATAAAGCCTCTCCAAGCCAACAGGTTAGTAAATTGCCTTCTAAATGTTTTGGATTATTCTCACTGTGATTAGTGTTAACTGTCAAATTGATGCATCCTAGAATCACTGGAGAGATGAGCTTCTGGGCATGCCTTTGGGATTATCTTGATTTGATGTTAACTGAAGTGAAAGACCCATTTTAGTTGTGGACTAGATCATTCCTTGGACAGGGAACCATCATGGAAGCTAAGCCTTGGTTCCTTTCTGCTTCTCAACAGTGGATACAATGTGACAAGCTAGTTCAGGCTCCCACTGCTGTAACTTTCCTGCCTTGATAGACTATAACATGGACTTATGAGCCAGAAGAAATCTTCTCCCTTAAATTGCCTTTGTCAGGTGGTATGATCATAGCAGCAGAAATCGCCTGTGTTGGTGTAAGCTTTAGTCAGAAAAGTCAGATCTGTGTTAATAGGCAATGGTTCCTCTGGAGACTCATGACTGGTCACTGAGAATAACTGAATGGCAGAAGTTGTGCTCTTCACAGGACACCACTCGCATCCCCTCAAAGGCTTGGGGACCATCAAAGGGGGTCCAGAAACAATGCAAGGGCTCGAGGCAGGGACAGAGTGTTATGGAACACTTTCTTCTCTGTGTCCCTGAACTCTCATCAGCTGTGAAAAATTATCCAACAACACTGTCACGGAGAGGAGAGGGAATCCCAAAGCATCTCCCCATGAGATTATAAATGCAGTCAATAGTTTCTGGCAGGAAGGAGACAATTTTCTTCAGTGATCTCACCATGAGATAAGTTATACATATCTTATCATAGCTCCTGAATGCTATTACAATGGAACCCTGAGTCACAAAGATAAACCCATGGCAAAGAAAAGGACAATTGTCTGGGAGAGGAAGAAGGGTAGAGAGTAATGCAGGGTAAACATGATCAAAATACATAATGTACATGCATGAAAATATTAAAATGAAAACCCTAGTAGCAGGGGTAAGCTACCTCCCCACAGGAGGTGTAACTAAAACAGTACAGTTCAATGTGGGCTGTATAGCATAGCAAGATGGTAAGACCCTATTACTGAACACAATGCATACCTTCGTTGAAGGACATGCAGAAATCAAGTTGCGATTGAGCTAGCAGCTTCCTCCTGCTGGCAAGAATTTATGGTGCTGGAAGCTGTGCAAGTTGCTGGCAGGGAACGGCCTATGCTTCTGTGCATGCTCATGGACCTCGTGTACTACAGTGCTGACCTCCAGCCAAGATAGGCCCAGGAGTCAACAGTGACAGGACTGTTGAGGATAACTGCCTTCTGATGCTGCAAGCCTAGTCAAAAGCCATGGCTGTGAAGGACTTAAAGCTCATGTGGGGAAGCTCTTACTAAAAGGACACAGTGTAGATGTCAATTTCCTTCTGAGTATGATTATGCCCATAAACTAATGCTGAGGTCAGCAGTTTCCTTTTGCACTGGGCTGCAGATACCGCATAAGCTCAGAACTGGTAGGTGTTGGGAATAAATGACTACTGAATGCTAAGTCATGAATGTGGCATCTATATCCCCCCTCCAAGGTTCAGGAACACATGAAACAGGAAGGGGCACAAAGAATGTAAGAGATAGAGGGAAGGTACAATAGGCAACTCTTCTTCGGGACCTAGAAAGGCTGCTGCACTCAACTCTTGGCAGCTGTGATCACTGATAAAACCCACCAAGACTGGGGCCATCATTTGTCATGGAGTGGGGAGGAAGGACACACAGAGCCCACCTCTCCCTTGTTACTTATAGGTGATGAATAATTCTGAGAGGAAAGGATTCCTGAGACTCCACTCATCCCTGAAGGTGTCTAGGCAGTTAATAGGCTGGCAGAGGGGGGTGCTTCAGTCTTCAGTCTCTGGTAAACTGCTCCTGCAATCAAGTCCTCACCCACACTCCTATGAACCTGTCAACAACCCTATATAAACACACACATACACACACCATAAAAGTAGAGGGGGACTTTGGGAATAGAAAGGATATCAGTGAGAGTGGGAGGGGGAAAGTGACCCAAACATATTTATATATGAAATTGTTATAGGGATGCCCATCATATAGAACTGCTGTATGCTGATAAAAATGTAAGCATTGGAGCCCCATCTTAGATCAGCCAAGTTAGAAACTTCTGTGACAGGAAGGGCCATTTCCAGCCTTCCAAGCACTTCTGTGGAAGGAAGGGTCATTTCCAGATTCCCAGGAACTTCTGATAGCCGCTACTAGCTTGAGAATTATCATATCAGAAAACGATTCTCCACAAATGTCAGAACCAAAGCGCCAAAGTGTTAGGAAGTCAGTTCTAGATGAGTGAATACAATTAAACTGCCTTCCCTCCAAACAAGATAAACAGTAAAGTACAAATATATGAATTATAATTTGAGGAATCTTTTATACCAAATTGTCTGTGGTATAATGAATGTATGGGAAAAGCTGTCAGCAACCCTGTAATTATACCAACACATATGTCCCTTGCTGAAAAGGACAATGGAACATGTGTGGTTTTGACCAAATACATAATAAAATGTTGGACGATTCTAGCACCTATCATCAGCAATGGGCCCTGTGGTGACTGTCCTCCTTCTTTCAATGAGGACTGCAAGATGATGCAGGCCAGTTCATGGTCATCTGACTACACATGAAATGTACACGTTCACAGTCAGGGCACAAAGGAAAACAGCGATAAAGAAAACACTTTGTACATTTTTCATGTGTTTTTTATTTAACATATATAGTACATGTAAACAAGGGCAGAAAATTCAAAAAAATACAATTCTTCTATGCAGTTATCACTTTATTTCGGACACATCCTTTTATTTTTCTCCTTGATGCTATTGGTCTACTTTAACAGCACATATTTTCTGCCAGGCATTTTAGAGGCTTATCTTTTTATGGAAGTATTACCCAGCTCTTTTTAAATGCCACAATAATAACTATTTCAATCTCCTCCTGTCTTTCCTTACTTTTCTCACACTAAAGCAAAAATATTTGTAAATGCTAAAAATATGCAAAATACTTAGCTTTAATGCTGCATTGTCAGCTACACAGAATCTATTACTGCTCCATGTTGCCTTAAAAGTGTTTATGTTGAAGAGCACCGGCTGCTACTACATGTGCTGGAGGCTAAATATGCAGTGGACCCCCACGGCCTCTGTTCCAAGCTGACTTGCCTAAAATACAAGCAGGGGTTGCTGGTGGAGTTACATTAAGAAATACTGTTACAAAAGGTTGCTGCAAAAACTAATTTAGACTACTTTTAATGTTTCCCAGCATGTGAACTGGCTCCGACAGTATTTTAATGTTTTGTTTCTCTGTACAGAATTTCCAATCATTACACATGAACTTATTATGAAGGGAGTTGTTAGAGGGTAAGGATAGAAAAGAACTTTAAAAAGGTGATTTTAAAAAATCCTAACTGCTGTATACACACACCAGCCATATAGGGCTGCAGAATGAGTGCAGGCGAGCAGGGCGAGCATGCCATGCTCACACCCATGCCCACTCTCTCTCTCTACCTCAGGAGCCCTCTTTCCATTTCCTTGAATTACTGCACCATCACCAAATACTCCTAACCCACCTATTTCCAGCTGCTTCCCTATTTTCTGAGTTGGTAAAAACGTATGAAATAAAACTGTCTGACTGTGTGAGGAAGCACAGTCAGCGTGCAACACTGGGAATGACAGTCCCTGGGCAGCTCCAGGGAGGGGGACCCTGGGAGGTGAGGCTGGCTCTGAGGACACTGAGGCCACACTCCTCAGTCTCACGTGCTGTCTTTGCAGGTGACCAGTAGGAGCAAGCTAGTGCTTCCCCCAGACAAGCTTGTCCTTGGACTCTGGTAAGAAGGCAGAAAGAGAAGAGCTCTTCTGTGCTGCCAGGAGTGGGCACCGGAAACCATCCCTGAGGACTCAGGTCTCAAGGACAATCCACACTGAGGTTAATCAGCCTGTGGTTAATAAAGAGAAGACTGTAATTAAATGTGTAGTCAGCCATGGTCACAATTTGCTTAGAATTTAAAACCTGAAAACCATTTCTTACAACACAGAAGATCCATGGTTTTGAAGAATCTCATTTCACACAAATTAACTTCTAAGAAACAAAATTTGTGTAAGAAATTCAAATCATGTTTGGAAAATTTTCAGAAAACAAAAAAAAAACAAAAAAGGGAAGAAAATATGGGGAAGACTGAACATACTCATTCTTCATACTGACTTTTTATAGGCAAAATTATAATAAAGGCTTAAGGCTTTGTCTCATGAAAGACAGGCAATTTTGAAAGCAAAATAGAAAAACTCTATTCATTTATCATTATTCATTTACA
The DNA here is from genome assembly GCF_017639785.1 of Mesocricetus auratus. Classification (NCBI taxonomy): domain Eukaryota; kingdom Metazoa; phylum Chordata; class Mammalia; order Rodentia; family Cricetidae; genus Mesocricetus; species Mesocricetus auratus. Next base: position 4,506,375 of record NW_024429203.1, read on the forward strand.
TTTTGAAATAAAAGTTAGTTATGTTTTATTTTATCTTAATAGTAAAAAAATTATCATATACTACAGTCTATCATATGCTATGTCTCTCTACATATTAGGCTCCAGATGTATCATATTTGGGGTTGTCCAAAATAGCTTTTCTTAAAATTGTAATTAATCATGAAAATTTTTAAATGGATTAAAAATATTAAAATATAATATTTGATTAATACTAAAAATGAGAAAAATACATTTACTAATTTTTTAATCAAGAATAAACACTTGTATCAACCTAAAGACAAGATAGCATTTATTTGAAAAAAATAGTCTGTGGCGATAGACAGAGTGCCTTATGGCTGGGAGCTAAAGGGGCTGTTCCTCCCATCATATCCAGGGATTGGTAATGACAGGCACGAAACACTTTATTCACCTTTATTCACAAGAGCCATACAGAACAAAAAGAGCACCCAGAAGTGAGAGAAGAAGTGACCCACAGGCCGACTACTCCTGGACTAAGAGCTGAGACGGGCTGATAAAACTGGGGTACAGAATCACCCAAGTGTCCAAAGATAAGACCAGGAGGTAAATAAGATGTGAGGTTGGGTAGCAGGCACTGCACTGAAAAACAGGCCCTCAACAGTTTAGAAGGAACTATGTTTTCATATAATCTTTGTCATGATCCATGATGTATTTCTACACAGATGGCTTTGTTCACTGTAACACAAATATTTTAATGAAGTACAGGCATATACTCATTTGCATAGCAAATTTTAACAGGTGCACTGAAACAGTAACTAATTGATCTGGTGTAAGTCATTTTTACAATCAGAATGACAAATTGACCAAATAAAATGTTTTCCAATTGAAAACAGTTACTTTAAAAGACTTTTAAAGGTTTTGCAATCTGAGTTAAAATGATACACGACTTAGTTGCAAAGCAGTAAAGCCATTACTGATGCGGTCTCTGTAGCCGGTGCATGCCGCAGTCATTCTTTGATAACTTCTAGGACTTTGTAAACACTGTTCTGGAACACTGTAGTAAAGTGAGGCTTGGAATCCTTCACCAAGATGTTACACAAAGGTGTCTTCCCAGCATTAGCTGGATCTTCTACATCCCAGATTTCAGGCATGCTGCAACCAGGCCTAAAAGAGTAAATGCACATGTTAAAATCCATGGATGTTCTCCATCTGCAGACAGCACAGCACACTGCCTACGCACTTCATCTCAGTTCAGCTCTCCTACTTACATTATATATATTTTTTAATCTCATAATGGTTACCTTTATTTTTGTAAGCTGCTATAGCTCCTCTCTAGGAAAGGGAAACACAGCAACAGGGTATATGAGGACAGACCTACAGAATTCATGTGCTAGGGACTAGTTTAGACAGCTCAGAGACCTGGTAAGCTCTGCTTCTGCTACTTGTCAGGAATGTTTTGTTATAGTTACTTTCTCTTAGTTGGTTCCCACTGTGTAAGGGGAACGATGCCCATACGCTGGTTTGCCACTCAGAATGTGCAGATTGAGGGCAGTTAAATAACTACAACCCCAGGCTCAACACACATTAGTTTTAAAGGCGAGGTGTATTCATTATACTCTAAAATGAGGCAGTTCAAAAGAAAGTCTTATTATGATTGTATGCCAGGGGCACAGCAAAGAAACAGCAGTACAACCACTCCATGGTATGGTTAAGGCTTTACTTGTAGGTAGAAGAGGAAACTATCCAGAGTCCAGAACAGAGAGAAAGAGAAGCAGACTGGTCATGGCCAGGGCTGGCTGCAAGAGGGGCATGGATAGCAGAGAAACAACAGTGATAAGACAGCTGCAGAGCTGGACGCAGCACGTAAGAGCAGGGGCTGGGGCCGAGGGCCGGGGCGTGGCTTTGAAAGGTAGAGCTGGTAAGAAGCACAGCATAGTGAGGGAGCCTGCAGGCCCAGCATGGGCTTTGATAGGCAGCCACATGTGCAAGTCAACAGGCCATATGTCCCTTCTGACAGAGGAAATGAGTCCTTCTGGCAGATGGAAACCAGCTCCACAAGTTCCTGAAGAATGCTGGCCTTTTAAAGCACCAGGAATTCTCCCATAGACCAGTTTGAGCTCATTTCTGGATATATAGGCTGCGTGAGATCTTAGCTAAATGAATAATCAAATCTCAAGTACATTTTTTTTTCTTAGAATCAGGGTGTCATCATGTAACCTGGGATAGCATTAAACACGTAACTCTCCTGCATCAGAGTCCCAAGGTTTAGAACTACAGGATTATTAGGATGACATATGTGCTACTATGTCCACCCGATGATATATCTTCTAAATAACAATATAAGTAGCTGGGCATAGTGGCACACACCTTTAATCCCAGTATTTGGAAGGCAGAGGCAGACAGATCTCTGTGAGTTCAAGGCTAGCCTGGTCTACATACTGAGCTCCAGGACAGCCAGTGCTACACATATAGACCCTGTCTCAAAAACAAAAACAAAGCCAAGCCTGGGATAAATAAGATTATCAAGTTATATTTGCCTACATAAGTCACGCAAATCCTTTTAGCATTTTAAACAAGATCAGATTTATGGGCACAGCCGCTATGTTCTCATGCAGTTCTTCTATCCTTATTTGCTGTGGAAGAGCTGAAGAAAAAGAAAAGTGGGTGCTGGGGGCACAGGACTATAATCCCACCTTCCTCTGAGGCTGAAGCACGAACACCTCAAGTTCAAGGTCAGCCTGAGCAAGCGACTGATATGATATAGAGAAAATGGACAAAGTGCTGCTTGAATAGCATGCATGAGGCCCTACATTCAATCCCCAGTATAAACAAAAAGAAAATGAAGAAGAGAAAAATTAAAATTATAGAAAGCTGACCATGGCGATTTTGTCATAGTTACCTTTTTTTCCTTCTTTTTTTAATGAGAAGAAAATATTTTAGGAATTCCAAGTTCCATTTATTCTTATCCTTTGTGACTACCGGGCCCAACATTCACCACTTGGCAGGTGCATACATTATCCCTGAATATCATTTCTCAGAGCACTGTTTATAAACATCAGCATCTAACTATCCTGCTGGAGATTTAACCCATGTTCCCAGTCACATACAATATAGTCAGGGCAGTTCTGGTTGCTTTCAGAAAACTGGGGATAGTATGAGACTCACAACAGTACAACTTGACTAGTTTCTGTATCTTAGTACACAGAGCCATTTGCAACTCTTCATGGCTCTTCAGTTCTGATCTATGCATTACTGAAGGAATCTCAGGGGTGTACACTTTGGTCACTTCCCACTTTGCTGACATAAACCAACACCATACTTGCCTATCTCCCTTTTGTAACTGAAATGTTCATTGTGTCCAAGACATAATCAGATTAACTACCAGACAGCCTGACAGTGACAGTTCCTACATAGAGGTCCCAGTGCAGCTTTTTGAATAGCCTCATTAACATCAGATGCTACAGAGCGTAACACCAAGAACAGTGGTTCTCAATCTGTGGACAACCTTATGGGGATTATTGAATGACAGTTTTACGGGGTCACCTAAGACCATTGGAAAATACAGACATTTGTATTACAATTCATACTAGTAGCAAAGTTACAGTTATGGAGAAGCAACAAAAACAATTCTATGGTTGGGGGTCACCACAACATGAGGAACTATACTAAAGGGTTACAGCATTAGGAAGGTTGAGAGCTACTGACCTAGAATAGTAAGGCTGGGCTTTTGGTTTCCACCCTGAAAGTTCTCACACACATCAAGGCTGAACTGCTACCACACTTGGGGTGGTAGAGAAAATGACAACTTAGAATTCAAAACCTACAGAGCTCAACATGCTAAAGAAAACGGCAAGGATCTGCCTAGTGAGCCCCGTCTGCCTCTGTCCCACCTGCTACTGGCATGCTGCAAGTCTCCCCCAGTGGCCAGCACCATCTGAGGTATGTATTTTAACTTTATTCAAATTCTGTTGCTAGAATTAAGGAAAGTTTTCTTTCAAATGTAAAAGGTTATAAAAACTTACCCACAATTACCTATTTAAAAATGGGTATATTAGTTTAAGGCAATATATACATGCATAGCACTATTTAAAAGTATATTTCTATAATGAGTAAAAAGGTCTAATTGAAATAATTTTGTACAGGGTATTGACTCATATTTTCTTAAATGTTCTATTTTATATATATCGTATTTTGTACTATTAATAGAACTCTTACTATGGTCTGAACTAACTTTTCACTCTTAGGATTATAGAACAGTAACTGTACAAAACACTCACTTGGATCTTCTTATGCACCATGACTCTTCTAGGATGTAGTAATTCACTTTTAATTTCATCAATTCCTTCTTCACTTCTTCGGCTGCTTTTCGGCTATACATTGAATATACGATTTTTGTTCTGGCTCTTTAAGAGAAGCGGGCAAAAAATGTTTCAAGATTAAAAAGGCTACAATCAACATTATTTGGAAGCAAGCTCACTCCCGGGAAGGAAGGAGTGCAGACACCTTGGAGGAGTTTGCAAGGGGGCGAGTGAGATTGCAACTGGAAGGCAGACATTGCCCAGCGGTTCTGAAGAAAGGGCTTGGCTCTAATGCAAGCCCACATTTCCAAACTTAGTCTTCTCTTTGTGCACTTTCTTTTGCTTTTGATCATCAAGCAGCCCTGATTGCAGACAGGGCTAAGAGCAAACACACCAGCACTGCTGGAAAGGTGCAATGGCTCAGCCCGTGGGCTCCCCACTTGACTTCTGGATTTAAGACAACCTCATCCTCTACGGAACTGCTTTGGAAATTAAGTCTACTGAAATTGATTTTTATGAAGGGGTGTTGGATTTTGTCAAAGGCTTTTTCAGCATCTAGTGAGATGAACTACCTTATATGCCATCCTAGAGCCTTCATCCAGCAGCTGATGGAAGCAGAAGCAGACACACACAGCTAAACACTGAACTGAACTCCTGGAACCCAGTGACAGAGATGGAGGTGTGATGAGCAAAGGGATCAAGACCAGACTGATAAAACTCACAGAAATATCTGACCTGAACAAGGGGGAGCTCATGGACCCCAGACTGATAGCTGGGAAACCAGCATAGAACTGTTCAGACCCCCTGAAAGAGAGTGTCAGTTTGGAGGTCTGATTAATCTATGGGGCCTCAGGTAGTGGATCAGTATTTATCCCTGGCATACAAACGGACTTTTGGAGCCCATTCCACATAGAAGGATACTCTCTCAGCCTAGACATACAGGGGAGGGCCTAGGCCCTGCTCCAAATGATATGACAGACTTTGAAGATCCCCCATGGAAGACCTCACCCTCCCTGGGGAGCAGAAAGGGGATGGGATAGGGTGTTAGTGGTGGGCAGGGGAGGATGGAAGGGAGAGGGAACTGGGATTGACATGTAAAACAAGCTTGTTTCTAATTTAAATAAAAAAATAGAAAAAAGGATTTGATTTTTAATGAAAAAAGCTTTTTATTTATAAAACATATACCCATCATTATGCAGAACAACATACTAATAGTATTTATCTGATCATTTGGGAAATAATAGCTTTATCTCCTCTAGAAAGTGCATTGATATTGAATCTTCACCTCTTCTGAGAGAACACAAGGCATTGTTTATGGGCAAAACAAGTCTTATGCCGTCAAAAAAAAAATCTAAGCTCAGTACAGCAAACAATTTCATAAAAGCAGAGCAGAAATCCCACTAAATGACTCTTCCAATTGACTCCTCAGGTTTCAAGAAAGAAGCCTGTTAGGAGGAGGCTTCATAAAAAGCTTAAACCAGAGTACAGGACAACTGGGGATAATGTCTTGGACAACTGGTAGGATATCTTTTCTCTTTCTGCTGCATAACAAACAGCACAGAGATCACAGCTTTACTGCACCACTGAGCCCCAACAGTTTTGTTTCTAGCCCAGCCATCTTATTGCAGTGTCTCCTTCTTTCTCCATGGGTGACTCTGAAATAACCCCTCTGACCGACCCTTCTGGGAACACTCTGCTTTTCTGGGTTTCCCACTCAATATCTGCATGGTCACATGTCCTTTTCCCATGCACCCGTGTACTAACCTCAGACCTGCATCTTCATAATGTGGGTGGTTCACCACTGGCCGGAGAGCAGAGAGCTTCACACTTGCCATGGTGGGCATGGCGCCGGCAAACACTGCATCTGGAAGCAATGGCATGGTCTCAGGAACAAGCTGGGCAAGTGTCTGCAGGGCTTTCCTTTAGGACAGCCCAGTTATTTCACAGGTAACAGAGCTGGCTGAGGCCCAGGAAGGTTCACAGGTTAAAGATTCAATGGCAGTAGCGAACCAGGAGGCTGGCAGTGCAGATCTGCAGCCAGGTTTGGGCAACAGGTCACCAGCACTCATCACTTTCCCTTTCCTTTTCTAGTATCTTGGAGAGTAGTACCCAACTGCCTACGAAAGTTTCACAGTATCAAGCAGCTCTGAAAAATACTTTAAGAGTCAACCACTTCCTACTGGGACAATAAGTTTCCATGGGAACAAATGGATTAAACCGCATGTCACCAAGTAAGAGGGAATGGGAAGGCTAATATTGACATTCTATTAAGGAAGGAAACAACAAGATAATGTTAAATGTAGCATCTACAACTTTGGAAAACGTTTACAAGTTTAAATTTATGAAAATAGCAAAATAAATGACTAAGGTTTATAAAGCATCCCCTACAAGTCAGTTGTCAGTAGTGACACCTCCTTTAAAACCCAGTAGGATTTTGTGGTAACATAAAATTATGGAGGAAAAAACAATCCTAACTAGATAAAAAGTAACAGGGCGTTCTTGTTGTTTTTACCTGGTTTTGTGCTGTATCTGATCCATTCTATGAGTTCTTCTTGTGGTAAATTACTGAACTCCCCTACAATATTCCACTGGGTTTGTAGGTTTGCTGAACCTTGAATTGACATTGCTGCTAACACAGCAAAAACAACAGCACCAGGATGCACTTTGCCGAAGAGCCAGCCAAACAGCTGAAATCAAAATACAAACATGGTCACTGTTAGTGCAAAGCAGTGAGCTCCTTAAGAAAAGCATCCTGAGGAAAAACTCAACCTTCGGGAGGTGTCAGAGGTCAGGAGACAACTTAATGACAACTTCTGTGGAGTCAGTTCTGTCCTTCACCGTTTGTGCCTTCCAGGGACTGAGCTCAGGTCACTGCTGGCATCGATACCTTTACCCACTGAGTCATCTTGCTGGCCCCGTAAACAGTCCTTCAACAACGACCTTCAGCATCAAAACTATTCTAACCAAGAGGGACACAGTCTCAGAAGCAGTGCAGGAAGAGCCTGGTCACGGCTGCATTTACGGAGTCCAGCCAAAAGAAAGATGAGAGCCCGTTTATAAGTGGGTTCAAGACAGGCTAGGGACACAGCTCACTGGTAGCGCACTTGCCTGTGAGCCTAGGTTTGATCTCCAGTACCACAGTGAGCACGTTTAACCCGGCACAGAGTCCTACGTTTGTAATATGGTGCAGAGGCTGCTACCTGTCCCCTCAGTGGGATTTGCCACCAGCTTCCTTTCCTGTGGCCACCCTGCCTAAAGGGATGGAAATGAGGGAGCTGGGGCCTCTGTAAACAGTTCGCACATGGTGACAGGAGCCTGGAGCCCACATAAGCAGCCCACACTTCAGGACAGCACTGTCCCCCTGTTCTCTTCCTCGGGCATCCCCTGCCTGACTGGGAGCTGGACTTCAAGCTTCTGGGGAACATACACATTTTGATTTTTTTCAAGCTGGTGCTTTGTAAACGTATAGAGAACCAGGGAAGAGCTTCAGGGGTCTGGAATTACAGAACCCTGTTGGCCAGCACTACCTTAGGACCACCGGGTAGCTAAGGCTGGGTTAGAACTCACTGGCACCGCCAAATTACCTGTCTGGAACAGATCAAGGATGCCATAACACACATGTGTGGTGTCAGGAAGAGTTTCAGTCTCATGATCAGAACCCCGAGGGCCGTGTATGCTAACAGCTGCAGAGCATGGTAGACCAACTGAAGGGAGGGAAGACATGAAGAATATTCTGTTAATCTGGACACGCAGAAATGATTTCGTAAATGATTCTTTCTACATAATATTTTTATTAACGCTTTAAGAATTTCAAATGAGGCATTATAAACACAATCATTCCCACATCTTCCCTAGCTTCTCTCAGAGTCATATCCCAAACTCTTTACACCCTATTATTTTTGTGTCCTCTTTAAAAAACACAAACAATAGCAACAACCCCGAGTCCAATTTGTGCTGCTCATACTTACACACGTCCTCCCCTCCCTCTCTTCTTCTCCCTCTCCCTTCCCTACTTCCCTCCCTCGCCCACCTTCTCATGGGTTTGAGACCGTTCACTGGAGCACTGTGGACCTCTCAGGGGCCACATTTTTAAAGGAAACTGATCCTCCCCCTTAGAAGCCATCAACTGTCAACAGCTCCTCAGCTGGGGTGAAGGCTCACAAGCTTCCCCCCTCATTGCTAGACTGCAGACAGGCTTCTGTAGGTGACCACAGCTGCCATGAGTCATGGTGCAGCAGGCCTGTCATGTGTCACCACAGCTGCTGTGTGTTCGTGAGTGTGACAGTCCTGCCGTGTCCAGAAGTTGCTCCAGTCCTCCCTGGCCCCTGACTCTTACATTCCCTGCTCCTACCCTTGCCCCTGGTTCTTAGATCCCTCCCCCCTTCCCATTGGCTTTTACAGCCCCTTAACCCTCATCTTCTGAGGGCCCTGGCTTGGTAGGTGGAAAGGGCCATACAGATATCACATGTATGGCTAAGCACAATACTGATACTTACTCTGCACTCTGATGAGAACTGAGACCTGCCTCAATCTACAGGCAAGAGAAGCTGTTAAAATGTACTGTCGGGCTGCACTGTTTTAATAGTCTCAATTTAGAGAGCTACTGAGGGAAGCATTCGCCTGCAGCGAACAGAGCCTGATTTCTGCATCTACCTTGTTTTTGCCTTCAGACCAAGGCACAGAAGTGGTCAGGGGAATGAAGGTCACTGCCTGTCAACCACAGTGCTGGCCAGTGTGGAAGCTGGCTGATCTCAGGAAGGTTGGAACGGAAGTGCGCCACACCTCTGAAGCTGGGTGAGGAAAAATGTGGCATTCCATGCGCAAGGATGCCTCACATACCTGCCTCCCAGGGCTCCAGAAACTGCTATTACTGTAGACTCTTACAGACCAAAAGTGTTTATCATTTCAGCAAAAGAGTCACCCAATCAGCTTGTAACTTTCCCACAAAAAAAGTACACACCAAAGGATTCTGAAGATAAATTATTGATAAATGCCAATAAACCTAGTCACCAGGACTACAAAACAAAGTCCAAAGATATATAAAAACATTGAAGTCTTAGTAATGCTGGATATTTACCTCTCCATGATCAAGTTGGTGTTTTCTGAAATGAAAAAAACAAAAACAAAACAAAATTGATTGATTTCTGAGGCACTAACTTGTGCCATTATCTACAAATGTGAGCTTTTAACAACTTTTACAGTATCCCCCCAACCCCAACACATATAAGTAAACCAAAATAACTAAAAGTTTCATCCCAATACTAGTGTACAACCATTTAAGACAGTTTATTTTAAAATTGGCAATGTGTGTCTGACTAGGTACACAATTACTATGCCAATAATCATACAGTGTACACAACAGCTCCCTCAAGGCATGACGTGAAGGAGTCTGAGGCCTTCATAGCCATGCATCCGCTTTGTCCTCTAGTGAACCCTGAGCTCTATGAACTTCTACTGCAATAGAGATGACAGGGCCACATAAGCCACACACCCAGTCTTCTCAGCACCAGGGTTTCACATCAGAGCAGGCATAACATCTGCCCTTGGCTTTGCTTGAATGCTCTCCTTTCTTAATTTTTATTTTATTTTATTTTTTCCTAGATATGTGCTTAGAAGCTGAGAAGTCCCACCCTTGTCTTTCCCTGCTCACCATCAAACCCCACAGCAGCAAGAAGAACAGTTATAGAAAGAGCCATCTAAAAGCCAGTCATCAACTGGCTATTGGCATGAAGAAGACTGCAGATAGATCCATGCCTATAACCTTGCACAAAACTTAAGTCCAAATGGATCAAAGACCTCAACATAAATCCAGCCACACTGAACCACTTAGAAGAGAAAGTGGGAGGTGCCCTTGAACCAATTGGTACAGGAGACAGCTTCCTGAACATAACTCCAGTAGCACAGACACTAAGATCGACAATTAATAAATGAGACCTCTTGAAACTAAAAAGCTTCTGTAAGGCAAAGGACACAGTCAACAAGACAAAAAGGCAGCCCACAGAATGGGAAAAGATATTCACTAACCCCACATCTGACAGAGGGCTGATCTCCAAAATTTACAAAGAACTCAAGAAGTAAGTCTCCAAAACACCAAAGGATCCAACTAAAAAGTGGGCTACAAAACTACATAGAGAATTCTCAACAGAGGAGCCTAAAATGGCTGAGAAGCACTTGAGAAAGTGTTCAACATCCTTAGCCATCAGGGAAATACAAATCAAAACAACATCTTACTCCTGTCAGAAAGTTTAAAATCATAAACACCAATGACAATTTATGCTGGAGAGGATGTGGAGAGAGGGGGACATTCCTCCACTGCTGGTGGGAGTGCCAACTCGTACAGCCACTTTGGAAATCAGTATGGAGATTCCTCAGAAAAATGGGAATAAACCTACCATAAGACCCAGCAACTCCACTCTTAGGCATATATCCAACAATACCCATTCATACAACAAGGATGTCTGTTCCACTATGTTCATAGCAGCATTATTTGTAATAGCCAGAACCTGGAAGCAACTTACATGCCCATCAACTGAAAAGTAGATAGAGAAAATGTGGTACATTTACACAATGGAGTACTACTCAGTGGGAAAAAAATGGAATCTTGAAATTTGCCAAGTGGATGGCACTAGAAGAAACGATCCTAAGTGAGGTAACCCAGTCACAAAAAGACAAGCAGGGTATGTACTCACTCATATATGGATTTTAGCCCTGAAACAGGGGAGTTCTAGCCTACAATCCCATAGCCAAAGAGTCTGGGAAACAGGGAGGGCCCTAAGAGAGATATTTATAGTAACCCAGAGAAGGGGAATGGGACAGAATCTTCTGAGGGGATTGGGGGCACAGGGGAGGGGTCAGGAACCTGAGAGAAAGAGAATGGGTGAAGAGGAGGGGAGAGGAGAACATGGGGGAGCAGGAAAGTTGAGTCGGGGGAAGAATAGAGGAGAGAAGGATGAGAGATACCATAATAGAAGGAGCCATTATAGATTTGAAGAGATATCTGGCACTAGTGAGATGTCCAGAGGCCTGCAAGGATGACACCAACTGGCAATCCAACCAATAGTGGAGAGGCTGCCTTAAGTGCCTTTCCCTGATAATGTGATTGATGACTTCCTTGTATGTCATCCCAGAGCCTTCATCCAGTGGCTGAAGGAAGCAGAGGCAGACACCTACAGCTAAACACTGAACTGAACCCCTGGAACCCAGTTGCAGAGAGGGAGGAGCGATAAGCAAGGGTTTAAGACTTGGTGGGTGAAACCCACAGAAACAGCTGACCTGAACAGGAGGAGCTCATGGACCCCAGTGTGATAGCTGAGAGGCCAGCATGGGACTGATCCAGATCCCCTGAACCTGGATGTCAGTGAGGAGGCCTCAGCATTCTTTGGGGCCTCAGGCAATAGATCAGCATTTAGCCCTGTCATTCAGATGGACTTTGGGAGCCCATTCCACATGGAGGGATGCTGTCTCCGCCTGGACACATGGGGGAGGGCCTAGGCCCTGCCCAGGATCATATGACAGACTTTCAAGATCCTCCATGAAGGGCCTCACCCTCCTTGGAGAGTGGAGTGGGGATTGCGGGAGGAGTTGAGGGAGGGCTAAAGGGGGGCTGGAGAGGAGGGGAGGGAGAGGGAGCTGAGATTGACATACGAGGCAAACTTGTTTCTAATTTAAATAAAAAAAGCCAGCCATCTACTCTTTTGTTTCAAAGTCTATAATGGATGCAGCCCCTCTGCACGCTGACTCCCAGTCCATCATCTGCAGTATAGCTGTTCCAATTGCCCCATTTCTCTGCCTGCACAGCTACCTCCATCCTTGTTCTCTCCTGATTGCAGGGACCTGGTCACAGGCTAACTGACTCCCAAAGCCACCAAGAAGCTTGTATCCTACACCAGGGCCTACTCCATGGTCATGCCTATCCCACTGCCCTTCTTAGAGGGACAGGATTCATACTTGTATTCACACCTGCCCTTTCCCATTAAAATGGGACCTGCAAGGGTATGGATGTATGGATCCATCCATCCATCCATCCATCCATCCATCCATCCATCCATCCATCCATCCATCCATCCATCTATTCAAGTTCATTGAGTACTGAACACACAGGATACAGAGAGAGGAAGAACAAAACAGAAAAATATTCTTATCCTCTCAGTTACTATATGTCAAGGCTGGGGACAAAAGGCAAAGACGGTTTTGTCCCACAGTGACCAGAGTTGCAAAGAACAGGAAATGGGTAACATGCAGAGAGAGGAAATGGTGTACCCCAGAGGGATACATGCTCCCCAGTCTCATCACCACTGAGTGGGGTCTGAGACAGGGAAGACTAAGAAACCCTGCGGGCAAAAAGCAGACAGGATGGAAAGGTCCAGTGTAAGGAGGCTCTGCTGGGCCAGCCATGAGACAGTGGGCTTCGAGAAGAGAGAAGGCAAGACTAAGAGAGGAGGGGTTGATGGGAGGTGAGGGGTCAGAGGCGAGGGGTCAGAGGCAGAGTCAGAGAGGCAGCCAAGAGGCAGTAAACCAGGGAGGCATTGGTGGCAGGGAGGCAGGGGTGGGCAAGGATAGCCAAAGTCTGGATATAACTCTAAATAAGACAAGGACAAGGTTTTCATACTGTTAGGATGTGGACGTAAGAGCAGAATCAAAGCTTACGGCTTCTGAGCTAAGCCGCCAAGGGAATGCAGGTATCAGATAGGAAAGATAGATCTGGCAGCTTTCTGACAGAGAAAACATTAAGAAATGCAGAGCTGTTCCCAGGGCTAGAGCATAGATGAACATCTCCATAGGTGATCATCCTCCACAACCTAGGCAGAACATAATCTGACTTGGGAATCTAGTCTCAAAACATGTGTACACATTGATTTCAGCAGATGCACAGGCCAAGTATGAAGGAGGTGGAATGACTGTTCTTCATTCATTCCAACCAAAAACTGTTTCCTGAGCATCCGTGGTGCTGGTGCTAACAGGCTACAATCGTTGGAAGCCAAGCCTGCACTCAGGATGACTCCAAAGCTGATGCCGTTTCTACATGAGGCCATGGCTACTCTCAGGTATCTCCAGGGCCATGAAGAGAGCACTTAATGGTGGTCACATCCAAATTACAATGGACCTCTTTCTCTTCCCCTCTCTATTTTATAATGGCATGACTTTTGTCCTTATACAAAAAGAAATGTCACCATGTCATTCCCTTTTCCACAAGAGAGCTTCAACCTTGCTGAACTGAAAACCCATGAAGCTTAGGTTTTCTGAAATCCTCTCTGTAGTAAAGCTATTCTTGATGAGGCAGCTCTATTTTTCTTTGAAAAGTTTCACTTGCCTTTTTAAGAGTTGCACACTATGGTTCTAACTTTGAAGCTTCTCCAAACTCTTCCAAAAAAAATTACCTCAGATGAAGACAAATTTTGACATTATATATTTGAATCATTTCCCCTTTCCTGCCTATCTGCACAGGTACAAGCAAGGGACAATAGCCAACCACTTCTAAATGATGTAAAAGATTTTTCCATGTATTAACACAGCCTCGAAGTTCAAGGAATAGTGTAAAGGTGAGGATATCCAAGTCATAAAAGAAAATGCACACACGTGCATAACTTAAAAGCATCTTTGCCATGTATGTATATCATTTGGTTTTTCAAAAACAAATCCATTGATATAAGGTTGAATCATTCCCATAAAGATGGTGAAACATTTCACTTTATACTAGGACCATAATTCCATTCTGTACCAATACATATTTTGATCATGTTAGCTTTCCACATTACACACAACACCATGCTAAGCACCCTTTGGTCACTGTCTCCATTCATGTGAACCCTTCCACAGCATGTACCTACACTCAGGGGACTGCTGGCTTCCTGTCACAGCCAACTGTATCCCTTTTCTCCCAGCTGGCAAGCACTGGATATTACCAATTCTTACTAATCTGGTGAGAACAAAGACTTGCATTTTATTCAGAATGTCTTCATCACCAAGACTGTAGGCCTTTCTGAGCCTCTGTGAGTCATTCGTAAATATCCACTCCTTCATCTACTACTCTTTCCTATTGGCTATGGAAAGGCAGGCTGCAAGGGAGTGTAGGAAACAAATTATGGGCAGAGGGTTCAACTCCTGCAAAACCCAGAGGCAGGGGCAACTTAACACCGTTAAAATGCACAAGAAAGCACTAAGGGCAAAGTCACTCCTCTCCTGGTTCCCTTTCTGTGTCTTCCATCCATTGCCTAGTGTGTCGGAGTGCTTTCCTATTAATTTTTCTGTCCCTGTCTGTCATCCATCCTGAGTCACTTATCACAAATATTAACTGTAACTATCTTTTTCCTTTCAATATTGCTTCTGGCATCTTTTATCAGACTGAAGTGCTTCTGGCTGATGTTGTCAACCTTCCCAGAATACAAATGTTGCAGCCTTCTAAAAAGGCCTTTCATTTCTTCAATTACAAGTACCCTTCCTTTGTCAATTTTTAGGCACACTTGATTACCTATGTTTTAAAATTGCTTCTTAGGGAAGTTGAGTAAAAAATGAAAAATGGATCTAGTTTCATACTTCCCTGTATATTTCTCAAATATGGCAATCTACAGGACCCCAAACAGAATAACTGATTTCTAGATTTTCTCTGTATACCTCTAGGAAAGAGGATGTAAGGGGCCATGGTCAGACTTCTCTGGATGAGAGCTAATGAATGAATACACAGAGTACAGTATTCTCTACAGGAAGGGGAATGGTGAAATTGGAAAAAAAATCCTTTATGAAATATACAAGATGTAAGCATAGAGGTATATACCATAGTAAAAATTCAATAACTGGAAGTCAGAAAAATAAGAGATAATTACCTTGTATGCGTCTGTTGTTTAGCTATGACACTCCACATATCATTAATAATCTGAAAATGGATTTTTAAAGACTTTAGAAAAGCTGCTATAAAGAAAATAAATGTTAAAACTCTTATATACATATGAGAAGTATGGAGATAAGAGACCACTCAGATAATAATAATTTCAACATTATTTTGTACTAGTACAGTCCTTGACTGTGTCTATGTTCAGCAATCCGGTTGGGAAACCTCCAATACCCCATTTAGGACATGAGCAATGGACTCTGAAGGATGAAATGGCCTGGGGGGGGGGGTGGTAAGCAGGACATTAAGCAGCTCTGCTGGTCCTGACTCTCCTGCTTCTTCCCACATGGAGGTGATCTCAACAGCCTCCCCTGATCATCCATACAGAGCTGCAGAATGGCTAGAGACAGCAACCCTTGGGAATTTCATCTCTGGCATGAAAACCCCTGCAGCATCTTGCACACCTTAGTTTAACCCTTGGAATAACCACTGGGCTGCTGCCTGGGGCTCTAATACTCCTCTGATTGGTCTTACGCATTTCTGGACAAAAGTCCTACATCTGGGAATTCATCCTTGACCATATCTCTAAGCCACCAAAAGGAATGCAGTCATATTTTCCAAATGGTAGGCTTTTAAATATTTGAAAATAATTACCCAGCTTCTATTGAAATCTTTTGCTCTTTAGACAGTGTAGCTTCATCCATCTGACCTTCTCTACTCCATCACATCGTGTCATCAAAGCTGCTGTCTTTCCTTGTTTTATTGAGCAGCCTCTCATCTCATTGTGCAGCTCTAGCTGGCCTAGAACTCAGTATTCAGACCAGAACAGCCTAGAACCCACAGCCATCCACCGGCCTCTGTCTCCAGGCACAAAGATTAAAGGGGTGTGCTATCATGCCTTGCCACTGTAGTCTGTGAATAGGACTTGAAGGTCAATATCTGGTTATTATGTATGAATAACAATGCAGAAGTGGAAGGCAGGTGCAGAACCCGGCAAACGATGAAACCGAGTAAACCAGCAGAAGCTGAAACACGTAGAGTGCAAAGTTGAGTGCCAGCAGGTGCTGGCAGAGGAGGAGGGTGCTGAGACTGAGTCTAGTGTGACAATGGGCACAAAGGGAGCTGCTAACAACCTCTGTCTTCCAAGGTGGTATGTGTCTGCCCATGGGTCACTGGCGGAATAACACATCAAAATATGGCGTGGGGAAATAGTCTGGGGGAGTCCAAAGCCCAGTACAAGTACAACTGAACAGTAATCACAGTACACAATATCCCACAGATAAGCACACTGTGTTAACGCAAACCACTAGAGATCAATAAATCGTTAGGCTCTGTCATCTCTTCTTCAATCTCATCTCTTAAGTCTCATGTAGCTACAGCCTTCACGAGCTACTTAAGAAACAGTTTCACACCTGCTTTTTTACATAGGAGATTGATGTTTCTCAGGCCCAGTGTACAGCAGGGCTCAGAATTTCACTATCAAAGTAAACTTGGAGCCTAAACAAGTTATCCAGTTCATCAATACACTGCACTTTCCCAATTCTTCTTTTTGATTAATAGTAAACCCCATCCAGGAGTAACTGAAAACTGCTCCTATGTCATATAAAAACAGTTAAATATTAAATATTTTGGAAATATTATTTAACATTAAAATCCAGTTAGTAATAGACATGGCTAAATCAATTTGTATCTCGGTCAATAATGGCCTCTACACATGACTTCCAAAATGTAGACTCAGAACCTACGCAATTCTTTCTTAGGTCTATGTTAGGTTAACAGAGAGCAGAATATCTTTAAGATTTATAACCATTCATCAAAGGCTATCAGTAGGAAAATACGGAATGTTTCAATAAATCAGCACAAAACTATCATATTATCCTGTAGCTAACTATCTGTAACTACCATACAAAAGCATGGGCACGTTTAATTATAAAGGCATTCCGTGGCAAGCGCACCTTTCTAACAATCGCAGCGAACACGATGAGAACAACAGGAAGCAGCAGCGTCTTTGTGTATCTCAGCGGAGTCTAAAATTGAGGGGTATTTGTTAGAAGGAAATGCTTTAGCCAAACAAAACTTCTTTTCAAATGGTGAAATGGATGAATTTCTAAAGGCATAAGTGGAGAAATACAAACATTCATCAACCAAGAGTCCAATCTATCCACTGACTCCCATCACTGAAATTAAGGCACGTTTCCATAGAAACACATTTCACCGGTGCTGAGTTGAAAACACTAAAAATACAGTTCCCAAAACTCGTGTGAAAGGCAACTAGAGATTCTTCTCTTCACACACTACACTATTTGTCTAACTGAAGATCTCACTGTTCATCCCAAGCAAGCAGTGCTTGTTTTCATGGAACAGGCTACACTGTACATTTCATATATATTCTTAACAACTGTGCTTCTTTTTCTTACACACAAATACACACTGACTCATGACCAATGTTTATGAAGGTAACAAAGCTAATTTTTACATTTCACCAACAGATAAACTTACGGAAATGTACACTGCAACACCTCCTGCACACCTCTCCGTTATCTCCCTACTCAGCCGCTGTTGGGATGCTGCACTTTTACTTTTGTAAGTCAGTTATAGGTAATAACTCCTTTGCATACTCCACCTCATATTTTAAGCATCTTTCCAGGTCACTTTGAAATTGTGTCAGGGAACAGCATTCAAGGTTTGTCTCTTTCCCTACTATACTGATGTGCTATAAAAGGCATGCACTCCTTCAAGTGACAGACACTCAACTGCTTCAGCAGCACTGTCCCTGAATTCATACACACATGGAGACAGGAATGGCATACAAGTGTCTGGCTTTCAGTTTAAGGTGAAAGAAGTCATGCCATGCCTGTATACCCAATTTATTTCACTAGACCTGGCAATGACCACTCTTGGATTACAGAAGCATGCATGATGCTCTCAGTGGTCTCCAGCCCCTCTGACAACATCTCAGTTCTCTTCTTATATATACCTTCTATTTTCTTTAGCACTTTCTTGAAGGAGTCTTGATTTCCTAGAAACTGTTATTTTAAGACCCTACAAGATTTGCTTTGACCTTTCTCACTATCATTTGTATAGCTTTTTTTTTTTTTTTTTTTTTTGGTTTTTCGAGACAGGGTTTCTCTGTATTGTTTTTTGGACCATGTCCTGGAACTCGCTCGGTAGACCAGGCTGGTCTCGAACTCACAGAGATCCGCCTGCCTCTGCCTCCCGAGTGCTGGGATTAAAGGCGTGCGCCACCACCGCCCGGCTTGTATAGCTTTTTATCAGTTATTATGTATCAATATCATAAACAGAACAAATGAAGACCAACATGCGATTGGAGTCATCAAGGCACATTTGCCTAAGAACAGGTGAGTCGACACTGAAGGCTGCTGGCCTGGCACTCAGGACATAGAATTATCAGAGTGGAATTAAAAGAACAATGAATATGTCAATAAAGTAATGGCCAGCTTAGTACATCCCTACACATATAGCCAGAGAGGAACTGTATCAGGTGTAAACGGCAATAAAGGAATTCAACATGCATGGTGTTTCCAAGGCTAATATAATAAACAAGCATGTTGAGACAAACTATCTCAGGAAGTATTAAAAACAATATTTCACTGAAGAGATCAAAGTGCTTTAGTATGTGAAACCTCATTTTGTCTTCACAATATCTGTCTCCAGTATACTACTAGGAACTAGTAGATGATAACACAAAGAATGAGAAGCGTTTGTTCAAGACCATTAATAGCATTCTGTCCCACAATCCACTAACCACTCCCCAGTTTTCCTATAAACATCAAACATCTGAATCAGTTTTCAAAAGAGAAATGTTAGCATGAAATCCTTGTGCTCAATGATATTTAAATGCAATGAGATCATTCAAATATCCACACACAAAGTAGAAGCATGTGAGCTTGAGTGCCTTACTGAACTATGTGGTGCTGCCTCTGAAAAGAGGCAACTGGAAATGCCCATGTTCACTCAGCCAAGCATTGTGGGTATTCTGAATGCATATTTCCAAATTACCAGCACGGCAAAGATCATAAATAAATACATGAATGGGAAAAGCTTGCATTAAACTACTAGTCTTCTTCTAAGCTGAGATAACAGTGCATGCAGACCCTGAAGCAACAGGGCATCCTATGAAAAAGGAAAGGGTCGAAGCCAAGGGAGCAAAACTGGGAATAAGAGCTTACCTCCTTTTCCATAAAGTCAAACTCTGCGGCACAAGTATATAGTAAAGTATCAAAATCCTTGTAACTGAAGAATTTTGATGTTAATAAGTTGCCAATGTGAGCCTAGAAAGAAAGAAAGTCAGGAATCATTATACTAAGCCAAACATTATAATTATGCGTGTTAATCTTAACAGTATCTAAAAATAGTTTTCACTGTGTGAAAAAGTCCATTGTTCCAAATCTGGGCTTTTATGCTAAAGAAAGTTCTGTTCTTCTGTTCCTTCTACCCCACAGCTGTGCCCCCTGTTCTGCCAGCAAGTGACAGCTCCCAAAGTTTCCTACCAGAGTCTACTACCACCCACACATCGATGCCCAAGGCTTTTCCCTTTGAGATTTTCTGCTCATGGTGCGAAACCTAGTAAAACAGTTCCCTAGCCCCCACCTTGCTCTCTACCAAGAGGTACGAGCCCAGGAACTCTTAAGATTTCTAACAACCACATAGAAAACCGGGTCTGGAGTACGGAGGGAAGACAGAGTCCAAATCCGGAAGGCACTTAACAGTTTAAAGGTAGCAGACATGGGAGGAATGGGCATAAGGAACCTTCTGACTGACAGCCAGCAAGGGTGTGCATGGAGTCAAATTTACCTGCTTCACTTTTAAAGTGAAAAAAGGAACACTTAAAGACCAAACATTCACCAAATTTTCACATTAACTATTTTTTTGTCGTTCTTCGTGTTTATTTTGAGACAGTCTTTTTATTTATTTATTTAGGTTAGAAACAATCTTGTTTCACATGTCAATCCCAGCTCCCTCTCCCTCTCCTCCTCCCCTGCCCTCCCTACCAGATCCCCTAGTCCCCCACCCAATCTCCAGTCTGATCACCAAAGAGGGTGAGGCCCTCCATAACTATTATCTAAAACAGCAAGGTCCAGGAAAAGAGGTAATTTTTTCCTAAGGCTGCCACACACCACAGGAGCTGGTGAGAGTCTGTGGAAAGGAGGGTGGGGATGTGATGCCCAAGCTGTCAGGCTGATAATCATGAGCCAGAAGGGAGGTTACGTGGTCCCTGAAACAGCACAAGGAAACAAGTCCCAAATAAAAAGAAGGAAAACTTCCTAGCAAAAAGCAATTGCCATATATACAGAAAGAGCTTAAATTATCTACTGATTAAAGGACGGATGCTCAAACTGATTGACGAGGACAGACACAATATTATGTTGTCTACAGAAGATAAACTTGACACAAAAGCATAAAAGAAAACGAACAAGGTAAGTTTGAAACTAAAACCTAGGGAAGCCATGAAGGCACCTCACAGAACTCAAGTTCATAGTTCAAGAGCAGGTGAGATTAGGTAAAGGTACTTGTCATGCAAATTGATGAACCCAGTGTGGTCCCAGATCATCCTGTAAAGACAGAACTCTGCCCCCCCCAAAACATGCACACACAAAATACAACACTGAAGATAAAACACACATAGAGATTCAGGAAAACTTGTGAAAAGACAATACTATGTGCTGGTAAATGAATGGCAAAGCAAATGACAAATGTTTGTATGCAGACTGCCATAGAGATTCAAATGTATGTCTATGAAAGCTGTAGGAGGATTGGGCAAGCTGACAGTATTCACAAGAAAAGCTAAGCATTATTCCAGGAGCAAGAGAAGATAAAATTTAACATAAATCAGTACAATATAATTAATTAGTCCATCAATAAAAACATAAACTTTACAAGAAGAGTATACACATTTTCCTTAAGCACAGTAAAAAAAATTAAGTGTTTATATATAGCATGTCATAACAGTATGTTGAAATTTCATATAAATTCTTTTAGATCATAAATGCAGTAAAGCTAGAAAATATCTATGAATAGCTTTAGGAGTTCTTTTGACTGGAAACAAACTGGCCAAAATTTAACAACCTTTAGATCCTGTAGAAAGTCATAAAAAGAAAATTTATAAAATATACAAAAAGCACTATTTACAGGAATAATTAAGACAAATTTACCAAAAAATAGGAGTGGTAAAAGCAAGAGTGCCACACATTTTCCTATGTGCTAGATTTTGCAAATGGACTCTACAAAATTAATCTCAAAAGTAGGGTGGTTAAAAGTGGCATGGGAGAGGGCAAAGTGAGGGGCAGAGAGTGGTCAGAGGTCACAGCTCCAGTTAGGCGGAAATAACTCAGCAGACCTATTGCACATCAGGGGACTGTCACCAGCGACCCTTTTTTACTCCGCTGCAGAATACAGAGAACGGAAGTGAAGAGCTCTAGCCCCAAAACAGCAATAGCAAAACAATAACAACAAAGTCATCTGAGAAAGGTAGCTTTATAGGGTTCCACAATGTACCAAAGCATCCCCACATGATACTGTACATGGTACACAGTACAATACTACCTGTCAAGTTAGAGAAATTGAGAACGTAATTGTTTAATAATGAGAGACCAGTTCCCATAGGTGTACATATGTAAAACTTGCACATGCAATTCTGAAAGCCTGCTCCACTTGGTAGCACACAGAGAGCACACAACGGCCCCAAGAATACCTGTCAAAGCTCCAGCCACATGACTAAGTTCCTAAGGAAGTCCTCACACAGAAAATCCTGAGCACTGTAGGCTCTGGAATTGCTCTCTGCTATATTTAAGGGAAAATGCCAGCTCTATTCAAATGGTCTCTGAAAGTAGGAAAATGGACCAATCTTCAAAAATGTGGGAAGCCACGACTATCCTGAAGACAAAATCATTACAAGTAAAGAAAACTGTGGCTAATACCTTTCATGATTAAAGGCACATATCCTTAAAATACTAGGCAACCACACTCAGCACTATTTAGAAAAAAGAACAATACAATAAGCAAGTAAGATTTGCTTCAGAACAACACTGGATTAGTGTTGGAATGCTAATGAATGTGGAAACTTCTAGATATGGAAGACAACTATAAAACTGGACTGAAGTGTCACAAACATCCAGTTCACAGTTTTCTAATCTAACCACCACCAAGTTGCATTACTGATAAAACCTGGTTGAAGAAATGGGAGTCTACAGCACTCCTGCCTAGGCTGTTGCATCCACTATCAGCATCACCATGGATTCTGTGGCTTGCTTGGTCAATGGCATGGTCTCTATGAGGGTTGTGGGCCCAATTTTGAAAACTTGATTTGGAGCAGATTAGAAATACTTATGCTATCATCAGCAACAAGAGGAAATGAAAAATGAAAGCCTTCCTGTACAGCATCAATCCCAGTGACACGAACAAAAGATGGGCAGGCTAGCTGTAAATGCATGCTACAATGCGAACCTAGAGATGAGACAACCATCTGAGGGAGGGGATATCTTCACACCTCTGGAGGAATAGGAACTGTACACCTGTACAAGAGAAATCCAAGAGAGCCCAAGTGTTCTAGAAACCCACGGCTGATGAAGCAGAAAGTGGTGTGGACATTCAGGGAGCAATCAAAGGGGCATGGAAGGCAGGAAAGGTGAGATTTTATCAATATTTATAGAAGATACTGGTTATTGATTTTATCAATATTTACAGAAGACTACTGGTTAGCTTCTTAAAATAATAAAGGCCATAAGTTTTAAAGAAACTACAGTCAACAATGCTATAACCAGCAAAATGAAAAAAAAAAAACCCACAACAAACAACCAAGTCTAAACCCTGAAATAGAAACAAAGCCGTACAAAGCCCACTGCTAAGAGACCTGGCTTACGAAAAAGTAGAAATGGCGCCTACAGGAAAAGAACAAACAAGCCTTCTCAAGCACAAGAAGAAAAGACAATAAAAATGTGGAAAATGATGATAAATACAAATGGCAATAAAACACCCTATGTTCTTTTTCTCTTCATTTAAGATACAAGAGTGCATAAAGCAATAATCAGAACTTATGCTGTTGGCACAAACACACAGATGGCCAAGGTAAGACCATAATGGCACAAAGGGAGAGGAAGCAGAGACCCCAAGGCAGGGACACAATAGATTTAACCTTAATTAAGCCAGCATGAACCTAAGTAGACTGTTTTAAATTAAGATATGTATTGCAATCTCTAGAAACACCACTAAAAATTAATCAATGAAGAGTTCTTCACAACTAAGGACCCATCAGTGACTCCACAGAGGAAGAAATGGTATGCATGTGTGTGAGCTCACAACTACTACAACAACAACAATAATACTGACAACAATAACCATGACAATACTGACTTATTGAGCACCGACCCCATGCTACCCTCAGTGAGTTCCTTTAATTTAGGTAAACTATAGGATCTCACAGGTGAGACGTGGTCATTCCAACCTGTGGAACTGTAAAACTCCACTAAAAAGAATTTCCTGTGAAGTACAAGTGGGTTTTTCTGTTGTTTGTTTTTGTCTTGTTTTGAAAGCTCCAGAATTTATCACCGATGAAATGAGACCTACATAAAACTTGAACCCTAACACCAGACTAGAGAGAACTGGCAGGGACAGGGACAGGCACAGACACAAAGGCCAATGAGCAGAGAAGGGAAGACTAAACCCTTCCCAGGGCTGGGTGCCTGGCACTTGCTTCTTTAGCAACAGCGCATTAGGAATGAGGGAACAACTGCTGTTGCTCACTGTTACAGTTCTGGAGACATTCACCATGCTTACGTCATCTCTTGTGTGGAAATCTGCATTGACAGCGTACCTTTTGATCATCACATTTCCCCAGGACGGTAGGATACAACAGAAATGTCACCAGTGCCTTCCATCTCCCAACAGAAAGGAAATGGAGTCCACATACCTGGGACTGGAGCTATTTTATGATCCTCCCTACCTTCCGTATCCAACCCCATCACCATTCCCCGCTCATCTGCACAGATGACTTCGGGTCCATTCCTGATTTTCCTCCTGTGTGCTTCTGTAGCATCCTGAACTTACTACTCTTGCTTGTCACAACTTCATTTTCTTTTGTATTATCATCATTGCTGGGAGGACGCTAACTTAGAATGTGCTGATCACAACATCAAAATAAAGTAAGCAAAGGGAGGCTAGGGATGGCTTGAGGGGATCCATGGCAAAAGCACAAGAGCAGCCTGCTTATAAGCCCAGCATCATCAAGGGTGAGACTGGAGGATCATTGGGGCTTTCTGGCCACCAGTCTAGCTCCATGTTAGTGGGAGACATTGCCTCAAGATAGTAAGGTAGAGATAATAGAACAGAAAACCTCATGCCCAATTCTGCTCACTCACGGGCACCCATACGAGCATCATGAACACACACAACACACACGCACATGCACACACACACAAAGAATACCTAAGAAGTCGGGCTGGAGTGGCACATGCCTTTAATCCCAGCACTCGGGAGGCAGAGGCAGGCAGATCTCTGTGAGTTCAAGGCCAGTCTAGTCTACAAAGCTACACAGAGAAACCTTGCCTCGGGAAAAAAAATCCTTTAGATAATAAATCAGAAACATAATCATTTTATTCTCTGTCTTAGCCAAACAAAATAAAATCTCTTAAGTCTAACATGGTTCTAACTGTGGACACTGGTATCTACACAAACATCGCACAAACACTGACCACAGAGAAGATGGGAAGGGCAGATCTCTATCCATGATACTGAAGACACTGTCTTTTACAAAGAGATAGTAAAGAAATCAGAAAACAGCTGTACTGACTTTAAATGTTAGGGCTTAGTATCCAGAGGTCTTGTTTTATATCTTCTACATCTTTGTGACATAGAAATACTAAAAGGGGGGGCTATGTTAATTTTGGAGATTAAAACTATATACATAGTCACATTTTTTGTGATTTTCTTTCTTACATTAAAGAGAGAAAATGATGTTTATTTCACCTCAGAATCTGGCTTACGTGATAACACTCTAATAATTCCATTAATTTATTCCCTGCCCATTGAATCCTTTTCAAGTTTTTCAATTTTAAGCAACAATACACTTACATCATCTGCAATGCCAAAGATTCTGGAAGTCAAATACTTGAGTGTAACAGTTCCACATAACCAACAACACCCTTGGATAACCTACAAAAGAAAAAGAAAAATAACTTTGCTTCCACCTTCTGTAGCTTGGTGACGTGAACAGAACAAATGCTTTATTCCCATGTTAGCAAGTTGCTCCAAAACCAAAGGTTATTATAACTAAAAATAAAGCTGAAAACATATGACCTTTCTAGCAAAATGTATTTATGTCTTATCAGAGATGTAAACAAGAATTGTAGCTTGACTCCTACAGTGGGGTTTATTACACATGGTTGCTGCTCCTCAGAAGCAATGTGGGGTAATAAATAAAACTTGAATGGACTACTCAACCCAGAAGGCTCTTCACTTACTTAATGAAAAGGACAATTTGCACATTCAAACAGAGCCCTCATATGTTTATTACAAAGCTATTGGGCCCCTGCATTATGTGTATAATTCCTTTAAAAGTAAAGCATAAAACCAATGCTATATTTTACAGAAGAAAAAAAAACACACAGGTTTATTCTTACCCATAAACTCAGTTCAGACACATTCATTTTTAGGAACTGTGGTTTCGTTGCCAGCATACCCTGAATAGGACATAAATGAATACTCAGACTTTCAAGTAACAATTATTCAGAATAACGGAGCCTTTGAAGAATGTAAAATTCAGCACATAACTGACTCATTAATTAAATCTGTTCTTTGACATTTTCATGCATGTATAAACTGCATCCTAATTACTCTCTCAGGCCCACCCCTTCTCTACAAATCTGTTCCCACATTCATGTCCGCTGCTTTGTTTTGTGGATTTTTCACAATTATCACCCCATGTCCAAATATGCAGTTAGTGATTGCAAAACACACCTTAAAAATTAACCCTAAAAAATCTACCACCAGTGAGTATGTAAAACTGAAAAGAAAATGACTATATAAAAATATTTAGTTCTCTATTTTATATATCTGGCTTACCTATGAATCAAGAGGTATGCAACAGCTTCAGAAATTTAAACAGCTTATACAAGTACAAGATTCCCTTTTTAAGCTTAAAATTCCTGACTTATGAACTATACATGAGATTTTACTGTCCTAACAAAATATTTCTGTGTTATATCAAGTTCAGGTACATGAATCCTAAACTATATTACCTCCAGTGAGAAAAAGCCTTCAAACTTGACAAAAATATCTTAGAGAATTTGTCGACCTTCATCCCAAGGCACAGCCATAGCAACTCTGAGTTTAGGGTTGCAAACGGCACTACATGCCCATAGCTATGGCTAAATATACTTCAGCTACAGAGTAATAAATAATATACCAGCTACAGGTAGTCCTCAGGCAGGAAATAGTCTATGTCTTGGGAATGGGTATTTCAAAGTAGTTATCTGTGAGGCAGGGGTTTAAGACTCTCCAAATTTATCAATGGGTTCCAGAGATCACGTGAATCAAAAGATGACTCTCAGAAGGTGGAAAGCGCTCGGGTGGGGGAGGGGCCATGTGGGTGTCTCCCGGAAGGGCACATGCTACGGTGGAAGAAGTTTGGGTGACCAAACACTGTAATACTAAAGCCCATTAGCAAGAATTTCCTGGGCGTGCACGGAAGTCTAATTTAAGACAACTTTTAGATTTAGACTCAAACTGAGGAGATGAAAAGAGAACTTAGGAAGCACAGAAACCTCCTGCAATGAATCCAAGAACAAAGCAGGTGCCAGGAAAGCCAAGGGGAGAGAAAAAAACAACCTAGAAACAGAGGGGAGAGGGCGGCCAGGCTCTGAGCTTTCTGGTAGTGAGTCACTGAGTCTTACTTTGTCTGCATTCAAACTGAGAACCTCACTGCTCCATCAGGTGAAGATAAAATTGGTAAACACGTTATATGACCCTGCAGAAGCTATTCATGCATCCCAAGCCAGTGATAAAGAAGTTAAAACTACTTGTTTCAAAACCAGTCAGATAGATTAACTGAACATAGTGAGTTATCAATAAAAAACTAAAGCATGAAGCTGGGAGGATGTGCTGAGGGGAGAAGGGGTTATCTGTGATCCTACTTCATTGTATAAGCACAAACTTGGCATAAATAAAGCTAAAAAGAAGCCAAAGGAATACTTACCCAAATAATTACCAAAGAGGATGCGTAGTAAGATGTTAGTAACATCGAGTTCCCAAACATCAACACAAAACAAAGCACAAGAGAAATCTGTAAAAATCCAAAGGACATGCAATTAGTACTCATAACCCAAAGGAAGAATGGGACCGTCACTTTCAAATTGTACACTTCCATGATAGATGGAATTTAAAGCACTCAAAAGGGCTATCAGGTAAAACCCAGCTCACTCTACATCCCAAGCCCCACACTCCAAGACAGCCATCATGAGTCATTTCCCGTGCACCCCCGGACACCAGCATTTGACATTATAGTTTGTATTTCATTCATAAGACACAAGTGGGTACCCACTCATCGGCTATCCTTTCTTGCTTTGCCTCTTGAACATACTTCAGGAGGCTTCTCATATCAATCCAAATCTATCTAATTCCCTCTTAAGAACTGAAAGCATATCCCATTCTACACATGAACCACAGCCTATCTAAACCATCCTGAGTACTCCCAGCACACCCTGTTTTCCTCTTGCCTGGCCAAAACGACAGGCCATTCTGGATGCATCTCACACACTGGTCAATACACTGCTATATATAAACCACTTCAAGAAAAGCTGAAGGATCAAGACACAGCCATTTCAAAGACAAAGTACTGACAAACTGCTGTAGAAAGAGATGAACCAGTTTATTTCCCATAAACTGAATAAGCGTTTCTGTTGACACACACTCTGACTCACACTGCACATTATTTCTTAAAAACTTTGCAGTATACCTGGGGAAATGCTCTATCACTGTTTCCCCTTCAATACTGTAATGGTACATGAGACAGTGCCTTCCATAGGCGGGGTCAGTGTGAACTGCTTATTTCTACTATGTGTTTTCTCTGTTAGTTTAGTGGTTTTCCTTCAGGCTCTTGTTAGGTGTCACAGGACAGAGCTCCTTATGAAACAAACATACTCTGTTCTATTTTTGTATTATGGTCACTGCTTAAATTTTTATGTTAGTCATATTTCTCACTCATCTCCTTTAGGTCCTCAGGACTTTTCTTTATAATTTAAAAAGCTTTTAAAAATGAAAAGCCCATGCTTTATTCTACAAATTTCACTTTTCTTTGATATATTTCCATTTGCATGTGGATTTCATTTCATTTTATATTTTAAAAACCAATTGATGAAACACACTACAACTTGAGAATGAAAAGTACAATTGTTACAGAAAAGTATTTGGCAAATTTCAACATCATCCAATTATGATACACTGAACAAACTGGGGACAGGCTGAATCTACCTCTATATAATAGAGGCCATATATGAAGCCACAGCAGGCTCTGTTCTCAACAGTGAGAGACTGAAATGGTTCCCTCCAGGAGCAGTAACATGGGACAGTACAAACTTGAGTCACTTAGACAGGAAAGAAGACATCAAAGACAGAGATGAAAGAGTAAAATGTCTGTTCACAGAATTTCATATGAAGAAAAGCCAAAAGAAAGGTTAACAACTGTCACAAGTTCAGGAAAGTAACCAGACATAACATAAAAGAACTCAACCTGTATCCACATACTAACAAGAAACAATCAGAGAGATCTAGAAAACAAAATCCTTTTCCCAAGAGCATCAAAAAGAATAAAAATACTCTGCTGGGTGGTCATCTTAATTGTGGAGGCACAAGATTTAAAGGAAACTATAAAATGACACTGAGGGAAGTAAAGGCATGAATAATGGGAAGGCAGCTCATGTTTACTGTTTGAATGCTGCTAGCATGCTATGAACACCCAGACAGCTACAGATTCAGTGCAGTAACTATGAAAACCCAACACGTTTTGAAAAAAGAACAATTCATGGAGAATCTAAGGTAGATAAAACAACAGTGAAAAGATCAGGGTATAGATTTGAGTTTCAAAGCTTGATATGAAAGCAAAGTACTAAGAATGCTGTAGGGCAGGCAAAATCAAAGAACAGACCAATGGCCTTGAACTCCGCACAGGCACAGCCCCTCCAATAAATGAACCAATGACTTTAGACAAGAGTTCCAACATCAGACAATGGTGATGAGAAGTGCTTAGGAAACTATATATCTTCATGAATATGAACTATTATCTAGTGCTAGTCTAAATAATTACCTCACAACAAAATGAACTCTGAATATTAGAGCTGGAACTGTAAAGCCCTCAGAGTTTCCTATAATTTGATTTCACAATATTTTCTTGTAATCTAATTTCACAATATTTTCTTGGGTATGACACTATGAGCATAGAAAATAGGAAAAGATGGTTGAACTGGAATATCTAAAACTTAATGCTTATCAATGGATAAAGGAAAGCAGCATCAAAAGCCAACTTATAGATATAGCCATAATCATAATGTATGCATAACTCCTAAAACTCAAAAGACAAAACACTTCCTTCAGACATGAACAAATAACTTGAAATGACATATCTTCAAAGATACAGAAACTACTAAGAACCAAGTGAAAAAAAAACACCTACTATGATCATCAAAGAAATGCAAATTAAGAGACTCCACAAGGAAAGTCCCACATAGAGAGCTTAGAAGTTGTCTCTGGGTCTTAGCAACAAGGAAAACAGTAACCAACCAACACTTGCACAGTGCAGAGACTTGAACCCACAGGGAAAACTACCTCAGAGTGGAGGAGACAGACTGGTGTAACTCCGCTCACCAGAGCACAACTGGACAGGGAGACCTGTACTGTGATGGGGGACGGTGGCTCCAGTGAGCCCAGCGGGAAGGGGGAGCTAACCATTCAGTCACTTTTTTCCTCTCTGAGCAAAAACCACAGAGGCAAATCCTTCTGTGCTTCCAGCAGGAGGAGAAAACAGTACTGCTCTGAAATATTCCAGAGTATCCTGTTCTTACGAAGAAATTAAACCAGCTTTCTACACTCTCATCGGAAAGTTAGGAACCGAGGCAACTCTTTTTAACTCTTTCTAGGACACAAGTTTCAGGCTCACTCAGACAATGGCATCACAATAAAACTACTGCCAGTATCACCCAGTAACATAGATGTAAAAAAAAAAAAATTCAACAAAAATATCAGAGACCTGAACAAACAAGACACCAAACTGGAAACAGAGATAAATAATACGGAAGTTTGTTCAAGCACACGGCAATGACACACTGATCAGAATGACTGACACAGGGCTCAGGAGGGTACAGACGGGCAGGATCCCCTTTCTTTCTCTCACACTCCTCCTTCTTCCCCCTCTTCCTCCTGGTGGGAATGCAAAATGGTGCAGCCACTGCGGAAAGAGCTTGACAATTTTCTAAACACTAGATAAACTGTTGCCCTATGATTTAACAATCACTTTCCTTGATATTTGTCCAAGTGAATTTAAAATTTAAATCTACACAAAAGCCTGGAGGCAAATGCTTCAGCAGCTTATTCATAGCTACAACAATTTGGAATTAACCAAAACATGTACCTCAAGTAACTAAATGGGTAAACTTTGACATAGCCCAAAAGAGTCAAAATGTTATTAAGTTATGAAAAACTGAGCTATCTAGGCATACAAAGAGTAAACTTATTTTCCTTTGGTAAGTGAAAGAAGAGGCTCTGCAAACAGCTATGTGCTATCTAATTCCAAATGTATGCACAAGGAAAACAATACAAAGACAGCAGTTACTAGGCACACGGGGAGGCAGGATTGGATGACTTCTAGAGCTGTGAAACTGTTCTGCAGGATGTGTCATGTTTCATCAGATTCTATACATTCCACAGTGCCAAGAGTGAGCCGTGACACAGACCACAGACTGGGTGCTGAGGACACCAATGCAGCTATCAGCTGTGACAAGAGTGTCATGCTGCTTCAGGACAACAGTGCTTGGGGGTGTCACGCAGAGGGCACTTTCTGCTCACTGTGCTGTAAACCTAACTCTGCTCTACAAAATACAACCTTTTAATTAAAACAAAGACAAGGAAAAAGTAAAATGAGGCATCCTATTCCCAATGGATTGGTTAAAATAACTTTTCAGAGACAGAAAATAAATGTTATTTATTGCAGAGAATAAAATGGTACCGTCACTAGGTTTGCCACTTGATCAATTCTACTCTGAAAACCAGAAAACAAAGAGATACTCATGTTCATAGAAGCGTTTTGCTGTAGTTTAAGTCCAGAAGAAACCCACGTGTCTACAGTAGACAATACCACACATATAAACGATGAGATGCTGGTAATCCATTGAAAGGAAGGAAACCACCACACATGATACAACACAGAACAAAGGAGACCATTATGCTAAATTACAGAAACTGGCCAGGAAGACATATGCTGTACCACTGCAATACATGACATATAGGAAAGTCATTATCAGGGACAGAACGTACAATGGTGTTTCCACAGACTGAATCAGACTGAAGAGATGAGAGACTATGGAGCTATGTGCAGCACATGCAAAGCTTCAGATCTGCACAATGAAGATGCTTCTTGAACTGGACCATGATACTTGCAAACCAGTGGGAACATTACTACCGACCAGTCATACACTTCCAATTGTTCAGAGGGGACATTCTGTTACATGACTCCTACCATGTGAGATGTGGAAATCCTATATACATTTCTTAATATAATTTTAAGAATCTAGAAATAGGGAAAGGGATAACAGAGGAAGGCAGAGAATAATTACTAAATTACGAAGAGCATTGCCATACTTCTAAGAGAGAATAAACAAAATCTTGACATTTCAATACTTATTGACTTTCAGCTTTCAAAGCTCTCAGCCATAGTTGCCTGTGTAACTGGGCAATAGCCCAATGGGATGGAAGGCTTGCCTTTTATTCTGAATTGTACTTCAAAGTAAAAAACTGTATTAATCAGTTTGGGAAGAAAAGTAAGTACATTTAAGAAAATAAAAGTAAAAACGTAACTGTTTAAACTTTAGAATTCACAGAGAAATAAAAATGTAGTAATAGTTAGAAATGACATCCAGACCCCCTAAGGAGAGCGCTTGTTTGTTTGCTTTAATGTGACTTCACCATAACAGAGACTGGAGAGGAAATAGCACACAGGATCACCTGGCAGATGAAGAAAAGCTTCTCATGAAACATAGTGTTACTCATTTCTTTTGAAAAGTAGTCAAAGCATGATGAGGACATGCTAAGAAAAAAGCTACACAGAATAGCGGGATGAACGTGGAGTAAGCCACAACACAAACAAAATGAAAACAATGAATTATACTGCTCAGAATCAAATAGCTCCCATCACTCTCTAACATAAGAGAACACTTGCAAAAAGATTTGAGCAGGCAAATGTCAGAAAGGAAAACGGAGGTGGGGGTGACTAAAAACACCAGAGATGCACAGATTCATGGGAAATAAAAACAAAATGTAAACTGTAATTCATTATACTATCTTATATAATCAGACATTATATTTAAATAAAATGGACTATCGTGAGTCATTACATATTGCTATTTTAAATACTTTCACCATCTGAAAAATGATTTAACATTTATAAAGTTGACCATGTGAATAACTTAGCATGAAGTAAATTCAGGTCTAGGTAAAGACTCCCGAGAAATGCCTAACACATGCCCCAGGAGATATGGGAAAGACTGTATATCACTGCTTGTTAATGAGAAAACAGACATGGAAGCACAACTTCAGTGTACTTTAACAAAGAAACAGAGAAATGAACTGTTCTGTTCAGACAATGGAAAATACACAGCAGTGGATCCCAGAAATATATAAGAAATTTTTAGTCTCAGGAAAGAGCCATTTACGTCAGTCCGAAAGCTGGGTTTTTAGTTCATAGGCATGTTTACTATTTCAAAACATCCATAGCAAAACAGAGACCACTCAATGACAGTTCAGAGAGGACAGTGGCCACCCCCTGGAGTGGTGAGAGTACACTATGCTTTATCAGAATGGTAGCTAGTCTCGTGCTCATTAATATTGTACCTTTATTCATAAACTTCCTATAACCAAATGTATCAACATCTAAGTGTCAGCTATAAGAAAATGAAAGGCAATTATGAATTATGGTTCAGTGAAACAACATTAAGGTCACCAACGGAAGAAAACACTAAATTTATGTGTAAAAGGAGGAGTGACACAAAGAAGACAAACTCTTTCAAAGCACAAACTCGCACCCATCATCAACCAGCCAGCCCTGAGGCTTCCTCCAGCTGTTGACCAACCCAGATCAGGGTTCTCTGTGATGTCACTGCCTGCTGCCCTCCACTTTCAGCCCCGCCCCTCCTCCACAACCTCCATCTCCTTCCCCAGCTTTGTGCTCTAACATGCCCTCCTGTTAGGTTTTTATTCTTTGAATTTAATTGTTTTCTAACATGCACTGTTGTAGAACAGTGTTTTAAGATGAGTTAACTATGGTTTTGCTGTGGAGAATTTGTTTAATGAGGCAAAGACATGTTGCATTCTTGTAGGTTGGATTTGTTTAACTATGTGAAGCTGTTACTTTGCCTGTCTAAAACACCTGACTGGTGTAATAATGAGCAATAGCAAAGCAGGAGAAAGGATATGCAGGGCTGGCAGGCAGGAGAATAAATAGGAGAAATCTGGGGGGAAAAAAGGAAGGAGCAAGAAAAGGAGGAGAAAAGGATATCAGGGGGTCAGCCACCCAGCTATGCAAGAAGCCACAGAGAAAGAAGTGAAGAAAAGTATACAGAAACAGAGAAACATAAAGCCTCAAGGCAAAATGTAAACAGGATAATTTTTTAAAAAGCTGATTAGAAACAGCCAGTGAAAGCTGGGCACTCATAAGTAATAATTAACCTGCTTGTATGTATTGGGGAGCTGGGTGGCAGGTCCCCCAAAAGAGTACAAACAACAATGCAGCATCATATCTCTAACGTTCCCTGTCAACTAGGTCAGAAGCATGAATGCGGAGGGCTCTGCAGTGCTGGCCCTGGCTGGCCCTGGCATGCCTCACATGCCCAGTGAGTGGGTATCTCACTTCACTTTAAGAGGTGGCTCTGCAGGTAGACAGTACCACCGCATGCTCCTTTGCACGGGTACATAATCCAGGCACGGGCTCAGTAAGACAGTGAAATCCAAATTAAAACTTTCTTGTTAGTCTGTTGAAAACAAGGTCAACTATATCAGTGCTTGAAAGACACCTGTGCTCATTAAAGAATCAGGTTACAACTAACTTCAGAAATGAACAAATCAGGTGTCAATCAGGAGTTTAAGGTCATGTCACGCTAAGTAGAAAACAAACAAAAAGCATTACCATGTGTATATAAATGATCTTCCGTAATTTACATATATCAATGTATCCCACAACATGCACTGCAAATAATGATGAAATCTGAAATCAAAAAAGAAAAGATGTTAAAAATAAAAACTATATACAAACAAGCCACAAGAATAAAGACAAGATTACTTTATTATTTCAAATTATCTTTATACAGTGTTTTAGCTTTCCTCCCAGCTGCAAATTTATTATTGAATATGATTAGTAATTGGTCTTTCACTTATACAGCTCTCCTAATACACAACCATGTGAAGTAGCTATGCTGCCGATTGTCCAAATCAGCATTCATTTTAATATCAGGCTGACTCTATTGTTAACACATATAATTAAAATGTCCTCTAGCCAATCAAACACTTGAAAATATAATTATAACATGACCACTAAGACATAATTGCAGACATCACAGTAAACTAAAAATTAAGTGATGTATATTTATGGAAAAACACATTAAGTCTTCCAGTTTGTCACCTCCATTTAGCATTATGAATAACCCAGAAAAATGGTCACATGCTAGTTATAATCAAATGTATCAAGTTTCATATTTAAAAGAATACATATAACTTTTTTCCAGTTGAAGAAAATTCTGCTATTTATGAGGAACTATAAAATTTTAACATTTGTCACAAATTTTCAAATTACTAGATTTAGATGGATCCACTGATTAAATGACACTGCAGGTTCATGTGGAGAGGTGTCATGCCAGGCAGTGTCTCTCCACCCTCTTCACAGGGAAAGCCATTCAAATTCAACTCTACAGCACTTCACACACAAACAACGAAAAACTGCTGGAAAGGTGAATATTTACATATAACCTATGTTCCAACTATTAAGCTTCTTTGTTTGATTTTTTTTTTTTTTTTTTACTTTCCAAGTCCTCTACAGAATGTTCCTACTAATAAGAAAACCATGGTTTCTTTTCCTCAGCTATCCATGCGGACTGCTTCAGGGTGACTCACATGATATGATGGACTGGGCAAAAGTGTGTGCTCGGCACTAGCCCAGGAGAGGCAGGATACACCTGCTCCTGCCCTTATACGCCTCAACTCCCCACTTAATGCAGGCTACCCCATCGCCGGAAGCAGTGAAGACAGGTCACTTCTCAGCCCTGGAGCAGAGCCACACACAGACCACTTCCAAGGTACAATCTCGGGATTCCAAGGATAACTCAGCCCATATAATGAATTTAAATAGAATCAAACTAAAGAAGGAAAAGAAATCTCAAAGATCAGATCAAAAAAGAAGTGCATAAAACCCAACCTACTTTTTGTTTTTAAATAATAAAAAGAGCAATTAACAAGGCCCAGTGGAAGGAGCAACTGTGTACCCAGCAACCAGGAGGCCTAAGCTAGAGGATCATCTCTTTGAGGCCACCAAGACTCTGCCTCACAGAATAAAACAAATCAAAATAGCTGGCCTCAGTGACAACTGGCTGAGTACTTCCACACACTACTACTGTCTGACGCGAAACCAACCTAGGAAGTGGACACTTTCATTCCCTGTGTTTCAGAAAATGTGTATCTGGAACAAAAATGTTAAGGTTTTTTTTCCTTTTCTTTTTCTGTCTTTATGGGGTATTTGTTTATTTCTTTTGTTTTGTCTAAGAAGGTAGTAAATAGTTAAAAGTCAAATCCAGATCTGCCTTTATTTGGGAGGCAAGGTATCTGAGTACTTAAAAGCATCCCTCCAACCATGTTATATAAGTATAGCAAGCATAATTTCATAAATAGCAAGTTTGAAAAAACATGAGTCTACAAAATCCTTCCCTCTCAGAGGGCTACTTTGCTTTATAAACCCGGAAGAAAAAAGTGGGAATACATGGAGAGATGATAAATTGCAGACTGTTGGGGGAGCCACAAAAAGCAGGAACTTATTGCCTGTTCATTCTCTTATCCCACATATACTGATTCTGCATGGAAGGAATTAAGGCAGCCAGCAAAAATCCTACAATGGGTTGGGAAGGGGTCATGAAGCCCCACCCCATTTGAACATCTATTGGCAATTGAAGACTAGTGACAGTCAGCTTTCTTCAGGGATTTGGGGCCCTGAATACTTTTCTTGAGTTGATGGTCGCATACTCATGCACATACAGACAGTCAGTTAGGGTGGGGAGGGGTATGGGGGAGGGAAGGCGGAGGCCATGAGAGTGTGGGCAGGTGAGCATGCAAGCATCTAAGCTGTAGGGAAAAGTGGTAGTGGGGAAAAAGGAATTCAGGAGAAGGAATGAGGGGGTGGATGTGATCCAAATAAATGATATGTATGCATGAATACATGTACAATATAAGGAACTAATCATAGAGTAAACACATTTTACTCAGGAGAAGTACTTTGGGGCTGACCACTAGTTTCTTTTCAACACTAACAGTTATGGAATCACAAATAAAAAACATTCTTATAAAATTGAGTCCAACTAGTAAGTAGTAATGCTCATTACTAATCTCATGAAAATTCATACTCTGAATTTTCTTTAAAAGAATGTGCAAAAAATCTTAGAACATAAGATCCGTGAACCAGGAAGAATCAATCAGTCTCCTCCAGGGATGAGGGCAGATGGGCAGTCAGTCCTAAGTACACATACACATCAGTAACAGTCCATGGACACCGCAGGTTGTACTTATACATCTTTATATATGTGTAATATCAAAAAAAAAAGTAAAAGAGCATGAACCTGAAAGGTGGCCACGGGAGAAGTTAGATGGAGGAGTAGGGAATGGTGCTGATACAGTACTCACATATGAAATTCTCAAAAAATAAAAATAAAAAATATATCATGCTCACGTTTCAAACAGATGAGCTCACATAACCAGAAGCGCCAAGCTCCAAACCTCCAGTTTCAAAAGGTGCCCACCTTACCTGTGTAAGAAGTACGAACTGGGCAAACTGCCAAGGAAGCATGAAGAATACATTGGAAATACAGAGTGCGATCAAGCTCCCTCTGTAAAGTTTTGTAGCCCTGGAAAAGATAGCATCAGGAGGTTTAACTATAAACAGTCCAGCGTAGCTCCAAACCACTGCCAATTAGCATCTCAAACATGATCTGGGGTGCACATAAACTGCATGCAAGATAAATCAATGGGTTAGAAATTACACCTTCTGGGTCTCAATTATAATCATTTTCTATAAAAAGTAAATACCTATTATTACTGCAAAACCACAAAGCCCTGCCAAGTAAAGGGAGGGGAGGCCAGGTGAATACAGTCATTACTGCCTTTTCCGTTGTATTTTAGTGAATTTATAAAAAGACTTCTTCAGATGTTAAGTCAATAATTCATCAGTTGGAGAAGTAAGGGAGTGTCTAGGAGAAGTGACAAAAGTGGCATATTCTGTGAGCTAAGCAGTGTGTAGACAAACTCCGCAGGGATAGGATGCTGGCAGCATAAAAGCCCGTCTTCTGCAGATGTACCTTGGAAAGAAATGGAGGCAAAGGAAGGGGCTGTTCTGAGACCAGCATTAGGGGTGTCATGTTAGGACCAGCTAGCACTTGAGGAGACTTTCAGGAAGAGCCTTTACTCCACAGATGAGTTGCCAAGCCCCAAGTCTGCCATCGCCTTCACAGACGTGAGCATGCGCATACGGAGTGAGAAGGAGCGCTCCTCCACCAGCTTCCCCAGGAACTAGGAGAGCCTTACAAAGTCAAGTAACTAGATCAAAGCCAGCACTTTTAATGCAGTAGAAAAGACAGACTGTATCTGGCAGCACCCTGCAGACAAGGCTATGTCTGGGAAGTTTCAGCTTCATCCACGTGCTTCCTGTACACACGCATGTGCTAGGCCACAGCAAACACTTCTAATACAATAGGTCACAGTCGAGGCATGGGAAGCCACTCGGTAAAACAGCATGTTTCTACGGCTTTTGAACACAAGGCTGGATCTTCATTTATAGGTAACAAGGGAAATTATGGATCTAGGGAGGTAATACTAATCTGGCAGCTGGATAGAGAATGCACTCAAGAGAAGATAAGAACCAAAAGAAACCAGACGAATTTCAGCTGGGAGTGATCAATTAACCACTAACTCTGGACAGCAGAAATAAAAACATAAACTTCACTAAGAACAGCAGAGGAAAAACAGATACTGTGGTGCTGGGTGTGATTTCCATAAACCTGGATGTTCAAAAACACTTAAAATTCTAGATTCTACAAACCAATTTGCTAAAATAAAACCTATTGCTAACCTCGTTTCTAAAGTATTCCTACCCTTAAAGCAGCAGGAATAAAAGGCGGTGGGGTATGCACGTCCCAGAGGAACCTTGATGAGAACTCAGAGTGACCCACAGAAAAGACAGGCCATAGCAATAGGAGCAGCCCTGGCAGAATGGTCTGAATCCTTGAGCAATCTCAGCAGACCACTGAGTGGAGTTCACAGATGAAGACAGCTCCGAACTTTTACAATTTTGACCTCTGTTTTACCCTGATCCTACTATATGTTTGCACTCTGTATCAAGACAATGCATGTCTAAACTCAGCACGTGTTGGCTGAAAGAGAAGCTGTTCTTACTCTTTCTTGTGGTACTTTAAACCTGTCTGGTCTCTTGTGTCTAATTCAATTCTGGATTTCCAATGTAATTTCTCCTAGCATACCTTTGGCCTATGTAGGCTGTTTCTTTCTACCACTACTATGTAATATCCAGCTCCAAACAAGTGTCAGGACAAACTCCATGTGTCAGTGCTCCCAATGATGACTGTGAATTCTTCTTGCGCCAAACGATGGACTGCTACCATGAGGCTCAGCATGGCCAGCCTCTCCCTCCTCTTGGCAACTGGCATGGTGAAAGAGGAAGACTGGGAAATGTGGAGAGGTCCAGGATTTACTCATCCTGAGCAGTTGTCATGGAGCCCCCCACCTCCCTAAAAAGAGGACCAGAGGCATACTAAAGAAAGGCCTTTGGTACTAAGTCGTTTTTAAGGTTACATTTTTTAAAAATACTTTTAAATTATCTTTATTAATTGAGTATAACAAGATAACCTTATTTTACTATGTCATTTTTTTGTTTTGTTTTTTTTTTCAAGCCAGGGTTTCTCTGTGTAGCTCTGGAGCCTGTCCTGGAACTCTGTAGACTGAAACTCAGAGCAGCCCGCCTGCCTCTGCCTCCTGAGTGCTGGGATTAAAGGAGTAGGCCACAACTTCCTGGCTTATTATATTACTATGTCAATTTTTAAGAAGGAAACTTAAGACATTCTTTTAAAATAAAACTTAGAAGCCTCTACTTTAAGTTATTTAAGGGGAAAAAAACCCTGACAAAAAAATCAGTAAGAGTTACCTGAGAATATGAGTCACAAGCAACATCTGAAGAACGAGGAATGGATATGAGAAGCTCTCACGGAGAGGAGGCGTCCACATCACTCGGGTACACTAAAAACAAACAGGCCAGAGAACGCTCTTACTGTAGATACTGAGTGAACACACGGTGAAGGGTGCTATCCACAGACACAAACTATTTCCCATGTGAACTCTAAGTGGTACACTGCAAACAAGCTTTTGCTTTTCTAGAAAAGAAACACTGCAAAGTGAGAGGTATTGCTGGGCAAAGGGCACGCGAGGCTCAAGATATGAAATCCTGGCTATCATAATGTCCTTACTCGTTTGTCCATCAATAAACATTTGTTGTTGATTCTGTCACGGGGTATTGTGGTAAACACAGGAGTGTGGACAACTTTGGAGATATACCTGAGAGTAGAAGGGCTACAAGTTGGGTAAGTATTGGTCACAACAATCCAAGATGCATTTCAAAACAGAGGAGCAAAACTGTTCTTAGCAGAGATACGCTCGCTTCTGGGGGAGAAGCAGGTGCTCACAGTTCAAACTGTGATCTCTAAATACCATTTTCCCCAAAGGATGCAAGATTCTAGGAAAATAGCTGGTTTTATATCTTGGGACAAGGTTATCCTGAGGCATCGTTTGTACCAGAAAGTGTTCAAAGACTGGAAGAACATATCAAAAGAAATTAAATGCCCTCAGACCTTTCTAGAGAAGTTTCTCTACTCGAAGAACAGCAGTGAATGGAGGAGACATGTGGCTGCCATTAAGTGACAACTGACTGCTCGGCCCTAAAAAGGACATTTGTCTCACCTCTGCAAGGACTCAGAGAACATCTCAGAAGACAGTGTGGAGAGGACTTAAGAGCCATTAAGACAGGGAAAAGGCTATGCAAGTTGTCTTCTGTGGCTGTCATAGCCACTGCAACTATGGTTGCCTGCCCTGCCTGAACAAAACTAGGCAAGTCAACAGTCAATCATGAATCTGGGAGGGGTTCACAGAGCCCTTCTCTCTGCTACCCGAGTGGCTACTGACAGTCCTAGGGAAAGGTCGGTCATGTCTTTAGCTGTGTACCCCTGGTGAGCGCACCAGGTTCAAATGAAAAGCTCCAGATGCATTGTGACACTGAAGTTCCTAGCTAAATTCATTGAGTGGCTCACACAACAAAACACAAAGACACTAGATGAAGAAAGCAAAATGTTGTAGCTATGAGATGATGCTACAGAACTGCAGCATTCTTGAAGCTCCCACATATCAAAAAGAGAACACAGACCTGTGTGGGCAATGACTTGAGACATGTCAGGAAAGCGGGGAGTGACATGGAAGTGCTCAATATCAGAATCAACCAGGAAAGTACACAAACTCTTCCCGCACTCATTCAGGACTGAAATTAAGGGGACTAAGTCTGACACGCTGATCCGACTGGGAAGGAAACTGGATTCCTGTACTATGCTGATGAGTGAGAGCTGGTACTTTCAGAGGACAATATGGGAAAATACCATAGACACAGATTGAGAGAAAGGAGTCAAACACAGCTGAAATATGAATCTAGCAACAGGATCTTATCTAGCTGTCGAGCAAGCAAGAGTCTATCGCATTTGGGAGACCTGTGGGGGCCTCCCTGGTCAAGCCAGTGGGAAGGTGACCTGTGCCTAACTCTGAGATCTGCATTTACTAGCACACATCTGTCTTCTGGGAGCAGCACTGTTCACACATGAGGGCACCTTTGTGTAGCAGGGTTTCTTTTGGGCCACCAACCAACTCCCAAATCATGACAGAGAGACTTATTATTAGTTAGGAATGCTCAGTCTCAAGCTTGTACCACCAGCTCTTATCACTTAAACTGACCTGTTTCTCTTCAACTGTGTTTACCTCCGGGCTTTTTATCTTTCATTCTCCATGTCCTACTTGGTGTCTGGTGTCTGATGGCTGCCTGGCTAGCCCCAGGCATCTCCCTCTTTCTCATTCATTCTCTCTTCTTTCTTCTCCCAAGGCTAGATTCCTCCTCTTATTCTCTCTGCCTGCCAGCCCTGCCTATCCCTCTTCTGCCTAGCTATTGTCTGGTCAGCTTTTTATTGGACCAATCAGGTGGCCTAGACAGGCAAAGCAACACATCTTTACATCATTAAACAAATGCAGCATAAACAAATGTGTAACACATCTTCACAAGTTCAAGTAATATTCTACAACACCTCTGCTCAAGCTCCTTTAAGATAGTAATTATAATGCTAATAGCTTACAGAGTACTAGGTTGTCATAAGGCTTCTTCATAGATCCTTAGTTTCAATAAACCCATCCCATGACCCTCCTGTCCCTTGTTGCCCTGCCCCAGATACCTGCCATCTTAAATTTTTTCCTTTATACACAAGAGCACAGACTTCCATATAGCTTTTTCATACACTCTTCATTTTGGTTGACCTTCCTCCATCCTCATCACTCTACTACCTGTTTCAAATTTTCTGCCCTTAGTATTTCCACTTTCTATTTAAAGGACAGACAGAAATCAAGCTTGAACTGACCATGAAACTCTCTCCTGGATGACTACCATCCAGGCAGTGCTGGAAAGTGCTATGCAGGGTACTGGGGAAGAAAGCACACCAATGGCTTTACCTAGAATTAAACCCTGTGTGCTACAATACCAATACCAACATGCCAGGAAAGATCAAGAGTGCCCACTGTTATAACAGTGGCATAACTATCATGGGATTAACCAACCATTAGGTACTGTAAACAAAATCAAACCTGATGGCTACAGAAGTCACAGGCCTAAGTGATGCTGTTTTGCTAAGTGTTCACACTATCAAGCTGCCTTATAAAAATATTTATGTTCATATCCACAGATCTGTGCTAGTCTCGAGTGTGGCAGAAGAAACTTCTTATTCTGGTGGGTAATGGTTAGGCCAGACTCAGACTTGTTCAAAGTGTTGAGGGTAAGAGACTATGAGCCCTCAGTTCTTCACGGGGCATCTAAATCGTGTCCGTAACCCCCACAGCCCAGGGATCATCATATAAGAGGAACACACGGATGTAAGAGCTGGAGACAGGGAAGAATGCTATCAAATAGTCTTCTGGACATGAGTCAGCACACGTGAAGTCATAGCAGCTATGGCTACCTGCACAACCCAGTTAAAGATTACAGCACGGATGTGGGAGGGGCTCCCAAGGCCCCACAACTAGTTGAGGAACTACTGCCAGTTGATGGCTGCTGGGAGAAGGAGAGTCGCTTTTCTGAAGAGTGCTAAGTCGCCAAAGCTCCAGTGGGTTGACCCACACCCATGAACCTGTGGGCAGCTCTGACTGGATTCATTGGACGAAATAATAGTAATAATTTAAAAAGAGAGCGTGAAGTAGGGAAAGAGATGTGGGGAGGTTCTAGGGGGAGTTAGAGGTCAGGTACACATGACTAAGATATACCATATACATGTAAGACAATTTCAAAGAAGAACAAACACTATTTCAAAAAGAAAAGTAGTAACTCATTTCTATAAAGTCTCAAAAGTGCCAAACCCATTGATAAAGATAGAGACAGGGTTATTTTCCTGGGAGGAAGCGAGGAGTATAGACTGGACGGAGTCAGGAGAATGCCTGCTGACATCTGGAGCTTGCTCAGTAGTGACTCTCAACCTGTGGGTTGGGACTCCTTGGCGTCACATATCAGATATTTACATTATTATTCATAAGTTGCAAAATTACAATTATGAAGTAACAACAAAGTAACTTTATAGCTGTGGGTCAACACAACATGAGGAACTGTATTAAAGGATCACAGCATTAGGAAGGTTGAGAACCACTGGTCTAAATAGTGGCTACATAATTGGGTACATATGTAAAATCTGTTCAGCTTGACAGTTACCGCATGGGGCATTAATATATGTAAATTACAGACCATTTAAAGTCAAGGTTACTATTGAATCTGTAATGATTTGAACACCAAGAATTATGATGACAGGTTATAGAACACTACATATAAAATGAACCCACATATACAGCAATAGTTAAAAATGTAAGAAAAGATTTGTTTTTATAGAACACCAATTATTAATCATAGATAGAATACAAGAATTTAAAAACTGCCATTTTCAACAGCCAACAGAGTAAATGACTCAGGCAGTGATCATCACTGGATGTGAACATTTGGTAAAATGCTTTAAAGAAACATTGTATTCTATATCTCAAAGTATCAAGACACACACCACTCACTGTTGTAAAAAAAGGATAAACTGACTTCCACCTCCTGAACCACAGGAATGTGTAAAGAAATCCAATAATGTGGCAAACTAGTCTCACAAACCTCTCAATGTATCACAATAAAAATGATGTATTTGCCATAGCCTTTGAAAACTGTCTAATCGGGACCCATTGGTGAAGAAACTGACAAGTCCAAATCATGGAGCCTTTATAAAACAATAGGTGTGAATTCTTAACAG
The DNA here is from genome assembly GCF_017639785.1 of Mesocricetus auratus. Lineage (NCBI taxonomy): Eukaryota > Metazoa > Chordata > Mammalia > Rodentia > Cricetidae > Mesocricetus > Mesocricetus auratus. The sequence continues at coordinate 4,550,558 of NW_024429203.1, forward strand.
AGTGCCATTCAGCTGAGCAGACAGAAGAACTGTACTGGGAGAAGCATTCTAGATAAAATGGCAACCAAAAGCCATGTGTGGTCCTTAAACTCTGCAGCAGGAACTGTCTGGGATAACTGTGTAGAGTTGACTGTGGATTATACTATATCATCACTGAATTTTAAGTATGAGTCATGATGATGTCAATCTTAGGCAACATAAGTCCGTCACGATAATGTAGCAGCTTTTAGGCAACTTATACCAAGGCATTTAAGGAAAGATGTGCAGGCCTGCATCGCATATCCAAAAGGAGCAGGAAAATGCCTATCAGGGTAAGGTGTGTTCATAACAGCAAGAGAAAGCAAATATGAAAACTGGTAAATGAAGAGCTAGCAAATGGCTCATCAGGTAAATGCACTTGCCTCAATTCTGAGTTCAACGCCCAGAACCCACATGGAGAAAGTCTGAGAAAGCCAACTCCTTCCTGCCAGTTGTCTGGACTTTCATATGTGGTGTATGTGGTGTGAACATGAACACACACACACACACACACACACACACACACACACACACACGCACACACACACACGCAACTAATGAAAACTTGAAAAGAAATGTAAAGAGAAAATGGTAAATGAAAGTGAAGGTTAGCATTCTCTTACTTATATAAGAAATCCAAAGAGTTATTCTCAGAGAAATGAAGGATAAACTGGGGCTGGCTTCCTAGGGCTGGGGGTATGAAGGTCATTCATGTGCAGGAAGGTAAAAATGTGGCTCAAAGGCACAAAGAGTGTTGGGGGTCAGCTAAACCGCTGTAACCATGGTGAATAACACACTAAGTATTTCAAGGTGGCTCCAACAATACTTTCAATACCCTTAATCACAAGAGTTGGAAATTATTTTGACTAAATCTTCAATGTATACACCATCGATCATATAATTATTGTTTTCAATTAAATACACTGAAATAAATAAATCTCCCTGTTTAGTAATATGAACTACTACATCTTTAGTAGTTCCATTTAATGCATACTGGAATATTATAACTTCCTACTATGAAAGAATATTATGAAGATTATCAAAATTATTTTCAGTATCCACATCTTATATAAGCAAAATAGTCATGCCAATAAGTAATTAGTACCATGAGGATTCATGTTTTAATCACAGTCCAGTTAACATCTAAGAGACTCATTATATTACTCCAGAGATACTTACTCACCCATGTTCTTTGCTGCGCTAGTCAAAATAGCCAGGGAATGGAAACAACCTAGATGTCCTTCGACTGATGAATGAATAATGAATGTATGGCACATATATATGCACAATGGAATTCTACTTAGTCGCAAAGAAAATGAAATCATGAAAACTGCAGGCAAATGGGGAATTAGAAATGCTGCACTGAGGTCATCCAGACCAGAGACTCCGTGTTCTCTCATATTTGTGGATCCTAGCTCTAAACTTTAGAAATTCAAGTACGTATGGAAGCAAGGAATGAGCTCTAGAGATAGGGATAGTAGGAGGCAGTGCTACAAAGGAAGTAATGGGAATAATGGGCGAAATAATGGTAATACAGAGCAGAGAGAAGGAGAGATAACACTAAGGGTGTTTGGAAAAGTCATAGGGAAACATTGTATAAGCTAACTTAATGTATGAGTATATGTGTGTTTAAAGAAATTACACCACATGGGGTAATGGTGCCACTCCTAATACCTAATAAAAACCTCAGTCGCAGGTACAGGAAACATCCCCTCAAGCTGTTGGTCAGAGGAATATAAAAGCCTCCAAGACCAACATGAGCTATGTATTTCTATTGCCTTTGGTCTCCTTCCAGAACTTGCTGAAGACACCACACACTTTGGACATAAGATTTGGAGGAATTGTCATGCAAATGGACTGTGTTCCTCCTCACTGAGGACTGGCTCCCATGGTATCCGAAGGCTATGTAAGCTGCCAAGGAAGGGCAGCCATCAATAGTCCTACCCAGCTGTAGGCTTGTAAACCACAGCAATGACTGGACCGGAAGGATCTCCACAATGGAGCAATAGTGGCATTCTTTTGTCTTGGGTATAAGCAGCAGCTACCTAATTAAACTTGGCCTGCTCAATAGGCAGAAACTCATGCCTGACAATACAAACATAGCTGACTACCCATGGCTGGAAAGGTCACAGACCTGAGTAAAGAACCTACAACTGTCATTTTCCTAAACCAATATAATTTCTAACTATTCTAAAGCTTTATCCTTATACCAACAGGTAAGTGGAGCTCTCACTCTTCACAAAGCTTCTTTATACAACTATTACAGAGACCCACAATTGACCCTAGTGCAGAGTTAAGTGACTGCAGTACCCAACCCGAACTGACACATCTCTAATACAATCCCTACACCTAAGACTCAGGAAAAATCATGGAAGAGTGGACAGAAAGAACAGTGGACAGAAATTCCTCTACACATGAAAGTTAAATGCACCCACAAAATCTCAGCAATATTATTGCCTGAGATGAGATAAGCATAGTGGCAAGTCAATTGACATGTCACAGTAGACAGGGTAAACTGCACTTGGTCCCACCGCTAGGTGAAGTATAACACCTGGCCTGTAGCTGCTGAGGTAGGAACAGTCAATTTCCCCCAGGAATGAGCACCCAAATAGGCTATATAATTACAAACCATCTGCCACAGACACATGGACATATAAACAAGGATAAATGGAAATATAGTTTTAAAAGGTGAATTAGATATGACCCACAACAATTTTCATCTACCTTCACTTGCTTTTCTAAAGGGAAATATTGAAAATTTGTGGATATATTCATAAATGACAGTATGTTTTATATAAAACACCAACCATGCATAGCAATTTTTAAAAGTCTCTATGGAAAAGGCTAAACAATCTTATTTCACACACAAAAAGGGGAATTTCTAACAGACAAAACCTAAAACAGAGCTGTAGAAATGGCTCAGCAGTTAAGAGCAGTTGTTTCTCTTGCAGGGGGCAATTTAGTTCCCAGGGACTCATGATGAACTTCTCATAACTGCCTCTATGTAACTCTAGCTCCAGGGGATCCAATGTCCTTTTTTGGTGTCTGCAGGACCCATACATACCTGCACACGCACACGGATGCACACACGTGGGCGCACGCGCGCGCACACACACACACATGGAAGGAGGAAGGGGGATGGAGAGAGAGAGAGAGAGAGGGAGGGAGGGAGGGAGGGAGGGAGGTACATACATAGATACGTGTGCAGACACAGATATGCTCACATACAGAGCTACACAGAATGGAGAACATACAGTACTTAATTGTTTTTGTTTGGCTAATGAACCCAGAGCCTTGAAGGTGCCAGGCAAGCATCCTCTCATTAGCTATTCTTCCAGCCTTGTACAGGGGATTCCCATGCACCCTCCCCATCTTTTTCCTTCACCAACTCCTTTCATGTATATAGGTTTCTGACAAAGTAAGTAATTGTTGTTCTTTTTTCCTTTTTATTAATTCTTATTTAAATTAAAAACAATCTAAGTTTACATTCCAATCCCAGTTGCCTCTCCCTTCTGTTTTCCCATTCCCTGCATCAACCACCCATCCCTCCCCCCCATCCACTCCTCAGGGAGGGTGAGGCCTCCCAGGGGGGAATCATCAAAATCTGTCACATCATTAAGGGCAGAACCTAGGTCCCCCCCCCCCATTGTACCTAGACTGAGAGAGAATTCCTCCATTTGGAATGGGCTCCCAAAGTCCATTTGTGCACTAGGGATAAATACTGGTTCCACTGCCACAGGCTCCATAGACTGTCCAAGGCCTCCAACTGTCACCCATGTTCAACTGGCCTAGTTCAGTCCAATGCTGGTTCCCCAGCTGTCAGGCTGCGGTCCATAAACTCCCACTTGCTCAGGTCAGCTGTTTCTGTGATTTTCACCTTTGCTCATCATAGTCTGGACCCCTTTACTCATCATTCCTCCCTCTCTACAACTGAATTCCAGGAGTTCGGTTCAGTGCTTAGCTGTGAATCTCTGCTTCTGCTTCCATCAGTCACTGGATGAAGGCTCTAAGACAGCATTTAAGGTGGCCATCAATCTCATTACAGGGGAAGGGCAATTAAGCCTCTCCACTATTGCTTAAATTCCACTGTGCAAGTTCTTGTTCCCCTCATCCTCATGTGTTTCTTCCTTCTGTTTATCATTTTCCTTTCCTTATTGCTGAGATTGGGTTTCCTACTCCAGGATCTTTCTGTGGTGTTTATCCAGTTTCAGACTGTGACGCCATTCTCCCCATACCTGAACTACTCCGCCCCTCTTCTGACTTACATTGTTTTTATTCATTCTTTGGGAATTTCACTCAATATATATTTAACATCTTCACCTCCTTTCCCACTTCCTCCCATAACCACACTTTCCCTCCTCCCCGTGCACCCCATCAAGTCCAGTTTGTGCTGTGCTGGCTGCTTTGTGAGTGGGGTCTGCCCAATGAATGTGGTCTGCCTACTGGGGCGTCACAACATCAAAACACCGACTCTCCCTCTTCCAGATACTATGGAATATTAGCAGCTCCTCAGCAAAGAGAGGATTTTTTTGCCCATCTTCTCCCTTCTGTGCTGGGATTTTGTCTGACACAGGCTTGCACATGCTGTCACAATCACTGTGAGTTCACATGTGCAACTGCACTGTAGTGGCTGGAAAGACTGTTTTCTTGATGAACCCCCACACTGGCTCTTACAGTTTTCCTACTGCTCTTCCAGGGAGATCCCTGGGTCCTGTGGGGGTGGGATATGCTATGTTTGTCCCCTGTAGCGCTAAACAATCGTTCTTTTCAGTAGTATACTGCAACATCAACCTACAACACGCATTTCTGGTTTTGTGACAAGAAAACATTTAAATAGCAACGCTGTTGGCTTGCACTGTAGCTTCCCATAGTGACATAATAAACAAGAATCTAGCTCATCTACATGCCTTATCCTGGAATGCAGACCCTCAGTACCACCACTCCTGATGCTGAAAAACCCCCATGTTCCATTTTCACATGTTTCAGACATCAAGGTTTTCAACTGATTTTTAAAACTTGTATTAATCCATTGTGCTACACATTATTTTAGGTAAGCTGGGAACCAACTCAGTACATTGAGAATACTAAGCAAACACTCAACCCTTGAGCAATAATCCTTTCCCTATGCATTTTACAGTTCTTCTGATAAGGAAAAGATTTCTATGTAATATCATCTGTGGGGGAAAAATTACAATATGCCAAATACTATCTTAGATCTATTTCTGAGACAACTTATTAATGAAAATAGAACCTAAAAGTAACTAATAAGCCACAACTGTGTTTGGGTATGTGAATAATTTGCTAGTGTGTCTCTTCTAAGAAAGTAAAGTGCAGGGGCAGCAAGATGGCTCAGCAGGCAAAGGTTCCTGCTGCCACCCTGACAACCTACATTTGATCCCCAGAGCACACGTGCGGTGTGAGGGATCAGACGCCGAGAGCTGTCCAGCGGCCTTTATGTTTATGAATGCCACGCCATATGCACCTCAACACACCCACTGGATAAACAAATACAATTTTTAAAAGAAAAGTTCCGCAAAAGCAGCTAGAAGCATGAATAGGTATGAGCAGAGTAGATGATTTCCGTAATACAAAAATCAGATGCTTTAGAAAAATACATATTTGTTTGTTTGACAAGATCTCACTGTGTAGCCCTGGCTGGCCCAAAATTCTCTATGTAGACCAGGCTGGCCTCAAACTCCAGAGATCCACTTTCTTGCCTCTTAAGTGCTGAGATGAAAGCTGTGCATGCAGTTAGATACAGTTTTAAAAGACTAGAAGAAAACAGGAACTAAAGCTGTCATAATCTGAAAGCCAAATGACACACAAAATTATAGTAAGTTTTTAACTACTTGAATTTTTACCAATGTTTTACCAAAACTACACTGTATGCTCTTAATTTTAATGTCATATAAAAACGTTACTTTTCTGCTTTAAGCTAGCTAAATAAAATATAATAATTATTGATCATTTCCATAAAACTAACATTCAAATTTAATTGTCTCATGTACCTTTTCCTATGAAAATGACATCTAACTGAGCATATTTTAAATAAACTAAACAGCTGAAAATGTTAAGAGGAAAAATCCAACAACCTAAAAAAAAAACTAAACTGAATTCTACTTTTAAAATTGAAAATTGTAAGAAACAATGCTCCTGCTACTTGAGCATCAAGATTGTAAGAAAAATGTAAGGAGAGGAACTAAGAACCCAGAAACCTTGAGGAGCACAAGGGCCCTCTGTGCTCAACAACAGTGCCTTTCTGGCTGCATCTGGATCTACATATTCAATGACTCCATGCCCCAGCACCCTGCTCTATCATACAGTGCTCCTTTCTTGCCTTATTAAGCAGTTACTTCCCATTTCAGGCATCATTCTCATAGAATCAGCTTCAAAACGTCCCACAATCCAGGCTATTACAGTGTGCATTAGCCACACTCAGGATAAGCCAAATCCTACCCTTTCCTTGGCCCAAACTCACATTATATCAAATGCATTGTTGCTGCTGCCCTCACAGGTCAAATGCTCTAACCAAAGGCCACTCTACTTTGCATTTCTGTGATTCTAAACAGAGAGCACATATCAGGTGAAAACCCATTAGCAACTAGCTAAATTCATCTTTGACAGCAGTGTGTGTATCATTACTCACTCAAAACACCAGCATCTGTTCAAAGACTGCAGACACTTGGGGCATGAAGATAAAAGATGCAGACATCTCACACATCTTTTTCCTCCCCCATACAAACATTTCCATGAGAAGTCTGGATGGACATATTACTATAAAACTCATTTACAAGTATGATTACCTTATAGGAAGGAATGTACTGAAAATCCGAATTTAATAGAATTTTATCTGAAAACTAGTTGTAATAAATAAACAAAACTCCAAATCTGAATTACCAAGCACAAGACACTTTGTGTTTTAAACCCTGTGTTAGGCACTTTACACAAATGAGCTCATCAGATTTACACAATCATGTATGAGATGAGTAATGCCATGATCCCATTTACAAAGCAAAGGAACAAACACACAGACTAACTGTTCAGATGGCACAGATGCTAAATGGAAGAGCTGGGATTTGAACCCAGTCAGTGTGGATCCAGAGACTATGTCCTTGACAATGTGGCTATCTTTGGACTGCCTTGAATACTTGCAAATGGATAGGTTTAAGCAGAGTCTGAATAGGATACTTAAAAGTACATTACTCCTTGAACCTAAGAGTCACCAGCTTTAAAACCAAACTCACTATTTGCTCAAATCATAGAGACTCCTGTCACTTAGGAGACCACCAGCATTTAAATTTTGAGTCAAAATAACAGAATCAAATGCTTAAGGAACACTATTACAGACTAACCGTAAGGACACTAATTTGCAGACACCTGCATTTCAGGAATGACTCTGAAAGTACCTTCTGATGGCCTACCTCTCCATGATTGAAGAAGAAGCATAACACCGTAACCAGGCCTCCCAATCGGCTGCCACTGCAAAAGAGGAGAAGATGTAACACAATGTCAGAAATTTAGGTCGCTCCTGAAATGAAGCCCCACAATATGGCACCATAATAACCTTCTGCCGCCAGACGGCTATCACCATTAAAAAACTCTCCCATGCTTATTCACAAAATAGTTGATATCTTCCAAACTCTTGCCAGCCAAAATACAAAATGCTTTTTAAACACACTTGCCAGCTGAGTGAGGTGACACACATCTGTGATTCCAGCACTTGAGGTACAAGCAGGAGGATGAGAAGTTCAAGGCCAGACTTAGCTGCTTAGTTTGAGGCCAGAGTATGAGATCTCCTGTCCCAGAAAAACAACAACCTCATTTACAACCTATAAAGTGTGAACACTCAGTTAAAAAAAAAAAAAAAGGAAAAAGAAAAAGAAAGGAAAGGAAAGGAAAAAAACTCTGAAATCACTCAAGAAAGTCAAGTGACAGCTCTGAACCCATCCTCTCCTTCCAAACCAACCATCTCTGTAAGTGAACAATTTCCAATGTGAGAGTATCATTCACATCTCTCTGACATTTGTTCTTCTTCTGATTTATTATGAAGATTATTCTTAATACTTGTTACAACAGGCATCTTTTTAAATCAGTGTGAAATATTTCACAGTCCCAAAGTACTGCAATTTCTTCATCTGTTTTTCAGTGGATGTGCAGGTATTTTTCAGTCTCTTGCTATGTAGCATGTTTCTATTTGGGGAAAGCACATACCAGCGTTTCTCTTACCCTAAGACAGGCTGTGGTGGGAACCACGCTGGAAGCGCTATGTCACTTCCTCCCCAGTCAACGCGCAGACTGTCAGAGTCCACCCTTCAGACAGGTAAACCTCTCCCACACTGTTACTTTGAGTTTTCCCTCCCTATCTGTATGGAAGATGGCTGTCTTGTGTCAGTGTGAGAAGCACTTTTCTATTCCATAAGCTGCCTGTAAATGTCCTTGTGTATCCATGCTTCTCCACTAAAGACTGGTGACCAAGTGTTTGGCTGTCGTATGTATCACAAATTACTGACATATTTATAGAGTATTCAGCTAGAACTTCAAAATATTATGTATATAAGTAAGCCAGTCATTCTATTTCTTCTCCATTGAGGGCCTGGTATGGGGAGGTTTTTTTCTATTTCAAAATTTTATAGATAATCACCTAAAATTTCTTCCAGTAACATGCATTTCCATTTAGATCTTTCATCTGGAGAGCTCTAATCTTACTCTCTTTGAAATCACCACACATGCTAAAATACCAAGCAAGTAAATCACCCTGTCTCAGAAAAATGCTATCCAGTCTTTTTCATACAATAATTTCCTGCAATGCTAGAATCCTTTCTAGCCTAGTTAACTGATTTACTTCTGTAATCCTTTTCTGTCACACGGCACCAGTTTTATCATGTAAAATTCTGGTTATTTTAATACATCTCAGAGAAGCTCCCCACCACTAGCCACACAGAGAGACTCTTTTAAGTAACTTATTCTGCATATAATAAGGTCTAATAGTCCTCTTTTCAAACAAATGTTGTTTATCATCAATGGCACTGAATTTACATACTGAATTTGTGATATATACATATATATAATAGTCCATAATATATACTCATATATACATGTATATATCAGTCCATTATAGGTTGTACATAAATGCAATGCCATTACAAATCCCCATGTAATTTCAGCAACTCAAGTGTATGTAAATGCACATATATATATATATAAACATGTGTGTGTTGTTTCTGCCTGCTCAATAACTAAATATGCCACTCCTGATTTATTCAATTCTAATTATATTACTTCAAAGAAAATGTTATAAGCCAACAATAAAGCCATCAGGTACTAAAGTTAATCCTTCTATAAATACAGAGAATGTGGTGAGATCGAACCATGGTGGTTGTTTTCACACTTCCAGAATGTGACAGGTCACATAAGCCAAAATTCAATTCTATAAAAATATACAGCATTCTGACTACACAAAGAACGTATTATTTTTTACATCCCTAGGGCACCAAGCTCTGGAGATAGCTCATTCCCTGATTATAGTCAAAACATAAGACAAAGAAAACATTTTTAAGAACTTAATATAAAATTCCTTTTCTAAGGTTTCCCTTGAGCAAATGAGAATCCAAACTAAACTTTTCTTAATGAAAGAGGAGAGTTAGCTGGAACATGTAAGAGGTGAAAAGCCTGAGCAAATTTCAGGCTGAAGCTGCCTTAACTGTCCATCCTCACTCAGCCTCCACCAGCCTCCAAGGCTCTGTGACTGGACAATGTCCAAAGGACACAGTCCTCTCACCAAACTACATAGCACAGGGTCCAGTCTGTCACCATCTGTCTTATACACCTCGCTATCCAGGGAGACAGGTTTTCTGACCCACTTTCACAACCTACAAAGCGGGGAGGTAGAGTGTGGCTTGTCTATAAGTGATAGTGTGAGTGGAAACACTGTTTAATGATATGATTTGTAAATAATCAAAATTAGTGTCCCTAACACGGAAGCTACCATTCTGATCCTAGGGGCTGTCACAAAAGTTTTACTTTGATAAACAAAAAAGTTGTGGAAATCCGATTATTTACAATTGTTTAAATTTTTCTTCTTTATAGTTGATATTTCAGTATTCCTTAGTAATAAAAAAATTCTTTTCTACAGTGTGATGTCACCAACTGTCAGAAAGCATGACAGCCACTATGGTGCAAACTTATAAAATATGCCAACCTCCTGAACATTAGTCACATACACTCATCGATTTCACTCATCTTTTTGTGTATGTCTACGTGCAAGCATGTGTCTATGTATATGTGCACAGTGTGTGTCCTCAAGTGTGTGGCAATCAGGGGTCAACACTGGGTGTTTTCTTCTAACTTTTCATCTTCTTTTTTTATGAGACCGGGTCTCTCAGCGACCCTGGAACTTGTCAAACTGGCTGGTTAGCAAGCTCCAGGCTTCCTCTGCCTCTGCCTCCCCAGCCCTGAGGTGTGCGCATCTGCATTACACATCTGGCTTTTTACATGGCCAGCAGCGAGCTGAACTCAAGGCAGCACTCTGCAAACAAGCACTTTACCAGCTGACATCTACCTAGCCTCTGGATTTACCCTGTGAGCCTCATTCATCTTAGACAGAAAATTAAGGAGGGGCATTAAAGTTTAAAACATAAAATACCTATTAAAATACTTCATGCTTCTCAAATTTAATAATTCTATAATCTTTCTTATTCCATAACTGCAAAGATTGGAATCAACTATCAAATGTTAAATGGGTTTTATTAGTCAGATGATGGGACATAAAATATAACATTTGAAGAGAAGAAAAGTACATTCAGAGTTTTTAAAACTATAGTAAATAACACTTGGAATGAATTTTCTTATGTACACATTTAATAAACAGAGAAAAATATGGGAGCTGAATGGAGAATTTTCAGTCCCACGTTTGGGGACTAAGGCTCTGACACTGCTGGCCTAGTGAAAAAATCATCAGACAGGCCTGGCTCAGAGTTGAGAACCTTCTCCCTACATAAGTTATGGGACTCAAAAGTGCAATAAAGAAATAAGTAAGTCGAGCGGCGAGAGGGCTCAGTGGGTAAAGGCTCTTGCCACTCAAGCCTGGTACTCTGAGTTCAAGCCCCTGAATTCATACAGAGGTGGAAGTAGAGAAATAACTGTTTTTCCTCCATCCATGCCCATACATATATGTCATGCACACACGTGCACAATAATAATGATTTCAAAGGAAGAAATAAAAACAAGGGAAGGAAATGACAACTAAGTAGGGTTAAAAAGAAATGTTCTCTGCTTGGCCCTGTGCAGGTCTCCAGCTTACACAATCAAAAGGCTGCTGGTATACAGTGGTTTTGGAAACTTGCTGTGGAACATGTCATTGTTGTACTTAAGAATTTGCCCAGATATAGAAGGCAATTCATTGTCACAGCATGAGGTCAGTGGAGTTTGGGGACTCATACAGGTCTTTCCACTGTGTCCTCCACAGCCTCCAACCAAGGAACTCCCACCTGCTCTGCCTGAGCAGCCTCTTCCCAGGGGCTTCCTCCTGATGCGCTAGAACCTTCATGTCTTTGTGTGTTTGCCTCCCTGAAGACTCTCCACAGGGCAACGGTCTACACACTTCCCTCACTGCACGCCCACACACTAGGCCAGGCTGCCATCCCCGTCTGCCTCAAGGCCTCCTTCTCTCACACCTGTGTCTTTCCTCTAACCATAATGAACCACCTCAGGCCACCACCATCCACACAGCACATCAGGAAAAACTGCAACAGGCCACCACTGTCCCCACAACACTTCACGGCCATTCTATTTCTCTCAATTCAAATCCAAACATGAGCACATGTTCAACTGTCCTGCAGGATGTGGCCTGGGCTCCACCTCCAGACCCCTTCCCTCTTCTTCCCTCCCTGAGATCTGTGGTCCAGCTACTGTGTTTCTGTCAGATTCTCAAGTGAGGTGATGACATGGACTGAGGTGTAAAGAGCAGTGTGGTGAGGCCCGAGGCTGACGAGTAGCTGGGTAACCAGTGAGCTGAGGCTCCGGTGTCTGGAGTGACAGTGATGGACAGGGAAAGTGGAAGGACTTGGGCTGCTGATGAAAGCAGTAGGATTCCGGGTCCACCTGGGGCCGAGGAAAGCAATGCACTCCCAGGAGTCAGGAATGGTTCTTGGTATGAAAAAGTGTCAGTTGCTAAGACAGTGAAGACATACAAGGGAAAGGACTTGGAAAACAAAAAAGATGTTAGTATTTTCTAATAACATTCATCATTTTATGCATACCAAAGAGAAACGCTTGTCTTTAAATATTCATATACAACTGTTAAACCAAATGGGTTTGATTAAAGATGTGACAGCAGGCCAAGTTACTAGAACATTCAGAAAAATACATAAGTGGCCAAATTTCAGGTGGTCCAATACACAACCTATTTAAGACACATTTTACCAAATCCTGCCTGGACAAGCAAGCAATGCCTGCTTTAAGATGAAGTAAGAATGAGAAATTACCACACAAAACTGTAGAAGCAAGATGAGTAGAAGTATATTCTTGTGAGGATTTTAACTTTTCCTTAACATAGGTAGAAGCCAGTGGAGAAATAAGAAATCGTTACTGGAAGAAATATTGTACTCTCCATACAGCCTCCAGCGAATACAGTTTTGATCAGTACTTGGGATTGGATAATGGGGAGATAGTAATGAATATTCATTTCAGAGTAAAGAAGGATGTAAGCAAAATCAAATGAGGGAACAACATATTGATGAATCACCTGGGCCCTTGGGGCCTTCTGTAACACATCTAGAAATAAAATCACATTTTAAAAGTTGTTTTGCTACCAAGAGAGCTACTCTGACCTTCAGCGACCAAGGAAGAGGACAGCAGGACAGAAGATGAATACACTGGGCTCTGATTGGCAGGCTTCATATTCCAGAGAAAAGGCATGTGCTGCTGACTAATTCCATCTACAACAACAAAGAAGCATAAGCACAAGAAAGACTAAGAGGAGGAAGCATCAGGAACAGGTCAGAGAGGTCATAGGGACCCTGGTCAGCAGACAAGAAATGGGCAGAAATGCATGAAAAAGACTGTCAGCTCTCACGAGCTCGCTCAGTGAAAGACATGAAGGCAAAAGAGGAACAGGAGAGTTCCTGGGGCGAGTGTGCATCCACTCGGCGCTCAGGTGTCACTGTTCCCTGTGCTGGGTCACACTATGTAGGTATCACTTACGGAGGCCAAGTTAGTAGAACATTCAGGAGGAAATGGTTAAAAATGCAAAAGTTCCTCCTTTCCTCTTTCTCTCCATATGCAGAGGCTGTGGGGATAAAGAAAGAGCTATAGACAAAAGGAGTCTGGGTCTCCTCCATAGAGTGCTTTGTAGCCTCAAGAGGCTGCTAGTCTCAAAGCCCTACTCCTTAAAAATCACTGTCTCCTCGGGTTCTAAACACTCTCTAATGATAAAACGTAACTGATGCACCAAGGATCAGTGCAAAAACAGAAACTAACAGAAACTACAGTTCAAGCGATAAACTAGACGTAAGAAACGAGAGAGAGAGAGAGGGAACCCAGATTCTTTTAAAAAGTTGAAAAGTTGAAATTTTACTAAGGAACGGAAAGCATAACAGATAAAACAAGGGAGGAAAAAACACCCTAAAATTTAATTTAAAAAATTCTAATATTCAAACAAATGAACTCTGAGAAAAATGGACAAAACAATGGGTAAGAAAGTCTACGCAGAAATACCACTAGACAAAGTAATCGTCCAAACTGAAAAGAGGAGTTGTTCAAGAGGCAGAGCCCAGAGTTCCCACAGACAGAATGAACTGTCACCTGCTATACTAAGGCTTTCTGGGCAATACATATAAAAAGACAGATGCAAAGGGAACATATAGGGGGAAACAGTCAGAAGGAAAAGAGGGCAGGCACCCTGCTGTGAGGCAATTTCCTATAAGATAAAACCTCCTCCATCTTGGAAGGAAGCTTCATCCTGCAGGGAAGCTCATTAAACCCAGAAGGTAAACAACTGAAAGACTTCAGGAAGTCCCTGAAACTGATCAGACTGGCCAGGTAGGTGCCTGCCTCCCGGAACACATATAAATGTAAGGACTGCTGAGAAACAGGCTGAGCTCCCTAACACAGGCAGGTCAGAGAAGCTGCCGGGAAGGAGCACAGACCAGCTGAGCTACCGGAAAGGTCACTCTCCAAATGACGAGCTGCCTGCAGGCTGTGCAGTGTATTCCAAGTTTCCAGTTCCGTGAGCTCTCACCTGAGACGGGGTGGGCTTTGGCAATGCAGCTGTCTTTGAGTCATTTCTGCCCCTGTCAGTAACCCCTCACCCTGTAAGTAACCACAATAAAATTCACTGATTTGTCAAACTGGATTTTTTTAGAATATGTATGTTTGTCTGTCAGTTCCCTATCCAGGGTGAGGAGACAGATGACTGTTTACACCTTCCCACAAGTACAGTCTCCCAATGAGGCCGAGAAGACAGTAAAACAAGCCTTCAATGTCTAAGGAAAACAGAATTCTGTAACAAGGCAAACAGCAATAGCATTTTTAAAAAAAAGTAAAATAAGAAGTGTTCAAATTTTCAAGCTCTATGTATTTATAAATGAACTCTAGGTTTTGATGTTTCAGAACTACCTGAGAATGTGATTCTCTAAAATAAGGGAAAGCATAAATACAGAGGGAATAATTCTGTGTATGGTGGGTGATGCCGGCAGAAGGCTCAGGGAACAGCCCTGTGGGCAGCCTAGCTAGGTCCATCTAGATGGAAGCAGAGAAGAGCAGCCGCAGAAGAAAAACACAAAGGGGGAGGGGTGCTGAAATTAAAAGTAAAAAATAGGAATGCATAGTTCAGTTGTAAAATTGAAGGATTAATCAGAATATGGAAAACCAGGGAAACCAAATTAATGAGCAATTATTTATAAAATGAATTCCACTTTCAGATTTTGATGCCATTCCAAGGTACATTATACATTTATGCAAATGTTCCAAAATAAAACTGCCAAATCTGAAATCTTTCTGGTCCAGACAGTGAGTCTCGGTGCGCAGTGATGACAGGGCTGGCTATGCACCACCAGTGTTGGTCTTACCAGATACACTTATTTGAATACCCTTGATATTTGTCATGCAAATGAATATGAGAAACAAACCATAAAAATGCCCCAGATGGTATTAGAAGGATACTCCTATTTGCCACCATCACTCCCCAAAACAGTAAGGTTTGGTTAATTTTGGTTTCAATACCATTAGGAGAGAATCTATCCCTAAAAGAGATTGAGGCAAACACAAATTACCGCATCATCTAAAATTATGGAGTCATGGGCTGGGTGATAAAGAGAGAATCAACCCAGGGCAGGAACCTGTAAAGCCACAGAAGCCCTGCATGTAGCAGCAGTCCTCAACCTGTAGGTCTCATGGGAAGAACGTATTTCCAATGGTTGTAGGAACCCCCAAACTAACTTTATTGTCATTACTACTTCTGGGCCGTGTCTCAGTTCCTAACACTGGAAAATACGTGTTTTCTGATAGTCATGATCCATGCGTTAAGAACTGCTGGTATGCATCATGTCACCTTTTCTTTCAATTTTTGCTGTACCTAAAAAGTAAATATAGTGTGACTCCAAGAAGAAGAAATAAATGAGGAAACTACTCAAATGATTATAAAAATCTCCTGCATGATACTGTGGAAACAAAGCAAAGTGAGATGCTGATAAATCCCAATGTAGAAGTCCTAACATAAGAACACCAAAGGCCTGAGACTGTGAAGACCTTAGGAAAAGAGAGAGGAGGGAGGGAGGGAGGGAGGGAGGGAGGGAGGGAGAGAGAGAGAGAGAGAGAGAGAGAGGAGAGGGCAGAGAGTAGAGAGGGAAGAGGGAGAGAGAAGAGAGAGGGAGAGAGAGACAGAGAGAGAGGAAGGGAGAGAGAGGGAAAGAGAGAGAGAGAACAGAAAATCTGGATCTTTCTGACTGCCATTCATCTTTGAAGTACTTTAGATGAAACTTTTTAAAAATAAAACACCACTCTCCTTGAAAATGAAATAGTTATTTTTCCTTCATTACTCAGAATGTATAAATAATACATTAAGCTATAGATAATTCAATTTCTGTAGAAAGAACATGTCAAACATGCTTACACAAAGAGACTGCGGGACACACACTCTAAAGCTCTGTCTGCATTCTAATCCCAGCACTGCAACCAAGGAGCTCTCGGGGGATCTTAGAAAACGTACTCCTATCTAACCCTCAGCTTCATCTAAAGCACCTGCTCACCTCTCTCACAGAGGTACCATAGGCCTAGTGAGCTTACCACCACAAAGAGCCTGTACACAGTGTATTAGATGGGTTTCTTTAATATGAAAATAGTCTTCAGTAATGATCAGATACTGTGGAGAGAATGGGAAACAATGCAGAACATACACCACTGGAGAAAACACTAAATTATAAGTTCTAGTTAGGATTCCATGATAATAATCCATTTCCACCAAGCCTTTCACATGTGGCAAGCATGAGCTTATTCATTCTGCCATGGGTGGAACCTCCAGAGCTGTGAGCTGAAACAATTTCTTTTCAAGCTGAAACTTTGACTTGTGACACCAATGCAAGACTAACACAAGTGTCTTCTTGGTTATAGGGTTTTCAAATTCTCATCATCAGTTTTCAGGCTCAAACAGTTTTGTAGGACGCCTTTCATTTCCTAACCCTCTCTCCCGGCACTGCACTCAATCTTTTGTTGTACTAGTCAGAACATTCCTGATATACTAACTCCAAAAAGAAAACAAATCTTTGCCAGAATAATGTAATTTGTACACATCTTCCATTAGTGACTTTTAACGGATTTTATATGTGTGTGTATTTTTCCAGACTGCCAGTAGCAAAACATCCATCAGTGCAACCCCGCAGAGGAGACATTAATTCCAAAACAAACTGACAAATTGACTCCCAGTGCACAATGACCAGAGTTAACTCCAAACCATAGGACTGCAAAGCCATGCAACATCGCCAAGAACTGTCTGCCTGCTTGACATCTGTTCTGGAATTCCACATCAAATACTTCTGGTATTTGCCATAAGTTCATACCTTGTACATGTATGAATTTTACCAGCCAAAGATGTTCATACCCTAGCCATTTATGAATTTCACAAATCAAAGAAGCTCATGCCTTGATCATGCAAGAATTTTCCCCAAAAAAGAAACTATAGAGGACGCCCCGCCCTTATATCTGGTCTCCTGGTGCTCTCAATCTACAGCATACAAATACCAAGATCCCTACTGAACAATTTAACTTTAACCACAAACTAATAATACAGACTGAAGAGTAACTAGAAGAGGGTATTTAGGACAAATACCAAAATACTGAAAATTCCAGAGAAAGAATCACATTGTGAATAGGCCATATTTGGAAACCATATCTCAATTGTTTCCTTAAGTCAAATCTTGGGAGTCAGCCCAATTACTGTTTTCTATTTCTCTTTTACTTCCACTTTTGATGAAAAGCAATGGTTATCTGGCTTCTAAAAATACATATCTGCATTGTCATGTTATTTTGAAAACAAACATACATTTGCCCTGCAAATTTCTAGTCTGTTAGACAAAAATCTAAATTTTGCTTCTCTCTACTTAATGTGATTCATACTGACACAATCCTAAGACCAATTTTTATGCCATCCTCTTTATTCTTAACTCATTTAAAAACTCTGCACCTTTACCCCAGTCAAAAAATTAGAAAAGTAATTGAACTATCGTGCAATAAGAAAACATTAGGAAAGTATAAACATTGGAACTCTCAATGTGCTTCATGGCAGTAACACTAACACACTAACACTTAGAAGTACAACCAGCAGCCAGACACAGCTTGATTGGTTTAATTGGCAAAGCACTTGGTGTAGGAGGACCATACTATATTAAAAAAAAAAAAAGAAGCAGCATGGTAGTTGATACTTGCAATTGGTAGACAAAGACAGGCTGATCCTTAGATTAGCCAGCCCCACCTCACTGGCACGTTCTAGGTCAGTGAGACCCTGTCTCATATCCCCAAGGCCATCCTCTGGCCCACAAAGCTAAGAGCCACAAGCTTTGTGGGGATGGCAAGTGCTAGAAGCCCTCTGAGTTGAAACTGCTGTGACACTGAAATCACTGCCATCCCAGAAGTGACAGGTTTATGTTTCACTGACAGCTTGGTAGCCCCTAGATAACTTAGGGACAGGGACTGGACACAGGAAGTAAAGGCAGAGTTGAGTGGTTCTTCTGTTTGTTTGTTTTGTTTTTGTTTTGTTGTTTTCCTTTTTTTATTTAAGTTAGAAACAAGTTTGTTTCACATGTCAATAAAAGCTCCCTCTCCCTCACCCTCCCCACCAGGCATCCCAGTCCCCCACCCAATCTCCACTCCGATCCCCAGGTAGAGTGAGGCCCTCCACGATGGATCTCCAGAGTCTGTCATGTCATCCAGGGTAGGGTCTAGGCCCTCCTTCAAGAGTCCAGGCTGAGAGACCATCCCTCATTGTTGGATGGACACTCAAAGTCTATTTGTACACCAAGAATAAATACTACCCAAGACCCCATAGATTAGGAGTTTTTATTATCAACCTTCAAAGTCCAGGAATGGGAAAGCGGTTAAAGGTCAAGTTAACACCAATGACTCAATCTTCCCTACACAACAATGCTTCAATAAAACGAAGACTAAGTTTAGAAAGCTTCCAAATGGCCAAGCAGAGGAAGAAGGTTCATGAAAAGTGGTACAGTCCGAGAGCAAGGAGGCCCTGTGCTTTCCCCCTGCCTCACCTACACGCCTCCTCATCCCGTCTATAGTAGCACAAGCACATGTTTCCCGAGTTTAACCAGAACCTCCAACAAGTCAAGAATGGAGACACGGAATTGCACCCACAGCCATGCAGCTGAAGCGCAAGTGAACAGGGGACTTGTCAAAGAAGCCTTAAGCAGAGAAACTAGGTGGCTTTCCATCTGTCTGCAGAGACACCTTTGGGCATGACTAACAAAAAGGATGCACAGATATACTTTCTAGTCTATATTCTAAAGCACATGACTTCAAATTGCAGACAGGAATTTACACACACACACACACACACACACACACACACACACACACACGGGACTTGTTTGCTCCAAATTGCTTCTAACGAGGTGCAGGTTCAAGGTCCAGAGGCCTTGGGATCATGCAAACTCCACTGCACAGAGACAGACCATAAGAGGAGAGAGTGGAGAACCAGTAAAGAGAAATGGAAGAAAACACAAACCAAAATATGCAAGAAATAAACAAATCTCTTAAGGATAGAAAGGAAAGTCAAGAAAAAAACTATCAAACAGATGAAAGAAACAATTCAAACAGTTCAAGACCTGAAAACCGAAATGGAGACAATAAGAAAAACACAAACTGAGGTAATGCTGGAAATGGAAAGGCTGAATAAACAATCAGGAACTGCAGATGCAAGCATAACTAACAGAATACAAGAGATGGAAGACAGAATCTCCTGCATTGAAGATGGGGACAAGAAGAAACGAAGGAACGACCACAAAACAAGCAGTTGATCGTGTGGCAATTTCATTTTTCTCAGGGCAGTTAATATACTTGGTAGAGCAGGAGAACGGGAGGGGAGTGAGGGGGTGAGAGGGTTGCTTTGCGCACCAGGTGTGCACATAGCAGGGTATTGTTTAAGCACATAGAGCAGGGTATTGGCAAGGTAAAAAGTTCAGGAGGGAGAGGAATGGGTGGGCTAACGGCTGTTGTCTAGGTGATGGTTAGGGCTGGCTGGGTTTGGATAAGCTTTCTGAGTCATGGTGTTCCTATGTTCTACCTATGCTGCTTCTCTTGAGTACTCCCAGAAGGCTCCTTTGTAAAGGCTAAAGGCCAATTACATAAATCTTTAGACTTTAGAAAGTACAGGTTTGGCTCCAAAAGATCAAGGTACCTGAGATGCTCCCAACAAGAGATCAGAGATTCCAGCCCAGACTAATATTCCCAGCAAAACTCTCAGTCACTAAAGATGAGGAAAACAAGATATCTCATAACAAAACCTGATTTATACAAAAGAATCCACAAATCCAGCCCTACAGAAAGTTCTGCTGCATACAAGAAACACACCTCAATTTCAAAGACAGACGCGACCTCAAGGTTAAGAGTTGGGAAAAGACTTTCTAATCAAATGGACATAAGAAGCAAGCGAGTGTAGCTATCCTAATATCTAAAAAAAATAGACTTCAAACTAAAAGTAATCAAAGGATGATGGGGGAAGTCCTGTGTATATGTCAATAAAGCACTGTTGGCCAATAGGGAACCAAGATAGGTGGGACTAGGAATCCAGGAGGACTCTGGGTAGGAGAAACACAGGAAGTCGAGATGTAACCGCCATGGGGTAGGAAGCCCGGAAATGTCTCTGGTAAGAGAAATACTTAGATTAACAATTATGGGGTAAATACTTAAGTCAGAGCTAGCCAGTAAGAAACAAGCAAGGCCAACAGCTTCATAATTAATATAGCCTCCTGTGTATTTATTTGGGACTGATGCAGCTCTGGAACCAGGTTTGCGGGAAGGCTTCTCTTTACAAAAGGAGATGAAGAAGGTCATTTCATATTCATCATAGGAAAAACCCATCAGGAAGACGTCTCAATTCTGAACATATATGCCCCAAATATAAAGGCACCCATGTTCATAAAAGAAACATTACTACAACTCAAATCACACATTAAACCCCACACACTTAATAGTGGGAGACTTCAATACCCCACTCTCACCACTGGACAGGTCCACCAGACAGAAACTTAACAAAGAAACAATGGAACTAACAGAAGTTATCACCCAATTGGGTTTAACAGACATCTATAGAACATTCCACCCAAACAAAAAAGAATATACTCTCTTCTCAGCACCACATGGAACCTCTAAAATCAACCACATACTTGGCAATAAAGCAAACCTCAACAGATACAAAAAATTAGAATAACCTCCTGTATTTTGTTGGACCACCATGGCTTAAAATTAGAATTCAATGTCAACACAAATTACAGAATCCTCACAAACTCATAGAAATTGAACAATGCTCAAATGCATCACCCCTGGGTAAAGGAATAAAGAAAGAAAGAAAGAAAGAAAGAAAGAAAGAAAGAAAGAAAGAAAGAAAGAAAGAAAGAAAGAAAAGACTTCCTAGAATTCAATAAAAACGAAGGCACAACATGTCCAAAGCTTTGGGATACTTTGAAAGCAGTTCTAAGAGGAAAAAAATTCCTAACACTAAGTGCCCACATTAAGAAACAGAAGAATTGCCACACTAGAGAATTAACAGAACACCTGAAAGCTCTAGAACAAAAAGAAGCAAACTCACCCAGGAGAAGTAGACGCCAGGAAATAATCAAATTGAGAGCTGAAATCAATAAAGTAGAAACAAAGAAAACAATACAAAGAATAAATGAAATAAAGAGTTGGTTCTTTGAGAAAAATCAACAAGATAGACAAACCTTTATTAAGCCTAACCAAAAGACAGAGAGAGAACATGCTAATTAACAAAATCAGAAATGAAAAAGGGGAAGCCGGGTGTTGGTGGCACAAGCCTTTAATCCCAGCACTCGGGACGCAGAGGCAGGCAGATCTCTGTGAGTTCGAGGCCAGCCTGGTCTATAGAGTGAGTTCCAGGACAGCCTCACCCTGTCTCTAAAAACAAAACAAAAAAAAAAAAAAAAAGAAAGAAAGAAAAAAGGGGGCATAACAACAGACACTGGGGAAATCCAAAGAATCATCAGGTCATACAATGAAAATCTGTACTCCACTAAACTGGAAAATCTAAAGGAAATGGATGATTTTCTGGATAGATATCACTTACCAAAATTAAATCAAGAAGAGATACACAATATAAACATATTTATAACCCCTAAAGAAATAGAAGTAGTCATAAAGTCTTCCAACCAAAAAAAGTCCAGGGCCAGATGGTTTCAGTGTGGAATTCTACCAAAAATTCAAGGAAGAACTAATACTAATACTGTTCAAATTGTTCCACACAATAGAAGCAGAAGGATCACTGCCAAATTCTTTTTATGAGGCTACAATTCAATTACATTAGTACCCAAACCACACAAAGACACAACCAAGTTAGGGAATTACAGACCAATCTCCCTCATGAACATTGATGCAAAAATACTCAATAAAATACTGGCAAATAGAATCCAAGAATACATCAGAAAAATCATACACCATGATCAAGTAGGCTTCATCCCAGGGATGCAGGGATGGTTCGACATACAAAAATCCATCAATGTAATCCACCATGTAAACAAACTGAAAAAGAAAACCCACATGGTCATCTCACTAGATGCTGAAAAAAGCCTTTGACAAAATCCAACACCCCTTCATAATAAAGGTCTTGGAGAGATCAGGGTTAACAGGAACATACCTAAACATAATAAAAGCTATATACAGCAAACCAACAGCCAGCATCAAACTAAATGGAGAGAAACTAAAGGTGATTCCGCTAAAATCAGGAACATGACAAGGATGTCCACTCTCTCCATATCTCTTCAATATTGTACTTGAAGTTCTAGCTAGAGCAATAAGACAACAAAAGGAGATCAGGGGGATACGAATTGGAAAGGAAGAAGTCAAACTTTCACTATTTGCAGACGATATGATAAGTCTATGTAAGCGACCCAAAGAATTCTACAAGATAACTTCTACAGCTGATAAACACCTTCAGCAAAGTGGCAGGATACAAAATTAACTCAAAGAAAAAAATCAGTAGCCCTACTATATATAGACAATAAAGGGGATGAGAAAGAAATCAGAGAAACATCAGCCTTTACAATAGCCACAAACACCATAAAATATCTTGGGGTAACTCTAACCAAACAGGTGAAAGACCTGTATAACAAGAACTTTGAGTCTTTAAAGAAAGAAATTAAAGAAGATACCAGAAAATGGAAAGATCTCCCATGCTCTTGGGTAGGTAGGATCAGCGTAGTAAAACTGGCAATTTTACCAAAAGCAATCTACAGATTCAATGCAATCCCTATCAAAACACCAGCACAATTTTTCACCGACTTCGAAAGGACAATCCTCAACTTTATATGGAAAAACAAAAGACCCAGGATAGCCAAAACAGCTAGGTACAATAAAGGAACTTCTGGGGGCATCACCATCCTTGACTTCAAGCTCTATTATAGAGCTATAGTCCTGAAAACAGCTTAGTATTGGCACAATACCATAAAAGAGGGAGCCATTATAAGTTAGAGGAGAGATCTGGCACTAGTGAGATCTTCACAGATCTACAAGAATGACACCAACTGGCATTAAGGCTACCTAAATGCCCTTCCATGATAATGAGAATGATGACTACCTTATATGTCATCCTAGAACTCTCATCCAGTGGCTGATGGAGGCAGAGGCAGACACCCACAGCTATGAACTAAACTGAACTCCTGGAACCCAGTTGCAAAGAGGAGTGATGACCAAAGGAATCAAGATCAGGCTGGCGATACCCACAGAGGCAGCTGACCTAAACAAGGGGGAACACATGGACCCCAGACTGATGACTGAGGGGCCAGCATGGGACAGATCCAGACATCCCTCCCACCAAACCTGGGTGACAGAGAGGAGACCTTGGCAATCTGTGGGACCTGGGAGAGTGGAGCAGTATTTATCCCTGGCATACAGAAGGACTCTAGGCACCCATACCATGTGGAGGGATTCTCTGTCAGCCTGGACACATGGGGAAGAAGCTAGGCCCTTCCCAGGATGATGTGACAGACTCTGAAAATCCCTCATGGAAACCCTTGTCCTCTCTGGGGAGCGGAGGGGGGATGGAGGGGAGTGAGAGGGAACTGAGAGTGATATGTGTAAAAAGTTAAATAAAAAAAATATGAAAAAAAAAGACACAGCAAGCCATGTGACCAAAAGCAAGGCGGGCCCTGTTGCCATGATCTAAAGTCTGCTGTCAGGACATGAAAAGGATTGTAGTTTCTAGGATGTTTCTCTCCTGTTTTCTCAGATCTGTGCAACTTAAAGGTTAATTCCCAGCTTGGCTTATTGGCATCTGTAGTGACAGACAGCACGAACTCTACCTCATGGCTACACAAACCAAAGCCAGCTGGAGAATGAGCATGTGCTGGTAATTGGGGCTGTGGTGGAGCATCAAGCTTGGGCAGCACAGACAAGGGGAAATGCAGGAAGGCAGGCAGAACTGAGACAGCCGCAGGCCGTGACCCTGGGAGAGGAACAGGGCCGCTATTCGCACAGATTCAGATGCTCTGACTCTAAGTTGCTCCCTAAACTATCGAAGATGGGCTAGTCTAGCATCTACTTTAAAACGTGTGTGTGTGTGTGTGTGTGTGTGCGTGTGTGTGTGTGTGTGTGTGTGTGTGTGTGTGTGTGTGTGTGTGTGTGTGTCCATACATTCACTTGTTTGTTAGGGTACTTGTTTGTGTGCCTACATCAGAGGACAGGGGACAACCTCAGGGTTCACTCTTCAAGTGCTGTCTATAACTTTTGTTAGTTATTTAAGGGACTCTTTCTGCCATAGCTTGCCTTCAGTCACAGTGTTTTGTACCAGCAACAGAAAAATAACTAATACATGGGGGTTCTGGTGAAAACGTCATGCTTGAAAAGCAAGCACTTTACCAAGTGAGCTATTTTCCCAGTCCCTAAAATATACTTTTACGTGAAAAAACTGGAGTACCAACCTACACCACTGGTTTCAAGTCCCTTAAAGCAATGCTCTGTAGTATGTGCTGTACTGTGGGTTCACTGTGGGCCTCTGGGGAAGATGGCAGCTAGGAATCCTCTAAGATCATAGTTCAGTTTCCATCACGGCCCACCACTTGTTAAACTCCAAATTTACTTCATTCACTTGGAATGCCTTACACGAAGGCATTCATCACCCAGCCCACACCTTAGGCCCTGAAGAACATGAACCCTGAGGTAAATCTGTCACCTTGGTGTCTGCTCCTACATCTTACGTGCCCCATTTCTGCCTAACCAACCCTGGGATGCATTTTCCTGCTATTTCTACCTATCAAGTCTTCTTATTCTTCAGGGTTGAACTAAAATGTCCTTTCAGTCAGAACCACCTTCCTCTACCTCAGAGTTCTAGACTTTCTTCCTTTCTTCCTCCCTCTATCTTACATTGATACACATAATCTCATTATGCCATCATCCTTATCTCCCACCCTGCCTGCTCCCATTTTGTCACAGCCCAGTCTTAAGAACGAGGCTACCCAGCATCTAACTTAGGTGTTGACTGAACAAGTGAACATGCACTGTATATATGGAGAAAAGTGTTTATCATGAGAGGTAGAGCTTAAGACTGAGGAAGTTGTACAGGGTAAGGGCCACTAGCACCAGAACCTTATATCCTCTTTGCAGATTGGGCTTTTTAGCCTTTGGATACAAAAGTCATAAGAAGCATGGTAAGAAATCACTGTGAATGTTTATTTACAAACGGTGAGAATGTCTTCCAACAATAAAAGCAGTGTGCATTTATCTTACTCAAATCTAGTCTCCTAAATACGGTGTTGCATTTTAAATCTATATGCAAATACATTTTAAACTGGTCTAGTTGCTTGTTCATTTGATAAGCACTTATCAAGTAACCTCTATATGCTCAAACACTGAGCTAAAAACATAAGTCTTCAAGCAGTTGTAACTGAAAACGCAAAGAAGACAAGACAGTAAGGGACCCATTGGCCAAAGTGGAAATCTTATTTGTATACACACAGTTCTGCACTACAGTCAGCAAGCAGCAGGAAGAACATCTAAGATACTTTCAAGGTCAGATAAACTCAGGTGGCCTAGGAGACGGCTCAGTCATAAAGTGTTTGCCTTGGAAACATGAGGACCCAAGGACCAGAACCCATGAAAAGAGATGGTTAAACCTAGCATATAATCTTAGCTCTCTGGAGGATACAGCTGGATTCCCGGAACATGATAGTCAGCTAGCCTAGCCTACTTGATGAGTTGCAGGCCAGTAAGAGACCTAGTAGTCTCAAAAGTTTGGCAGTGCCTAAGAAATGACATCCAACATTTTCCTCTGATCTCCACACATGCACATGCACCCCTACATAAACGTGCATCCCCATTTGTGCACATATACACACACAAATGAAATACAACAGTTCAGAGACACATACTGCAACATATTGCCAAACTAAAATGGGAAATGCAAACACAAACCCTTTAAACACCATCATTATTTAATTGCAGGAATACTGTTTGACTGTGAAGACAGGCAGGCAGCAAACAGTTGTGTAGAGTACACTTCTGCTTTAACACTACCAAAGCACAGGCCATTATTATCATTTGATAGTCATGTGTTCTAACATTTTATGAAAATGATGCACATTACATATGATCACATGCCTATAAATCTTAGCATTTACCACATATGCCCACCATAGTCTATTTAAGCCTTTAAAACTATCTGAAATGTGATTGCCATCCCAACAGTGAAATCAGATTAATAAGAAATCCTATTATAACCACAAATAAACATTTTGAAACACTATTAAAACTGAGCAATATATTATTAATAATTATTAACTAAAAACTTATTATGATATATTTTATAACACATATTAAAATATTCTTACCTTAAATATGTGCCGTAGATGAAGAATAATGCCATCATTAGTCCATTTAACATAAAAATTACAGCAACATAAAAGCAAGCAGGATCTCCCAATCCTTTAAAAATAA
This sequence comes from Mesocricetus auratus, assembly GCF_017639785.1. Lineage (NCBI taxonomy): Eukaryota > Metazoa > Chordata > Mammalia > Rodentia > Cricetidae > Mesocricetus > Mesocricetus auratus. The sequence continues at coordinate 4,577,237 of NW_024429203.1, forward strand.
ACAAAGCATATGTTCTACTCACAAATTATGTTATGAGTCTAGCAATTTACATTAAACTGTGCTTACTGTGAAACGGTTGCCAGATAAATGGTTTCCTTGGTTGCCATATGAAAACAGGACATGAATGCAGAATAGTGATGAGAACAGTATTACAGATATGCTGGTCTGGAAGCAGGGTTGGAACCTGTTGATTCACTTTCTAAGGAGGTACATATGGATTCGGCCTGGGCTGCAGTAGAGCCTGGCAGAGGCAACACCACTTCTTCCGGGAAGGGGGCATCAGCAGCCACAGTGATCCAGCTGGCGTGAAGCTACCTTGGGAAGAGCTCAGCTACTTTGTGGCAAGTACCTTGCTATAAAACCTCAAAGTCCATGGAAAGGTAGAGTGGAAACATCCCAGGTGATACCTGAACCACCCCAGCCCAAAGGCCAAAATGTAACTAAAATAGCTTCTGATTCAGTCGACTTATTACAGCCATGTGATTACCCTGTTACCATGGAAGCAAACCAGCCTGCCCAAATTTGTGACCTGAAGAATCCAAGACTGCAATAAAATGGCTGCTGTTTGTACCACTAAGACTATTATGCTCCAACAGACAGCTGGACAACATGACAAAGGTGCTCACCCTCGCAGCTCTCTATTGGACTGAGTCCTTCTCCTCGAGTAACTGTCCAGCATATCTTGGTTTGAATACCAATCAAATCCATTACTTTGGTATAAATCCGGTACCAGCTGGCTAAGATCACCTTTTTAAAGAAAATAAAGATGGCATGAGAAACAGTTTTTATTACTAGAATGTGTTTTAGACATTTTCCTAACTGTCAAACTCTCTCTCCAGGCTTCAGTTATTTGGCTCCCTCTCTATCTCGCTACAGGAGGCTCAGGCTCTCCCACAAAGACTTCCCCACACAAGGCTGACTGCTGATGCACAGTGAAGAAAAACTAGGAAATCTGTAAGATTTGCATTTTTAAAAAATATAAAATTCTACCAAGGAATATAAAAGACCTAATCAAATATTTTTTCTGATTTTTCAAGATGTAAATTCACATCTCAAAGTAATTCATAAAGATAAAACAATCCTACCCAAAATCTCAATACCTAAAATTATTCAGGAAAAGTAGGAGAAAGAGTAAAAGGGGAATGTGCTGAGGAATAAAAGGTCTGTCACTGAAAATAACTAAGATAGCATGGCATTGGCAGGGGCATACCCAGATGGACCAATGCAACAGGGGAGGCAGTGGACGTGAGCTCATCCGCCTTCCAGGCAGAGGCACTTCCAGCCCCAGCAGCTGCCCAGATGGTTGGAGGCTGACAGCTGTCAAACTCTAAGGAACTGCTCTGGGCTGAAGAAATTAATGTACTCAAGGTCACAAAAGGGAAAACTGCATCCCATAATAGGCTCATCAACAGAAGTGATACCTGGTCCAGGGGTCTCTGCCAAAGGAAGCCTAACTGTGCAAAGTGCAAAGCTACACCCGCCCAGAGAGCCCAAGAGGTTCATGGGGCTTGTGATTAGATGCCATCACAGTTCAGCCCCTTGTGATACCTCCTTCCGCTCCATCAACCTGGCTCAGGTGTGAACACAAGGGCACTTCCTGACACACCTGCGGCAAGCCAATCTCCAGTTCAGAGTCCACTTTCAGGACCTCAGACAGGCAACGCTGAGCATCAAATCCAAACACAGGTGATAGCTATCTATAGGTACACTAATTTTGCATATAGAAAGCTACTTGACATCAATGGGGAGAGGTTGGGCCTCTCCTCAGTGTTGTTACACAGAAGACGAGTATGAAAAATATTCCTACTCTACAATCCCATCAACACAAATTCCAAATAAGTTAAAAATATAAATATAAACATATAACTGTAAAGAATATTATTTTTTAACATGGTTTCTCTGCAGCTTTGGAGCTTATCCTGGATCTCACTCTGTATATTGGGCTGGCTTCGAACTCACAGAAATCTAGCTGCCTCTGCCTCCCAAGTGCTTGGATTAAAGCCCACCAGCACCCAGCTAAAAATAAATATTTTACATGCAATTTTAAAAGTCATAAGTTAAAAGATTCATTGTCATAAAATGTAGCATAGGAAAATATGTACCCACCGCTAAAAAGAAAAATATGTTATTATTATGTCATACTAACATCTTATTATAAAAAAATGAGTCTTTTAAGAAACCCAATAGAAACACAGACAAGGGACACAAACAGGAAATCTTTTTTAAAAGAGAAATGGATAGTTACATAGCACTGAAATGCATACATATATATGAATGAATAAAATGCATCAAAGTAGTTATAATTTTCTTGTCTAAAATCAACAAGGATGCAAATCTTCATTGCCAAACTGCTGTTGGCAGGGGTTCAATCTGCATAACCCATGTGGAAGGCCTTTGGGCAATATGTCCCTCAAATCATTACAATACATATTCTGCTGAACTGAAGGGCTATATCCACAAATTTGTAGTTTAAAGAAAAAAAACATGAATAAATGTTTTGCTGGTGGTTTCTGTCAATTTGACACAAACCCAGACATATCTTGGAAGAAGGACTCTTGAGAAAATGCCTCCAAGAGGCTGAACAATCAACAAGTCTGTGGGGCATTTTCCTGATTAATGATTATTTTGGGAGGGCCCAAGCCACGTGGGTGGTACCGCTCCTTGGCAGGTTGTGGGGAGCAAGCCAGTAAGCAGCATTCCTCCTCTCTCTTCTTCAGTTCCTGCCTTGAAGTCCCACTTTGGCTTTTCTCAATGGATTATGGCCATTAGATAAGCCACATAAGCCCTTTCTTCCCCAAGTTCCCTTTGGATGCAGTGTTTTATCGCAGCAATAGAACCTAACAAAGGCAGGTGTGTATAGTTAAGATTTAGATTCAAAGACATTTGCTGCAGTTTGCTTAGAATATTCAGAAAAGTTACAATGGCTGTAAAAAATGGACCAAAGAAGACCTAAAATAGTAGACCATGCACACAGCCATTAAAAATGACACAATGGAAGGGATGTGGTAGAGAGAGGCTATAAATATCCCCAAAGAAAAATGCACACAAAAAAATTGCACACACCTTGTGATCCCATCTGTGTGAAGTCTACTTCCTTGTCACAGAAAATATTCAAGTACTTCGTGAGAAAACACTGAATTGTGGAGGGCATTCATACTGATTACTCAATAATCAATCAAGTCATTGATGCAGAAGCAAGGTTCTCTCAGTAGAAAAAAACGACTGCAGACCCACTAAGGACAACTGTTGAACAGAGATCTAGACAGACACAGCCCAAAAAGTGGCTTCTTAGCCCAGGGCCCAGAAAATGCTTAAGAAATATGTCAAATAAAGGCAAATGACACATGCCAAAAACTCACCAAATGTAGACCATTCCCTCACTCTCTAATAATGGAATCACAGTTATAGCTCCCAAAGATTCAAAATTCCCCTAGTAAACTCCTTCCCCATGGTTCTTATTTTCTATTAAAAAGTGATAGTATGGTGGTGAGTCACCGCTTAAGAGTTAGAATCATGTTTAATTTTTAAAAAGCATTTTTAATGAAAACTCACAACTGAGAAAAGTAACAACTTACCTCAGGGTAAAGATTGAACCTTTTTAATGTGTTAATAACGAGGGGGTATTCAGTTAGCTTGTCATTCATTATCATCCACACTCCATTCAAAAATGATGGTGCTTCCACAATGGTCTTGAAGTAAGAATAATACAGCCCCTAAAAGAAAGATACGCTCCAGTGATAGTAAAAAGTACATAGTTGTTCATCTTCTTAGACTACAAATACTTAAAATACACTGGCTTTGAAAAACTGAGCACTCAAGCAGGTAATAGCTACAATTAATTTCACAGGTTTCTGGACACTTACAAATTCTTAAGTTACTGTAAAAAAGTACATTTTAGAAGAATTTCAGCTTAATTAAAATAATTATGTATAAAAATAGTTTCAGAATTTAAATATGTATACATGTGATTCAGCATATGCCATGTATGAAAATTCTATTGAATACACAAAATGGCAACATCTTACTTCCTCCAGACTTACATTCAAAAATCCAAATGTGTTTTTTTTAAAAGACTGCGCATTATACACATTCCTATTAAACAATAATTTTACAGGTCATTTCCCTCCAAAGCAACTCAGCAGATGAGCTGACACTGGGGACAGAGGGTGGGGGTTGTATTTTGAGGGAAATAGGGAAGCTTTGTCTGGCATGGCACTTTGAAAAGGTTGGTAACAGGAGAGAGTGAACACGAGACAATAAATAAGAGGCAGGGCTGAAGATGTAGCTCACTTGTTTGAGTGCTCAGCGTGTGTGTGTGCGTGTGTGTGTGTGTGTGTGTGTGTGCTCGTGTGTGTGTGTGTGTGTGTGTGTGTGTTCTGGTTCGAAACAAAAAAGGATTTATAGATTATAAGACTCAGCAATAAGGCAGGTAAACACAAGTGCAGACAGTTAAGGATATCAGATGCTGTTAAGTGCCAATGACCCCATTCAAACACCAATTCATAATTGATGGTGCCAAGAAACAGCTAACAACAGAAAGTCCTTTGAGGACCTTTGAATGTACTAGCACAAAGCTGAGTGAAACTTCCTTTAAACAAAATGGATGAGGAGGTATGGATGACTGTGTGTTGTCTGTCCTTGAGCTACATGATGAGTAGGGAGAACTGTCTACTCCTTTTACTTGGGGATGCCTTGTTGAAACTTTTAATGCTAAAAAGCTTCTGAATGCTACAATGAAATACTACACACATACAAGACTAACCATTTCAGTGCGGAAAGCCATCTCCCTCTCCAGTGTTGAGAGATGAGAAAAATGTCGATCATTTTCAAAGAGGTGCGTGATGTGGCTCCTGGAAACATTAAAACAACAAAGCCAACAGTGTGAAGCTGTGCTCCTGACTACTCCAAAAGCAAAGGGGAAAGTCCTACAGACTAGACAGTTTGCAATAAAACTGAAAAACGATTGTATTTATATTTGTTTGCTAGCAGGTTTTAACAATTCTACTATAACTTCTCCATAAGGAAACACATTCCAATTAGATTTTAACATTAAAATAAACCATAACAATATTTTAAGTGATGTACTATAAAAATATATATCACATTGAATGTGCCATCGGGTACCATTCAGAAAATGCCTAGTTCACAAAATTCATACATCGCTCCATCCAGAAGATTAAAAGCATCAATCTAATACTCAACATGCACACAATATTAATGTTAAGCAAATTAGAGTATCAAATATAGCCTCTTTAATAATGGATATTTGATATAAAAGTTTTATTATTCTGATCCTGATTTATCAATTAAATTAATCTTTCAGAGTATTGTGGTATACTATATTCATCCTTATGATACAAAATTATTCTTTTAAATACATGGGATATAGCTTTGGTAAGTTATAAACATCTACATAATACATATCATTGAAGAAAAAACAATCTTACCAATGCAACAGGGCTGCAAAGGAAGCTGAAAGAAGAAAGAAAGTTAAATTACTATTTTAGCATAAATACTTTCTCCCCACAGATAAGCACTTTGAATGAGACCCAGCACAGTCAGGGCAGGACTGCTGTGGACCACACAAAACTCCCAAGATACACTTGCAAAGTCTGAGCTGTGAAAAGGCTGTCCCAGGCTTTGTGTCAGTAGAGATCACTGACCCTTCACAAGAAGTACTGCAGTTAAGCCTACACAACACCAATATGACTAGCTCAAACTGTAGCTACAACTTACATTCATTCACTCAGTAAAATATGTGAGGCCCTACTATTGCCAGATAGTGTACAGGAACCATTAGATAGAAACCATTACAAAAAGACCCCATGGGAACAGAATCAGTAGGTAAGCATAACTTAGAACAAAGAATCACATGACTGGTGAGGCCAGGGTTAGCGGTGAAATGCACACAAGTATAACCATCTTTTATGAACTACTTTAGTGCCTTTTCACAGTAGGGCCTACTCTTGTTTTGTGTGCGTGTGCATGCGTGTGTGTGTGCATGTGTGTGCGTGCGTGTGTGTGTGCGCGTGTGTGTGTGTGTGCGTGCGTGTGTGTGTGTGTGTGTGTGTGTGTGTGTGTGTGTGTGTGACTGGAAGCATCGGTATTGCCCACACCAAACCTCAAACACTGGCATTAACTCCTGGTGATTAACAAATCAGCACCAGATTCTGTGCTACACTGTAGGGAATTGCAGGTGAAACACTACAAACAGAACCAAGTCTCTCCTTGCTGCTAGACTCCAGCTAAACGAGACAGAGCCTAACTCCCTTGCAGACAAAGTTCCTGAATTGGCTCCAGTACTTGTTAACTTGAGTACACAGCTGGGGCACAAAGGAGTTAGAAATGACTGTGTATAACTAAGTCTGATGGAAGGGTATGGACTAAACCCAAATCCTGTCCTTGTAGTAAATACGCTACCTTTTGTTTAAACACACCTATATGCAATCCTTTCGCCACTTAATCCCTGAAAATTAGACAGCTCAGTGGAGGCAGCTAAGGGCCAAGCCTCAGGATTTTCTGCCACATCAGTGAACAAGGCACCCAGGATCCTGCTGCCGAGTTCACCTCAGCTTACTGGGCCAGCCACAGGTGTAGGAAGCAAGCAACTGGACATTTTATCCTACTGGAGCTCTTAGCAAGCGAGTATCTCCTATCCAAGTGACATTTCACCTGCCTGATGATGACTCCACATTCCAAACACAGCTCAGCCAACTGCTGGGAAGAGTCTGGCAGCAAGTTCCAGGCATGAGTTACTTGCTTTTAATCTGATGCTCAGTGATGTTCCACAGACTCTCCCCCCCAAATTTTATAGTTTGTTGCACTGCTTTAGGTTATATTGCTGTTGGAAGGACCAAAGACATACAGAGTCAGACACAGGACATGGATAGATCAAGCTGGTACTGCGCTGGAAGCTTCACTACTGGCTAGATTTCACAGTGCAGGAAGGTGCTTTGCATGCTACACAATCAAGTCTTACCCAGCCGTGAACTCTGTAAGCAAGCTACAGTAATTACTGCCCTGGCAAGACATGCCACTAATGAAAGAGGGGCACAAACGTTATGGGAGTAATCAATCACTTTCTGATTGGATTTAAAGCCTGATCCACAAGACAAATAACTGGGCCAAGAACCTGTGGTTAGACAGGTCACAGGCCCTAGGAGGAACATACTACTATTATTCTGCTAAATGAGCAGAGTAATAAAATGCCTCTTAAGTTATCTTTATAGCCACAGATTAGTACATCTCCCAACCCTCATCAGGGAAGATCCTCTTTACAGTAGATAATGATTAATGCTTAGACCCACAACTGGTCAACATGCAGAGAATTGGAGACTATTGAGTAGACAGCTCTAAATGGGATATCTACAATACATCCCCTTCCTCCAAATCTCAGTGATCACTGCCGAAGAGACGTTGGAGAGCCAGAGGCAGCATGGCAAGGCTGTTACCCACAGGATTCAAAGCCTGTGACTGAATGCACAAGATAGAAACAAGATCTAGCCAGTCAAAATTCCAGCATGGCTGGGGGAGGAGTTCATGAAGTCCTACTCCTAACTGTGGAGCTACTGGCAAAGGTCACCTGCTGTGGGAGAGAGACTATTTTTCTTCAGGGCTAAGACCAATGGGAAGTTTCCCATCCTCCATAGACTATCACGCACCAATGCACACCCACACTGACAGCACTAAATAGAGAAAGTGGGTTTTAAACAGAGCACCTGAATTTGGGAGGAAAAGTTGGAGGGGGGACAGAGAAGAATGGAAAGAGGGGGGAATGGGAGGTGAATTTGATCAAAACATGCTATATACATGTATGAAATTCTCAAACAAAAAGTCAAAAACATTATCTGTGTATCAAGTGACTTACCTAAATCAAAATAAGTAGGAAACAAACAGCATGTATAATTATAAATAAATAAATGAGTCCAGGAGAAGGCCCTTTCTTTAGGTCCTAAGGGTCCCCAGAGACAAGGTAGGTGTCAAGCAGGTAGGGAAGGGAATCGATGGTCCTGCCCCAGGTCAGGTCCACAGTGGTCAGGAGCTAAGTCTTCCTTCTTAAGTGCTCACACCCACAGGGGGCTCATACATCCCAGTCTACACAAAGACTGCCTGTCTCAAAAGCCAAAAATACCAATCTGCATACTTTAGATCTCTACAACAACCCTGTCTTTATCCTACAGATTAAAAGCTTGGCCCTAAAGGTCTATCCCCAGAGACACCTGGATCTCCTTCCACACAGAAGAGTTCCATCCTTCCCATTTGTAAGCATTTGATGAGAGCATCATATATCAATAAACACATGAAGAAATGTACTTTAAATCCAAATTGTATGTAACTTCAACATCACCTATTCCTGCACTGAAGTTAATTTTTATGAAAGCATGCTCACACATTAATCCTCAAATGACAAACTGGAATTGCAAGGTAAAAAGCACTTCCTATATCCATCTAGACAAGGTTTCTGAATTAACCTTGACAAGTTATTTATTCACCATTTCTGGTACCAGCCACTTCTTACTGTTTAGGATCCACGCTCCAGCCTGCACTTCTCTGTAGAGGCTGAAGTCATCTGTAAATGGCCTCCCTATTGGACACCAACAAGTGTCCTGGAGAATGAAGCCAGTTTCTGAATGTACAGAACTAAGCACTTCACCCACTCCTTGAAAGTCCATGACTTCTGTACATGGCCCCCATGATGAGGCCTATACTTGTAGCAGGCTTTCTTTTGGGCCACCAACCAGCTCCCAAATCATGTCACAGACTTGTTATTAGTTATCAATACTCGGTCTTAGCTTAGACTCATTTCTTGCTAGCTCTTATAACTTAATTTAACCTGTTTCTTTTCATCTACATTTTGTCTTGAGGCTTTTTATCTTTCTTTCATTCTGTACGCCCTACTCTGTGGCTGACTGGCTGGCCGCAGGCATCTCCCTCTTTCTTCCTCATTGTCTCCTCTACTCCTAATTATTCTCTCTGCCCACCAGACCCACCTATTCCTCTACTGCCGAGTTATTGCTACTCAGCTTTTTATTAGACCAATCAGGTGCCTTAGACACGCATTATTTGTAATAGCCAGAACCTGGAAGCAACCTAGATGCCCCTCAACTGAAGAATGGATAAAGAACATGTGGTACATTTACACAATGGAGTACTACTCAGTGGAAAAAAAAAAAAACAATGGAATCTTGAAATTCACAGGCAAATGGATGGCACTAGAAGAAACCATCCTAAGTGAGGTAACCCAGTCACAAAAAGGCAAACATAGTATGTACTCACTCATATATGGATTTTAGACATGTAGCAAAGGATCACTAGCCTACAATCCACACCACCAGAGAAACTAAGAAACAAGGAGGACCCTAAGAGAGACATACATGGTCCCCCGGAGAAGGGAAAATGGACAAGATCTCCTGAGCAAATTGGGAACATGGAGGGAAGGGTGAGGGAGTTAGCAGAAAGGGAGGAGGAGAAAAGGAGGGGAAAGGAGGACATGAGGGAGCAGGAAGATTTGAGTCAGGGGAAGACTAGAAGAGAGCAACAACCGAGATACCTTAATGGAGGGAAACATAGGTTTAAAGAGAAATCTCGTACTAGGGAAATGTCCAGAGATCTACATGGATGACACTAACAATCAAAGCTATAGTGGAGAGGATGACTTAAATGCCCTTCCTCTATAATGAGATTGATGACTACCTTATATGCCATCCTACAGCCTTCATCCAGTAGCTGATGGAAGCAGAAGCAGAAGCAGACAACCACAGCTAAACACTAAAGTGAACTCCTGGAGTCCAGTTGCAGAGAGGGAGGAGTGAGGAGCAAAGAGATCAAGACCAGGCTGGAGAAACCCACAGAAACAGCTGACCTGAAGAAGGGGGAGCTCATGGACCACAGACTGATAGTTGGGAAACCAGCATAGGACCAAACCAGGCCCCCTGAACATGGGTGTCAGCTAGAAGGACTAGGCTGTCTATGGGACCGCTGGTAGTGGATCAGTATTTATCCCTAGTGAATGATTGCACTCTGGGAACCCATTCCACATAGAGGGATACTCTAGACACATGGGGAGGGCCTAGGCCCTGCTCCAAATGATATGACAGACTTTGAAGATCCCCCATGGAAGGCCTCACCCTCCCTGGGGAGCAGAAAGGAGATAGGGTAGGAGGAATCAGTAGTGGGCAGGGGAGGAGGGGAGGGAGAGGGAACTGGGATTGACATGTAAAACAAGGTTGTTCCTAATTTAAATTGGGGAGGGAAGGAAGAAGGCAGGAGAGGGGGGAAGGAAGGAAGGGGGAGAAAGAGAAGAAAAAAACAAATGACTGGGACATGCTCAAGGCTGACTGTCACAGAATGACTGGGACAAAGGCCAGGTGCTCTTTATGAGGTTTACTGTGAATATTGGGGGATGGGGTGTCCCCCATCAGTACTCTGCATGTCCTGGAGTCCAGCAGTTATCTATTACCTGGTAGCTTGGTGGACATGCTCAATCTCAGACCATAACCATGCCTCCCAGCCAAGAGAGGTAGACACAGACAGCTCAGGGACATTCCCTGGCAGCATTCCACATACTAGGTGGCCTTGGCGCACAGCCAGGGGAGGAGCACACCACCACATCACAGCATTCTTGGGCCCAGCTTTTGGAATGCTTGATTCAACAGGTGCAGGGACTCCAGGTCACACATCATTAACAAACCTCAAGTGATTCATACAGTCCACGCTTTGAGAAGTGGCACAGTTATGATAGCAAACCCAGTGACTAGAACAGCATGACAATTCATTAAGGAAAGATGCAGAGGCCTAGAAAGTGGTGACAAAATGGGATTGGAAACATGAAAATGCAAATTCAAAGGGTATCTCTGAGTGAGAAACTTAAAAATTTGGTCACAAAAAAAATTTAAGGATGAAGAAGAGTTAAAATTCAAACTCCCTTCTCCTAAGAAAGCCAATCCTAAGAAGAAACACTTTGGTATTTTCTAAAACATCACTAATTTAGCCTATGAGTTCGATTTTCAAAGAGTATAGAATGGGCTGAGGGGGAGTTTGGTTATCTCAATTCCCAGGCTTAATATATGACCCACAGCTGTTACCAATAGCACAGGACTTCATACTCTCTAAAGTGACTGTAACAGTGATTTCTGCCTATTTCCTATCTCCATTTTTATCTTCCTGTCCCACAACTTCAAAGCCTTGATAGGTTTGGTCCCTTTAATTCGTTCCCTCTTTGGAACTGGGGGGAATGTTCTATTCTTAATAGGAAAAGAAGGCACACGCTCAATTTACTAATAGAGAAATTAAGTCTCAAAATGGAGAGCAAAAACTGCTTTTAAAACTCACAGTCTGATTTAAAGAAAACACTTCTAGTAAGATACAGGCTGATGATCGACTGTGGTTAATTCTAGTCTTCTAATACATTTAGCATTGAGCAAAAATTGACAAAAGCTAAGAAAAAACTTAGACTCTCTTAATTATAATGATAGTATCTAATGTCTGCTCATCAGTACTAGGCAAAAGTGGTCCAGGAGTCCATCTAAAGAACTAGTGGCTTTTATTTCCCCAAGGGACCCAAGGTCTCTTGAAGCAAGGATACAGCAAACCCCGCAAGAGACCTCAGGCTTCCCTGAGTCCAAGTTCAGACAAGAAAATGTTGAACACATTAGCCAAGGTGGAGTGACACACAAAGACATGCCTTAGAAATCAGGACAAAATGATGTGTTCTCCAGTGAATATATGGAAAACAACAGAGCACAGAAAGTACACATTGCCACCCTATAGATAGCGGGACCAGGATTCTTAACAGAAAAACACACAAAGTCATCTTGCATATACTGCAAATATGAATTTATGTACAAATACTAGAGTAGGCAAGGCATGATTACACAAGACATATTGTAAAGGCAGTGAATTCTATCTCCCTTTAAAAGTCTTAGCCTTAGACAATGTGAACACAAATATTTCTAAATCAAAGGGTACCCACACTGGTAATTTCCATAAAGTAACTTCCTTCTCCTTGGCAAAACACAATCCATTTTACTGTTTTAAGAATAAATAAATTATACAATCAAATAATGTGCTTTTAAGCACACAGAGGGAAATTACAAAATCTGGTAAATCCAGTAGGGGAGAACCCAGGTCTCTTCAATACAGGAAGAGATACAAAGACAAGTACAAGTGTATGACCATGCATGTGTGTACGGCACACACACACACACACACCCCTACACCCCTAAATACATAAATATAAGCTTCTTGATCCACATAAAGTTACTTGCATGTATATGATGTTAGGGATATGTGCTCATATACACAAGATATAAGACAAGGAGGATTCAAGATGCTTTTGATCTGAAAGCTTCTTCCCTGAGGACTGTTTTCATGACATCAAAGGCACCATGCAAGCTTCCAAGAGAGGAAAGTAACCTATAGTCCTATTCAGCTACGATACCTCTGAACAAAAACAACCAGCATGGCACAATAGTGATACCTAATATGCAATAGTGGCACAGGTATCTTGGTGGTAAACAACAGCTAATTGGATTTAAGCCCCACTCAACAAGCAAAAATCATCTGGCACTAGAAGCCTAGCTTCCCAGACCTAGCAAAGTCATGGATCTTGAAAGAGTATCTATAACCAGCATTTACCATATCAGCATAATCCTAACTATATTCTAAATAACTATTCTTATACCCAGATGTAAATGTAGTCCTCACCCCTCATCAAAGAAATGTTTCCTGGCAAAAGATGGAAACCATTTCAGAAAACCACAACTAATCAAATGCAGATATCAAGTGACCAACTAATACATACACATACATCTACAACACAATTACTTCACCTAAGGATCAGGGATCTCAGGAGAGGAGGGGACAGAAAGATTATGAGTCTTCAGTCATTTTTAACAAGCTTATTTCCTGATAAACCATTCTAATGTTAAGATAATGAAACCCCTTCCAATTGCAAACTGTCCTTGGGTATCATAAGATCCAGCTTATCATTTAACTTAAATGGTACAGAAATTATGATAATTATTAACTATCTTACTTAAGAACACTGCCAAACAACCATCATTTTTTAATTCAGAATGTATTCATTTTTCAAAAATTAATTGTGAACTCAAAGAAGTGGGGGGGGTGCACGTGGATGAACCTGAGGATACAGAACCAGAATGAGTCTCCAAATGAACACAAACACAAACTGAAGTACCAGGGCTCAGGACATGTGAGGTCTCCTCCCACTGATGTGCCTTTGACTGCTGTCTAAGCCTTCAGATCTGAGCCCCAAAATTTGACCAACATGATTGATTAGCTTCAAGCACAAACCGCATCCCAGGAACTCAAGAATGATGTCCCCATAGGCAAAATTCTCAACAGTAGCATTTAAGTTCTATATACCTAGGACTTTTCTGTAGACATCAAAGATGAGTGAGAAATGAAAAAACAAGGTCTTCTAAAAACAATGTTTAGCTAATAAAATAGCAGAAGCACAGTGAGGATTGTGTAAGCATGTTAACAAGGCCAATACCATGATTACTACGAGTGAGAAAGAGGGTGGAACAGTCATGTAATTATGCACATTTGAATTATTACAATATCCTGGCTGGTACATTCCACCTCCAACAATGAACTCTCCAGCCCAGGGGTTGGGCCACACTTGCCCCAGCTGCCCTTCCTCATATAACCCAGCCATTTCAACTATTTTATTTACCTTTTAGCCTCTTGCCCTCCTGGCCTCCCTCCCTCCCTCCCTCCCTCCCTCCCTCCCTCCCTCCCTCCCTCCCTCTCTCTCTCTCTCTCCCTCCTTCCCTCCCTCTTCTCACATGGCCCAGTTCAGTCTGTCGGTCATGCCCACTCTGGACCCATCCATATGTCTCTGCCTCTGCCTGTGCTCTCCCATACATCTACAATAAAAATCTTCAACCCCTTTGGAGCAGTCAGGTCCTCCTTTTATGTCTTTTTTCATTCAACAATGATAATGCTGAGAAAATAAAAAGTATTTTTAAAGCCTGTTCCACAGCTGTTGTAGACTCATGCATTCTCAAAATTAATTCTACTTTTAAAATATACTCTTACTAAATGACTCTTGATTGGATTTTAAAAGATCACCCACAGTGGAGAGATTTCTTCATGGGATGAAAGCTGTGGATCAAGAAATGGATGAAATTTTTACAAGTTCTGTTTACTAGTAAGCAATATAAAGAAGGACTAAAAAAAACAAACAAATTCTGTCCTAGAAATGTCCTAATGGTAAATTACAACTAAGGGCAAAAGATGAGCTACCATCATAAGTTTAGAACCAAATACATACAAAATAAGCTTTGTAGTCTATGAAATGCAAATGTCATTAATTAAATTTACAAGAGACAGAAATACACCTCTACACTCATTAAGAGATATAAATATATCACTATAAGGCTTTAAATGGCCAGACTTTAGCAAGAGGTGTGTGTGTGTGTGTATAATTAAAATTTCATCTACTTTCAGTATCAATGTCCTACTATCAGAAAAAGAACAAATCACAAATAAAGAACACAGCCTTCTACTTCCAAGACCTGAACAAGGCTCACTGCATGCAGTTTCGGGGCTCATGGGCACTTTGTTCGGTAGACTTTCATACTTAGAGCACCTTTTTAATAATAAAGCTTATTTAGGTGACTATAAATATTGTTAAAAATTAGCAACCAGAAGTCTACTTTAGAAAGGGGGGAAATGGTTTCAAACCCCCAAATTTCCGTCTTTTTCTCCAGCTTTGATGGGATTCCGGTAATTAGCACAGCATGCCCTCACAGCTGCTTGCCTGGCTGGGAGTTCTTGCCTGCCTTCAGGAAGGCGGTGCCCATGTTCCCAGGGATTCACACTCAACTTCTCTCCTGCCTCAAACTATCCAGGAACCTGCTTGCTTTCCACTCTTCATACTGCTATCTCTTTGCAAGATCCCTTTCCCCTTACTTCACAAGGACGATGATGAAAGTGCTGCACAAAAATTCTGAGGTTCTTAGGACTGGCTGGCAGACTGCACTTGCCCTCTTGCGACATACTCACTAGATCTACCACTACAGAGCAATTAAGTGCATGAACTCAGAAGACAAGGGACTTGGGTTCAAATCCTGACCTCAAAAATTCCAGTGGTGACCCTGCACAAGTTAAATTACTAAGCACCTATGTACCTCAGATTCCCTCTTACAGTGAATATGATAGTCGTGATGCCATGGTCATGCCTAAGTCTTCTGTTAAATGAGTTCATCTGCAGCACTGGACACAAAGCACAGCCAATATAAGATGCTATTTGCAGAGTATGAAGCCGCTTACTCAAATACTGAAAACTTACTATTTTATATTCCACTTACAACTTTTCTTTTGTCCTACCCCCAACCTGAAATTTCACCCTGGATGTCCACAACACCTCACAAGTAGTCCAGATTCAGTCCTTGCCCTTCTCCATCAAAGCTGCCCTGTTCCTCTTCTGTGCAGCTTTCTCTATCTCCTCGGGGAAGAACTCCTCACTTCCCTTCACACCAAGGCCAATTCACCCCTGGTTCTACTAGTTTTACCTCCAAAATCCAGCTGAAATCTACCCCCACCTCACCATCTCTGCAGTCATGCCTCTAATTCATGCCAACAACCCTTGTGGGGCCCGGAAGAGCACCACCTCGGGGGTAGGGTCTGCTTTATCTTCCAAACACAGATTTCTCAGAATTAAAATGTAAACACGCCACGGTCTTGCTCAGCATTGCCTTGCCCTTTCCTAAAGCCTTTCTTGGCTTTACTAGAGTGGGGACTCCCTGGTTTGGGGATTTCCCTTGTTCATTTGCCTCATTTTCCCACACAGAAGCCCTTTCCTTTCCTCCAATGCACTCACTACAAAGTGTAACTAGACACTTACTCTTCTTACTTCCAGAATGCAAATTCCACAGAGTAGGCAGTACAATTTTCTTGTCTATGTCTTTTTCCCAGGATGCATCTGGCACAGCAGGCATTCAAATTAAGAAATATAAAGGAACCAGACATACAATCAATGTTACATGTGTTATCTCTTTTTTTTTTTTTTTTTTTTTTGGCTTTTGAGACAGGGTTTCTCTGTGTAACCCTGGCTGTCCTGAAACTCATTTGTAGATCAGGCTGGCCTCCAACTCACAGAGATCCACCTGCCTCTGCCTTCTGAGCACTAATATTAAAGGTGTGCACCACCAATACCTGGCTTCACTTACTCTTTTACTCTAACCAAAGCACTTACCTTCCCCATCTTAAAGATAAAGAAATAATGAGAAACATTGGAGGAGAATAGAAACAGCTTTGGAGTGTAGAAACAGGCTTCCAGTGCAGTATGGCACTGAAATACCAGATTGCTTCCACCATATCACACCCTGCTGGCCCATCCCGGTCCAGTTCCCAGCACCCAGACTCAACTCTCTACCTTCACAGACTTCCTCCCTGTCCCTGGCTAGTCACAGGCTCTCATAAGCCATGACTCTTGATGGCAGCAGTTCCAATGTGATGTTTGCCCAGGACACCCCCACCCCCGCCCCAGTATTTGGGAAGCACTCTGGTTGCTACCACTGGAGAAGCGCTACTAGGATCTAGGAGGTAGAAGCCTGGGACTCTGTTAAACTCCCTGCAAGGCGCACAACAGTCCCTCAAAACACAGGACGATCTCACCCAAAACATCATGAAACTCAAAGGGGTTGCAATTGTCACAGCAGCTGGGTCAGAAGTGTAGAAGAGTGTCTGTCTTAGTCATTGCTCTATTGCTGTGAAGAGACACCATGACCATGGCATGTGCATTCTTACAAAGGAAAGATTTAATTGCGGCTGGCTTACAGTTTCCGAGGGTTAGTCCATGGCAGCACACAGGCAGACATGATGCTGGAGAAGGAGCTGAGAGTTCTACATCTGGATCCACAGGCAGCAGAAGAAAAAGACACTGAGCCAGGCTAGATATTTTTGAAGCCCCAAAGCTCACCCTCAGTGACACACTTCCTCCAAGAAGGCCACATCTCCTAAGAACTCCCAAGCAGCACCACTCCCCAATGACACACACACATTTGTGTTTAAATACAGGAGCCTATGGGGGCCATTCTTTCCCACCACAATACCTTTTTAATAATTTTACAAATGGCATCTTACACTACAGTCTTGCACCACTATAGAATGTTTGGGGTGCATGTTCAATAGGAATATTTCTCACTTTCACCCCTGAGACAGAGCCCTGTCCAACTACCAGAACTTTCTTTCCTCATTTGATAAAGGGCAGGACACAGGTGGATTAAGAAGACTGACGCTGTATCAGACAAGTGACAACTGATGGCTCCAGTGTTGAGGAAACAATAGAGATTAAGAGGAACTATAGCAATTGACCGGTTCATGCACCCACACCAAGGAAGTGGATTTTGCAGAGCAGCAGGCTCAGTGGGTTAAGGTGCCTCCCATGAAGCCTGACAACCTGAGTTCTAGCCTAGGCACCCACAGAGTAGGAAAGAAACGATTCCTGAAAGTTTTCCTCTGACACACAAGCAATGTGACACATGTACATGCACGCTCGCACACAGTAAATAAATGGGAAAAAAATTAAATAAAAGGTGGGGTACAAATTTACAGTTTCAGTTCACTGCAGCCATGATGGAATTCCATTTCCAAGTGATGCCAGTCTACTTCTAGAAACCTCAGTGGTTGGTACAGGACTTATCTTGCATGCATGAAGTCCTGGAGTCAATCCCCAGCACCACAAACAAATAAGCATTCCAAATCTGCTTCCTCCAATGTGCTTCCCCACAGCCATTTTCCTGGCCCTACATACAAGTAAGCAGTCTAATGTTTTTAAGTTTTCAGATCTCACCTGTGTACAGCTTAGGCTAAGAATCGCTGTTCTAATCCAGATCTCCCATCTTCCACATGCCCAAACCAAATGTCAAAAAGTTAAATACGTTGCTCAGAAACCCAACAAGTTTGCAGCAGGTATGGAAAGAAAGGCAGGAGAGAATAAGGAAGTCCTTGTTTCATTTCTCTTTCTATTATAAAATATCCTGACAAATAGCGCCGTCAGGGAGGGAGAGAGGCCCATGCAGCTTCAAACACCAGGCTATAGCCCATTACTGCCGGGCAGTCATCTCAAGAATTCAAAGTGTCACGCTCACAGTCAGCAGAGAGAGAAGGAATACATGGATTCATCTTTGCTTGCTTGTCCTCTCCAGCTTTCTCCACTCTTAGACAGTTCAGAATACCTGCCTAGGGGTAAAATGGCACAGCCAACAACTGACTGTTCTTCTTATGTCAGTCAACAGTCTAAATAGTCCTCTACCAGCAAACCAGGTCTACATAATTACTAAGACTCTTACAGTAATTCTAAAGAAGTGTCCAATTGACATTTAAAATTAACCAGCACAGAGGGAAAGGGGAAAAAAACTTACTGAAAGGCAGTATTGACTGGCCTTTGCTAGTTAGTGTCCACTCTCCACCTTACTCTGCCTTGACCCCGGTCCCAGGAGGCTGACTCTTCAGTAGCGCTCACAGTGAAAGGCTCTACAAGCAGGAGCCCAGAGAGGGAAGACTGAGTAGCTCCTGTTGGCCTTTAACTCTGCCCCCTCAGCACAGCTGAGCACATCTCCTGACAAAGCCTTGGTTCTCCAAGGCTCACATCTCCCCCATGAGTGCATTCCTACTGTTCAGTGTACCTCAGTGGCTTCAAAGCTGTCCATAACTCTGAAAATAGCTAAATTATTAATGCTTCCTGCCTGAACACTGAAATCTATGCAGACACATCTAAGTACTAGGACGCACTCTCTGAGGTGGGCACAGGTTACAGGCAATGTTATAGTATGGTCAGGAAAGTTTGAAAAATATTTTCAGGTTCTCCCTTCAGTGCTGCCTCCTGTGGTTGGGAGCAAGTGGATTGAGACTCCTAAAAATATACATTTCAAGACCTCACTGTCACCACTGAATAGGTAGTAAGTTCATATATAAGTAAAGCATACCTTCTTACTAAAGCTCAACACTGCCCAACAGTGGAAAGGGCAACCTTGGTAAGTGATTTATCAGTGCCCAGCACATATGAAGAAAAACTCAAGCCAATTCTAACATGTGCCACTATCATGGAGTTTCAAGTCAGCATACTTATTCTTAAAACAGGAATAAAGCTACCTGCATAGCCTAATAGGTAGTTGATAGAGCTGAGCAACTACAACTAATTCAGGCAACAAGCAACTACACAATGTCTCTCAACATGGAAGACCAAAGAGCCATTTGAAAGTCCCCACTGAAATACAACTTTCATCCACTGGGGGGGCAGAGAAAATGAAGCAGCTTTGAAAGACATGGAAACTGCTGGAACCCCTCTGCCTGTCTGATACTCTGGCATCATGGTGCTAGAAAGGAGTCACTACTGATACCAGTCTTGAGGGTATAGGGCCAGAGCTGAACCAAGCACAGCACCCCAGGCCTGACCACTCCGCAGAACCTTCTCTCCAGGTGCTGTGTGACCTCAAGACAGATGGCCAAGTAAGACAACAAAGACTGTGGTGTTCCTCCAAACTCCACAAGCCTGGTGACCTCTGTCCAGGGAAAGCCGAAGACGACGGTCTGACATGGTCAGGCCACTTCTGCTTACAGTATCGAAGCAAATCAAGAGAAATGCTATATGGAACAAAGCTGTATTTCTGCAAGGGCATTACTAAATCCAAACACAGGCCATCCGCTGTAAGCAAACCCAAAGGAAATTCACCATAAATATGAGAAAAGCAGTATCATTTAAAATCTATTGTTGCCTCTCCCTGAAATAAGAACAATCCCATAGCTTTACTACAATTGCTGTTTATACTAGCCATTCACCGAAGCTGGAGATCTATTCTGTCATGGGATCCAAAACCAGGATTATGCATTTGCTTTTACAATAGGAATTGATGCTGTTAAATGCTTCAGGCACAAACATGCATCACCCATGTAATTTTTAGTTTTGCTCCTCAGAACATCCCTGAGTAAGTAGGGCATAGGATGACTCCATGTAACAGAGAAGGTCCTCGAAGTGAGGCTTAAACCAAACTCAAGCACAGTGCACCAGCTCTGAATGCCTTCAACTGCTCATCCACTGTACCACGCTGCCTCCCCAAGGTGAATTTGACCTGTACACTAACCAGGTTCTCAGGCTAACTACTGACGGGAGCATGAGGAAAATAATGAATTCGCCTAATCCTGGCCCAACTATAAAAAGAGATAATATCCTTGTAACAATGCCAATCTTCTTGAACCCACAAACGCATAATCATGCCTGGCTTTTGGTAGCTAAGTGGCTGAAGTAGAGACTATCCCCACAGGAAGGCTGATTTTTGCGGAATGGTGCATCTAACCACAAATTCCAGGCTCAAAGCACCCCGAACACGTAAGGAACAGTGAAAACATAGTAACAAAATATCACCACTAACTAAATAATAGCCAAAATCTATTGCGGCAAAATATATTACAGGATCTTAATGAGGGACTTGGAAAAATTAGGCCTGCTATTCCAAACTTCTATAAACTTGCCTTATCGGACAAAGTCAATCAGAAAACGAACCCAAAGGCGGTCCACCCATGAGTGCTTCAACTCTATTTCTTTTAGGCACACATTTACAATCCATCCATTTGATGCATGGAAGAAGAAAGAGAGGTGCCAGCAGGGAAGGTAAAAGCTTGGGCATCCAAAACACAACACAACCTGGAAAGTGACAAAGCCACAAAGTGCCACCCGCAGTGTTTGCGGCCAAAAAGAAAAAAAAAGCACGCTAAAATTTAATTATAAGTTTGGCAACTTTCTAAGACAGGAACCTGAGTATTTCGAGCTCCAGGAATCGCTCCCATCCCTAAGCAAGCCATCCTCCCAGACAGTAGCCAAGCCAGCGGCAAAGAGTGGACTGCCGCTGCAGGCATTAGCCGGGTCTGCTCCGCGCGGACCAGCCCGCTCGCCGAGCCATGTTTTTAAAAGCCCGGGCTGACGGCGGGGCGGAGGGTGAGCGAAGTTGGGCCCCCGGAAGGAGCGGGGAGGAGCAGGGAGGAAGCAGGAGCGTCCCGGGAAAAGTCGGAGAGGGCTGCTAACTGGCTCACCTAGCAGCAGCGTGCTCCAGGTCCGGCCGCGCCCGCGCCGCAGGCCCAGCGCCCAGCGCAGCCCGGCCGCCAGGCGGCCCGCGAGGCCGTCCCGGGCGGGAGCAGCAGTCTCGCCGCGGGGCCCCTTCCTGCCCGGCGCGCCTCTGCGCCCGGGCGACGGCGGCGCGCGCTCCGGCCCCGGCTCCCCGGCGCCCACCTCGGATGCCCCGCTCAGTGGCGGCGGTGAAGCGCGGGCCGGCCGGGGCGGCCTGGAAGCCGCGTCCCGGTGCTTGCTCCGCGCCTGCAGGACCATCTTGGCATAGTCGCGCCCGCTAGCTGCGCGCACCCGGACGGCAGCCGGGATCCGCGGACTGGCGGTCGCTCACTCTGGCCGGCGAGGGCGGGCCAGGAGGCGGGGACAGCGCGGGCCGGGCGGCCGCTGCCTACTGCTGGGCGGCCAGGAGGCGGCGCCGGACTCGCGCGCCTCCGCCGTTGCCGCTCTCGGGTTGCCACGGCGACAACGGAACGCCGCGGGGCGGGGGCGGGGACAACCTGCGGGAGCGGCGCGGCCCCGCCCCTCCAGAGCGCGCGCCGAGGCGCGTTTCGGCCGGCAAGCGCGCACGCGCGGGCTGCGAGCGGGGCGGGACCGGCGGCCGGGGGAGCCGGGTGGACGACCTCCCGGAAACGGCCGTGCGCCCTCGGGGCAGGCGGTCGGGCAGTGAGGACCCCTGGCGCTGTGTTTAGCTGGGAGGGAGTGGGGTGGCCACCGAAGGGCTCAGTGCGTCCTCTCCGGAGTTCTGTGCGTTAGGCTTGTGCGTGAAACTAATGGGGTAAAGTGTGGCCTCGCTGTTCAAAGCAGCAAGCTTCTGGTTCACGGATGAGAAGCTGGAGCTGGACGAAAGATTCAAATTGTGTCTGATGGGTGTAAACTGAAAGCCTAGATAGGAACCCAAACTAAAGCCATAAATGAAAAGGGACTGTCAGCAAGGGTTATCAACATGTTACTTTTACCTTCTGCATCCTACCTTCCTTATTAGAAAGTAGGAAAACTGCTAAGATGCGAGACTTGAAAACGAATTTTCTCGTAGCAGAATGTAGGAGTAAATGAATCCCAAGGAAAGTTTAAAGGAAAAAAAGGAAGAGAGGGCGGGGGTAGGGGGGCAGGGGGTTGGAGGAAAGAAAGAAAAAGACCGAATATGTTCCAAGTTAACCTTCCTTGCCTGCAGCCCAGCAGTATTTGCATGAAGCTGTGGAAAATTGCAGTAGAGAGACTCATTTCTTGGCTCCTATCCTAGTGAGTTTGTTCCAAGAAGTCTGGATTTTGGAAATCAAGGCATATGTTTCTGCTTTTCTCCGTTATAATTAACAAGGGTTTCAGGTAGCTGTGGCTTCTCTTGCTCACGATTTTTTTAATATCAGAATTCATTAATCCAGACAAAAAGAAATGATTTTGTGAAAGGACTTAGCGTTATAATACCATTTGTAAGTTAACTGATTTTGAATATTAAATTATGTATCCAAACAAGGAACAACTCTTTAAGACACTTCTGTAAAAAATGA
This sequence comes from Mesocricetus auratus, assembly GCF_017639785.1. Lineage (NCBI taxonomy): Eukaryota > Metazoa > Chordata > Mammalia > Rodentia > Cricetidae > Mesocricetus > Mesocricetus auratus. Next base: position 4,599,836 of record NW_024429203.1, read on the forward strand.
TTGACAGTGCCATACATAAGGCTTGTATTGTGAAACAAGATATCCGGTCAATCTAATGTTACTTCTGGGGTTATACTGAATTTATCACCCACCAGATTAAAAGAAACTTTGCTCAGTGTCTGTCAAAGATACTAACAATATCACTAGTGTATTTATTAATTAGGAAACTCATAGAGCTACACTATTGGATTGTTTGTCTCTCAGATGTGGAGAGTTAAGGACTGCCTCTCAATCAGTTTCACCAATAAAGTGTCAGTGCAGGGCAGGCTTCATACCCAGGAGTAGCTGGCCAAACAGAAAACGATCTCTATGGTTATGTTTTATCGGGTTTTTGTTTCAAATTGTTTTGGCTCTTTTGTCATACTGGTCTTTTGCTTGTTCTAATTTCCATTTTTGTGCTTTTGTCATTTAAGAGTGAGGGAAGAAAATTGGGTAGGTAATGGGGAGGATGAGGTGATCAAAATAGAGCAAAAAAGTTAAACAAAACGCTTACAAAAAGAAAACAATTTTTGCGTGCTTGCTTCCTAATGATACTGGTGGGGGAGGAGAAAAACCTTCCCTTGAGCTGGTACCATTCTACGGATGACCTTCTTGTTGGATAAATGAATGCGTACAGGAAATAGCATAATCAAACAATTATTTATAACAAGACACCCCCTGACTCTTGCACCTTCTTCACATGGTTTGAGTTTCTGGAAGAAACCAAATCTTTTTCCTACTCATCTTCAACTGCAACAAGGGCCCAAGTTCAAAACTTGGCTGAAAATTTGCTCCATTGAAAGAGGACCATTTAAGGCTGGGGCAGATCTTAGTTCCTCTTCTCTGATGAGCAAACCTGTGAGAAACCTCAAACCAGGGTGTTGTGCAAGCAGTTGGGGGATTTTGCTTGATTTGGGTTTGGTTCTGTTTTAAACTGGTACTTTTAACAGGCACTGTGGTGCATACTTGCAATCCTAACACTTTGGGGTGAGGTGAAGCAAAAGAATATCAAGTTTGAAGCCTGCCTGTGCTACATAGCAATACTTTGTCAAAAAAGAAAAAAAGGAAAGCGATCGATATAGAACCAGGTCAAAGTACCTGCTCTGATTTCTGGCTTTACTGTCCTATCCGTCTATCCGTACCCTTCACTTTTGAATCCAGTTTCCCCTTCCTATGGTAAGGAGAATAAAAATATCTACTAACAAGTTTGGCAGGTTTGCAAAACTTAAAAAAGAAGAAAGGAAGAAAGAAAGTTTCTAACAATTACATCCGCTGAAGCTGTTGCTCTGTGAAGGTTCAAAGGCGCTTGGCCAAAGCAGTTGTTCTAAGTGTTCAGAGCACTGGGTAATGACCAGGAAGAAGAGGATGAGTTGCTCTGCCAGAGACTTGAGCTGACACTCCAGGATACTCTAAGACAAGAGAAAAAGGTCTGTCCTCGGCTTCAGTGGTCCTCATCTCCTTGGATGTTGGGTTTCTGAGATCCAAGCTGTAGATCCCTTACTGAATGGTGCCCTGCTTCTCACAGGAGCTTTACAAATTAATGTCCATTTCATGAATTATTAAGCCTAGACAGAAAAAAAAACAGGCCACTCCTGTTGCCGTGTCCACAAAGGGAGGATGTTTCACATGGGGAAGATGACAGAGCTGATCATTGAGTTATGCCAGATTCGATTTCATCTTCATAAAATCCAGAAGAGCCAGAACACAGTTTGTTCTCAGTAGCCTTACATAGTGTCTGCCACAAAGTGGTGCATATTTAAACAGTAACCCCCCCCAAAAAACCTGACAAACTGAAAGCTACATTTTATTAATTAAATAAATGTGCATGATCCCATGAATCTATAAAAGGTTATAATGAGTTTAAATTAAGCATTAGTGTTGCAGTTCTTGACTATACTTTCTTTCTATGCTTTAATGATATACCAGAAAGATAGTTCCTACACTGGCAATACAGAAATACTATTCTGAGACAAACAGCCAGGAACCAGAAAGAACTACTACTCAAGAAAGGATCCAAGTCCGATCCCTGAGCAAAAACAATCCCTTCCTTGCTATAAAACTAAACTTTTGCCATTGAAATAAAGGCTTTGAATTGAAAAGACTTTGTGTGTACTTTAGGCATAGTGATGGAATATACAAGGATGAAGTAAACATAGAAGATTAAAAGCATAAAGCTTTAGCAAGGCAAGCGATGCAGAGAAGTAGAGCTTAGGAAAATTTAAGTGTAGACATCGGGGACACATCAGCTGGGTAATGAGGGAAGTAAGTGCAGTGAAGACAAGGCTGAGCTGGGAACGGCCTCTGCTGTATCATTTAAAGGCTCGTGTTTGGATCTTCCAAATGCTCCCATTGGTTTCCCCTTTGTTCTCCCCCTCATAGATACCAGACAAATGTGGAGTCTCTGGTGTTTATTTTTTTACTCTCGAGCCACATCATTTGGCCTCTATTTTACAGAAGTGCCCTAAAGTTAGTTCTAGACTCTGGTGGTTTCCTGGCTCAACAGCTGCTTCCACCAAGACAGGAACCAGAATAATCCTGGCAACTTCACTGAGCCCTAAATGGGTGCAAAAAGGTCCATCTGTGTAGCATCTGGCTTTCAGCAAAGCTCCAACATTAACCTGCCATTGTATTTGTTTTATGTATCCTCTCAAAGTGGGGAGAAAAATACATGTTTTCCTAGTTCATTGCATTTCATATATTTTACCTTATGTCTTTCTTGTATCTGACCTTGTAATTTAAACTATTCATGTTCTCATGAGTGATCCCTTGAGAGTTCATTAATATTAGGCTTAACTACAGTGTGTAGTCAATCACTGTTGCAGAGGAACATGTCTGTTAAGCTAAGTATAATTCCAATTATTGAGGGCTTACTGCATCCCAAGTGCTTTAGCACATATTACAGACATTAAAAATTCATATGCCCAATCTCTATCCCAGAAGAGCCTGAGGTTTAATTGGTAAGGCAAAATAAGACAGGACAAAATATGCTCACACAACAAATTGTGTTACTTAGAACATAAAGACTAAATTCAAAAGAAGAAATGATGGAGGAGTTTTTGGAGGGAAATGAAATTTAGCCTGGGCAAATGTTTTGTGTCATTAGAAAGAAATGTTAAAAAAATCAAAATAAGCAGAGATACACATATTTTTAATTAATTTTTATTTAAATTAAAAACAATCTTATTTTACATACCAAATAGTTCCCTCTCCCTCCCTTCCTTCCATTCCCCCCACCAACCTCCTGTCTCTCACCCCATCCATTCTTCAGGGAGGGTGAGGCCTCCCATGGGGGATCATCAAAGTCTGTCACATCATTTGGGGCAGGACCTGGGCCCTTCCCCGTGTATCCAGAGTGAGAGAGTATCCCTCCATAGGGAATGGGCTCCCAAAGCCCATTCGTGCACTAGGGATAAATACTGGCTCCACTGCCAGAGGCCCCATAGACTGCCCATGCCCCTCAACTGACACCCTCATTCAGGGGACCTGGTTCAGTCTTATGCTGGTTCCCCAGCTGTCAGACTGGGGTCTGTGAGCTCCCACTTGCTCAGGTCAGCTGTTTCTGTTGGTTTCCCCAGCATGGAAGATATGGTTGCATATTTCTGAAGTCCTTCATCCAAATTTGGCAGATAGTATGTTTTAATATGACCATCTGGAATGAAGGGACTGAGTGAGTTATGTTATGAATGGGCTGTAAAATGCTTAGAATGCACAGCCCAATGTGGCTTTCAGTGTTCCCAGATCTGCCTGGATCAGACAACATCCAGAGTGCTGTGACTCACCCATACTGATGGTCATCTTGGGAATAATGGAAGACAAGAGTCCACCTCCAGCCTCTTTGGACCAGAACTTGCTAACATGCCTCTGTGAACTCCTTGCCAGAATCCCAAGCCTTCCTCTCACTTGCCCACAGGAAGATTAGGACAAATTCTCTCAAAATTTATGGTCAGTCTCTTACTACCAGTGCACAGGTCTGTATTGGGTTGCATCCTTGTCTTCCCAAGGGTCACAGGTTAAAGGCTTGATTTCTCAACTTATGGTACCATCGTGATGGAATAGAAGTCTTAGGAAGTAGGCACATGACTGAAGAGGACATTGGCATACATCCCCTGCCACCTCTGCTTCCTGGATGTCATGAAGTGAGCTGCTTTGCTCCATCACGTGCTTTTTGATATTCAGCCTTACCTCAGGCACAGAACGGTCCAATCAGTGATCATGCACTGACACCTCTGAAAGTGTGAACCAAAAAATAAAACTTGCCTCCTTTGTTTGTCTCAGATGGCTGTGTAACAACAAAAAGCTAACTAATACAAATCAAGTCCAGAAATGGGAAATTCATATGGCTTCTTTTGAGCCTAAAGTTTATAATTCATTGTAACAGGTTTGTGGAAGGAACGTGGGAAAGGTTGGAATCAGGGGGTAAAAAAGTTTAAAATTCTATAAATATTAACATGTGACTCTGAGGGGAGCCCAGAAATCAGATCTGGGTAAGATGCAGATGAAGAAACCTATTCTGATCAAGCTTCAGAGGGAGAGCAAGGGTTGAGAATGGATCTAACTCAAGTTTGTGATACTCTGGCAATGAGCTGCTTGTCTGTACTCTGCCTGTGCCCTGAGAATTTGTAAAATGACTAGTTTAAGGTCATTGTGAAGGAAAATTCAAGTTACCACAACATACAAACAGCGGCATGGATATTGCCAAGTCTAGCCAGATTTACACTAAAAATCATGAACAGAATGTGTTTGAAAAACTCAATTTGAACAAAATTCCTTGTTAAGTTCTCATTGCTTGAAGATATTAACAACACTGAAAAGAAGCCAAGCACTTTGCACTGAGAGAAGGGAAATATGTTTGAGGGCATCTCAGGAATCAGTAAGTTCCATCAGTCCAGGATTAAAGTACACAAGCATGAGCCTTTGCTTTGAGAAGGACACTGGTCCCCACGCATTTGCTTCTGCACATTCAGCCATCTGGGCATGTGGAAGCTGTGGCCCAAGTGGGCATTATCCAGTTATACTGATTTTACCAGCATACTGAATGTGAATTGTGGGATCCTGGAGGCTCCAATACAGAGTTTTTAATAACCAGGAAAACCTAGAAGTGTGTACAGGGTCAGGGTTCATACAGGCAACCTGTGAGAAGGTAATTCATGAATCTGAGTGAAGCCACGGCTGTGACACACAGTTGAAGGTAACAGAGGTGTCAGGAACACAGGCCATGTCACTGAGGAGATGACTCCATGTGGGAAGCACCTGCTACCCAAGAATGAGGACTGGGGTTTGATGCCCCAGCACTCATACAAAACGCAACAAATAAGTCTGCCAAGAAAAAACGATCTTCAGATTTGATGAGAGATCATGACTCAAGCTAATACAGAAGAAACTAAGAATAATAAACTGATGTCATTAATTTATTACATTAATTCATTATACAGGAGATAAAGTCTCACAAAGTAGCACTTAGTTAAAGAAGTACTCCCTGTTGCTCTTATGTGGAGGAGTGTAATTCTGTCAGGCAGACAGCACAACTCTGGGTAACATCTGCCTGGCAAAAGCATCCCTGATCTGTCTGGAGATAACTACGACAATATTTTACATTGTTAATCTCCCCATTAATCCATATAACAAAACCTTGGAAATTGTCTCTTTGAAACAGTTTAATTACCCAAAATTATAACCTGGGGCTAAGAAACTATATAAGCTGATGAGAATTTCTGTTCTGTTCTGGTTCCCTTTTGTGCATTAGCCAGAACCAGCTAGATCTATACCAAAGGGAATAAAAGGAAGACACATAAAAGGGGACACTTGGCATCCTCCTCTGGCCTCTTTATATGCATGAATACACCCCAACATACACAATCTCTTTGGTCTGGATGCTACACGTGGCACTACAGACTCTGATGTTGCCCTGTTGGAGTTTGGTCCTATGTCATTGGTATTCTCTTTCTCCTCTTTGTGATATTGTATGTTGGAAGTATGTGACTTATTTTTCAAGATTTACAGTTGTCCACAGCCAAGAGTTTACCTTACATCTCAAAAGAGACTTTGGGTTGGATTTTGAGTGATCCTGGAAACTGAAGACTTTGGTGACTGTTGGAGAAAGGTTGCATTTTTGCATTGTGAGATGGACAGGAAACTTTCAGGGCCAGGCATGTAGTGTTGTAATTTGGATCTGAAATGCCCCCATAAGCACCTATTTTAAAGGCACAGTCCCTGCTAAGGACATTATTGGGAGGAAGTAAACTCTTTAGGAGGTTGGGGCTGGTTATAGAAAATAGGTAATTAGGAGCAAAGTAAGTCAAAAGGTATCTCCAAATGACCGTGAAAGGAGACAGCAGGACTGCTACTCCTTCTTCTGTTTCCTGACAGCTAGAAGGTGGCCCCGGGCCGGGCGGTGGTGGTGCACGCCTTTAATCCCAGCACTCGGGAGGCAGAGGAAGGTGGATCTCTGTGAGTTCGAGGCCAGGGTGGTCCGACAGCCTCCAAAACAATACAGAGAAACCCTGTCTCATAAAACAAAAAACAAACAAACAAAGGTGGCCTGGTCCTTATCCTGTATGATTCTCCCATGATGTTCTGATTCACCTAACCATTAAGCAACTGAGCCAAATTTCCATGGGCTGAAATTATGAGCTCAAATAAAGTTCTTTCTTCTTCTTCTTCTTCTTCTTCTTCTTCTTCTTCTTCTTCTTCTTCTTCTTCTTCTTCTTCTTCTTTTTCTTCTTCTTCTTCTTCTTCCTCCTCCTCCTCCTCCTCTTCCTCCAACTCCTTTTTTTTTGCTAGACATGGTTTCTTTGTTTAGCTCTGGCTGTCCTAGAACTTACTATGTAGACCAGGCTGGCCTCAAACTCATAGAGTTCCGCCTGCCTCTGCCTCCTGATTGCTGGGATTAAAGGTGTGAGTCACTCCTGTCTGACAAGTTCTATTCTTTTAAGTTATCTCAGGTATTTTGTCACACCAATACAAAATTGTGCCAGTAGAAGTGTCTGGAAGCTTCACACAAGTATGTCTCTGTGTTTCCTTTACTCACCTTGCATCATTCTCCCCAAGATCCAGTCTGACCCAACACACTCAGCTCTTGTCCATGATCTCCCCTGATACCTATACTGGGTTCACACATTCAACTGCTGTACTTTCCCAGAATTCATTTCTGCCTCCTGCAAAGCCTCCTTGAACCCCTTATCTGTAGTGCTTGCCTTTATGTTCTCCACTCATCACTCGCAGTAGCAAACTCTAACCCCACCCTCACAGTTCCTGAAAAACAGTTCCTTCCATTTCCTTCTCCAGGGACCTGCATCCCTAACCCATCTCATCTGTCCAGTTTTATGCTCCCATCATGTACCTTTTAACCACCCCGATCTGCCTCTGCCTTTGTGTCGTACAATCCAAGTTATCCAATCTAGTGCTCCCCATCGTCTGTTACTCTGAGTCAATAGCAGGCTCACCACTGAAACTCTGGCAGAATCCTACCTTCCTCCCCTGCTTGGTTCTGTCTCACCCACATGGCAAGATTTCACTGTTCAGCTCCAAGATCTGCACCCATGATGCTAAGGAATGCTAAGGAAATGCCATGGCTTAGAAGATAGGAACCCCTATACATTCTTATTTGTCTGACCAACTAGACCCTAACAGCTATCTTTTGCATTCTTCCGACCCCATTCTCCATTGCAGGTGAAGTAAAACCCACTAATATCTCACACCTGCATATGTCATCAACCTCTCATGCCACTAGACATTTTAGAAGGAACTTTCCTTCTAAATCTTTCCTCAGAGTCACCCCTGGGTTCCTTCCCTTTGATAAAAAGAGGAGCCCTCCTCTACATATCTAACCACTTTTCTAATGGCCCACAACATCTAACTGTCTTGGTGTCTCACTCTTTCAGCTAGATGCTTGCTTCACTCTTGATTATTTTGGATGGTTTCAACAGTTTCAAACAAGATCAAATGTCTCCTATCTTAGGTAGCACCTTCCTTCAAAGCAGTACTGCAAGCTTACCTTACTCTTCTCACTTCATCCATAGATGCTCTCAGCAGAGCTCCTTATATCTGCTGTCTCTGTGACCTAATCTTCCTCTCAGGCTCACAGAACCCTGGCATTTGTATTTAATGTGCTACAGCCCTTCTTCCGCCTAGGCCATAACAACATCCACATTATCAGATTCATAGCAACACAAGTCTTCTATCCTGGAATCTGCTCACCCACTTCCCATGGTTCTTTCCTTCATGGCATCTGGTCACCCATTTCTCATGGTCCTCTCCTCCATGGTGTTTAATACTCCCTTCCCATGGTCCCTATTCTCATTCCTCAACTTGATCAATCCATAACTGGGACATTCTATGATACATCAAAGCCTTCAGCAGCACCTAAATCGGTCTCTGAATCTTCTCTGACTGACCATCAACTTTCCAGAGAATGATTTCTAACAAGCAGGTCACTTCCTGGGCAGAAAGTGTACAGGTTTGCTCCACAATGTCTTTTTGTTGTAATGTACTCCCTTACCACAGGCTGATAGCAACACCGTGAGCCAATCATGGACTGTAACCATTCAAACTTTAAGCCAAAAAGAACTTGCTCTCTTGTTAAGTTGATTGTCTCCACATTTGCTGCAATAAAAGCTTAGCACTGCGTATTTGTGGTGTAAGCAAATCAGGTCTTGCTTGGCAGAGCTCTGACACAGATTTTGGGTGAGTAGGTCACAGGCTGATGAAAGCCCACACATCCAAAGAGTCACTATTCACTTTAAAATAGTCATTGTTTTTAAGTAATCTTGCAGATGCATTTTTTAAACTAAGGTGTTTAAATATTCAGCTGGGTTTTTCCTTCCTAAATAAGTATTCATTTCACCTAAGGTTGTTCTGGGAATTGTGTTTTTCTGTCAGTTAACTAAACAATAAGGGACAGCAGGAGATGATTCACTTCCACTCCGGGTCCCAATGGGCACAGCACTAAGTGGGGGAAGCCTGTACGTTACCTGCCAAGAAGTTTTGTGTTGCCACTGTCTAGGCTTTGTGGTGGACAGCCTGAGAGGGAAGGGTAGCAGGAAAGAGAGCTTGTCTTTTCAGGAGAGAATTCACCTACCCATTGATTTCTGCCCCTGGCCTGTGGCCATTGTGCACTGAGGAATCGATATTGCTTCGGGAGAGCCAAGTGCAAAGTTCAGTGGCATTACGCGCTACTGGCCTTGACCTTGCCGGTAGAGCAGTGAAGACCACAGGTGGTTCCCAGCCTTCTTGGGAAGGAACACTTTGCATGAGCTCCGAGCAGTCTTGAGAGGCGTGGAGACTCTGTTGCCACTGTTGTGCCTTAAGATGAGCCTTCAGGCAGAGGAAAGCGGTTTGTTTTTATAGTACAGTCAACAAAATAAGCAGTTCCCATGAAGCACATGTCCCCAGATTCTATCCTTGGTCCTATAAGGGCCTGCGCTGTGGGCTTCCACCCAGACCTGAGGATCGAGATGGTGTGAGGACTAGGGATTAACACACAACTTAATGGCACTTGTAGGCCAGGGCCCTTCCTGACCCTGAACCTCACTCAGTTACAGCTTGCTTAAAGTGTGAAAGTCAGAGAAAGTCAAGCTGAGCCTCTGAATTCCCTCCATCAGGTGACACAGCGGTCCTCTCTGTTAATGTGCCAGTGTTGTGTCTTGCTGGATGCAACAGAGTTTACTCACAGCTGGATCTAAAACAGTTTTGTGGGTGAGGTGACACAGACTGATCTATGGTTCCTTTGACAGCTTATTGCAGCCATGAAACTCACACAGACATGTGTTTGGTGCCTCTCCTCTCTCTCATGATAAAATAAAAAACAACTAGGACTCTAAGAAGTTACCTATAGGCACACACAATCCCTTAAGTATTAGTGTCAAAGTTTAATCTACAGTATTACTTTCTTCATGAGAGTTAGCTGTGCATGGAGGGACTTACTTGAGTATCCAATATAGCAGGAGAACAGCCTTCAGGAGCAGCCCAAATTTATTTGGGATTTTCTTTGGGCCAGCTCCCAAATAAAGACACAAAGACTTAATATTAATTATAAATACTCAGCTTTAGCTCAGGCTAACCTCTTTTAACTTAATTTAGCCTGCCTCTCTTCATCTACCTTTTTCTCAGGGCTTTTTAACCTTTCTCTCATTCTGTATGTCTACTTTCCTACTTCCTCTGTGTCTGGTTGGCTGGCCCGTGCCATCTCCCAGGCATCTCTTTTTATTTCTCCCTCCAGCCTAAATGCCTCCTTCTACTTAACCTCCCTGTCTGGAAGTTCTGTCTATACCTCCTTCCTCACCATTGGTTATTCAGCTTTTTATTACATCAATAAGTTGTCTCAGGCAGGCAAGGTAAAACAACAACACATCTTTACATAGTTAAATACTATGCAACATAAACAAATACAGCACATCTTTGCATAGTTAAACAAATATCCCACAACACTCAGACTATCAGGGCAGAGCCACCCACTTTTGTGAAGCCCACCCCAGCTGCAGAGAATTCGCAGGGAAGTGCTGGTAGCAGCACTGAGCTGTCCCACAACTGAGAGGCAGTATCTGAAAAGTCAGTTAGCCTCATCATAGTACCATAAGTATCAGACTGTATCAGTGACTGCTTGCTAACTGCATCGTGTATTCTCAAAGGCCCTGACTGTATAGGATTGTTGAAAGATTACAGTGAGATATGAGGAGGACAGAGAACCCTGACAAGGACAGCATAGGTAGAGGAGACAATGTGGATGGAGAGAAGGACGGGGACAAGTTAGCAGAGGAGCAATTGGTTTGGAACTAGAGCAGAGGTGACACTGCTGTTTGGAGTCTCTCGAAGCTGGGTGCAGTGCCTCAAAGAAGGCCCTCTGGAGTCCCATGCCACCTGCTGAGCCCAGGTTGCTTCCTCACAGGTAGCTCCTACTACAAGAGAGCCACCTTTACCTCGCTTGGATGGTGGTCTTTCAAATTACAGTTTCATGCTAAAGAACATGCTTCTGCTATAGACTAATAATAGTAATAATAAATTATTTATTCACTATAATATGAATTATTATTATCCTTACTAATGACAATGAGAAAAGGCTTTAGGAAGTTTGCTTAAAATGCAGATCATCAGTTCCTGTCCCTGGGAGTTTGAGGTTTTTTCTAGCCAGGGTGCTACATGCTGTGGTTTCTAATCACAGGGTGCAACTAAACATATCTTGCAATGTCTCGTTTACAGCAAAGAAATCAGTTATGAGTGTTGGAGGCCGCACTTCCAAATAAGCACTTTCTCCCTTCTGTTTTCCATTTCTTGAGTACAAACATTTTTTCTTCAACTAATATTTAGCAATTCAAATGTCTCTGAGGGATACAAAATACACAAACACATAGTCTTTCTAGAAACCATAGAAAAAGCAAAGGAGAGGACTTTCCTTGTAGTTTATCTTTCATCTTTCTTGAAGCCCTATTTTAAAGGGGTGGCCAGTGAATACCTATACGAATTATTTAGTTATTTAAGATGGATCCCAAAATCAGGTCTTGACAGTATCACCAAGGAAATAAAGCATGTAAGAATAGAACAAGTGCTATTCATGAAGCTGTTTTCATTTTCATATTTAGGAACCAGTGTACTAGAATATTCCAGAGGTGGAAGAACTCTGGAGGTTACCTGACTCTTCTTGAAACAGAAATCGGGTAATAAGGGTATCCACAGCATCTCAGTGGACATTTGTGGTTTGTATGTGAAATATCCCCATGGGCTCACATTGGAACGCTTGATCTCACATGGTTGCACTCCTTGGGAAGGTGCCTTAAGGGGCGGGTCTTTACTGGAGGTAGGCTTTGATGCTTTATACCCAGCCCCACTTCCTGTTCACCCAGTGCTTCCGGGGTATGGTTTTACCATGAGCAGCCAACTTCCTGACACCACGCCTTTCCTCACTGCTTTATTTCATCCCAACCATGATAGACTGTGTCCTACTAGAAATATAAGCCAAAATAAACCCATTCTTCCTTAGGGTTTTTATCACAGCAATAGAAAAACAAGGAAGAGAGTGTCCATGTTTTATCCTCAAAGCTCTGGAATGTGAAAGTTACCTGAGATGCTTTTAAAAACAGCTGATACCTAGCCCTCACTCCAATACCTTGAGAAGTTCCACCAGTGACTCTGCACGAGCAGACTGAGACCTACAGCCTTGGGGTCAGGATGAACGGCTTCCTCTCAGATGGCATGTTGAGAGGAACATGGGAACATGCCTCAGCACTAGTCCTCATTTGGGTTCCTCTTTTCTTTCATACATCTGGGAGGGGGGGTTGTCATGACAACTGCCTCCTTTCCATTTGAATCCCTTCTGGAGAACTCCCAGCACATGGGCCAGGTCATCAGTCCACAGAGCCATGTGCTTATAGCGGCCCACCCTAGCTTTGGCCACCTGAGCACCGTCTACCCGCCACCCCTACTGCAACAGGCCAGAGACAGGAAGAGCTGAGAGTGATGGATGCTTAGGGAGAATTGAAGCAAGACATGAGCTGAGAGCCAGTGGAGAGAATCTTCCGGTGTTTTGGATAAAAGCTCTTTGCATCAAATCCCATATTCCCCACAGTCAGGAGCCCAGAACATTTCTGGAGGAAGCCAACAAGAGCTGTGAGGAGTTTTTAGTATTCCCAAATCAAAGCACCCCAAGCTTAGGAAGCCCACCTGTTCACGTGCAGCACGACTCAAAGCAGTAAACGTGAGTTTGTTCTTTACACCCAAAGACGGACAAACTGATCAGACAGCAGGACAAAAGGAAGGGGAAAATCTCACACTGTTCTGAATGCTAACACTCAAAAGCCAGCCTTTCCGAGGTGCAGGCACTGTTCTAGTCGGTCATACATGAGCATGTGTGATTCTCACGGCATTCCACAAAGCACATGCTGTCATTCCCAGCGTTGTAGAGAACACAGAAACACTGAGTAATTCATTCAAGGTTACACAGCTAGTCACGAGTAGACTCAGACAGGTCCCTATAAATCTGCCCTTGGTTCTACTACACTTGCTCTTGAGGTATAGTATTCATAAACAGCAGGCACTGTGTTTCACGCTTTCCCATAAAAAACTCAGAATTGCTTCTTTGAAACTGTGGCCATCACTACAAACATAGGCTTTCACAGTATGCTCAGAGCAATAGAGTGTGGCATTTTACAGGGATTAGCCTGAGTCCCCTCTAATTTATATATTTATAAATAAGCCCTTTGCAGACTGACAAACTATTGTTAGTAACAAATGGCTTTTTCCACTGCTGACAGCCCATTGCAACACCCCAGTGTGTTGTGACACCACCATGGCTAGGGACCCACTGGCTTGGAAAATAAACCTGAGTGGGGAGATATTTATATAACCAAGTTGGAAAGGTAGCTGGAATATGCATAGACATCAGCAGTGCGTGTCAGTCTCCCGGCTTTGAGCCTTCCTGGAAATGGAGGGAGGGAAGTAGATGGTGGTAAAGCCAAGGCCTGTGGTGCTGAAGAGGAGATTGGGGACTAGGGATGGTTGGTGCTGGGATGCCTGCAGAGATAAGCTTCCGGACATCAGTTGTGGGGAGCGCTTCAAGACAGAAGGCCAAGGTTTATTGTTGCCAAGGATTTCAATGCTCCTTCACTGAGAATGTCCTCTGAAAGTTCCCAGGACCCACCATGAAGGAAAAACCGGCTTCTCCAAGGACCTGTGGGTGCTACCTGGGACATTTGGTCCTCTGCTGGGCCAGGGTAGTTTGTGACTTTGGTGGAGTCACTCAATGCTACTCTGAGGGGAAGAAGCATTCTTGCATTCCTATCCAGCTCAGAAAATCTGAAAAGCTTTGATAAAAATGAAACCAAGATGGATTTCAATTCTCACCGACAAGGGTGAACTCTGACTGTTCCATTCTCACGGCTTATTTCCTCTTGCCTTCAATTTTCCTCCAGAAATCCACCCCTAAATTACTTTCTTTTTCATTTCAAATGGATAGGTTAGTGGAGCCCCTGTGTGTCTCTGGTCTGCAAACATTTAGAGATACACTGCTTGTGTTCAATCCGCGAGCGCAAGCATTATTAAGATAAGAACCAATGGATCTGCATAATGGTTGTGTGCTTATTCGAAGGCTTCAGTATTCTCCATATTCCTATACATCTCTTTTCCCCAATCCATCCCTACATATGGAGGATACTTCTCTAAAAGGAAAAAATTATATGGGGGAAATTTATTTGCAAACAGTAATATGGGTCCTTTGCTTAGATTCCAAATGATCACAATGGGCTTGAAAAATAAACCTCACCTAGTGGACTAATTAGGTCAAGATTTGCAAGGTCTTGCTAGTTCAGAAATATAATGATAAAAAAGAAGCAAACAAAACAACAACAAAAACCCATTGATTTGTAACTTTTTTGGCTTACTAGGGACTGGTCTGTGGACTTGATTTTGAGAATAAAACAAAACCTGGACCTGTCTTCAAGTCTAGCCTAGCAACAAATTGTGTAAGACAATCCCCACTTCTCATCCCAAGTCTGTGACTGATGGACATTACTGCTGTACTGGGTGAGCATTTAGTGCGGGCAAGCATGGAGATCCCGTTTAGAGGGGGAACATGGTGGGGCAGGTGTGTCCTCTGAGGAGGGGACTGCAGCATGGTGAGAAGAGTGAGAGAAAGAGGGAGGGGACAGGAAGGGAGGGGAGGAGCAGGGGGAGCGCATAGAGTATGTGAATCGGAAAATACCATCCCCATTAGTCTTTGGTTCTAGGCCCTTCCCAAAGCCCAGTCACATCCCCAACTCCAGTACTTGAGCACGCTACAGTTTTCTAAGTGGTCTCACACTGTTGCTGTCATTTTAATGTTTCTAATCCAAGAGCTAATGAAATTGATTGTATGACAATTAAAATGACTACAGAACAAGATTTGACCTGTCATGTACATATACAATTGTTATTGATAACTAGGCCAAAGGGAAATTACCACTGCTCTTAACTGCCTTTCTTCATAAAGACTCAATTGATCAGGGCCTGCCTGCAACTGTGACTTGACATTAAGTTTAAGCACTTTCTCTTGACTAAGGATAAGGTCAGAGAAAAGCAAAACTACTAGCTGGCAATATTTCTGTTTCATTCAAAATGACTTTATTGTTATTTTAAAGTGGGAAGAAGTAGTATATTATGTTGTGGGCGATTATTCGATAGAACACTTTGAATGGAAAAAAAACCCTGGGTTTTTGGTTCAAAACAATCGGGCATAATGCCATCTGAGAGTTAGTCTTCCTTGTCTTCTGTTTGGGCAGTGTGCCGGTGTTCACAAGTCTAGTCCATCTGCCTCAGCCTTCCCCACCTTCCACAGACGTCTATCGCAAGTTATTATTTGCATTTAACACAGGAAGAAACCGGGGCCCATTGAACTTTCCAAGCAACCTGTATACCCTTTGATTCTGAGGTGCATAGTCCCTCTCCTGGATGCCAGACAGTGTTTCTCCCTCTCCCCAGGAATGCAGGATAGAAGTGACATGGTGACCAGGAAGTGGATCTCCAAGGGCAGCTAATCACCTGAAACAAGCACGTTTAGACCCGAGTCGTTATATTCTAGAAGGTATACAGGGAGGGACCCCACTGCGGTACAGAGGTACTAGAGACCCTCAGTGTACCAGCCCCAGATGTGCAAGTCTTCCCAGCCCAGGCTCGCGGCATTACAAATGGAAAGGTTCCCAAGAGAATCCTAGCTCTAGACAGTCATCGACAAGAGGACCAAACCCTCCTGGCTGAGTGTGGCCAACTCCCAAAGCGGTTAAGATAATAAATGCTTGCTGTTGTCTCAAGCTGTGAAACTCGGAGTCATTCTCTGTGCTGCAGGCTGCGAGGAGAATCAGTTCCTCCATCCACTGACTGCAGAATTAACCGTTCAGAGGACTTCTGAGCCGTAGGAAGTCGAGGAGGTTATGGTATTACACAAACCTTCTGCCAGACGGCGTCCCCTCCTCCCCACGGCATCCAGAAGCAGCTTCTTCCCACTCGGGCCTTGCATAATGGATGCACCCCAAGACTGTTGGTCTCTAGGAACAGGCTCCAGGACGGTGGCTTTTCCTGGAATCTTGCTGTACGCAGGTGGCTCTGGCTTCTCTGCGAGGTGGCGCCGATCCCACAGTCTGCCTTGGTTTCCTTGCCAGCTCGTCTCTCATAACTTGATAGTCTGCTCCGAATTGAGCACACCTGCCTACAGTGTTGCTGCACACCTTGTCCCTGGACTCACGTTTAGCTTAATCTACGGGGAAATGTGTGTTCTGGGTGCGTGTTGATGGTTTGGTCTAGCTTATTTCCTGAGGTAACCATTCCCTCTTAATATTCTAAATCCTCATCTACTTCCTCAGCTTTTTCTTCAGAGCATTCTGAGGCTGTGCTCCAAGGACGCTCCACACAGAATCCCGTTGAATGGCTCCCCCTCCTGGACAGCAGCGCAGAGGCACTCTGCTCAATGACGATTACGTTCTTTCTCATTCAGATACATGTAATATATTTTCATTTAGCATCCACAATTGAGGTAAATCAATAAAGGATGTATTATTTACGTCTTTAAAATGTCGTTTTTCATAGTTTTTCCTTCCACGAATTCTATGACCAGTTAAGATGATCGCTGCCAAGTTTCTATTTGTTTTTAGTCAAGATATTCTTGTACCGTATAATGAAAAAGAAGAGCAGTATGGAGAAGAGAATGGGGAAGGGGAGGAGAAGGGTGATTAAGGAGAGGGAGATGGGAGGAGAAGGAAGAGGAAAGTGGGATAGCAGGGGAAGCTCCCTAGATAATAAATCTAGGTTATTATTTTGCTTATGCTCTAAAACAAATTCAGTTGCAGCTAATTAGGCAGTCTACAGTGGTGAAGCTAGCAGAAATGTGCACACGGTACATTTTGCTAAATCATCTTTTACAGGACACCAATTCACTGAGATGCTTGCAAGCGTTTTACAAGGAAAGACTGTCATTTTAGCACGCTTAAGGCTCTGCAAAGTCTGCGGGCAGAAGCAAACGCTTCAAAGGGTTTGTTTGGCTTTGCTTAGCCCCTCCCCCTGATTTTATTTAGATATGAGAGTCTCAGAGGTGAAGCAGTGTGGGGGATCCTTTGAGGGAGGAAGTGATGAGACACTGGGTGAGTCTCCACGGGCTACCTGCTTTGCCAGGAACCTGCAGTGGAGTTAATAGCACCTTTGCCCAAGTGGAAAGCCATGGTCCTGCAGAGTACCTGGTAGGAAAGGAGCCTTCGATACCCTCCCTTAAGAACCACGGGTTTCTCTAGGAGTCCTCCTACCTACACTGAGGACGCTGATGCCTTGTGTCCTGACTGGCCATTCCTGGAATGTCACAATGGAGCATTAGCCCAGAATGAGTATTAGATCAACCATGGCTAGTTAAGCCAAATGCTATCATAATCAAATGAGGACCTTGCCCTCAGCAGAACTCCCTGTTAGTCCCAAGAGCAATATATTATGCTTGTTAGTTTTTGTTAATGGAAACTAGAAGCATCTGAGAAAAGGAAGCCTGCATTGAGAAATTACCTCCATCAGACTGGCCCATGGGCATGTCTGTGAGAACTTTTTTTTTAAATTAAAGATGGATGTGGAGGGCCCAGCTCACTGTGGACAGTGCTGCTCTTGGACAACTAAGAAAGAAAGCCGAGTAAGCCATGGAGAACAAGTAAGTAAACAGGTTTCTCTGTGATCTCTGCTTGGGTTCCTGCCTTGAGCGCCTGCCCTGAATTCCACAGATGACGGGCGTGGAAGTGTAAGCTAAAATAAACCCTGTCTTCCTCAAGTTGCTTTGGTTTTGACATTTATCACAATAGAAAGGGAGTAGGGCAAATATGAAGTAGTTCTGGGAAATCCCGACTCTCCTAGAATGTGTTTATTGATCCCACAGCTGCTTCCTCTGTAAGGCTACTCTGATGTCATCACATGGCCTTATTCAGAATCTGTTCTCTGCCCAGTGCAGTGCCAAGGACACAACAGAGCTGAATAAAGGAAGCATGGGGGAAGACCCTATAAAAAATTTGAATCTACCCAGGGAGATACATTTACACAGGAAAAAATTGGAAACTAGCTACCAGTGCATGTCATAGGCGCGCGTGCGCGCGCGCGCGCGCACACACACACACACACACACACACACACACACACACTTTCAGCTCAACCAGACACAAAGCTCATGTGCAAGCATGCCCAGTACTCTGTCCTAGTCATTTTCACAGAATGGAAAATCTCCCCAGACCTTTCTAATGCTCTGGCCACTCTGCCTTTTGCTTAAGTCAGATCTTTCCATCTAAGTCACCACCTCAGAAGGGGATTTGTGTCTCAAAGCCCTTCTCATACTCTGTCTCCTTCCCTCACATGAGTTTGCCTCCATAGACTTAATAACTACCTTATGTGCTTCTCTGCATTTCCTTGATTATTGTGCTTTGAATGTCCACCCTTGCTGGACTAGACACTCCAGGGGGCAGGGATCATGCCCAGTTCACTTGCTGCAGTTTGGAATGGTACGTAGTACAACACATTTACTATTTTCTGGCAAAGGAGGCAAGGGTCTCCAACTCATGACAATATACATATATATTAGGATAATAATTAAAAACAGCATGATTTCTTATTTCACATTTATATACTATTGTTGGTTGCAGAGTCTCACATAGTCATCTGAATTTACGCGTGTCTTTGCAGTGTGCATTTTGTGGGTATATGCATGTGTAGTATTTGTGTTGCTGTCTTAATCACTCATCGTGGTACAGACCTTTAGCCAGGACACTCTTGGTGCTCCGTCATTTGCTAATTACACGACAATGAATGTTTATGTCTTCTCTGACTCTTGGTTTCTTCATTTGTAATTTGGGAAACAGATGTACCTATTTCATAGGTTTGTAATGAATCAGATAGTCAACTTAAAACCCCTTATGAATGAGAACTTCTATAAAGAAAAACTGCTCTAGTATGCATGTCCCGCTCCCTCCCACCACCCCTTCTTTTTCATCTTCTTCTTGATAAAGGGTCTTACGCTGTAGCCCCATGCTGGCCTGTAAATTACTGTGTAGCCCAGGATGGCCCCAAACTCAAAATTTCCCAACCTCAGCCTCCTAGCTGTAATTACTTGCATCAACACATATGACATGAATTTAAAAATTTTTAAATTTACATATACTGATCTTCACTTATTTTGGGGTGCAAACAACTTTTACAAATCCATACCATTGTGTAGAGAACTTCCCAATGTTCTTGCTGCCCTATTTACAGTAGCTCTTGCTCTCTGAATGCCTGTCATCCACTGACCTTGCCTTTTCCAAGACTCCATGTTAATGGACTCACCGCATACAGATATTGAGCCTTTGAGCATAAGTTTGGTGTGTGCTACAAATGTGCATCATTTGTTTTGTTCTCTGACTGAATTTCTTATTCATTGTTCATTCACTAGTTAAAGTACATTTCAGCTGTTTCCAGCTTTAGTGAATTACAGGCAAGCAGCTCATTCCATTTGCATAGTGGTTCTGTGCCATTGGATGTTTTCATTTCTTTGGGATGAATACCTCGAGGCGAGATGACTGGGTCATATAGAAGGGGTGTGTTGGACTCTACAGTAGACTGATGAACTCCTTTCCCAAATACTGAGGTGGCTCTGAGTTCTCACTGCCATTATAAAGTCTTATATTTTTACCTAAACCTTAGCATTCAGAATTTGGATTATGAATAGAACTGCATTGCCCTAATGAATAACATGGTTAACTATCTTTTCATGTGCCTGTTTGCTATCTGCATATGCATACATATGTACCTTCACAAATACAGTGATTGAAGTAACTGTAAATTTATGACATGCTTTAGAATCTTATTGTTTCCATTTTGTTATATTTTAGAGTACTTCATATATTCTGGCTGCAAGTCTTTTGGCATTTGCATATTCTTAAAATGTTTTTGTAGTAGTCTGGCTGGTATATATATTCATTCTTTTGGCATTACTTTTGTTGGGAAAATTATCAACTTCTGACTAATTCCAATGTATGAATCTTACAAATATGCATCAGGTTCAGGGGTCATATATAAGGATCTTTTTTGCCAACTCTATGATGTAATAATTTTCCTTATATGCTTGTTCTGAACCTCAGTAACTTTAGACTTTAGCCCTATGATTGATTCATCTTGACTCAAGTTGTTGAAATCCTCCTGGCTCCACTAAATTTCATTGGCTGTAGAGACTAGTATAAGACATCTTACCACTCACTAGTCTGTGAATTAAATATGTTTCTCTTTTGATTTAGACTTTCTTTGATATTTATCATCAATCATCCTCATCATCATGAGACAGGGCCTTATGAAGTCCCAGCTGGCCTCAACATTAGAGAATGGCCTTGAACTTTACCAATCCTCCTACCTCCACCTCTACCCCATCCTCTTACCAAGTCTTGGGACGACAGACATGTATTACTATACACCAGTTGAGACGTTTAACATCAAGACTTACAATTTTAGCATCCAGATCCTATGACTACATTTTATCCTTTTTTTTCTTTCTTTCTTTTTTTTTTACTAATATTTTTTTTATTTTCCATTTTAAATTTAGATAAGAAACAAGGTTGCTTCACAAGTCAGTACGAGGTCCCTCCCCTCCTCCCGTGCCCTCCCCCCATCCCCCCCCGTTATCCCCTCATTCCCCCAGGGAGGGTGAGGCCCTCCATGGGGGTGTCCACAGTCTGTCATTTCATATAGGGCAGGGCCTAGACCCTTCCCCAAGAGTTCAGGGTGAGAGTGCACCTCACATTGTTCTATGGGAGTCCAGAGACCGTGTGTATACTTGGGATGGGTACTGATCTGCTGTCCAAGGCTCAATAGATTACCTAGGCCTCCTCACTGACACCCAGATTCAGGGGGTCTTGATCAGTCCCATGCTGGATTCCCAGGCTGATGCCTGGGATTCAAGAGTTAACCTTTGTCTGGTCAGCTGTTTCTGGGGGTTCAACCAGCCCAGTCTTAATCCCTTTGATCATCAGTCCTCCCTCTCTGATACTGGCTTTCTTGAGATCAGCTCAGTACTTAACCAGCCAGTAAATGAAGTTTCTGTTTCCCAGACTCTCTGGCAATAGGATTGTAGGCTGGCACTCCCCAGATCTATGTCTAAAATCCATATATGAGAGAGTACATGCCATGTTTCTCTTTTTGTGACTGGGTTACCTCACTCAGGATGGTTTCTTCTAGTGTCATCCATTTGCCTGCGAATCTCATGATTCCATTATTTTTTTCTGCTGAATAGTACTCCATTGTGTAGATGTACCACATTTTCTCTATCCATTCTTCGGGTGAGGGACATCTAGGTTGCTTCCAAGTTCTGGCTATTACAAATAAAGCTGCTATGAACATAGTGGAACAGACATCTTTGTTATATGAATGGGCATCTTTTGGATATATGCCTAAGAGTGCAGTTGCTGGGTCTTGTGGTAGGTTTATTCCCATTTTTCTGAGGAATCTCCATACTGCTTTCCAAAGTGGCTGAACCAGTTGGCACTCCCACCAGCAATGGAGGAGTGTCCCCCTTTCACCACATCCTCTCCAGCATAAATTGTCATTGGTGTTTTTGATTTTAGCCATTCTGACAGGAGTGAGATGGTATCTCAGAGTTGCTTTGATTTGCATTTCCCGGATGGCTAAGGATGTTGAGCACTTTCTCAAGTGCCTCTCAGCCATTTTAGACTCCTCTATTGAAAACTCTCTATTTAGTTCTGCAGCCCACTTCTTAATTGGGTCCTTTGCTGTTTTGGAGACTTGCTTCTTGAGTTCTTTGTAAATTTTGGAGATCAACCCTCTGTCAGATGTGGGATTAGTGAATATTTTTTCCCATTCTGTGGGCTGCCTTTTTGTCTTGCTGACTGTGTCCTTTGCCTTACAGAAGCTTCTCAGTTTCAGTAGGTCCCATTTATTAATTGTTGATCTCACTGTCTGTGCTACTGGTGTTATGTTCAGGAAGCTGTCTCCTGTACCAATTCGTTCAAGGGTACCACCCACTTTCTCTTCTAAGAGGTTCAGTGTGGCTGGATTTATGTTGAGGTCTTTGATCCATTTGGACTTAAGTTTTGTGCATGGCGATAAACATGGATCGATCCGCATTTTTCTACATGCCAGTCTCCAATTATGCCAGCACCATTTGTTGAAGATGCTTTCTTTATTCCATTGTATATTTTTAGCTTCTTTGTCAAAGATCAGATGTTCGTACGTGTGTGGGTTAATACCCGGATTTTCAATTCGATTCCATTGGTCTGCCTGTCTATTTTTGTGCCAATACCAAGCTGTTTTCAGGACTATAGCTCTATAATAGAGCTTGAGGTCAGGGATAGTGATGCCTCCGGACGTTGCCTTGTTGAACAGGGTTGTTTTGGCTATCCTGGGTCTTTTGTTTTTCCATACAAAATTGATTATTGTTCTTTCAAGGTCTGTGAAGAATTGTGCTGGGATTTTAATGGGGATAGCATTGAATCTGTAGATTGCTTTTGGCAGGATTGCCATTTTTACTACATTGATCCTACCTATCCAAGAGCATGGGAGATCTTTCCATTTTCTGAGGGCTTCTTTAATTTCTCTCTTTAAAGATTCGAAGTTCTTATGATACAGGTCTTTCACTTGTTTGGTTAGCGTTACCCCAAGGTATTTTATGTTGTTTGTGGCAATTGTAAAGGGTGATGTTTCTCTGATTTCTCTTTCAGCCCTTTTATCATCTGTATATAGTAGGGCTACTGACTTTCTTGAGTTGATCTTGTAACCTGCCACTTTGCTGAAGGTGTTAATCAGCTGTAAGAGTTCCCTGGTAGAGTTCTTTGGGTCATTGATGTAAACTATCATATCGTCTGCAAACAGTGAAAGTTTGACTTCTTCCTTCCCAATTTGTATCCCCTTGATCCCCCTTTGTTGTCGTATGGCTATAGCTAGAACTTCAAGTACCATGTTGAAAAGGTATGGAGAGAGTGGACAGCCTTGTTTTGTTCCTGATTTTAGAGGAATTGCGTTGAGTTTCTGTCCATTTAGTTTGATGTTGGCTGTTGGTTTACTGTATATGGCTTTTATTATGTTTAAGTATGTCCCTGTTATCCCAGATCTCTCCAAGACCTTTATCATGAAGGGGTGTTGGATTTTGTCAAAGGCTTTTTCAGCATCTAGTGAGATGATCATGTGATTTTTTTTCAGCTTGTTTATATGGTGGATTACGTTGATGGATTTTCGTATGTTGAACCATCCCTGCATCCCTGGGATGAAACCTACTTGATCGTGGTGAATGATTGTTTTGATGTGTTCTTGGATCCGATTTGCCAGTATTTTATTGAGTATTTTTGCATCAATGTTCATGAGGGATATTGGTCTGAAGTTCTCTTTCTTGGTTGTATCTTTGTGTGGCTTGGGGATCAAGGTTATTGAAGCCTCATAGAAAGAGTTTGGCAAAGACCCTTCTGCTTCTATTGTGTGGAACACTTTGAGAAGAATTGGTATAAGCTGTTCTTTGAATTTGTGGTAGAATTCTGCACTGAGGCCATCTGGACCTGGACTTTTTTTGGTTGGGAGACTTTTGATGACAGCTTCTATTTCCATAGGGGTTATAGGTCTATTTAAATTGCTTATCTGTTCTTGATTTAGTTTTGGCAAATGATAGCTGTCCAGGAAGTCATCCATTTCCTTTAAATTTTCGAATTTTATGGAGTACAGGTTTTCAAAGTATGACCTAATGATTCTCTGGATTTCCTCAGAGTCTGTTGTTATGTCCCCCTTTTCATTTCTGATTTTGTTAATTTGCGTGTTCACTCTCTGCTGTTTGGTAAGTTTGGACAAAGGTTTGTCTATCTTGTTGATTTTCTCAAAGAACCAACTCTTCGTTGCATTGATTCTTTGTATTGTTTTCCTGGTTTCTACTTTGTTGATTTCAGCCCTCAATTTGATTATTTCCTGGTGTCTACTCCTCCTGGGGGAGTTTGCTTCTTTGTGTTCTAGAGCTTTTAGCTGTGATGTTAATTCTCTGGTATAACTGTTTTCCTGTTTCTTCATGTGAGCACTTAGTGCTATGAACTTCCCCGTAGCACTGCTTTCAAAGTGTCCCATAGGTTTGGGTATGTTGTGTCTTCATTCTCATTGAATTCGAGGAAGTCTTTAATTTCTTTTTTATTTCCTCTTTGACCCAGGGATGGTGCAGTTGAGCATTATTCAATTTCCATGAGTTTGTAGGTTTTCTGCAATTTGTGTTGTTGTTGAATTCTAATTTTAAGGCATGGTGGTCTGATAAGATGCATGGAGTTATTCCAATTTTTTGTAGCTGCTGAGGTTTGATATGTTGCCAAGTATGTGGTCGATTTTTGAGAAGGTTCCATGTGGTGGTGAGAAGAAGGTATATTCTTTTTTATGTGGATGAAATGTTCTATAGATATCTGTTAATCCCAGTTGGGTCATTACTTCTATTAGACCCTTTGCTTCTTTGTTGAGTTTCTGTCTGGTATTCTTGTCTAGTGGTGAGAGTGGTGTGTTGAAATCTCCCACTATAACTGTGTGGGGCTTTAGATGAGATTTAAGTTCTAATAATGTTTCTTTAACGAATGTGGATGCCTTTGTATTGGGGCATAGATGTTCAGGATAGACACTTCATCTTGGTGGGTTTCACCTGTGATGAGTATGTAATGACCTCCTTCATCTCTTTTGATTGATTTTATTTTAAAGTCTAGTTTGTTAGATATTAGGATTGCTACCCCTGCTTGTTTCTTGGGTCCATTTGATTGAAAAATTTTTTCCCAACCTTTAACTCTCAAGTAATGTCTGTCTTTGAGGGTGAGGTGTGTTTCTTGTATGCAGCAGAAGGAAGGGTTCTGTCTTCGAATCCATTCTGCTAGTCTGTGTCTTTTTATGGGTGAGTTAAGGCCGTTAATATTGAGGGATATTAATGATCATTGATTGCTCATCCTTCTTCGATTTGCGATGGTTGTTGTTGGTGGAATTATGGGTGGAATTTCACCCCTTTGTTCTTTTGGCTGTTGGTAGAGAGGGATTCTCTAATGCTTATGTTTTTCTGGTTGTAGTTAGCTTCCTTGGGTTGGAGTTTTCCTTCCAAAATTTTCTGTAGGGCTGGGTTAGTGGACACATATTGGTTGAATCTAGTTTTGTCATGGAATATCTTGTTTTCTCCGTCTGTAGTGATTGAGAGCTTTGCCGGGTATAGTAGTCTGGGCTGGCATCCATGGTCTCTTAGTGTAGGTAGAATATCTATCCAGGACCTTCTGGCTTTCAGAGTTTCCATGGAGAAATCAGGTGTAATTCTGATAGGTCTGCCTTTATATGTTACTTGACCTTTTTCCTTAGCTGCTCTTAATATTCTTTCTTTATTCTGTATGTTTGGGGTCTTGATTATTATGTGGCGAGGGATTTTTTTTTGTGGTCCACTCTATTTGGTGTTCTGTAGGCTTCTTGTACCTTCATTGGCATGTCTTTCTTAAGGTTGGGAAAGTTTTCTTCTATGATTTTGTTGAATATGCCTTCTGCCCCTTTGAGGTGGATTTCTTCTCCTTCTTCTATACCTATTATTCTTAGGTTTGGTCTTTTCATGGTGTCCCATAATTCCTGGATGTTTTGTGTTAAGGATTTGTTGGATTTAAGGTTTTCTTTGGTTGATAAATCCATTTCTCCTAATGTATCTTCAACACTTGAGATTCTCTCTTCCATCTCTTCTATTCTGTTGGTAATGCTTGTATTGGTAGTGCCTGACTGTTTGTCCAGCTTTTCTATTTTCTGCCTTTCTTCAGATTGTGTTTTTGTTAGTGTCTCTATTTCAGTTTTCAACCCTTGCAGCGTTTGCATTGCTTCTTGCAATTTTCTGTTTATCTGTTCGTCCGTTTGTTGCCTTTTATGAATTTTTTGGTTTGTTCTTTCTTCCATTTCTTGCATTTTTTGGTTTGCTTTTTGTTCCATTTCTTGGATTTTGTGCTTTGTTTCTTCTTCCATTTCCTGCCTTTTTTGGTTTGTTTCTTCCTCCATTTTTTTCATTTTTTGCTTTGTTTTTTCTACCATTTCTTGCATTTTTTGCTTTGTTTCTTCTTCCATTTCCTGCCTTATTTGGTATGTTTCTTCTTCTAATTCTTGCATTTTTTGCTTTGCTTTTTCTTCCATTTCTTGCATTTTTTGCTTCATTTCTTCTTCCATTTCGTGCCTTTTTTGGTTTGTTTTTTCTTCCAATTCTTGCATTTTTTGGTTTGTTTTTTCTTCCATTTCTTGCATTTTTTGGTTTGTTTTTTCTTCCATTTCTTTGAGGGATTTTCCAATATCCTCTTTTAGGGCCTCTATCATTTTCATGAAAGTGCTTTTAAGGTCGTTCTCTTTTGCTTCCTTCGCGTTGGAATATTGGGGTCTTGCTGGTGTGGAGTGTCTAGAATCTGGCGGTGTCATATTTGTTTTTCTGTTGCTGACTGTGTTTTTGTATTGTCTCTTTCCCATCTCTTCTTCTAGTGGGTGCAGAAAGAGCCCCTTCCTGGTCTGGGGACCAGAGTTCCCTTTTGGTGGGTGCTAGTAAGTCCAGTAATCTGGTGGTTCTTCTATGCCTTGTCCAAATGCTGGTCCGTGGGTAGAGAAGAAGAACAGGAATCTGGGGCGCTTAGCCTCCTACCTGGTCCCCTGGACCCTATGCTGGGTCCTGTTGTACCTGATCCGGAACAGCTACTCCCCTGGTCTCCCTGGCTCCTGTAGTTTCCTGGTCTCTTTGGTGGGAGAGAAGATCTGGAGTCTGGGGTGCTTGGCTCCCACCGGAATTGGGAGCTCTGTGCAGTTCCCAGGCGATCTGCAGGCTCTGGAACACAGGCCGGGAAGCTGGCCTGTTTACCTGATGATGCCAGAGGGACAGCTACTTCCCTGTGCTCCCAGCCTTCTCCACATTTTATCCTTAATAGGCCACTTGCTGGTACTATTATATATAACATACCAAAGTTTCAATAGTATGTTTCTCTTTTGTAGTATGTGGAAATTAAACTAATTTTGTATATTGACATTTCAGCCAATTGTAATTTTTTAGCACTAGAACATTTTGTTAGATTTTGTGGTAGTTTCTACGTAGTCATGGTGAATGAGAAGGGATTGAGGGACTGGAGGAAGGGCTCAGCACTTAAAAGCACTTGCTGCTTTTCAAGAGAACTCATAGCAAGTGGCTCGCGTCTGACCAGAACTCCACTTCTAGGGAACCGCGCATGTCCTCTTCCTGCCTTTGCAGGCATGTGCACACAACAGGCACAGACACATAGGCATATAGAACTTTTTTAAAAGAGGGTTTGTTTTGTCTTTTCTGGTCTGCTTCTCTTTTCTTTTTCTTGCCTTCTCATATGGGCCACACCTTTCAATACAATGTTGTATAAGAATTAGAGGATTAAATAACCTTGCCTAGTTTTGCCTAGATTGACATGTAAAACAAGCTATTTAAATAAAAAAAGAGCACTGGCTGCTCTTCCAGAGGTTCTGAGTTCAATTCCCAGCAACCACATGGTGACTCACAACTGGAGGGACACTCTCTCAGCCTAGATACATGGGGAAGGGGCTAGGCCCTGCCCCAAATGATGGGACAGACTTTGATGATCCTCCATGGGAAGCTTCACCCTCTCTGGGGAGTGGATAAGGAATGGGATGGGGGTTTGGTGGGGGGCAGGGGAGGAGGGGAGGGAGAGGGAACTGAGATTGGTATGTAAAATAAGATTTTAAAATTTAAATTAAAAAAGAAATATGTCTCTATCTGTCCATCTCTGCATGTGTCTGTCTCTGTTTCTGTCTCTCTGTGTCTGTCTCTTTTCTCTTACGTCAAGATGCTATGAGGTATGCAGGCTTCTTGTATCTCATGCTCTGTCCTTCCTTCCTGTACTGTATGCACTGTCACAGGCACAAAACCACAGGGCTAAATGGCCACAGACTTAGAACTCTGAAACTATTAGCCCACATAAATCTCCCCTCTGTTGCTTTATAACACTTCATTACAGTAGCAGGATGCTAGCACAGTGTGGGTTAGTATCCATGGAATTATAGGCTCTTAAAGTGAATGGGAAGCATTTCCTTTTCTAATTTTTAAGAAAAGTTTGTAGAAGTATTATTTATTGGAACAAATGATTGGGATAAGCTGAGTAAGAGGACACGGGAACATTACAATGCTTGCTCACTCTCTATTTTTGTTTGTTGGTGCCTTGAAGTGAGCACGTTCTCTGAAACATGCTCCCATAGTGTATGCTAGCATGACACAACCACAATGGAGTCAACCCAGCCTGACCCAGAAACACAAAATAAACCATCCTTCTGTCTAAGTTATCCCAAGTACCCTGTGCTGCCCCGTTAAGCTAGCGCAGTGAGTGAATCCTTTCTCTTTGAGTCTTTTGGAAACAATCTCTGGCACATAGTAGACTTATGATAATACATGTTTTTAATGTCTTCCTTGTTTTCAAATTGACTGGCAGAGATAGAAATTAGAAACATCATTTTTCATGTCGTATTAAATATATGTAATAAAGTCATATCACTCATCTCCAAGAACTATCCCAAAGTCACAGTGCTTCCCTACATGAGAGATATCAATTAACCCTTTAGTAACTTAATCATCATAGAGTTGGGATGGCAAGAGTTCTCAGACTGAGTCTGTTCTTCACAGGCAGGTGAAGGAATGTTGAGAGACCTCTTTCTACTCAGGATAAAGTCATAACCCCATCATGAAGGTAAAATGTAGAATCAGGTCCTACTGTGATAGTATTGAAGTCAGTTCTCATAGTTGATCAGTAGCTAGCTCAAGCCTCAATTTCTCCTTTGCATTAAGACATCCTTTAAAAATTAACTCTGCCCTGAATGTCAGAGTCAGTGAAGAGATCTGGGCAACCTATGGGACCCTGGGCAGTAGATCAGTTATCCCTGGCATACAAACACATGGACTTCATGTGTTCATAACACAGAGGGATACTCTCTCAGCCTGGTCTCTTGGGAGAGGGCCTGGACCCTGCTCTGAGCGAATTTATAGACTCTGGATATCCCCTATGTGGAAGGGAATGGGGCTAGGGTGGGAGGCTGGGGGGGAGGATGGTAGGGGAGTGCGGGAGGAGGGGAGGGGAGGGAGAGGGAGCTGGGATTGACATGTGAAGCAAGCTCTTTTCTAAAAAAAAAAAAAGTAATAAAAATAATGAAGAAAAAGTGAACTCTGGGTCTCTGACTGTATTAACCATCAAGTACATGACTGAGCTGTGTCTCACTGAGGTCACTCTCCATCTTGTGTCATTTTCATCCCATGGTGAAGTCATAGCCTTAAAAATGCTCTTTAGTTTCCAAGCACCGAGGCATTTCCGTGCAGGTGGTATGTGAGTGAAGACAAGGCAGTTTTCTCTTACTCTCTAAGGCTTTACCAGGGGAAATGCTATAAAACATATCCAAAGGGGTTCAGTCACACGCCCCACTCGTCATTCCCCTGTGGGTTCTCTGAGAAACAACCCTTCCCAGAGTGTGATGCTGCACTCACAGTGTTCCCCGAGGCCTCACATGCACCTCACACTGTGGTGAAAGTGCTTCAGACAGGATCGATCCTTCCTTCAGGTGACCTGACATCCACTATGGGGGCACAAGTAACCACTTGTACAGGACTTCCTTCATACTCGGGACTTCTCAGCATTAGCTGATTCTAGATCCAGGGTTCCCAAACTTGAGTGCAGGAAGCTTCACTCTGTCTTCCCAGTGATTTGCTGTTTGTAAACTCAAGTTCCTGTTCTTAACCCCAATCAGCTTTGTTAATAGCACTTTCTCTGAGTTCCCTATTCATCTCCACTCCGGGGATCCCTGGCTGTTGGCTTCCTACTCTAGGCCCCTGGCCTGCACCAACCGTGGAAAGGCTGGGATAAGAAGATCCGTGTGATCTGCTGGGGCAAAAACTTTTGGAACAATTCTTGAGATGTGTTTTGGAGCCTCAAACTTAAACTGCAAGATTTCTGCCCTATGTTTCCCTCAAAGATTACCAGGGCTTTCCCCTTCGTAGTCTCCAAGTTCCCCTCCACCTGGCTGCAAACATAAAAAGACAAATTATGAGCCTCTTACTTTCTAGATGTACCCTTAAGTAAATGGTTTCCATTTAGAGTTTTGATTACACTGGTAGATCAGATGGAGTAATATTGAATTTCAAGTCTTGCCCCTTCCTAGGGAGACCCTAAGAATGGCCATAAACATCTGCGAAACCTGATTTTCTCGTTCATAAAACACCTTTATTAAGATGGTTTTAAATAAATTACATGATGAACACAGGTGTGCAAGGGCGTGCAGCATAAATTCCAAAAGAACAGCTTTACTCAAAGTTAACTTGTGGTGTGCCTTGTGTTAGTTCATAAGGGATTGAATGTTGATAGCTATACAGATTGTCTACAAAAAAATCTGGAAGAAATGGTTGGAATTCTCAAAAGATAGACTGTTCTGTGTTCATCTAGTTTATCAGTGATTTACATGTCAGAACAGATAGCCATAATATAAAAAACTACAGCAGATGGTCTTGTGTCTGTAGTTAATGATAGTGTACTCATTCCCTTTGATCTGATCCCAGCCTCCTTTATGACTATGGACTGCAAAGGCCTTCAGCGATATTGTCACACAAGGCAACAGGTAGGAACTACATACCATGTGGCTCAACACTCTTTAACTGCGCTCTAGAATTGTGAATGTACATTGCAATGCTCAGTCACCAAAACCTTCTTTATTTCATCTTTATAAACGTTGAAGAGATAAATATTGGGCATACGTTGTAGAAAAATAGGTGTGCATAAATTTCACTTAAGTATTAACTTGAGAAAAGTATTCACGGTGAACTACCGATAACTGCACCCAGTGCAGGAAAGGAGACGGGCTCTTTTCACATGCCGATTGCTCATCCCTCTTCCTTCTGCATGTCTCATGCACTCATGCCCCTGCAGTTCCACACTCCATGACACTCATCATATTAGGAATGTGTTTAGCTGCTGTGGAGTAACGGAACTCATTTTTAAAAAGAATTTCTGTCATGTGTGTTACCATTTTTTGCACATATTAAACATGTGCTTTTTAGCACATGTTAAACGGGCCTTATAGTTTGAGTCATTCTCCCACCATACTCATATTTGAACCCTGACCTCCACCAGATCAAATGCTTTGAGCTAAGGTCTCTAAAGTGACAAAGCTAAATGAATTCATTTCAGGAAGGGCAATTCAATAAACCTGCTGTCTTTACATGAAAAGCTGCATAGGTTCCAGACCAAGGAAAGCCCATGTGAAGACGTGGAGAAGACAACCACTGCCTTCCTGATCTTTCCCCTCCATCAGCTGGAAGTCTCCAACATATGTTTAGTATGGCAGCTCCAGTCAACGAAATATAATAGACTTTCTGCAATGGTGGCTTCTCTGTATCTGTCATCATCCTCTCTGGAGTTGGTCATTATGGGTCAAAAGTAAAGCAAAAGAACCTACTATGAGCCCAGGTCTTTGCTGGTTACTCCCAGTGATAAAAGAGCATCCACAACTTTACTGTGAAATGAGTTATTGTGCCTAATGTGTGCAGCATAGCTTTAGTTGACTGATATTTTTTGTCTTTAATTTTGTTTATAAACCCCTTCCTGAAATAAAAAACGCCAGTGCCTACAAGTCACAGAGTAGTCAGAGGCTTTTTAGAGCCATGAGCCTTTAGAGCTCTGGAGTTGCCAACACTCCACTGGCCATGACAGGTGTAAGGAGTTGCAGGAGAGATGCTCATCATGGAGGAGCTAGTTTCAATAGCCATCAAGTAGGAGGAGTGTAAGGTGCACAATTAACATTTCCTTTGCATTTTAAAGCCCCATCGATCGCTCTCTCTTCTGCTTAGTTCTGGTTCTTCATGGAAGCCACACACTTGAGGGGAGGGTATCAATTTTTACATACAAATTCATTCTGTAACCAGGTGACTGTGAGAAAATGAAAATCAAGACCAGTTTTAGGCATACAGATTGTTTCCCATTCAGCCATGTTTTGTAACTGCACCCCAACCCCTAGGGAAGCCAGGGAGAGTGAAAGGCATGCTAAAGTGCTGGAGATCCTGGAATGGGTCTTCTCTAGTGAGAAAACAAGTCTTCTCTGATGAGAAGCCAAAATTCTGGAGGCTTGTGAAGATTGCTGGAATGATGTAGGCATGCCCAGTCTAGTCAATATAAACTTGTTTTCAAATTTATACCCATGTGATGCCATCATACTATAGCAGTGTGCTGGTCTGCAGTATCAGCTATCCACACACAAACTCATGGTTAGAGCATGGCTTTTAAAAATTAAACACATAAGCTAACCCTTATTAAAGGAGTGGCACGGGAGTAATGCTCCTCCAGGTGGCATAAGATTATTGATAGAAACTCCACAGGGAATACCAGTTCCAGGGTGAAGGATGAAATCCCGATCATGAGCAGCTTCTCCATTGGACTCTTCACACTCCCAATTCCAGGACTCAGTAGCACCACCACCACCAAACAGCTCTTTGGACTCAATAGCGCCAGTGACTGCAAACAGCTTGCTGGTCACTTACCTTATCCTCTTTGCCTTGCATATAGTATCTAAATTTTCCTTCAAAACACCATTTTGAGGAAGACATCTTTAGCATTCCAATTTTACAGATGATGAAATTTTTTAAATATTAAATAAATTGCCATGTTAGAGATCCAGTCTCAATCCCATACTAATGTCAAGGCCTGGGCAGCAGAGTCCCCAGTTCAGCACTGGACTTCAAAAGTGAGAAAATCTTGTTCTATTTTGAGGATAATTAAGCCATACTATAGGAGTAGAAAACAATGGAGAAAAAAATCCCTAAAAGGTCATCATATGCTGTCTTTGAAACATTCCTGCGTTTTATCTCCTTATTTTACACATTACTTTTTCATGGAATATTATTGATTTCTTACTATCGTGGCATGAATTCCTGAATGGGAAAACAGAAACATATGCCCCGAATTGTGTACTTAAGTAGTTTATAGCTCAATGAGAGACTCTCAAAGGCAACCAGATAGTTTTTTTTCTTAATTAAGACAAGCCATACAAACTTCTGAAGATACAGTTCTATCGTCAGGGACACTTGCTCTGGTCCCAGCACCCACACAGCGGTTCACAGCCATCCATAATGCCAGCTCCAAGGCATTCAATGCCTTGCCTTCTCACCTCCACAGGCCCCAAGATTGCACATGGTACACAGACTTACATGCATGCAAAACACATGTAAAATAAGACTAATTCTATTGTTTTTAAAATTTAGCTTTGCTTTTCAAAAATCCATACAAAGTAGTGTATTTTATTGTATTTTTTCATATATCCTTTGTCCTTATCGGTTTTCCTTACTCACTTCGACTGCCTATCCCATCTCCCACTTGCTAATCCCCACCAGGTCATTTCCCTTCTTCTACATTCATGTTTCAGGAGTTCCACCCCACCCCCACCCCGCCTCCCTGAAGCATATCCTTTCCTCCTCTTATGGTCCTCTTCTAATTTCATGGCCTGCCCTGTCCCTCACACACAAACTACATAGGATCTAGACTCTGCACAGGAGAGAAGCAGCCTGCTTGTCAGAGACTGGCTCATCTCACCTCAACACAGTACTTTCCAGTTCCATCCATTTTCCTGCAAAGGTGGTGATTCAGCTTCCGGCACAGCTGAACAAGATTCCGTAGTTATCCAGTCTACATTTTCTCTGCCGATTTATTCTAGGGAGGTTCAGTTTCTTAGCCATAGACATAAAGGAGCAGTAAACATGGGTGGTCAAGCATCTCTAGGATAGGGCTTACAGTGCTTAGCACACATACCAGGGAATATGGCTGGGCACACAGTAGTTCTGGTTTCAGTTTGTTGTTCTGTAGTAACATTGTTTTCCTATGCAGCTGCACCAGTTAATAGTTTCACTAGCATTGGGGGGAGATCGACTGAGGAAGTTGTGGAAAGGACCAAGTTTGGGGGTGGGGAGAACCAGGGATGCCCCTAGCCACTGCAATCACACAGACTGAGAAAGCATAGCTCAGATTTTGAGTTCTTGTATTTCTTCATAGTACTTTCCATGTAACCCCATGACAAATGTTATAAGATTCACAGCCATAAGATGGTGCTAATGAGACGTAAGAGACTATTTTGTGTGTTACAGATTCCTTTGGAGAAGGGTATCTCCTACATATTTTTAAGGAAATAAAGCTAGTTTTTATAATGTAGCAAACAATTTGAATAAGCTACAGCTGTCATTTGGATTATGACTTTTTTTCAAAATACGTAAAGAGAGTGCAGCCAATGTTAAATATATCTGGAGTTGGCTAATTTTAACATAGCATTTAACTTTCCATAGACATGCTTACTATGCTGTGTGCACCTCAACTGTTTATGCCAATAGGTTTTTCTTCACTTCAAGAACTCAAAACATTGTCTAGGAAGGTAGGGTGTGCATCTCATAAGTGTAAGGTCTACCCCCTCCCCAACAAGGGTACTCAGAGATATTTCTTCCAGGTAATGTAATGTAGCAGCAAGGATGTGAAATGAGTAAGTGTCTGACTGGTATCATGTCTAGGTAGTCGGAGAAATTCATGGAAGACCAGGGGAGGTGATGACAAGGTCAACCTGAGAAGGGATGACTGTGGTAAGACAGAGAAAGAGGAAGGGTTGGATGGTGAGAAGCTTCCAGCTGTGAATCAGCATGGTAATACAATATATATATACATATTCATAACCACACATGCCATATTTTCCTCATCCATCTTTCTGTTGAATACCAAACTTGCTCCATGACAGTTATTTTGGAGAGTGATGCAATAAATATTTGATGTGCAAATATCTCTGAGACATGTTTATTTAAACATCTTCATTAAATATCCAGGAGTGAAATGGTTGTGTCATACAGCATATCTAGTTTTGGTTTTCTGAGGACCCTCTACAGCAATGCTTACAGTGGCTGCATAAGGTCACATTCCATCAGAAGTTCATGAGAGTTCCATTTGGTCCACATTCTCCCCACTGGATTCTGACTTGAGATGGAATCTCAGTGTAGTGTAAATTTGCATTTCCCTAAGGGATAGTGAAAATGAACACATTTCAAATTTGTTAGTCATTTTCTTTTGTTTTTCAAGACTGAGTTTCTCTGTATAGCTTTAGAGCCTGTCCTAGAATTGATTCCGTAGACCAGGATTTCTTCCTCAGTGCTAGGATTAAAGGCAAGCATCACCACCACCACCTGGTTTTTATTGGTAATTTATATTTCATCTTGTAAGAAAGATTGGGTTCATTGTTGGTGGGAGAGCAGACTTGTACAGCCATTTTGGAAATAACTATGGCTTCTCAGAAATTCGGAATCAATCTTCCTCAAGACCCAGCTATGCCATTCTTGGGCATATACCCAAAGGGTCCACAATCATACCACAAGGACACTTGCTTAACTATGTTCATAGCAGCATTATTTATAATAACCAGAAGCTGGAAACAATCTAGATGTCCCTCAAGCAAAGAATGGATAAAAAAAATGTGGTACATTTACACAATGGGTATTAATCAGTGGAAAAAAAACAAAGACAAACAAACAAACAAACAATGACATCTTGAAATTTGCATGCAAATGGATGGAACTAGAAAAATATCATGAGTGAGGTAACCCAGACCCAGAAAGACAAATATGCTATATACTCACTCATAAGTGAGTAATAGACATAAAGCAAAGGATAACCAGGCTACAGTCCACAACTCCAGAGAAGCTAGGTAAAAAGGAGGACCCTAACAGGGACATGCAGTAAGGGCTCCAGGAAGGGAAAATAGTTAAGATATCCTGGGTAAGTTGGGAGGGGGAGTAGAAGGGAGGAGACAGGGGATGGGAACAAGAGGGATTCAGAAGGTTGAGTTAGGAGTGGGACAGAGGGGGAGAGAAATGATAGAGGTATCTTGATAGAGGGAGCCATTATGGGGTTAGGAAGAAACCTGGTACTAGGAAAATTCCCAGGAATCCACAAGGATGACCCCAGCTAAGACTCCTAGCAATGATGGAGAGCATGCCTGAACTGGCCTTCCTCTATAATCAAGTTAGGGACTTGTCATCATGGGACCAACATCTAGTAACTGATAGAAGCAGATGCAGTGGCCCATAGTCTAGCACTGGGCTATGCTCCTGGAGTTCAGATAAAGAGAGGGAGGATAGATCATACGAATAAGGGAGTCAAGACCATGATGGGAAAACCCACAGAGACAGCTGGCCCAAGCTTGTTGGAGCTCATGGACCTTGGACTGACAGCTGGGGAGCCTGCATGGGACTGAATGTGGGTGAGGATTATGCAGCTTGATCTGTTGGGGAAGGGGAACCTGGCCGTGGGACCAGAACTTATCCTGGATGAATGAACTGGCTTTTTGCAGCCCATTCCTTATGGTGGGATACCTTGCTCAGCTTTGATAAAGAGGGAAGTGGCTCAGTCTTGCCTCAACTTGGTGTGCCAGATTTTGTTGACTCCCTGAGAGACCTTAA
This sequence comes from Mesocricetus auratus, assembly GCF_017639785.1. Taxonomy (NCBI): domain Eukaryota; kingdom Metazoa; phylum Chordata; class Mammalia; order Rodentia; family Cricetidae; genus Mesocricetus; species Mesocricetus auratus. The sequence goes on from NW_024429203.1 coordinate 4,636,254, forward strand.
CCCCTCTGAAGAGTGAATGGGGGTAGGAAGGGATAGAAGTGGGGGTGGGTGGGAGGAAGGGATGGAGGGGGAACTGGGGTTAGTATGTAAAATGAAAAAAATAATAAAAACACACACACACAAAGAAAGATTGGGTTCATTTTATTACATCATTTCCTGATTTCTTGTTTAGTTTTTTAAATCTAATGTGCAAAGACATTCCGCTCACTTGATTGCTTCCTTTACAGAATGGAAGTTTTTCAATGTCATGAAATATCATTTGTCAATTGTTAGCATGATTTCTTAAAAACCAGAACCTTTGTTAGCATGATTTCTTAGAAACTAGAATCTTTTAAAAAAATTCTCTCATGTATTACATCCCAGAGCAGTTTCTCCTCCCAGTTCTTTCCCCCAGCCTCCCCTCTCCCCCATATCCACTCTTCCTCCTTTTTCTTCAGAAACAGACAGACCTCTAAGAGATATCAACCAAAATGGCATATCAAGTTGTAACAAGTGTAGGAACCTGTGCTCATTTTAATACTGGAGGAGGCAACCCAGGAGGCCTGAAAACTACACAAGGCAACTGAGAAAAGCTGGGAATGGGAGAGGTGGTCTTTCCCAGGGAAGAGCACACCAATTGGTTGTCCAGTACCAATAGGTTAGCCCTGAAAACATATACAGGGGTAACATTATACAGACTGAACAGGTTATATTTAGGAATATATGTATATAAATTTTTATTGCAATATAATTGATGAAAAAAGAGGCTATGAGTTTGAAGGAGAGCAAGGGAGGAATGTGTGGTAGTGTTTGGAAGGAGGAAAGGAAAGGGAGAAATGTTGCAATTATAATCTAAAATCTTTTAAAATGCATTGGAGAAAGACAACCTCATCAACAAATGGTGCTGGGAAACTGGATATTTACATGTAGAAGGACAGAACTAGATCTTTATCTCATACCTTCCACAAAAAAGAATAAGCTCTAGATGTATCAAAGACCTTAATGTAATACTGGAAACTCTGAAACTGATGGAAGAAATAGGGAAACCACTTCAAGATATAAACACAATGTAGGTTTGAATAATATTCTTGTTTTTGAACCTAGCATAATCATCATCAGAGAGGCTTCATCCAGAAAAGGAAAGGAGCAGATGTAGAGACCCACAGCCAATCATTAGGCAGAGCTCAGGGAAATTCTGAGGAAGAGGAGGAGGAAGAATTATAAGGATACAGAGGGGTAGGGACACCAAGAGAATATGGCCTACAGAATCAACTAAGCAGGACTCGTAGGGGCTCACAGAGACTGAAGCAGAAATTATAGAGTGTGCATAGATATGGCCTAGGTCCTCAATTATGGTTGAGTAGCTTGGTGTTCTTGTGGGTCTCCAAAGGAAGGGAATGGATGGCATCTCTGACTCTCTTGTCAACTCTTGAGACCCTTTTCTCCTATGGGGCTGCCTCATCCAGCCTTGATATGAGGGTTTGTTCCTAGTTTATTGCACCTCTGTATGCCATATTTTATTGATATCCCTGGTGAGCCTGATCTTTTCTGAAGAGAAACAGAGTAGGAATGGATCTGGGACAAAGTGGAGGCACTGGGAATATTGGAGGGAGGGGGAGGCTATGGTTGAAATATATTGTAAGAAAATTTAAAAAAGAATAAGCTATTATATTCATTGATTCTTTATATTGTTTTGTTTGCTAATTTATATTGTTAATTGTATCATTAATTTCTACTATTGCTGTTGACTGTATTTAAATTTGATTTGTTCTTGGTTTTCCAAATTGTGAGTTGCATCATTGTCATTTGTGCTTTTCTTATATTTTTAAAAATGTAGATACTTAGCACTATCAGTTTCTCACATAGACCTGCTATCAGTGTGTCCAAGAGGTTTTACTGTTTTAATTTTCATTTATTTCCAATAAATTTTCATTTCTTTCTTGCTTTCTTCTTTGACTGATCTACCATTAAACAACGAGTTGTTTAATCTTAAGGAATTTCTGTATGTTCTTTTTTATTTTTGGTTTTACGAGACAGGGCTTCTCTGTATTGTTTTGGAGGCTGTAGGTCCAGTCTGGCCTCGAACTCACAGACATCCGCCTGCCTCTGCCTCCTGAGTGCTGGGATTAAAGGCGTGCGCCACCACCGCCCGGCAAGTTTCTGTATTTTCTAGAGTTATGCTTGCTGTCAATTTTACATTTTATTGCACTAAATGTCAGAACACAAGTTGTTTCAGTCTCTTTGAATTTGTAATGGTTTGTTTTTTGTTACAGTATGTGTTGTTTTTAGAGACACTTTCATATCCTGCTGAGCAGAATGTGTATTCTTTGGTGTTTGGGTGGAATGTTCTGTAGGTGATGTCCACTAATGTTTCTCAGTTTATTTTTTGTACAGATGGCCTGTCTATTGGAGAAAGTGGGATGTGGAAATCACCCACTATTAATGGATTGATTTCTTTAAATCCAGTAATAAATTTTTTAAATGAAATTTGTGTATCAGACTTTGGTGTATATGTTTTTAGGGCAGTAATGTCTTTTTCGGTAACTTGTTCCTTTGATTAGAATTAGTTTTAGTATGATATCTACCATGTCAGCTTTTAAGATAATGATACATGCTTTCTTCCTGATCCCATTTGATTGGGATAGTTTTATCCATCCTTTTACTCTCAAGTGGTATCCTTCTTTAAACTAAGAGGTGTTTTTGGGGGTGTAGATGGATTTTTTTTCTTGATCCAGTCAGTTTGTGTCTTTTGATTGGAGAATTGAAGCCTCTGATATTTACAGTTATTATTGAAATGTGTGTGTAAATGACAGTCATTGTGTTGTTTAAATAACCATGGCCTAATATTTCTTTCCAAGTCTATTGTTTATGCTACTCTTCTCTTCAGTGTGAAATATTTTTCTGTATTTTCTTTAGGTTTGGTTTGTTGTATATAAAAATTTTTATGCTGTTTATATCATGGAAAGTTTTTCTTTCTCCTTCAATTATGGCAGATAGTTTTGTTGGGTATTTTAAGTCTCAGCTGGCTGTCATTGTGATTTATGACTTAAAATTCATTGTTCCAGGCTCTTCTGGCTTTCAAAATTTTATTGAAAATTGAGCTGTTATTATGGTGGTTTTCCCCTCATAAGTGACTTGTGTTTTTTCCTCTTGTATATATAAATACACTTTGCTATGTGTGCTTAGTGTTTTAACTAGAATGTGCTGTGAGGATTTTTCTTTCCAGACTGGCCTATTTGGTGTCTTATGTGCTTCTTGTATTGGTGTGGGTGTGTCTTTCCTTGTTTAAAGAAGTTTTCTGTCATCTTGTTGAACATCTGATCAAAACTGTTGACTTGGTTTTTCTCTCTCATATATGCCTTCATTTGACAGTTTGATCTTTTCATGATATTTCACATTCTATCCATATTTCCTCTATGTTCCCTTACGAGTTTCTGAATTTTATCATATTCCTTTATTATTTAAACTAAATCTACTTTATCTTCAATACCTTGTGCTTGATCTTCAAAAAATTTCACTCTCCTTTAATTATGACAGATGTTTTTGCTAGGTATCATAGTCTGGCCTGTGCTAGGGGTGATTTTGACTACTGAAGTCCTGGAAAAGGTATCAGAGTTGCTGAACAGTGAAGAAGAGCTTCTGAGACTGAGCTAAGGAAGAGGGGAGAGATAGACAAGGATGAAGAAGAAACTGAAGAAAATGCAAAGTGAATGGTTTAAAAGAAGCTTTTACAAATGAAAAAGCTTCCTTAAAAGCTGTGAAGAGCTGAGCCCCTACTCTAAAGATTTTTTATACATTAAAATATAATTATATGATTTCTCCCTTTCTTTACCCCCTTCTACCCCATGTGTCCTTTATTCTCTCTCAAATTTATGTCTCTATTATTTCTCTCTCTCTCTCTCTCTCTCTCTCTCTCTCTCACACACACACACACACACACACACACACACACACACACACACACACTCCTGCATGCATACTACATACTGAACTAATTTTGTTGCTGGTATGAACATGATTTCAGGATTGACCAGGGCCTCATGCCTGGAGAAGACTAACTTTCTCTCTCTCAGTAGTCTTTAGTTGCTTGTGGTTCTGTAATGTGAATGTTTCTGGCCCTACTTGTCTGGCCGCACTTCTCTACCCCAAATGAACACATGGACGCTATATTAATTATGAAACTGTTGTCAATTGGCTATGGTTTCTTATTGGCTAGTTCTTACTTAATTATTAACCCATAACTACTAATCTAAATAATTCTACGTGATCTTCTCTTACCAGAGAAAGGTCCAGAGACCTGTTACTCCTCTGGCTTCCTATATGTCGACTGCTCAGCCTGTCCGCAGATAAGAACATGGTTTCCTGTTTGTCCCTGCTTATATTCTGATTCTGCCTAGCTACGTCACATCCTGTCTATCTGTATAGACCTCCAAACCTCTATGATTAGTTGGTGTCAGTTTCTGCCCAGCTACATCACTTCCTGGGATCTTATGATGACTCCTCTCTGCCTACACTTCCCAGAATTCTCCTTTTTTCCTAGTCCTACCTATCATCCTGTCTGGCCAGTCAGTGTTTTCTTCATCAACCAATAAGACAAACATATACACAGAAGAACATTCCCCATCATCTCCTCTTTTCTGTCTAAATAAAAAGAAGAGTTTTAACATAGCAAAATTATATATAACAAAACATTTATAAAATAAGAACTATAGTTACAATATTTAGTCCATTAACATTTAGCAGGATTTAAAGAAAATATTCTATCATCTAGCCTATCTTTGTGAGTCTAAAGTCTTATATGTAACTTATCTATTATCATAACTAATGAAAACTATAACCATAGCTATCTTCAACTTCATCAAAAACCACAGAAGGATAATACATGAATACTAGAATTGACAGAGACAACTTGCTACCTGGATACACCTGAAGTTGTTTTGTAATGTTGTGGCATCCATCTTCAGCCCATAGGCTACAGTGTGTCTGTCAAACTTCTCAGTGAAGCAGGAAATTTTTTTGTGTGAGATCACAAGTACTTTATTCACTGAGCTATCTTACTGACCCAAGAAGGTTTAAAGAATAACAATGAAAGACGTGGAGAGAAAAAAACCCCGAATAAAACATAATACTTTATTATTATTATTGTAGAAGGAATTCACTAAAGTCTTCAAATTATGCTATGGCATCTTTAATTATAAAAATAAGCAAATAAAATGACTTACATCTGTCATTACCATGAAATGTTTCAAAACTTTTATATGTACATGAACTTAAAATATGTAATTTAACAATAAATAATGACATATATCAGATATACTCACTGTTTATTCCAGTACTCAGCCAAAAACCTAAATATCATTTAAATTATAAATACATAATGCAAATATAATGGCAAAAAATGTTCCCAAATGCAACCAAATCACAAGAGAGGAGATCATGCAAACTGGTCTAGGTCAACCCCAGGATCACTCTGCAGCAAACATGAGACAAAGCTTTGGAAGTTCAATGAGGAGGAGGAGGTGGGCAGGGTGGGGAGAAAAGGAAGCAAACAACTAGCAACACTGTGAGAACTGCTTCTTTCCATGTGTGTAGTAGATATATGTATTGTGGACACATATACCAATATCACTGTGGGGAGAAAAGAGGCTACATGGCTTGAAGAGGTCACAGCAAAAATAAAAGAGAGAACAGAGGAGAAAGATAGAGAAGAGAGAAAGAAAATCTACCAAACTAAAGTAAGGGAGAATTTTACTAGGAATTCTCATAAGCTACTTGCCACTTTGGGGTTCTGGCTTAGTGGGTTTGCAAAATGTACAACGCACACACTTGATTAGCTTTTCTGGTTCAAAGAAGTCAGCCTTGCCCAGGGTGGGAAGTGAGGGAGAGGGCTGAATCTAGCTTAGAATATGTGCTACCTGATTTCCTAGAGGCTAAGGCAGTGTCCATTTGCTTGGAACCTGGGGATGGGACAGTTCTAAGTATAAAAATGCCCTTAACAATCTGATGTCAGCACACTTAGAGGCTGTGTGGGGATGAAGGCAGCAGCATCTGTGAGCCTGCAGCTGCAGCTGAGGCTGCGGCTGCAGCTGCTGTGCTTGATCTTGGTCCTTGAGCACTATGCTACTGGTTTTAAAGGCTTTGTGGTAAAGTTATATTGCTTTTTATTTCCCTGGAGAGGTGCCCTCCCTCCTCCCACCAGTGTCCCTATCACTCAATTTGGTTAACTCTGTGGTGTAGCTTAGGGAGAGTCAAGCACCAATAGTTTCTACCCAAGTGACTTTGGAGTAGCCCCTTCTGCTTCCTCTCTCAGCATTGACCTTTGGTGAGCAGTGACACTCATGAAGGGCTGTTGGGTTCAAGGACAATGATCCTGAGAAACTACTGTTGTTCGTAGACAAGTTAATCATTTGGCTTTGGTGGATTCCATCTTGTAAACATCACAGCAGAAATGATCAAACCACCAGCTCTTATGCCTTCCTTCATTCTCTCTATATTTTTTCTTTCTTTTTTTTTTAAAGATCCTACAGAGATGGTCCATCTGCCAGGACAACTTTGGCAGACAGCATGTTACAGGACAAAAAAGTAAGAGGAGTCTATTAAGGCTGAACATCCCAGGGTTATTTATACCCCTCAAGCCCAAGTTTACCGGACTAAAGACCCAAAGGTTGGTTGACTTAGTGAAGACTCTCCCACACCCTCATTTCCCAGAGTACCAGGCACTGATTGAAGGTGATGAGTTGAGAACTGCCACTTCCAAGGAAATAGTACACCTTGTCACACTCAGTGTCCAAGCCCAAAGGGATGATTTTTTGATTCCTGTAATTCCTAGTTGGATGTGACAGAGCTGTTTCAGGATACACCTAAGTCAAATGTAGCTTCTGTGTTGAGATTAACATTTTACCTGGGGTCCTTCAGATAACCTGTTGGGTTTTCCTATCTCATATAGGCCCATCTTAAGTTCTGATGTTGAGTTAAAACTACTCCTACCCCCTTAGTTATAAAAAAGGCCTCAAGTAGCATGAACGTGAATATCTGGAAGTGAGGTAGTTATTTCATTCCCAGGAAAAGGAAAATAAAGCTAAGGTACAAAACTAAATCTATATGCAATAAAGTTATTATAGACTGCTTTGTTAAGCAGAGTCCTCTGGAATTTATGTACAGTACAATAGTTTCAGCTATTTATATTCCACAGTTAAACCTTAAGATTCTCTGTTTTTAAGACAATTGTTAAAGATACTTTTAAAGCGCTGAGCAGTTACAGTACATAAAGATGTTAGCTTTTTGTTTTCCATTAGATGCAAGAAGATGCTTGCTCAAAGTCTGGTGGGACAACCAGGTTTGAGCAATTTCGTAAATATGTCAAAAAGGAAATTAGACATTGGAGGCTAGAGACCATAAGACTCATTAGAGATCAAGAATTCAAACATGACATTAATATTCTTCCATGGCCAGCACAGATTCATAACACAAATTCTGTTTAACCTATTTATGAGCATTTAAGACATGCATTTAAATAAAGTTGTTTTGTATTGGCTAACTCTACTGGGTGACCATTCTAAATGGCTCTACATCTTCAGATTATAATGACTGGGCAGTTACATGAATGTTTTGTGTTTGGGAGCATGGATGAGGGTCTGGGAAAAGAATTCATAGACACAGGGGATAAAAGAGACTACATTCTCAAAGAGAGAATGGCTGATCACATGTATTCTGTTGGTGAGAATGCTGTCATTGCAGAATGTTGGGATATTGATTACGGAAGCCTAGTTTCATGCAATTTTCTTTAAGGGTGGGATAGAAAATAGGGATTACTTAAAAAAGTCAAACCAGGCAAAGTACACTCAAAGTTGGTGTGTTAACACCCCTAAAATGCTATTAGTTTGTTGAGGCTGTGTATACCTCTCCCTGGTTACACACTCTCATAGGAGGTGTGCTTGATGTGGGAGGGAGAGTCCCCCTCACCTCGGAGGTTGCTGAGGAGGACTTTCAGCTTCTGTGGCTCATTTGTGCACCTCCTGTTGAAGTCAGCTCTGGGGTGTGTCTGGGCACAGTGGTCTGTCTGCAGGATGTGGAAGAGAATGGCCATGTTGGGTCCAATTTTCTCTGATTGTTCGGACTGTGCCTTCATCACATTCCAAAAGGCTTCAGACAAGTACGTTGTAGGATCTGTTGGAGAAGTGTTTGGGCAGCTGTATGACTTCAGTGATGGCTTCCGGGTTGCGCTTGGCAATGCTGCAGACATTCAGCTTGCTGTAGCACTCCTCCTGCACCTCAGCTGTCATCCTCTGGAAGGTAGAACACCTCCGAATGGCAAGGAAAACCTTGGAGGTGATCCTATTGGCGATGCATTTTAAGCATTTGACAAATGCTTTTCCCTGAGTATCAAATTTAGCAGCACTGTACAAGAAGGATTTACAAATGTCGTACATCCCATCTGTGTCACATGTGGAGTTTTCCAAGCATGTTAAGGCCCCACAGCCAATCTGCAGGGCACTGTTGAGGCAGCGGACCACTTTAGCTGAATTTTGAGCCGCCAACGGGGATTTTCTGGAGCTCACAGAGTCATTCTGTTCTGCCTTGTGCGATGCAGCACACTGATCAAAGCAGGAAATTTTAAAGTGACAACCTGCATTGGCAGTTTGTCAGTCATTTTTCTGTGGCCTGAAGAATGTCTGGCAGATTCTTCCATGAAGCAGGAACCCGTCAGGACTGTCCTGTTTTGGCAAATTCAGCAATCACTTTCCTGTGGATCCTGCATGTCCAGTCTATCAAACAGTTCAGACAAGAGCAGTTTCTTGCCCAAATGGTAACCTTGCCATGTTGAAGGCAAACTCCATATTGAGTTTCTTCCATGCCTATATTCCTCTTAGATGTAATTGGTGTTGCCAGGAAGAGTTGTGTCTCACTGTCATGAAAAACCCTAAACCATTTTAAATGCCATATTCTGAAGGCTTTTGAAAGGTTTGAAGATTATCTATCCATCTCAAATACGTCTCTGTATAATCTAGAAAACCTAACTAACATAAGTTTTTACTATTATAGGTGACTATATACAATCTGTATTTAATTATGCATTACATTTTAAAAGATCTGTATAAACACAATACCTAAACAAGAGAAGAGATATACATATCACAAAACTGATGTTAAATTTGTATCAATAAGCCAAAATCTATATCAATGTCAAGTATTCATTTCTATATCATATCCTCCCACCTTTTTCCAAAACAAAAAAATGGTTATAATCATTAACCATTTATAACCAACCCATATAATTGAAAACAAACATTTATAAACAATATTTGGGAATGTGGGCATCTTTCTCTCCAAACTGCTTTCTGCTGTTTGGGGGTGCTGTAAACCATGGGGGATAATCAGAAAACAGAAAACTGGTCAAATCCTAACTATACTGTACTGGAAGGCTTCATTGTCCCAGGTGTCTTAGATGTTGTATCACCTGGGTCACTGCTTCGGGGATCTTGCTTGGTCAAACCATGTTAGTCTGGAAGGAATCCACAGCTTGTCATCTTCTGTGGAAATAAAAACAAAGCCTCTTTTCCAAAGTAACCTATCCATACACTTAAGTTTTGAAGTTAAAGCGTTTTTAATATATATAAGTTAAATTCATCCAGCAGCATTTATAATCAAGTATATTTTAGTAGCTGTAGCTCTTTTCTCAGCAATCAAGCAATTTAAAGACAGCACAACAGCATAACAGGATCCAGATGCTCTGTGCATTACTTGGCTTATTTATTACACACACACACACACACCCACACACACACACACACACACATACACATGCACACACGCACACACTGCACAAGCGCACACATGCAACGTACACACACACACACACACACACACACACACACACTATACTGAACTCATTTTGCTACTTGTGCAAACATGATTTTAGGACTGACCACTTCATATTAGATAATCAGTCCAGGGGCTCATGTCTGGAGAGGACTAACTTTCTCTCTCAGTAGTCTTTAGTTGCCTGCAGTTCTTGGTCTGTAGGTGGGGCCCAGAGAAACTTCCCTTTACAAGTTTGCCTGTCTGTTGGTGCTGCCATTGTCTGGATTTTGTTTAGGTAGTCATATTGTTGTAGTATCATGGGTACAGATTCTCTGACATTTCTATGAGACATAGTTTCCCCACAGACGTCCTAACCCTCAGGAATGTCTATGATGCATTATCATCTTACAGGAAGATCTGTGAAGGCGAGAAGAAACAAGCCAATCAAACCTCATGGACGCTTTTCTGGTAAGAGGGACAACTCTAGCAGTGCCGGGGAAGGTCCTCGGGAGAGACCCAGAAGAAACTGTCTTGTCTCAGAAGGTAATAGTGGCACAGAGTGCTGCTGCTGAAGGCTTTTATGGAGAAACTCGTGGAGGGGGATGGTGTTACAGATGGGCCTGGCCCTGTTAAGCCTAGGTCAACCTATGTTTGTGTCTTAGTTTTTAACCAAAAAAAGTTTCGAAAGTCCAATAAAAAAAGAAGAGGTTGTAGAAAACAAATGCAATATTTTTACATGGTTGTACAACTTTATGTGTTTATGTTTTCAGCTATAGCATGAATTCTAATTGGTCTTAATAATAAAAACCCAGAGTCAAATATAGGGGTTAATGCTGAAAGATCAGAGAAGCAAAGCAGTCTGCCCCTAGCTCTTCTACTGAATCCTCAGACTGAATGAATGATCCTGTCTCTAGGAATCCTCAGAATGAATGCCCTGAACTCCTGTCTCCTCCCACCTTATGTTCTTCTCTCTGCCCAGCCATATCACTTCTGTCTCCACCTCCCTACTGCTAGGATTAAAGGCGTGTGATCCCAAGTGCTGGGATCAGAGGTATGAGCTCTGTTTCTCTTTGGCCAATCTAGTGTAGCCCAGGGTGGCCTTGAACTCAAAGACATCAGCCTGCCTCTGCCTCCCTAGTGCTGGGATTAAAGGTGTGTGCCACCACTGCCTGGCCTCTGTGGCTTAACACTGGGCTCCCATCTTCAGGCAAGCTTCATTTGTTAGATCACAAACAAAGTATTACCACATTCAGGTGTTACAAAAACCCAGAATGGTTTGAGATCAGTATACAACCCAGGACTATAGGAAATCAGAAGGAAAATTTCTCTGCACAGGAGGAAAATCTGCTGACCATCATCTCGAAGCACTCTCATGCAGTCTTCTGTGACGACGTCTTTCTTGTACAAAGAAAACCTGTCTGAAGGTCAGAGAATGGAACTTTCCACTAGATAACCATAGAGGTCTGGAGGTCTGTACAGACAGACAGGAAGTGAATTCACTGGGCAGAAACAGGATATAAGCAGGAAGAAACAGGAACATGTTCTTTTGTCTGCTGAGAGGCTAAGAAGGTAAGGTGTGGCAGTGGCTTGCTCCTTCTCTCTGATCTCAGCATTTCCTCCTAAATCTGACTCTGGATTTTTATTACTTGGACCAATTAAGAGCTCCATTTACAGTTGAAAACAGTAAGTGCTAAAACATGCAGATAAGAAAGTAATAGCTTAATTTTTAAAAAATATTTAAAACTGAAAATAAGCTGAAGCCTAACATTCCTATTTGTTTACACCAAATTAATGGAGAGCTGGGTAGGATTCTGAGACGGGCTTATCTCACTCTGTAGTGTCCTATTAGTGAGATGGTTATTCAGTGGGCCAGGGAAAAAAGTAACGTCTGCGAAGTGACTATATTGACTGAACACTTCAGCACTATTTCACTAATACCCATTGACTCTGAAATTAGGTAGAGTTCTGATTTATACCAAAGAAACAAAACTCCAGAGGATAACATGAGCAGGAACCTACCACAAAATAAGCATCAATATCTTTTTGAATGAATGTTTGGTGATAGAGCAGGTGTGAGAACCAGGAGTCAGACTGGGTTCTGTGCTATTTCACCCCCTCCCCACTTTCTCTACATTGCCTCCCAGTGAGACCAGGAAAAATGGTTTTAATGGCTAAAGAAGACTACTGCCAATATAAACCCAGCAACCTACGACTTCAGGGTTCCTTTAAATTTCAAATGTATGTTTTGTAAAGAATGAAAAAAAAGAAAACAGAGTCTTTGAGGACTTTTAAAATGATTTAATAAGCATTGCACAGGAAAATAACAAAATTCATAGGAAAATATTACGTGTATGGAACAATTTATTAGTTAACATAGCTTGTATCATTTTTGTTGAATTCTGATAATTACTTTAAAATATCCTCATGGTGACATTATCCTTAACATGTTACTTTAATGAATGTTATATCTTTTTCCATTCTTTGCTCCACACAGCAAAAGAAATTACTTGAAATTTTTAAAATCAACACAATATAGCATTCTTTCTTAGCTATTTTCTGTCTAGCATTAAAATGTTTTCCAACTTTTATGGTAATTTTATATATAATTGCTTACCTATTGCAAGTAAACTAATCTGTGAAACTGACTTATCTCTTATGGCTGTCCAAAAGATATAAGGAAAATATAAGTATAAAAACTCCAAGATGCTTAATTTGTAGCAGATGCGTATTCAAACACCTAGCATGTTTAAAACTTATCACGAAAAGAAAGAGGGTCACTCTGTGCATGCACCCACTCTACTTTCAAGATAATTGCCATTTTCAAAGCATTTATGACAGATAGTTTTCACTCGGGGATTAAAATTTATAAAACTATGCCATCTTCATCATAAACTTAAAATAAATGAGGACTTAGATGTATGTATTACAAAAGATGGTGGCTTGAAACACAGAACATACTCAGTGAAGCAGAAACCACCGAGATGGGAAGGCCATTGCTTTGTTCACAATCTAGCATCTGAAAACCTCATTGGAAAAACTTAGCTGGATTTTCTATACTGATGTCTAGTCCCAAATTTGATTTGGTTCCATAGTAATTTTTATTTTACCTGCTATTAAAAGAAAACAACAGGTTTCTACTGAGAGATTAAGAATTATTGGGCTTGGTTTGGAATATTTGCCATCAATCAATGGCAAATATTGATCTGGTTGAGTTAATTATCTTCATGACATTCAAACCATTACAAATCAAAATGCTTAGAAACACTTGGACTGGAAATGATTTTAAAGGTTCTTAAAAGCTATTAAAACTCTCTCTTCAGGGCTAGCTAGTAAACTCCAAGCACATGAGAGGAGGTCACCACCACCATCAGGTTCCTCAGAGTCTTCTACATGTCTCAGAGGGTCTGGACTTATCCACAAGCACTAGGGAAACATGAAGTAACACACCTAACTAGGTCAAAAAGGAATTACTTATCCTTGGTTTCTTAAATTATACTGTTATTTTGCGTACATGTTTCCTCAAAACTCTAAAATGAACGTTTGTTGATGAGGTATGAGATGATTAAATCATTTGTGAGGTAAGCGTGACAGGCTGACAGCTGATATAAACAATGAAGTAATTTATCGTTAGTAACCAGAAAACTTTAAATAATTCTTTTAAAGTGTCTCTTAGTAAAGCTTGTGATTTTCTTCTGTTGTTGGAAGGCCAGAAGTGTTTTTTCTGACATACATCTTTGCACTACAGATAATGGGTAGTCTTTTTCTCAGTTAATCTTCAGGACTCTATACATACTATTCTGAAACACCGTGGTGAAGTAAGGCTTGGCATTCTTGAGCAGGACACTACAGAGGGGAGGGTTAGCTGCATTGGAAGGATCTTCCACATCCCAGATTTCAAGCATACTGCAACCAGGTCTGAAAGATAAAGGTCATAGATAAACATATTAAATAAACTAATATTCAAATTTAAAAATAGCTTCTAAATTTCCAGAGGCTAATTGATGTAACTACTTAGAATCTTAAAACAATAATTTCCGAAACCATTAAGTTAAGTAAAAGAAAATGAAGCATGGTACATTTCCAGCCCCAGTCAACATGTGCTGATAATAAATGCAAAATATGCAGCCAGAAATCTATATCTGAAATAGTTTACCTCCAAATGAAATATAACTATATTTGTGGGCCACTATTCCAGTCCAGTCATGACTTGTTTGTAGCTGGATGAGATAAACTAAAGGAGAGCTAATTAAATTCCTTAAGAGATCCATATGCTTTTTAACATTAAGTGCCCTGAGTTAGTAGACAAACATATCCAGGCAGAGAAAGAGGTTCTTAGGCTAAGTTGCTTTCTTTAGCCCTTCCTTTAGGGGGGGTGGTTATATGTACATTAAATGGTGTAATATCTCTTGATGGAGAGCAACTCTACATAGGAATCATTAATTGGAAGAAATCAGGTAAAATTGACATCAAGTTTTTAATGTGTATTTTGAAGTACAACATGCAAAACCCTGACATTTCCTATGTAAACTTTAACTATATTCAAGGATCATTATAATCACTGCAGAGACATTCCTATCACCTAACATGTTCCTATGCCCTTCTTATAGTCAGTCTTCTTTCCCAACATGGCCTCGGCATGCATTGATCTCCTTTCTGCAGTACAGCATTTAAAATACCATGCAAATACTTTGTGTAAGCTTTTCATTTCTGGCCTCCTTTTCTTAGAATACTGTGCTATTGATACCTTTGTCCTGGTGGGCTTACCTGTCAAGTTGCCACAACCTAAAAACACTTGAAAAGACAGCTTCAATTCAAGAATAGATCCACTTGCCAAGTGGGAGTGTCTGTGGGGGGTTGTCTTGATGGTTAATTGATGTAGGAGGGTTCAGCCCACTCTTGGCAGCACCAATCCAATCGTAGATGATATTGACTGTCATTCTATAAGAAGTCTAGCTGAGGGGCTGGAGAAGTGACTCAGTTGATAAGAACACAAACTGCTCTTTCAGAGGGCCCATGTTCAGGTAGCTCACAACTGCCTATAACTCCAGGCAGGAAACGATGCCCTTTTCTAACCTCCTTGGACACCTGCAAATATGTGGCATACATATATGCAGACACACACACACACACACACACACACACACACACATCTTTAAAAATGTAAATACAAATCTAGATGAGCATAAGCCTGGGAGCCAGTCAGCAAACAACATCTTCCATGGTGCCTGCCACACTTTGGTAGCAAAGTGAGTTCCTGGCTCTAAAGCTCTAAGGTAATAATGTGTAATAAGGTAACAACAAGCAAGTCTGCCTTCAGGTTTGTGAATTCCTGCCTTGACTTCCTTTATGATGAACTGTGACCTGGAATTGTAAACCAGATAAATATTTTTATTTCACAACTTGCTTTCTGGATAGATACTTTCATCTCACAATTTGCTTTCTATCTGGGTATTTTATTACAAGAGATGAAATTAGAATATTATATTTCTTGCAAGTACCATTGCCCTTACTTATTCCTAAGCAGTGTTTTATGACATAGGAGTACCACAGTTTGTTTGTTGATTCTCAAATTTGGGGCACTTCCAGTCTTGGTGACTTCGATTAACATTAATATGAGAACACATCAGAACTGACTTTAGGCAGACACCAAGCAGTGGGACTGTAAGGTGGAGTGCTAAGTATAGTTTGTGACTTGATAAGCAACTTCAATATTATCTTCCAATAGACTGTACTCTTTTCCATTTCTACAAACAGTGTATATGATTTCAAACTGCTCTTTATTTGCATAAACATATGACATTACCAAGCTTCATAGTTTTAGTCATTTTAGTATTGTTAAGGGTCATTCAAAATACCTTCTTTGGTACAATATCTTTACTAAATTTGCCAAAATTTGTGCTGTTTATTGAAGTGTTGTTGGGGAAGTCCTGTTATTTGTCAATAAAGCACTGTGTGGCCTATAGGGAATCTAGATAAGAGGGACTAGGAGTCCAGGAGAATTCTGGGAAGGAGAAACACAAGAGAGTTCGAGATGTAACCGTCATGGGGTAGGAAGCCTGGAACTATTCTCCGGTAAGAGAAATACTTAGATTAACAATTATGGGGTAATTACTTAAGTCAGAGTTAGCCAGGAAGAAACAAGCAAGGTCAACAGCTTCATAATTAATACAGCGTCTTGTGTGTTATTTGGGGACTACAATGTGGCAGAGCCCAGGAGACTGGCGGGTGATATACCAAAGCAGCTAGCAAGGAAAAGTTTCTCTTAACAAAGTGTGAGAAGTTTTTATTTCCTATCAGCTCTAGACTTAATATATAATTTATCAGTAATTACTCAATATACAGCACATAGAGGCTACAGTCTGACACCTTTTAGTACATTATGTACCCGAGAGCAACAGTGAAAATAAGGAACGCAGTTTTCTCTCCACAGCTTACTCATACTCTTTGCACTTCCACTCTTCTGTCTCATTGATGCCTTTCAAAACATAACCACACATCTACTATTTGTCACTGTAGACTTGTGTGTCTTTTCTGTAATTGTTGCCTTCTTTCTAATTTTGTCTATCTTGTTTTCATAAATGTGATTATTATCCATATTGTAAGTATCGAGAGTTCACTCTCTTCTATTGATGAGTGTTACATTGTCTAAATATTCCAATACTGTTTAGTAATTAATTGACCTGTTAATAGATATTTGAATGATTTCATGCACTTAAAAGAATGGATGGGTGCTTTTTTTAAGTCTACCTTATTTATGTGTGTATGCACATGTGCACATGTGTGCCATGTGTTTCAGTGCTTGTGGAGGCCTGAGGAGGGTGTTAGATTCCCTGCAGCTGGAGTTACAGTTGATTATAAGCTGCCTGACCTGGGTGCTGGGAACTGAACTCTGGTTGTCTGCAAGAACAGAATGTCCTCTTAACTGCTGAGCCATCTCTTCAACTCCAGCAAATTTCTTCTTTAATCTTAACCAAAACACAGAGCAGATGTTGGGTTTCTTATAAGACTGTAAAATTCTGTCATGAAGTGTTTGTACCATATTCTGTTCATGAAACCGATATGAGAGCAGTAGGTATGCCTCTGTGTCAGCAACACTTAAGTTTTTCTTTCAACTATAAACATTGCACTAGGTGATTTAAAGGTATCTCCTTGTGAGCTTAATGTACACTTTTAAGTGGATAGCAACATCAAGCATCTTTCCACATGATTCTTGGCCATTCATAAATTTCCTTGTTGACATGTCCAAGTGTTTTGCCCATTTGAATTATTTTCTTAGTACATTTTAAAATTTCTTTCTATCTGGAACCCAGTTGCAGAGAGGGAGGAGTGATGAGCAAAGGGGTCAAGACCGGGCTGGTGAAACCCACAGAGACAGCTGACCTGAACAAGGGGGAGCTCTTGGACCCCAGACTGATTGCTGAGAGATCATCATGGGGCTGATCCAGACCCCCTGAATGTGGTTGTCAGTGAGAAGGCCTCGGCAATCTCTGGGGCCTTGGGTAGTAGATCAGTATTTATCCCTGGCATACAAATAGACTTTGAGAGCCCATCCCACAATGAGGGATGCTCTCTCAGGCTGGACACATGGGAGAGGGCCTAGGCCCTGCCCTGGATGAAATGACAGACTCTGGATATCCCCCATGGAGGGCCTCACCCTTCCTGGGGAGCAAAGTGGGGTTCGAGGCATGGGAGGAGGGTTGGGAGGGTTGGGTGGTCAGGGGAGGCGGGGAGGGAGAGGGAGCTGGGATTGACATGTGAAACAAGTTTGTTTCTAATTTAAATAAAAAGAATAAAAAAGAGTTCTTTCTATATCTGGATAAAGTTCTTTATTAGTCACAGGATTCAAAAATGTTTCCCAACTGTGACTTATCTTCTATTGCTATTACTTACATTAATTATGTTATATTACTTGTCTTCTGTTATTATTCTGCTTATAAAAAGTTTATATTTTTAAGGAGATTCCATTTACTCTTGCAGTCCTGTGTCATACTTATGATATTTGATTTAAGGAATCTATCGTGAGGTCCTGATTACTTTCTTCTGTTTTTTTCTAGAACTTTCATGTTTTTGGATTTACAGTTAAGCTTATGATCTGTTTGGTTTGCAGGCATATATATGCCACCACACTGCTTCCCAAGAGTTTTACTGTAAGTGGGTACTTAATTTTACCAAATGCATTTTCTGTGTTTATTGACATGATCGTAGAGATTTGCTTTTTATTTTACTTACATTATGAATTTAAGTCATTGCATTCATGAGATAAACCCACTGTCCCTTGAAAATATAGTTGAGATCAGCTTTCTGTTATCACTTGAGATGACAGGCACATGTACATTGTTATGATGACTTCTTTGCCTTCTATGTAAAGTCATATACTTCTTTCCAAACACTGCAGTGGCGTGTCTCATAGACTCTGACACGCTGTGCTAATTTTTAATTAGTTCAAACATTTTAAATTTTCCCTTGCGGTTTTATATTTGACTTTAATTGCATTGTCTAGTTTATAGCTATTTAGACATTTTCTAGATATCTTTCTTGTTACTAATTTCTAGTTTTATTCAATGTTGTCAATGGATGTAATTCCAACTGATATACATATATTTTTATATCAGTGTATTTTATCCTACAGTCTATGTTGCACAAGCTCTTAAATGGTAAAAGTGTATGTGTATGTGCATGTATTTGTATGTCTATTAGTTTGTACTATGTTCTATGTACATTTCAATTGGTTATGTTATTTTTATTTGATGTTTTTATTTCTATTTATTCTTTTTGTGCTATTCTAATTTGTGCCATGAATATTACTCAAAATATGTTGATGTATTTTCTTCTATGTCACATAATTGTAAAGTTGTCTCATAGGCAAACAACACAGTGATTAACATGTGCAGATTCTCAGTACATTGCTTTGCTCCCTGCATCTGAGCCACCACTGGGGATCATTTCCCCACAATGTAGAGACCTCCAGGCCTTTTTGGAGGTGAGGTTTGCTTGCAAGATGCACTTAGACTCCACTGATCTGAGCAGTGTCCTTGACCCTCATATACAGATAGAATTTCACTGAATATACAATTCTTGACCTCTTCATTCACTACTTTGCTCGTTCCAGCATCAGATAATGAGGCTCTTCCTGATGAGAACTCAGACATCCATCATGTGTGCAGACAGTCCTCCCCCTCATCTTTCCTGTTTGGTTGCAGTGTGCCTTGCTCCGGTTTTCTCTGCGTTTGCCCTCTGTGGATTTGTTGAACTTTGTTGTGGATCTCTTAGTCAATGGCTTTCTCTCAGAGACTTCGACATTTCTTCAGCTGATATTTTCTATCACTTGTTTCTCATTATCCCTGGATCTGGGCTCTGTCCCAGCTGTTCCCTTCATGTTCAGCTGCGTAGTGATGTTGTCAAGGTTTCTGCAATTTTTCCTCAGAAAGCAATTTAGATAAATCCTGTTCATATTAGTTGCCTTTTCTTGATCTACTTCAAATTCACAACTTTTTTGGTATCAAATAATATTTGCTGTTTAGCACTTTTACCTGTAGAGTTCCCAAGAGAGGTTGTTTTTGCTCCGTTGAAACATTTGTATCTTTACACTAACTGACAGCATATTCTACTTTAATTCATGCCCCCTGTTTGTTTGTTTGACTGTTTGTTTTTGAGACAGTATTGCTCTGTGTGGCTCTGGCTGTCCTGGAACTCACTCTGTACACCAGGTTGGCCCATTTTTGTTGTTCCTAGAACAGAAGCTAGGTCTTTCATATGGTAGCCAAGTGACGAACCCTATAACTGCATCCCCAACCCTTATTTTAGTAATTCTTTGAATAGTAAGGATGATCCCTCCAGATGCTTAATCAAAGTTTCTGATAACTTCCTATTTTTTCAGAGTTTGGTCCCATTTTCCCAGTGTGTGTAAGACTGATGATAAGTTTGGCTTGAAAAGTTGGCACTATAGATAATATGTTCTAATGACACTGGAATCTATTTTGATCTTTTGATTGATGAATGGGATTGTAATTATAGGCAATGTACTTGCCTGGATATGTTGATATCTCTGGTCATAAATCTAAATAGTGACCTCAAGTAATATACTAAATACATTGCTTTCTCAATTTTCAAGATACAAATCTCAAAAAATTATAATGCTTTTATTTATTATGTTGTCTTCAGTTACAAGAAATTTTTAAGATTTATACATCCAATATAATTGAGTAAAAAGTAGCAGATAAGTATACCTCACTTACAAGTCAGACAACAAATAAAAATATTGCAAACACTTGAAAAATTATGGGGTATATATATTTGCAATAGACATTTTAACTTGACTAAAGAATTACATGGTGAATACCCATGTTAAAACAACATCTTACTTCCTTAAATTTTGATTTTTAATTTTTTGAGAAAGGGTTTCTCTGTATTGCTTTGAAGGTTGTCCTGGAACTTGCTCTGTAGACCAGGCTGGCCTCAAACTCACAGAGATCCACCTGTCTCTGCCTCTCGCATGCTGGGATTAAAGGCGTGCACCACCAACACCTGGCTCCTTAAATCTTTTTATAGCTTATGTTTCCATATACCAGTGAAAAGTCCATTTAAAAGGTCACATGAGAATTGAGATATTAAAATATATTTTAACAGGTATTATGAGAAGATAGTATAATTTAAGTTCTCCAGATTAACTAATTTTTACTATATGCTATAGTTGTTGTCATTTTTAAAAAAGCATCTCAAGAAAGATGCCATGTGACAGAGTTCAAGTGGAGAGTTTTTTATTAAGGAAAAAGAACCATAAAAAAGGGAAAGGGGATGGGGGAGACTGGCCCCTGGGGACAGGAGCAGTGGGAGAGAGGAAAGAGAGGCGGGGCCGGGGGAACAGACAGAGAGGGAGATAAAGAATGAGAGAGAGGGATGGGAGGTGGGCAGGGCCCTTTTAAATAGGAACATAGTGAATAGGCACAGGTGGTGCTCTCAGTGGCTGCAGCTGAGAGTGTAGCCTGTCAGAACTCTAAAGGCAGGCCAGTACAGATGTCTAAATACTAACAGTGGTAATATTTTAATGGGATATATCTAAAATATGAAGCCTTAAAGAATCAAGACTTCTATATGGCAGCATTTTATCACAACATAATAACATGGAGTGATATTTGCTTTACAAAATACCATATTATACATAATATTTATACTCACTTTGTTCTCACAACACACCATGCTTCTTCTAGAACATAATAATTCACGTGTAATTCCAACAATTTATCTCTCACTTCTGCTGCAGATTTTCGACTATACGCAGAATAAACTATTTTTGTTCGAGCCCTTTACATTTAAAAACAACAGTTACAAACAGATTTTAAAATAAATGATAATATATTAAAAATCTTGATAGCAAATTGATATCATAAACTTCAGTGAATGGAAGACGGATATGTATGGTCACAAACTAAACAATTTCTTTGAGAGATTGCTTTTCACACAAATGTTCGTATTTTGAGTGTGCTGCATCTTAAAGCAATTTGAAGCTTGTTATATCTAAGCTAATTTAAACTTGTCCTGGGTGGCAGGCTCATAGTTTAGGTTGTAAACGTTGCTTCATATAACTCCCAAAAGAGCCTGTTAACGGAATTCAATCACCTAGAAACTGAGGATTGTGGTAATATGGATTTTAATAGATAATTTCCTATCTAGAAACTAAGAAAAAGATAAAATGGAATACTGCCAAGGGAGTATTTATCAGTGGGAATCCAGGACACTACCACAGATAAGTAAGGCACTGTATAAAATTTTGAAATGCGTGGATGTTCAT
This sequence comes from Mesocricetus auratus, assembly GCF_017639785.1. Taxonomy (NCBI): domain Eukaryota; kingdom Metazoa; phylum Chordata; class Mammalia; order Rodentia; family Cricetidae; genus Mesocricetus; species Mesocricetus auratus. The sequence continues at coordinate 4,657,822 of NW_024429203.1, forward strand.
TCAAATACAGCACAATAGAAGTTTGGGGCATAAGTTAGCGTTCTTACAAAGTCCTGAGGTAAGCCAATGCCATTTGAGATGTTAAATCACCACCACCAGACAGAAAATTTTGAATAAATTTCATTTTTTTCTTCTAGCAGTATGCCAAACATTAAGAGAAAAATATTTCTTTAACAAATGACTGATCAAAATAATTTTTAAATCCAAACCTGCTACACTGGGATTAAAACCTGAATTCAGGTCCCCTACACTCAAAGCCAGGAACATCAGCTCACATCACAGAGAGATCCCAGAAACTCACTGGCCAGCCTAGCTGAACTCTATGCTCACTAGACCTTGTCTCCAGAGTAAGATGGAGAGTGATCTGGAAAGACATCCACCACTGACCTCTGGTCCAAGATATGCTCTCTCTCTCTCTCTCTCTCTCTCTCTCTCTCTCTCTCTTTTTCTCTCTCTCTCTCTCTCTCTCTCTCTCTCCTGTATTGTGTGTCTGTCTGTCTGTCTGTGTCTCTGTATTGTGTCTGTCTGTTTGTCTCTCTGATGTCTGTATCCTTGTCTTTTTGTCTCTGTCTATATCATGCACATAAACCCCCGTATATGAGAACCACATTTTTTGTGCATGTGTGTGACTAATGTATGTGCTTGTGTGTGTGTGTGTGTGTGTGTGTGTGTGTGTGTGTGTGTGTGCCTGGACACCAGAGGTCAATGGTAGATTGGTTTTTGCCTATTCTTTGAGACAGGGTCTTTCACTGAGATAGAGATCAACTAGGTTGGCCAGGGAGTTTCTGGGATCTGCCTGTCTCCAGTCTTGCCTATGCTTTGGTCATAGATAAGAACAGATGTTGGTGGCTTTGGGTGTAGGGGACCTGAATTCAGGACTTCATCCCAGTGCAGCAGGCCTTTTGCTGACTAAGGCATCTCCCTAGCCCTGCAACATTTTCTGCTCACACTTGATTCAGATTTCAGGTTTTATTGAACCTACTTCAGAAGAAACAGATATAGAAATTGCTAACATTTTTGTTTGTTAGAGACAATGTTCCACTCTTAGTTCAGGTTGGCCTGAGATTCACTAAGTAGGCAAGGTCAGCCTTGAAGTCACAGCAGCTCTCATGCTTCAGTCTCCCAAACACTGGGATTGCAGGCATGCCTTCCATGCTGAGCTTCATTGTACATCTTTTAATGTCAAGTGATGAATATAAAAATGCTTATATGAATATGTGCACATGAGCATATGTATATGAACATATGTGTATGTGTGTAAACAAACACATTTTCTCTTTTCTAAGGACCAGTAGCAAGTAGTGGCAATTCTACCAAATGGATGCAGGTGACTGCTCACCTCAAGTCTGCATCCTCATAATGTGGGTGGTTCACAATTGGATGCAGTGTAGATAGCTTGATGCTTGCCATTGTAGGCATAGCACCTGCAAAGACAGCATCTGGGAAACAAGATGACATTTCTTAGTAAAACATTTCAAAGGAAATAGAGAGTTCAATATGCCCCTAAGATTGTAATTCAAATTAGGAAAGATGAAAGATCCTTTCATAATGGCCAATGATGCTGTACTTATTCAATATCTATTTTTTGTCTTCTGTAATATTTAACCTTTGTTTCACTGGTGCTAAGAGCCATGCACAATATCTTTAAATTGTATTGTTATTTATTTATTTGGTGTGTGAATGTGTGCATGTGTGCATGTATACACACACAAGGGGGCACAAAACAACTGTTGGTAATGGATTTTGTCTACCAAACAAAGCCTGGAATCTAACCCAGATCCTTAGAGTTGGTAGCAAGTACCTTTACCCCCTGAGCCTTCTCATTGATCCCATGCACAGTATTTGTATAAGGACCCAATGGCTTGGTCTATAGGACAACTCAGTGAATTCTGTGCTTTTCTTATTGTGTAGATAAACAGGCACAAACACAGCAAAGCTAAATGATCTGCAAAAACTGTACAGTTGAAACATTTCCAAACTTACCCAAAGCTTCCTACTATGCTTTAAGGACCAGTACTTCAGGCAGAAAACTAGACAAAAGGAAAACTGTCCTATAGTACTAAGAACTATGTAAAAGTCCAATGTCATAGTACATTTTTTCAAATTATTTTTGTTGTTGTTGTGAATTATAGTTGTGTGGATTTGTTAGAAGAAAATACAGTACTTCAGTATTTCAATATTAATAATATGGATACTGGAGAGACAACTCAGTGGTTAAGAGCACTAGCTGAACTTCTCTTGCAGATGACCCAGGTTTAGTTCTCAGCACCCACATGGAGGCTCACAACATCTGTAACTCTAGTTCCAGGGGGCTGGATTCCTATTCTGACCTCTGCAGGCATCTGTATGAATGTGGTGCATATACATACAGGCACAATACATACACATAAAGTAAAACACTATTTTTTAAATATTAACAGTTAAGTTTGATAGTTGTCTTTTATATCTTATTGTTTCTCCAGATCTTCAAAAACATTCATTACTTGCTGGTATGTGTTTTTGGAAGTAGAACTTGGAAATAGTATTACATCAAAGTCAATTATTCATCCTTCCCTCTTAAGTCAAGACCAAAAACTTGATACTTGACATTTTAATACAGTAAATGTTTATATAACTAAATGTTAAGATTATTTTTATTTATAAAAATTGGTCACAAGCACATGGTATTTTATTTAGGTCTACTGAAATAACATTTTTTCCCAAATATAACTAAGTACTCTAACTAAATACAACTTCATGAAAATGTGTCAGTAAGTACTAAGGGCCTAGAACAGTGTCAATTTTATCCTTTAGTGATGGAGTGGCATACTGGAGCTTACAGCAATGTCAGAAAGTATTATGGCTATGTCTGAGAAAAGATTACAATCCAAACTGAAGCATAATATCTGCTGAATGTGTATTTCTTCAAAACCATTGTAAAGTAAGGCAATTAGGTGGACAGTGGTGGTGCATGCATTTAATCCCAGTGCACAGAGAGGTGGAGGCAGATAGTTCTATGTGAGTTTGAGGTCAACCTGCTCTATAGAGTGAGTTCCAGGGCAGGCAGCCAGAGCTACACAGAGAAACCCTGTCCCAAAAAAATTATTTAACTACTGCAACTCAGGATTGTGCACACATTTGCACACACTTGTTCACACACACAAATATATATATATATGTACATAAATAGACAGCAAAAATGCCTAACTGTATGTGTGTGCTTTATATTATATATGTATAACAGCTCACCTGGCCTGGTGTTGTATCTAATCCAGTGTATGAGCTCTTCCTGAGGCAGGTTAGTGAACTCTCCCATGATGCTCCATTGGTTATGGAGGTTTGCACAACCTTGTATTGACATCATTGTCAGAATACCGAAGACAACATTCTCAAAATGAACTCTGCAAAAAAGCCAGCCAAAGAGCTGAAATAAAAAACCATTTATTTATATTTCTTATATGAAGAGTACTATTGGATCACAAGTACATTCTCACCTTCCTATTGAATCCAAAGTGCATTACTCTTTATCTCACCATGTAGACACATATGCTCATTTGCTGCTTGCTAACAACCAACATGCTGGAGTGACCTGACCAGATCATAAACAAAACTTCCTGTGTTGTTGAAAGAACTGGCTTGCAGCCAGACACTAAGATTAGGGAACTATACACTGAAACATGCTAGACCGAAATCTTTTAAAATTTTGCTGATTTTTATGAGGACTTGAATAATCAAAGGAAACCCCACTATGATTGACATATGTGTTCCTTCCAGGGAGATGGCTGCTAGACTGTCAAAACGGAATCAGGTATTCTAGATGTACTGAGTATCAGTCTAATTCCTGAAGCTATCTATCTAGTTCATTTATCCACAGCTACAGTAGGGATAGCAGAATGGAGAGATTTTGAGGATTTCTCTTATCCAACCAGGGCCCTCTGGATCTCCTCAGCATTGGAAATGTGTTGATAAGGGGGTTAATAGACTCAAAGCACCTGACAGACTTAAATGCTAAAAGACTCCATTTGTAGACATGATGCTAACAGAGGTCGAGGAATACCCAACTGTTCATCACAAAAACATTATTCACAGTCTATCAATATTTTTCAAAGCCTCTGTCTTGCTGACAATGAATCCTCAACTGACATTTACAGCCATTGAACATAGTTAACTCAAAGAACTCGATGCTTTCATGTTTTGGATTACTCAGCAAAGCATGACAGCTCCATGGCAGTTACTTTAGTTGTTATAATAACAGTCACTCAAGAATGGGTGGCTTAGCCAGGTGGTGGTTGTGCATGCCTTTAATCCCAGCACTTGGAAGGCAGAGGCAGAGGAACTCTGTGAGTTTAAGGTCAGCCTGGTCTACATAGTGAGTTTCAGGACAGCCTCCAAAGCTACAGAGAAACCCTGTCCCCCCAAACCAAATCAAACCAAACAAAGCAAAAAAAGAATAGGTGACTTACCTGCCGGGAGCAGATCAAGGAAGCCATAATGCACATGTGAGGTGTCAAAAACAGCTTCAACCGCATGATTAAAATAGCAAGAACTGTGAATGCCAGCAACTGCAAGGTGTGAAAAATCAACTGCAAAAGACAAGATAGTCACCTTTTCACTTTATACGTTTTTAAATTAACAGAAAAGGTGTCTTAAATTTTCTTATACAGGAGAGCAGACTATTTCCCAGCATAGCATTAAGCCGATTAATATATGTATTCCGCCATTTGACTAAGATTTAATAATGTAATAATCTATGCCAGGAACTGTTCTGAGTGCTTCAAATAGAGCACTGAGCAACTCTGCCCTCAAGAGGCTCACACCTTAGTGCATTTAGTTAGAAAGGGACACGAGTACATGGATAAGTTGCAGTCAATTAGACAGTGACAAAGGAGAAAGAGCCAAGCCGCAAAGAATGTGCGAAAGGCCACAGTGAAGACACTGCGCCTGAAGGAGCATCATCTGACAAAGCGACATCTGGAAAAGGATTTGAACAAGGAGAGGACGAAGACAAGGGATAAATACAGAACTCTTCATGTATGCATATGTATTTCAGTTAAGAGTAATCATAGCAGCACATACCCCATACTATTTTTTTAAGTAGAATGGTCTTAGTGTTTGTGCTAGTCAGCAGTCTATCCTACTTTAACAAATCTGAGGGTTCCACAGGGCAAAGGTTTCAAATAAAACTTTCCTAACTGAGACATTCATACAACATAACCATTATTTAAAATGTGCAGTAGATATGGTAATAATCAAAGTAAACAGCAGCTAAAAATTTACATCCTAATTCACCAATATTCAACTCAATTACAGATATGTGATGTAATGAGTCTTTTTCTGTCTCACCAGCCAGTTCCCAAATAGTGACACAAAGACTTCTTATTAGCTATGAAAGCTTGGCCTTTAGCTTAGGTTTGTCTCAACTAGTGTTCATAACTTAATTAACCAATTGATATTAATCTGTATTCTGCCATGTGACATTCCCTTTCTTCCATTTTGTACCTCCTATTTCCACTCCATGTCTCCGGCTTCTCTTGTGTACCCAGATTCCTCCTCCTCTGCCTTTCTCTCCCTGGAAATCCTGCCTATACCTCCTGTCTAGCTACTGGTCATCCAGCTTTGTATTACACCAATTATAGCAATACATCTTCATACAGTGTACCAATATCCCACAACAATGTGGTATTTTCATTTATCAAAAGACAAATAGTCAGCTTGTGCATTAGAATGAAATGAAACAAATGCTCAAATAGTATAACATCCAATTTTGGTAATTACAAACTATCAAGATCCTAAAGAATGGTCAATTACTTTGACTTATACGATTCTTTCTAGGACTTTACTGAGGGAATGATCAAAACACACTGGAGGATATTTTATCAGCCCCAATAGGTAACAAACCTTGTGACCAATATAGAAGAACAAATAACAGATGCATGGCCATGAAAATATCATTAAAATAGTATTTAATGGAATGCAAAAGGTTTTAGGGTACATGAAGGGCTCTCTAACAGATCTGAGCATCTGAACATGACAAACGAGGTGTTGAAAGACTTTGCCTTTTACCCTTCTCGCTCTACTAAACTGAGAGATTACATCCTCAAGATAGCCACCGAGGTACATTTCCTTATTTGGCCACTGCCTCATTCCTAAGATAAAATGCCAAGGACCAACAATCAAAATTCATTGCCTACATATCCAATCAATACTTATTCACTCACCCTAGCATAGACTCCCCTCTTTTCTCCTTAAAACTACCCCAGCAAAAAATACTTGCTGTTGCTGCTGCTGCTACCTCTGCTGGATCCAGAGGTAGACCTCACCCCTACTCAGCCTTCCGGGATAATAGATCTTCATTCTGAGAATTTGGTGCCTAGGAGTGTCTTGTACTGACTCCAGGGAGCCACCCTAACATAATACAAACTTATATATACACAGAATAATATTCTGTAAAATAAATGAATAAATAAAATAAAAACCTATGTATCTTTACTATAGAGTGTAAGGAGGGTAATATAGAAACACACACACACAAAGGTAATAGATTACTTCTGGTAATTTTCTGCATTTTATGAGTTGGTTTTCCATTCCTATGGCTAGTCAATGGTGAGATCGGACTGAAAAAGAAGGCCCACATGAAATGATTACCACTGCCCCAAATTGAAGCGGCACTGATGTGCATCAGCAGGAAGGCTACAACTCTGTGAACTGTCCTTCAAATAGGATTTAATATATAAGACTACCAAGAATGAGAGCTTTTACCTCACCATTGTCAAGGAGCTGTTTTCTGGAAAAAAAAAAAGAAAAATGATCTATTTACTGAATGTCATTACAACATCATCACATAGGAATAAAATCATTTACTTTGTTTTTGGATCTTAATTATTACTAAACTATGTAAAGTACAAAATTTAAAATATTATGTATGCTAATAAAATTACAGACTTTTAGAGGTATAATTTATGATAATTCTACACATGGTATATGAAAAGGCTGATTTTTTATTAAGTTAGAATATCTCCAACTGATCCCTGGAGACTACATCTGGAATGAGATACTTCTGTTTAAATATTTAAGCTATAAATTATAAATACAGTGCTTTCAATAATTGCTTTTGGACTTTTGAGTTGTTTCAATTTTTCACAGTTATAAACAACATAAAAATTTTATATATATAACTTGGTAGATAATGCATATAAATACTTTACTTCTTGAAAAGCACTCCAAATTTACTGAATATCAACAGAAACATTATGGTGTTCTTAATACTGCACTGTGACTAGTAAAGAAATACTTTTTTTCTTTTTTAGTTAGATTAGAAACAAACTTGCTTCACAAGTTAATCCCAGCTCCCTCTCCCTCCCCTCCTCCCTGGCCCCCTATCAACCTCCCCAACCCTCCAGGCCCTCCCCCTCCCCTCCACAAGGAGAGTGATGGCCTCCACGGGGGATCTCCAAAGTCTGTCATATCATCTGGGGCAGGGTCTAGGCCCTCCCATGTGTCTAGGCTGAGAAAGCATCCCTTCATATGGAATGGGCTCCCTAAGTCTATTCAGATGCCAGGGATAAATACTGATCTACTACCCCAGGACACATAGATTGCTGAGGCCTCCTCACTGACACCCACATTCAGGGGGTCTGGGTCAGTTCCATGCTGGCCTCTTAGCCATCAGTCTGGGGCCCATGAGCTCATCCTTGTTCAGGTCAGCTGTCTCTGTGCAGCCCACAAAGAAATAATTTTTATGTTTGTAGAATTTATAGTAATCTGATACAAGTATGAAAATATCGGTCCTATTCCTCTACAGGAAAGACTGTGCTTTACAAATGACCTTATAGGAAGGGACATTCTAGGAGAAAGTAGTTAGAATGTGATTAGAGGGAATTCACAAGTGTATAGTCTTAATGTGGTCACAGAATGTCTGCTGGAAGGTGGAAGAGGAATCAAATTACTCTGATCCCCTGTAGCTTTTTCCCACCTATGTAGCCAGGGAATGGAGGCATCCCAGGACCCGAACTCTTCTAACCACAACAGAATCCTGCAGGTAGCAAAGAACCTGGATACTATGTAATTATTATACTCACTAAGGATCACCCAACTGGTATGAATAAAACTAGTAGCCGACTTATTATGTGAACAAACAAAATACAAGTAACACGAAAAGGAATTGTGGAGATAAATGAGCAAAACCTGCCAGACAATTTTAGTGCAGAATTCTACCAGACTTTAAAAGAAGAGTTAACACCAGTACTCCTCAAAATTTTCCACAAAATAGAAACAGAAAGAACATTGACAAATTCATTTTATGAAGCCACGGTTACCCTAATACCAAAACAACTCGACAAAGAAAGAGAATTACAGACCAATTTCCCTTATGAACATAGATGCAAAAATACTTGCAAACTGAATCCAAGAATACATCAAAAAGAACATCCACCATGATCTGGGCTTCATCCCAGAAATGTAGGGATGGTTCAACATATGAAAGGTGATCCACCATATAAACAAACTGAAAGAAAAAAAAACACATGATGGTTTCATTAGATATAGAAAAGGCCTTTACAAAATTCAACACCCTTTCATGATAAAAGTACTGGATAGATTAGGGATACAGGGACATACCTAAAATAATAAAGGCAGTATTCAGATATAACCAACATCAAATTAAAAGGAGGAAAACTCAAATAAATTCCACTAAAATTGGTAACAAGAAAAGGTTGTTCACTCTCTCCATATTTATTCAATAAAGTACTTGAAGTTCTACCTAGAGTAATAAGACAACTGAAAGAGAACAAGAGAATGCAAATTGGAAAGGAAGAAATCAAATATAGCTTTTTTGCAGATGATATGATAGTAAACATAAATGACAACAAAATCCTACCAAGGAACTACAGCTGAAAAACATCTTCAGTAAAGTGGCTGGATACAAGATTAACTAAAAAAAAAAAACAATAGTTATCCTATATACAAACGATAAATGGGCTGAGAAAGAAACCAGAGAATTAATACCCTTTACAATAGCCTTAAAATAATATAAAATATCTTGGTGTAACTCTAACCAAGCAAATGAAAGACTTGTATTACAAAAACTTCAAGTCTTTGAAGAAGATATCAGAAGACCAATCTATGCTCACGGATCAGGATTAACATACTAAAATGGCCACCTTACCAAAGCAATCTACAGATTCAAAGTAACCCCTATCAAAATTCCAACACAATTCTTTACAGATTATGAAATGACACTACTCAACTTCATATGAAAAAAATAGGATAGCTAAAACAATCTTAAAACAATAAAATAACTGCTGGAGGTATCACCGTGCCTGATTTTAAGTTGTACTACAAAACTATAGTAATAAAAACCACATGGTAGTGCCATAGAAACAGACACTATCAATGGAATCAATTTGAAGACTCAGATATAAATGCACATCTATGAACACCTGAAATACATCCAGAGATACACACTGAAAAGAAGACAGCACCTTTAATAAATGGTGTTCGCCAAACTGGATGTCTGCATGTAGAAGAAAATAGATTCATATTTATCACCCTGCACAAAACTCAAGTCCAAGTGAATCAAAGACCTTAACATAAAACCAAATACACTAAAAATAATAAAAGAGAAATTGGGTAATGGCCTTGAATCCATTGGCACAGAAAACAATTTTCTGAACAGAACACCAATAGTGCAGGCACTGAGATCAATAATAAATGGGACCTTGTAAAACTGAAGGCAAAATATAATGAAAACCCAGAGACAGATGTTGCGGTTCAAGATAAAGATCAGAAAGCCAGAGTACCAGCCAGTAACTCTTATTTCTGCTAGGATGCAATGAAGATCTTGTCTTCAATGTGACTGGAAACTACATCTCTCTTGAGACCCTTTGCTTCTTTCTCATATACATCTCTAGTGCTGGGATTAAAGGCATGAGCTCTGTAACTCTTTTAGACTGATTCACTCTTGTGCAGCCTAGGGTGGTCTTGGACTCACAGAGATCAACACATCTTTGAAGTATACTGGTTGATTTAATTCCATAGTTTTTTCTATTATCCAATATCTTCCTGCAGCGTTTGTTCCTTTCTCATTAGCATTAAGAAAATTTAAAGTTAATAAAGCATTGTGCAATCTATTTCTGGGGGTCTTTACTCTTTTTGTTTATTTAGCGTATCCTTCAGAATTCAATTTGATCTTTCTATAACTGTAGGATTGTGTGGTATACCTATAATATGCTTTATATTGCAATAAGAAAAAAACTGTTTCACTTTCTTAGAGACATGCTTAAGCATTGTTTGTCTTTATTTGTACAGGTATACACATGGGCATAACTTCGATCAAATGTGTGATTACCAAATCAACCTTTTCCAAACTCAAAGCAGTTGCCCAATGAAAACCTGAATAGTTATCAATGATGTAGTGTACACATTTTAATTTTAATTTTCCAAATTTTCATCCCTTTGAGTACCCTTTGGGTTAATTCCTGCAGGGAGTGGAGTTTGGTTGTATAAAGAACAAGTAGAACATTTCCTTAGAATTTCCTTGAATTGTTGCCATGTGATGGAAGTATTTTTTCCAAACTTTCCTGTTGGTATGGTGGTTTTTAATGTATTTCTGAGGCCTTTAGCACATTTGCTGTCAGTAGTTGATCAATTTCATCATTACCTAGTGCTAGAGGGCCTGGCAGATCCATTTAGAAGTGGATGCATGTTTTATATATATGAGATGATTCCTATTCCTGAATATGTCTTGTAACTGAGTAAATAATAAAGTTAATTCTGAATCAACTGATACAAATTCAGTGGTTTTAATATGCAAAACATCTCTTTTTGCATATTGTTACTCAGTAACTATGTTGAGAGGTTTTGTATGATCCATCAACATCATGAGAATAGTATATTATAACTTTTAGACAGAACTATTAAGGACTTAGTTCTACTCTACTTAAATTTTCTGATTTGTATCCTGACTTTCCTGATTTATCTGCATCAGTATAGAATTCAGGGGCTCCCATTATTGGTGTCTCCCTTAAAATGCAAGGAAGGATCCAGTTAGTTCTCTTTATAAGTTGAATTCTCTTGTTTGGGAGATAATTGTTGTGAATCTCTCCCAAAAATTGCTATAAGCTCTTTGCTAGGGTTCACTTTCTATCCATAATTTGTCAGTTTCATCATTAGTAAAAGATACTATAATTTCTGCTGGATCTATTCTTGCTAGTTGACAAAGTCTCAATTTTCCTTGTAGAATCAATGCAGAGATATCTTCCACATAAGTCTTTACATTTTTCCTCAGTTTCTGTGGTTAAAAAGAACCATTCTAAGATAATATCTTCCCTCTGCATTACAATTCCCGTAGGGGAATGCTCAGAGGCTAATGACTAGAATGCAGTTAAGCTCTGGTTCCACATGATCCACATGTGCAATCCGTAATTTCTCTGTCACCAAAGCCATTCTCTCTCAGCTTCTGCTGTTAATTTCCTTTGACTATTTAAGCCCTTTTCACCATCTAATGCGTTGTTTAAATTAATCAGATAATCATATTTTATCCCAATAATGTGTTTTAGATGGGAAATGTCTCCTAGTAATCTTTGAAACTTAAGAGTCTGTAATCGATCTATTCTAATTTGCACCATTTAGGGTCTACTTTTTGTAAACCTATTTCATACCCTAAATAACTAAGAGAATCTCTTCTTTGTATTTTTTCATGAGAAATTTGTAATCCCTAAAAAGGCAAAATTTTCTTTGCTCCTTGAAACTTTCTTTCTAAAGTATCTACATTTGAATAAGATAGCAAACTATTATCCAGGTAATCATAAACTATAGATTGAAGAAACTGCTCACCTGTTATTTCCAATGGTTACCATACAAAATATTGGCACAGGGTAGGGCTGTGCCAATGGAATTGGAGAACCTTCCATTGATATCTCTTAGCAGGCTGAAAATTATTATAAGTAGGCATGTGAAGACAAAATTTTCTCTGTCTTTTTCTTGTAGAGGTATAGTGAAGAAACAATCTTTTAAATAAATAGCTATAAGAGGTCATCCTTTAGGCATTAGAGAAGGCAAAGGAATTCCAGACTGTAGAAAGCCCATTGGCTGAATCACCTTATTAGCAGCTCTTAGATCTGTTTCCACTGTCCATTTTTCAGATTTATGTTTAACCAACAAATACAGGAGAATTCCAGTGGTTGGTTGATTCCTCAATATGCTGAGCATTTAGTTGCTCCTGTACCAGCTCTTCTAAAGCCTGAAATTTCTCTGTTGTCAAAGGCCATTGTGCAAACCACACAGGTTTGTCTGTCAAACATTTGAAAAGTAGGAATGTTAATGTCTTTTGAAGATATGCAGCTGTTGAGCCCTGTTCTTGTACAACCTGAATGCTCAGAGATAGTTCTTTATGATACCTTCTTATATTTTTTCCAAAGACATATGTTAATTTATGGTTCATTTCAAGGATTGGGTGAATGTTTATCTGAGTATTCCATTGCTGTAACAAATCACGTCCCCACAAATTCATTGCAATATTAGTAAGATAGTGCTTTAATTTTCTTCTTTGTCCTTCTGGACCTATACATTCAACCCATCTGGCACTCTGTTTTACCTGAGATTAACTTCCAATTTCTAGAAGTTGAACATTTAACTCATGAAGAGGCCAATTTTGATGCCAGGATTCCAGTGAAATAAGTTTTACTTCCACACTTGTGTCTACCACACATTCAATAACATAGTCATTCATACTTTTAATTTTGGTCTCTTCTCATTTATAGAAGTTGGCCAACATACTCGTTTTGTGGGTTTTCCTGAATTTTTTGTTCTCTATTTTATGTCTCTTCTATCATCAAGAGCAGTATGGTTTCTTATAATAGGCATTAGGTTCCTTAGTTGCTCTGGGTAGGAGTTTCCACAGTTACAGGAAAGGACTGAGCCAAATTTGGCACAGGGGCGTGTAAAAGGCCCCTCAAAGAGTTTCCTGATGGAAAACTATTTCCTTGAATGACTCTTTTTTTGTGGTTTTTCGAGACAGGGTTTCTCTGTGGCTTTGGAGGCTGTCCTGGAACTCGCTTGGTAGTCCAGGCTGGTCTCGAACTCACAGAGATCCGCCTGCCTCTGCCTCCCGAGTGCTGGGATTAAAGGCGTGCGCCACCAACGCCCGGCTTGAATGACTCTTTTTAAATCAACAATCATTAGTCAAATGTCTGCCTTTTCCACAATTTCTGCATAATCCAGAAGGGATGGGTGTTCTGTTTGGATTATGTTTATAAAAAGTATTGTTTCTAGGAATACCCCTTTTATAATGCCTTTTAAGGGGACTTTGTCTGCCACAATTAAAACATTTTACATTGAGATTTTTTTTCCCAAATCTCTTGAGATACCCTCTCCTATCCATACACCGTCATGGTCATGAGATTCAATATTACTTGTATCTCAAATCCACGCCTCCAAAGGTGCTGACCTTGCCTTTAAGGGTCTAATTATTCTTCTGCTGTGAAAACTTGCATTTTTAAAAGCCAGAGTTTCAATTACTTTTTTCTAGCTTCTGAATCTGACATCACTACTTATTGCTGAAGTCAGTCTTTGTAAGAAATCCAGGAAGGCTTCCTTTGGGTCCTGTATAACTTTTATAAATGATTCAATTTTCTTTCCTACTTCTCCAATTCTGACTCTAGCATTCAAAACTACATGGCATTAAGTCAAGGGTGTGGTTATCATATAGAGAATGCCTTTCTATAGTAGCATAATCTCCTTCTCCAAGAACTTGATCTTGGGAGATTTTCATCTGTCTAACTTTACCCCATTGTTCAATAGCCTTAGCCTCTTCTCTGAACCAGGTACTCCAATGTAATTCTAAACCATGCTCTAAGACAACGTTAACCAACTCTTTCCAGTTTTTAGGGAAAATTCTATTACAAACTGATCATGAGTTTAACATCTGCTTCACAAATGTTGAATGCATGCCATATGAAACCACTGCTTCCTTGAATTCTCCTAAATCTAATATTGTCACAGGCATCCAATTAGCTCTTACAAAACCTCTATCATCTGTCACTTCCCGTAAGGTTACTGGATATATCAAGGTTGGTTTTCTTAAAACCTTAGATTGTTCCTCTTTAACCTTATAATGCAATGCTGAACTTGGTTCTCCATTAAATTCCTCTGTGTAGATTTTAATATGTCTATGATCTGCTTCAATACATTTTTCTAAGGCCTATATCTTGGCACTCATATCAACAAACTTCTTTTTTTAGAGATAAATCAAAAATTATCAACTCAAAATCAAAGATTATCAAAACTGATAATTAACAGCATATTAGTCCTGGTTAAGTTGATTATTCCTTCATTTACTTGTTCCAATTTTAAATCACCCATCAGGTAATCATAGAGAGACCTCACTCTCCCCATTGTAATAGTGTTTCCCATTTATTATTGTGGGCAAAAACCTCTCTTTTAACTAATTCCTCCCTTAAAGAATTCACATTTGTCTTTAAAAAACTGCCTCTGACAGTGAAGTGTGACTCTGCCTACTGATGTACTGAACAGTAGAAGCCTGAGTATATTTTAAGGCAGTTATCTGTTCAACAGCAGCCAGAGAAGGGGGTCCAGATGGCCCAGGGGAAAGCCCACAACCTACCTAACAGAAGCCAAACTGCCAGGTCCCTGCATGTTGGAACATGTCAAAGTGGCTAAATCCTGCAGCATTTGGGCTCCAAATGTCTGTGGAGTATGCTGCAGAGAGTCTGCAACAGAAAAATCACTGACCTGTAGCATGAATAATAAAAAAACAAAAAAACAGATTTTGGGGTTCAAGATGAAGACCAGAAAACCAAAGCAGCCAGCTTCTTTGTCAAAGACCAGGTGTTCATACATGTATGGATTAATGTCGGGGTGTTCAATTCAATTCCATTGGTCTATCTGTCTCTTTTTGTGCCAATACCAATCTGTTTTCAAGACTATAGCCCTGTAATACACCTTGAAGTCAGGGATGGTGATGCCTCCAGATGTTGTGTTGCTGAACAGGGTTGTTTTGGCTATCCTGAGCCTTTTGTTTTTCCATATAAAGTTGAAAATTGTTCTTTCACAGTCTGTGAAGAATTATGCTGGAATTTTAATGGGGATTGCATTAAATCTGTAGATTGCTTTCAGTAAGATTGCCATTTTTACTATGCTGATCCTACCTATCCAAGGGTATGTGAGACCTTTCCATTTTCTGGTGTCTTCTTTAATTTATTTCTTTAAAGACTCAAAGTTCTTGTGATACAGGTCTTTCACTTGTTTGGTTACCATTACTCCAAGGTACTTTATGTTGTTTGTGGCAATTGTAAAGGGTGATGTTTCTCTGATTTCTTTCTCAGCCTTTTATCATCTGTATATAGTAGGGCTACAGATTTTATTGAGTTGGTCTTGTATCTTGCCACTTTGCTGAAGGTATTTATCAACTGTAGGAGTTCCCTGGTAGAGGTTTTTGGGTCACTTATGTAAACTACCATATCATCTGCAAATAGTGAAAGTTTTACTTCTTCCTTTCCAATTTGTATCCCCTTGATCTCCATTTGTTGTCTTATTGTTCTAGCTAGAACTTCAAGGACAATATTGAAAAGGTGTGGAGAGAGTGGACAGTCATGTCTTATTCCTGATTTTAGAGTAATTGCATTGAGCTTCTGTCCATTTAGTTTGATGTTGGCTGTTGGTTTGCTGTATATAGCTTTTATTATGTTTATATAAGTTTTATTCCGGATCTCTCTAAGACATTTATCATGAAAGGGTGTTGGATTTTGCCAAAGACTTTTTCAGCATCTAGTGAGATGATCATGTGGTTTTTGTTTCTCAGCTTGTTTATATGGTGGATTACATTGATGGATTTCCGTATGTTGAACCATCCTTACATCCCTGGAAGGAAGCCTACTTGATCATGGTGGATGATGTGTTTTATGATGTGTTCTTGGATCCGATTTTCCAGCATTTTATTGAGTATTTCTGCATCAATGTTCATGAGGGGTATTGGTCTGAAGTTCTCTTTCTTAGTTGTGTCTTTGTGTGACTTGGGTATCAAGGTTATTAAAGCCTCATAAAGAGAGTTTGGCAAAGACCCTTCTGCTTCTATTGTGTGGAAAACATTGAAGATAATTGATATAAGCTTTACTTTGAATTTCTGGTAGAATTCTGCATTGAGGCCATCTGGACCTGGCCTTTTTTGGTTGGGAGACTTTTGATGACTGTCCCTATTTCCATAGGGTTTATAGCTCTATTTAAATTCGTTATCTGTTCTTGATTTAATCTTGGCAAGTGATAACTATCCAGAAAATTGTCCATTTCCTTTAAATTTTCCAATTTTGTGGAGTACAGGTTTTCAAAGTATGATCTGATGATTCTCTGGATTTCCTCAGTGTCCATTGTTATGTCCCCCTTTTCGTTTCTGGTTTTGTTAACCTGGATGTTCACACTCTGCTGTTTGGTAAGTTTGGACAAAGGTTTGTCTATCTTGTTGATTTTATCAAAGAACCAACTCTTTGTTACATTGATTCTTTATATTGTTTCCTAGTTTATACTTTATTGATTTCAGCCCTCAATTTGATTATTTCCTGGCATCGACTCTTCCAGGGTGAGTTTCCTTCTTTGTGTTTTAGGTCTTTCATCTGAGCTGCTAATTCTCTAGTGTGACTATTCTCCATTTTCTTCATGTGGGCACTTAGTGCTAAGAACTTTCCTCTTAGCACTGCTTTCAAAGTGTCCCATAAGTTTGGGTATGTTGTGTCTTCATTCTCATTGAATTCTAGGAAGTCTTTAATTTCTCTTTTGACCCAGGAATGGTGCAATTTTGCATTATTCAATTTCCATGAGTTTGTAGGGTTTCTGCAATTTGTGTTGTTGTTGAATTCTAACTTAATGCATGGTGGTCTGATAAGGTACATGGAATCATTACAATTTTTTGTACCTGCTGAGGTTGGATATGTTGCCGAGTATATTGTTGGTTGTTGAGAAGTTTCCATGTGGAGCTGAGAAGAAGGTATATTCCTTTGTGTTTGGATGGAATGTTCTATAGATGTCTGTTAAACCCAATTGGGTCATAACCCTATTAGTTCCTTTGCTTTTTTTGTTAAATTTCTGTCTGGTGGTCCTGTCTAGTGGTGAGAGTGGGGTGCTGAAGTCTCCAACTGTAAGTGTGTGAGGTCTTATGTATGATTTGAATTTTAGTAATGTTTCTTTTATGAACGTGAATGCCTTGTTTCTTGGGTCCATTTGATGGGAAGATCTTTTCCCAACCCTTACCTCTGAGGTACCATCTGTTTTTGAAGTTGAGATGTGTTTCTTGTATACAGCAGAAGGGTGGATTCTGTCTCTGAATCCATTCTGTTAGCCTGTGTCTTTTTATGGGCGAATTAAGGTCATTAATATTGAGGGATATTAATGACCATTGATTGCTTATTTTTGTTTGTTTTGAAGTTGTTGGCAGTGGAATTGTGTGTGGACTTTCACCCTTTTTTTCTTTTGGTTGTTTATAAAATGGGATTATCTATTGCCTATGTTTTTCTGTTTGTAGTTAACTTCTTTGGGTTGGTATTTTCCTTCCAGAACTATCTGTAGGGCTGGATTAGTGGATATGTATTGTTTTAAACTGGTTTTGCAATGGAATATCTTGTTTTCTCCATCTATAGTGATTGAAAGCTTTGCTGGGTATAGCAGTTTGGGCTGGCATCCATGTCTCTTAGTGTTGATAGAATATCTCTCAAGGACCTTCTGGCTTTCAGAGTTTCCATGGAGAAATTAGGTATGATTCTGATAGGTTTGCATTTGTATGTTATTTGACCTTTTTCCTTAGCTATTCTTAATATTCTTTCTTTATTTTGTATGTTTGGAGTCTTGATTATTATGTGGCAAGGGGATTTTTTTGTCCACTCTATTTGGTGTTCTGTAAGCTTCTTGCACCTTTTTTGGCATGTCTTTCTTTAGGTTGGGAAAGTTTTCTTCTATGATTTTGTTGAATATGTTTTCTGCCCCTTTGAGGTGGGTTTCTTCTCCTTCTTCTATACCTATTATTCTTAGCTTTGGTCTTTTCACAGTGTCCATATTTCCTGGATATTTCGTGTTAGGGATTTGTTGGACTTAAGATTTTCTTTGGTTGATGAATCTATTTCCCCTAGTGTATCTTCAACACCTGATGTTCTTTCTTCTATCTCTTGTATTCTTTTTGTTGTGCTTGCATTTGTAGTACCTGACCATTTGCTCAGTTTTTCTATTCCTTCAGACTGTGTTTTTTTATTGTGTCTATTTTAGCTTTCAACCTTTGCACTGTTTGGATTGTTCTTGCATTTTTTTGCTTTGTCTTTTCCTCTATTTATTGCATTTGTTGAATTTTTTGGTTTGTTTTTTCTTCCATTTCTTTAAGGGATTTTCTCAAATCCTCTTTGAGGGCCTCTATCATTTTCATGAGTTTGTTTTTGAGGTCTTTCTCTTCTGCTTCATCTGCATTGGGCTGTTCAGGTCTTGCAGGTATAGAATCTCGACTCTTGCGGTGTCATACTGGTTTTTCTGTTGCTGGGTGTGTTTTAACATTGTCTCCTCACCATTTCTTCCAGTGGGCACAGAAGGAGTCTCTTCCTCTCCTGGTGGGTAGATGACCACTGTTCCTTTCCGATGGGTGTGAGTAGGTCCAATACTCTGGTGGCTTTCCACTTGCATGAATGGAGGAGATCCTAGGCAATCTTTGGGTGGGCTGGACTCTTTCAGGCTAGGATCCACAGAATGTAGTCCCCAGGTCTTCGCTGGTTCTGCTCAGGGCACCAGAAGGCAGGCTGGAAACAGTCACACACTTACCTCACCTGTCCCATTGGTGGAGAATGGGACTTGGATGCTGGCAATCTCTGGGCGGGCTGACTCCTGCCAGGGTGGGAGCTGCAGTGCACAGTACCCTTGCCTTGGCTAGTTGTGCGCAGATCACCAGAAGGCGGGCTGTAAACAGGCCCAGGCCGATCTAACCCTGGGTGTGCAGAAAGGGACTATGGTATTGGCAGTCTCTGGGCGGGCTGAATCCCATCGGGATGGGATACTCAGTGCGCAATCCCCAGGTCTTTGGTGGTTCTGCTTCCCTTACTATATTTATTAAATACCCTCAATCATCAAAATCCTAATTAAACTAACATTATTAGTGTATAAAATCATTGCTTCAGTGAAATAGTACAGCTTAGGAAGAAATCATCTTCATAATAATTCATGAGTAAAACTGCCCAATAGAATGGGATATTTCCTTAAGATAATCTCACCACATTAATGGCACTGGGGATCTTCTCACACCCATTCACATCATGCCAGATACCTGAGAAAAATGGCAGTGGCAAACGTACAAAGACACAGCAGTAGTAAGGGGCATTCTGGAGCTGAGGCTCTCTGGGCCTTACACATCCAAGATTCACCCATCAGAGTTTATCTTTCTGATGGGATGATCCCCTGAAGTCATTTGCCACCTGCTGCTCCTCTGACATGGGCAAGAGACAAATGGAATTGAGGTGCCTTTAGTTTGTGTAGAAACCTTGTACAGTGGAAACTTCCTGGAATCTCTGAAGGTGATTCCAGTAAGAAATCCTAGTAATGGAGGATACAGAATCTGAATTGGCCATCTCTTGTGGCTAGGCAATGTTCCCAATGACAGGACTGAGTTGCATTTGGTTAATAAAATAGAAATAACAACAAAAATTACAAAGAATCAACGAAGCAAAGATTAACAAACCCTAAGCCTGATTAACTAAAAGGCAGAAAAAGAATATCCAAATTCATAAAATTAGAACTGAAAGGAGGAACATATCAACAGATGCCTAGGAAATCCAGAGAATCATAAGAACATATTTTAAAAACTCTACTACCTTGAAAAATCTAAAAGAAATGAATAATTTTCTTGACATATACCAATTACCACAGTTAAATCAAGATCAGATAATCAATTTAAACAGACCTATAATTCCTAGTAAAACATAAAGAGTAATTGAAAGTCTGTGAACCAAAAACAAACAAAATCCCCAGGATCAGATGGTTTTAGCGCAGAATTTTACCAGACTTTTGAATAAGAATTAATACAGATACTACTCAAATTAATGCACAAAGTAAAAACATAAGGAACATTGACAAATCCTTTTTTATGAGGCCACATTTGTCCTGATATCTAAACTGCATAAAGACCCCAAAAGAAATAGAATCACGGACCAATTTCCCTCATAAACATAGATGCAAAAATTCCCAATAAAATACCTGCAAACGAAATCGAAGAACACATCAAAAAGTTAAAGTTCATCCACCAGGATAAACTAGACTTTACCCTGGAGATTCAGGGATGATTCAAAACATGTAAACTGATAAATGTTATCCACCTTATAAACAGGCTAAAAGACACAAATCACATGATCATGTCATTAGATTAGAAAAGGCCCTTGATAGAAATAGAACACCCCATCATGATAAAGGTCTTGAAGAGATTAGAGATACAAGGCACACATCTCAAGGTAATAAATATAATTTACAACAAGCCCACATCTAACATCAACCTAAATGGAAAGAAACTCAAAGCATTTCCACTAAAATCCAGGAACTAGACAAGGTTGTTTACTCTTTCCATACTTATTCAATATGATACTTGAAGTCTTAGTCAGACCAATAAGACAACTGAAGGAGAACAGGGGGATACAACTATGAAAAGAAGATGCCAAAGTATCTTTATTTTCCACCAGAAAAATCTTACATCTAATAAATACTTTCAACAGCGTAGTAGCAAGATGCCAAATTAAACACAAAAATCAGTACACTTCCTGTATATAAATGACAAACAGACTGAGAAAAAAATAAACAACCTCCTTCACAGTGGCTACACACACACACACACACACACACACACACACACACACACACACACAACTCTAGTCAAGGAAGTTCAAGTTTGTAATACCTTTAATGCATTGAAGAAAGAAACTGAAGATATCAGAATTCTTTCATGCTCATGGATCAGTAGGACCAATACAGTATAAACAGCCATCCAATAAACACAATCTATAGATTCTTTGATATCCCCACTAACATCCCAACACAATTCTTCATGGAACTTAAAAGGATAATTTTAAGCTTTGTATGGAAATACAAAAAGCCAGGATAGTTAAAAATATCATAAATTATAAACAAGTTTAACCATTCCTGATTTCAAGTTGTACAACAAAGCTATAGTTATTAAAAAACAAAAAACAGGCAAGATGGTCAATGGAATAAAATTGAAGACACAAATATAAATCCCCATATGTACAGACGCCTGATTTTTGATAAAGAAGCCAAAACTACACAATGAAAAAAGGCAGCATCTTCAGTAAACAGTGCTGGTCAAACTGTATGGCTGCATACGGAAGAATGCAAATAGGTATGCATTTATCACCCTGCAAAACATTCAACTCTAAGAGGATCAAACACAACATCAGACTGGATACACTGAACTGATAGAAGAGAAATTAAGGAGTAGTCTTGAACTAATTGGCATAGGAGAGGGCTTTCTGATCAGAACACTGTGATAGCCCAGGCACTAAGACAAACAGTTAGTGAATGGGACCTCATGAAAGTGGAAAGCTTCTGTATGGCAGAGGACACCATCATTCAGACACAACAGTAGGATATAAAACAAGAAAACATTTTTACCAACTACATATATGTTAGAGGGCTAAAATACAAAACATATAAAGAATTTAAAAATTTGAACATCAAGAAAATAAGTAACACAATTAAAAAATGGGTACAGATCTAAAAAAAGAAACCTCAGAAGATGAAACAAACATCTAAGTTTCACTTGTAGACATGTTTGACATCCTTAATCACCAGGGAAATACCAGTTAAAACTACTTTAAGATTTAATCTTATTCCACTCAGAATCATCAAGGTCGATAAAACAAATGATATCTCGAGGATAAGATGTAAGGGGAACACTCATGTATTCCTGGTGGGTGACAAACTTGTACCACTGTTATGGAAATCAGTGTGATGATTCTTCAGGAAGGTGGTAATTGATCTACCACAAGATCCAACTATACCAACCACTCTTGGACATATATCCAAAGGACTCTACATTCTATTATAGAGACACTTGCTCAATCATGTTCATTGTTGCTATATTCATAATATCCAGAAATTGTAAACAGCATACATATCCATCAATGGATGAATGGGGGGAAATATGATAAATTACACAATAGAATATTGCTGAATTGTTAAAAATTGATATCAGGAAATTCGAAAGTAAATGGATAGAATTCCAAAAAAAGTCATCTTCAGTGAGGTAATGCATACTCAAAAAGACCAATATGGTATTTATTTGTTATTATGAGAGTGTTAATTGTTAAGTCTTCAACAAGAAGTCTATATTTCATATAGTAGCAGATATATTTCATAGAGTAGTTATATACAGAGTAACAGATGGGGCAAGGTATTTCCCTAGGAAAGGGAAATAGAATAGATTGTTGTGGATGGGGATAATGGAACAGGAGGAACAAGCAAGAATAGGAGGGAAAAGAGGGCAAGGGAGGGAATAGAGAAAACCACAAAAACTAAGAGCCATTTGAGGGGTCACCTGGAAGCCTAACACAGTAGAATCTTACTGAAATACATATATATATGAAATAAAGCTCCAGGGAATCACAAAATAAGGAAGATAAGGCCTCAACTAGACATCTTTCATCACCAAATGCAATCTCTCATACCAGGAATAGGTTACATTTAAGTGAGTTGTTGGCCAAAGAGGTCCAATAGGAACCTCCAAACAATTCAAACTATTACCAATGGTATTGGTTGCTCTCCACAAACTGATGTTAAGGCCCTGTTGCTGATGACAGCACCTATACAACTCACTCAACATGGAGAAGTCAAGCTGGTGCTTACCTAGGCCCTCCATCCCTACTGAACAGTGGGAGATTCTCTACATGCTACCGAGGGAGAAAAGGAAACACCAACTCAGCTACAAACTCTTTCTTTTATCTGCAATGGTGATCTGCCTACAAGTTATACTTGTGCAATAGTGGGACAAAGCCTGTAGGAGTAACCAACCAGTGTCTGACTAGATTTAAGGCCCACTCTATGAGACAGAACCAATCTCCAACACTGAATGGGTGGCCAAGAATCCAAGTCTAGATAGCATGTGAATCTGGGGCAAAAGCAAATACTACTGCTCTTCTAAAATAATGTAGCCATGAAATGACTTTTAATGGCATTCTGTTACACTCACAGATCAGTGCCTTCCTCAGCCATCATCAGAGAAGCTTCCCCATGAGAACAAACACAGAGACTCACAGTTGACAATGTGCAGGGAGTGAGAGATTTGGAACTCTTGGTTCTAAATGGGACGTCTCTATCAAATCCTTCTACTTAGCTCAAGAGCCCAACAGAAGAGCAGGCAGAGAGTGTAAGAGCAAGAGGGGATGAAGAACACCGAGGACTCAGGGTTTTCTAGACACAACAGGACTGACACACTTATAATTGAAGAGACTGTGAGCATGCACAGGATCTGCACAGGTCTGCACCAGAAGGGGTCTCAGAGGTGAAAGAGAAGTGGACACAGCCCCATCCATAACTTAGAAGCTATCTCCAATAGATACCTACTTATAAATGAGAATTCAGTACTCTCCAATGGAATCACACTGGGGAACAAAACCAATCTTAGGCCTGTGCTTATTAGTAGATGGCCAACACAAAACAAACTCAGTAGCATCTTTGGGGTTTTTTTGTCTCATAATGTTTTGTCAAGATACTTTTTTAACCTTCCAGTGTATATATGAATGTGTTTGTCGCTTCATATATATGTGTTTCTTGTGCTTTTTATTTGGCTCTGTGTTTGTGTTTGTTTGTTTGTTTTGTTCTACTGTGGTTTGTTTGTTTCCATTTATTTTATCTTATTCTTATTTTATCTTATTATTCTTCTTTAAATACCTGTTTTCTAAGGAGAGGTGTGTATTTCTAAGAAACAGTAATGATTTGGATGGGAGAATGTGGAAAAGATCTCACAGGAATTGGGGGGTAACTAATCAGTATATTGTCACAACAACGAGACAAGTGACAAATACAGTGATCTCTGTGTACAACAGGAAAATACCTGAGAAATTTTGAACAGCTTTCATTTTGATATATATAATACTTATAACCAACAAACACAGAATACTAGAAAGTTTTATATAGTTGTGACTATATAGACATTTCAAAATTCACTTATAAATTATTATGAATTCATTGCCTGCTTCAAACTTTATGGCATGAATACCATATATAAAGTTTATTGTCTGAGAAGAAATAAATCACAAGAAATAAACAGACCTTGCAAAAGACATAAAACTTCACTGTCAGCTATGTAGTTGATACAAAAGGCCCCTTATTCTGAATTACTGCCTTTCACCCATTTGCCCCCACAAGTCTTTCTTTTTCCACATTTCATCTCTTTGCCAAGTATTGGAAGGCACTTTTCACATCCCTGTCAGTTATGGTTCATGCAGTGCAATGTGCCACACCCCTTCAGGCATTTTTCATGGAAGGGATTATCAAGGACACTTATTTAGAACGTCATGACACACTTCTCCAGCTGCCATATGTCCCACACAAAACAGAGTGCGCTTTTCCGCACCCTGTTGGAAATGATTGCAGCAAATGCACTTGAGGTCTTATATTAACTGCTCTGGCAACCATACAAGTCTGCTAATAAGGCTGCAGAAGACACTCAGCACTGCTGGCACCATGTTTCTGTCAATAAACTACCCTAAAAATGAAAGACATTAAATAAAATTAAATGACATAATACTAATACAAAACATAGTTTGAAACAACATTTCTTCAGGAGGTATTTTTCTCAACTATGTGAGATAAGAGTTACATTACATTTCATCGGCCCCAGTCTATGCCTTGATTCTAGCAATTTTACCAAAACCACTAAAAAATGTTATACAACAATTACTTTTAAAAATAAATTTGGTAAAATATTTAACATTTAATGAATATTTAGAAATATAACAATTATTTCTTTTCTGAAAAATTAGAAATTAGGAAGGCTCAAATACAATTTACCCTATTTCTGTTTATGAACTTAAACTCTGGTGATATATGTATGAAAACTAAGTGTTTAAAACTTGAGCTATTTCAATTTATAAATATCTCTAAAGCAATTTTGAATATATAGTCTAAATCCATAAGAGTAACATTTTTAAAAGAAAAAAACTAAATTTAATTCTTATTTCATTTGTTAATCATGTTAAAGTAAATAATCATTTGAAAAATTGTTAATGTTTTAATAAGTTACCTAATCATGAACATGGTATGATTTTTAAAAATAACTGTGAAAGAATTACCTTAGGTAAGTGTTTGCACACAAGACACATATGATATCACGAACAGCCTGCAAACAGAATCAATAGATGAGACTTCTCTATGACATACCGAACTCTGGTTCATTCTTATAAACCACCAATACCACCAAAAAGTTTCTTTTCTTTTTAGATATAAATGTCTCCTTGGCCTGGGTTGGCTTGGAGCTGGTGATAAGCTTGTGCCTCAGAATCCTGAGACTGTAGGTATTACCATGAAAATCATCTTCTTTAATGTTAAAATAACATCTCTGAAATAGTTCACTCCCAGCTTTAAATCATACTTTTAAGATAACAACTTTCTGGTGTCTTCAGTAGGAGTGGTAGAGTAAATCTTATGCCTATTTCAATTCACTAAAGTGCTTACCTTTTGTAATGTGCAGAGCTACCTACTGGTATTGAAACTCTACTTTAGCTGGGCAGGGGTGGGAGACAAATTATCTAAAATATCTAAATATCTAAAATTATCTAAAGCCTCTACTTTAGAAAATTTTAGCCTCCACATCCCCTTTTCTCTGCTCTTGCTCCTCTCCTCTTCCCCACTCATAAGTACCCCTCTTTTACTTAAGCTCTGAGTAAGTATTAACTAAGTTATTGGTTCATCTGCTTTCTTGACTGCTCTTCAATCCAAGGTAGCTGCTGTAAGAGGATTATCAGTTCTCAAACGAAGGTACCAGACGATGGCGAGGGAAGCAGGAAAAGAAAGGGGGAAAGGGAATGCGTAAGCTAAGCTGGACCACAGAGGATCTACCACACAAACCAAAAACATCCATGGATGCTTGAAAGTTTGTACTTCAGAGAACTGTAGCTTATAATCCAATATTTATGCTTTCTTAGTAGAGTCATATTACATATGTCATGTTTATTCTATGAGGTTATTTTATATCAGTGAAAATCTAAGTGAACATCAGCTATATCCATAAAGTGAAAAGTAAGCCATACAGGACAAAGAAAGAATGGAGAGTTGACGAGGACGCAGAAAGGAGTGGTGCTTTAGTGGCTACAGGTGTGTGTGTGTGTGTGTGTGTGTGTGTGTGTGTGTGTGTGTGTTTATGTACACACCAGTTTAAGCTGTGCAGTATTTGGACGATAATGAAATATTTGAGAGTACCTGTGTTTGAGTTTTAAAAAATTAGTACATCTAGTTATCCTTTGCTACACCGGATGGCTCTCCACAGTTACTCCATGCCTTAGCGCCTAAACTGAAGTTTACTTTGATGGAGTACAAACGGGCCCTGTAAAATACCTCAGCTTTGAGCTTGGGCGGGCCAGGGCACAGGAGAACAGCAACCGTGTTGTCATCTAAACCATTCCTCTTCTCCTTCATCCTGACTGCTGCTAGTGGAAAGGAGCCAAGTTGGGTATAAACACAGAGGTGGTGCCTTTTTCTATTCAAATGACTACTCATGCTCTGTGCTGAAACATGGGGATAAGAAATGGGGCATAGGAGCTACATGGAGAAGACATGCAATTCTTAACTTTAAGTGTAGTAAACTCTTTCAACTGAATCACAACTGGGATTGCGAGTGAAGAACCATATTGTGTTCTGCCAATAGGACAAAATAAACATAGATTGTCTTAAGGCACTACTAAGAATATAAATAAAGATAGCTCCAAATTTATAAAAGTAACCATAAGGATTTCTGTCATTAAAGTCTTAAACTGTGAAAATAAGCTACTGAAATTTTAAAGATAGTTTATTTTAACATGGTAGGGTCTTCTGATATAAAAATAGTTTATGTATAAGGAATGGCATTTTTTAGTGACTGTGCAAATTGCTCCTATGCACAACTACTCAAAATAGATGAAGACTTCTTTGACAGTTTTTATGCTCATCACTCTACTATTCACTCATGACATATGAGAACATTTTTATTCTTTAGCTACTTGTGCAGTGTTTCGCACCCCGTGCCCAGGGATTGTCTGGGACTGGCCATGTTTTTCTTGTCCATCATATCTTCAAGTATATGCAATAATTTACATATAGTCAGTGATTGGCAAAATCACCTTTGAAATGATAAAATAAAGTGTCTTTAATAATGTGATTTTAAAGTATAATACCAAAAAGACACAAATGAAATTATTCAGACCATTAGAAAGAATTCATCCTAAAAGTAAGAAGGAACCAATTTGAGCAATTAGCATTAATCTATTGTAGTTCTTATCTTGAACCCACAAAAAGTGATATATCTTCACATACCTTTTTAAAGATAAAATATGTAATCACTATAACAAGTGGAAGCAATAATGTCTTTGTGTATCTCAATGGAGTCTGAAATATAGCAAATTATTCAAAATGGTTAATTATAAAATTTTACTTTGAAGCAGTTAAATATATCAAACTGAAAGTCATAATGATATTTACTAAAGATTAAATTTCCTCATCTTTAACAAAATATATGTTTATTAATTTCCACAATCTAATGTAAGAATGAAATTATTAAAGTGGGTATAAGAAGCATCCAATGAAGACAGCAGCCTAGAAGCTGGGTTAAGGGGTCAGCTTTAGAAATAAGAGGCTCTACTCCAAAGACAGAGAGGAACTTCAGAAATTCACAAAGGTAGTAAAAGACCAGCTGAGAAGTGCTAAGATTGTCATTTTAGGTTCATTTGAATGCTTAGTCATCAGGGAATGACATTATTTAAAAGGATTAGGAGATGTTTGTTAGAGAAAGTGTGTCATGAGTGAGTTAGGTTTGAGAGTTCAAAAGCCCAAGCCAGGTCCCAGTATGTCTCCTTCCTGCTGCCTGTGGATCCAGATGTAGAACTCTCAGCTAGCTCTCTAGCACCATGTCTGCCTGCCTGCTGCCATGCTTCCCGTCATGACGATCCATAAGGGACTAAACCTCTGAAACTGTAAACAAGCCCCAATTAAATGTATCTTATATAAGAGTTTGAAGTGGTGGTCTGGGTATCTTTTCATAGCCACAGAACACTGACTAACACAGTGTACCAAAACACAATGTACCAAAAATTAACTTCCACCTTGTGGCTACCTGGCAGGGAAGGGGGAGGAAAAAGGCCCATCCAAAAGGCAAGCCAGCTGACCTGGCTTTCAGAAAATGATTGGTATCCTACCCTCCAGAAAAGCCTCCAGCCTTCACATGGTTCAAGCATTAGGCCTGAAGCTTTGAAATTGCTAGAAGGAAACATAAATAAACATTTTGATGCATCGGCATAGGCAAGGACTTTTCTGTAAAGAATTCCAGTAGCAAAGGAAAGAATCCCAAGAATTAACAGATGGGTATGCAAAATTTAAATTTTCTACATTACAGAGCTAACAATTGCCAGAGCAGGCAGCAGTTAAGTATCAAATTATATCAAGAACTTCAAAAAAACCACCAAAATATCCAACCAACAAGTGAACTGATAAACTGAATAGTTTTCCAAAAGAACTGGAAATGACAATGAACATTTGAAAAGGGGGCTCACATGTACATTCTTAGACATTTCACACCAGTCTGAATGGCTATCATCAAGAAAAAATGCTGGCAAGATAGAGAGAAAAGGAACCTACTGATGGGATGTAAGTCGGAGGAGCCACTGTAGAAACTAACATAGATATTTCTCAAACACTTAAAAGTAGAACTACCAAACAACCAGTACATCACATCTGTGGCATACCCAAAGAACTCTGAGCCAAGCTATCACAGAGACACAAGCACATCCATGCCTATTGTTCCACTGTTTACAAGAAAGGGAACAAGATAGGTTTTTATCAACAGATGAATGGATAAAAATAATATTATGCACATACAAAGTGGAATTCTATTCAGTAGTAAAGAAAAATGAAATCATGACACTTGTAAGAAAATGGATAATGCAAGAAATAGTTTCTGTCATGAAATATTGGTGTGTGTTTATCTTGTTAGCCATAAAAGAAGAAAGGGGACTTTGGTAGGGCTGGGATGTATTTTGTAGGAGGAGAGGAAGATTTAATGGAATATAAATGTCATAAAAATAGAGAAACTCAGAATTTTCCAGAGTAAGGGGCCAGTAACAGTGGGCCATGGACCACATAGTAGATGAGTAGATGAGGGGATAAATAAAAAAATATTAGGAACAACATATACATATACATATATATATATAGATATAGTAAAGAAAGGGAGAGTATATATATAATTTTAAACTCTATGATTAAACCCATTATTTTAACTTAATTTGAAAATTAACTAAAAATTAATAGGCAAAAATTATTCATAAAACTACAAACCTAGATTAGGTTATGTCTACATTTTCCTTTCTTTTTAGTGATATTTTTCCATATATGAATAACACTAGGTTTTACATGTACGTTAATAAGGCCAGGTAACAAAGTCTCATTTTCTATACTGAAAAGTTCTATTATTTTCATTACTGTTTCCTGAGCTAAGGAGAAAGTTCATCAGAGTAACTACAGAAAGTAGACAGAGTACACAAGTTTCACGGGCAGACAGTTCTCTGGACCAATTCTGATATGAACTCACTTGCCATGTTACTAATTATATCTACCTATTGTATATTCAAGAAACAAGTTTTTTTCCTCTCTGAAGTCCTACTGTGACCTGCCTAATAGATGATTAGTTGTCAACAGTTTCTGAGTTAATGGGTAAGAAATAGTAAGTTTTCTATGTTTACTTAGAATTCATAGGTATGAGGCAAGGACAGATCCATAAACAACATTTTTATGGTTTAAGAAGAAAAATTAAGCCTCACATTGAGGAAGTACACAGCATTGGAGGGTTCAAGGACCCATTGGAGCCAATGCACATAGTTTTTTCTCCCACTGTAAATGGAAGAATTATGTTATAGGTTACTGTCTATGATCTTAGAACAATACAATGCTTTAACACGTATGAGCTTGAGCCTTTCAAATGGTGAATGGCATGCCATTCTATAACCTAATTGTATTTGTTCACTAAGATTCACTTGTAGTTTGCCTATCTAGGCAATAACCTGTCACAAGTTTTTGTAATATTTAGGGCAATCATGCAGTAAGACTGACTTTCTTAGGAAAAAAAAAGATTTTGAATTTCATTTTCCTAACTGGTCTCTCGGTGACCTCTATTAATCAAAGCAATTTTTTGTAATAGCAGTGGTTACTTCGATCAAACATTCTACCTCAATTAACTGATTTAACAATCATCTAACCATTATCTACAGTTCTTTTAGATGTGCAGTATTAGACATTGATTTTATAGGTAAAATTGATGATATATTCCATATCACTAGTAAACACTACAGGAAAATAGAATAAGCTTTGTGTTTCCAAGTAAAGTTTGTTTTGTTTTTCAAACTAAATGGAAAACTGGTAAAGAACAAAATCATTTTATGTGCAGAGAAGGAAAAATAGAGAAACATTCATACCGCTTGTTCCATGAAGTCAAATTCAGGAGCACAGGTGTATATTAAGGTATCAAAATCTGTGTACCTTAAGATTCTGGCTGCTATAAGGTCACTCAGACGAATCTGGAAAAAGTAAAGCAAAATGAATGAAAATTACACAAACAATAAAGCCAGTAATGAATAAATGATATTGCCCAAGTATAATAGAGTAGATGAATCAGGATGCAAAGGTGCGCCTCAGAATCAAAACACAAATGTAGAGACCTTAGTGTTTCCAGCGACGGCTTATCAAGACTACTGAAAATACATAAGAATATTGAGTGTGCTGGTTAATTTTGTCAACTTGACGTAAACTAGTCTTCTAGAAAGAAAGAGGCACACTTAGGAATTTCTTCTATCAGACTGTCCTGTAGGCATAACTAGGGTGAAAAATCAATGACAGATATAGAAGGGCCCAGGATACCATGGATAGTGTCAACCCAGGACTTTGGGTTGGAGAAGAAAGCAAGACCAGGAACCTATGGATCACAAACCAATAAGAAGAGTCCCTCCTTGGTCTCTGCTTCAGTTCCTGCCCCCAAGTTCCTTACTGAGCTTCTGCCCTGAATTTCCTCAGTTACAGACTGTGACATGGAAACTAGATTAACTCTTTACTCCCCGAGTTGTTTTGGTTAATGTTTTATAACAACAGAAAACTGTGGCATGAACAACACTGGCATAAACAGTGACTTTCTAATTGAAATTGAATCCCACGCCACAAGATGAATCCATACCT
Organism: Mesocricetus auratus; assembly: GCF_017639785.1. Taxonomy (NCBI): domain Eukaryota; kingdom Metazoa; phylum Chordata; class Mammalia; order Rodentia; family Cricetidae; genus Mesocricetus; species Mesocricetus auratus. The sequence continues at coordinate 4,689,247 of NW_024429203.1, forward strand.
GGCACCATTATCAGTTCAAGAACCTATGGCGAGAGAAGTCAAAGACCCTAGGGGATACCCTCTACTATTACACTGCCAAAGGAGCAGAGCATTAAACTTACTCCTTATGGAGTAAGCTGCCTAGTGGGTTGCCACAGTCTTCTCATATGGGACTCATACAGAGAGGTGTCTCCAAGTCATTACGTGCAGGTTGAGTCACCAGCATGAGCTGAACCAACATGCTATATGGCACGTTTTGCTGATGCAGACAGAAAAGATTACAGATATGCGGTAAAGACAGATTCAGACAGAAAAAATAAAACCTCTAAACAGGTTACAGTGTTTTTAAATATATACATAAACTTGGGAGAGAAAAGAGAAGGTATATACAGTTGTAAAAAAGAAATACATAGTTTTAAAATAATAAAGTCATTAAAAAGGAATAGAATAATAAAGGAAAAAGCCATGTTAAGGTGGGACATACATAGCGAGTCTGGATCCTATGTATTATTGTGTTGTCTTTAAATTTCTTTGGCTGCTAAGAGACACTGGATTTAAGCTGCTAAATTAAACTGGCCTACATATTTTTTAAATATTTTAACTTCAAAATGTAAGTAAAAATATATGTCTTTGGGAGAGAGATTATGCTTTTATTTCCACAGGAAATGAAAGGCTGTGGATTTAAGGTTAAAAATGATCAAGGAATGGTTTTCATATGAGAAACTCCCTTAAGATTTATTTTATGGCCTAGTAGTCAAATTATTCTAGTTAATATTCTTTGTTAACTATAAAATTGAAGACAAACATTTTGTTATGCTCCCTTTTATAAACGAAAATTAATCAAATAAAAAATGATCAAGGAAGGCCCTCTGAGAATCCTGACTACAAATATAAAGAAATAAACCTAGAAAACATACCATACATATGATATAAATTTTACCTGCTCAAACATAAAACAAAAAATCACTTTTAGCTGACTTGTGTACAATGTAGTCTGTATTTGTATTAATGAAGATATGTATGCTGCCTTTAAAAGTTTATGTATTTTTCAGAAAAAGGGAACGAGAAATCAGTAAAACACAGATGGCCCCGTTGATCTAGCATCCAGAACAGCTTCAGCTTCAAGACTTAACCATTTTCCTGAATTATCTCAGGGTCCCTCAAAGATGCCATTGGCCCTCAAACAACAGGAAGTAGTCAAGAGAATGACACCCACATTTCCAAAAGGTGAATTATGGATGTCTGTTATAATTTAAGGGAGGTTGGTTAACAATTGTTATTGATAATTGTCAGGAAAAAATTAAACAAAATAGATTAAATTCAATGATCTTGTTCTGAAAAGAAAAGGGGATGGATATAGAAATGATAGTATTAAAGGGTAGAATACTGAATCGACTTTTAAACTAAAAAAACTAATACTAGTATTAAATATTTTACATTGGTATGTGTTTTGATTTATTGATACAAATTTAAAATTATTTTTGCTATATTATATTTATGTTTCTACTTGTTTGGAGTATTGTACTTATGTAACTCATTAAAAATTAAGTGAATAATTAAGATATACAGATTAATAGTCATCTAAAATAGTCAAACTTATAATCATGTTAGGTATGTTTTCAAGGTCACACACAGATTTATTTATATAGATATATGGTCTTCAAACACTTCAAAGGCCTACAGAATGTGGCATTTAAAATGTTTTAATAACATGAGGCTTTTCTTGATAGTGAGATATGTCTGCTCCTGGCACCATTTGTTCAAAATAAGATGATGGGTATCAAAGAACCATTCATATGGAGTTTGCTATGTTTATGGCAAAAGGTAGCTATCTGTGCAAAGACACTGCCCTTGCCTCAATAGCTGACAGCATACTGTCCAAACTGGACCAGAAGGATACAAAAGAAAGTGACTGCCAAACTTTGTCAATACAAAAGTAGGGCAGTTCTTCAAAATTCCCTGCTTCTCGGAAAAGTCTCTCAGATATACGAGGTCTGTAGGACAAAGATGGATGCTCCCAAGTTACAGAAGAACCTAGAGTGACTGTTAGACAGGTAGATGTCCCTGTCGTTATGTAACATTTCAGTCTTCTGGGGTCTTTGTTGGCGTTGAAGACTAAATAATTACATTTAAAGTTTTCTTTAGTTATGATAAAAAGGTAAATTATATATGACACTTTAGACTCACAAAAATAGGATAGATAATATAGTATATTCTCTAATTTTGTCAAATACTAAAGGACTGGGTATTGTAACTGTAACTCTTAATAGCTGCTTTTTATATGCAATTTATATGTTAAAATTAAAACCTTCCTTTTAATTAGACAAAAAGGGGGAAATCCTGTGGCATAATCCTTTTGTACACTGTGAATATTTGTCACTTGGATTGATTTAATAAAACTCTGACTGGCAAGTAGCTAGACAGGAAGTACAGACAGGGCAGCCAGACACAGAGAACTCTGGAAGAAGAAGGAGGAGGAGGTGGAAGAGGAGGAAAGGAGGGGAGGAAGAGGAGGAGAGGAGGAAGAGGAAGAAGAGGAGGAGGAGGAGGAGGAGGAAGAAGAAGAAGAAGAAGAAGAAGAAGAAGAAGAAGAAGAAGAAGAAGAAGAAGAAGAAGAAGAAGAAGAAGAAGAAGAGTAGAGTTGGTTGGTGTCGGGGGAGAGGCCAGCAGACACAGAGGAAGCAGGATGTGTATGAAATGAGATAACAAGCAATGAACTTAGATAAGAAATATGGGTTAATATAAGTTGTAAGAGAGAGTTAGTAACAAGCCTGAGCTTGTTATAGGCTGAGGAGGGTTTGTAATTACCACAAGGCTTGGTGTATTTATTTGGGAGCTTCTGGCAGGATAGAAACTTTTGCCTACACTGTCTCCCTTAGAAATTTGACCAAGCTCCAGTGGAAGACCATACATCCAAGACTAATTGGACAGCATAAACTAGTCTGAAGGGTGTAAAAATACAGGACACAAAGTTGTGTGGGAAGGGATAGGGAAGAGTTGAGGTGGGGAGGTGAAACTTGAAATTATCAAAAAACTAATACAAAAATACAGAGATGATAAGAAGTGGAAAGAAGTCAGGAAATAAATTAGCCAATGTTTTCCTGAAATAAGCTAGTTCATTACATTTATAATCATATAATTTCTGGGGGGAACACTTTCAGTTCGCTTTACACTTCAATCTTAAGCATTTCTAGCTCTCACAGTTTTCACAAAGCCTCACATACTGGCTGTGTTTGGTACTTAGTATTTTCAGATATCCATTCATCCACTAAACCTGAGAACCCTTCTCATAGGAATCACAACTATACATACTATTTTGATTTAGTTACTTGATATCATCAACCAAACCCAGTCTGGAACCCTTGCTTTCTACCATTCAAGATACAATTATTTTTCCATGTGAGATACATGATATGAAACCTTACCTCAAATTCTCTGAGAGGCACAGAAACAATTTTAACAACTCTGATGATTATCATTGTTTACATTAACACAAAAAAGTCCTCTTATTGACCAATACTAAGGACCTTTTCCAGAGTTACCATTTTTTAATTCAAAATTGTCCTGGCAACTAATAATAGTTTGATAAAAATACTAAAATTTCACATTTAGTGAATATCACTTAGAGAAAGTCATTTGGGACTACCATCACACCATTAATTATGAAGTATAATCAGATAACTTATCATAAAATTATTGGCAAGTATTTTCACTACATTCTACACTGATGTGTATGTTTCTTTAAGATTTACTGAGGCTGAGTGAGAATGTGGAAAAGAGTGAGAAATAAAATTACCAACCAATTTTAATGTGGAAAGTCCAAATGGTGCCACACATCGCAGAAGAGAGAAACAACAAACATACCTGGGAATCCATGTTTAGCATATCAGTAAGTACCAAATATGGTTTACAGGTAAAAATTCTTTTATGTGAGTGTAAACCATTACAATGCCATTCCTACCACCTGGCCTTTTACAGAAGCAGCACTATAATTAGTTGTCAAAGATAATGTGATTCTGTAATTGATGGTTCCCAACTGGACAGTATTAGATTAAGAAAATATCTTTCTTATTTATATATGCTTATTTCTTAATAGAAAGTGCTAAAAATCAACTATGTATCCATGCATTAGTTTCCTTTCCTTAAACTAGTTAGCAAGTTGGGAGTTAGGCCTTGAAGAGGAACTTTCATTAAAATATTTGCGTTAAGCAAATAAATACCAAATTAGAGATAAGAAATCCACATATATTTTCTAGAAGATAAAAAGACAAATAGCCGTTAACATAGTTTTACACAGTAAGAATAGTCTTAAATACCAACACACAATTTTAGCCTCTAAAATTAAATTAGTAAAACTATTTTGAAAAAATTTCAAGTTCTTTATTTCAAAGATAGGTAGGCACTGACCATACATTACCATCATCAAAATTAAGCAAATATTTATCTTTAGCTGAAATATTACAAGTGACTACTAGGGAAATTCTTAGTTTTGTGTCTAGAAGACTGAACCATCATCCACTGACACATTTTTCCCTGGGCATGTATATCACCCTGCAGAAAACGGGTTTGGACCTGGGTAAATGAAGAGACACAAATAGACTGCTTCAAACTCTCACCCAGTGGTGTATCTTTCAAGATTTTAATGGTTTAAGTAAAAAGTACTTACATGGTCTGAAACGCCACAGATTTTAGATGTCAGGAATTTTAAAATAATTGTTCCACTCCACCAAGCACAGCCTTGGATTAGCTAGAAAATAAATAGAATTTGGCTTTTAAAAATAACGGACGACTCAGTTAAAATATTCAATGATACCCACAAGTAGCAGAACAAAACTAAATCATGTGAGGTGCACTACTGTGCTACATAGAGTGAACAGAAAGAAAAGAAAAGCTGATTTACAGTTCTATGTATTGGCAAGGAATTAAATTTGGTGACACTGTCATGCTGTTACAGAGTACCTAAATATACCAGGGCACTACATATCCTAAATATAAATACTATTGTCAAAAACAAAAAATTAAAACTTACTTTTAATCTCTTGGAAGACAGAGACAGTTTTATTCCTAAACATTATCCTCAGAAAAGTGGTTGAAGGAGCAGGATGAGAAATGTGGTAAAATCCCGAGGTTGGAGCTGAAGTGTGTCGTCTGGACATGACAGGGACAGGACTACTTCATTCAAGAATTCACATACCTGGGGCTGCCTACTTGTGACCTGAACAAATCAAGCTAGACTACATTTTAATATGATTGGGAAATCAGGTTACAAAACCCATCCCTAGCTGAGGAGCTACAGAAGATAGTCAATGGTTTCCAGGGAAGGGTGAGTCAATTTTCTTTGAGTTTAGGGCCCCTGGCACACCAACAAAACAGAAGTGGATGGCCACACACCATGGAGCATGTGAGCAGTACATATTGGGTTCCATAGGTTATCAGAAAGATAAAAAAGGAGGACCTCAAGTTGAGGGATAGGGAGATGCAGGTGGATCTGGGAGGGGTTAGTGGGAGAAGTGTAGTTAGTATGATCAAAATACACAGTATAAAATTCTCCAAAAATTAATACAAATATTTTATTAAATATCTATCACTACTTTTGTGTGAATATGAGTCTTCCTTTAAGAAAAGGAAATTTTTCTTACATCCAAACTTTCAGAGTTAGAAACCACCAATGAGGAAGAACACAGCATATTTGTCTTTCTCAGTCTTGAATACCTCACTCAGTACATTCTGTGGTTCCATCCATTTATGTGAAAGCTTCATTTCCTTACTCTTTATAGCTAAATAGTATTCTGTAGTGTACATGTAGCAAATTTTCATTACCTATGTGTCAGTTGAAAGATATTTAGGCTTTTCTCATTTCTTAGCTATTATGATTAGAGCAGCAATGAGCATGGTGGAGCAAGTATCTGTGGAGCAGGATGTCAAGTCCTTTGGACATATGCCACAGAGTGATAGAGCCGGGTCATATGGAAGATGCATTTCTAACATTTGCAAGAGTCTCCACCTTGATTTCCCTAGTGACTGGACTGATTTGCAATCCCACAGTGAATTAGGATTTCTCTTCCCTCACATCCTCATCATCATTTGTTGTTATAAATTTCTAGATCTTAGCCATTCTCACTGGGCCAAGTTGAAATCTCAGAGTAATTTTAATTTATATTTTCAAAATTTAAGGATGATGAACATATTGGGGGATATTTTTAGCCTTTTATTTCTTCACTTGAAAAACCTTTGTTTAGATCCATAGACTGTTTTCTTTTAGTTGCGTTCCTTGGGTTTCTTTTTTTTTTTTTTTGGACTCTTTGTTTTTGAGTGGAATAAAACTAGCTTTCACAGTAGTAGAAATAGATTAACCAATCAATGAAAATTTTGAATCTAAAAAATTTCTAACATAAAACATGCAGATAATCTGGGACACCATGAAAAGACCAAACCTAAGAATAATAGGTATAGAAGAAGGTGAAGAAACCCACCTCAAAGGGGCAGAAAATATATTCAACAAAATCATAGAAGAAAACTTTCCAAAACTTAAGAAAGACATGCCAATGAAGGTACAAGAAGCTTACAGAACACCAAATAGAGTGGATCACAAAAAAAGTCCCCTTGCCACATAATAATCAAGACCCCAAATATACAGAATAAAGAAAAAATATTAAGAGCAGCTAAGGAAAAAGGTCAAGTAACATATAAAGGCAAACCTATCAGAATTACACCTGATTTCTCCATGGAAACTCTGAAAGCCAGAAGGTCCTGGATGGATATTCTACCAGCACTCTCACCACTAGACAGGAATACCAGACAGAAATTTAACAAAGAAGCAAAGGGGCTATTAGAAGTTATGACCCAATTGGGTTTAACAGACATCTATAGAACATTACATCCAAATAAAAAAGAATATACCTTCTTCTCAGCACCACATGGAACCTTCTCAAAACTTGACCACATACTCAGCAACATATCAAATCTCAACAGGTACAAAAAATTGGAATAACTCCATGCATCTTATCAGACCACCATGTATTAAAATTAGAATTCAACAACACAAATTGCAGAAACCCTACAAACTCATGGAAATTGAATAATGTACAACTGCACTAGTCCTGGGTAAAGAAGAAATAAAAAATGAAATGAAAGACTTCCTAGAATTCAATGAGAATGAAGACACACATGCCAAAACCTATGGGACAATTTGAAAGCAGTGGTACGAGGGAAGTTCATAGCAATAAGTGCCCACATGAAGAAACTGGAGAATAGTTATACAAGAGAATTAACAGCACAGCTGAAAGCTCTACAACAGAAAGAAGCAAACTCACCCAGGAGGAGTAGACACCAGGAAATAATCAACCTGAGGGCTGAAATCAATAAAGTAGAAACTACGAAAACAATACAAAGATTCAATACCACGAAGAATTGGTTCTTTGAGAAAATCAACAAGATAGACAAACCTTTGTCTAAACTTACCAAACAGCAGAGTGTGAACATGCAAGTTAACAAAATCAGAAACGAAAAGGGGGACATAACAGGGGACACTGAGGAAATCCAGAAAATCATCAGGTCATACTTTGAAAACCTATATTCCACAAAATTCAAAAATTTAAAGGAAATGGAAACAGACAATTTTCTGGATGTCTATCACTTGCCAAAATTAAATCAAGAACAGACAGCCAATTTAAGTAGACCTATAACCCCTGTGGAAATAGAAGCCGTCATCAAAAGTATCCCAACTAAAAAAAGCCCAGAGCCAGATGGCCTCAGTTCAGTATTCTACAAGAAATTCAAAGAACAGCTTATACCAATTCTTCTTGGAGTATTCCATGCAATAGAAGCAGAAGGGTCTTTGCCAAATTCTTTCTATGAGGCTTCAATAACCTTGATCCCCAAGCCACACAAAGACACAACTAAGAAAGAGAACTGCAAACCAATATCCCTCATGAACATTGATGCAAAAATACTCAATAAAATACTGACTAATCGGCTGGGCGGTGGTGGCACACGCCTTTAATCCCAGCACTCAGGAGGCAGAGGCAGGCGGATCTCTGTGAGTTCGAGGCCAGGCTGGACCGACATCCTCCAAAACAATACATAGAAACCCTGTCTCGTAAAACCAAAAATAAATAATACTGACAAATCGGATCCAAGAACACATCAAAACAATCATTCACCACAATCAATTGGGTTTCATCCCAGGGATGCAGGGATGGTTCAACATACGAAAATCCATCAATGCAATACACCATATAAACAAGCTGAGAAACAAAAATCATATGATCATCTAACTAGATGCAGAAAAAGCCTTGGACAAAATACAACACCCCTTCATGATAAAGGTTTTGGAGAGATCTGGGATAACAGGAACATACCTAAACATAATAAAAACTATATACAGCAAACCAACAGCCAACATCAAACTAAATGGACAGAAACTCAATGCAATTCTGCTAAAATCAGGAACAAGGCAAGGCTGTCCACTCTCTCTATACCTTTTCAATATGTACTTGAAGTTCTAGCTAGAGCAATATGACAACAAAAGTAGATCAAGGGGATACAAATTGGAAAGGAAGAGGTAAAACTTTCACTATTTGCAGATGATACGACAGTTTACATAAGCGATCCAAAAAACTCTACCAGAGAACTCCTAGAGCTAATAAATTTTTTCAGCAAAGTGGCAGGATACAAGATCAACTCAAGAAAATCAGTAGTCCTACTATATACAAACGATAAAATGGCTCAGAAAGAAATCAGAGAAACGCCACCCTTTACAATTGCCACAAACAACATAAAATACCTTGGGGTAACGCTAACCAAACAAGTGAAAGACCTTTTTCACAAGAACTTTGAGTCTTTAAAGAAAGAAATCAACGAAGACAACAGAAAATGGAAAGATCTCGCATGCTCTTGGATAGGTAGGATCAACATAGTAAAAATGGCAATCCTGCCAAAAGCAATCTACAGATTTAATGCAATCCCCATTAAAATACCAGCACAATTCTTCACAGACCTTGAAAGAAAAATAATCAACTTTGTATGGAAAAACAAAAGACCCAGGATGGCCAAAACAATCTCATTCAACAAAGCAACATCTGGAGTCATCATCATTCCTGACTTCAAACTCTGTTATAGAGCTGTAGTCCTGAAAACAGCTTGGTATTGGCACGAAAATACTCAGGTAGACCAATGGAATCGAATTGAACACCCTGATATTAGCCCATGCATGTATGAACATCTGATCTTCGACAAAGGAGCTAAAAGTATACAATGGAAAAAAAGAAAGCATCTTCAACAAATGGTGTTGGCATAACTGGATGCTGGCATGTAGAAGAATGCAGATAGATCCATGTCTATTGCCATGCACAAAACTTAAGTTCAAATGGGTCAAAAACTTAAACATAAATCCAGCCACACTGAACCTCTTAGAAGAGAAAGTGGGTGGTACCCTTGAACAAATTGGTACACGAGATCGCTTCCTGCACTGAGGTCAACAATTAATACATGGGACCCCTTGAATCGGAGAAGCTTCTGTAAGCCAAAGGACACAGTCAACAAGACAAAAAGGCAGCTCACAAATGGGAAAAGATATTCACTAACCTCACATCTGACTGATCTCCAAAATTTACAAAGATCTCAAGAAGCAAGGCTCCAAAACCCCAATGGATCCAATTAAAAAGTGGGCTACAGAACTACACAGAGAGTTCTCAACTGCGAAGCACTTGAGACAGTGCTCAACATCCCTAGCCATCAGGGAAATGTAAATCAAAACAACTCTTAGATACCATCTTACTCCTGTCAGAATGGCTAAAATCAAAAACACCAATGACAGTTTATGCTAGAGAGGTTGTGGTGAAAGGGCAACACTCATCCCTTGCTGGCAGGAGTGCCAACTTGTACAGCCACTTTGGAAATCAGTATGGAGATTCCTCAGGAAAATGAGAATCAGCCTACCACAAGACCCAGAAATTCCACTCTTAGGCATATATCCAAAAGATGCACATTCATACAACAAGAACATCTGTTCCACTATGTTCATAGCAGCATTATTTGTAATAGCCAGAACTTGGAAGCAACCTAGATGCCCCTCAACTGAAGAGTAGATAGAGAAAATATGGTACACTTATACAATGGAGTACTATTCATCAGAAAAAAAACAATGGAATCCTGTAATTTTCAGGCAAATGGATTGCACTAGAAGAAACTGAGTGAAGTAACCCAGTCACAAAAAGATAAATATGGCATTTACTCTCTCATATCTGGATTTTAGACATAGATCTGGGGAGTGCAAGACTACAATCCCATGGCTATAGAGTATGGGAAACAGAACCTTCATTCAATGGATGATGGAAGCAGAGGCAGACTCCCACAGCTAAACACTGAGCTGAATTCAAGAAATCCAGTGACAGAGAGGGAGGACTGATAAGCAACGGGTTAAGACTGGGCTGGTTTAACCCCCAGAAACAGCTGACCTGACAAGGGGTAGCTCTTGAATCCCAGACTGATGGCTGGGAATCCAGCATGGAACTAATCTTGACCCCCTAAATGTGGGTGTCAGTTAGAAGGCCTAGGAAATCTATGGGGCCTTGGGTAGTAGATCAGTATTTATCCCTGGCATTCAAATGGACTTTGGGTGTCCATCCCACAATGAGAGATGCACTCTCACCCTGGACTTTTGGGGGAGGGACTAGGCCCTGCCTTGGATGAAATGACAGACTATGGACACTCCCATGGAGGGCCTCATCCTCTCTGAGGAAAGGAGGGTGTATTGGGGGGGGCAGTTGGGAGGTTGTGGGAGGAGGAGAGGGATAGGGAGAGGGACATGGGATTGACATGTGAAGCAACCTGGTTTCTAATTTAAATTTTAAAATAAAAATTAGAAAATAATAAGAGTAGGAGGAGAAGAATCACAGCTCAAAAACCCACAGAATATATTTAACCATTTTTCCAGCCTAAAATTGGATATGTCTACAAAGTTACAAGAAGCTTACAGAAAACCAAATAGATTGAATCAGAAAAGAAAATCCTCCTACTACATAATAGTCAAAACACTAAACATATGGGGAACAAATAAAGAATATTAAAAGTAGCAAGGGCAAAATGTCAAGTAAAATATAAAGGGAGATCTATTAGAATCACACCTGACTTCTCAGTGGAGATTCTAAAATCCAGAAGAACCTGGACTGATGGCAGACCACAGAAGCTAGCCTAGACTACTATACCCAGGAAAACTATCAATCAGGATAGATGGAGAAAAGAAGATATTTCATGACAAAATCAAATTTAAACAATGTGTATCCGAAGGCCCAGATCTATAACACGTACTAGAATGAAAACTCCCACCCCAGGAAGTTAACTACACCCACAAAAAACATAGGCAACAGATAATCTCTCATCAGCCAAACCCAAAGAGAAACAAACACACACATTTGCACAAACACACACACACTACTAACACCAACAGCAAAAGAACAGGAATTAACAATTATTGGTCATCCCTCAATATCAATGAACTCAATTCTCCAATAAAAAGACACAGACTAACAGGATGGATACGAAAACAGGATCCACTATCTTCCTGCAAACAAGAAACATACCTCAACATCAAAGATAGGTATTACCTCAGAGCAAACAGGTTGAAAAAAGATTTTCCAATTAAATGGACCTAAGAAGAAAGCTGGTATAGCTATCCTAATATCTTAACAAAATAGACTTCCAGCCAACATTAGTCAAAAGAGCAGAAGAAGGGCATTTCATGTTCACAAAAGAAAAAATCACCAAGATGATGTCTCAATTCTGAGCATCTATTCCCCAAATGTAATGACAGGGGCACTAACATTTTTTTAAAAAAATTACTAAGGTTTAAATCACACATAGAACTCCATACAATAATAGTAGGAGACTTTAACACTCCACTCTCACCAATAGATGGATCATCCAGACAGAAACTAAACAGAGAAATAGCAGATGCTATAATTCAAAGTCACATAACAGATATATACAGAGCATTTCACCCAAACACAAAAGGATATACCTTCTCAGCACTACATTGAACCTTCTCCAAAACTGACCATATACTCAGCAACAAAGCAAGTCTCAACAGATACAAGAAAATTGAAATAATCCCCTCGATCTTATCAGGACACCATGGACTAAAGCTGAATTTTAATAACAGAAACAACAGAAAGTCTACAAACTCATAGAAACTAAACAACTCTCTACTGAGTTACCATGGGGTCAAGGAAGCATAAGAAAGAAGTTGAGGATTTCCTAGAATTCAATGAAAATAAATGCACAGCACACCCAAACTTATGAGACACAATGAAATTGGTACTAAGAGGAAAGTTCATATAGCACTAAGTGCCTTCATAAAGAATTTGGAGAGACCTCATACTAGCGATGTAACAGCACACCTGAAAGCTCTAGAACAAAAAGAAGCAGGCATACCCGTGAGGAGTAGGTGGCAGGAAATAAACTGAGGGCTGAAATCAATAAAACATAAATGAAGAAAACAAGGCAGAGAAAGGATGAAACTAAGAGTTGGTTCCTCAAGGAAATCAACAAAATAGATAAACCCTTATCCAAACTAACTAAAATGCAGAGAGACAAAATCCAAAACAACAAAATCAGAAATGAAAAGGGGAATATAACAGACTCTGAAGAAATACAGGGGAATATTAGGTCATACTTCAAAAAACTATACTCCTCCAAAATTGGAAAATCTAAAAGAATTAACCAATTTTTGATAAATGTCATTTACCAAATTTAAATCATTATCAGATAAACAATTTAAATAGACCAATAACCCCTAAGGAAATAGAATCAGTCATTAAAAGTTTCCCAACCCCCCAAAACCCAGGGTTTTAACGCAGAATTCTACCAGACTATCAAAGAAAAAATAATATCAACACTCTTCAAATTGTTCCACAAAATTCTTTCCATGAGGCCACAGTCACTCCGATACCCAAATCACACAAATACTCAACAAAGAAAGAGAATTACAGACCAATTTCACTCATGATCATTAATGCAAAAATACTCAATAAAATACTAGCAAATTGGATACAAGAAACATCAAGAAGATCATTCACCATAATCAGATAGGCTTCATCCTAGAAATGCAAGGATGGCTCAACATAGGAAAATTCATCAGTGTAATCCACCATATAAACAAACTGAAAGAAAAAACCACATGGTCACCTATTAGCTGCTGAAAGAGCCTTTGACAAAGTCAAACACTCCTTCATGATAAAAGTCCTCTAAATGTAATAAAAGCAACATACAGCGACCTGACAGCCAACATCAAATTAAATACAGAGAAACTCAATGCAATTCTACTAAAATCAGGAACAAAACAAGGTTGTCCACTCTCTACTTATCTATCCAATATAGTGCTTGAAGTTCTAGCTAGAGCAGTAAGACAACTAAAGGAAATCAAAGGTATACAAATTGGAAAGGAAGAAAAAGTATCATTATTCACAGATGATATGCTTGTATATATATATATATATATATATATATATATATATATATATATAAGAGACCCCAAAAATTTCTACCAGGGAACTCCTACAGCTGATAAACACCTTTACTTAAGTGGCAGGATACAAGAATAACTCAAAAAATCAGTAGCCCTTCTAAAAACAAATGGTAAATGTCTGAAAAAGAAATCAGAGAATCAAAACCCATTATAATAGTCTGAAATAATATATATCTCAAATAATATATACTATCTTGGTTTAACTCTAGCCAAGCAAATGAAAGACCTATATGGCAAAAACTTCAAGTCTTTGAGGAAAACAATTGGAGAAGATAATAGAAGATGGAAAGATCTCCCATGTTCATCAATGGGCAGGATTAACATAGTAAAAATAACCAGTTTACCAAAAGTACTCTACAGATTCAGTGAAATCTCCATTAAAATCTCAACACAATTCTTTACAGGTGTTGAAAGAACAATACTCAACTTCATATGGAAAAACAAAAAATCCAAGATAATTAAAACAATCCTATAAAATAAAAAAAAGACTTCTGGAGGTATCACCATCCCTGATTTCAACAGAGCTACAGAAGAGCTACAGTGATAAGAACCACATGGTATTGGCTTTAAAACAGTCAGGTGGATGAATGGAATCTAACTGAAGATCCAGATGTAAATATACACACATATAAACACCTGATTTTTGACAAAGAAACCAAAATTATACTATGGAAAAAGAGAAAGTATATTGAACAAATGGTTCTGGAATAACTGGATGTTCACATGTAGAAGAATGCAAATAGATCCATATCTATTGACTTGTACAAAACTCAAGTCCAAGTGGATCAAAGACCTCAATGTGAATATAGCTACACTGAACCTGGTAGAAGAGAAACTGGGAAATAGCCTTGAATGCATTGATTGGCACAGGAGACAAGTTCCTGAACAGAACACCAACAGCACAGACACTAAGATCAACACTTAATAAATGGGACCCCATAAAACTGAAAAACTTCTGTAAGGCAAAACACATATCAATAGGATAAAACGTCAGCTTACAGGAATGGGAAAAGATCTTCACCAGCCCCACATCTGACAGAGGGCTGATTTCCAAAATATATGAAGAGCTCAGGAACTTAGACATCAAAAAAACAAAAAAAAAAACAAATAATCCAATAAAAATGGGGTACAGATCTAATCAGAGAATTCTCATCAGAGGAATCTCAAATGTCTAAGAAACCCCTAAAGAAATATACAAAATCCTTAGCCCTCAGGAAAATGCAAATCAAAATGGCTCTAAGATTCCATATTACACCTGTCAGAATGGCTAGGAAAAAAACCACAAGTAAAAGCTCATGCTGAAGAGGATGTGGAGCAAAGTTCCCTTGTTGATAAAACTACAAACGTATACAGCTGCTTTGGGATTCGGGGTGACAGTTTCTCAGAAAACTGAGAATCAATTTACGACAGGACCCAGATACACCACTCTTGGGCATATACCCAAAGGATGTTCAATCATACCACAGGACGTTTGCTTAACTATGTTCATGGCAGTTTTATTTGTAATAGCCAGAACCTGGAGACAACTTAGATGCCCCTCAATGGGGGAATGAATAAAGAAAATGTGGTACATTTACACAGTGGGGTGTTACTTCAGCAGTTAAAAGCAATGACAGCAGGAAATTTGAAGGCAAATGGAAGGGATTAGGAAAAAAATCATCCTGAGTGTGGTGACCTACTCCCAGAAAGACAGATATGGTATGTAATCACCCGTAAGTGTATATTAGCTGTAAAATAAAGAATAACCATGCTACAATTTACAGCACCAGAGAGGCTAGGCAACAAGGATGACTCAGGAGGGGACACCCAGATCTCTCTGGGAAGGAGAAATAGAAGAGATTTCATGGGTGGGCTGAGGGAAGATCCAGATGGGAACATGAGCAGTCATACTGAGGTGGAGGCGACAGAGGGAGAGAGTACTGAAAGAGACTACTGGAAAGGGAGGGCATCTTTGGAGCAGGTAAAAACCTGCAACAAGCAAATCTCCCGGGAATCTACAAAGAAGTCCTCAGCTTAGACTCTTAGCAATAGCAGATACATTGCCTGATCTGGTCATCTTCTGTGACCAGGTTGGTGCCGACTCCAATTGTCATGAGAGAGGCTTCACCCAGCAACTAACAGAAACAGATGCAGACCCACAACCAAACGTTAGAAATAGTTCTAGAAATGAATAATGAAAATGTGGTACATTTACACAATGGTCTATTACTCGGCTGTTAAGAAAGTGAAATTAGGATGTGAAGGCGACCATCTGGCTATGACATCTGCCACCCCATTGATCGCCAGGGTTGATTTGGCTGCTCTGGCTGTCTAGGCTGGTGTCCCCTTCCTCCCTCACTGATCCATGTGCTTTCCTCCCGAAGCTGCGAGCTCAGTCGAAGAGGACTACCTTCCCTGAATAGAGGAGGACAAGTCTTCGGTCAAGCTGCACTCCCCTGCTAGAACCTCCAAACAAGCTCTCAAGAAAGTGAAATTATGAGATCCACAGGTAAATGGACAGAGCTAGAAATAACCATTCTGAATGAGGTAAGTCACAGCCAGAAAGACGAATGTTACATGTTTTCTCTTGGTTGTTGATGGTATATTTGAATTTTCAGATATATGTGTTAATACCCTTATAGGTCTGGAAATTAGTGAGGAAACATGGGTAGGGATGGTGCTCTCAAGAGAGGAGAGGTAGTATGAGTGGGATAAAGTGCTATAGGGGAATAACAGAACAAGGGGGGTTAAATTGGTATGGAAAATGGGAGGCTAGGGTAGAGGATAATACGGGGAGGGCTAAACAGCTTTAAAGACTTAGAAAAAGTCATATGGAAACCTACTACTATAAAAAAGCTTTCGTATATGTGTGAGTGTACACGCACATACACGTGTAAAAAGAATTAAGATATTCTTTCTTTTTCTTTATTTTTGCTCCTTTTATGTCTTAGGGTTCTGGGTACTGAACCTTCAAGCATGCCAGGCAAAGAGGCCACCAATGAGTTACACTCACAACCCATTCTAAAATTTCCTTCCTTGTGTTTTATGAACTAGAGTTAATCCTACTTTGTTTCCTATTAACAATTTTTGTTAGTTATCCTTGATCTTAGAATGCCGTCATTTCCCTTTCATTCTTAATGGACACTATAGCAGTATGAGTAATGAATGTCCTCATTAACCTATGTATTTGAATACTTGTTCCCCTGGGTGGTGGAGCTGTTTGGTGAGCTTTAGGAGGTACAGCCAATTATTGGAGGAGTTCATCACTAGGAGAAGGCTTTGAGAATTCAAAGCCTCATATCACTTAAAGTTCACAGTCTCTGTTTTGTGCTGCGGTTGAAATAGGAGCCTTCACCTTCCTGCTCCTGCTGACATTCATGCTGCTTGCTGCCACACTTGCCAGCACGATGGGCTCTAGAACTCTCAGTACAAATACAGTCTTCCTTCTGCAAGTTGCCTCTGTGGTGGTATTTCATCACAGCAACAGAAAAGTAACTAAAAGAGACATCATCGCTGGGTATAGAATTGTTGACTGTCATTTCCTTCAAATCTAGACAAGAATCCTACCACCTCCTCCCTCCACAGCTGGAGATAGAAATCTGCTCTAATTCTTCTCAGTCTTGCCCTTCTGCAAGGACAACATGATATTTCTTTCTATCTAATATCAAGATTTCTTTCTCTACTTTTCATTTTCAAAAATTTTGTTATAATTTTTCTTGGCTTTGGTTTCATTGGATTTACCTTAATCAGGATTCACCGCCTGACGGATTGAAGTTTCAGTCATTGCTTTTCAAGCATTTCTAGCCTGCCTATTTTTGGTCTATTATTTATATCTGAGATATATCAGATCTCTGAGGTACTGTTATGTTTCCAGTCTGTTCCTAATTTAGATCAAGTTGTTTCTATTACTCCATCTTCAATGATGCTTTTACTCACTATCATTCATCTTGAGCTTATCCACCAGATTTTAAATTTACAGTTACTATGTTTTTCAATTATATAATTCCGAAGTTCTTTTTCCTAAAAGCTCCTATTTCCTGAGATGTTATAATGTCTTTGTTTCTAACGAATATAAATATGTTCACTGAAGCATTTTTATGAGGGCTATTTTAAAATCTTCATCAAATAATCTCAGTGCCCATTGTTCAGTCTCCCTCTCTGCTCTCCCTCCTTCAGGGCCTGCAGTAATCACTATAATACATTTCAGTCAATGTTTGTAAAACATCCACCCATGGGAAAGAGAATGCAGAATGTTTTCTGTGCCTGAGTTATTTCATTATGAATAATGCCTTCCAGCTTTGTGCATTTTCTATAAGCCATAGGATATCATTCTTATTTATAGCTGATAAATTACACAGTGCATAGGCACACATCATTTCCTTTTTCTATTCATTCACCAATAAGCACCCACATTGATTCCATGCCTTAGTTATTGAGATAGTGCACCATAAACAGACTGTCAGGTGTCCCTCTGATATACTAACACCATTGTCTTGGGCTGTAAACCCAGAGTGGCAATCTAGCCAGAGTAAATACTAGTGGTTCACAACACCAATGCACACCTATAGTTCATGATAACCTCTGTGTATTTATGAAAACTAGAAGACAGGTGTGCAAAGGCTCTAAACACAAAGTGATGGAGAGGTAGGAGTCATCCTGAAGGTCCTACCAATGCTATACAGGAACTGAAATATCACATTTTATACCACAAATATGTTTAGTTAGTACAAGGGAATACATTTTATTAACAGTTAAGGAGCTGAAAAAGTTAACTATTCTAATCACTGTACACTGTAAACATGCTTCAAATGATCACACTGGATCATATGAATCTGCACAATTAAAATAATTAGTAAAAAGAAATACAAACTCACAAAGATACCACCACCCTATTCATTTCAATACTGACATTTGATGATCACCTTTTCTATTTCAAATCAAGTCTATTTTTCTCTTTCTTGCTATGATTGGTGGTAGCTATTGCACGTGGTACATTCTGAATCAGGTAGTAGAGATTGTGAAACCTATTTTGACCCCATATTAACCTATAATAATACTCCATTTCAACCTATATAATCCCTGACCTATTTATATACTAGTTACAATAACAATTCAGTTTTTAGAACATTTGCAGAGCTATTTTGTCAGTTTAGTTCACTTGGTGCCTCTTGTGGCTTCATCTCAGTTCCCACTCATGCTGTCCTTTAGGAGAGAATTCCTTTCACCCGTCCTCTTTTCTTAAATTAAGACTATCACATAAAAAGGGTCATGCTATCAACTACTGGGTGGACAAATCATTCTCCATTTTCACCATGTGGTACAGGAATGCCTCAGAAAGAACCTAGAGACTTACTACATTGGTTTTTCTATATTTAATGAAACCTACTTCTTCACTCAGTTTAAGAAATAGGACAGATTAAAAACATTAACTGTTAAAAACATTAACTCTTACCCAAAACTGGATTTCAGAGGATCCCAATCTTTGAATTTTATTCTTCTTTTGCATTATTGCCTAGAAGACATGTATCAAAAAAAATGAAAGAAAGAAAATTAACATTTATATTATACAATCACTCCCTCCCATCTCAACTACCTCTGCAATCTCTGCCTTAATATGGACTTTTCAATTTTTGGACAAAGAGAAACTTCCTTGAAGCTAGAGGCAGTTGCCTTGTGTCCTGAGATGTTGCCTCTTGAATCACATTTCTACCTCAGTGAGCTATATGGTTTGTTCTCTGCAAGAGAACTCCTGGGGAAAGAAGGTGGGGTGTGAAGAATACTGAGGCAGTCTGGCACCACACTGAGAAATTCAGCTACACTCTGCACTCAGCCAGTTTGTATAATGTCAGGCACATGACCCTGCCTCTGTTTCCGCATTATCAACTTATCAGTAGGGACAACCTTACACACCAACTAGGCCTTGTATTTCCCTCTATCACTTATTCTAGTGTTTTTCTCAATAAAAATTTGAGGGTTCATCTCTGTAGCCACACCCTGTTTACTTGAATGCTTCTGAGGCACAGACTTTTGCAGGCAAGGTTGGCTATTATTAATTTTCTATTCTGGTTTGGGCAGATGAGGACATACACTAGCGACTTTTGGGCAGGATAGCCATACTAGGAGATATCAGGGGTTGGGTCTGGTGTTATAATCTTTTAAGATTGACCTGTGCTCGTTTGAGGCTCCCTTGAAAACATACCATATTTTATTTCTTATATTTACAATGATGGTTCAATAAATGCATTTTATTACTTTTAGTCACACTTCTGATATGCATAAGCCAGAATTGAGAATATTCTCTGTTCCTTCTCATTTTAATATAATGAGATACTAGAAATAGTAAAGCAAAAGTGGGTCTTTCCCAGATGCAGTGCACTAGTTGAGGATTGACCTTGAGTTTTAATGTCTTTGCTTCCTATATCCATTCTGCTTCATAATAACACAACTATTCACATCCCCCCTTTCCCTCAACCCTATGCAACTTTCTGCATAAAACTTAACATGCAACTTACCCATGTCACTAGCAAACATGAGGAATAATAAGAACTTAAGTACATTGGATTACCAAACATCAAAATGTAACATAGGACAACAGAACCCTGAGAAAATGGAAACAAAAATGATGCACAGTCATTACATGCAGTCATACTTTGGAGGCAAGTTACATAATTATATCTTCAGCATTTTTATTAGTGTATATTCACTATACATGCTATATTTTACTATATTTTCACATAAATAGACCATATAATTTGATCATTCCATAAAAGTCATTGATTATAGTATTGATGGGTTTGTCTAAATAAAAATAGGAATTCAAGCTACTGTTATGATCTAAGTTTTAAAATTCAAGATCATAAATTACTTATAGCAGAATTTAAATTCTTTTCCATGCACTACTATGGTTTCTATAGTTTGAATAATGGAGTGTCATAATAAGACAGTGATAAATATGTTTTCACTATAGTTTCATTGCATCATTTTATGATTTTTATTATCATTTTATGTTTTAAAGGAAGATGCATTTGGGAACTAAGAAAAAAATTGCAATAGTATAAAATTTCAGTTACAAAATTTCACATTTGCACAGTGTTAAAAATACAAGGTGTAAAAGGCATTTTGAAATTAATGACAATATTAAAATGTAAAAATGAAGACTGACTAGGACCAGGTTTAGTTCCCAGTCCACACGTGACAGCTAACAACCATCTTTAAGTACAGTTCCAGGAGATCTGATGCTCTCTTCATCGGGCTGTAGGCACTGCACACATTCAATGCATATACATGCATTCACAAACATTCATATATGTAAAACAAGAATAAACACATCTTTAAAACATAAAAGCTTTGGAGAGGACAGTCCATCTTTAGTATGATTGCCAGTAAAAGCACAGTACAACACAGAGCCTAGCATGCACATTCCCAGCATTCCCTTCAGATATCATCAATATCATGCACCTGGAATACTAACAGAAGAACCCCCTAAAACAGAATTAGCTATGTTTTGCAAACTGAGATATGTTAATATTAGACTTGTAAATATTAAAAATGTTACCATGTTGATATAAATGATCTTCTGAAATTTGCTTGGCTCAATGTATCCCACAACATACATGGGAAACAATGAAGCTATCTGAAATGAAAATACAAAAACCAAAAAGTGAAAAGCAATTGTAGAAAACACACAGTTCATTATTCATAGATAAAGCAAATACAAGGGAACAGTTGTATTTCTGGTGGTAGGAGCAAAATGACTTGAACCAACTTTCCAGCCTAGAAACATAACAGCTGGGAAAACATACAAAAGTATAGGAATATATGAGTATATGGTATACATGGATTTTTATTATTATTACTATTCTTATTAGCAAGCCAATTAAGAACTAAGAAGATAAACCCCGCAAAATAATGGGAATCTCTACTTCTGACCATATTATGGTAATTTCAGTTATTGCAGTTCCAATAATGACTGAAGCATGCTGCTTGTCGGACAGGTGAAAAATAACAGGCTAAGCAGGTAGACTGTGAGGAGGGCACACCAAGAAGGAGATGCCTCCTACATTCCCAGGCTTTGGTTTCAGGCCTGGAAGGTCTAACTCTAGAAGTGAGCCACAAAGAAGAAGGAAGCTATGAGAGAGAATAAAATCCACATTTAGATCATCTCACTTAGTCACAGTAACTCAAGATTGCTAGTGCCTTTGCCTGTTGGAATCAAACTCATTTTTTTCTGAAAATTATCATCAACTTAGCCTTATGCTAATCCTAAATCACACATAAAACCAACCAGGCATGGTAATAGAAAAGGTATTATCACAAAGACTCCTGAAGTAGATCTATAAAAAAATCTCTTACACCACATATCAGCCAATGTTACATGAAAGGCCAGATGTGCTTAGTGTGTCACAATTACTCCATTGCACCTTCTTTTCCTGCCTATTTTTCAAATGCCTGTATAGACATACAGATATAAATCTGTATCTATCTCTTTCTATATATAAAATACAGATAGATAGATAGATAGATAGATAGATATAGGTTCTAGACTGACAGATAGATAGATGATAGATAGTTATAGATATATTAGAGATATAGAGTTTGAGAGAGAGAGAGAGAGAGAGAGAGAGAGAGAGAGAGAGAGAGAGAGATGATAGAATATTCTTCTTTCAGGACAATAAAAAACATACTTGACATCATCAAACAAATTATTTTTGATACACTCTAGCACATAATAGGTAAGGCTAAAAATTCGAAGAAACAACTAAAGGTCATAAGAAAGAAACCTTTTAAAAGTAAACATTACAGTAATTAGCATTAGGAAGATAATAGAGGGGCTGGGAAGATAGATCAATGGTTAAGAGAACCTGTTGTTCTTCCAGAAGTTTGGAGTTCAGTTTCTAGCACCCACATATGATGCTCACAACTCTTCATAACTATCTCCAGGATTTCAGGTGAAATTAAAAACAAAACCTTTTTTTCTTTTTTTCTTATTTAAATTAGAAACAAGCTTGCTTCACATGTCAATCAAGCTCCCTCTCCATCCCCTCCTCCCCTGGACCTCCACCGCTCCCCCCAACCCTCCACTCAATTCCCACCCTGCTCCCCAGGGAGGGTGAGGCCCTCCATGGGGGATATTCCAAGTCTGTCATCCAGGGCAGGGTCTAGGCCCTCCCCCATGTGTCCAGGCTGAGAGAGCATCCCTCCATGTGGAATGATCTGCCAAAGTCCATTCCTAAGCCAGGGATAAATACTGGTCTACTACCTGAGGCCCCATAGATTGCCGAGGCCTCCTCACTGACACCCAAATTTAGGGGGTAGGATCAGTCCCATGCAGGCCTCTCAGTCATAAGTCTGGGGTCCATCAGCTCCCCCTTTATCAGGTCATCTGTTTCTGTGGATTTCACCAGCCTGATCTTGACCCCTTTGCTCATCACTCCTCCCTCTCTGCAACTGGGTTCAAGGAGTTCAGTTCAGTGTTAAGCTGTGGGGTGTCTGCCTCTGCTTCCATCAGCCACTGGATGAACGCTCTAAGATGGCATACAAGCAAGTCATCAATCTCATTATCAAGGAAGGGTATTTAAGGTAGCCTAATTACTATTGCTTAGATTGGCATGTGGTGTCATTCTTGTAGATCTCTGGAAATCTTACTAGTGTCAGATCCCTCCTCAAACCTATAATGACTCCCTCTATTATGATATCTCTCATCCTGCTGTCCTCTATTCTTCCCCAGACCCAACCTTCCTGCTCCCCCATGTCCTCCTCTCTCCATCTCTTCTCCCCCTCAATTCTCCCCAGCTCCATTTCCCCTCCCCCCATGCTTCCAGTCCACTCAGGAGATTCTGTTCCATTACTCTTCTCTGGGGTACCATGCATATCTCTCTTAGGGTCCTCCCTGTTTCCCAGACTCTCTGGTGGTGCGATTGTAGTCTGACACACCCCTAATCCTTGTTTAAAATCCATATATGAGTGAGTACATACTATGTTTGTCCTTTTATGACTGGGTTACTTCACTCAGAATGGTTTCTTCTAGTTCCATCCATTTGCCTGCTAATTTCAAGATTCTATTGTTTTATTCCACTGAGTAGTACTCCATTGTGTAAATGTACCACATTTTCTCTATCCACTCTTCAGTTGAGGGCCATCTAGATAGCTTCCAGGTTCTGGCTATTATAAATAATGCTGCTATGAATACAGTGGAACAGATGTCCATGTTGTATGAACGTGCATCATTTGGGTATATGCCTAAGAGTGGAATTGCTGGATCTTGTGGTAGACTGATTCCCATTTTCCTGAGGAATCTCCACGCTGATTTCCAAAGTGGCTGTACAAGTTGGCACTACCACAATCAGTGGAGGAATGTTCCCGACTCTCCACATCCTCTCCAGCATAAGCTGTCGTTATTATTTTTGATTTTAGCCATTCTGACAGGAGTAATATGGTATCTCAGAGTTGTTCTGACTTGCTTTTCACTAATGGCTAAGGATGTTGAGCTCTTTCTTAAGTGTCTCACAGTCATTTTAGACTCCTCTATTTAGAATTCTCTATTAAGTTCTGTACCCCATTTTTTAATTGGATCCTTTGGGGTTTTGGAGACTTGCTTCTTGAGTTCTTTGTAAATTTTAGAGATCAGCCCTCTGTCAAATGTGGGGTTAGTGAATATCTTTTCCGATTCTGTAGGCTGCCTTTTTATCTTGTTTACTGTGTCCTTTGCCTTACAGAAGCTTCTCAGTTTCAGGACGCCCCATTTATTAATTGTCAATCTCAGTATCTGTGCATATCGGTGTTACGTTTGTTCAAGGGTACCTCCCACTTTCTCTTCTAAGAGGTTCAGTGTGACTGGATTTATGTTGAGGTCTTTGATCCATTTGGACTTAAGTTTTGTGCATGACAATAGACATGGTTCTATCTGCAGTCTTCTACATGCCAGCATCCAGTTATGCCTGCACAATTTATTGAAGATGCTTTCTTTTTTCCATTGTATAATTTTAGCTTCTTTGTCAAAAATCAAGTGTTCTTACATGTGTGAGTTAATATCAGAGTTTTCAATTTGATTCCATTGGTCTACCTGTCTATTTTTGTACCAATTGCAAACTGTTTTTAGGACTATGGCTCTGTAATAGAGCTTGAAGTCAAGGATGGTGATGCCCCCAGAAGTTCCTTTATTGTACATGGCTGTGTTGGCTATCCTAGGTCTTTTGTTTTTCCATATAATGTTGAGAATTGTTCTTTCAAGTCTGTGAAGAATTGTGCTTGTATTTTGAAGGGGATTGCATTGAATCTGTAGATTGTTTTTGACAGGATTGCTATTTTTACTATGTTGATCCTACCTATCTAAGAGCATGGGAGATCTTTCCATTTTCTGGTATCTTCTTTAATTTCTTTCTTTAAAAGACTCAAAGTTCTTGCAATACAGGTCTTTCCCTTGTTTGGTTAGTGTTACCCCAAGATATTTTATATTGTTTGTGGCTATTGTAAAGGGTGATGTTTCTCTGATTTCTTTCTCAGTCTATTTATCATCTGTATATATGAGGGCTACTGACCTTTTTTATTTAATCTTTTATCTTGCCACTTTGCTGAAGGTGTTAATCAGCTGTAGGAATTCCCTGGTAGAGTTTTTTGAGTCACTTATGTAAACTATCATATCATCTGTAAATGGTGAAAATTTGACTTCTTCCTTTCCAACTTGTATCCCCTTGATCTCCTTGTGTTGTCTTATTGCTCTAGCTAGAACTTCAAGTACAATATTGAAGAGATATGGAAAGAATGGACAGCCTTGTCTTGTTCCTGATTTTAGAGGAATCACATTGAGTATCTTTCCATTTAGTTTGATGTTGCTGTTGGTTTACTGTATATTGCTTTTATTATGTTCAGGTATGTTCCTGTTATCCCTGATCTCTCCAGGACCTATATCATGAAGGGGTGTTGGATTTTGTCAAAGGCTTTTTTAGCATCTAGTGCAATGATCATGTGGTTTTTCTTTTTTAGTTTGTTTGTATAGTGGATTACATTGATGGATTGTTGAACATCCCTGCCTACTTAATCATGGTGGATAATTTTTCCTATGTGTTCTTGGATCCAACTTGCCAGTATTTTATTGAGTATTTTTGCATCAATTTTCATGAGCGATACTTGTCTGTAGTTCTCTTTCTTAGTTGTGTCTTTGTGTGGCTTGAGTACCAAGGTAATTGTAGCCTGGTAAAAAGCGTTTGGCAATGAACCTCCTGTTTCTATTTTGTGGAACACTTTGAGGAGAATTGGTATAAGCTATTCTTTGAATTTCTGGTAGCCTGGGCTTTTTTTGGTTGGGAAACTTTTGATGACTCTTTCTATTTCATCGGGGGGTTATATGTCTGTTTAAATTGCTTATTTGTTCTTGATTTAATATTGGTAAGTGATATCTATTCAGAAAATTGTCCATTTCCTTCAAGTTTTCCAGTTTTGTGGAATACAGGTTTTCAAAGTATGATCTTCAGATTCTTTGGATTTCCTCAGTATCAGTTGTTAAGTCACCCTTTTCATACCTGACTTTGTTAATTTACATGCTCCCTCTGCCTTTTGGTTAGTTTGGATAAAGATTTGTGTATCATGTTTATTTTTCTCAAAGAACCAACTCTTTGTTTCATTGATTCTTTGTACTGTTTTGTTTCAACTTTGATTTCAGCCCTCAATTTGATTATTTACTGGTGTCTACTCCTTCTGGGTGAGTTTGCTTCTTTTTATTCTAGAGCTTTCAGTTGTGCTGTTAATTCTCTAGTGTGACTATTCTCCAGTTTCTTCATATGGGCACTTAGTGCTATGAACTTTCCTCTTAGTACTGCTTTCAAAGTGCCCCATATGTTTGGGTATGTTTGTCTTCATTTTCATTGAATTCTAGGAAGTCTTTAATTTCTTTCTTTCTTCCTTGACCCAGGAATGGTAGTGCAGGTAGAACATCTATCCAGGACCTTCTGTCTTTTAGATTTTCCATGGAGAAACCAGGTGTGATTCTGATAGGTTTGTCTTTATATGTTACTTGACCTTTTTCCTTTGCTGTTCTTAATATTCTTTCTTTATTCTGTATGTTTGGTGTTTAAATTATTATGTAGAGAGGGGACTTTTTTGTGGTCCACTCTATTTGGTGTTTTGTAGTCTTCTTCTACTTTGATTGGCATGTCTTTCTTTAGGTTGGAAAGTTTTCTTGTATGATTTTGTTGAATATGTTTTCTGCACCTTTGAGTTGGGTTTCTTCACCTTCTATCCCTATTATTCTTAGATTTGGCCTTTTCATGGTGTCCCATATTTCCTGGATATTTTGTTTAAGGGATTTGTTGAACTTAAGATTTATTGGATACATGGGGAGGGCCTAGGCCCTGCCCCGGATGATATGACAGACTTTGGAGATCCCCCATGAAGGGCCTCACCCTCCCTGGAGAATGGAGTGTGAATTGGATGGGGGGGACAAAGGAAGAGGGGATGGAGCTTGGATTGACATGTGAAGTAAGTTTGTTTCTAATTCAAATAAAAAAGAAAGTACAAATGAAATCAGCTAGGTATGATAGTTGCCTCTGTTACCCCTGCACTTGAGAAGTAAAGGTAGGAATATCACAAGTTCATGACCAACTTGGGTGGTAGAGTGAATTTGAAGCTTACCCCCAAAAATAAAATGAAACAAGCATTCTAAACCCTCCACTGGAACAACCATGCACATATACATTCAGCTTGAATTAGTTTAAACCATCTTACCTGCGTAAAAAGTATAAACTGAGCAAACTGCCAAGGAAGCATAAAAGCAACATTGGAGAAACAGAGCGCCATGTATTGTTTCTTGTGATTGGTGGAGGTCCTTTATGGAGAGAAGCAACACAAGTAAGTTCTGCTGCAATGACAGCCAGTAACTCAGAAAAAAAATGAGTCCTTGTTAAACATAAAAAACCTAACTGATCTCCTTACCTTTCATATAACACAACAAAATATAATTTTGGAAATCAGCTTACTAAAATTATTTATAAAGCTTGAACAATAAAAATGCTTAAATAAAACAAAAACATATTTAGAAAGAGTATCGTACAAATTCTTTCAATAAATTAAATTATTTAAATACAACTTTAGTTCCTTACAAAAACACATTCAATGTTAATCCTCCAGGCAAAGCTCAGGAAACAGGACATGACACTGATCCTGTGCTTCTCAGGGTGTCCCTCAGTATACAGAGAAGTCCTTTCCACACCTGCTCACTCACGTGACTCAGAAATAGTGAGGGAAATCACATGTGCTGCCAAGGAATGCACCAGCACTTGTGGGGAACTCCAAGGGAGTTCTGAAACAGGCCGAGAAGAGTCCAACTGCTGCAGGTGGCATTCAAATTTTGTATTCTGCAACAGTGCGACTTTGGGAACCAACACCTTTCACCAAAGAAAGTGTAGCTTCTCTTGGAGTATGAAAAAGTGAATGCAAACATCTGTGCAAAGAACAATCCAGCTCTGTGGTTGCAGTGTCACGTTTTTGCACAACCTGGGGTGGGAGGGATCCTTATTTTCAAGCCCCATGTCCCAAACAAAGCACAAAGACCACCTAAGCATTTGATATTCTTGTATTTATTCAGAAAAAAATTGGTTTTTGTTAAGTAGAGTCCATTCTTTCAAGGTCATGATCTTAAAATGTCCTGACCAGCACATTTCACTGTATGACTGATTCTGCCTACCCACCAATTAGTCAGCTAATATTATTGCAAATGAGCAAACATCATCTCCTGTGAAGACAGAGGGTAGCATCTTTCTCTATAGTATTTCTAAGTGCACAATTTA
This sequence comes from Mesocricetus auratus, assembly GCF_017639785.1. Taxonomy (NCBI): domain Eukaryota; kingdom Metazoa; phylum Chordata; class Mammalia; order Rodentia; family Cricetidae; genus Mesocricetus; species Mesocricetus auratus. Next base: position 4,717,510 of record NW_024429203.1, read on the forward strand.
AGGAATAAACCTTGAAACTTGAACTCAGACAGATTCTCTAAGTCATAGTCAACCTTTAATTAATGACACACCAGGAAGCAGCCTGTTCTCAATTTCTGCAAGCAGCTCAGGGTGCACAGGCCACCTCTATTCAGTCAATAACAAATGTGTGCCTTAATCGTTTTCTTGTGCTCAGTATTCCATTGCTAAAGATTTAAATTTTGCACAATTCCTGCTTCTATTAGTACTTTTAAATACATGATGTACAATTTTAGAAAGAAAAGGGAAGGAAGCAGGGAAAGCAGTAAAGATTTTCATATAAGGTAGAACCTTCCAGAGCTAAGTAAACTGAGTATGGTTAGTCCCTGTGAGTTTAGAGGACATAATCCTGATCTCATTCAGTGACAAATGTCACCAACATTCTGTGAAATGTATTCATATAACAAAGTTATTTATGGTAATCTACTCTTTTTATTTCTTGGACCTCCTATATTTCCATAATGCTTAAAACTTAATTCACACAAGAGCATATCCAAGACAATTAATTTGAAACTAGCTGAACTATTAGAAATATCATTCAGAAATTGATTATATATATTACAAGTGTGTACAACATTCATATACCCATCTGTGTGTGTATGTGTGTGTGTGTGTGTGTGTGTGTATACACTCTTTGAGACTACAAAATTCACAACCTCCCAAATCCATTCACAAATGGAAAACCCTATCATGGCACTATGATAATCTTCTTTCAAAGACACAGTTTGGGAAACAAAAAGCTGAAGTATGTTAACTTTGAGAAAGTACCTCCTTGTTTCTCAAAAACCTCTGAATGGGGCTGGACACATGGCTTTTGCAGAGGAACAAGTTTCAATTTCCAGCACTCACATGGTGACTCAAGTCATCTGTAGCTCTATTTCCAGGGTATCTGACACACTCTTCTGGCCTCTGTGGGCACCAGGCATGTATAAAATAAATGTGCACACACGTAGGCAAAATACTTATTCATACAAAAGAAAACTAAATAAATCTTTCTTTTAAACCTAGAACCTGCAGGCTAACATTTTCAATGTTAGAAAGTTTACAAATTTATTTTATTACTTAATTCACTTTTTAAAAAGTTGTAAAACATAGCTTAAATTTGATAATTATGACTTAGGTTAAAGCAATTTTTAAAAAATAATTTATTTATCCTTGTTTTATGATTGAAATTACCTGAGGATAGTAGTTAAAACATACATCTGAAGTACAAGAAATGGATATGAAAAGCTTTCCCGGAGAGGCGGTGTCCACATCACACGGGTGGCCTGAAATCATAAAACAGTTTGCATTATTTTCCATTAAAGTGAATACTACTCACTTAAACTCGAAGATTAGCTTACTTTTAGAGTTTTAATACTAGGCTCATTAGATCCTATTTCTCACTATCTGGGATAGCTTCTTGTCCTGACATTCTCTCTCATGGTCATTAACAGAAGCACTATTAATTGTAAAACTCAGAAACATGGAAAAACTATATCAAATCACACACAATTTAGCCAAAGAACCAAAAACTACAGAAGAACGGGTGTTATGAGGACAACTGGCCCAGAGTTCACCACAGCCCTGCAGGCCTAAGCCTGCCATTTGGAGCTTTCAGATACATGATCTGGCTAGGAAACCATCTTAACCAAAAACATGGGGCATATGCAAATATCAAGACTTTGAATTAATCAAATACACCTTACATCCCCCCTCCCCCGAATGTGAGTGTCAGTGAGGAGGCCTGGGCAAACTATGGGGCCCTGAGCAGTGGATCAGTGTCTATCCCTGGAATACAAACAGTCATCGTGTGCCCATAGCACAAAGAGGGATGCTCTCTTAGCCTGGACTCTTAGGGAAGTGCCTGGACCCTACCCTGAGTGAAATGACAGACTCTAGATATCCCCTATGTGGAAGGAATTGGCAATAGGGTGGAGGGTGGGGGGGAAAGGGGAGTGCGGGAGGAGGGGAGGAAGAGGGAACTGGGATTGACATGTAAAACAAGCTATTTAAAATTAAAATTAAAAAATTAAAAAAATACGCCTTACACGAGTTAAATTTGTAAATCAATTTAAAGTACTGGGAACTGCTAGGAATGAACACAGTGAAATATGAAACTTGTATATATATATATATATATATATATATATATATATATATACATATTTAGACTGTCTTTAGACACATGGATCAACATTCCCTGCATACATTTTTCTATCAGAAACCCTAAACTTACAGAGTTTAGGTTTTAATCACCTGGTAAGAGTCTGATTACTTTAGTCTCAGAAAGTTGTAACTTGTTTAAGAAACTAAACTTGTAAACCTTGAAAAAAGTGATGGTTTGTATTCCAAATCCAAGCTCAGTCCACCAAAGCCTGGCATGCCCAAATAAAATGCTTTTCTTTGTGCCAACAGATGGTTGATTGACAAGGCATTGTTTTCACTGAATGTCATATATTTAAAGCATTTTATGTGTGACTTTGTTTATTCCTTTATCTAACTGATTTTTAAATTGGTCCACTATTCCAAAAGATAAAGACATAACTTGCATGTAACCTGGGTCACATAAGCGCATTTGATTTCAAACATTAATAGTCAGATTCTCTTTTCTTACCATGCATTCAACATCTAATACATCTAATACATAGTCAAGAACATGGAACATAATCACAATAAATTCATCATATCACAAATATTTGAACAAGTGCGTTTGACCCTACTATGTTTGGGATGACTTACTAAGTGAATTCTGTTTGGAATTCATTATTTGGCTTCAGAAAAGGAAGGAGAATTCAGCAGGAGCAGCAAAGGGGTGGGGAGGAAGGAGCATTCAGCAGGAGCAGCAAAGGGGTGGGGAGGAAGGAGCATTCAGCAGGAGCAGCAAAGGGGTGGGGAGGAAGGAGCATTCAGCAGGAGCAGCAAAGGGGTGGGGAGGAAGGAGCATTCAGCAGGAGCAGCAAAGGGGTGGGGAGGAAGGAGCATTCAGCAGGAGCAGCAAAGGGGTGGGGAGGAAGGAGCATTCAGCAGGAGCAGCAGAGGGGTGGGGAGGAAGGAGCATTCAGCAGGAGCAGCAAAGGGGTGGGGAGGAAGGAGCATTCAGCAGGAGCAGCAAAGGGGTGGGGAGGAAGGAGCATTCAGCAGGAGCAGCAGAGGGGTGGGGAGGAAGGAGCATTCAGCAGGAGCAGCAAAGGGGTGGGGGCAGCTCCTGAATGAACTGGGTGCTCGTTGTCAGGCCAGCACCATGTTAATCACAGAAAGGGCAACGACAAAGAATTCAATCATGTGAGATGAACAAGTTCTGGAGATCTGCCTTGCAACATTTTGTTTAATTTGGAGGCTGAACAGTTGGATCTGAAGGTAGGAGGACTGGTGTTCAGTTCTTAGTACTCACAACTGCCTGAAATTCCAGCTCCATCACATATGACACTTTTTTTCTGGACTCCACAAGCACAGTCATACACACACACACACACACACACACACACACACACACACACACACACACAAGAAGTCTTTTAGAATACTGTATTGTAGCATCAAAAATCTATTAAGATGGTAAATGTCATGCTAAGTGTTCTTACCATTCAAAAAAAGAACTTTCAAAGCCTGACACAGTGTGCAGGCAGCACAATTCTAGCACTTAGGAGGCTGAGGCAGGAGACTCAGAAGTTTTGAAGTCAGCCTAGAAGACACAGTCAGACCCTCTCTGAAAAAGCCAAAAGAAGAAAAGAGTAGGTTCATATTTCAGAAAGAGAGGAAAGTGAGGTTTTAGCACCAGACCAACACAAAACAGGTAGCCCAGCTTCACCACGCAATCTTGGTTAAGTAATGTTGTTATGATAAAGCTGGAGGGGACCTTGACTGGATTCCATGCCAGGATTCCATGCAGGCCACGGTGACTGGGGGGGGGGGAGCATGCTAGGCAGACAGAGCTGAAGCGAGAAGTTTTATTAGAAAGGGGAGGGATGGGGAAAGAAAGATAAAAGAGGTAAAGAGACAGAGAGAGAGGACAGAAAAGAGGGAGACAGGAAAAGTCCTGTCTGTGCCAGGGGAACAGAAGGAGAGCAGGAAGAGAGCCATAAGTGGGCGGGGCGGGGGCGGGGGGGGGGGGGAGCTCTGTCTTTTAAAAGGTCCTTTGCATCTGCGTGCAGACTATGAAATCATGGAACCCTGGGCTGACCTGTGTGCATTCTGCCAGGTGACAGGGGCAGGCCAGCGTAATGCCTGAGTCCTTACAAATGTAACTCTTGAAACCTGCATGATGAAGGTAACACCTGCCTACCAGAGGTTTAATAGTAGTGAATTGCATGCATAAAGTGCCTGATTCAGGGAGTGCCAAGCTGTCATTTACTACAAAACACAAGTAAATAAGCACCAAAATGTTGATAGATTGAATATTTTAAATTTTGCTGATTTGTAATTTTAGCTTAATATAATTATCATATCAATTTACAATACAAAGTACTTTAAGATATCAAGATGGAGGTTGAAGGGAGGGAGGGGGTACTGTGGTTGGTATGTAAAATGAATAAAAAACTTTAAATGAAAACACAAAATAAATAATGGAAAGCAAAAAAATCTCATGGTCACAACACAATGTAATTATAGTAGTTTAGTAATTATATTTCCATGTTCATACAAGCCACTCTATGTTTTTAAAAAATTGAATAGAAAACAAACCTCTCCATGATTGAAAAAGTAGCACACTACTGTAATCAGACCTCCTAGCTGACTCCCACTGTAAAAAGAATAAAGTACTTTTTAGTTCCTTCCACAAAATTATCTCAGAATTAAGATATAATTTCTATGCTTAAAACATGAATAACTAAGCAATGAGGTCACAAACATATCCCAAATGCCTATGAAATTGGTGTTTTAATCCTGACAGTATAAAGACACAAGGTGCAGCTATGATACAATCTCAACTTTACAATTAAATAAAAAATATTTTATAAATAAAGCATGAACATAAAATAATTTTACACACACAGCCCAGCACTTTAGTCTGTATAGTATTCTGTAGTTGATGTAAATGGAGCCAAGTTTTGTCCTTTGAAATTAGACTTAAGTGACTGAGGGATTAAAGCCAAAAGACTAACAGTTTCACTTGGCAGTAACTCATAACTGTTTGATTGACTGCAAATACTCTGACAGGAGCCACATTGTAGACTCTACACATCAGACCTATGGTGCCTAATAATCATCACAGACATTCACATCCGTGTTGTGTAGTGTTTCCTGTCTTGTTACATGTTCATCTGTGGCCCACATTCCAGACCTCTGTGTTATAAACACCGAGCCAGCAGTGTCTACATGTGCTTACTCATCACTGTTGGTTCAGCTTAGAGTACAATAAATAGTGGTGGAATAAAAGCAGGCAGGAATGAAATGAAAAAATAATACAAACAGCAAGCTGTGGTAATAGCCCTGACCACTGTGCAGAGGTAGTACGATAATAAACTAAGGAAGAGGTGTGAGAAGTGTAAAAGTATGTCATAAGGCATTGTGAATTTCCTTACATTCATCAGAAGGGAAGCATGCCAGTTCATTTCGGTTTTCTTTTAGAAACTTTAGGTAGCATGTAACATAAAATTGTTTCATTATAACATTTTCACACACACATATATGTATATGTACATACATGTATGTACATATGATTTTACTTTGCCCATATTCAGTCCATTATATTCTTTTGTTCCTTTTCCACTTTTCATTCTTTTTGGTCTGCCTTCTGCTTTCATCTCTCAATCTCTCATACACACACACACACACACACACACACACACACACACACACACACCATACATAAAATATATGTAGTTAATGTCTAACCTACAGTATATGAACTATTATATCCCAAAAAAAATCTAGGTTCAGAGAATCACATTATGCATGCTTTCCTTACTCCCCATTACATTTAATCATTTCTACTTTATGTATATGAGTGTTTTCCCGCATGTATGTATATATGTGCACCATAGACATGCCAAAGGAGGACAGAAGAGGATGTCATACCCGCTAGAACTGGGATTACAGATGGTTGTGACGTGCCATGTGGATGCTGGAATCTGAACACTGGTTGTCTGCAAGGACACCAAATTCTCTTAACCACTGAACCACCCAGTCCATTACTTACTCTTGTTCCCTACTTTCATACCCATTATCCCCACCTCCCAGTAATAGTATTCCTTCTAATGTCATGACTCAGCGTATATATTTAAATCTGGATTAGCTCTACATATAAAAGAAAATATGTCATTTGTCTTTCTTAGTTTATTTTACTTAATTAGGATACTCTCCAGTTCCATACATTTTCTTTCAGGTGAAATAATTTTGTTTTTATTTAAAGCTGAACAAAGCCCACTGTATATGTGTACCACACCTCCTTTGTTACTTTTAGAGTTTATTTAGGTTAGCATACAAACAAATGAGTTTCGTCACGGAGTATTCCTACAAATGTGTCGTTAAGCTGTGCTCTCCCCTACACTGCTCCTAAACTTTCTCCCCTTCCATTGGTCCTCTTTCCTTTCCTAGTCATTCCCACTTCTGCTTGTCTGTATGTGCTTTACATGGGTGCTGGTGCCTTTAGAGGCCAGAAGACAGCATCGGAGCCTCTGGAACTCGGGCAGCAGTGGTTGCGGACTTCCCAGTGTGGTCTTCTGATCCATCTCTCCGGCCCCTTCACTTGCTTGTCACGTGTGCTCTGCACTTTCTCTTTCTATTCATCCTCTCTCAAGATTCCCTTTCCAGTTTCATGGCTTATGAGCAGGCATGCACACCTGCATGCACACATGTACACACACATACTTTTATTGAAATCTAGGTTCCTCGTGTGAAACATTTTTTCTGAGTTTGACTTATTTGACTTAAACTAATGATTTTCATATGCATCATTTTCCTGCAAATGTCATTTTTTTCTTTCTTTTTGGGGGCTCAAAATATTCTATTGGGTATATATACCACATTTTCTTTATCAGTTGATCTGTTGACAGATAATTAGGCTGTTTACTATTTCTGCATGTTGTAATTAGTGCAGCAATAAAGATGGATTTACAGGTATTTCAATGATGTGTTGACCTTGAGTCTTTCTGAATTGTTCTCTCATTATGTGGTCTGAGTCTTAATTATGCAAATTATTGCCTTTTACATGCAAAAGCTTTTCAATTTCATACAATCCAATTTGTTGATTCTTGCAATTATTTTCTCCCAATCGTGTATTAACCAGGCCCAGCCCTGCTTAACTTCCAAGACTAGATCAGTTGCATTATGGTAGTGACAGGACATACTAGCAATTATTCCCTGAGCTACTAGAACTCCACTAAGAAAGTCCTTGCTTATGTCTGTATCTGTTAGTGTTTTCCTGTACCAGAAATCTCAAGGATTTATATTAAGGTTTTTCTTTGAGAATTTAAGTTGATTTTTGTTTAGGGGAATATCAAGAGATCTAATTTTATGACTCCAAATCTAGTCATCCCAAAAGCACCACTTGAGTGCATGAATTTGGATCCCTAGTATCTACATAAAAAGCTGATAAGACCAACACTGAGAGGTAGAGACAGGGAGGATCAAGGATGCTCATCGGCCAGAATATCTACCCATTAAGTGATCGCCAGGTTCAGTGAGAGATCCTGTCTGAAAATATAAGGCGAAGCACAATAGAGGAGGACACTTGCTGAGATACTGTCCCTAGACCCTAAGTTCAGTGTTTTTTGTTCACTTCTAATTTTATGTGATTCAAGAATAACACTGTAAAGAAAGATAATGGCTTGGGAATATATTTCACTGAAAGAAAACAAAACCATCTAACAAAGTAGTTAAGCAATGTGGATATATATTATATCACTCAACAAAAATGGAAAACAAGTCATCTGCTGGCACTGTTTCATCAGTGCAAGGCTTCTTGGCTGGATATAGCCAGGTATAGTTGTTATCTCTATGGTCTTCCCTCTCTCAACAACCCAAGTCACAAGTTGTCTCCAGACATTCAAGCAAAACAAGAAGAAATAGAGAAAGGGTAGTTGCACCTGTAGTTTGTGACAAAGTGTTCCTATATAGAACCGATGCTGACTTTACCTTAATTTTCAGTGACAAAAGCTAACTCATTTTGCCCTCCTGAGGAGCAATGAAGAGTGGGGTAATAATATATGATATTCATAAGTAACTTCATGACCTGAGACTAGGCACATTTGCACTCCAAACAAAACCGTGATACTATCAAGAAAGACTTAGCTAACAAATGTGTTATCCTCAAATGATATAAATTTTTTGATAGCTTTTAAAAACCTCATGTCAAAGAGCATACAATTAGAAACAACATTCTGCTATGTAATGTTGTCTAATTTACACATGAACTCTATCTTCAGTAACATTTTTGTTAATAAATCTTGGTTTTCAAAAATCCCCAAAAGGGTAAAATGGAGGTCTGTAAGGTGTTCTCCAGTGGAATTCACTATATGCTTGAGTGGCATTGGTTATTGAAAGTCAGTTCTATAAAACTGCCTGTAACCAGTCAGTCGGTTTCATCAAGCTTCCTTTCCACTCAGTCAATAGGTATCAACGAGTGTTTATAGGATCACTATCTGTCTTCACCAGTCTTACCTCAAGTATGTACCATATATGAAGAATAATCCCATCATTACTCCATTTAAAATAAAAATTACACCAACGTAAAAGCAAGCTGGGTCTCCCAATCCTTTAAAAAGAAGACACAGATTATTCAGTATGAGCAAAATTATTTCAGTACTTTATGATCAACAACTCATAAACTTGCCAAAAGCATTTGCTGTCATGATCAATCTTTAATGTTACAATCACCTCTACCTCCACAGAGGATTGTTTTATTTGCTGTCCTAGGGACCAAAACCATGGCCTCTCATACAGCCCCAACATATATTTGGTTACATTAGCACTTCCCCCTAACGGCATGTTTCTATAATGTGAGAGTATGTTGGAGTTCATAATTAATTTAGATAATACTACTGTTCTGGAACTTTCTGTAGAACCACTTGCAGCCCCTGGAGCCATTGCATGCTTTGTCTTTTCTAGGCTCTCAGATGAGTGACATACTTCCAGGGAAAGCCTAGTCTTTGTGATATGATCCAGTCACTTCTTCTATTATAATGTAGACAGAATGTTAACATATCTCATATATATGGTTGTATTCTCATGTACATCACTTCCTGTGTGTTTTACAGTCATCATCTTACACAATTCTCGGGCAAAAGTCTGATATTAACTGGTATGAAGGGTTTTATGTTTCAGAAAACAATATTAAAAACCTAGGTAATTTGTAATGTTCTGCTGCTCTGCCTGGTGGGAGACAGGTCCTGTGACCCTGCTTGCTCTGCTTCACTGGCCCTTTCAAGCCAACACCACATGGCCTCTATCGCATGCTCTCTCTACATCCAATTACCATCCATGCACAGTTGGTGTTACACCTATATCCAGACTGGAACTTTTTTCATATTCCTAAGTTTCTACAGCCATGTACATACTTTATTATTTCTGGCTTGGGGTCTTTCAGTTACCTTGAGCTAATATATGCTGTGAAACAATATCCACACTAGATACTTTTCATTCTCCTGTCAGTCCAAAGAGTCAAATTAGAAGCCAGTTATATGATTCTTCACTTTCCTTCTTCCCACGCAAACATTCTACTTCCAAAATACAGATGTTTGCAGTGATCTTTCTTGCAAACTGACTGAGAACATATCAGGCATCTGCCAGACGACATGGAACCCACCTCTACCCTTACAAACACGCTTTTCATGCACAGGGCAGTGATGCTTCGGTATGTATATCTGTTATGGCTCTTCAGTAGGTAATATGCAAATCCCCAGGCAACATGTGGTCCAGTGGAGTCTGCCCTTGATTATACTCCCAGCATCTGGACATTTGTAATGTGCACTATGGTTATAACTGCTAAGAGCCTGCTGATAGTACAAACTCTCCAAGTTTCAGACCCATGTCTCCCAGATCTGCTGTGCACTTCAAGTACCAAACACCAGCCTTTGGCTGATTGGGAACTTAACACGTACTACATTTGTACAAAGCCTGATGATGGACACACTACAAAGTCTATTACAAAGTCTATGTATGTGCAAAAGCCATAAAGTATTTCATTCCTTAAACACCCTCCACCAGTATCACTTTAGGTTTTTAAGGGAATCAATTAAAAATATATGAGAAATTCCAAGAGTTAAGTAAATGTAGTTAGTAACAATATTGTGAAAAACAGTCATATATAAAGACATTAAAAATACTTGTGTGTTAAATATTTAGTCCTATGTGACTATGAACAGAGACTCATGGGGCATCTTGGAAACTGTTACATAATTCCAGTAGAGTTTTGTTTTTTGTTTGTTTGTTTGTCTTGGGCAAAGATACCAACATAGAAGATATTCAGGGAGAGTTTCATTAAAATTCCTCCTGAAGTGTGAACAAGAATAAAGTAATATTTATAAACACTGATTATTAACATCAACTAATTCATAGCTATTGCAAATGTTCCCCAAATGTATGTAACTAATGTTACACCCAAATATTCTTTGCACCATCTTGTTTTGAAATGGGCTTTTACTAAGAAGTACCTTATGTTGGGATATATTGGTACTCGAGTTAAATTTCCACTTTATATTCAAATAAAAAAATAACTTTAAGGTATAAAATATGTATTGAGATGAGTCGTTTCTATACTGTCTTAAATAAAATTGATCACAGTTTATGATAAACCTTAAAATGTGTCACAACACCAGATGTCTATGAAGACACCAGTGAGCACACAACAGCATTGGGAAGGACACATACCCTCACAGCTCTGAACTTCATTAAGAGGCTCTATTCTGGTGACATTCCAGCAGGTCTTAGTTGCTATCCCAAATAAATCCATTATTCCCACTACCGTGCGATACCAGTAGGCTATGATTACCTACAAAACAGAAGATGGAAGACAACATTCTGGTCATAATGACAGTTTTTCTAAAATGCTATTCTATGACGGTTAATATTACAAACCTAAGCAAATTTATTCAAGAAGTAGTTTGAATCTAATTATATTTACATAGATTAGTCAATTTAATTATAGTGATTTACCCATACAAGCAAATATAAGAGTATAACTAAATTTCTCTATTATAAAAATACATCATTTTAAAAACTGCAGTGCAAGAATGAGGAAAAATATTCACTAACCCCACATCTGACAGAGGGCTGATCTCCAATATTTACAAAGAATTCAAGAAGCAAGTCTCCAAAACACCAAAGGATCCAATTAAAAAGTGGGCTGCAGAACTAAATAGAGAATTTTCAATAGAGGGGTCTAAAATGGCTGACAGGCACTTGAGAAAGTACTCAACATCCCTAGCCATCTGGGAAATGCAAATCAAAACAACTCTGAAATACCATCTCACTCATGTCAGAATGGCTAAAATCAAAAACACCAATGACAATTTATGCTGGAGAGGATATGGTAAAAGGGGAACACTCCTCCATTGCTGGTGAGAGTGCCAACTTGTTCAGCCACTTTGGAAATCAGTATGGAGATTCCTCAGAAAAATGGGAATAAACCTACCATGAGACCCAGCAACTCCACTCTTAGGCATATATCCAAAAGATGCCCATTCATACAACAAGGATGTCTGTTCCACTATGTTCATAGCAGCATTATTTGTAATAGCCAGAACTTGGAAGCAACCTAGATGCCCCTCAACCGAAGAGTGGATAGAGAAAATGTGGTACATTCACACAATGGAGTACTATTCAACAGAAAAAAAAAACCAATGGAATCCTGAGATTTGCAGGCAAATGGATGACACTAGAAGAAACCATCCTGAGCAAGGTAACCCAGTCACAAAAAGAGAAACATGGCACGTACTCTCTCACATATGGATTTTAGACATAGATCTGGGGAGTGTCAGCCTACAATCCCATGGCCAGAGAGTCTGGGAAACAGAACCTTCATTCAATGGCTGATGGAAGAAGAGGCAGACTCCACGACTAAGCACTGAGCTGAACTCAAGAAAGCCAGCGACAGAGAGGGAGGACTGATGACCAAAGGGATTAAGACTGGGCTGGTTTAACTCCCAGAAACAGCTGACCTGACAAGGGTTAGCTCTTGAATCCCAGGCTGATGCCTGGGAATCCAGCATGGTACTGATCAAGACCCCCTAAATGGGGGTGTCAGTGAGGAGGCCTAGGTAGTCTATTGAGCCTTGGGCAGTAGATCAGCATTTATCCCGGGTATACAAATTGACTTTAGACTCCCATCCAACAATGTGAGACGCACTCTCACCCTGAACTCTTGGGGGAGGGTCTAGGCCCTGCCCTGGATGAAATGACAGACTATGGACACCCCCATGGAGGGCCTCACCCTCCCTGGGGAAATGAGGGGATATTGGGAGGGTTGGGGGAAGGGTACGGGAGGAGGGGAGGGAAACGGAGAGGGACCTGGAACTGACTTGTGAAGCAACCTTGTTTCTAATTTAAATTTAAATTTAAAAATAATAAAAAGTATACTGTGGGAACACCAGACCTTGAGCAGAGACCCACTTCCCCTTCTGCCTGGGAGTAGGCAGCTGTAAGACAATGTTTAGTAAAAACATGTTTACTAAAAACGATACAATAAGTTTCTGGGAAAGGCCTTCCCACGGAAACCGCCCTGACCTCGACCTTGTCCAAAGACTAATCGCACCTTAAAAAACCCACACACATCCACCTCTGGGTCAGAGCAGAACCAGCCAGGGTAGAGGAGAGAGCAGAAGCTTCTCTGGTGGGAGTTTTTCTTAGGAGGTTTTCTTGAACCTTTTTGGAGCCTGTTTAAAGTTTTCTTTATATCATTGAACGAGTCTCTGTGTTGTCAATCCCCGACACCCTCTGCACGTTCTCGGACACAGGCCGCGCAGTAGACGTGACAATTGGAGGTCCCACTGAGATCGTGAAAGCGAGGTAAGTGGACGGGGTAAGAAACTATGGGGAATAGTTCCGGGAAGCTAGAATCATTACAGTATCAACTAAAAAAGTTACTTAAAGAACATGGGACTGCAGTCAAGTCTAAAACCCTAGAAGGCTTTCTAAAATCCATCGAACGAGCCAGTCCATGGTTCATTACTGGGGGAAGCTTAAATATTCCAGATTGGGAGGAGGTTCGCCGTGATCTTCACAGACTTTTACGAAAAGAGGGATCTGAGTCCTTGCCCCCTACGACATTCTCTTTATGGAGATTAGTGAGGGGAACACTTTTGACAGATAAGGTTCGTCACTGCCAGGTAGTTCAGGACACAAAAGAGGCTTTTTTAGAGTTACAAGAGACTGAGACTCAAGCCTCCTTGAGTTCAGGGGAAGAGAGTGAGGAAGAGACCGTGACTGAAACTAGAGGCTCCATTGTTAGTGAGGATGAGGGGGAGTCTCTTAGGAACAACACATAAATGGGTAGAGGTCTCCGGGCAAAACGCAAAAAGGGCTCCAGTCAGAATCGGTTATATCCTTCTCTATCAGACCTAGAAAATGGAAGTAGCTCAGACTCGGACTCGTCACAGTCTGAAAAGGAACGGTTACTTGCTGAGATCGCGGCCCTTAAAAAAGAACTAAAAAAGATTCTAATTAAGGAAAGACAGGACAGGGAGAGAAACCCTTCCCCATACTCTGAAAAAAGGGACTCCTCCTATGAGATAACCCTCCGCACGTTCTCGGACACAGGCCACGCAGCAGATGTGACAGTATACTAGCTAAAAAAAGATATCAAAATATCCTTATTCGCAAATTTTATGAGTCTATGTATAAGAGACCCTAAAGACAACAGCTGAAAATTCCTATAGCTGATAAACACATTCAGCAAAACAACAGCATACAAAATTAATACACAAACATCCGTAATCTTCCTATATGCCAATGACAGGCATCCTAAGAAAGAAATCAGGAGAAACAATCCCGTTCAGATTATCTTCAAAAAATAAAATATTTTGGAGTAAATCTAACCAAGGAAGCAAAAGATCTGTACAATAAAAACTTTAAACATTGAGACATTTAAGGAGATACTATGATCTGGAAAGACCTCCTATAATCATGGATTGATAGGATTAATATTGTGAAATGGCCACCATAATAAAAGCAATCTGCAGAATCATTGTGATCCCCATGAAAATTTTTGTGCCGTTCTTTACCAGCATTGCCACAGTTGTCTTAAAATCCACATGGAAGCACAAAGCACCCATGATAATCAGGAAAACCCTAGACAATAAAAATACTACTGGAGATATCACCATCACAGATTTTAAGTTATACTACAGAGCTATAAAATATAAGCAGTGTGGTACTGGAATAAAAACAGACACATTTACAAAATATCTATTAGAATTTGTGCTACACGACCTAACTGGAAAACTCCTCCCTGAGTCCTAGTTCTCATAGTATTCGAAGGGATTGTGTAAGTTGCCAAGCAAGAAAAGCAATTAATAGGCCTACCCAGTTGTAAATCTCATGGACTACAATAATAAACAGCTCAGCAAGATATCTCCAGTGGTGTAATGACTTTTTTATCTTGGGGTTAGCTAACAGGTGTCTGATTGGATATAAGTTCTGTTCAGTAGGATGAATTAATGTCTCTCAGGGTAAACTTAGATAACTACCGATGGATGGAGAGATAGATCATAGACCCTAGAGAAAAATGCACAACTGCTGATTTCCCAAAGCAATGTAATATCTTACCATAGTCTAAATGCTTTTCCTTATACACACAGATAAATGTAGCTCTCACAAAAAAGTCTCTTCTGCAACACACAATGTCCTGGTTAGATTTATTTTACAACCTTGATACAAGCTAGGGTCACCTGAGAAGAGGAAACCTCTGTTTGAAAATGCCTCCACCAGATTGATCCTCAGTTGGAAAAACAGCTAGCAAAGACTCTCTCCCAATCTGTGGACTTCTCTTTATGTGACTGTTTCCTTTGCTGTATTGAGGTGTTTGAGGTCCCATTTGTCAACTGACAACCTTGGGTCTTGAGTTAATGGAGTCCTATTCACAAAGTCCTGTCTATCACTTGCATGGTACAGGCTACTGCCTGTTTTTTGCTAGCAGTTTCAGCGTCTAAGGTCTCACATTGGGTCTTTGGTACCTTTGGAGTGGAAAGGAGGTCCTGTGCTGGGAATGGAAGCAGGAGTCTGCTTCAGTTCCTGTTGCCAGGTTCTTGCCTTGCTCGAGTTCCTGCTATAGCTTTCCTTTGGGCTGTGCGGGAAAATGACTTTTTTCTTCACCCAAGTGTCTTTATCACAGAAACAGAAAGCAAACCGATATAGATATTGGTACTAGGATTGTGGGATATTGCTGTGGCAGACATGACCATGCATTTTTGTAAGGGATTGGCCTGGTAATAGTCTTGAGTGCTCATTGCTTAATAAGCTGTTGTGGGAGCTTGGAAGACAAGAAGGATGAGAGCAATGGTGACAGTGGAGGCCTAGCTTGTCGTGTTTCAGAGGCAAGTAAAGACTTATCATGGATGCTTGTGCATGGAAGCAAAACATTTGCATTACTGGAAGAATTAATGCTAGAAATCACCTTTAATTAAGAAGAGATCAACATCTTTGAGGTGAAGCCTTCTGAAAATATTTCCTTGGGATCAGTGCCCAGGACACAGAGGTGGCAAGATACTGTCAGACGAGCCTGGTAATGTGTCAAAGTCTCCCATGTGTTACTGGCTTTGGTGGTATAAGAGCTGCACAACTGAGGGGATCATGGAGAGCAGTTGAGGCTTGTCATGAGAGAAGCCATGAGAGACACTGGTAAAGGTGCAGCCTCAGCAGCAGTGAAGATTCTAGGATTGAAAAGGTTAGGGAGAAAAACTGAGGCTTATGGAGACTGAACTTTTAATGTGTTTCGGTTTTATAGACTATGAGACTGTTTTGTATTGCGGTATTATTGAGATTTAGGGGATAAACCAGAAAGGAAAGGTTATGGTTTAATAATGATGTATTTGTGTGTCAAGTCAACAATTAAACTGGACAATGGTGGCTCACGCCTTTAATCCCAGCACTCAGGAAGCAGAGACAGACGAATCTCTGTGAGTTCGAGACCAGCCTGGTATACAAGAGTTAGTTCCAGGACAGCCTCCAAAGCCACAGAAAAACCCTGTCTTGAAAAATTGTTTATTGTCAATACAGCTAGGGTTAGTGTTATCTGGGTAGAGGGAACCTCAACTGAGAAAATGCCTCCATCAGACTGGCCTGTAGGCAAGTCTGTGGAACATTTTCTTGATTAATTATTGATGATGACATGCCCAGGGCACTATGGGTTTTGCCACTCCTGGAGAGGTGATCCTGCATTGTATAAGAAGTGGGTTGAGTAAAAGAAAGTCAGTAAGAAGCACTCCTCAAGATCTTTGCTAAAGTTCCTGACTCCAGGTTGCTTCTAGTACCTGCCATGACTTCTCTTCAAGATAAACTGCAATCTTAAGGTAACATAAACACCTTACTCATCCAGGTTGCTTCTGGTCATGGTGTCTTTGTTACAGCAATAGAAAACAAAATAATATAGATGGAGACCATTACAATAACCAGCAATCCACAATGGGTTAAAATGCAGAGAATTAGAGACTTTCGGGTGACCAGTTGATAAATCTCCAATGTAACCTTTAAATTTGAGGTCCGGGAGAAAAAAAATCACAAAACAAAGGCTGGGAGATTATAAGAGTTAAAACATCAGGATCCTGTTGCTAGATAATTTCTTCTAGCCATGACAAGAAAACTGTACCATGAACTCTTAACAATATGGTTGTTTAAAAACACCAGCTAATTATGCCACTAGGTGACATGCAAATGTGGATGGGAGAAATTTCTCAAGACCCACTCCTGGCCACCATTTCAAAGATTTAACGGGAACAACTTTGTCTCCTTTTTTGGTGGGTTAAGTGAACTTTATTGATGGCAAAGAGTAGGGCTCTCTAAGCCCCTCCCTTTCTTCTGGGGTTCTGGGAAAGAAACTGTGAAGTGAGATGCTCAGTGCCCTCACTGGGGTAGGTGGTTCAAGGCTTCCTAGTCCTTGGAGAACACGTAGGCTATGAAGTCATCCACCCTGTTGCTCTAACCATTGTCACACCAAGAAATAAGTTTTACAAAGTTGTCACTGAGAGCAATGTCAGCGCTGGCATCAAAGGCAGGAGAGTGAGCATCACTATTAAATTCTCAGAAGACAATCTGGTCACGAGTGTAGCCCAGAATTCCCTTTAGTGGGCTCTCTGATGCCTGCTTCACCACTTGCTTGATGTCATCATACTTGGCAGCTTTCTCCAGGGGGCATGTCAGATCCATGATGGACACATTGTGGGTAGGAACACAGAAGTCCATGCCATTGAGCTTCTTGTTTATCCCAATGGGGATTACCTTGACCACAGCCTTGGCAGCACTAGTGGATGCAGGGATGAAGTTCTGGGCAGCCCCACAGTCATAACATTACACACAGCTTCCCACAGGGGCTATGCACAGTCTTCTGGGTGGCAGTGAAAGAAGGCATGGGCTATGGTCATGAGTCCTTCCACAATGCCAAAGTTGTCACAGATGAGTGAATTGTCACACTTGTTATTCTTCACACACATCACAAACTTGCGAATATCAGGAGAAGGGACAGAGAGGATGACCATTTTGGCCTCATACTTCAAGTGGTCCCCAGGCTTCTCCGTGGTAGTGAAGACACCAGCAGACCCCACAACACACTCTAGATTAGCATTGCCTCATTTCATGTTGGTGGGATCTTGCTCCTAAAAGATGGTGATGGCCTTCTCATTGTTGACAAGTTTCCTGTTCTCATCCTGGACCATGATGTAGAACTTTCTTTGGGTAGAGGTATATTGCAATACTTAGGTCATGTAGTTGAAGTCAATGAAGGAGTCATTTATGGCAGCAACATCCCCTTTGCCAGAATTGAAGAAAGTCCTGGTAACCAGGTTCCCAATGTGACCAAATCCATAAAATTTGACTATCACCATCCTATGTCAGGAGCAAGGCTAGCACTGCACAAGAAAATGAGGCTGTCTCTGGAATGGGGAGGAGCAGAGCCACAATTCTAGCTTACACTAAAGACTACTATCTCATAGCAGACATGCTGATCCTCTGATTTTCCTGTCTTTAGGTGAATTGGTTGTGCTGCAGATACTTCAAATAGGAAATTCACAAATAATAAGGCTCTGCATCCATCTTCTCCACCAAGACAAACTATCCACTTCCTTCTCCAGGATCTAGCTCGGTAAGTCTCCTCCTCATTCATACCTTCTCTCCAACCCAATAAATCTAGCCAGGATCCCACACTCAGTGCCCTACTTTGACAGTCCATCACTGCCTGGGCTCTAACTAATCTTTAGGCTTCTGGAAGAATACATCTTACCTGTGACCACCCAAAAGATCTCTTGGAAAAGTACAATCACTACACCCAGCTAGATATCTCACATCATTCTCCATGGTCTAGTCCTATAAGTCTCCCTTCCATTACCTATCCAGGCCATCTCCCCAGCTGGCTACATGTAGCCTGGGTCCCACATCCAGAGCACCAGCCAAGTCTGGCCACCCCTCACCTGCACCACAACCTACCTCTAGGTATCCTCCAGAAGCCACAAACTTGCCACCACTCAGGTTCCTTCTGAAATACATCCAACCTCTCCATTCAAATAAATTTTCCAAGGTCTAGCCCTATGAGTATTTTTGACTGTCCCTTTACACACTCTCTTCAACCCACCAGATCTAGCCCAAATCCAACATCCAATACCCTGGCCTGCTCTCTAGGTTTCTTCAAAAAACCCTCCCTACATTTACTTAAACCCTATACCATAGGCCCTTGCCATGGAACATCCAACCTCTCCACTCAGCCAGATCTTCCTGCACACCCAAGTTTTGGACCACAAGATATATCCTATACACCAGTCCTTCCCCTGTCCACTTGACTTCAGTCCACCTGAGACATTCCCAACCCATAGGCCCAAGACACCCATACATCCTATTTTTCTCCCCAACCTGCTCTGTTTATATGAGAAACAGAACTAACAAAAGAATTCCACATGCTAAGATCTCATCGCAAAAATAGAAATACATGAAAGACCACGCAAATGTACCTTCTCTTCAAAAGTTGCCAGTCTTGGGCACTCCCTGGGAGCCCAGTGACCACATCTTCAAACCTTCACTCACTCTCTCTCTCCTCCTCTCCAAATCCAATCCCCCAGTCTTATCCCCAGCTCTGTAGTAGACTACAAGCCCCTCCCCCAAATGATATGACAGACTTTGATGATCCCCCATAGAATGTCTCACCCTCCCTGAGTTGGGGGAATCAGTGTAGGGCGTGGGAGGGAGAGGGAACTAAAATTGATATGTAAAATAAGATTGTTTCTAAATTAAATAAAAATAAGAAAAGAACCAGTTCATTGAGAAGATAGAAAAGATTGGCACAACAGACAAAAAGAAAGAGAGGACCCAAATTAGCAGTCTGAAACAAATGGGGAAACACTACAAGACAACAAAATATTCAAAATATTACAAGGAAGTATTTTCAAAACCTGTACTTTATTAGCCTGGAAAACCCAAAAGAAAGGGACTAATTTCTAAATTCAGCCAAAATACTAAAATTAAACCAAGTAGAAGTCAACAACATAAATAGGCCATAGAAAATGAGAGAGAAATTGTGATAAAAAGACTTTTAGCTTTAAAAAAGTCCATGGCTAGAAAAATTTACAGCAGAATTCTACTAGAATTCAATGTGGCAGTCTCAATCAAAATTCCCATGTCATTCATCATCAAAATAAAAGAAATTTTGTGGAACCACAAAAGTCTCCATATAGCTAAAATAATCCTAAATTAAAAAAATACTGGAGGGATTACTATTCTAGATCTTTATATATTGCAGAGCCATAATACTAAAAACAATATGGTCCTAGCACAGAAATAAAAAACAATGGGGAAAAATTGAAGAAGCAACCATGAGTTCACATGACTTCAGCCATCTGTTATTTGTAAAAGATGCCAAAAACTTAAACTTGAGAAATAAAAGTATCTTCAAGAAATGTTGCTGGGAAAGCTGTATGTCTAAATACAGAAGAATAAAATTAAATGCAATCTATCATCTTGCACAAAACCTAATGCCAAGCTAATTGAAGACCTAATGTGAAAAAGGAAACAGTGAAATTGCTAAAAGAAAACATAGCCAGTAGCCTATAGGATACATGTGTATGAATAGGACTCCATTTGCCTAAGAATTAAAGCCAACTACTGACAAGTGCAGAGCTAAAGAGACTACTTTAAATGCCCGTTCCTGATAATGAACTTGACGTCTACCTTATATGCCATCCTAGAACCTTCATCCAGTGACTAATGGAAGCAGAGGCAAACACCCACAATTAAACACTGAACTGAACCCACGGAACCCAGTGACAGAGAGAGAGGAGCGATGAGCAAATTGGCAAAGAATGGGAAGGTGAAACCAGCAGAGACAGCTTATCTGAACAAGGGAGAGCTCTTGGACCCCAGACTGACAGCTGGGAGGCCAGTGTGGGACTAATCCAGAACCTCTGAGTGTGAGAGTCAGTGAGGAGGCCTGAGCAACCTATGGGTCCCTGGGCAGTAGATTAGTGTTTATTCCTGGCATACAAACGGACTTCGTGTGTCCATAACACAAAGAGGTATGATCTCTCAGCCTGAATTCTTAGGAGAGTGCCTGGACCCTGCCCTGAGTGAAATGACAGACTCTGAATATCCCCCTATGTGGAAGGAAGTGGGGATAGGGTGGGAGGCTGGGGGGATGGTGAGAGGGGTGCAGGAGGAGGGGAGGGAGAGGGAACTGGGATTGACATGTGAAACAAGCTATTTAAAATTAAAGTAATAAAAAATCACAAGAAAACTACAAATATAAAGAAAAATAGATATTCTGTAGGGGATCAAATTGCTAATTAACAGACATAAAGTTTCATTAATATGGGAAAAAAAGAAAAGATCAACTAGCTGAAGTCAAAGCCTACAAAGTGGAAGAGAATTTTTATATGTAAATAACATATAGAGAACTCAGATGCAAGAATCAAACAAATGACACATTTAAAAAAAATAGACCTGGGACATAAACAGAGGGTTCTCAGCTGAAAAAAACTAGAAAATATCTCAAAAATGTTCATTGATCCTTACTATTTAGAGAAATGGAAATCAAACTAACTGACATTGAATCTTACCCCAGCCAGAATAGCAAAACTGACAACAAATGCTGGAGGAGATGTGGGGGAAAAGGGAACACTCATTCATTGTTTGTGATATTGCAGACTGCTGCAGCTACTATGGAAATCAGTGTGAATAATACCCAAAAAGCTAAAAAGAAATCTATCATATGACCCAGCTATACCTCTCCTTGGACATTGTACTCCATAGACACTCGCTCAACCACATTCATTGCTGCTCTATTCACAATACGAAAATGGAAACAACCTAAATTAAAATATGGTACATATGAAATATGGAATACCATTCATCTGTAAATAAAAATTAAACTAGGAACTTTACAGGTAAAAGGATAGCACTAGAAAATCACATTGAGTGAGGTAATCTAGATCCAGAAAGACAAATGTCACATGTTCTCTGTCATTGCATACTCCTAGTTACAAATCTTCAGGTATGAATACATTACTTGAAATAACTGCAGAAACCATAAAAGTATAAAAAGGAACTATTGCCTGGTTGGGGTGAGGAGGGAGCCACTAAAATAATATTGTGCATGTGACCTGATTGGGGAAATGGAAAATGGGATGGGGTTAATTAGAGAGAAGGTTAAGAAATACCAAAGAGGGAGGAAGGTAACTATAACAATAAGGGTATCTGAAAAAGTCACAAGAAGTCATATATGATTATATATCTACCTTACACCTATAGTAAATTGATTTATAAATATGCATATATAGTTCAAATGAATATTTCCCATTTAGACTGACAACACTCCCTCCAAAAGCCAAAGACCATCTAAGGAATCCCAAACACCAGGCATGAGAAACCCTCTTTTGAGTTGTTGGTCAGGGTTGTCCAAGAGATTCTCAAAGCACACAGTTTATTGCTATTGCCTTTGCTTTCCCCCAGAGGGAGAAGGTAAGTCGCTATTGTTCAAGACACCATGCACTTCAGATGCACAGTCCCTGAACTGGAACCACCCTGAATTTCTCCTCCCTGAGAACTACCAGGAGTTGTCATGCAAGCTTACAAAAGAGGTAATCACTCAATAGTCCTACCCACCTATTAACGTCAGCAAGATTTGCATGGCACAGTAACCTTAAGAGTGCTTCAGTGTTGTGTAGAGCTTGGCACTAACCAACAACTCTTTAATTGGACGAGGGCCTGCACAGGTTTAAGTCAGACAGGGCCCCAGATGCTGACAGTGAGAAATGGCCACCAGCTCCCACCCCTAACCAAGAAGCTATCTCTAGTTGGCGTCCACTTGCAAAGGAAAAATGAGTTTTCTCCAAGTGAGTCTCACTAGGGATATTAACCACACTTAAATGGCCAACATAAAGCTCAGTGGTATTGTTTTTGTATTTTTGTCTCATATTACTTTGTTTGCCTTTTATTGTCTTACTGGTCTTTTGCTTGTGTATTATGATTTACAATTTTGTTATTTCTATTGGTTTTATTTGTGTCTGTCTCTTGTACTTTGTTTTTTTGTTGTTGTTGTTGCTGTTGCTTGTTTGATTATTGTTTTCCAAAGAGAGAGGTATAGAAGGTGAGGAGTTGGGCAGGTGGGGAAGATCGAGAAGGTGGTGGGGAAGGGAAGCAGTGAACAGAATATATTGCATAAAAATTTATTTTCAATAAAAAAGAATTTACAAATGAAGCTTCCCAATGTTCTTTTTTGCCTTTCAAATTTCTGGACTCCCATTAAAAACCATACTTTGTAAGGCTAAACATAAAAAAAACACTCATGGATTTCTGGTCACATGACCAAATAAATCTGACTTTGATGCTGTCACTCCTAGAGTCCCTTCATCTCCAAGCCTGTTCTTGTGGCCTCTAAGCCAGAAGACTGCTCCAAGCAGAGGCCTGCTCCCAGTTGTCCTGTCTCCTGCCTCAGTTTCTATTCCCATGCTAAGGCATACGCCCTGAGATCAGGTGAGGAGATCCAATAGGCTGAATTTTAAGAGAAAAACACTGTGGTGTGGTCAAATCTTAAAAGCATCTACAGTTAACAAACCTAGAACAATAAACCTCTTTTTTTTTCTCTGATATCCTTTTATTTGGTAATAGTCTGCTACCATTATTTGTTTCCAAAGATTCCTCACCTCTGGATAAAGATGGAAGCGTTTCACTGTATTGATTACCAGGGGATATTCAGTTAGCCTGTCATTCATGATCATCCACAGACCCTCTAGAAATGAAGGTGCTTCGATGATGGTCTTGAAGTAGGAATAATAAAGTCCCTTTTAAGAAAGGCACACACTGTCAATGTCAATAAAACCTTAAATTATTTATAGAAAAGCTTAAGAACATCATTTTTATATCATCTTTCTTCTGTTTAAAAAAAAAGGTCATGAAGAAGACTTCCTAATGACTCCTTGCTGTTCACATTCTCAGACTAAAATGAATGTATCTTCAGGCACCCACTCCACAATTCTTTCAAGTTTTCCCGAGGTCTGAGATTATTTGGATTAAATGGATGGTTGTTTATAGCACTGAAAGCGCTTTAAAGCATGCATCCAGTCAGCATACTTTTCACATGACTAATCTACTTTTTCCGTATGCTTAGAAGTTGGCATATAATAAATTCTGTAAAAAATAAATAAATAAAAACAGGGGCATCTTCATGCTCAACAGCATCAGGCAGCCGACTGGTCCAGCTTACTTTAGAGCCCCAGCTGGGACCTGAGCTGACTTTCACTACTCAAAAATGCTGTGTATAAAGAGATAACCTTGTCCTGATAATTCCAGCACAGAAAATGTGGCCTCATTAGACCAGTAAGGGGATTTCAACTTAAAAGTCAAGGGCTCTAGAGACTATACTGTTTTGTTACTTTGGTCATGTTTTCCAACATAAATAGTTAGATAAATAAACAGTAACCCAATCTTTTAAAGAGTAGAGCAAGTACCCTATTCAAAAAATTTTCAAAATAAGTCAAACTCCATGGCCATTCCTGTTTCATGTGACCAAGTTAAACTACAACACCAGGGGCTTATAAATTCAAGATGGTTCCTAATTGGTTCTTTCTACAGTTTTGATTTTTCCTTTCAGCTTATGAAGACAACACAGCAATACAACTACTAAATGATATCTAGTATGCCAGTGTCTACATTTAGAGAAGTAATATAAAAGTGACTTGTGTTACTAATAAGCTATTGTTTTCTGCAGACACTCTGATGTGTGTGTGCCCATCCATTCACCCCCTTCATTTCATCACAGCCTCACAAGTCTGAGATAATTTCTAACAGGTAGATGACCAAGAATCAGATACAACACTCCTCTCCAGTCCTCACAGAAATAAGCACAGGACTGCTGTCTTCATCCTGTATCTGTCCCCACAGGCCTGCCTTGGCTGTGTTCTTATTCAACAGAGGTTTCTATGCCAGCCTTGGGAATAACACCTTATTT
Source organism: Mesocricetus auratus (assembly GCF_017639785.1). NCBI lineage: Eukaryota > Metazoa > Chordata > Mammalia > Rodentia > Cricetidae > Mesocricetus > Mesocricetus auratus. Next base: position 4,742,081 of record NW_024429203.1, read on the forward strand.
GGATTCAAGGGTCACACAAACATTAATATATATATATATATATATATATATATATATATATATATATATCAATTCGGGGACCCAGATGCTTCAAGAGGGTTATTGGAGGAAAAGGAAAGTCAGTGGCAACGTCTGTGGTGTACTGGCCAACTCACACAGGAAGGGCAGAAAGACAACGTGATTCACCCCAAAACCATTTCAGTTCCTGCTCAATTTCTACCTTATTGTCCCACTATCCTTACAGCACAGATTAATTAGAAGAAAGAACCGAACCATTTCCGTGCGAAAAGTCATCTCCCGTTCCAAAGATGAGAGGTGAGAAAAATGACGGTCGTTTTCAAAAAGTGTTATTAAGTGTATCCTGGAGGTGAGGGGAGAAACATAATTAGAATGGGCTTCAAAACAGCACTAAAACAGTTTCAGAACTCAGAAAGCTATAAAACAAAAACAAGTTTTCTAATAAGCATTGAGATAATTTTACAATTTACTGATAAATTTGTATATATTCGTGAGCATTTATTATTCATCATCACACACACACACTCCAAGTTGTTTAACTCCATTCTTCCATGTACTTGCAAATCTAAAATTGCTATGGCACCCTCGGTCGGTTCTTCTTCCACACCAAGCTTCTTAAGAACACAGGAAGAGCCGGGTGGTGGTGCACGCCTTTAATCCCAGCACTTGGGAAGGGGAGGCAGGTGGATCTCTGAGAGTTAGAGGCCAGCCTGGTCTACAGTTAGTTCTAGGACAGCCAGGGCTACACAAAGAAATCCCCTGTCTCAAAACAAAAACAAAAACAAACAAAAAACAAAACTCCAAGAAGGGCTGTGTTTTTTACTGTTGCAAGAGTTGGGAAATACTTTTGTAACCATCGAAAAGCACTTTGACCCTGATTCTCCTTTTCTTTACATCTAATATCTAATTATGAGTGAGTACAGAGTACATACTGTGTTTGTCTTTCTGATTCTGGGTTATTGATAGCTGGGGAACCTGCATAGGACCAAACTAGGCTCTCTGAATGTGGGTGACATTTCTGTGGCTTCGGCAGGCTGTGGGGCCAAGATTTATCCCTAATGCATGAACTGACTTTTTGGAGCCCATTCACTGTGGAGAGATACCTTGCTCAGCCTAGATAGAGGGGGAGGGACTTAGTCCTGTTTCAAATTGATATTCCAGACTTTGTTGACTCCCCATGGGAGTCCTTACCCTTACTGAGGAGTGGATAAAGGGTTGGGTGGGGGAAAGGTGAGGGCCAAGTGTAAGGGGGAGGGACTGTAGTTGGTATGTAAAATGAAAATAAACTTTTAAATAAAAAACCATTTAGAATATAATTTAAATAAAAATCACTTTTAAATAAAGTAATTTTAAAAGAAGTATAAGTCCATACAAAGAATGATCTTTTAAGTCCCCCAGAGGACTGTACTTAAAGGTATATACAGCTGTTGATAGTGACAAAAGAGTATGTCTGGCAAAATTTGTCATAGTCAGGGAATGCACTATCCAGTTTATAAAACACTTCCTAACAAAAATAGAAACAAAAGTCCATATATCAACCTAGTTTCTCCCCTGGATTTACATGAAGGTCATGTGCCAGAAAAACAAGAGTGCAGAGGAAAGGTTCTTCCTGGTCCAGCCTCAGACAGTGCTCACATCAAAATTGCTATACATATAGGATAGCAGAGAAACACTGGCCAGGAAACCTTCCTATGTCTACAAAACCTGAGATCAGATAGAAATGAAAATATTCCAAATGAAATTCTCAGGGTTCTTTTTACATGTAATTTAAAAACAAAAACAAAACTTTTATAAAAAGAGTGCCCATGAATGCACACTGGCAGGTTCAAAGCCTTTCTGAGCTACCACTGCGCAAAGACTTGCTTGTCTTGAGGCAGGGTTCCACTATGTAGCCCAGGCTAGCCTCACAGTCATAATCCTTCCACCTTGGCCTCTAAGTGCTGGAATTACAGATGTTCGTCACCATTCCCACTTCAGAAAAAGGTAAACTGTATTTTCTTTTCTGAATCTTAGTTTGCAGGTATTCCTGGCCTTAGCTCTAAATTTATTTCAGCAGTAGTGTACAGGAACTACAGGATAGTGAAGGAGTTAGGTTAGACAAACTGAAAAGCTTTGTGTGGTGGGAGATAGAAATAAATAGAGTGGTGAGTCTTTGGTAAAGCAAAACCATGTTCATTTGTGGGGCTGGCAAGAAGGCTCAGCAGTTAAGGTGACCCAGCACCCACGTGGCAGCTCACAACACTTCTAACTCCAGCTCCAGCGAATCTGGCACCCTCCTCTGGCCTCCATGAGGACACACATGGCGCACAGACGCACATACAGACAAAACACCTATACTCATAAAATAGTTTTGACTGTCCTCCAGGGTATCTGCATTGTAAATACTTCTGTGCCAGCATACTTTGTACAAAAGTTGTACATGGGTGTTATGTGGTACAGGTATAGATGTTTTGACTTGCTATTTACAAATAGCAGTGACAAGTGACAAAATTTAACCCATTACTTCTATGTATTTCAATCTGAGACAAAAAAAAAATCTTACCAGTGCAAAATCCCCACAAAGGCAGCTGGAAAAGAAAAAGAGAAATAATTAAAAGCTGCTCTGTTATTAAATGTCTTTAAAATAAGCACTTAGCAATTCAAATGCACTCCATGCCTAGAGTAATAGCTCACTTAAGCCAGCTGGCCAGCTGCTTCTGTCTACTTGAAACAGGAAAATAGCCCAGAAGGATGGAAAGCAAACTGAGTCATGCTCCCTCTGCAGGTGGGAAGGACCTGGAAGCTTTATATATGGGAGAGACCTGGCACTAGTGATGTAACAGAGATCTACAAGGATGACACCCACTGGCAAACTAAGCAATAGTGGAGAGACCACCTTAAATGCCCATCCCTGATAATGAGTTTGATGACTTCCTTATATGCCATCCTAGAACCTCCATCCAGTAACTGATGGAAGCAGAGGCAGACACCCACAGCTAAGCACTGATCTGAACTCCTGAAACCCAGTGGCAGACATGGAGGAGCGCTGAGCAGAGAGATCAAGACCAGGCTGATGAAACCCACAGAAACAGCTGACCTGAACAAAGGGGAGCTCTTAGCCCCCCACATGATGGCTGGGAGACCAGCATGGGGATGATCCAAACCCCCTGAATGTGGGTGTCAGTGTGGAGACCTGGACAGTCTGTGGGACCTTGGACTGTGGATTGGTGTTTGTTCCAGGCATACAGATGGATTTTGGGTGCCCCTCCCACAGTGAGGGATGCTCTCTCAGCCTGGTCTCTTGGAGAAAGATATGGGCCCTGCCCTGGACGAAATGGCAGACTCTGGGGATTCCCCAGGATGGTCTCATCCTCCCTGGGGAATAGAGTGGGGATTGGGTGGGGGCCCAATCCACAGCCCAAGGTCCCACAGACTGTCCAGGTCTCCTCACTGACACCCACATTCAGGGGGTTTGGATCAGTCCCATGCTGGGTGGGGATTGGGTGGGGGAAGCTGCTGGGGGTGTGGGAGAGGATGGGGGGAGAAGGTGCTGAGATTGACATGTGAAGCAAGCTTGAAATAAAAAAAGTGATGAAGTGGGTTGGGTTGATTTTTGTGACGTTTCAGTATGATTCTCTGTAGTTTCTTATTCACTCTTTCCTTTATATGAAATGTTTTTAAAGCATATACACTCTCAGAAAACACTCTTGCCTGAAGGATGCACCCAGAACACTGTCCCTTGCACTCATCAGTGAGACTTAAATGCAGAAAAACACTTCTGTAACCATGCGTTTGCAAGCTAAGTTGTACTGTTCAGGCCCTGATGAACTGTCCGTTCCCAATGAGCACCTGGATCTAGGCACCCTCGAAGGCCAAGCTGAGCGCCACTCGTGAGATTAGCAGGGAATGAGAAAAAAGGACAATCCCGTGCTGCTCTAGCTTTGCAGTTTTCTGCAGAGATACAAGCACAGTGAGTGAGCAGGAGATTGCCTGTCTTCAAGGACGTCATGGAGCTGGGAACGAGGAAGGGGCAGAATGGGAGTTACATGCCATGAAGCCCACTTCTTACAGAGATCCATCAGCTCTTCCTGAACAAATGTCCTTTCATCACAATAAGCTTTCACTCATTTCTAAAGTTTTGAAAGTTGATTTTGATAATTCCCTAGGTCCTTGCTGACATGGAGGAATTAACTCACTCAACTAGTTCAAGTCCCACAGAGACTTTGTGGAAGCATTTCCCATGGCTGCCCCAAGTACACTTGGCAAGACACCTCCTAAACCACCAACATTAACCTTCTGAATCGATTTTAAAAAACTATTCATCTTTGTTAACAGAATAAATGCAAAGTAATTCAAAGAAGAAACAGAATTATCATGCTGAATTTCCCAAGTCTGTTCCTTGTTGACTATGTAACTACCAGGCTGGGCTCATCTTAAATTCTTCTCAGATTTGTTTGTGTTGTATCAGGATGGGCAAGCTATAGCCCATGGTCTGTTTTGGTGCTATGCTCAAGTTAAAAGTGTTTCTTTATGTTTTCAAATAGTTATTAAAGCAATGATTCAATAGACACCATGCAGTCCCTCACTGAAAAGAAAAAGCAAATGTTCTCTGTAGCACTCTGAAATGAAAACTTATAAGCTGTACCTTCAACTGGAAGAAAATGTCCTGAGATAAAGTTCACTTAACAATGGCAGACATTGTCCTTTTCCACTACATTTGTTTCTTCTTTTCTAGTCTCTTGTTAGAGATATATAGTGGAAAATATTTAAAATTACATTTTCTAAATGAAAAGATGGAAGAGATGGCTTCAGAGGAGTAAGAAAGCTTGTTCTGCAAGCATGAGGACCTTAGTCCAAATCCCCAGCCCCCAGCGTGGCTACGTATTATGTAACTCAAGATTAGGGGGTGATGACCAGCAGATAGTGAGAGCTCACTGGCCAGCCAGGTTAGACTAAACAATGAGCTGATGTTTCAGTGGGAGAACCTGTCTCAAGCAAGTAAGGTAGAGAGTGACAAAAAAAAAAAAAAAAAGACAGCCCAAGTCCTGCTCTGGCTTTTGTGCGTGCGGTGGAGCAAATTCCCCATGCGCACATGTACGTACCACACCCCGCATACATATATTCATACAAAAGGCCAAACATGTGATCGACCAGTCCATCTTTCCAAAGATCCTGTCTCTCATCCTCTCCTGCCACAACGTCCCAAAAGATGGGTACTTACCCACGCCTCAGTTTTCCTTTCCCACTTGTCTTTTACAATTAACTTTAAAAGTTTTCCACGATCCGGGCGTTGGTGGCACACGCCTTTAATCCCAGCACTTGGGAGGCAGAGGCAGGCGGATCTCTGTGAGTTTGAGGCCAGCCTGGTCTACAAGAGCTAGTTCCAGGACAGCCTCCAAAGCCACAGAGAAACCCTGTCTCGAAAAACCAAAAAAAAAAAAAAGTTTTCCACGAATCCCTTTACTCTGCCCCTTTTCTTTCTGTACATCAGTGCTTGCCTTGGAAATCTGCTTGCCACCTAATGGTTCGGCTTTCACTCGGATGTAGATAACGCCCAAAGCAACTGTCTTCATTCCCCTCCTGCCTCTTCTGCTTCTGCTCCAGTCTAACCAGCTACCTTCTCTATCGTCTCTTCTCTCCATTCTTCCTGCTGCTGCTATCATTTTGACCACTGTAGCCTGATTCTAGGAAGAATTTCCCAGCCATTCTTTCTGCTTTGCTTCTCAAACCCTCTGCAGTCCACGGTGGGGGGTGGGGGGAGGGATTCAGTGCCAACACCACATAGCTACCAAATGCCATGGAATTGCTCTCTAGAATGTGGACAAGTCATGCTTTAAATAGATATAACACTATTTGTATATAAAGCGAACACTTTGTTATTCATGAAGAATTTTTAAAGAAACAGTCTTCCCAAGGAACACCACACCAACTTGTTATCCAGTACTAAATGGTCAGCTCTGAAAACACACACACACAAGAAACATTGTATGGACTGAGCAGGTTGTACTTATGTACTTAAGAATCGTGTGTGTGTGTGTGTGTGTGTGTAAAGCAACATTTTAAGAAAATGAAACCAGGAATTTTTAGGAGACCAAGGGGATGCACAAGAGGATTTGAGGAAAGGAAAGGGAGGGGATAATGATGTAACTTTATTGCCATCTTAAAAATAGATAATTTTTAAAAAGCAAGAAGACAGCCAGTGTCTTCACACGGAGTGTGAAATGCTTCACAGGCAGCCTCCTCCTACTCTTCATGCCATGCCCTCCATTCTAACTTTGTTTTCACACCATGCTGTCTTACTGTTAAGACTCAGATTCTGCCATTCTGTCAGCAACACACACACACACACACACACACACACACACACCTCTGTTCCCAACTACACACAACCATAATTTAGCCCTTTGCTAGAACGCAAGTTCCACTGTTTTCTAAACGTCCTCCCTGAGCTACATTCTAAAGTATTCACTGTCTGCCAGTTAATAAAGCCAGCCATGATTTCATTAGCCGCTAGTGGGTAACTCCATGTGCCCCACCTCGGTATATTGGAGCTTGGATTTGAGAAAACAGCCCTTGTTGGTTGTGGATATGGCGTGGGTCTGTTGGCATAGACAGCAGATGGAAATCTAAATATGAATTTCAGTTATTCCTCAGTTATTGTTAACGCTTCAGTGTGACAACTCCTTTTTCCCTCAGCAGCAAAATAAGTAGCATAGGATGGGAAGAGGCGACAATAACTTGTATTGAGGGGTTTATGTCTCCATTTATATCACCAGCTAGTCTGACAAAGCTCACACTCAAATTCCAGACAGCAGCAACAGTTAAGTTCCCTCAGAAGCTACAGAAAATTAGAGGTATAAACGGAGGAAACGCTTACATGGAAAAACTCCTAGACTGCTGTCCTTAAAGCTCAGGAGGGTGGAAGTAAGTGGTTATCGGTTGTGTACACTGTCTACTCTCCTCCTTCCTCCACCGTTAGTGATCTCAGCTAAGAAACTTATTTAAATTACACAGGATCATAACTCTGTCCGGAAGGTTGCCAACCACTTCTACATACTTGTGTTAACTGACTGCTCTGATAAGGTAACTTTTTGGCATGCAGGTGACCACTAAATCGGGAAATCCCACAAGATAATCTCACAAACTGAAACTAGAAGGTTGAGAATTCTGGCATGCGATTCTCAGATCCCACCATCAACTCTTCCAACATGCCAAAAGCTGGTGAACGAAATCTCCAAGACCCAAGTACACCCTTCAAGGGTCTAGGCTGGGAGGAAATCCTGCCTGGCCAGGACTGGAGCACTCAGCAGGCTCTGCTCACCTACACCAAAGAGGGTCCTGTGGGAGAAGCGATTTATCTGCAGAGCCTGCACTTTTTCGCGGAGCTGGTCCAGCATACTGTGGAGGAACTGGAAGCGGCCCAGAAGAAAGATCTTGGTGACCTCTTCCAGTTGAAAGTAATTTTGCTCGTTCAGATTTCTGATCCTCCGCTGCGCATAGTTGCGGGCGCCCCCGGGCAGGTTCCTGTCGCCCAGGAGCAAAGGCTCCAGCAGGGACCTCTCCTGTGGCACGCTGAGCTCCAGCGGGGGCTCCACCGCCCCTGCGCCCCGTCTCCGCCTGGCTTGCCCGGAGCGGGTGGACTGCGGCGCGTCGGGGCACGATTCCCTGAGCTTACTCCTCGTCGGCCCCACCATCTTCTCATAGTCCGAGTTCAGGCGGATGGAGCTGGTTCACGGCAGGGCGAGGTCCCGGGCCGCACTCACTCACCTGGCAGCCTCAACGACCAGCCCCCGCCGCCGTTGCGAGCAGCTTCGTCGTCATGGCTACCGTGTCCAGGCAGCCTTGCGCTCTCCACGTGCAGCTGGCGCGTGCACATGCCCCCGGGACTTGCAAGTGGCATGGTCTGTCCCGGGACCTGGGTCGTGGGGTTCACCTGGGTTTCCCCCTGCAGGACAGCTCTCGTTAACTCATTCTTTAAGTAACATGGTTTATTCCAACGAAATTGCTCAGATTCTGCCCGGGACCCGACTGGCTCAGGAGTTCATCGCCTTCCTAAACCGGAAGCACCACCGCGTTCTGAATCTTTTATCAGTCTGTATGAATGGAGTCACGCCTTCACGCCATCCATTTTAGGACATCATTGAGTTTACAACAGCCACGAACACCATGGTATTGACCAAGTTCATCTTCATGGAAGAACATAGCTTGGAAATGTCTCTCCCACATCCGATAGAGTTCACTCCTCAATACCTTCAGTAATATTTCCCAGTCTACCTTTTCAGCATTAATTTCCACTTCCCTGGACACAGATCTTCCAGTGGTTGTGAGATACACACACACACACACACACACACACACACACACACACACACACACACACACACACACACACCCGTGTCATCCCATGGTGTTTCCAGCCTTTTGTCTTGACCATTTGAATGCTCTCTTCTAACCCCAAGCCCTTTCTCTAGTCCACATTAATTATGCCTTCACTTAACATCTAGAGCACTCACTGGCTGTTCTATTCATCTGCCCGCTAGTTTAAATCCAATACCTGTGAAACAAGTAAGTGCTGTTGCTGCTAATTTATTGTTTTATAAGATTTTTCTCGAGAGGCATTTCTGCATTACTGGTACTGTTTGTTGCTCAACATGTTTTATTACTCAGGGCATAGGAAATAGAGGATCAGGAATATGTTACTTCGTTCATATTTTAACAAGCTGTAAATTTTGTCTGTCCAATTTTGAGTTAAAAAACAAGGTATTGTTAATTATTGTTTGACAAACATATACACACTTTGTATGGCTGGCCTTGAACTCCCTCCTTTCTCAGCTCCCTAACCCTGATTTTCAAGTTTTGCCATCCTTTTCAGCTGGCAAAAAAAATCTATTCTTAAATGAACATACAAAGTCAAAATGAAGCACCTTATTTTTAATGTGTGCATTTTAACTCTGTGTACAAGAATTACCTCTTCTGTTCTTGTTAATTCTTTCCAACTACTTGTAGAGTCATGTTCTTAAATATGGTCCATCTCTTACAAATAAAACCTAGTTCTGTTCACCCTTAAAATAATCTTTTATATGGATATTCGTTGGTCCATTATTTATTGTCAATAAAATTAGACATAGCCTCAACATCAAAGGCCATGCAGTACTGGAGCCACTAATTCATTCTGAGTGAAGTTAGTGATAATAGAAAATAGGATACAGTGCTAAAAGAAAAATAAACCCAAGGGCTGGTCTCCAAAATACACAAAGAACTAAAAAATGGACATCAAAAGACCAAATCAGAGGGAGCCATTATAAGTGGGAGGAGAGATCTGGCACTAGTGAGACCTTCACAGATCTACAGGAATGACACCAACTGGCATTAAGGCTACTTTAAATGCCCTCCCATGATGGTGAGAATGATGACTGCCTTATATGCCATCCTAGAACTCTCATCCAGTGGCTGATGAAGACAGAGGCAGACACCCACAGCTGTGAACCGAATTGAACTCTTGGAACCCAGTTGCAAAAAGGAATGATGACCAAAAGAATCAAGATCAGGCTGGCAAACCCACAGAGGCAGCTGACCTAAACAAGGAGGAACACATGGACCCCAGACTGATGACTGAGGGGACAGCATGGGACTGATCCAGACATCCTCCCACCGAACTTGTGTGACAGAGAGGAGGCCTTGGTAATCTGTGGGACCTTGGAGAGTGGAGCAGTATTTATTCCTGGCATACAGAGGGACTCTGGGAGTCCATGCCACGTGGAAGGATGCTCTCTCAGCCTGGATACATGGGGAAGAACCTGGGCCATTCCCAGGATGATGTGAAGGACTCTGAAAATCCCTCATGGAGGCTCTTGCCCTCCCTGGGGAGTGGTGAGGGAATGAAGTGGGGGTGAGGGGTTGGGAGGATTGGCGGGTGGGGGAGGAGAGGGGGGGAGAGGGAACTGAAAGTGACATGCATAAAAAGTTAAATAAAAATATGGAAAATATATAAATAAGATACATTTTTAAAAAGACCAAATCATCCAATTAAAAAATGGAGTACAGATCTAAACAGATAACTCTCAACAGAGGAATCTCAAATGGCAGAAAGACACTTAAGGAAATGTTCAATATCCTTAGTCATCAGAGAAATGCAAATCAAAACACCTCTGAGATATCAAAATGGCTAAAAATCAAAAACACCAATGACAGTTTATGCTGGAGACAAGTGGAGAAAGGGAAACACTCCCACAATGCTGGTGAGAGTGCAACTTGAACAGATGCTTTAAAAATCAGTATGACAATTTTTCAGAAAATTGGGAACCAATCTACTTCAAGACCCTGTAATACCATTTTTGGGCATATACCCAAAGGAAGCATATTCCAAACCACAAGGACATTTGCACAACTATATTCATAGAAGCATTATTCTATTCATAATAACCAGAACCTGGAATCAACCTAGATACCCCTCAACTAAAGAATGAATAAAGAAAATGTGGTACATTTACACAGAGGAGTACTACTCAGTGGTAAAAAAAAAACAATGATATCTTGAGATTTGCAGGCAAATGGATGAAGTAGAAAAAACATCCTGAGTGAGGTAACCCAGGCCCAGAAAGACAAATAAAATATGTACTCACTCATAAGTGGATATTAGACATAAAGCAAAGGGCAACCAGCAAACAGTCCAAAACCCCAGAGAACCTAGGCAACAAAGAGGACCCTAAGAGAGATATACATGGATCCACCTAGGAATGGGAAAAGAAGAGGAGATCTCCTAAGAGGAGCAAAGGGGTCATGAGGGAGGGTGGAAGGGGGGAGGGGAGGAAAGAAGGTTTTGGGGAAAAATGTATAGCTCAATAAAAAAATAAACAATGTTTTCTGAAGCCTACCCGATGCATAATATTATGTTAGGTTTTAAATATCAACTTGTCACCTGAGTAAGTTGCTTTGTCCAGTTATACTTCTAAAATCTGCTTGTGTAACCCCTCTTTTGGTTAGATCAATTTTAAGTATTTTGTGAAATTACGATGTAATTATATTTTCTTCTTCCCTTTGCTCCCCCATAATGTCATAGGGAGAGGCACTATTAGGAGGTGTGGGTTTGTTAGAGTAGTGAGGGCCTTGTTGGAGAAAATGTGTCACTATGGGGATGAGCTTTGAGGTTTCCTATGCTCAGGGTACCACCCAGTGTCTCAGTTGACTTCCTGTTGCCTGTAGGATGTAACATTCTCAGCTCCAACACCACTGCTACCTGCATGCTGTCAGGCTCCCCACTGTGATGATAATGGAACCTCAAGCTGCCACCCTCAATTAAATGTCCTCCTTTATAAGAGTTGCCAGTGACCATGGTGTCTTTTCACAGCAATAAAAACCCTAATTAAGATACTCTCCCTGCTGTATTTGAAATGTGAGGCCTCTGCAGGAGGCTGGAGTTGGAGAGCTGGAAAGACTGCTCAGAGGTTTAAGAGCACTTGATGTTCTTGAGGGGACCTGGGTCCATTTCCCAGTTACCACGTGATGGTTCACACCCATCTGTAACTCCAGTTCTAGGGCATATTCAGAATGTAGTTAGGAATTACGCTGGTTTAGTAAAGGTGGTAGCTGTAGGTTCTCCTCCAAGATTCATGACTTCACTAGCTCTGGATAATTGGCTAGGCTTCCAGTACCAGTGAGTCTTAGGTGCAATTAGAGACCAGCTGGTTACGATTAAGATATGTGTGGCACTACTGTACCCTTCAGGTTATCATGCCATGATGGTCATTGAAATCCATAGGCATCACAGCTGGGTAAGACTGTTTGTTGTTTCCATCCTTTGAAAGCTTGCATGTCACATTATGTTACTACGAAAGCTAGTTCCCAGGAAGGGAATATTCAAGTCATTTCCAGCTCTGAGGTCACTGAAGTGTATGGTGTCTTCAGTAATAGGGACTTACCTTCTACCTCTGGAGGACAGCCAAGGGCAGTAGCAGTAGCTTATAATGTTTTGGAGTCTCTTAGACAGCCCTGACCAACAACTCAAAAGAGGGCTTCTCATACCTGGTGTTGGGTTTTTTGTTTGTTTGGTTTCTTTGTTGTTGTTTTGTTTTTATTTTTATTTTTTTACTAGATGCTGTTTGACCTTTGGAGAGAACATTGTCAGCCCTGATGGAAAATTTTTATTTAAACTATACTATGTGTATGTATACATCAACTTACAGGTTATATAGGCGTTTTAGATAGATATAGTGTGATTCCTTATGACTTCTTAGGATATTCTTACTGTTCATTTTTATCTGCCTCTCTCATTCTGTATTTGCTTTCTCCCTCTCTGTTTAATGTCCGCCACATGCCAGTTTTCCCCATCAGACCACTGGCAGCTTGCTAGTCCTTTTCTGTTGTTCCCCAAACCAATTGTCCCAGCGATAGCAATACCTCTTTTTGCTTTTTTTGGTTTATGCAGTCACTCCAGGATATATACTCACATCTGGAAATTTGGAGCTATGAGCCTCAAACCTTTTCTAGTTCCATCTGTTTATCTGACAATGTCAATATTTAATTTTTCTTTACCGATGAACAGTATTCCGTAGTGTGGACACACCACATTTTCATTATCAATTCTTCCATTGAAGGATGTTTAGATTTGTTTCCATTTCCTAGATATTGTGAACAGACTGGTCAGTAAGAGAGTTGTTTTTCATGAAAAATGCAACTAAACTGTATAGCCAGCAGATGGCAATAATGGCCTATAAGCCAGCATTTTAAAGTGGGTTTTTTTTTTTTTTTGGTTTCGTTTTGTTTTTAAATGAAACCAAGGTTTCTGTAGTCCTTGTCTAAACAACTATTTCCAAATCAGCTTTGATCTGTTGGCAACACTCTTGTCTCTGCCCCGCAAATGCTGGAATTAGAAGTATATGCTGTCCTTCCTGGAAAAGTGCATTTGAACATGAAAAAAATTACATGTAGTAGATCAGTGCACTAAAATTGAAATTTAGAGAAACTCCAAGTGTAACACCAAATGAAGACAATTACATTACATATTTCATACACCTAACTAATTTTTGTGTACAGTGTTTAGTTTCTCAAATATGAATGACTTCATTTTGTTTCATTGATAGCCTCCCTTTTTCTGTTAAGTTCAATGTATGGTTTTTAGCTTTAAACAAATACACAGGCACAAATTTGAGCAGTTAAGTTCCATCCTCCTAGAGCCTGGTTATACGAAGCAAGGCATATGAACAATTCAGTCATCACAATTTTGAAGCTTTTATAAACTTTCCACTCATGACTGGATCATTCAAAACAAATGATTTTACCTTAACTAATATTCTTATGCAAAAAAAAAGTGGACTTTAGGGGCTGGAGAGGTCACTCAGTGGTCAGGCACTCTGGCTGTTCTCCCAGGGAACATAGCAGCTTCCAACTGTCTGTAACTTCAGTTTTTAAGGGACCCGACATCCTGAAGACTTACATGCAGGCAAAACACCAAAAAACATATTTATTTTATTTTGTTTATTTATTTATTTGGTTTTACAAGACAGTGTTTCTCTGTATTGTTTTGGAGGCTGTCAGTCCAGCCCGGCCTCGAACTCACAGAGATCCACCTGCTCTGCCTCCCGAGTGCTGGGATTAATGGCGTGCGGTGTGCCCAGCTCATAATTTTTTTTTAATTTAAAGGTAGATTTTTTTCATGCAATTTCACAGTTTCTTATGCATTAAGATACTTTTTCTGCTTTAGCTACATTTCTAATTTTACTTTTAATTTTTCATACAATATATTTGCTCATGTTATTTTTCTTTCCCCATCTTCCCAGATTATTTCCATCTCCCTACTCACCAAACTTCATTTTCTTTCTCTTTCAAAAGGATAATACTTAGTAAATAATTAATATTTAAAAACATAAAACTCCTAAAAGGAAACAGAACAAAGCAAAAATAGAAGAAAGCCCACAACATTTCCATTGTGCATTAGCCAATTACTCCTGTGCATGAGGCCTGTCCTAGAGTGTGGTTGGCATGTCCAGTGGCAGGCACTCTGTTCCCAGCAGTCATAATGGTATATAGTTTCTTAGTGTTGAACTAAATTTGAAAACCTAAAAGAAATGGATGAATTTCTTGATAAATATGATCTACCAAAGTTAAATAATGGTTAAATAAACATAAATTCATAACCCCTAGTAAAATAGAAACTATAGACCACCTGAGCCAGGGGACTGCACACGGGAATCCCATCCTGGCAGGGTCCAGCCCACCAAGAGATGGCCAGCATCCTAGTCCATTTCTCCACCAATGGGATGAGGTAAGCTGGGGCCTGTTTCCAGCCCGCATTCCAGTGCCCTGCTTGGAGCCACTTGAGACCTGGAGACTGCACACACTAGCCAACCAAGAGACTGCCAAGACCCCAGTACTAGTTCTGCCTCCATCCACTGGAAGAGGAGAGGCATAGAAGTATTGGATCTGCTTGCACCCACCAGAAAGGAACCTTGGTCCCGTACCCACCAGGAGAGGAAGGGTCTCCTTATGCACCCACTGGAAGAAAGAATGGGAAGAAGACAATATAAAAACACATTCAACAACAGAAAAACAAATATGACACCACCAGAGTGTAGGGACTCTACACCAGCAAGACCAGAACATTCTAATGCAGATGAAGCAGAAGAGAATGACCATAAAAACAACTTAATGAAAATGATAGAGGCCCTCAAAGAGAATATGAGAAAACCCTTAAAGAAATGGAAGAAAAAATACAAGAAATCAACAAATCACTTAAGGACAGCCAAGAAAAACAAACAGATGAAAGAAACAGTTCAAGACCTGAAAAATGAAATGGAGAAAAATAAAGAAAACACAAACTGAGGGAATGCTGGAAATAGAAAAGCTGAGTAAACGATCAGGAACTACAGGTGCAAGTATAACCAACAGAGTATAAGAGATGGAAGAAAGAATCACCGGCATTGAAGATACACAGGAAGAAACAGATCCATCGACCAAAGAAAATCTCAAGTCCAACAAATCCCTAACATAAAATATCCAGGAAATATGGGACACCATGAAAAGATCAAACCTAAGAATAGTAGGTATAGAAGAAGGTGAAGAAACACAACTCAAAGGTGCAGAAAACATATTCAACAAAATCATAGAAGGAAACTTTCCCAACCTAAAGAAAGACATGCCAGTGAAAGTATAAGAAGCTTACAGAACGCCAAATACAGTGGACCACAAAAAAAAGTCCACTTGCGACATAATAACCAAAAGCCCAAACATGCAGAAAAAGAAATAATATTAAGAGCAGCTAAGGAAAAAGTTCAAATAACATATAAAGACAAACTTATTAGAATTACACCTGACTTCTCTATGGAAACTCTAAAAGCCAGAAGGTCTGGATAGATATTCTACCAACACTAAGAGACACAGATGACAATCCAGACTGCTATACCCAGCAAAGCTTTCAGTCACTATAGATGGAGAAAACAATATATTCCATGACAAAACCAGATTTAAACAATACATGTCCAGTAATTCAGCCCTACAGAAAGTTCTGGAAGGAAAATTCCAACCCAAGGAAGTTAACTACAACCTGAAAAACACAGGCAATAAATAATCCCACTTTACCAACAGCCAAAAGAAAAAACACGTGGAAATCCACATGCAATTCCATCAACAACAAAAATCCAAAACAAACAAGAATGAACAATCAAAGGTCGTTAATATCACTCAATATTAATGATCTTAATGTACCTATGAAAAGACACAGGCTAACAGAATGGATACAAAGACAGAATACACCCTTCTGCTGCATACAAGAAACATACCTCAACTTCAAAGACAGACAGTACCTCAGAGACAAGGGTTGGGAAAAGATCTTCCCATCAAATGGACCAAAGAAACAAGTGTGGGTAGCAATCCTAATATCTAACAAATTAGAATTTAAACTAAAATCAATCAAAAGAGATGAAGGAGGTCAGTTTATACTCATCACAGGAAAAATCCATCAAGATGAAGTCTCAATTCCGCACATCTATACCCCAAATACAAAGGCATCCACATTCGTAAAACAAACATTATTAAAACTCAAATCACATATAAGACCTTACACACTAATAATGGGAGACTTCAACACCCCACTCTCACCACTAGACAGGAAAACCAGACAGAAACTTAACAAAGAAACAAAGGAACTAAAAGAAGTTATGACTCAATTGAGTTTAACAGACATCTATAGAACATTCCATCCAAAGACAAAATATTCCATCCAAAGACAAAATAATATGCCTTCTTAGCACACACGGAACCTTCTCTAAAATCGACCACATTCTTGGAAATATAGCAAGCCTCAATATATACCAAAAAACCGGAATAATCCCCTGTATCTTATCAGACCACCATGCTTCAAATTTAGAATTCAACAACACAAATTGCAGAAACCCTGATTGCGATTGCACCATTCCTGGATGAGGGAAGAAATAAAGAAAGAAATCAAAGACTTCCTAGAATTCTATGAGAATGAAGACACAACATACCCAAATTTATGGGACACTTTGAAAGTAGTACTAAGAGGAAATTTCATAGCATTAAGTGTTCATATGAAGAAACTGGAGTATAGTCACACTAGAGAATTAACAACACAACTGAACTCTCTAGAACAAAAAGAAGAAAACTCATCTAGGAGGAGTAGATGCCAGGAAATAATCAAATTGGGGGCTAAAATCAATAAAGTTGAAACAAAGAAAACAATGCAAAGAACCAATGTAACAGAGTTGGTTCATTGAGAAAATCAACAGATAGACAAACCTTTATAGAAACTAACCAAAATGCAGAGAAAGAACATGTTAATTAACAAAATAAGAAATGAACAAGGGGACATAAAAAGGACACCGAGGAAATCCAGAGAATCATCAGGTCATACTTTGAAAACCTGTATTCCACAAAATTTGAAAATTTAAAGGAAATGGACAATTTTCTGGATAGATATCATTTACCAAAATTAAATCAAGAACAGATACGCAATTTAAATAGACCTATAACCCCTAATGAAATAGAAGCAGTGTTCAAAAGTCTCCCAACCAAAAAAAGTCCAGGGCCAGATGGCCTCAGTCCAGAATTTTACAAGAAATTCAAAGAACAGTTAATACCAATTCCCCTCAAAGTATTCCAAACAAGAGAAGCAGAAGGGTCATTGCCAACTCTTTTCATAAGGCTTCAATAACCATGGTACTCAAGCCACACAAAGACACAACGAAGAAAGAGAGCTACATACCTATATCTCTCATTAACATTGATGCAAAAATACTCAATAAAATACTGGCAAATTGGATCCAAGAACACATCAAAAAAATCATCCACCATGATCAAGTAGGCAACCCATCAATGCAATCCACCATATAAACAAACTCAAAAAGAAAAACCACATGATCATCACTCCAGATGCTGAAAAAGCCTTTGACAAAATCCAACACATCTTCATGACAAAGGTCTTAAAGAGTTCAGGGATAACAGGAATATACCAAACATAATAAAAGCAATGTACAGCAAATCAACAGCCAACATCAAACTAAATAGAGAGAAACTCAAGGCATTTCCTCTAAAATCAGGAACAAGACAAGGCTTTCCACTCTTTCCATATCTCTTCAATATTGTACTTGAAGTTCTAGCTAGAGCAATAAGACATCACAAGGAGATCAAGGAGATACAAACTGGAAAGGAAGAAGTCAAACTTTCACTATTTGCAGATGATAGGATGGTTTACATAAGTGACTCAAAAAACTCTACCAGGGAACTCCTACAGCTGATAAACACCTTCAGTAAAGTAGCAGGATACAAGATTTAACTAAAAAAATCAGTAGCCCTACTATATACAGAAGATAAATGTACTGAGAAAGAAATCAGAGAAACATCACCCTTTATAATTGCCAGAAACAACATATACCTTTGGGTAATGATAGCCACACAAGTAAAAGACCAGTACAGCAAGAACTTTGAGTCTTTAAAGAAAGAAATTAAAGAAGATACCAGGAAATGGAAAGAACTCCCATGCTCTTGGATAGGTAGCATCAACATAGTAAAAATGGCAATCTTGCCAAAAGCAATCTACAGATTCAAGACAATCCCAATCGACATTCCAGCACAATTCTTCACAGGCCTTGAAAGAACAATTCTCAACTTTATATGGAAAAACATAAGACCTAGGATAGCCAACACAACCATGTACAATAAAAGAATGTCCGGAGGCATCACTATAATAGAGCTACAGTCCTGAAAATAGCTTGGTATTGGCACAGAAATAGACAGATAGACCAAAGGAATTGAATTGAAAACCCTGATATTAACCTACAAACCTACGAACACCTATTTTTTGACAAAGAAGCTCAAATTATACGACGGAAAAAAGAAAGCATTTTCAACAAACAGTTCTGACATAACTGGATGCTGGTATGTAGAAGACTGCAGATAGATCCATATCTATCACCATGCACAAAACTTAAGTCCAAATGGATCAAAAACCTCAACATAAATCCAACCACACTGCACCTCTTAGACAAGAAGGTAGGTGGTACCCTCGAACAAATTGGTACAGAAGCCTGCTTCCTGAACATAACACCAGTAACACAGACAGTGAGATCAACAACTAATAAATGGGACCTATTGAAACTGAGAAGCTTCTGTAAGGCAAAGGACACAGTCAACAATACAAAACAGCAGTCCACAGAATGGGAAAAGATACTCAACAACCCCACATCTGAAAGATGCCTGATTTCCATAAATACAAAGAACTTAAGAAGCTAGTCAACAAAACACCAAATAATCCAATTAAAAAGTGGGGTATAGAACTTAATAGAGAATTCTCAATAGAAAATGTAAAATGGCTGTAAGACACATAAGAAAGTGCTCAACATCCTTAACTATCAGGGAAATGCAAATCAAAACAACTCTGAGATACCATCTTACTCCTGTCAGAAAGACTAACATAAAAAGCACCAATGGCAGTTTATGCTGGAGAGGATGTAGAGAAACAGAAACACTCTTCCACTGCTGGTGGGATGGCAAACTCATACAGTCACTTTGGAAATCAGTATGGCAGTTCTTCAGGAAAATGGGAATCAGTCTACCTCAAGATCCAGCAATTCCACTCTTAGGCATATACCCAAAAGATGCATATTCATATAGCAAGGCCATCTGTACAACCATGTTAATAGCAACATTATTTGTAATAGCCAGAACCTGGAAGCAACCTAGATGCCCATCAACTGAAGCATTGATGGATAAAATGTGGTTTCTTTACATAATGGAGTACTACTCAGCAGAAAAAAAATCAATGGAATCTTGAAATTTGCAGGCAAATGGATGGAACTAGAAGAAACTATGCTGAGTGAGGTAACCCAATCACAAAAAGACAAAAATGGTATGTACTCACTCATATATGGATTTAGACATAGAGCAAAGGAGTTCCAGCCTACAATCGACACTGCCAGAGAATCTAGGAAACAAGGAGGACCCTAAGAGAGACATACGTGGTCTCCTGGAGAAGGGGAAAGGGACAGGATTTCCTGAGCTAATTGGGAGATGTGGGGAGGGGAGAGGGAGTTAGAAGAAAGAGAAGGGGAAAAAAGGAAGGGAGAGGAGGACAAGAGAGAGCAGGAAGATTGAGTCAAGGAAAAAATAGAGGAGAGCAATAAAAGAGATACCATAATAGAGGGAGTCATCATACATTTAAAGAGAAATCTGGCATTAGGGAAATGTTCAGCTAACAATCTAAGCAACAGTCTGAGAGGCTACCTTAAAAGCCCTTCTCCAATGATGAGATTGATGACTACCTTATATGCCATCCTAGAGCTTTCATCCAGGAGTTGATGGAAACAGAAGCAGACACCCACAGTTAAACACTGAGCTGATCTTTGGAATCCAGTTGCAGAGAGGGAGGAGCGATAAGCAAAGGGGTCAATACCAGGCTGGAGAAACCTGCAAAAACAACTGACCAGAACAAGGGGTTGCTCAAGGACCCAAGACTGATAGCTGGGAAATCATCATAGGACTGACTGCTCCAGACCCCTGAACATAGGTGTCAGTTTGGAAGTCTGGTTAATCTATGGGGCCTCTAGTAATGGATCAGTATTTATCCCTAGTACATGAAAGGACTTTGGGAACCCAATCCACATAAAGGGATATTCTCTAAGCCTAGACACTCGGGAAAGGATCTAGACCCTGCTTGAAATGATATGACAGACTTTGAAGATTCCCCATGGAAGGCCTCACACTCCCTGAGGAGCAGAAAGGTGATGGGATTGGGCTCGGTGGGGTCAGGGGAGGATGGGAGGGAGAGGGATCTTGGATTGACATGTAAAAGAAGTTTGTTTCTAATTTAAATTTAAAAAGGAAGAAAAATAGAAACAATAATTAAAAGTCCTCCAACCAGGGACAGGAGAGGTCCCTCACTCAGTAGTTAGTGTTGCATGATTAAATAAAAGACCCAGATACAGGTATTGGGATTCAAGCTTCAAGCTGAAGATCAGAAAAGCAAACCAGCCTGCCACAGCTCTTTCCTCTACCTCAGGCTGAAAGATGATCCTGGCTTCTCCAAACCTCAGACTCAAATCCCAGACTGCTATGCTTTCCTCAGCATGGCTGAAGAATCCTGAGGCTCAATGTCTTCCTGTCCTCAAAGTGGCTGGAGAATAAATGCCAGCTCTGAGATCTTGTTCCTGTCTTAAATCCTTCTCTTAATTCCTAGGATTAAGGGTGTGTGATCAAAGGCATGAGTTCTGTTACTCTTCACTCTTGTGTAGGCCATGGTGTCCCTAAAGTAACAGGGATCCTCTACCTCTTAATCCTGATCTTGACCTCTATATTTTGAGGCTGACTTTGCTTTCTGAATCCTCAGGCAAGCTTTAGTAAATCATAAATAATATATCACCACAGTTTAGGACACTAGTTGCTCTTCCAGAGGTTCAAGGTTTGATCCCCAGAACCCAGATATCAGTTCACAACTGTCTGTAACTCCAGTTCCATGAGATCTGATGCCCTCTTCTGGGCTCTGTGGGCATCAGGCATGGACATGGTATACAGACATAAATACAGTCAAACACCTATATACATAAATTTTAATTTAGTTGAAAAAAACACTCCCAACTTAAAGGAGCCCAAGATCAGATAAATTCAGGACAGAATTTTACCAGACCTTAAACAAAGAGCTAATGCCAATATGCCTCATATTATTCTGTAAAATAGAAACTGAATGACATTTCTTAATTCTTCTTGTGAGGCCACAATTATCCTGACACCAAGGCCACATAAAAACTCAAGGGAAAAATAGGAAATCATAGACCAATATCCTTTGTGAGCATAGCTGCAGAAATTCTCAACAAAATACTTGCAAACTGAATTCAAAAACGTGTCAAAGGTGGTTCAGAGGTTAAGAACATTTACTGCTCTTCCCTAGAGCCTGGGTTAAGTTCCCAGTACCCATATGGTGACTCACAACTGTCTGTGTCTCTGGTTCCTGAGGACCAAACACCACTTCTTTGCTCCTTGAGAACTGCATGCATGTGGTGTACAGACATCCTCAGAGGTAAACACTCACATACATTACATAAGTAAACAAAAATCTGTTAAAGTTATCCACCAGCTTCATGTTTGTTTCATCCCAGAGATGCAGGGATGCTTCAACATATGTAAATCAATAAGCATAATAGACCACATAAACAGACTGGGAAACAAAAACTGCATGATCATCTCATTAGATAGAAAAGGACTTTGACAAATTAATTACTCACAAAGAAGGGGACAAAGTTTTTAGTATCTCACAATTATGGGAACTATACTTGGTTCTCATTCCAAAATCCTAGGGCAGTATCAATTAGTCATCTTGTTCAATTATTCCTCTGGAAGACATTGCATGCAAGTTCAGAGATAAAAAATCAGTCTCCTTATTTGGTGACGTGTTACCCTGAAGCTGAGCTTGGCTCTACCCTGAGATCCTCCTGCCTTTGCTGTTGGCATGTATGTATTCCTTGAAGGCTATTGTTTCTAGGTGATTCAAGTTAGTCTGTGTTTATATAAAAGATTTCCTTCCACACATTGTCTCTACTAAAAACTGTCTTTGCACTTGTGTGTATGATACAACACCCATGTGTGGCCTCTGAGAAGTTACTAAGAGGTTTCCAGAACACGTCTCTGAACTCACGGAAGCAGAGGCTTACTTTGGCTCTCAATTTGAGGGGATGTTGGGCAGTGAAGGACTTATGACAAGTGTTTCTGTGGCTTCTATGGCAAGTGACGGGTGCTTGTTCACATCAGAACCAGTAAACAGAAAATGAGATGAGGTGCCCAGGTGGACCCCAACTCAAGCTGGTGCCTGTCTTCCTCCTTTGATTAATTCTTTCTGCAAATGCCCTCACAGACACATCCAGCAGTGTGCCTGGACAATGCTCTTAATATGGTCAAGCAGATAATCTAAATTAATCGCTACAGGTCAAGACAACCAGATCTCTGTTTGGGACACCAGAGTCCATCTCCCATGAAAATAATAACTTACCCACCCCCCAAGGAAAATACATTACTTTAAAGTGGTTAAACCACTGAGTCATCCTCACAACCCCAGCTTTTATATTCTTAATGAAGCATGTGTAACTGGTTCAGAAACACCAAGGAAAATATGACTTCTTGAATACTTTCTGCACATGTCTACCATGTGTGAAAGTCCAGTGGAACTTACTCAAATACCAACTCCATGGTGTTGGTACATTGCAGTCACTAAAGTCATGCTACACCCTCTTTGTGTAAGGTCTCAGACTCAAGTACTTTGTTATAACAACAGAAAATGAATGAAGAGAGTGAATAAATTAGGAATGTTTGTTTGAAGAGATACTGGGTATCTTAGTTTTTGAGTACAGATGGAATTGGAATCTCCATATCAGAGTAGTTAATCTAAGACTCATGATTCATTTACCTCACAGTTACTGCAGAAGTTAAGACACTGCACACAAAGTCCTACAGACTGCAGCAATAATTATTACTTTTCTAAGGCTTGGAATAATTTTCTTCTGCAGAGCTCAAAAACTAGCCATGACTTTTCTCAGGGGAGAAAATAAGAAATGAAAATGAAATTATATAAATTGATAAACTAGGTCTCAAACCAGTAAGACATCAGAAATATCTTCTATTTAAAGAAAAATGAGGTGGGAAGAATATTTTTAGAGGCAACCCTTAATTCCAAGTACATAAGATTTATCCCACACTTAGAAGTTTTGAAAGTGAACAAATTAAACCTACAGAATTAAAATAGAAGCAATCTGCTTGCATGAGTGTGTGTGTGTGCACATGTGTGTTCGCACGTGCATGTGTGTGATAACTTTCATGACAAATAATTTCAGCATAACATACATGCTTCAAGTCTGTAATCCAGTATGTTGGCATACTCACAGCTGTACAACCAGCACCCTTCTCTCAGTCCACACGTTACTGTGGTTGACACGAAACCCACACCCACCAGCAATTCTTTCTGTTTCTCCCTCCCCTCTGCTTTCTTTCTCCTCAGACGCTCCAGTGCTGGACATTCCATATAAATGGGAATATGCAATGTGGTGACGTGTTTCACTTGGCATCATGTTTTAGAAGTTGCTCCATGCTGCAACGTTTTCCTTACTCCACTGCATGGGCTCACGGCGTTTTACTTGTGTACTCATCCTTGACAGGCATTTGCATTTTCCTGTTTTGAATGTTAGGAATTCTGCTCCTGAGACTAGGACTGTGGGGCCAGCTGACAACTTCATGGTTAGCCTTTGCATGAACAGCCAGAAACTTTCTAAAGGGGGCCACGCCATTTTCCAAGCCCGTAATCAATGTATGAGGAGGTGGTGATGTTATAGTCCACCCTTGTGAGCACTGCTATCCTAGTAGCAAGCAGTGACATTGTGCTATTGTCTTGCTCACAGATTTCTTTTTTAAAGTTTAGGAAAATGTTGCAGAAGCAGAGTTCCCGTATCTTCTTTTTTTTTTTTTTACCAATCTCCTACATAGATTGCCCTGTTGTTGACATCTTGGATTAGTGTAAGTGGTGAGCCAATATAGATGCACTCTTAGTAGCTAGTCTCTAGTTTGCATTATAACACATTCATAAAGCTGTCCAAACCCATGCATTTTGACAAACTCATTATTTTTCAGACTCACCATTAAATTATCATAACAGAATTGTTTGGATCTCTAAAACTCCTCTGGACTCTGTCTATTCTCCACCCCCTCCAAAAACAAAAACAAAAACAAACCCTGGAAGACATTGATATGCCTACAGTGTTAGTCATTTTGATTTTCCTAGACTATCTTGGGGTTACATGGTTGGAGCCAGGCAGTATGTAGCTCTTCTCAGTATCCTTTCCCCTTAGCAATGAGCATTTTCAATTCCTTTGCATTTTCTCACTGTTCGCCAGTACCAATTCTCTTCTAATTCTTCCTTCCTCCTCTCTTCCTCCTTTTCTTTTAGTTACTTCCTCCTTTCTTGCCATGTTGCTGAGGATCCAACCAGGGCCTTGTGCACAATAGGCCAGCCCTCTACAACAAGTGACACTTCAGCCCAACACATTTCTTGTTACCACTGAGTAACAGTCTGTTGTGTGGATGATGGATGTGCCAACATCTGCTCATCTGTTCACCTGTTGAGGGCATGTTGGTTGTTTCCAAGGCTTGATAATTACGAAAGAAGCTGCTATAAATTCACTTGAAAAAGTTTGTCTGACAGAACCAGATCATTTGGATAATAGCTAAATAGGATAATGGTTATATGATAGCAGAATGTTAGCTTTGTGCAAAAACAGAAAACTATTATGATGCCTGAACCATTTTTATTTCCCCAAGCAGTGAATGGAGTCCTTTTGCTCTGTATCCACACTGCACCAGCATTACCAAAACTTGGTACTGAAATCAATGTCCAGTGCTCCTTAACTTATTTTTTAGTGCATGGATCACTAATCACACATAATGTCGAATACCTTTCCACATGTTTATCTTCCATTCCCACAACTTCTTACAGAACATGCGATTATGTTGTACTCAGGTGTTTATGCTTACTTTATTAAGTTGATTGCCTATTTCTGTTGTATTTTAAATTGTCTGTTGTATTATGAATGAAAACCCCTCATCACATTTGTAATTTGAAAATATTTAGTCCTGGTCTTTGCCCACTGGTTTTATTCTTTTATCATCTAAAAAAAAGGTTTTCCTTTTTGCCTGTGCATGTGTCTGACATGCATTTTAGTGTTTGTATGTGTATGAGCACATATATGCATGTAGGTGTTTGTGTAAGGTACATGTGTATGTCTGTACACATGCTTGTGGGGACAGAAGATAATGTAAGGTGTTTTTTTCCCATATATTGAGGTAGGCTCTCTTACTTGAACTCAGAGCTCTCTGATTGGGCTAGTCCACCTGCCAGCTAGACTGGATTTTGCCTCTGCCCTCTCATGGTTGGATTCCGGGTGACCTCATGCCTACTTGGCATTTCCATGAGTACAGAAGATGCAAACTCCAGTCCTCACACTGTGCAGCCTGTGCTTTATCCACTGCGCACCTCCTGAACCTAAGGAGTTTTCATTTTAACACAGTCCAAGATTGACTTACTGGGTTAATGAATCACACTTTCGGTGTTGTATTGTCAAACATTAAAGGGAAAACTACAAGTGGGCAGATGTAGTATGAAAAAGAGAAGACCCAAAGACAGATACTGGAGTTCAAGCTTCAAGCTGAAGATCAGAAAACCAAAGCAGCCAAGCCAGTAAACCTTACCTCTACCCAGCTGAAATGGCAATCCTGTCTCCAGGAATCCTCAGAGGCAAAAGCTCTCAGGTCCTGTCTCCTCCTCCTTTTACTCCTTTCTCCGCCCAGCCATATCGTCCTGTCTCCACCTCCCTAGTGATGGTATTAAAGGCATGTGATCCCAAGTGCTGAGATCACCTTTGTGTGAGCTGTTTCTTTTAGGACTGGATCAATTTTGTGTAGTCAGTGTGGCCTACATGACATCCATCTACCTTTTAATCCTGAGTCCCGGGATTAAAGGAGTGTACCACCACCACCTAGCTCTATGGCTGCTGGGATTAAAGATTTGTATCACCACCTTTATAGCCTGACCTCTATAGCTTGCGGGTTATTTTGCTTTCTGAATAACTCAGACAAGCTTTAATAAATCATAAATGATATATCACCACAGGCAGGCTATTTTTCTGCCTATCTGGAGTCTCAATTGAGAAAATAACCCCACCAGACTACCCTATGGACAAGCCTGTGGTACGTTTTCTTAATTAGTGATTGATTAGGGAGGGCCCAGCTCATTGTTAAGTGTTGCCATCCCTGGGCTGGAGGTTCCGGGTTCTATAAGAACTCAGACTGAGCAAGCCTTGGGGAGTGAGCCACTAAAACAGCCTTCCTCTATGACTTCATCTTCAGTTCTTGTCTTCTAGTTCCTGCCCTGAGTTCCCTAGATGATGGACTTCACTCTGTAAGATGAAATAAACCATTTCCTCCTCAAGTAACTTTTAGTCATGGCATTTTTACCATTACAATAGGAACTTAAGTAAAACACCCAGATTTTTCTCTTATGCCAATTTTATAATGTTCATATAATACATTTTGATTTAATTTTTATAGCTGTCACATCTGTGTCTGAACTCATAGTTTTGCATATGGATATTGCACTTTTCCAGCATCAATACTAAAAGATTAATCACCACTGAATTGTCTTTGTTCCTTGATTAATTATGCAGATGAGTTATTTATGTTGTATGGGTGTGCTCTGAGGGTCTCTATCCTTTTGCTTTGAGCTAGTCATATTTAACTACAACAATAACAAAATACCTAATGTCACATTGTCTATTTCACTGTAGCTTTGAAATAAGTTTTGAGGAAAGGCATGGCTAGTCCTCTGACTCACTTCATAAATATTGAATTGGCTTTATGTATCTTTTACCCTTTCTATATAAAACTTAGAAAAATGTATTTACAGAAGCAAAGTACTTGTTGGTGTTTAGAGTAGAAGTGTGTTGAATCTGTTGTTCAAAGTTGTGACCTGACATTTTGGCAATATGGATTTTTTTTCATAAACATGCCACCTGAGCATATCTGCCACCCAAACTTGATTTCCAATACCTTCCCCATGAAAAGAAGCCTGGGCTCCTTCTAGAAAAGGCAGGCAGGGAAGGCATAAGAGAGACCTGAAATAGTTCATTGTGATAGAAATTAAAGTACGTCTAAAAACAAATAAGTAAATTCATAACAAGAAGAGAAAAAATCATAATGATCACATCTGAAACAAATGTATCTTCAAGGTAATTAAGGATAGACATGCTATAAAGCACTGACAAATTGGATACTTTTTGTTATGAAACACCAAGACAAGCTGAGGATCTGTATAAATGCAACATGGCATCCTGAGTAGATCTGCACCTAAAGAAAAATATGCTCAGTCAATTGACAAAACTATAATATAGACAACAGATCATTGTTAGATTTCCTAGAGTTGCCACAACTACTATGGCTGTTTGTTGCTTTTTAAAATGTGCTTTGAATTACTTCGGGATGTGGGCCATAGGTTCAACATATGCCCCATCAGTTCACAGGCACCACTGCGTGTGCTACTCAGTGCAGGTGTGACAGAACAAATGGAGCTTCAGAACTGGTGAATCCAAAGAAAAGACTCACAGTATTTCTCCTAAGTGTGAAATTCTTCCAATAAGATTTACGAAAGCTCCAGGTAAGCATACACAGAAATGAGGAGACATTTGTAAACAGAAGGTACCGTGACACCACGTATTCTGAGCTATTGTGTGGAGATGACTAAGACTGAATTTGACTAATCCTACTTTGGTCAGCCCATTTGCTGACCAAATATCACTACAGCATATATCAGTGCTCACGATTTGGATAAAGCAGTAGTTTTTGGGCTACATAGAATCAATTTCAGGGGCAATTGGCAGAAGAAACATTAAATCATGTCTCTGAGAGCTCATTGAGTGAAGAAAATTGAGTTTCATTAGAAAGAGAGAAGGATACGGCTATGATGGCAATCTTCCTTAAACAATAATGTTACAACAGGGCATCATAACCCAGAGATCATCTCTGAGAATGGCTAGTTGAACCCCAATATCACCTGTTTATCAGGTGACAATACAGGCACCAAAAGTCATTGTGTGTAAATAATAAAAAGTGTAAATGTGTTCATCTATGTAAATACCACTCCATTCTTAACAAAAGAAACTAACATCCACACATTCATGCTTCTGTACAATTTGGGATAATATATAATTTTAGCTGTTTACAAATAACATGTTATGCTTCAAATATTACATAAGGTTGATAATACATTTCTGGCAGAAATAAATATATTGCACTTAAACAGAACTTCATTAGATGTTACTTCATAGTTTTAGGCGTATAATTTTTCCCATAAAACATTTCCCACTCCCTTTCCCGACCCCACACTGCATTACAGTGACTTTTCCACGCAGTTCATTAAGCAAATGAAGACACAGCAAACAAGGAGACCTTGACAGAGTCTGCCAAACAAGTGATACAGAATGTCATACTTTAGCAAATAAAAGAAACTTTTCAGATTTCTGAAAATTAAAAAGAAAGCAATTCAATACAATATGTTTTTGTGTCAGAAGTAAAATACAACAAGTTGTATCTTTTGTCCAGATGTACTATTACACACACACACACACACACACACACACACACACACACACAATTTATTTTCTTTACAGGATGCTTTCTTTAAACAGGGGAAAGATTGAAATTATATGAGAAAGAGAGAAGCAGATAAAGAAAGCTAGAAAATACTTATGGATTATTATCTCATAAAATACTTACAAATGAGCCATCCTAATTTATCTTGCAGGGGAAAGGTAAGTGTTTGGTATTTTATAACCGCTATAGAATAGTAAGCTGTGATGAAAGGGTTTTATATTTCCTTAATGTTTTAAAAGTTCATAACCTTCCTTTTACTCTTTTATAGCAATGCCTTTCATTCTAAGACAATACAAAAAATGTGTATAAAACCCATACTTCCTGCAGTAACTCTCTAGAGGGACAAGCTTAAATTTTTTCTTTTATCTATTGCTTTGTCAGAGTGAGTACTATTTTGCTTGTAATCATTATCAATTCCATGCTCATTTAGAAATGGAAGTATTTTTTCTTTCTCAATAGAATACTGAGTAAAAACTTGAGTTTTAATGCGGTATGTTAGCTTGCTCATTAATGACTAAGTCACCACTGTGCGGCACTCGCCTGTCTATCTAATAGAGTGGGAAGTCCTCCCATCCATTTTATTTATGGATGACTTTTCTCAGCATAGTTGTCCTTTGTCCTTTACATAAGCAATGTAGCTTGAAAACTTAATCTGAATTAGAGAAATGGGGTAAATATCCTAACATCTTTCTGAAACACTCATAGGCAATTGAGACATGAGGTTTCATTTCTAATATTTCTTGAATATGTAAAGGGTTCCCTTTCTTTTAATTACTGTGTTTGAGGAGGGGAGTGTTGTATCTGGAGAAGGAAAATGGCAGACATTTGGCCAGACATTGGGGAGGTAAGATCTTGGGATGGCCCAGAAGCCAGCACAGCTCTTACACAAAGCCCTACACAATGTTTCTGCTGTGTGATGAATCTCTATCAAGAGGTTTTACAGCTCTGTACCCACTCACTAAGAATGCTGGCAACCCTTCCAGACAATTCACCCTTGTTACAAGCCATAAAGGCCAGCAATGGAGCAGAAAGTCACTGAGCTAGACAATGTTACTTAACAATTGCTTACATGCTAGACAAAACTGGATGTATTACCACAAGAACTACTAAAGACAGAAAGTGCTGGGATGATTCACTGAATAAAGAATGGGCACAACTCAACTTAGAATTATTGAGGACTATTTTAAAACCAGAGCATAAGTCAGACCAGTGAGTTATGAATGAGTCCACCAGAGCTCCGTAAAGTAAGCCTGACCCAGCATCTTCAGCAATACTGTGCTTGGGCACGCAAAGGGGAAGCCCCAATTTTATTCCAAATATATTTTAGGTGTTGGTCAAAATTAGTCAACTGGATTTACCTGTTAATATCTAATTCTTGCTACCAATGTTGGTGGAAAGAGCATTGGGATTTTAAATAGTAAAAACCCCAGGGGTTAATAAGAATTGACAACCAGAATAAATCCAAAAGCTATAGGTAGCTCCTAGGCTAAAGCACACAGATTGGGCAAAACCACAAAAATGGTATCAAAACAATGCTTTCATTCAATGGAAAAGAAAATGAAGACACATACTCACTTTAATATCTGGGCACTATAGGGGGAGGGGCTGAGGAGCTCCCTGTACAACAGTGTCTTGGTATTTCCTGCAGCACTTTATTCCAAGGTACTTTTGCAAAAGGCCAATCACTAAATAGCAATTCCCCACACCAGCTCTATGGGCATTTATTCTAAACACCACTCACAACTGGTTTTTAAAAGTAATGCATGTCTGCATTATTTGTGGATATGACTACCTGACAATGATACACGATGATTCATTGGCTGTGTCTGACGTGGGAGTTTAAAAGGGCTTTGTCGACAGTCCATGCTTCTTTGTAAGTCAGCTATGGACTCTGATAGAGACTATCAAGTGCAAAATCTAAAGCCAGGCTCCCGCACGAGGGCTGTGTGTGGTTCTTTGTTTTGTAGGTCAGATTTGGCCTGGAAAAGTCATTCCACATGGAAAAGCCTAACAAGGCCATCAAATAAAATTGTCAAATGATATGGCAAGTATGTATATTACATTTATGACTAAACACACTTCAATTGTCAGGAGTGCTATTTCCCATATCTTCTAGCACATTCAATACATTCGACACAGGAACAGAGTAGAATGAAAACTACATATGAAATTTAAACTAAAATAAAGTCCAGGGGAACTTTGTGAAGCAAACCAGTCACATCCTAAAGGTGGGACACACTGTCTTCCAAGATGAAGGTCTAGTGACTTTAATAAATCTATATTATTAGGGAAATGCAATATTGCAGAATACCAGATTTGTTGCCCTGCTTGTAAATGCTAAGATACATGTTGTTCAAAAGTAACGCTTGGTTATATAGAAGTAAAACATAATCTGTAGTGTGTTTACAGAGGAGAAGCTTGAAGCTTACCAAGGAAGCGAGAGCGGAATGAAACTCTAATCTGCTGGTCAGAGCTGTTAGTGTTTCTGTCAGGGAGTCACTGGATTAACATGCCATTTCAGGGAAGGGAGTCTGTAAACTCGCCACAGGGGAATAAGAGAAGTCAAATGCAGGGCACACCTATGCCCATAGGCAAACATGAAGTCATGGTGAGCCACAGTGGGAGAAATGTCATTGGCAAAACCCTGATTATGATGGCAACAGCTTTAAAGCATATTTACAAAAAATGAAATAAAATTTGGACCAGTGTGTCTTAACATGCAAAAGACCGCCCTACCCAGAAGCGAAGATGAAGGGGACTTTGGCTCCCATGGCAGAGAAATTCCCCTCAGAAGAGAACCAACATGCTTTGATTGTAGCCTGTAAAGAAGAAACTCACCAATCACCAAGCATGGGTTATGGAGGGGTCCTCAGTGGTCACACCAGCAGCCTATTGTGAGTGCAGCGCCCCAAAAGCCAACTCTTTGATAATAACAGAGCTCCCTAATTTAAAATAGCATACAGAGGGTTTCCACTACATAACTGCAATGCTTTTGCAAGAAAAGAATCTTTAGGAAAAAGAAAAAGGACTGAAGACAGAGCTTATGGTGTCATGGCCTGTGGATATGGCAGGAACTTGGTAAAGGCATTACCATATATTCATTAACACCACAGGATGCATTAGCACCGACTCTGCCCCTTCCCCCAGCAAACTGACATAAAGGAAACTAAACATGCTTAAGCTACAGCACTACAAACATTTTGTTATTGCTTCCCATTTTCTACTGCGAGAAATGGACTTGAGCATTTGAATATGCTATATAGTATTGCCTTCTAGACGATGCTTTGAACCTGTTGAAAGCAGAAAGAAAACCTATACACAAGGAGTTTATACAATACTGCACCACCACGACTTTTAGCCACTAGGAATAACACACCTTGAGATTCCTTCGCCTTAGATCATTAACCTTTCCAAGTAAACCGATATCCTGTTGGTTGTAGGGGTAGGCTAGCTGAACTTTACACTGATCCTCTCCTGGATTCAACTATAGATGAATCCTGGCCCACGGTGCACTCCCATAGAAGTAGGTTTTACTGTGAGTCCAGCTCTCCTCTTTAATAAGTCCTCTATTTCCTGGAGAGCCCCTGCTCCAATACCCCACATCCCACCCACCCATCCCTCTCCTATATTTCATACCCATTTGCACATCCTGGATCTAGCTCCCCCCACTCTCAGAAGAGTCATACAAATGGTGTCATCACTGCAGAGGAGTGGCGTAGTCCTTGGATGGCTGCATAGGGCCCCTGCTGAAAGTAGTGATGGTATCGAGGCATGTGGAATGAAGGGAATGTGGGACCGCTTCCTTGCATGGAGCTGGCAATGGCAGATGGGGTCAAAGGCATTCCCAGACGGCTATATGGTGGCAGAGAACCCTGTATAGGGTGAGGAATGGGTGTCGCTATGGATGCTGTGCTGGTGCCAAGAGCAGTCAGGGTCTGTGGATGCTGAAACCCAGGAAAACTGGAAGACGATGATACCCAGGAACTGAGAGACAAATTGTCAGATGTTGTAAAGGCTGATCCTGAAAGAAAAGTACTCATTAGACTCAGACTGCTATGTAAATATAATGATGACAAGCTAAAGATGAGTTTGTTTTCTTTCATTGTTGTTTTGAGACAGGGTCTTACTATGTAGACCTGGCTGTCCCACAACTCATTTTATAGACCAGGATGGCCTCAGACTCACTGAAATCTTGCCTGCCTTTGCCTCCCAAGTGCTAGCATTGAAGGCATGTGCCACTATGCCCAGCTTAAGATCAGCTTATTTTCAAAAAATGTTCCACACCAAGAGTAGTTGAGCAACACAATTGGGACTCCTTTTTTTTTTTTTAAGGTTTGGAGAGTTGACTCAGCAGTTGAGAATACCGGCTGCTCGTCCAGGGGACATGTTCAATCACAGTACCCACATGACAGCTTACAATCATTTGTGACTCCAATCCTACAGGAATATGATGCCTTCTTCTGGCCTCTGCAGGCACCAAGCATGTACGTGATACACATACATACATACATATATACATACAGGCAAAGCACTCATATGCCACATACACACACACATATATATGTGTATATGTATATATATATATATGTGCATATACATATATAATATATAAATAATAAATACAAAAAAGAAAGAACTCAAAGTTGGGTGGTTAAAGATGTCAGGGTGGATCTGGGAAGAGTTTGGCAAGGGGTGCTAAATATGATGAAATATGCTTTATGAAATTCTCAAAGAATTAATAAAATTATCAACATTTTAAAAACAGGTAAAAATGCTAGATTATCAATCACAAAGACAAACTGACATGAGGTGTATTAGAGGGCAGATCCAACTCCCCAAATAAGAGGATACCATTGACATCCTACGTGGAAGGAAGAATTGACTAAACAGAAAAACACTCAGCTGATGGCCTGCATATTCCAGAGAAGCCAAGCAGAGGTGCTTTGCCCAAAGAATGATCTCACTTCCTTAAAGAGTTCCAAATATCTGTAGCACCTCTCTAAAGCAAGCTGGATACGTATGTCTCAGCAAAGTCACCTTTTCCCAAAGCCATCATGAGAACCCAAAGAATAAATTCTTCTACACCAGCATTCAGAAGTTGAAACACAAGGGAATGCTGAATTTTGCAACTGAGTGATGGTTGTGGTTTCTATTCCCTGAGTTTTCTTGGTATTTTAGAAACACACACACACACACACACACACACACACACACACACACACAAAATTCTTTCCCCATGTGACTGTCTTAGGCTCCAAGGTGGGCCACTGGCCTCTCCTTCTCTCTGGCTTCCTGTGTGCTATCTTCTCTTCGAACTTTCTGCTCAAGGAAACTTCACTCAGTTCTCTTGTGTTTTGTGTCCCGTGTGCAGTATGTATTAAACAACCTCGCGTGCCATTTCCCCACCCCTTTTTTGAGATATAGTCTCTCAGTATTCTGGAGCCCACTTAGTAGGCCAGGCTGGGAAGCCTGTGAGCTCAGGGATTTGCCTGCCTTTGTTTCCCCAACACAAGGAAATTACAAGTGACCAAGCCATTTCCCCAACCCTTTGTGTAGTTCTTGCTTCAACTATTAGGGCCAGTGATGGCCCTTTGTCCTGATAATCCTCTTTTAAAAATTTCTTCATTTTGAACTTTGATTCTAATAAGATATCCCTAATTTTCAAATAAAGTTGAGACTCAAAAATAGTAAGAAACTGTCCAGAAGTGTGACTGGTGGCTTTTCGGCAGTAAGTCACAGACATGTTCACCTCTACCCTGATTCAAAGGCTCTGGGTTCTGTTGCTAGCAAAACACATCACAGGCAGAATAGCCACTCAAGCAAAATAATGAAGCATACTGGATCAACACTAGAGACTGCCTCTTCTGAAAAGGCTGGAAGTCAGTTATTGGCATGTGTTCCCAGAGGACCAGACATCAGCATCCTGCCTTCATTCCCTATCAAGTGCTCTGGCCTCCCGCAGCCCCATATCTTCAGATGTACATGGCCTTACCTCGATTTGGAGTTGTCTGGCTCTCCTCCCCAAGTACATCCTCTTCTCCATAGGTGCGGATGGGTGAACGGGCATAGGAATGCTTCTGGATCAGGCTCTCTACACTCTCCCTGTTTAACAGAGGGGCACATCACAGTTCACTTCAGAGAGGGGCTTAGGGGTAAGTCACTATTTTCTCAGCCAAAGGGAAAGACAACATTCAAAGCTTGTATGTTCACCCACTACACAGAGACTTCTGGGATGTCTAAGTGCAAATAAATACAACTAGACTGAACCAGAAGACACCGAGCAATGAAATATGGTCACAGGAGGACGGAATTTAATGAAGCAAAAATTTGATGAATAGATTTACCATAGGATGGCAATGAATCTTCTTATTAACTTTGGCAAATAATGATTCAAAAGAGATATGAATTGATTCAAATGTACTGGCTCAGGATATGATAAAATATTGGGAAAAGCTCATAATATCAGTCATAAATGACTTAGTGTTCACTAACAATGCGAAAGCACAGAGCACACGGCAATATGAACAGTTTGGATAATGGACATAGCAGGGCTTTGTTTTGTTAAAACTGAAAATTACAGAAAAGCTGTGAAGGGAAGGTGAGCAGCCATTAAGAAGTTTCTGAGACCCTCAGAAACGCTGGTATACGTTGTCTTTGAAGAGCTGTAACCTGAAGACAACACCAAATAACCAAAGTGCCAAAATGGGTATTTTTTAAATTGTGTGGAATAAGGAGAAACCAAGCACACAACTGCATACTAAAGAAGTAAGAAAGTAAATCAAATGTCACAATAGCTCTTCAATGCAACATTTGACATTCCACATAGATATATCCATACTTGGGAAAATACTATCTAATTAGCAGTGTGTTTGGGGTCCTAAATGTTTACATAATCATGACGGTGTGAGGGATCTTATTTTCAACAGATGATGTGGAGTGCCCAATTCTGCACTTTCTAATGGTTTCTTGATCTCTAATTTAGTGTATCGTCACACCAAAGCTGCAATGCCCTAATTTGCTATTGTTGAATTTAAGTCTTAAGATGAATTTTCACCAGTATCCCCAACTTTTTCTTTTTCAAAATTGTATTGGTCATTCTAGTTCCTTTATTTCCATATAACTTTAGTATTCTGTGATTTACTTTTAAGCTTACTGAAATTTTAATCAGGATTGTGTCTGACATATACATCAGTTTATGGAGAATTGACATTTATAAGAATGAGTCTTTTTCAACCCATAAACAGTACGTCCTTCCATTTATTTATCACTAAAGCTAAATAGATTTAAATATACAGGCCTGACATGTCTGAGCCACATTTATCTCAAAACTTTATAATATTCTACTAAATTCTTTTTTATTTCAATTTCCAATTTTTCATTTATAGTAGGTATAAATGTAATTTTCTTTTGCATGCTGATCTGGTAACTGGCAGTTTCTTGACTCATCTATCTGTTCCTGTAGCTCTTTTAAAGATTTGCATGTTGTGTGCAATCATATTATCTATGATCAGAAGTGATTTCAGTTCTTTGCTTCTGTTCATAATGAATTTTATTTCACTTTTCCACAGTTTACTGCAGCATCCGTAATTACCTGCACAGCTCTAAATAGAAGCAGTCAGATCCACTTAGTGAGTTCTCACACCATGTGCACAACATGAGCCCCTGGAGATTCTTCCATTGGAGTTGGTTTAATGAAACTCCAAAAACTGGTCCCTTCTCATCCCATATTAATGAGAGGATTTTTTAAAGTAAGGAATAGAAATTGTATTTTTATTGTGTTTTGTTTTTTTTTCTCTGTTCAGTGTCTACTAAGATAATCAAACGAGTTGTCTTGTGTTAATCTAGTCAGTTATGTTGGGTGAACTTCTAGCATTAAGCTAACTTTGTATTTCTGAGGCAAACTCTAGTTGGTCATATTAATGTCCTTTCATTGAACTCAATATCCTAGAATTATTTTAAGAATTTTCCCATGCACATTCAAAAAAAGGAATATTAGGCTCTAATTTTCTATTATAATATCTTTCTTCAGTCTTAGTCTTAAGGTAACAATGGTCTCATAGCTTCATTGTTAAATTATCCTTGGTTTCTTTTCCTGTTGCTGTGATAAAATAGCCTACCAAAGCCACCTAAGGGGAAAGGGTTTATTTCAGATCATAGTTTACCATCCACCACAACAGGAAGGAAAAACAGGATGAGCCTGGGGTGGCAGATCATATTGTAGTCACAGTCAAAAAAGAAAGAGACACATTCATGCTGCTCCACTTACACAACCCAGGTTCCCATCCAGGGAATGGTGTCACCTCACCAGAGGTAGAGGGGCTTGCAATTAATGCAATCAAGATAACCATGTTTGCTCCGAGGCCTATCTTCCTAGTGAGTGTAGGTCCCATCATACTAACAGCTAAAACTAACCCTCACATATCCCTTCCCTTCAGTTTTCTAGAAGAGCTTAGGAGTTTGTGCTATTGTACACTCTTTAAATATTTTGTATGTCAATGTGAGGTGCACTCTCACCCTGAACTCTTGGGGAAGGGTCTAGGCCCTGCCCTATATGAAATGACAGACTATGGACACCCCCATGGAGGGCCTCACCCTCCCTGGGGGAATGAAGGGATAACGGGGGGGGATGGGGGGAGGACACAGGAGGAGGGGAGGGAAAGGGAGAGGGACCTCGAACTGACTTGTGAAGCAACCTTGTTTCTTATCTAAATTTAAAATGGAAAATAAAAAAAAATAATATGCTTAAAAAAATATTTTGTATGTCACCAAGGGCACCTTAGCATTTACGGAAATATTAATTACAGATTCACAACTGTCAAATTACATTTCTTCTTGAATGACATTTCATGGGTTTTGTCTCCAAAAAATGTATTACCTCATTTAAATTATTGAAATTATAAGTATGCTGATTATTGTACTATATGATAATATTCCTTTATCACTCCTTGTCTTAACTTCTTGTCTTTTTGCTGTAATCAAACATTCTGACAAAAGCAACTTACAGGAGAAGGGTCTTCCCAGCTCAGTTAATGTAATCAAGACAATCCCCCATAGATATGTATACCATAGACCGGTAGTTCTCAACCTTCCTAATGCTGCAACCCTTTAATACAGTTCCTCATGTTCTGGTGAACCCACAAACATACAAATAATTCATAGCTGTACTTTTCTACTGTTAATGAATCATAATGTAAATATCTGTCTGTGTTTTCTGATGCTCTTAGTGAAATAGTCACTTGATCTCCAAAGGGCGGAAACCCACAAGTTGAGAACTGCTACCGTAGACAACCTGTCCTGGACAATCCTTCATGAAGGTCTTATAGACTAAAGATTAGGCAGACTCAACAGCAGTATTACTCCCCACATGCTTAGTAATGGGGATTGTGTTTTCTTCCTGATCAGTTTGACTGGAGGAATGTCAGTTTTATTAATCTCTGCATTAGTGTCCCACTATTTTTCCTTCATTTTCTTTTCTTGAGACAGGATTTCATGCAACCCACGATGCCCTAGAACTCCCAAACCACCTTCCTCCACTTCCCACATGCTGGGACTTGAGGCTTGTGCCATCATGCCCAGCTAGTTTGGTCTTCTTCTTTTTAAAAAAAAATAATGGGTTTTATTGTGATAAGAGTAAAATAGTGTTCATCAAACTTAAACTAACCACTGAAGAAAAGAAAGGATGAGAAGGAGAGAAGAATGGAAAGAAGAAAGTAGGAGATGAAGGAAGAAGATAGAACACAAGAGGAAAGCATCACGGAGAAAACCAAATCGTGAGCAAATTGTCATTAAAACAGGTTCAATTTACATAAATTAAAATATTAGCTACTTATGGGTTTAAACAATCTTGATATAACCTAACAATCTATAACCAATAAACAGAAGTACTAGATAACATAAACACTATCCTTTCAGGTGCTGAGCTATACTCCAATGCAAGTAGGCAGTAATGGCAATGAACTAAGAACGTGTTGAAAGCCAGCAAGATAACTCAGTCCATAAAGGTGCTTGTCACCAAGCTTTGTGACCTGAGTTTGGTCCCCAAGACCCAAAAATTGGACAAGAAATAGTTTGGTCTTCTTTTAGTGTTGACTTTTTAAACTTGCTGTCTATTACTTTACTTTCAATTCATCTCTCTACGATTTAATGTGTTCCTTGTGGACAGCAATCCAAAGCGAAAGCCTCTGCCTTTTGATGCGGGCACATAGCCTATAAATAGGTGGTGCTCCTAGCTGGCTGCTGCTGGCTTCTTTTGTCTAGTGCTGTTGTTTATTTTTTTTTTATTTTTTGCTCCTGCATTTTCCCAGATGTTCTTTGTCCTTTTCCTCTTTCTCTTAAGGTTACAGCTTCATAGCCCCTCTTTATCTCCTTTTCTTCTGTAGCATTTACAGCTTCCTTCTGTTACTTTACCGATTGTCTTCATGGTTATAGTAAATATTTAGTTTGTCACAATCTACCTTGAGGTGATATTGCACCTTTGAAGGATACCAGAAGAATCTTACCAGTTCCCAGCACTTAAAACCTTGCAGTTAAATATTTAATTACCCCTTCTAGCTTTGTGCCTATTTTTTTTTTCAAGACAATGTTTCCCTGTGTAGCTCTGGAGGCTGTCCTGGTGTCCTGGAACTAGCTCTTGTAGACCAGGCTGATCTCGAACTCACAGAAATCTGTCTGCCTCTGCCCCCAAGTGCTGGGGTTAAAGGCGTGCGACACCACCACCCGGCTCTGTGCCTATCTTTTAAAGCATTGTATGTTTTATAAATTCTGTTCTATACTGTTACATCTTTTAACAATTTTAGTGATATGTCAACTTTTTGTCTATCCATGTCCTTTGCATTTTTGCCAGTCTTCATTTCCTCCTGGAGATCCAGAATGGGACCTAACACAACCACTTCAGCCTGAAGGACATCCGTTAATCTATCTACAGAGTAACCTGAGGATGATGACGTCGTCAGCTTTCACATGTCTGGAAAACAGCCTTCCCTTTCCCTTTGCTTTTTAAGAAGTCATTTTGGTGACTGTTCTAACTCTAGCTGACTGACTTTTGCCCTCAGCTCTTCAAAGACTGCCTTACTCATTGCAACTCACCGTCATCCTTAGCTTTGCTTCTCTGATGTAATGTCTTTAATCCCCTCAGTGCTTCCAATGTTTCCTTTTGTCATTGATTTCCGGTCATTTGATTATGATGTAACTTTCACTTTCTTCATGCTTCTTGAGCTCAACCTTGTTGGGCCTTTTGGATTGTGTGTTTAATTGTTGCTAAATTTGGAAAAAATGCATTTCCTTTCCCATCCTCCAGTGACCTTCGAGTGTCTCCAGTTACAGATAAAGGATGCCTCTTGAAGCTCTTTTTGTTTTCTAAGTTGTCCCTTTGCTGTTTTTCACTTTGGATAATTTCTGTTACTCTGTCTTTAATTTACAAATCTTGTCATCTTCAGTATCTAATCTACCCTTAGTCACACCCAGTCTACATTTGACTTTGTAAAGAGTATCTTTCTCTTTCAGAATTTGATGAGGATCTTTTCTTCCTCTTCCATGTGTCTTTCTGCATGTATGAAATATAGTCATGACAACTATCTGATTATCTGTTGATTATAATATCTACATGACTTTGGCATCAACGTTAGGTAAATAACCCTCATGGTCAGGCATGTTCTTTCATCTGTTTATATACCTGGTCAGTTTCTTTCTGTGCTGATGTTTAGGCCTAGCCACTAGACACTGTGAACAATGTTTCTAGATATTTCACATCCTCATACTCGCGTACATACTCTGAAACTTTGCTCCTGGTTACATTAGTTGGAAATGCATTGCAATTTCTCTTCCAAGGATGTTTCAGATAGGACTGTACCTAACCAAGGGCTATTTTTCCATTCACTAGTGAAACAAAGCCTTCAGAAACTTTGCCCAGTGTCCTGTTGAGCAGTGCTCCCACACACACACCCAAGAAAGACTCCCTAGATCTCTGGATTTCTTTTCCTTAAACTTCACCTCTTCCTCTCTCTCCGGTGTCCTCTGAAGTCTCCTATCATAGGACTCTTCTGCTCTGATTTCTCAAGGGATCCTCCAAGCTCACCTCCCTCATTCCCTTCTGATGTCATGGTCTGAACTCTCAGGAGCAACGCGCCGGGCATCACTTCTCTGTTGCCATTTGCTTTATCCTCAGTGACTACATTGTCTTTTGTTGCTTCAGGCCCGGAGTCATTAAAAAAGTGTTTTCTGTGTTTTGCCTGTTTCTGGCCCTTGTTGCAACAACTTTTCTGGGGGCACTGTTCCCCATGATGCCCTCATAAGAACCTCAAAGCCTGGCAGGGCACCTACATCAACTCAATCTCAGCTTCCAGGGATGGGACACTGGCTTCAGTAACTAGCAAAACTTCCTGGGTAATTCCAACAGGAAGGCACAGTTAGGGATGGAGGGGACATATGTGGAAGGAACTTTTCACCAAGCACTCTTCTTTAAGTTTTGAACTTTTGATGTATGTATTATTTATTCAAAACTAATTGCAAAGTATAAAAAAAGCATGTGACTCTCACAGCTTACCAGTGTCAGAATAGAAAAGAACTGATGTCCAACATTAGCATTTCTGGATCTTATTATAAATGAGTTAATAAAAGTAATAGTCATATTAGCTTTTATATTGACATAAAATCATAAGAAGCTGCAGGTTACATTGGAAGTGCCATAAACTTGAATGCCACTCATTGACCGGAAGAAGGAATCCATGAGGTTGTGGACTTAGCTACAACACTTTCAATCCTTGCTATATTACTTCCCTAACCTCCCTTTGTTTGTAAACTGGGAAGCAAAATATTTGCCTTACAAGTTCAATCATATGTTCAAGTAAATATACATGTGCACATATATATGAATATATATATGGAATCATTACCACGAACAATGTATTATAGAAATTGTGGAGCTATTAGTAAATAAAATATTAAAAAAATCTGTCTCTTAGGAGGAGGATGAAAAGAGAAAGAGAAGGCAAAGAGAAGAGAGGATGCGAGAGAGAGATATTGTGTATATGTGATAGTACAGTATGCCGTCACGAGGGGAAATGATCTCTTTCAGCAAAGCAAAGAACCAGAGGACGTGATGCTAAGTGAGATCTTGGCTATGGAAACACAGTGCTGTGAGCTTTTCATGTGTGGCAGTAAACAGAAAAAATGGGTTCTGATGGAAGTTGGTGATGATTAGAGGGACATTGTTGGTGAGTAGGAACGTAGGATGGGAAGTAAGAAAGAACCGAATTTAATCTGTGTGTGTGGCATTCGTGTGTTGAAATACAACACTGAAGCCAGCTGGCTGAAAAACCCATCATAAAACGACAATCAAAAAAATACACCCAAGCTGGTGTCTTTTAAGTCTGTGCCATTAGTCATGATGTTAATATTTAAAATAGAAATTTAAAAGATTTGGGTCATTATCTGTACATAAGGAAAAGTATTTGCTTAAATAGCATAGAAATACTCCTCCTTTTTGAATAATCATAAAGGGATATAGCAGTATATTTCTAAAGTATGTTCCTTTTACCATGACTTTTATGTGTAAGCATTTATATTCCAAGAGGTGTGTAGTGTTTGCCTCTCCAAAAGTGCCCTTATAGAACATCATTTAACCATATTTACATTCAACAAAAGAAAACTCATTTTCCAAATGACACGATGAATCACTCACTGCCTTGTGAAACATTTTGCTTTTCTATAAAAAGTACATTACATTCATTTTGTCCTTGCTAGATCACTGGTATCATTACTTATGCTATTCCCTGAGAGTAGGGGGAAAAAAGGATTTTATCGAAGTGATTTACTTGTGTCAGGCCTGGAA
Organism: Mesocricetus auratus; assembly: GCF_017639785.1. Lineage (NCBI taxonomy): Eukaryota > Metazoa > Chordata > Mammalia > Rodentia > Cricetidae > Mesocricetus > Mesocricetus auratus. The sequence goes on from NW_024429203.1 coordinate 4,784,592, forward strand.
GTGAACTCAAAGCAATAGCAGTTCTTATATAAAGGATGGCCTAATTGCATTACTGCCTTTTAAGTGATTGAACACAGTGGTGCATATCAGAACCATCTCCTCGGAGATGCTGCAAAGAGTAGACAGGCCTGTGCTGTTTACTTGATAGCGAATCCCTGTTTGCAGCAGAAAGAAAAAGAGCAAAGTCTCTGCTTTGCCTGAGAAGCCATCAGAAGGGGTTCTAAGAGACTCTCCCATGAAGAGTATGGAGTTCAGCTAGTGGGAGGAAAGATTCACATATTACACACTCTGTGATGATCGGTCCTGCTGTCTCATATAGTACGAGAGGCTGTAGTCCCTGTTAGACTCGCCTTGGAGCTACCCGAGCACTACTGTGGATGAACAGTGTCGCATCCAGTGCTAGACTCGTCTAAGCAAAGCATGGCGTCACTGCTTTGGGTGGCCTTCAGTGGGTCGCTTCTGACTGCTCTGTAACTGTCAGTTCTGGGAGCAATTGTTAGAGACACAAGCAGACAGAAGATGGCGGAACAGAGAGGGTGGAGGCAGTGGCTCCATTCTCCCAGCTACAGTGTTCATAAGCACTGAAACCATTCCAATGATTTCTTCAGAGTCTCAGCAAGCAAAACCTGCACACACTGCTGGAAGTGGGAATGGTTTCCTTCCTTCATCCTTGGAACTAAAATGCTTACTTCTCAACACTCAAAACCCCAAATCTTCCCTTTCCCCTCACAGTCTTCTCGGCATGACTGCCCTTCCAAAGATAACCTTTTTGTCAGCACCTGGCAGCTTAAGGCGAGTACATTTGCATGACCCTCTCCTCAACGAGCTCACTGGAAAACAAGACAGGGGACAGTGCCTCTTCCTGGAGACTTTGGCACAATGCCTCTAAGTCACTGGGACACCTTCACAAAACAGAGGGTCCAGCTCAGCCCCAGGGCTTCAGCTGCCCCAGGTGTGACCTGAGCATGTGAGATATTTCTATCTCATATAGATGTCAACATCTGAAGGCTCCACAAGAGGAACCACTGCCCCGGGCAGCCTCCAGGTGTCTCTTTGCCCCAGTGCTTAACCTGAAGCCTGCCTTGGCAGCGGGATTGTGGACACATTATTTCACTATTTATTCTACATCTCCATCTTAACACCTGTACAACGAAGACTTTAATGTGATCTCATTCTTAATGCTATCATTAGATTATGTAAATTAACACAATCTGCATTAGAACTTGACTCAAGGGTGCTCAATACATATGCATAGATTAAAAAAACCAAGTTTGATTTCAAGACTGTATTCTAATAAGCAAATTTATTTTAGATGAAACTGACATTTCTGGTCCCAACAGCTTTCAATGCCTTGCTTTTCCTATAATGTATAAGTTAGAAAGAAAATAAATAAAAGGCAAATGTCATTTCAATTTCATTCTAACTTTCTCTTTTAAAAATAGGCCTGCCTCCCCTCCAAAAACAAACAACAGCAACAACAAAAAAAGGAAACAAAAAAAACTGTGTTCAGGAAGAAAATGTCAAACACATTAAAATCAATCTAATTTATAGGAAACAAAACATTAAATTTTTTCTTTTTCATTAATTTGTTTTTGTCTCATGTTTCATTAAGTCTTTATAAATAACTTCCTGTCACTACATTTTACTAAAGATTTACACACAAACATTGTAAATTATAATGCATTGATCAGTATTTAATAAATTATAAACCATTAATTTTAATTTAAGAACTGAAATATATTATGTAATCCATTTTGGAAAAACAAATAACTCTAAATTCATCTTTTAAAAAGCTTTTAGACTTGATTTTTATTTATTTGACTAAATCCTATTGAGTTTTATTTTCTTTAGTAATATGTATTTCTAGTTTTGTATTATTAATAACTTAAATAAGAAAAGTAACCACTAAAAAATACTTATGATACGTTGTTTTCATTTCCTAAATTTTTTGGTTATGACTAGAAGAAATCTCTTAGACAAAGTTCAAAGAACTCAATCTATAAATAAATCCTGGGAAACTGTGAGGTATACTTTATTGCAGATATGGCAGGCATTTTACCATATGTTTTGCAAAATATAGTTGCAAATATAGCTGAAATACAAATGAAAGAGATCACAAGAAATGTTATTTGCCAGGCTAATGATCTCCCAGCCATGAAAGGTTTCCTCCTTTAAAAAAAATGAAGTGAACGATATTGCCTTGATCCAAATCTAGTCCACTGACTTTCCTTCGAGAGCTAAGGAAGATAAGAGACCTCATTCTGTTGTCTCCTCAGCTAGCAACTGTTAGGTTTGAATTAGTCAGCTCACAGCACACATGGCCTCTTCCGGAGCCCTAAGTGTCAGAGTTCTCCCTTTCTCAGAGCTGGACAGTACTGGAGAGAAAGCACACAAACTCAACAGAGAAGGATGAAGGCAGAGATGGACTAGGGGCACACAGCTGGACTGCAGACAGTCTCAGCTGCAGGGAGAATGACTACATGTCCAAAATGAAATGACTATAATGTCTAAAGAACCTGGGAGGAAGGGGATTGTTTTTAAGGAAATGCTTCTAGTGCAGGACAGCCAGAGAGACTCCTGAGTGAAGCATCCATTCAGTTCTCACACTGAGACCCCTTAAAATGGCTCGCGTCCAGAGAACTGGATGACGTCCACGAATAACCCTCACATTGTATTTCCCCCACAGCTGTCCTGCCCCCTAAACTTGTCAGCCACACTTTCAACAATGCAAAGAACTGAAGTGGAAAATGCACTAGAACTTAGTGTGGGGAGAGTCTTGGACTGTCTTCAAAGAGCAACCCATCCTAGGACACCTTGGTGTATGACGGAATGAGCAGGAAAAGTTCTGGAATTGAGGCTGCCCTCCCCATGTTGTGTCATATCTGTGGGTTAAAGACACAGAGATGCAACAGGCACAGAAACTCTGCACACAGATCAGAGAGAAACGGTAGCAAAGGGGAAGAAGGGGAGGACTTTCTAATTCCTGGATAACATTGAAGTGCTCTTAACATCTGCCTCTGTGCTTTCTTTCACACCAGTTCTTCGAAGGCCCTTCTAGTTCCCAGTACTCGGAAAGGGAGGGGCCATACATGCCCTCCTCCTTGCTGCTCTGCTATACTGGAGTACTTGAGGATGGGCTCTTCCTAAAGAAGAGATGTTCATCTGTCTCATGCTTTTAGAAGATAAACATCCGAGAAAGATCATGCTCACTGTTCTACATCCAAGATCAGATCCATCTGTTGACAGTCTAATGCTGTTTCTTAACATTGCAGACGACATCAAGTGACAGCATCGAGTACCAGTGGCAAGGGTACACAAAAAAAGAGATACTACGAGGTAAAGAAAGCAAGAGAATACACTAAAGAGACAGGTTTAGTTTGTACTGCTCACTCTTGAGGTAGGTGATCTAATCTTTACAGAACAAGAACTCATGCCCTGGGAGCATGGCATTAATCCCTCTTGATGGCCTAGTACTCAGTGGCCTCTCAAAGACACCATCTCCCAACACAGCCACATTGGAGATAAAGTCACACAGCAAACCATATATAGCCATAGCAAAGCTATTTTCCAGTTATTCATAATAAGTGAGGCACAAGATTAGAAAACAGGCAAAAGTAAAACAGTTCTTCAAAATGTTTAAGAGGTCCTGCAGGTGCTCCTCTCCACATTGTCACTTTCTCTTCCCATTCCTGTCATCTTCATCCCTCCTGTCATCTTCACCCCACCCTTTTCCTCTTCTTCCCATTCTTGTCATCTTCTGGTCAGAGCCACAAATGATGAAACAACCCTAGTACCTCTTCACTGCCAATGTGAAAACAAAATAGAGAGGCTGACAGATGTTTGCAGCCATCACTACTTGGACTTCAGAATAAAGCAAGCCCTTTAATTTAACCCAGAAGAAGGGGAAGTCAAACCTGGAGTGGTGGCACATGTCTATATTACCAGCATCCAAAAAGCTGCGTGGGAAGATGGGGTTCAAGGCTATTGTAATGGGATCTTGTCTCAAAAAGCAGGGGTAGGTAACCAGAAAAGGAAAAAGTTACCTGAAGGATGCATGATTTCTTGGTGGGCAGTCACCTTGCTGTCTACATTCTCCAGCCCCTTAAACCCATACCAGATAACTAATGTTTTTTTTTTTCTGAGGGTTCTCTAGTCTCCATCATATGTACTAAACCCTGTGGCTGTAGTGGAGAAAAAGTCATATTCAATGTGTAAACTAAAAACATGACTGTGTTCCAACAAAAATTACTGAATCTCACTGGGCTTGTATCCAAACCTCACATTTAAAAGTTTTATTCAATGTACAAGAGATTTTTAATCATTTTATGAGGCTCTCGGAATGACTTCTAAAGCAACATGGTAATATAAACTTATGTATTTAACTTCTTGCCCTACTTACATGTCTAGAGAAACCCAGAAAATGAAGGCGAATGCCAACTACACACTTGTATATTTCAGTTCCAAATAAGGAATGAGATGAGAAGGTATGCCCATGTGCCATTCACCAGTGCGTAAAGAGGAATGCTACCTGAGAACAACAAGACAGTTCATCTAAACCCTAGATTGAACTAGTGTTGGTGGGAAGCAAGTTCCACACTCCTGAAGAGAGTAAGGGAGGCCAGCAAGGAACTCTGAAGTCACCCTGAGTGGTGCCATACATGACCCAGACCTTGAATATCTCTAGGGGAGGGTGCATGCTCACTGGGAGTGATTGGAGCTGAGCCTATGGTATCCAACTTACTACACAACACAGAATTAGAGTTTCCACATTGCTGAAGTGATAATGAATTAATTATTCTTCTTCAGTCTGTTTGAAGAGATAACCAACCATCACATGATTTTACTCAGAATCCAGCTGATTTCTAATATTAAGAAAATGGTTTATCCTATAGAGTTTGAAAGGGGGGCATTATAAAATATTCAACAATCAAAAGAAGAAAAGTTACTACTAAAATACAGCAAGATTTCTTTTGAAACAGGTTTGCTGCAAGCAACAGGAAGACACAGTTTAAAATCTCTAGCTGGTACTTTGTAATTTCAACATTTTATAAAATTAGATGAGTAAAACAGGAGTTAAGATCCATAAAACGGTAACATTTTGAACTTGTTAAAATGTTTGCAAATAATAAAATGGCAGTTGTCACATTTTATAGACACTAAGTAGAAGCTGTCAACAGAATATTAGATGCTTCAGAAAACAGAATCAACAAACTAATAAATTCACCCCTCGAGTCAGAATAAAGAGTTGAGGAGACAGGAATAGGGCAAAGACTCAGGGATGCTGGGTATGCAAAGCAGGAGTATTAGAAGGTCTAACTAGAGCCATCAGTAGGGGAGAATGAAAAGCAACAACAGAGGGAAGAAATGAGAAGGCCAGGATAATTTTTTCCTGAGCTCCATTAAGACTTCTTATCAACACAAAGCATTAGCTGTATTTACATGCTAACAGAAAGTCTACAGTGGACAGATATCTGGCAGAGTTTGAACTTTAAAATTAAAGAAACACTTCAGAAACATATTCTATAGAATGAAATAGGTAAGCTCCCTATAACTACAAACATAAGTTTGGCATTAGTTTTTATCCCAGTATCTACAAAACCTAGATGACACAGTGTTGTGTAGCAATTTCCCCTGAAAAAAGGTATTTCATCCTGAAGGGAAGTTCATTAAGACACAATGTACTCTAAATCATCCTGCCCTACAGGGAAACTCTATGAAACCCAGGAAGCAGACAACTCAAATACTTCAGGAAGTCCCTGAAACTGACAGGTGCACTGGGATCCTCCTTCCCCAATCTGAGGTAAACTGTAAGAGCTGCTGAGAGATGCTCTCGGATAAGCAAAGCTGCTTAAAAGAGGCAGAGAACAGCCCAGCTGCCTAAAGGGGGACACTGTCCAACCTGTAGAGCTGCCTGAAAGCTGTGTAGTATGCTACAGGCTTCTAGCTTACATGAAACATTACCCATGCTGAGGGGGGCTCTTCATGCTGCAGCTGTCACTGAATCAATTTTGTTCCTATACGTAACCCCTTACTTATTTCTGTAAATAACCCCAGTGAAATTCACTGGTTCACCAAATTGGACTTTGTTTATATCCTTCCTTTGTCACCAGTTTCCTATCTGAGATGAGCAGTTCATGTCTCCCCATGACAGCCTCACATGGCACACACTTAAAAGGAAAACTGAAAGAACTCTGAGATAAAGACTGTGACCTTCATTAAGGTTGCATTCATACATAACAACAGACATACCAGAACTCCTATTATGTCTTGGATTTTAAACGACCCCAAAGGCTGATGTGATAAAGGTTTGTCTTCCCCCTACACAACTACTGTTATTATTGGAAGTTTAATAGTTCACAAGGATCCTGTCTCATGAATGGGTAGTCCGTTGGAGAGTTTCTAGCTGAATGAGTTACTATGGTGAGGCCTCACTGAAAGATGGAGGCTACTAGAGGGCTGTTTTTGAAGGTATATCTTGCCCTCCTCCTTCATGAAAACCATGCGGCATGAAGTGAGGGGCCTCCTCTGCCACACACGCCCACAGCCGTGACATCCTGTTTCACCTCAGACATTATGTGATGTAGCCTGCTGACCATAGTCTGAAATCTCTGAAACTGTGAACTAAAACTCAGTTCCTATCGACATAAGTGCTCTTGGGTATTTCATCACAGAAACATAAATTAATAACACACTACAAGAAGAAGATGATATACATGACCTTCTAGACCCATCCGTTGCATGTTTTCTAGCAACTGAGAGTCAAAAGAACCCAATTTCATTAGCTGGAAAGAGTGTGAATAAATCAGTATGAGAAGAGTTAAGACTAAAAAGATCGTGTTTAATGTGTTATAAAAAACAAGGAAGGCAAAAAAAGGCATAGGGATGAAAATCCGACTCAAGTTATTTAAATAAAAATTACAAGTTGATGAAGGTTAGTACAAGAAAGACTGTTTCTCCCATTTTCTAGAATAGGAAAAATATATAGTTTCACTCTCATCCAAAACAGAAATGTCAATTTCACAATTATTTTATCTTAGAATTTAAAGGTGTTGATCTTGAGTTTAAAAGCAATAGTAAAAAGCAATGTAGTGATGATTAGAGAAGGGAGTTTTACAGAAAGAAGGGTGTACGTCATACTGTAGACAACAGCAGTTTCAGGGTGAGCCTTCCCTGAGGGAAAGCAGTTTACACAGCTCAGCTTGCTCCATTCTGAGCCCAGGTGCTAAGGCTGATGTCTCTGTACCACCATCCACCACCTGCAGTCTAGCACAAGCATGTGGCATAGACTGAACAAACAGCCACACAAGCAAAGATTGCCGCCCGTGATCTTACCGGACTAACTCAGGGACACATAGCACATCAGATCATATCAAAGAAACCGAGTCTGTGAGAGCGCCCTGCACGCGAGACGAACGATATGTCTGCTGATGGGTGGAACACCACATAGTTACCACCCCCTCACTTACTATATGTATCATGAGACCACAGCATAAACTTGTAAGTGCAGGGCTGGAAAGAGGGCTCAGCAGTTGAGAGCATGCGCTGTTTTGCACAGAACCCAGTTTCCATTCCCAGCATCCACATCAGGAGGCTCACAGCCACCACTTTCATGGAATCTGATACCCTCTTCTGACTCTGCAGGTGCCTGCATCCACATGGTGCACAAACATACACCCAGGAACACACACACACACACACACACACACACACACACACACACCTTACCATAAAAATCTTAAAAAGAAAAAACTCTGGATATATACCCAGGCTTTAGTTCAGTGCTATATGCATGCTTGATGCTGCTCACTGGAAACTTCCTGCGCTCTAAAATGACTGTCCTGATGGCCCTTCACCTGACAGCCCTCACCTGACAGTCCTCACCTGACAGTCCTCACCTGACATCTCACCTGACAGTCCTCCCCTGACAGTCCTCACCTGACATCTCACCTGACAGTCCTCCCCTGACAGTCCTCACCTGAGAGTCCTCACCTGACAGTCCTCACCTGACAGTCCACACCTGACAGTCCTCACCTGACAGTCCTCCCCTGAGAGTCCTCACCTGACAGTCCTCCCCTGAGAGTCCTCACCTGACAGTCCTCCCCTGACAGTCCTCCCCTGACAGTCCACACCTGACAGTCCTCACCTGACAGTCCTCACCTGACAGTCCTCACCTAGCAGTCCTCACCTGACAGATATGCCCCCTGAATAGCCTGTGGCTGGATTCAACAACTCTACCTAACCACCACCTCGGTGACTCTTACAACTTTTCCAGCTCTGCCTAAAAAATGGTGGAGCTTGTGACTTTACTGGTGGTAAATCCTGGCTATGGAAGGACAGATAGTCCATCTACATTGCTGGACTACAAAGCTTGCTCAGACAACTTTAGTGCTGACAAACTAAACTGGCTTTGATGCTCAGCTATCACAATCATGTGAATAATGACAGAGTATCAGTATCACTCATCTTTCTTTTCACATCTATACAATAGAGATAAGCTTCCTAGTAAGTGATTGTTTTGAAGAGTAATGGGAATTCAACTTGTCAGTATATAACTCACTGCTTAGCACATATGGAGTGACCTGTTAAGTACTAATAGTGAAGTAAACAGCTGTCCTACACAGGTCACAGACTCTAACAGCTGTCCTACACAGGACAAAGACTCTAACAGCTGTCCTACACAGGACAAAGACTCTAACAGCTGTCCTACACAGGACACAGACTTTAACAACTGTCCTACACAGGACACAGACTCTAAAAGCTGTTCTACACAGGACACAGACTCTAACAGCTGTCCTACACAGGACACAGACTCTAACAACTGTCCTACACAGGACACAGACTCTAAAAGCTGTTCTACACAGGACACAGACTCTAACAGCTGTCCTACACAGGACACAGACTCTAACAGCTGTCCTACACAGGACACAGACTCTAACAGCTGTCCTACATAGGTCGCAGGCTTAACTCAGAGATGCACCCTACGAATCAGCTGTGACAGTCTTACAGAGGTTTAGTTTCTGTATTAAAATGAAAACAAAGACCCTCACACATTTTCGAGATATATCAAATGATATCTTTCAAAGCCACATCATCAACAATGACTTACCAGCAATAATCAAGTGTTAATAATACCAGACTCTTCTGAGTTCTGAAGACATTAGAAACACAATACAATACATCATGCAGACATGAAGACAGTAAGTGTAATGCTGGTAGAAGAGATGGGTGGAGAGCCTAAGTCTTGACAGACTGAAAGAAAGACAAGAGACCAGAGTTTCTAGAGCAAGTGGACGAGAGAGGGACAGATGCACTCACCGGGAGACAGGGTAGAATTCACTGGGCCTTCGGTGAGTCACTAGAGAACTGTGCTCAGGAGTGAGGCAACCTAGCTTCCTGTCACTGATAAAGTCCTTCCGATTGCTGGATTGAAAATAGACAGAAGGGAAGAAAGAGTGGAGGCAAACAGACCAAGTAGAAAGCTAATGTAATAGCCCAGGGGAAAGGGTAGTGACTCCATCTGTGTGGCGGCAAGCAGCACCACAAGTGGTTTCAGTGTGTTCTGAATGATTGGATGACAAGAGTTATCAACTGTTTAGAGGCCGAAAAAGAGGAGTCAGAGTGACCTCCCGGTTGTTTGGCCAGAGCACAGGAAAGAATCAGTCATGGCTGCATCAGTAGCAATGAAGGAAGAGCAGTGTGGAGAGTGGCGGTTGTGTGTTCAGTTTTAGGTATACAAAATCAAAATCTGAAGTGCTTTTAGCATGGAGGGGAACGTAAAAGCAACAGCCAGTTATTAAATGTTTGGATCTGGAGGGAATCAAACAAGCCCTATGGAGTTGGCCTCAACCTGGGACAGACCCCCAAGATGGGTGTGAGGCTCAGAAGGAAAGACACAAGATCTAAGGTCTGTATCACATTACCACACAGAGGAGACAATGAGGATGGAGCAGCAGGAAGGTAGAGACAGAAGAGCCCACGGGCGTAATTAGAAACCAGGAGAGGGACACGAGGAAGCCAAGGAAGGAAATGGACAGATTGCTGGATTTACTGATATGCCAAGCAGGCTGAGGGCTAGAAGCTGGCCTGGCAGCCGATGGGTCACAGGCAACGAGGCAAAAGTTGACTGTGGGGCAGTAGGAGTAAACCTCTACCAGACAGGGCTGAAGAAAGGGAAGGGAAGAATTGAAGAAACTATACACAATCCTAAGAAGCCTTACAAAGCAACAGGAAATTAGGTAATGCAATCAGAAGATGGTTATTTTTGTCTTAAAGAAACGTCAGGGTGTTTGTATGCTAAAGAAAGAAAGGATAGTGCATTGCTACCATGGCTTCTTCTAAAAATCAAAGGGCAATCAAAATAAAAGATTAAAAGAGGGTGCATGAATGATTAGATGAAGCTGAAGCAAATGCCATCAATGAGACAGAGCCCATCTTCAGTTAGCTATAACTTGTGGAACAAACTAAGGATTTTGATGCATTCGATGTTTGTGCCAGCCTGGTAAACTCATCAGGTAAAGGGATATTCCTTTTATATTTAAACTAAACCAGAAAGGAAGTATTATATTTCCACTGAGAAAACTGAATCTGATAGTGATAATGAAGGAAATCTGAACGGACCAAAGAAAGAAAGGCAAAGTCCTACCTGTTATAAATTATTAACACTAAAAGTCTTAAATAAAATACAAATAACTAGTCTGACAATGTATTTCCAAAGCAACATAAAATCCAGATGGGGATTACTCCAGAAGTAAGATGATGGTTCAGCAGACAATATGAGAATAATAAATCATATGATTATGTAAACGCAGAAAAATAATTTTAAATCAACTCAACAGGTTCTAAAGGAACTCTGAATATAAGCTCAATCAGTATTGGCTCAACAGGAACTTCTCATCCAGGCATCGGCGCTCACTGGGCTTGTGTAATAAAGAGCAGCTATAGGAAACAAGCCTGCCGAGGCTCCTCATAGTAAGACACAAGAAGCACTACGAAGGAAGGAAGGAAGGAGAAAAGCACGCCAGAGATTTTGTTTGCCGTCAATGTACTTTAGTCATCGTCATAAAGAAAGAGCCTGTTTTAAATATATAACTATCAAAGATAAAAAATATTATCTCTTTCAGACATTGCAGCAATCTAATTGGAAAATCAACAAACATTAGAATTTATTAAACTAGCTTTTGTTCTCACTACAATGGCAGAATAGAGAAGATATGGGGGTTTGATCATTGTTTATAAGCAGGACCAGTCAGATTTCTAATTTAAAATTCGACATATCACAGCAAACTATATATCATAAAAACTCTTTAGTATAGTATTTTCTAGTGGAATGAAATGTTAGTCACATATGCAATTCTATAATAGTCTAGTGGCTGCATGCATAATCAATAAAATATATATTATTTAATCTGACAACCCAAAATACTTTAACATCTAATGAATAGTTTAAACTGTTAATAAGATCTTTTCATTTTGTTTACTAAGGCTTGAATAAACTTCATATGGATGGGGGGGTCCTTTTACTTTTGTTTGTAAATTCAGGACTGGGATAGTCTCCCTTCAACTTTTTTCTCATTATGAACAATCCAGGGAGAAACTGTATCTCTTTACATGTATTCTTGATTATGCTCATAGGTTAAATAACCACAGATAAAAATTTTGGGTAAAAGCATGTACTTTTATTTATTTTTCTGCTTTAGTGCTATTTTTATGTCAATTTTGTGAGGGAGGGGGAGAACTTAAGTGTTCAACAACAGGAAATGACTTAATAAACTTTATAGTCACGTGATTTAGAAAACAGTATTTTCATATATAAAATTCAAAATACCATTTTTAATGATTTTTGAGCATGATATTCTGTGACATTAAGTACATTCACAATGTCATGCAACCATCATCTCTATCCTTTTCTAGAATGTTCTCAGTGTCACAAAGAGATGGTCCCCATCTCCCTTCTTTCTCCTTCCGGCCCATGCCCTTGGTAGCCTCCATTTTAGTATCTGACTGTATAGACTGCCTAATTAAATATCCTCTGTAAGTGGACAGGTACATGTTCTCAAATATGTTTAACACACAGCCAAGGTTTTTCAAGAAAGATCACCTGAGCATTAAAAAAAAAAGGAAGAGAGATTGACTGCTCATATATTTGTGCCTTGTCAAAAATGGTGGTTATCATTTCATTTTTGCTAACATGATGGGATAAACACTAACTTTCTTTTAGGAGATGGCCTATTTATTTTTTGAGCACATTGTTTTTTATTGTGTTACGCGTCTCTTGTCAACCTATGAAAACCATTTACGTATCATGAGTACCCCACAAAGCCTTTAAGGGAGAATGTTGTGTTTGTATAAAGGCACCCCAAAAGAGAGAGAAAATGGAGAACACCAACAGGCTGGAGGCTGTCCTATGCTACTTACTACACACAACCAGCAATAGCTTTTCCTGGTCTAAAGGGCTAGAAATTCACCTCTATGAGGTCATCTCTTTGGGTTTTCCGGTGTGCCTCATAGCTGGCCACGAGACGTGTGCTTCTACTCCTGGTAAAGACACGAGTTTTCTCCTGCAGACCAGTACTCCGCCTTGCACGAAGCACCCAGCTAGGTAGACCCTGCTACACCCAGACCCAGGACAATCGTGGTGCCTCATGAAGCACACAGCGCTGACAGTTACGAAAAGGCCACACTGAGGTCTAAGCACACAAGTCCTGTCCTGGAGGTATTTTGGTTTGGTTGTCCTACACAGTAAGTTATAAATCTAGAACAGGAAACTTGAAATCATTAAAGTCACATATTTATTACATCATATTCACTTAGGTTAGAAAAATGCAGTATCTGTCATCATGTCATAAAAAAATGTGTTTTCCTCTCAGATCTCTTATGAAGAAAAGCTCCCAGGATTGTTACAGATAGGGCTGTTTTCAATCAGTTACAAGGAACAATTCAATTACTACATGGTTTAGTGCAGTAACTGACTCCAGACTAATTTAATTTCTTTAGGTCTCTAAAGATCAATTGATCTGATTTGTCCCATCCCTAAAGGCTATTTAGGAAAAATTCAGACTTAAATACCTGGAAATGAAATCCAAAACCTTGGCCAGTTTCACACCACTTAGGTCATCTTGCAAACTTTCAGCTAGTCACATCAGAGTGTTCTCTTGGCCTCAGGACCATCGCAAGCCACTTAGCTTCACATACAAGTGAGTGCTCCCACATCAGAACGCTTATTCAATAAGTAGAAAATGTGGCTACATGCATTATCAAATCTGCTGTTCTAAAGGGCAGCCAGGCTGGGCTCCTATCTCATGAGCATGTGTGCAACTACAGGGCTATTTTTACTTCCTAAGATCAGTTCACAGAGACCATTCATTCAAAGTTACTCAGATAGGGTCTAAAGGATTAGATGCAAGGCTCATCTAGGATGAGAGACTCAGAAGAATTTTTGCACTTTAGATTTATAGTATACTTTTATAAATGTCACCATCCACAATTCTCTAACCAATCTACTCTCTGAGACTTGGGCAATAGATGTCCATCCAACAGCCTAAAATTCAGGTTCGTTCCTGACTTCACCACCTCCAACCAATGATCAGACTCTCCAGCAATTAGTCTTTCTCAACTCAAACTCTCTGGATCCCAAAACAGCCTCTATATCCATTCCCTCCAATTATACTACTACTCCATGATCTGCCACGTTGGCAGGTTTAAGAAGAATCAGACAGAAGTTGATTAACCTTTCACTTGAGCTGCCAAGACAGGCTGGGCAGAAGTGCCCATGTCATAGGCAATAAAAAGAAAATCAGAAATGTGTGGCAGTTGACAGGAGAGTCACACAAGAAATTAAGATATAGTAAGTGAGAGGTGGTAGCTATGTGGTGTTCCACCCATCAGCAGAAATATCAGACCTAGTATAAAGATGAAGGATAGAAATTTCGTGTGTATAAAGAGTATAAATAAGCAACTGGGTCAAAATATTCTTGAAAAAATGCATTTCAACATTCATAATAGGCTAGAAGCTACAGCTATCAATCACTCAATGGTCTCAAATGGCAATGAACAACTGTCATTGTGAAGGGGTGAGTTTCACATGCATGATGACTGTTTCCTGTCTTCTTACAGGTCCTCAGACTTGATATTTATTTCTCCTATTAAAGATATCAGTCTACTTTAGCTAGGACCCATTTTCTGATCACAAAACCCAATGTTTCACAGTGGAATACATGTTCATATCAAATACACTTCTTTGCTGGGGAATCAAGCATTTGAGAGATCCAACACCAGCTGCCCTCAAGATGTACGAGCTATACAACGACAAGGTTTGTGGTTGGAAGGGAAGGTGTGGAGACGATGGAAACTACATACTGTGAGACCATGCCTCGTTGGCGTTAAAAGGCACATGTTCTTACAACCCACTCTCTTATCTTATCTGGACAAAAGAGCAAGCAGAAAAAATTTCATTACCTCTCAATGTCAGTGAGCCTGGAGGAGTCCCGGAACCCTTTGGCAAACGGATTGCTGTCTATTTTCAGCTTGGTTATCTGGGAAAGAGAGAATGGGTACAAAACAACCTCATTTCCAAGGTCAAAGAAGCAGAATAGAAGTAGTTTTCTTTTTTCCGTTTCCCACAGAGCCCAGTAATACAGCAATGTCTGTAAGCATCACGAGAAGTGATTTGAGTGAGGGACAAGTTCACAGGTGTACTGAGTCATAGCTGAGGTAGGAAGGTCTGGTGGCCTTCCGGGCAAAGTTGGACATGAAATTAGACTGTGAAGCATTTAAAATGTTAGGGAAAGGCTAGGGCTCAACTGGGGAAGGGAGAACCACCTAGATGGGAGGAACTGTCTAGAATGTGTGTTGTGAGGGAGTGAAGAATGAGGTCTCATCCCAGCTTGGAAGCATCTCCTAACTTTTTGAGCAGGTGAATATATGCTGTAATAAATCAGATTCAATGGCCATTAAAGCCCATGTTAAATACTGTACTAATACTGATACCTTTTACATAAATACAGAATATGAAGCCTTCAGAGTATAAACTTGCTACCATTATCCTTTCCATTTGACTAATTTAGAATCAAAACAGTTAGTCAGCCTTATTTTAATGTCACTTATGTAACTATGCTTATGTAGAAACAATTACTTTCGAGTAAGAATCAGTCTCCAATGTTTAGTGCTTACATTGTGGAATGTACAAATCTTATAGTATTATTATTTACACACCCTGTGCACTATTACTCTGGGGAAAAATATATCATCCTGTGAAGCAAAAAACAAAGGAAGCACTGATGAGAAGAAACTCAGAATACAGATCCCTGTCAGCACTAAAAGGAACCTCACAGAGAAGCAAGCCTGTGTCCTCATCTGACAAGCAGTCACAGTCAGGCACAAGGAATGCAAGGACTCAGGTACAGCTTGTTCCTAACTGAACTGCTAACAAGAAAGCCTTTCAAGAGGGTCTTAACTCGTGAGCTCAAACGTGGAATACAAGTTTGTCTTTGGAGGGAGACACACGCAAAATATTCTGGGCAGGGAAAAGGGAGTTATGGGGTGTGGGGTGTCCCTCCTGTTTTACACTAAAGAGAAAACAATCAAAACTGTTTTATATGGTAACTATAAAATTTATAAAAGTATATTGTTTGTTTATAAAACAGAGTTATAACAAATGCTATTTTAAAAACAAACAAACAAAAAACCGGATCAGGCTGTATCCAAAGTTCAATGCCTGGAGTTTCTCTTTTCACCATGAAGAAAGACACCATTTTCTTTTTTTTAATATTCTCCATGTGAACTACATTTACAAGGCTGCAAAGAGGTTTTTACATCCCTTAACATGCCCTCCATCACCCAAGTGGCTTTCTGCTCTATCTCCAGCACTGGCAGCCCACAGAAGGAGCCTGACTAATATGAGCCTCCAGGGTAACTGCTCAGAACATCCACTGGAGAGCAGCAAACGGATAATGAAGTTCCTTTTCAGAAAAACATGGATATTGCTAAACAGGAAGGGGAAAATGCTGGACAATAAGACCTATTCACAATGAGAAGCAACAACTAAAATGTGCAGAGAGCTGAGTAGCCTCTACCGTATGCACAACCAATGCTTCAGGAAAATCTCTTCTCATGTAAGGCTGCCCCTTCTGAAGGAAGACCTGTCTGTTCAGCCATTCATTCAGTCTTGAACTTGTGTCTTTCTGAATGTCAGCTTTCAAAAAGAATAATACTGTTTATTCGATATAAATTATAAAAATGTTTTATAGCCTAGACAACGAGTATGCTCTAAGATTTTAAGTCCCAACAAGATTTCCAAGTCTTAAAGGAGAAAGATGCTCTTCTTTCGGCTCAGCAACTGTAGTTTAAAATACTCTATGATGCTGAAGTGTCTTAAGGCTCCTGAAATGTTGGGGCAATCATTAGCCAGCACCTATGCAATGAGTGGTCACTTTGGTGCAGGGTAACACCCGGTAGAGAACACTTGCTCTCTGCCTTGGCAAAGCCTGAAACTCTATGGAGCAAGTACAGAGATACACTGTGGCCACAGTGACATGGGTCCATTGCAAGGCAGCAGCATTAAAGGCAACTCAACCCCAAATAAAAATGTTTAACTGTGTGATCAAATAACAAAGACAAATCTTGCTCTAAGTAACACGTACAAAAATTGAAAGGTGACTGGATTTGCCAATAGTTAAAACTGTCTGGAGATAACGGTAGATGGTGTGTCTAACATGGAGGGCAACATCAGAAGTTCTTGAAGCCTTTTCTCTTCAATGTCAACCACAGAAAGCTTTATTCAGTGGCAGATGAACTAAACAAAAAGAAAGACGTGTCTATTCTATGTTATGATGGTTGCTTTGTCCTGGAAAAGATTTTGAAATATTTGCACTTGTTTTTCATATTTCCAAAGGTTAAAGTGGCTTTAAATGAGGTGAGTGAGACTAAAATCCTCCAGTGCCCTGATATAAGTAGAGAAATGGATGTCAATTAATGTGTCCATGATCTAAAATTATTGCCATAACTTTGTGCCCGGAGGTGAATTAAATACAGCACGAGTTTCTTTATTTCTTTGAATTATCTTTCATTATTATAATTATCTACCATTAGTTTTTCAAATGTTACTTTTTATAGCCTTCAGTAGTGCCAATGATTACCTTTTTTCTCCACATCTGGATATAATTTCAAACTTCAGGAAAAAACTGCAATAGGGCATGGCCCTCTGTGTATTTAGACCTACTAATAAAGTGCAGTGATGATTTAATTTAGGACACTAATCAGAAAAAGAATGCAAGACAATTATCTGGCATTTACTCTCTCTATGGATGAGTTTCACTGAACCACTGGTTTTGAGCATTAGAGGAGAAAAGAACTGGATGGGTCTGGGGTTGTGGTTGTACTGTCTTCGGTGAAGACAGCAGCACAGACTTGAGGGCCCACCTTGCGCGGCTCAGCCCAACTCCAGACCCAGCATGCTCCAGACAGGTCTGTTGAGCTTCATGTTAAGAACAAACCACCAAAGTACGACTTAAATGATTTTACAGACTAGGATAAACTGTGTGTTGCTTAAAAACATTCTGTTGTTTTCTTATCTCAAGATAAAACAACACACACATATATACATATATGTGTGTGTGCACAAGCACTCGAGTGTGTGTGTGTGTGTGGTGTTGTTGTTATTGTTGTTCTTTTGAGACAGATCTCTCTACATACCCCTGACTGTTCTGGAACTCACTATGTAGACCTGGCTGGCTTCAAACTCACAGAGATCAGCCTGCCTCTGCCTCCTGAGTGTTGGTACTAAATAAATGTTTATACCACTATGCTCAGCTGTAAAATAATTTTAAATAATAAACTTTTTACACTCTAAGTAACAACAGATCATAAATAGGTAAGACATTAGAATTTGAATTTAGAAGGCAGAAAGTTGCTTCTAAAGGTGTGCTTCGATATCCCTTTGTAAATTTGGGAATAAAGGTAAGAATGGCTGTGAGAATGGATGAGAGCCAGGGGCTAAGTGTGATTGATGACTGACCTGAAGCTATCCCATCAAACTCCAGTACAGGAAGTCTGCAGCCTGCAAAGCTGCCGCCCTGTGTCATCCTTACAAAACCAGAGGCACAGATATTTTTATCACTAAAAAATATTTTTTAAGATTTATTTTTATTTTATGTGTATGTGTGAGTTGATGTTTACCACATGCGTGTGAGTGCCAGCAGGAGCTGGAAGAGGGAGTCTGATCCTTTGGAATTGGAGTTAGAGGTGGTTGAAAATTTCAAGATGTAGCCTGGTGTTGGTGGTGCACGCCTTTAATCCCAGCACTTGGAAGGCAGAGGCAGGCGGATCTCTATGAGTTTGAGGACAGCCTGGTCTACAGAGCTAGTTCCAGGACAGTCAGAGCTGTTACTCAGAGAAACCCTGTCTCAAAAAATCAAAAAAAAAAAAAAAAAAAAAAAAGAAAAATTTCCAGATGTGAATTCTGGGAACCAAGCCCCAGGCCTCTGCAAGAGCAGTGCATGCTCTTGATCTAGAAGCCATCTCTCTACTCCTTCAAATCAGTTTTTAAAAGCAGCAATATTCTTCACTTAGTGAAGAGAAATATTGACAAATAAGAATAGCACTATACACCTTAGAAATCCTGTCATTTGTTGTATGTTCGTGTAAATTAAAAGACTTGTGTCTTCACTATAATTGCAATATCACAGTGTAATACATACGCTAAGCAGAAACTTCATTCTTTGTACCATTCCTATTATCGGTAAGTAAATGCATGCACAATTAGAGGGAAGATTTCTGATGCCACCAGCTGTTCCAGAGAAGGACAACTTTACAGATTGTTATTCTTATCCACTGTCACAGCACTAGGCTCTGGATCCAGCTGGGGCCCCAGCCACAAGGTAAAATTGGCCCTTGGAGACCATTTCTCCAATTATCAGGAAGAGATCTGACCGAAGGCATTTAGAAATGAAACCTGACCTACACTTCAACTCCACAGCAATGATCTGCTGGCTCAAAAACAACACCTGACCTTTAAATCTTAAATTATAAAATAGTTTGTTGAAAGTATAATGTATTTAGCGTTTATCTAATAATATAAAGAAATGCAATCATCCCCTTGCAAAAAGCAGAAGAAGAAATGGGTAAAAAGGTCCCATTTTCATCAATTTTAAATAAAACTACTGGCCTCAATAAGTAAGAAGGTTACACACACACACACACACACACACACACACTTTGGGGAACTTAAATTTGAAAATATCAGACATAAAAAATAACAATCATATAGAAAGTTTAAGACATAGGGAAATGGGTCCAAATGGGAACTTTTAATCCCTCCCTCTTCTGATGTTAGTTCCTCATTCATGAAACATTTTTTTGCTGATGCTATACATAATGTGTATTTCCTTTGCAATGTATTTATCGTATTGTGTTTACTGTAAATTAATACATGCAGTGTGGCAGTGAAAAAGCAGTTGACTCCAGGAGGTCTGGAGGTTAAGGTAATAAGACAGCATGTGACCTACTGAAAATGGTAATTCCTGAAGTGATTTCTAAGAGACCTGTATCAGTTTTATTCACTGAAGCAAATCTATCAGCCATTAGCACAACTGCCCTGCTATACTAAACCACACTTATAGATGGTTTTATGCTAATGATGGCATTAAAGGTGGACTACAGAAATAAACTCCTGGATCTAGTGAGGGAGATGCTTTTATTGTGGGCTCTTCAGGGATGAAATGGTCTATTCAGTCTATTAATCTTTATACTTTATGATGTGATCAAAGCTTGATGGGCTCTTATGACTGAATTTTGAACCCACCTGTACTATCAATTATAGAAATGAACATTAATGAGAGGAGTAATTAGTGTTAGAATCTGTCTTAGCATCTTTACTTATTTTAATATAATAACTTTTCCAAATTCAGCTTTCAGACTATTGACCTGGGAAGTCATTACTTTATTGGCCTTTCAATCCAACCAGAAAGGAGGAGTTAGGACCCAGAAGGTCAAACCTTCTTGACGGGTCTGGCACATATCAAATATGTAGCCTTGAATGAGTGTCCTAACCACTTGGAACTTCAGTTTCATTATCAACAAAATGACACTCACAGGATTTCCACTGGGGATTAACGTCAGAATTAAATAAGATTATTGAGAAAAACGTGGAAGGATTTTTCTGAATTAAAAATAGCCAGCCTGGACCATGAATTTTAGCTGGAGTTTAGTACAGAGGGGAGGAAACGAAATCACAATGGCCATTATTGGTTAATACTAAAATTTAAATGATCTGACCACTGTATAGTGTGAAGGATGTTTCTAACTGGTCTTCTGAGCTGTCATAAAGACAATATGGTCACAACAACAATATTGTCACAGTGGGAGCATGCTTGCTGGAGTGGGCTTCAGCTGATGAGACCAGCATCTTAGTTTGGAATGGCAGAACAGTACAGACAGGGAAACGAGGAGTGGACAGAGTGAAGCAAACTTGGTAAAAGTTGCTTGTGAAATCTGAGTGGAGGGTACAGGTGTTCATTTGACTATTTGTTTATAAGACTTTTTTGTTTGTTTGTTTTGAGACAAGGTTTCTCTGTGGCTTTAGAGGCTGTCCTGAAACTAACTCTTGTAGACCAGGCTGGTCTTGAACTCACAGAGATCTGCCTGCTTCTGCCTCCTGAGTGCTTTTTTTTTTTTTTTTGGACATTGAAGTTTTTCAGTGTAAACAGATTAGTGAAAAAACAATTCCAGAGACAATCACATTAATGCACATGCTACCTATTGACTCAAGTGAGCCTTGTTGGCACTCTTGTTGAGGATAGCAACTCTCATTACATTCACCAACACAGCCCCACATGGCAGAAAAAAAAAGATGAGTACTTTGTGTGGGGGGATAACTTAAAACCCTCTGGGAAAGATGTCAGGGCGTCCATCGGGGCCAGAAGCTGAGATGAAAAGTGTTCTGCCCCCTGAGAAGGGATGCTCAGCTTAGGGGTCTAGGACTCTAACTACCTTGCTTCAAATCCATGATGGACACAGCAAGCACAATCAGTGACCCATTTAACTCATGCCTCTATTTCCCCAGCTGGATATTGCATGATAAAAAATACCGTTTCTCTGATTTAATAATATTCCTGCAAGATTAGATAAGAAAATATCCTTTAAGTGGCACTGTGTGCAATAAATAGCAAGCACCTGAATGCTATCCGTCCTTGTGTAATCTGTGCACTATGGCAGAAT
The DNA here is from genome assembly GCF_017639785.1 of Mesocricetus auratus. Taxonomy (NCBI): domain Eukaryota; kingdom Metazoa; phylum Chordata; class Mammalia; order Rodentia; family Cricetidae; genus Mesocricetus; species Mesocricetus auratus. The sequence goes on from NW_024429203.1 coordinate 4,805,802, forward strand.
GCCTGCTGGTGTTTGTTTAGGATGGTTCCTTCGCCTATTAAAACAAATCTAAGGTATTACATGTGGAAACTTCCCTCCATAATTGTTCGAGTTAGTTTTTAAAAACAAATGTGCAATTGGCTTTTTCTAGCTTTGGTCCTCTTTAAACGTGATTCTGAAAACAGCCCTGAAGTTTCCACAGGACGCGTTTCTATTTCATCCCAAAACATCCGCAAGGTTTCTTAAAGTGCTATGACCTAATGTTGCATCATAAGATTACATACATATTCACTCAATACCAATGAGCTGAATGATTCTCTGAACTTGTGAGACCCACTTTCCATTGCTTTCAAACACAAATGAGCCTGTGGCTTCAAAGGTCCAGATCTTCGGGGCTTTAGGGTGCTGTGGACGTTAGTCTCATCACAATGTTTTTCTTGGATATTCTCTGTTCATTTTGTTCATTCTTTGTTTATTTTGGAGAACATAACAACTATGCATTGATTTTTCTTAGCAAACATGCCAACAAAATCTTAGTTTATTTATTTACAGCGTGTGTGCGTGCGTGCGTGTGTGTGTGTGCGCGCGTGCGTGCGTGCGTGCGTGCGTGTGTGCGTGCGTGTGTGTGTGTGTGTGTGTGTGTGTTCTAGGGATCTGACTCATCAGGTCACAAGTGCCTTGACCTGTTGAGGCATCTCCATGGCACAATCACTGACATTCTAAAATCCAAGTGTGGATAAGTACTCTTGGCATTCCTGAGCAGTCCAACATCACAGTTTCCAAGGCATGTTTGTACACATCAGCACATCTCAGTTCCACTGCAGTCTCCAATGGCGGTCTGGTTGGTTCCTAGCCCTAGCTTACAAGTAAGGGAAATTACAGTGATACTTAAACAAACCTCAAAGTCATACAGAAGTTACAGGCACGTGAGCCTTCTCCATCTACTCCATCCATTCTTAAATCTGTCTTCTGTTTGTTTCCGCTTTCTTTTTTTTTAAGATTTTACTTATTTATATTATGTGTATGAGTGCTCTACCTGTTAGTTACACCTTGATTCCAGAAGAGGGCATCAGATCCCACTACAGATGGTTGTGAGCCACCATCTGGGAATTGAACTCAGGACCTCTGGAATAGCAGCCAGTGCTCTTAACCACTGAGCCATCTCTCCAGCCCCATTCCCACTTCATTTGCTTCCAGCTCTCTCCTGCCTTTCCAGAGGCCCTGAACCTCCTCTGCCTGACCCACCCTTGTTGGATGGTTGGATTCTCACCCAGTGGGCAGCTGCTGATTGTTATCTATTCTGAACTCACGACATACCAACAGCATGACAAGAAGAAGGCAAGCATCCTAACTACTTCCAGCTAATCAAACAAAAGCAAGATGAAGAGCTCCGAACAGCCTCATTGTTAATTAAACTGCAGGTGGGAACACCTTTTACTAAGTACACTCAAAAGAATTCTACTTCCTGCTTTTTTTTTTTTTTTTTGACCACAGGAAAATTCCTGCCTCTTTCTTCCACTCAGCTTCCTTAGCATTTAGCATCACTGTTGCTACAAACCTGTCAGCATTCTGCTGACCAAGAAAGAATAAAACATTAGAGCAAGTGCCTAACAGCATTTGGCCTTCGTAGGACACTGGTAACTATTTACTAAGACTAAATCTTATACATGTAAATAAGACTCAGGTTGGAAATATGGTGTATGACAAAGAGTAGTAGAAGATATAACCTGATGTTGTGAACTGGATATCTTGATATCAATAAAACACCCGACTGAAGCTTATTATTTAAAGAGATATTCACAACCATTGTACTTATCCTAAGTTGTGGTTAGCCTCACAAAGTATCTCAAGGGTTAGTAATTTACACAGTTGTGTGAAGGTGTGTGTTTATCGAAAACAATCGCCCATACTTCTGCAAGGGGAGGAAAAGGTTGCAGGAGAAGCTCCCTGCAGAAGACACACTGGGGTGAATTCAAGTTAGGGAGCAGTCACCAGACAGTCTTCACTGCAGCACAAAGTTCTAGAAGATAACTGATGCCATACATGACCCCCCGGGGGGGACATGCTGCTCTGATGCTGTCATTCAGTCACTCTGAAGGAACTTCTATTTTGAAGGAAAACCCACATGCAAGAACCGAACTTCGAAGGGCCCACTCACCAGCTGGTTCTGGTAGGCTGTGACTGCTGTGAACACTGTCTCTGGAAAGATGAATGTTCTGAATTCTTCAGACTTCAGATTGAGCAGGGAGGCTGTGTGGTCTTTCTTCTTTATGATATGCACCCGCGGCTGGTACTTATGCATTGAATTCAAAATTATCTACAATGAAGAGATGGGAAGTCCTGAGTTTTACATGCTCAACCCATCCAACCTACAACTTCAAGTTCAATGCTAAGACTGGAAAACCAACCCTTTCCCTTCCTCTGTCAAGTCTTTTTCATACAATTATGGAGTCATGTAGGGGAATGACATTTTACCAAAACAACCAAATGTCACAAGAGCCATCTTATAAAGTGATGGTGACAGAAGAGAAGTCATTTCTAGGGAATGTTCTATATATTACATTGTGTGTGTGTGGGGGGGTGTGTTCACGTGCATGCACATACGTGTTTATTCGGGTGTTCCTGTTCGTGTGGGCACATGTGCTTATGCATGTGGAGGCCAGAGGTGAACATTGGGTGTTTTTTTCAGTCTCTTTCTCTGGCCAGAGTCTCTCACTGAACCTGGCTGGTGAGCTCCAGGACCCAAATGTCTCCATCCTACAGCAACCCTGTTGAAACTTGGCTTTTATGTTGGTGCAGGGGATCCAAAAATAGGCTCTCAAGCTTATGTGTCAGGAATGTTACCAACTGAACCACCTCCTCAGACCAAGTTTTATTAATTTTTCAAAAATCAGCCCTTGGGCCAATGAGATATCTCAGTGGGCAAAGATGCTTGCCTCCAAATCTGATGAATTGGGTTTGATTCCTGGGAGCTACATGATGGAAGCAGAGAACAGACTTCTGTAAGTTTTCCTCTGAACTCCATACATGCTCTGTGACTTGAATGCACACATGTACACACACACACACACAAACAAATAAATAAATGTGCACATGTACACACACAAATAAAAGTAAATGTGCACATTCACACACACACAAATAAATAAATGTGCACCTGTGCACACATAAATAAATGTGCATATGTACACACACAAATAAATAAAAGTAAATGTGCACATGTACACACACACATACACATGCGCGCGCGCGCGCCCTCAAATAAATGAATGTATTTGAAGATCTGGAGACACGGCTCAGTGGTTAAGAGCTCTTGTTGCTCTTGCAGTGAACCCAAGTTCTAGTCCCAACAGCCATGTCATGGCTCACAGCCATCCATTAACTTCAGTTCCACAGGACCTGATACCACCATCCATTCTGACTTCCGTATGACCATCAGGCATGCACATGGTGCATGTACATGAAGGCAAAACACTCAAACACATAAAATATTTTGGGAGGATTGGTGTGTTTAGACCATAAAACTCATGTTTAAATTTTCTAAATAGAAAGTAACATTTTGCAGGAGACCAGACTGTTGTTTACAGAAGAAAAAAGTAAAATGATTCAGAAATACAGTATTAGACAGATATGGGTTACAATCCCAAAGTTCCCACTTCATATCTCTTTTATCTTGGCCAAGTGAGCAAACCTCTCCAACCTAGGCAGCCTCAAATGCAAACGTGATGCCAACTTCACAGGGCCATAGTGAGGAGAGAGGCTTTTAATTTTACTTTTATTATTTGTGTGCGCACACATTTGTGCAGGTACCCATGGAGGCCAGAAGAGGGCACTAGATCCCTTTGAGCTGGAGCTACAGGCATTTGAAACCGGCCTGGCAGGGGGCTAAGGTCTGAGCTCAGATTCTTGAGACACAGATACAAGTGTTCTTTAACTACTGAACCTTTGCAACCATCCCTAAAGACTGTAACCCTTGTAAAACACAGGAAATAGGAAGTGTTCAAAAGTAGGAACTTTTTTTGAAAAAAAAAACTTACAATTTTTTGACCATTACCAGTTTTAAAACTAAAATTGAATCAATGCCATGGCCAACTTCCATTCTGTAGCTACCAAAGGTTACAAGTTCTTAGCAATGATAAATATATCTTGGTTAAAAGGGCAGCTAAGAAGGCCAGGTATTGGTGGTGCACGCCTTTAATCCCAGCACTGAGGAGGCAGAGGCAGGCGGATCTCTTTGAGTTTGAAAAAAAAAAGGGGAGGAATTGGCAGCTAAGAAATAGTATTCTCATTTATTCTATAACTAAAATATAAATATCTTGCCACGGTACAAAATGAGCAACAAAACATTTTTGTCCTCGTTTGCTCACTTACGTGTTTGTTTCTAGGCAGGGTTTCACTTCACCCCTAGACAGTTTTCCTTCCTCTGCCTCCTGAGTGCTAGTATTACAGCCATGAGCTTCCACACTTGACTGAGCCCAACTCATTTTTAGGTATAAACTGTTTCCCACACCTCTCTACTGGTAGACAGCTACTTAAATATACAAAACCAGTCTGCCTTTTCTGGAATTGGGGGTTCAGCTGTATCTTCTCTTCAAATACCTTTGAAATCCCCTGGCCTCAGGAAGCACCCTATAAACAGCGCATTGGACTCACTAGGTGATGTTTGCTATGTTGGCATTGACTGAAGGGCCCTTGCTTTCTTGACTAATGTGGATGAATATGTTGCAGGAGGGAGAGTTTCTGCTGAGTGTGTTTACAAACTCTCCACTAGATACTGAGGGTAACTGATACATAGTTGACATCTGCAGCTTTGAGTGGCCCCTCTGTAGATTTAAACAACCTTAAATAGGGCCAGGCATGGTGGTGCATGCCTTTAATCCCAATACTCAAGAGGTGAAGGCAGAGGCAGGTAGATCTCTGTGAGTTTAAGTTCAAAACCACCCTGGTCTAACATAGTGAGTTACAGGACAACCAGGACTACATAGAGAAAACCCTGTCTCAAAAAAAATTACATGAAATAATATAACAATCTTAGATCAGAAATATTGTGCCTACACTGAACATACATACTTTTTTTCTTGCCTTTATTCACTAAATGATTCAAACTAATTACTATTCACACAACGTTTGCATTGAATTAGGTATTACCAGTAGCCTACACACTACTCACAATATAGAGGAATTATATGTCAAGTATCCCATTTTATATAAGTGACTTGGAATGTCTTTGCTGTTTTTCAGGATACTTTAAAACCAATATCCATAGAAATGAGAGAACAAGTTGACCACATAGTCAGTGCCTCTTTCTGCTAATCTCGTGTCATTGAATGGAACTAAATTTTGTACCTGTCACTCCTTTAGGTCTCAAACCAGATGAAAAGCAGCAAAGCTGAAAGAAATCTCCAAATATATTGAAATAAGTTTTGGAAAAGAACATCATTCCTCTGTATGAGATTTAAGCATAGATCTGGAGCCAACTTGAAGTAACAAAATCAAATATTCGTCTCCTAATGTAAAATGTTTTTCAGCATCCCTTATATGTTCAACTAAGAAGATATAAGATCATTGAAATAACATCCCCTCCCCTTACTAGCCCTCCCAGCCTGTTTCCTTTGGTAAGGAGTACAGAACAACCTCAGACTTCAAGGCCTGCTAACTCTGCTCCAGTCCTCATAGAACTAGGAACAACCAACAGAAATGCAAACCCTGTTTTCCTAAGGAAATACTCTCCTGGGAATAATGGATGTTCTTGTCAGAGACTAGAAAGTACATCTGTGAAGGGATGGGGGGGAGAGGGAGGGAGGGAGGGAGAGAGAGAGAAAGAGAGAGTGGGAGGGAGGGGGGAGAGAGAGAGACCGCTCATCAAACTGATTCCGAAGCTGGTTAAATAATGAAGTACCTAAAACTCCTTCTCTCTCAGGTTCAGAAGACACTAATTCTGCTGACAGAGGGTTATACTAAATCATGCAGGTTTTAAGGCTAAAGCAAATGTAAGCAGCCACTGACAACTGAACAATTTGACAAGATCTATTGCCACACAACTGGGCTAGACCTCAGAATTCTTGAAAATCAGCTATCCTTGAAGCTGGTACTAAAATAAACCATTTAAATTCTGGGTAAGCAAGCTACCATTGAAGTCTAAAGTCTTTCTGGAGAATCCCAAATAAATCTCAAATGTTTCACATGTAGAAAATGAAAGAGAAATTTAATTGTACTTTCTATCTGCAAAGATTTCAGTTGGAACCTAAAATATTTTAATATGAATCACATTAAATAGGACTGATGACTGACCTACAAAGAATAGCTCAGATAGTTCATAAATCTTAACCTGACAAAAGATCCACTGAGTAGAAACATCTTCTATTTTTCTTAAATGTCAAATTAGGCCAACACTGAAAAGGTCTATTATCTTTCCACCAGGAGAAACCACAGAAGGTCCTTAGCCTACTTTCAGTGTCTCTCAACGCCACCCACAGCCACAAGACAACCTGGTCACCCTGATGTGGCCGTAGTAAGCAAGGAAGTTCTCCTGGGGCACAAGGATAGGGACGCCAACTCAAAGCATTTGTTTAGTTCTAGATTCAATTCAACTATTCAACTATTTGAAATCTTTTGTTTATTGTCCATTTACAGCATTTTCCTCTATATTTCATAGATGCAATAAAAACTAAGCCTTAAAGTCACAATAACCTTATTTAGTAAAAGCAAATCAGAGAAACTATATAATTATTATACAACTATAATAATAATCCAAGAATTTCTAATCAAAAGAAAGAAACTATGAAATAAATTGTGTTCTTTCCAACAATAAAGGCAAAAACACAGAAATAATCTCTTCAAAAGAAGCATGCAAGTCTGCCTGGAGTTTCTCACATAAAGTCTAAACGAGAATTTGTAGATATATTTCTACCTAAGAGCATTGAATCATAGGGTGTGGGAGCTAGCCCAGTGAGTAAGAGTGCTTGTCCTGAAAGCAGAGGGTCCTAAGTTCATTCCCCAGATCCATGTAAAAGTTTGGCACAGCTGTGTATACCTGCAACACCAGCACTAGGGAACAGGAAGAGGATCTGAGGAGCTCATGGGCAAGCTAGCCTGACTGAGCCAGCAAGCTTTGGATGGGGAGAAAGCCTGTCTTAATATAGTAAGGTGAAGAGAGGCAGAGGAAGACACCAGGTGCCCTTGTCTGTCCTTGGCATGTATGGCCTTGGCATGTATGGCATGGGCACACATGCCTACAGACATATGTGAGCTCATACACATGCACATGTGTACACATGCATGTAGAGGTGAGCCCAAAAGGGGCGTGGACAGCATTGTGGGCTCACCCCTACACATGCACATACACACTCTTGCATGCAGGCACACAGGGGAACACAAACATTCAATCACATCAAAGACAATGCCCTAACAAGAAACTTAGCAAATGGCAAGGGCTTTTTTGTCAATTGTTATTTGATCTATCAACTACTGATAGACACTCCGAACTGTAATTTCCCTTTTCCCCACAACCAACAGCTCTTTTTCCCCATATTGCAATGAACTCTTTACTGACACTAAATGAAATGTGTTTTTGTTTGGTTTGCTTTGCTTTTTGAGACAGGTACTTTGTTGGGATGTGTTATTTGGACCAGGTTAACCTCTTCCTGACTCTACCTCCCCTGAAGCGATTACAGGTGAGCACCATGCCCTCTGATTTGTTTATAATTGCAATTATTGTCTGTCATAACACTTATACTGCTCTCCCCAAAAGGGACTGGAGTCCTGGAGGAGAAGAGGAATGGAAGCTCCTGCTGGGAGACTCTCTGGGTTCCTTTTAGGGAGAAAAGAGGAGAACTTGACTTGTATTACAGTTTGATTGTATCTGGTGCTGAGCTGGGTCCCTGGAACTTCCAGGCCTTGTCTATGACATTAGCAGCTGTAAGGGCTCTAAGCTCCCTCCCAAACACCCTTCCTCTGAGGAACACACCTGAGAGTGTTTTCCTCCTGGCTTTCAGATTGCCTTGCTGTATTCCAAAGGGATATGTGAACGCCAAAGATTAACTGAGTCAGAGCTTGCTCTGGACTGTAGGCTTGCCCTTTAATGGATGCTATAGTCTTCCCCCAGTCTGTACAGCAACATACAATGTGAGTCACAGCCTTGCAGGCTTATTTATTAATATACTAACATACATAAGATGCTTAACCCAAAAATTCATGTGTTGGCCTCCCCAAATGCACATTTTCTTTGTTTTGTTGGAAAAAAATGTGGTAAGGTGTTTGCAAACACGTTGGGAGATCCTTGGCACAGAAGATCCCAGAGCTCGTTGTACCACAGTGCCACGTGGCATCCTAATGAATGACTTTAACAAAAGCAGTCAAGGTCCCCTGGAGAACATACGTGTGCTCTCATACAATGACTCAGAGACTGACAGCAAGAAGTTCAGGGTCTGGGGAAGGTAGAGGGAGGGGAGAAACGATATTTCATATAATATGTCCATTGCATCTCGGGGAGCCTGGGGATCCAAGGCTCTGTACTTACATGGCCATGCTGATCAAGTTCATTGTTGGTGAGTTTCACCTTTTCAAATGACACCATCTGTTTCAGGAGCTGCTCGCCAGTAAAGGGGGAGTCTGGATGCACATACAGCCTAAGAAGAGTATTAGAGAGCTTTACTGAGGTGTGTTTTAAGACTGTCTTGAACTAAGAATATCGGCATTCAGAAGGCTGAGGCAGAAGGATTTAGAGTTTGAAACTAGCCTGGGCTACATCGTGAGATCCTGGATCAAAACACAACAGGATCCACATTTATATTCTAAACGTTCTGATTTTAAAGGAACATGTAAACATCATGTAAGGGCACATTTCATTTGTCCCAAGTACCTTGAATTTATTAACCAGCAATGCTGAGATAACTCCAAAGCATCTAACATACTTCTTCATGTCCCAGAGATCTTAGAAGTAATGAATATGCTTCCTATCATGTGCTGAACAAGCCATTTTTCAAGATTGAGTTGTTTCTGCCTTCCTTTTTCTTTCTTCCTTCTAGTCTACTGGTCTATATTTATCAAATACACGGTCTTACTAATAGAGACATTTAAAAAATTGTCACAGTAATGTTTAAGTTTCTAATATAGGCACTACTGTTTAAGTGATGAAAAAACAATTTAAATGAGGAAATAACTTTAGAGAATCAACTCATTTAAACTTAAAAGTGACTGTTTAATTTGCTAATACAAGACTGGCTAATTTCCAATACAGGAAGCAGCCAGTGTCTTCTCGCCTATGGATCAGAAATGGGAGCTTACTGTCCTACCTACTCCACCACACAGTCTCATTGCCATCTGCTTGTGTACTGCTAAAGGGGAGTTTTAACAATGTAAATGAACCTCTGGCTATTAAATTAATTCATTTATAAAAAGCTTAAGCAAAAAAAAAAAAGCTCTGGCAAGAAAAATCTATTGCTTATTGATTAGTGGCAATGTGGAAGGAATACACACTCACTGTAAAAGAAAGGCCAGCTATTCTTTCACCTCTAAGAACAATACTTTGTAAATTTTAGCCCTGCTGTCTTCCTCACAAATTCTTTCAAAATCAAAGAGAGATGACCAAATGGATGGATGAGTGAGAAGGAAGATGAAATCCTCTTTTTCGTAAGACAAATTACTTCCTTTTCCCTTTCTTTTGTCTTCTTTTTCTGTGCTTCTTTCATTTCTGTTTTTGTGCAGGGAATTGGCCTTTGGGCTTGATGCATGCGCTGAGCTCTTTTTTTGTTTGTTTGTTTTTTTGTTTTTACGAGACAGGGTTTCTCTGTATTGTTTTGGAGGCTGTCTGTCCAGCCCAGCCTCGAACTCACAGAGATCCGCCTGCCTCTGCCTCCCGAGTGCTGGGATTAAAGGCATGCGCCACCACCGCCCAGCGAACGCCCTGAGCTCTTGGTGTATCAAGGAACTATATCAGCAGCCCCGACAAATTCCTTTACTCACACGTCAACTTATTTATGTATGCATTTTACATACCACCCTTACAACTAGAATTTATAAATAGTTTTGCTGGAGAAAGCAGGGAAAAAGGCCACAGAACAAACATTACTGGCAATATTTGGTTAAAGAATGGGAAGTCTGTGCCACGGTCTACCATTCAGAAAAACCTAGATGGGAAGACTCTAGACCCTTGTATGAAGCAGGTCAGGGGTGGAGCACAGCGAGGCTGACTGCACCAGAGCCCCACCCCTACCCACGGGGGAACTGTGCAAGCCTCAGAAGCTTGTTTCTTTCATTGTTTTCCCCGAAGGTGCTCATAAATGCCTTATAAATAATAATATCCTTTGATAGTTCGAAAGCAACAGCATATCAAGTTTTCTCTCTCGAAAGGTATAACTTTATAAATACTAGTATTTTATTGATCAGTATCACATCTCCCAATTTACTAAAAGATCTAGAAATTGATGACATGTCCTCCCCTTATCATATTCACTATATGTAATCACATTAGCATAGATATGAACTTATTTAAGCATAAATTACAGTAGTGGTATGGAAATGTAGCATTACTTTTGTTCATGAATAATGCTGTGCCTGTTACAACTAGCAGATGATATTATAAAATATTGTATTTCCTGATTAGAAATCACTGACTTCAGTCTGAGAAAAAAAAAGCTTCTTAGATTTAGAAGCTTCTTAGAAACTGACTTTCTACCATTGGTTCAATGTATTCTAATTTCCCTAGTTCCTTCCTCTACGGAGGGGGAAGATCTAAGAAACTATTTTCCACAATAATAATAACAACCACAAATTTTTACGAATAATCTGAAATGTCTCCACTTCATGGTTTTATCTAATATTAGTTTAAATAAGTCAAAGCAGGATACATGAAACAACATACAGGAACCTCCTCTTCCCTCGTCCCCCTCCTCCCGACCTAAAATTCCAGCCATAGCTTACACATGCTTCAGTTAAGATAGCACACTGGTAGGCACTTTTCTTCCTCTAACCAGAACAGATTAGAAACATAAACAAGCATGTCATATTTATGAAGTCCCGCTGGCCTGAAGCGTTTGGCCATACCTTCAGAGAGTGATACATAAAAGACAAAGAAAAAGAAAGGCTAGAGAAAGCAAAACATGAATGTGTGCTGAGAAAAATGGTTAGGAATCTGCTCAACTCCCTTCTCTTTTCTCCCTGAGATCCCTGTTAAAAAGAAAGCAGAAAGCGTGCATTTGTGAGCCCAGTCATAATGCAAGCAATCTGCAGGCTGCAGCAGGAGGAGAGTTTGAGGACAGCCTGAACTACATCATAAGACCCTGTCCAAAAAAAAGTTTTTAACTGAATTGGCCTTTCCGAAAAACGCCAATTCCGTTAATTTTAATATGTAATATAAAGTGTTGCTTTTTTTTTCACTTAGAAGGACAACTTGCCATTTACAAGTATTAGTCCTAATTGTTTAATATGCTGACTTGGAAGGCCGTTTTCCTGGTCTGAGTGTCAGTATCTGTTTCCTGGTGCCTTGCTTGAACAGGCCCAACAATGTGATCTCTGCTGGTGAGGCGGATACTCCTTCAGGACTGTCCACCACCGCACTGTCTGCTGAGTCTGTGGGGTCTGTGGCTGCAGACTAGGTGCTTACCAAGAACCAGCCACACCTTCAACGACCTTACATCTGCACGCTGAAATGAGGGTTAGGCTTCGATCTAACTAAAATTAATTAACAAAAATTAGTCATGAAACGTGGAGTTTCTTATTCAAAACAATGAAGTCAGCAAATCCTATTTGTTTTATATTAACATCTGCAGACAGACTCCTGTAATTTCAGCTAATATGCAGTATGCCTCTTGAATGCTCATGGGAAAGGTTCATAGGGACTTTTAAAAACAGTATTCACAAAGGTAACTGAGGAAACAAGCTGCATTGTCTGCAATTTATTATCTTTATTTAAGGTAAAAAAGAGTATTAACATAACTGTGGAGAGGCAGGAAGAAATTGCTGTCCTCACCTAAACGTGTGAGTCTTCTGTGGTTCAAAACCAACAAGTTTTACCCAAATGACGCTAATTATATGCAGATATAGTCACACTGTTAACAAATGGCTAAAAATGCCATAAGTATATTCTGCACATAGGGCAACTAGCAACACATTTATTCTTACTCTAAACACCCTATCAGAAATATTATACATATATCTCCAAAAGGTCACATTTCTAACAAATATTCAAACTGAAATTTCACAAATATCTGGGATTAATTTTGGGAAGTAAAATTAAAGGCAATGCTTTCTCTGTGCACTAACTTCACCCTTCTTGAAAACTAACCGACAAGTTTTGTATTCAGTCCTGCCTGCGGTATCCGGCTTGGAAATTTCTCATGCCAGAGCCCGGTGCTTAAAAACAACTTGCTTAAGAATGGGCAGGCAAAACCAGCAGGCACAGCTGATCTGAACAAGGGAGAGCTCTTGGACCCTAGACGGACAGCTGGGAGGCCAGCATGGGACTGATCCAGACCCCCTGAGTGTGAGAGTCCGTGAGGAGGCCTGGGCAACCTATGGGGCCCTGGGCCATAGATCAGTATTTATTCCTGGCATACAAACGGACTTCGTGTGTCCATAACACAAAGAGGGATGCTCTCTCAGCCTGGACTCTTAGAGGAGTGCCTGGGCCCTGCCCTGAGCAAAATGACAGACTCTGGAATCCCCTATGTGGAAGGAAGTGGGGATAGGGTGGGAGGCTGGGGGTGGGGGTGGGGGGTGAGGGAGGAGAGGAGGGAGAGGGAACTGGGATTGACATGTAAAGCAAGCTATTTAAAATTAAAGTAATTAAAAAAACAACTTGCTTAAAATTCACATAAATCGGAATGGTTAATACTACTTTAATCTGCAAGAAGTTCAAAGTCACGAACCTGGCTGGCAAGGGAGGGTCAGCCTTGCCGGCCACCAGCCATGAGGACCGGTGGTAGGCATAGCGATACCTCTTGTTGTCCACCGGGACGATGTCCATCAGAACTATGTACTTGGCCTCAGGATCCACCCCAGAAAATGACACGCGGATGGTCGGGAACATCCTCCTGGAGCGGGGGGGGGGGGGGAGAGCGAGAGAGCGAGAGAGAGAGAGAGAGAGAGAGAGAGAGAGAGAGAGAGAGAGAGAGAGAGAGAGAGAGAGAGGCAGGATTTACTCTTTGTAAAGAGCGGACCCGAATTAGGGAGAAAGGAAGAAATTTTGAACCGCCCTCTGAGTAGTCCCCAATTTCCTCTTTGGTTGTTGTTGGTTTTGTTTATTTGTTTGTTTGTTCTGTTTTGCTTATGAACTCTCGGAGATGTGCCTACAGAGACAGGACTTGCCCCTGTCTCTTTTACAGGGGCCCCTACTGGTAGGTAAAAATTTTGAGCTTGTTTTTTCTCCCAAATAACCAGCGATGACTCAGTTGCACAGTCCATCAAAACTCCCGGGCATTCCTGAGGGAGAGGATGTGTGGAAATGGCTTCGGACACCCAACAGGAATTGCCCAGAGTCTGGCTCTCCGGAGCAGCCCGGCTCCCGCGCCAAGGGCCACTGCTGGGGCCTCCTCCCTACCCGGAGTTCCATCCGTCTTCCGCCCCGGCTTTCAGCTGAGATTTTATTGGAGACCCGAGGCTTCCGCAGACTGAATATAACCGGCAGCCTCTCTCTCCCCCTCCTGTAGTTCTAAGCCTAGCTCCCGCCAACCCGGCCGTGCTCCGAACCTAAGATGCCTGGGTGACAGCAAAGACCGCGCTGCGCGGCAAGGTCCCACATCTCCTGGTGTGGTGTCTTGCAGCCAGACCCTGAGATTTCAGGACTTCCAGTTCCACGACTGTTTCCAGGGTGGGAAGCGGAGGTCTCTGAGCTCAGCCACGGCTCTGACCCCCGCCCTGCAGTTCCCACCCCAGGCCCCCAGGAGCGCAGTGTAAACCCTTTGCTCAGTCCCCTTCCGCCCACGTCAGTTACCTTCCCGACTTCGTGATGATCATCTCCGTGCCCAGTTCATGGAATTTGTCCCAGAGCTCCTTCGTTTCCAGGCTGCAGGCGATTTTAGCCATCTCCTCACTGGGGATGATGGGGGTGGTGGGGATCAGTGGCTCTGTGCATAGAGAGGATGAGGAAGGGCTGCCGCTCCCGCTGCCGAACTCCGAGTGAGCATCCAGACTGGTGAGCTCACCCAGGGGCTGGGCGCAGGACGACTTCTCCACGAATTGTTCTGGAGGCAGTGAGAAAGGAAGGGTGACTGCAGACACTAGTTAACACTGTAGCAAGGAGCTGGGCAGAGTACCCAAAACAAGGTACTTGGGTTTGACGCCACTGAACTCCAAAACTCCAGCAGAAAAGCATGATCCATCACAGGGCAAAATGTACCTGGGCCATCCGTGGGGGGAGGCTAAACGAATCAAACGAGCAGGATCCATCTAGAACCAGGGCCTTACCGACATGGTTGAAGCTACTATAGGAATAAAATATGAGTGAAGAACCAGAAAAGTTGTGATCTTGGGGGATAAAATCTAAATATTACTACAACCATCCCAAAGTCTAGGCTTTGCAGCTATGGAGGGTGGCACTAGAAAGATGTCATCATCCAGCCTGCTAAGTCACAGGGGTGGGCTCTAAGACTTGTTTGTTTGTTTGCTTGCTTGCTTGCTCGCTTCAAGACAGAGACAGATTACTGGAGAGATAATGTATGCAGCAGTTTTTCCTCCAAATAGCCCCAGAAGTGAGGGAAACAACTTCAACCCCAGTCTAGCAGGAAATTAAAGAGAGTGTTTTGCAACCTATCCGTGGTTTGTAATATCGATGCCTGTAAACCAGATGTTCTCCTGTATAGCTGATAAGACTGAACCTCTAAGGTAACTTTGGTGGAATACAGGGGGAAGTTTTCAAAATCTGGCCAATTATCTTTCATTTCTTAAAAAAATTTAAAAAAAATGAATGAAACTACCTGCATCTGCAGTGCGGAGCTAACCCCACAGCCAAGCCAGTATGTTCTAACTGCTCTCAAGATACACCAACCAGTTCTATCTGCATGCATGTGTGCTTGCGTTTCTTGTGAAATGCTTTCTTAGTCCTCGGGCTTCTTGCTGTGAGGCTAATAGAAAATAGGGTTTTTCCCTTTCTTCCCATACAGTGATAATCCAGCTCACAGGGGTGTTTTAAATGAAGGACAATCAATTAAATGTCTTGTAGGTTGTTTCCAAATCAAAGGAAATCGCACAGTGCCAACATCTCTTTTTCTTGAAATATCGTTGGAAGGAAATCCACACCACATATTTACAGGGAATCTAAAAGCAACCCGAAGTTCTCCTATGTGCCAGCAACTGACAGGTAAGCTCTCTGGGTGCCACCTGGCCTGAGCCTCACAGAAGTGGATAAGGGAGACAAGAAAACGAGTTGTTAATTGAGTAGAATTGATACACTGGAGTGGTGGAGCATGGGCACATTGGAAAGTCATCCCTTACAGTTTTGTTTCATTTTTCATTGAAAACATCCCACAGTCTCTCAACAGAACCTTTAGGGGTTTCTGTTGCCACGCCTTCAGTTTAGTTATTTACTGTGCTCTGTTGGACTGGTGAATGGCTAAGAAAGAAATGGACAAGAGCTGTTCTCCAAACAGGTGAACAAACTCCATGGGGAGACTGGAGGGAATCGTTGGGGAAGGTTGTTGAGAGCTGGGATTGGTTTAGCATTTAGAATTTGTAACTTTGATTGAAGGGGGATTTTCTTAGAAAAATTAAAAGACCAATATAGACCCGATAGTGGTGGGGCAGGCAAGCTTCCCAACCCATGCTCAAGTCCGTCAAGAATTGTGACCTGAGATCTTCTTTTCCTACTGGGTGCCAAAATGAGACAGAGGTGTTCAAAAAGAATCCCCCTAAGTAGGAAGGATAATGACACCAATACCACATCTCAGCAGTCCAGTTTTGAAATTAGCAGCCAATGCTATGTCCAAATCGTGAGGATTTGGCGGCTAGCTCACTTGCTTTCACAGGTTTTGACTTAGATGGAAGTTGAGGAGAGCCGGGCAGAAAGCGGCTCAGAGGGCAGAGCCCAGGTTCCTACACTGCTTCCTGGGACCCTGCACTTCCTCCTTGGTTTCAAGTTGTTTTGCATTTTAGTTCTCCCCTGTCCCAGTGTAAGTGTCTTATTTTTCCAAGCCCCTCAAGTTTTCTCTTCTGCTGTTAACTTGGGTGTGATGTGTATTAGAGTTGGGAAAATACAGAGAAAAGAAAGGAAAATTAGTGACATTTTTTAAAGTCGCCTTAAGTTAGCTATTTAATTTATGTCAGTATTTTAAGAATAGAGGTGATTTGGTGATTTCTGAAGACCCTAGAACGAATGACAACTCCTTCTGTATGGGTTGTAAGGGAATCTTCAGAACCCTTATCTCGGGCATTCATTTTCATATTTCATAAAACTCAAGTGTGCTCAAGAGAACCTCACGTCTCCTCTCCTTAATCTGATCCTAGTGTCCTCTATAAAGAAAACAGTTTTTGCAAAAGCGGTGTGAGTAAACGCGAGGGATTTGGGGAGGCTTTCTGCTAACCGCGACTGGCAAGTGTAAATGAAGTTACTAGTAAGCCTGGAGCTTCTTTGGAGAAAGTGGTTGCTGAATGGAAGACAGGCTTATTTTACAGTCCTTTGTAGAGATGTTAAGGCTGCTGCGGTGGAAAAATTAAAGTGGTTTCTTGTAAAGTCACTTAGTGTCTTTGAATCCAAACGCAAGCAAGCTGAGGTGTTCTGTGCACGGTGAATCCCGCGTCTTAAAGGAAACTTATTTGCCCTTGAGTTTATTTTCATTCGAATTTGCACAACACGAATGCTATCTACGTGACCTCAGGATTTCAGGAAACTGGGGAGAGTGACTACAAACACAAGCTGGATTCCCACGACCTTTAGTTGACGGTGAATCCCCCAAAGAAAACTTGGGAGGAGAAGAAACAAACCTCCCTCCCGGAACCTCGATAGTCTGAGACTTAGAAGCAGATCTGCTCAGGAGAAAAGGCCACCCTTGCTGCCCACGGAGCAAACCGCCTGTAGCCAGGGGACGTAGTGAAGCACGGCCCGAGAACGGCTTAGCAACCCCGACTTACCCAGGGGTTTGATGGTATTTTCTGCTGCCTCCTTCTCCTTGGGGCCGCCACTGGACATGAGAGCGGCGATTGAGAAGGCATTGGCTCGAGAGGAGAGCTGTGGCTTGGGCGATGCCGTAAACTCCATGGTCCCCAGCGTGTGGTCCTGGTCAGGGACCGGGCCTGCCAAAGCGCAGTCCAGCTTCTCCCAAGGGAGACAAAGACCCGAAAGGAGGCTCAAAGTTTCCGATTGCAGTCAAAGTGGAACCGGGGACTCCTGAAGAGTCCGTTCCCACGTCCCCAGGGCTCCACGATGGCCTCTCTAGTCCCCTAGAGCAAAGCCGGGCAGCCACAGAGACTTCGAACCAGCGGGAAAGCAGGATGGGGATAAGCCACGAACTCAAAACTGTGTGCAAGCCACAGGGTACGCCAAACATTAAATGCGCAAAATGCGGGGTGCCCAGCACCCACGCCGAACCACCCCTGCTGGGGACCGAGGAGTGGCCCAAGCCACCGGGACCTGGTGACCCGCAGTGGTACTCTCGAGGGTGCGGAAAACAGGGAGCCTGGTCTCCACTGTGCAGAGCGCAGCAAGGCGCGACCTACACTGCGCCTGGGCGCCGGCTGCCCCGCTCCTTAATTTGCTGGAGGTGGCCGTCCGTGCCCACACCAGCCAGTCAGCGTGGTCTCACGTCACCGCTTCCTGGCTGTGCGGCGTGGGGCGGGGCCAAGCGGCGCCTGGAGAAAGCGCCTGGGGCGCGTCGCCCTCCTGCCTCCGCGCTCCGGGAGGAGAGCTGGGCCACCCCTCACGGTAAATACAACCACCAACAGAGTGACGCAGCAGCCTCTGCCACCTCGGCCGGATCTCTCAGATTCCGCGGGAAGACTGCACACGATGTCTGGAGTGGCACTTTCACTGTCGCCCAGAACCAGGGATGCTCGCTTTGGCGCAGTATCCGACGCCACCCGAGGAAGCCCCACCGACTTTTGCTATTCCACTCTTTGCTACTGGCGTACAAAAATTCTCGAATAGCGGAGAATAGTCGAGCAAATTCAGCATCGCTGAGCGGCATTAACCTGGTGACGCAGCACAGTCCCCATGCTAGGGTCTCTACTTGAAGGTCCCCAAGTGACAAACACATTCACAGAGAGCTGGGAAGGAATATCCCCGGGAAAGAAACGCTGAGTTGTAGGGATCCTTTAGGAAGGATGCTTTTCGGCGAACTTGGGCTTCTGCTACGCGCTGATTTCTTCTAGGTTGGGTTTTTCTGAAGAGGCATTGTGAAAAGTAGAGCAGCGGCCCTCAGCAAAGACCGGGACAGGGCAGGGAGCCCTGCGGGGACCATGCAACGACGCTCAGTAGGAGAGTGTGTCCTTTCCAGCGTTCTGGCTTCAGGGACACGGAACCATCTGTCTTGCAGACCAGGCTAGGGCCAGGACTTCCCACGGCCTTGTGGAGGGAGTTCTGTTGGTCTTGCTCAGTCTAAATAACTCAAATTCTCCAAATTCGCAGGGTAATCCGCTTCACTAGCAGCCATGTAAACTCTAGAGAACACACACACTCTCAAGCTATACTTGTAAATATTTGCTCTCCTTTCCAGCCAGTTGGTCTGGCGATTAGGAACCTCTTGGTAGGTCTTAAGGTACGGGAAAAGAAAGAAAGAAAGAACGAAAACAAAACAATCCCACAACATACTCCTGTCTCCTACTGCATACTCTTCACAGCTCCAGAAACAAAGTTACAGAGGAACGAGAAAACCAAAATAACTATTAAGAACATCCCCATCCCGTGTGGACAAAATGTTAGCATCTGCGGACGTTCTGATTTAGGCTGCCCGGGCATCCTGTCAGGATTCCTCATTTCAGTGTCTCTGTCCAAACGTTAAGTGTCCATGTTAGAGAAATTCAAAATTAGTCAAATGGCAGAATGTTCATGCTAGGTGCTCGTTTACTCCTTGTCTGGGTCACCCCTCACTTTTAAAATATCAAAGGTGACAAATTGGCAGACCTCCTCTCCTCCGGGCTAGAAAGAGCCTGAAGCTCCAGGGCACACTCCAGTCCAGGTCCAGTCAGACCCAGGCTCTCCAGCTGTGACTGCGGAGGAAAGATTTCCTACGAGGGCTGAGGCCAGATGGCAGTAAGCTTTGAAGATGCATGCAGGGAGAGATGTGTGTCCCTGTGTGCAATGTATTTTTGATATTTTTATTATTTACTTATTTGTTTGTGCTGTATGTGAGTAAGTAGCACATGTGTGCATGCAAGTAGAAGCCAGAAGAGAGTATCAGATCCCCCGAAGCCGGAATTACAGGCTGTTGTAAACCCTCCTTGTGGGTTCTGGGAGTGAACTCTTCCAGGTCCTCTGGAAGAGCAGCCAACACTTTTAGCTGCTGAGCCATCTCTCCTGGCCTTATACACAATATCCTAATCAAGGTAACATTTTCTTTTTATTGTAAGGTCACAAGGTCTTGCTTCTTGTCTGAATTTTTAAAGTTTGTCAAGGAAATAGATTTCTCTCAAGTTGGGTTTTTATTTGAGAGAGAAAAAAAGGTTACTATAGACTTTGTTACAATTCTTCAACTAATGCAGTGGGTTTTGTTTGCTGTGTCTAGTTTTCAATTATAAAACGTCCTATTTCACCTTATATAAGGGGAAGTACTGTCCTTATCACTTATATCAGTTAGATTATGTTATGAGTTAGATTACATTTGGAGTGGCACCCTGAGAGACACTTTTCAAAGAAACTGATGGAGCACTGGAAAGCTGGATTGCCGAACTCACTGCCCACATTCTCACAAGTGCCGACTTAGCCGGGTTCTAGGAGCTTTGTGGGCAGGAAATCGCTCAAAAGCAGGAGGGGAAGGAGAAGGCAAACTAGAGGAATTGAAATGAACACTTAAACAAACGCAGGGGCCAGAGGTGAGTCACTTGGGTGTCCCTAAGCTATGCGTCTTGTTGGTGCTGAAACCATCGCCACAGAGAATGAGACATTGCCGCAGGGTTATTGTCCTGGTAAACCGCTCCTCCTCTTAATTCGCCGCCTTTGCAAATCAATGTGTTGTTATAAGATAGGGAGTCTGTGCTGGCAGAAAACTGTTGCCAAAGGGTAATTCAAACTCAGGAAGCTGAGAGTAACTAGTTCTGAGGTCCCTTCAAACCCCTCCGGGAGCAAGGGTTAACACATAAAACCACCCATGGAGCTAGAACAAAGCAATCCCATTAACACTTCCCCCGACCCTGCCCAGGCTGATGACAGGCTGTGTGTTCAGGCTGCTTTCAGATACTGGAAAAGGCATTGGACTTGAAGAAAGCTTTGAGTCATGACTTTTAACATGGGTTTGCGCTGGCGTTTTGTATGCTTCCCAAACCTTTGAAAGCTTCAGTTTCACCATCTACTTTAAAATGGGACTAATACTGATATGTGATAGATGGCTTTGTGAGTTAATAAAATCCGCAGTGTGTGTTGGGTGAGTAACTTCGATTACTCTACATAAGCAAAACAAAGCAGCGTTTTAATTATTTGATTTTGAGCTGCATACTTTTAATCGCGGAGACACCAGATACTTCTGGGATATACGCAGAAGATTGGGACCACATAAAGGCGCTGAGACTACCACAGACAGTTGAACTTCAGAGCTGAGAGAGACATCTAAGGTTTTGATATTGTCTAGAAGGACTGGACAATGCCCCCTTAATGTAAGACACTAATTTTAGAAAATTCTCTTTTGCAGCCTCTAGAACTCGAGAACTTAGTCAACCTCCAAAATTTTTCAGGGAGTAACCGGAGACCCGCATTCTGCCAAGGTCCCGGACTTAACGAATGCTGTCTGAATACTTAGTCGGGAGCTGCTGGGACAGATTCTGCGTAGGTCTAGCTGACAATCCGCAGGCAGAGGGCAAAAGCTGAGCCTGGGCGTTGGGCCAGGTACGAAGCAGAGGGCGCCACTTAGCAGCTGGGGTTGGGAGGCAGAAGCCAAGGGCGATAGGGACATCCGCAAACAGACAACTACTTCCGAAAATGGCCCGAAGTCTAGTCCGGATCCTCCTTCCAGTTCTTCCGGATAGACTCTGTAAAATCGACAGTAAAAGACCACCGCGCCTTTAGATCAATTAATTTGGTTTACAGATGCCACAAACAGTGTGGCGCGTTCCTTAAAAGGCTTTGGAGGCGCTTTCCCTGGGACACAGGAGCATTTGCCCGGTGCTGGGTAGAGAACGCGTTGTCCCGCAGCTGCGGAGGAGAGGTCCCAGCCTGCATGCTCTCAGGGCCTGGGTTGGTGCCCAAGCACACTGTCAGCTTAGATATCTGCGAACTCGTTTGGTTCATAAGAAGTAAGAACGTGGGTCGCAGCCAAAACCGCAGGACACGGCCCTGAACATTCAGAACTGCAGGGGACCCTAGTTGCCCTAAGCCTCCAGCTCCGGGCGACTTTGCCCAGTTCCCTTTCTAAGGCCCAAGCAGAGCCAGCCTGTGCCGGGAGACTGTGTGAGCGCGGTTCACCTGGGATCTCACATTTCTGTTCAACACAGACTGGAATGAGATGGCTGTGGCATGGACATTAGGCAGTTGGTGTCCTTCTCCAGGGTCCACGTGATCTGGAGATGAGGCTGCAGTCAGGGACGTTTATTTAACCTCAGCTGCAGGTCTGAGGAAGCCAGCAGCCAAGGAGGGTGCAGCCTATCTGGCCACACCCTGTCCTCAGGGGGCCAGCCCTCTTCTTGACCTGAGTATCTACCTGGTCCCATCCCTCAGTGAGGCCTGGCAAACTCACATTCACTCCATTCCCTGAATCTTGATGTCGTCCCCTCCTTTTTTTTTTTTTTTTTACGAAGTACATCCCCTGCAGACCCAAGCCATTTAAAATGCAAGAATCTCAAACATTTTGGTTTTTAAAATCACATTAAAGTATTTGCTTGATTGCTGAGGTTTAGGATACTTTTAAATCTGGGAGTCTTACCTGGTCCCAGGCTTGTCCCTGGAAGGTTAAGAATTTCATTTCATCGAACTGACATTGATAACTAGTGCAACCAGGATTCGATGCAGATGTGCAGTTTCGAAGAGTCGCACCTGCAATTACAGCATTCATTCTTAGAGCCATCCCGTGTCTGGTGGAGAACAGACACAAGCTGCAGCCGCAATGGCCTTCGGCGAAGGTCCCGTTAGACAAATTCTCTCACGGTGCCGGAGGATGCTCATAGGGCCTATGTGGATGACTGTCTCAATTGGCTAGAGGTCTTTCCAGAGCTGAGGTTTCTTTGGCGTTTTAAAATAAACAAGTTCCAAGTACATATGGAAACGGCACCCACAGCTGCCTTACTGTGCCCCTTCCCCGCCTAGTAGGGCCAGTTAGGGAGGTGTAACCCCATTAAACTCAAAGCAGTCTTGCCTGGTTCGGATGGTTCCTTTTGCTGCCACAACTGTGCAATGCCCCTTCTGGTGACTGCAGGAGCAGCTCCCACGTTTGTGACAGCGCTGGGCAGGAGCTGTTTGACTGCAATAGATCCTCATCTTTATCTGGAGGTTAGGGATGTTAAGGTGAAGACCTGGCAGAAATTAGCCTCCAAGGTATCTTCCACTAACTTTAGCAAGATATGGGAGAAGTCACTGTTTGAAGTGCCTCCCTCCACCACAACCCCCAGCAGTTAACAAAATTCACCCATTAAGGTTTGGGTACCAATTCCCAAATGTCAACTGGTTTCAGACAGCCTGAAGCAAACAGAAGGGAGCAAAAACCTATGAATCTAGTGAACAAAAACTGCACAGTATCTGTTCATTCGTTCTGGTTACGGTGCCAAGCTTAAGGATCCAAATCCTAAAGTCTTGCTTTGCGCAACTCAATATAGGACACACATAATAAGCACACGGATACAACATACAGAAATTGGAGGGAAGAGTTAAGAAAATTAAGAGGGGACTTAGAGAATTCAGCCTCTAAGTGGCCACTCATTCACTCCAGGCCAGAAACTGGCTTGTGTGGCTGTTTGCATATGCTCACTGTGCTTAAACTTGGAGACTTTTTTTCTTTTTTTAAAGCATCCATACGGAAAATAGGTATGGCATTTGCATCAAAGTTTTGCTAAGAGAACTCCACAGGGTTGCAAGCTGCTTAACTTTGAATACACAATAGGACAAATAAGCAACTTTCAAGCCCTTGCACAGGAAGAGGTTGGGGTCACTGGGCTTTGTTTCTACATCTGTAACTATGGAGACTGACAAGACATCCACATCAGCTATTAAATGAAGCCACGCCTGTCTGAGTGAAAGCAGAGGTCTTCATAGGCATTCCTGCTGGCCAATGTGCCTTGTTTTTTACATTTAGAAACTGTCTAATTATATAATCAAAAATTGTGTTCAAGAGCTAAGGTGCTTGAGAAACAGCCTGCTCTCTGGCATCTGTGTCCTAACTCTGGAACTTTGTGAGGGAGAGAAAGACATCGGTCTAAAGCGGAGGAGGGCAGCTTCCTGCAGAAACCAAGATGTTGCTGAATGTCTCAAGACCCACAGCCTCATCGCTGGATTGTCACCAATTAACTCACACTTCGGGGTTGTTTCTACCTTTTAGTTTTCCATGGACCCCGAAAAAACATCCATTCATTGCAGGCTTAGTATTGCTAGGCTTTGCAACTGTTAAGCAAGTCATTTGCCCAAGGCACCTGAGGAGTTTCAAGGTGTAACAGGATGCACCCCTGGTCCATGTGACCAGTCTGTTAGCTCCCCGGTGGTAACCTCCAGCCTACATCAATTTCCACTACTAGCTGCCCAGGTTCGTGGAACAAACGATTCCTGGGGCACTAAATAGTCTTAGAGTCCAGAAGCCACGTGTGTCTGTCTGTGTTAAGAAACTTAACACAGCAGCAGCCTCCAAGCTTTTGTAATTTTCTTGTAGTTACTACCTAGCAATCTTCAGGTACCAGCACCGCCCAAACAACAAAGGCTAGTTTGTCTGTGGTGACATTTGTCTTCATGCAGAGGGTCTTTACAACCAAGTGCTCTGCCTGAACTTGGCAACCTTTCTTCAATTTCCCAGAGTCTCCTTATACCCCTAAATTTGTGAGGCACACTACCAAGCCTGTCTGCTTGGTCCGTTTTGGTCGTTCGACCCTGGGCCACTGTATTGATCTAGGCCTTATTTTCCCTGGTTTTGAAAGGAGGGGGCAGGTGTTCTATAACCCGGACCGTATGGAAAGCAGGATTCCAGTGATCTGGAGTGGGCAGGGCTTGAACAGCGCCGGGCACCGACTGAGCTGTGTCTGAATTGAGCAGGAGCACTGACTAGTTGGTGCAGTGATTGGCAGGCCGCACACACCTGCTTTTTTTTAAGCAGGGTGTGGACACCTAGAGCCACCTCTCTGTTCTGGGGTGCCTTGGTCCCCTCCTCTCCTTCCCCAGCATCTGCTTCTGGTCCCAAACCAGACCGCAAAGAGGCCGATCCAGCCCATAACCTAGGGGCTGGTGACACGATGACGGAGCTCTCCAAGACACTCCCAGGCCAGCGTTTCTTTTCGGGGGTCTCTACAACCCTCTCTTGGGGCCTGTGCCTGGTTCACCTCTGCCCCATGGCCTTTCCTCCAGGCCCAAAGGCCGGGAACTGCGCCTTAGGCTGCAGCTGCGATGGCCCTGGGGCTAGGAGGCAGACGCCGAGGTGGAGCCTCTGCCACCGCTGGTCCCTGCTTGGCCGGCGCGCGGGGACCGGGCGCTGGCGGCAGCGGGTCCTTCCCATGGCTGCTCCGCCATTTAATCAGGGCTATTATCAGACTGGGCTTGCAGGATGGCGCCGGCCAGCTTTACCCCCATTATCACAGGGCGGGGTGGGGGTTGGGCCGGGGCCGCAGCTGCACTGCTTCTGGGGTATTGTGAGAAAGGGCCACACATCGGTCTGGCAGGGTGGGTCGCCCGCTGCTACCCAGCCTTTTACAGGCCCATGTTTTATTAGAATTTGATTCCTTAGCTCTTCGTCTGACTTCCTAGATCTATACCGTGTAGGTCACTCAGGAACTATTCTGAATCTCAGTTTCCTCATCGGAAAAAATGGGTCTCGAGAGATGTTTCGCTCCAGCTTGTAAAGATGAAGTAAGATGACACTCCCGCAATATTTAAGTTTTCCGTGGAAGGGCTGGTACATACACCAGGCGGCATTGCTACTGTTGCCTTACAATCTGGCACCTTGAAAAGAATCCCCCCCCACACCCGCTTCTCCCGCCCCATAGTCCTGACCAGTCTGTAGTTTAAGGCGATCCTTGTGCCTCAGGCTTCCAAATACTGGACTACAAGTTTAAACCATGGGGGGGGGGGGGAGGCGTTCAGAACTTGGAACTTGGTGTTTTAAAAGACTCCATTCTCTCTCTCTCTCTCTCTCTCTCTCTCTCTCTCTCTCTCTCTCTCTCTCTCTCTCTCTCTCCCCCCATACACACACACACACACACACACACACACACACACACACACACGCACACGCGCGCGCGCGCGCACACACACACACACACACACACACACACATTTAAACATGAGGACAGGGAATAGAGGTTGAATGTTTCAAGGAAGTTGGGCACTTGGGGGTCACTGTTGGCTGTGTTCAAGTTACACCAGCCTCACTGGGACCTGGGTGACCTTGGCAGATCCCTACATCTCTCAGTGCCTCATTGGTCACAACTGTAAAGTGAATGGAGATCTAGCCTCCATGTCACACGATTAAGATTAGACCTTGGGCACATTAGATGAGCCTAACCCTGGAAGGCTGAACAGAAAATACATCCGGGCATTTACTGTTTGCTACTAGCAAAATGGTTTTACAAGCCACAGATTTCAAACTTTAAACAGACCTTCATACACCTACACCAATTATTTTCCCCCTGATCCGAAAGGGTGTCTATGGGGAAAGGATTCCTGTACTGGCTTAGAGAGAGGGACATGTGAGTCACCCAGCACTCTCATCTTCACATTTCTTGCATATCTTATTAAAAACACAGCCCAGCATAGAGATCTGTCACCATTATTACCAGACTGTCTGCTTGAAACCTCCCCTGAGCACTCACTGCAAGCCTGAAATTATCAGCATTGTTTCTAATCAGCAAAGTGTAATTAGCAAAGCAGGGCTAATTAGTAAAGTGGCCTTCTAAGTAGCGAATGTTTGTGAATCGTTCTTAAGTGGGATGTGCTGGGCGCACAGCCCAGTCCCACAGCCTGCCTGGGATTCCTTCCTCCTGAGTGGAGAGCTTCAGTCTGGAGTGGCTCTAGATCTCCTGTTTCCCCCAAAGCCTAATTACGACTATGGTTTTAAGCTGACTATCCTTTTGCCACATAAAACAGCCATCTATAATGACGGCTTTCAAGTGCTTAAATGTACCAAGAAGCAACACAAGCACCTTGCCCGCCTGTGTTACCTAATTTAATTCCTCCCATTTAGCTGGGCACATGAAAGCAGGGATATGAAACTCCTGCACTTCACTCAGCTGCTGGTGGCAGTGCATGGGCTTGAACTCAGGTCTGCTCAAGCTCTTAGCCTCCAGCACTGTTACCCTAGTTCTCCTGGACTCTAGAAAGGCTTTGAAGTGGGTGGTAAGGAACAGAGACAGCAGAGAACAACATGGAGGTGCTGGATCTCTGCAGCTTCTTCCCTGGAAGTCACAATGGCTGAGTCTGTTCTGAAGGCCTGCGTTAGTGTGCCACCCTCACCTCCACCACTGGCCTTGAGCTGCCATTAACTCCCTCCTACAATGGGACCGCATGCTTCTTGCATTGTTCACTTGCCATGCCATCTAAGTATCATTTGCTGGGATCTAATGTATGGTAAAGCCCATGTAGAGGTGGTGTGTGTGTCTGTTTTTGTATGTGTGTGTGTGTGTGCGCACGTGCGCTACATATAATTTCACTTTGAAATAAATTTTACTCTATTGTAAATATAATAATCTACAGGGCTTTGGTTTTTAACAAACCAGATTATTCAGAAATATTAAAAATAGTTTGATAGAAATTGTTTATTATTTATTTTAGGCATTCTGAAAAAAAGCCACATTAGATCTCCATATGCAATTCAAGGTCTTCAAGAATGTGAAGTTTTCAGATATTTTGTGTATTTCTTAGATCCACCCAGAGCTGATGGACTCAGGGCCCCTAGGATACTCTTATTTCCCAGCTTACTCCAAAAGGTTGGCTTTGAGACATGGCATACCTGCTGTTTGATTTGGAGGAGGGGATTACTGAGACTGCATAAAGGCCTTTATGCAACTTGAGTAAAATAAAAGTTATGTTAAATTCCCCCTACACACACACACACACACACACACACACACACACACACACACACCCAGAAGACTGATAGAGGTGTCTGCTCACTAAAGAGAAATGATTAGAAGAGTCCAGATGCTTGGAAAAGCCAAACTCTACCTTCCCTCCCCTCCTAGGGGTGGCTCATCTACAGGAGTAGTCCAGGGACAGTTCCAGGTGCAATGTGATCCAGGGCTTAAAGGAGAACCTCTCCTTGTTGGCTTCTTGATGTTGGTGCTATTTCCAGGCAAACTTTCCTCCAGGGCCACATGATGCCTTCAATAGGTCTCAGGACCACATCTTATTTATTTATTTATTTATTTATTTATTTATTTATTTATTTATTTATGTTTTGCATCTGTTGGGAAAGTCTTTCTTCTTCATTAGACCTGCAGGGAAAGGAGTTCAGGGAAATTTCTCTTTATAGCTCATTGACTCTGATTTGGGATCAGTGCTCCATTTCCAGAATATAAACAGAGGAAGGCTTCTAAATCCATGTGATGGAGACGAGGGTGGAGGTGAATTCAATAAGGAGAAGTGAGATTACTACTGATAAGGTATGGGACAATAGTCATGGGGAGGCCATCACTAATAGTCCACAAGAATAAGTCATTCACCTACATATGCAGTTATTTTCTAGCCTTTGAAAAGACTGGAACTATAACTTATAAGCACGTTAGCCTATTCAAAAATCCCCACAATGATTCTACATGTTAGTCAGTGAAGACTGGCTACCAGTGGATCCAGTCTCCAAAGCTTACTTCCTGGAAGCCCCTTAACAGGTCCTATATCTGGGGAGCCAGGCTATGGAGGCTGATTGCAGATAAGATGGGGAGGTAGCAAGAACGTGAAACATCAGCTAGAGGCAGAGGCAGGCAGATCTCTGTGAGTCTGAGGCCAGCCTGGCCTACAGAGTGAGTTCCAGGACAGCCAGGACTACACAGAGAAACCCTGTATCAAAAACAAAAACCAAACAAAGAATACGAAACATCTGTGCTCAAAAGGGATTTTAAGCCTGGCTGGAAGGTGCAGCTTATAACCCAATGCTGGAGAAGCTGAGGCAATAGGATTGCAAATTGGAGGCCAGCCTGGGTTACAGAGCATGACTATCAAAACAAACAAACAAACAAACAAAAAGAGTCAGGTGAAATTCCACATTTTAGGGGAGTTGAGACTCTGAAAGGTCTCACCTATAAGCTACACTTGAGTTTGTGAAATCTAACTTTAAGTATTCATTCTTCTGTTCCTCTTTCCAGGAGACCTGCACAGTTTTCCCTGCGGCATATGGCAGAATGCAGGCTGCGTCCGACGTTGTCTGCTTTTGTACACTCAAGGGACTAAAAATGGTTTAACACATGCATGGAAGAGCCTCCTGTCCCTGTTCCTTTTTTCAGATGCCAGTGACTCAAACATGCCTCACTTACTCCACCTTTGTTTTCAGTCACATGAGCCAGGACTGTGGGGACTCTTTATTGGATTGTTAAGATTTGTTTTTACTATTTTTAAAGATTTTAATAATAGTAATAATATAATAATAATTAGGTTTTTTTTGAGACAGATTCTCAGTGTTACAGCTCTGGCTATCCTGGAATTAGCTTTGTAGACCAGGCTCGCCTCGAATTCACTGAGATCCACCTGTCTCAGCCCCCCAGTGTTGGGATTAAAAGCATGTGCCATCACCCACCAATGGTGGCTTTATTATTCTTACCCCTAAAGGGATGGCTCCTGCTGGCCACAAGCCACTCACTTATAGGCTACACATAAGGAACGGAACTACTAATTTCTTATCAAGTGAAGTTCTTATTGTTTTAGATTAGATTCTGATGGTCATTTTATTTTCATTTAGATTAGTGGACTTCCTTAGAGAAAGAAAATCAAGTTGTTGAAACTTAGCTGTGATCTCTTGTTGTTGTTGTTTTTAAAGAAAACTGTGGCATGAATTCTCTTTGGTCTTAATAATAAAACTCAGAGTCAGTTATCAGGGGGTGAAAGCTGAAGGATCAGAGAAGCAGAGTGGTCAGTCACTAGAGTTCTCACCTCTACCGATGCTCAGACCACAGGGGTGATCCTGTCCTCAGACTGCATCCTCGGACTGCTTCCATCTTTCTGAAACCTCAGACTGCCCAACTCCAGGAATCCTCAGACTGAATGCCCTGAGCTCCTGTCTCCTCCTGCCTTTTATTCCTCTTTCTGCCTAGCCATATCACTCCTGTCTCACCTCCCTAGTGCTGGGATTAAAGGCTTGCAAGAGCAAGTGCTGGGATCACCTTTGTGTGAGCTCTGTTTCTCTATTAGACAGATTCAATCTCATGTAGCCTAGGGTGGCCTTGAACTCACAAAGATTTGTCTGCCTCTGTCTCCAGAGTGCTGGGATTAAAGGTGTGTGCCACCACTGCCAGGCTTCTATGGCTAACTATTGGCTTATCTCTGCACTCTGATCTTTAGGCGAGTTTTATTTGTTATAGCCTAAACAGAATATAACCACAGAAAACTATGTTGAATGCTCTTAAATTATTAAACTCTTATTTGACCAAGTTATAGTGATATAGAAAAATCAACATTCCACTGCATACACGCGCACACATACACACACACACACACAGACATGCTGAGGTGTGCTCTGGGAGTACAGAGAGCTCCCACTTCTTGACTTATGCTTACTGTAATGCAGAGTGATTAGCCTCTTGGCTTAAAAGGCTATAGAGTAAAAGAAACCCGGAAATGAAACCCTGCTAGATCTCTTAGAATAAGTCATGTGGCTGGCCTAAAGAGGCTGGTCCTTTTTAAAGGGGAGATCACACACTTTAGCTACGGCATTGAATGCAGTCAATTATAAATTCTATTTTTCATTGGTGATTTTTACACCAGTGCAAAGAACCACCTTAGGTTCTCCAAGGAGTGTTGTTATGAAACAAAAACCAGATGAATTTGGCATCTGTTTACCTTTCAAAGTTAATAAACAAAGTGACAGGGGAACTGGGAGTAGAGATCTGAAACTCACCACGCCAACTCCACTGAGTTCACTCCCAGTCTAGTCTTTCCCATCCGTAAGAGGAAAAGAAAAACATCTGCCCAGTTTCCTTGAGATATTCTTTAAAATGTCTCATGGTACAGTTAATAGTAACTTTGTGAAGGCCAAAGAAAATCATGAATGTGAATTTCCCCTTTAAAAATGAAAAATCTCACAAAAGGTATGTAGAAGACTCAAAGTATTCAAATAGACTTCCAGAAACATTAATTGACAACATTGACAGGAATATTTTAGCAATAAATCATTATCTTTTTTTCTTTCACTCTTCTGGACCCATGTTTCTTGACATAATTGTGTGTGTATTGTGTCTGATATATATATATATACACATATATATGTATGTTGTGTGTGTGCATTGTGTGTTATGTGTATGTGTGGTGTGTGTGTATTGTGTGTGGTATGGTGTGTGTTATGTGTGTTTATGTTGTGTGTGTGTATTGTGTGTATGAGTATATGTGTATGGTGTGTGTGTGAGTGTATTGTGTGTTTATTGAACGTGTTGTGTGTTTATTGTGTGTGTTGTATATGTGTGGTGTGTGTATTTTGTGTGTGTGATGCGTGCTGCATCATGTTACATAATAATGTAAGAAAGATTTGGAGGTTGACCTTTCCTTGTGATGACTAATCAGTGTTTGAGTTCACCAGCCTCACTGGTCCCTGTTGAACTCACTTCAGGATATGACATCCTTGTGTAGCTCCCTCCCTGCCTTCTTATATTGGACCAGATGGCCAAAACAATACAGCAGGGGAGATATCTCTCTTTTAAGATTGTTGTAAAATATGCAGTTTCAACCCCCCTTCCTTCTCCTTCCTTCTATCCTTCCCTCTCTTTCCTTTTCTCCCTTTCAATTCATCTCCCTCCCTCTATTCTCTTTTCTCTCTCTGGAGGAAGTAGTGTACTATGCTATGAGCAGCCTTGTGTAGTTTATCTAGCTACCAACTGAAATTTCCTGCCAATGGCAAACAGTGGCCATTTTAGTTTCAAAAAGGAAAACTATGTAACTAAGCTTCCAAGTGAGTTCTATTCTTGCCTACTCAAGCTTTTAGATATTTCAATCCTGCCAGTCAATTCAACTGTAACTTCATGAGGGATCTGAGACTAGAGCCAGAGAATCCTGACTCACGGACACATTGTGAAATAGTAAATATTTAGTATTTCGAACTGCTAAAATTGTCATAATTTGCTATGTAGCAATAGATGAATTACACAGTTTCTCACAGGGAGAGGAAGTCATCACACACGATAAATTCTGTTACCTAGAAAGATCTCCATCTGTCAGGTACACACTCCTCACTTCTCAGCGCGGCTCTGGTAGGCATATGAGAGACAAACATCAGTGTGCAGTTTCTGAGTCTAAAGGTATGCATTGATACTGATGTTGCTCTTAATGAAACACTCAGGTGAGAATTAAAGTTGACCAAAGCCCCCTGGAATGTCAACATGGTCAGGAACCTTAGCGCACAGTATTATGAGAGTAAGCAGGCGAGTTGACAGGGCCAGCCAGACTGGGAAGGTGTTCTGTTGCTACTCCCAAGTGAAAGACAGGTTTGAGGACTGACACAGAAGGAAAAACACTTTTTAAAATCACGTTACACAAAAGTATCAGGGATTTGTTAAATGTCTCCAGTTCCATCTAGAGGTTTGCTGAGGCTGTACATTCAACTTTTATCAGCCCAGAACAATTTATTAGTCTGATTAGCAATTTTTAATAAATACTTGTAGCAATAAGACCTGCTTTCCTGTCTGTTCAAGGAGTTTGGTTTTGTCCAGTTGATAGCCATGTAGTCATGTCTGTCCTTGACTGTAAATGATGAAGAACCTTAGGCTTCTGTTGAGATAGTTGAGTTGCCTGGTGGCTGATGTGCCTTGAATTGGGACATAAATTACTGGTCCTGGAGGCTGGAGGGATGGCTCAGTCAATATAGTGCTTGCTTTGCAAGAATGAGGACCTGATTTTGGATCTCCAGGACTCGGAAGGTGAGGTGTGGTGTGCCTGTAGCCTCAGCACGGAAGATGCAGAGACAGGAGGACCTCAATCTTGCTAGCAAGCCAGGCTGGCCGAATTCATAAGCTCTAAGTTCAGTGGCAGACCTTGTCTCAAAAGAATAATAAGAGCAATAGAACAATCAAGGTAGACTTCCTATGTTGACCTTTGGATTCCACACACAGGCACACACACACACACACACACACACAAGTATGGACATACAGACACACAACGCAATATATCATACACACACAAAACCTACTGATCTTAGAATTTCAATTTTGTTAGCTTTTCAGAATCATTAAGAATCACTGACCCGGCACTGGAGAGATGGCTCAGAGGTTAAGAGCACTGGGTGCTATTCCAAAGTTCCTGAGTTCAATTCCCAGCAACCACATGGTGGTTCACAGCCATCTGTGATGAGATCTGGTGCCCTCTTCTGGCCTGGAGGCATACATGCAGACAGACTAATATATACACAATAGATAAAATCTTTAAAGAAAAATCACTGGCCCATTCTATAGTGTTAGAAATCTTCATCCCTCCTGTAAAAGTTGGATGCAGCAGCTTTTAACTAGTGATTAACTCCACAATAGTTACAAGTTGTTTTTTGTTTTATTTTTGTCTGTCTGTCTGTTTGTTTTGTTTACTTATTTTTCAAGACAGGGTTTCTCTGTGTAGTCCTGGTCACTTTGGAACTCCCTCTGTAGACCACGCTGGCCTCAAAGAGATTCTCCTGTCTCTCCTTCCCGAGTGCGGGGATTAAAGGTGTGCACCACCACCTGCTACAGGATTTTTGTTTTGTTTATTAAAGTCATCCTGCTGCTCTTAAATGCTGTGTATCCTCATGATTCCATTTCCTGCTATCAATAAGTTTTACACTATGGTTAGCATCTGTTTTCCTTCATGCAAGATATAAACCTCAGAAGACAGTATTATTGCAAATGCCATAAAATATGCATTTTTCAAATATGCCTTTTAGTGCTCTTGTCTCTGCCCTAAAGTTCTAGTCTCTCGTCTCACATGAAGAGACCCATTTAGCAACTCTTGTGGTTAAGACCTGATGAGAAGTGATTCTCTCAGCTTTGCTTGAAAACTCTCCCTTTTGTTTTGAAACAGAACTTGTTTTTAGACTTACAGAAAAATTGCTAACATGATTTCTCAGATACATCACACCACACTGTGGGCTAGAGAGGTGGCTTCGTGGTTAGGAATGCTATGCTGGTTTGTTTCTTGTCAACTTCACATGATCTTGAATTCTCTGGGAAGACAGAGCATCAGTTGAGAAAACGCCTGCATCAGATTGGCCAGTAGGCAAATCTGCAGGGCATTTTCTTGATTAATGATTGATGTGGAAGGAGCAGGCCCATTGTGGGTAGAGCTGCCTCTGGATTTTAAAAAGCAAAACTAACAACAAGAAAGGCAGAGTGAGCCGTGGAGATAAAGCCAATCAACAGCCTTCCTTCTGTTTAAGTTCCTACCTCTAGGTTCCTGCCTTGAGCCCCTGACCTGACTTCCCCTTATGATGCAAGCTGCAAGCTGAAACTAACCCTTACAAGTTACTTTTGGTAGTGAGGTCTCATCACAACTACAGTGTGGTGGTTAGAATGATATTGACCCCCCATAGGGTCATATATTTATATGTTTAATCCCCATTGATAATCTGTTAGGGAAGGATCAGGAGGTGTGCCCTTGTTGGAGGAGGTATGTCACTGGGGTGGGCTTTGAGGTTGCAGAAGCCCATACAAGGTATAGTCTCTTTCTCTCCCTCCTTCTTCTCCTCTCTCTCTCTCTGTCTCTCTGTCTCTCTGTCTCTGTCTCTGTCTCTGTCTGTCTCTGTCTCTGTCTCTGTCTCTGTCTCTGTCTCTGTCTCTCTCTCTCTCTCTCTCTCTCTCTCTCTCTCTCTCTCTCTCTCTCTCTCCCTGCTTGTGGATTAGGATTTTGCTCTCAGCTACTTCTCCAGCAACATGCCTGACATGCTCCCTGACATGATGACAGTAGACTAATGTGGTGATATTTTGTCTATGATTTAACAAATAAAGTTTGCCTGAATATCAGAGTGCAAACTAGCCACGCTAGTAAGCCATAGAGGTCAGGCAATGGTGGCACACACCTTTAATCTCAGTCTGAGGCAGTAGTCTGAGGATGCAGTCAGTCTGAGGATGCAGTCAGTCTGAGGATGCAGTCTGAGGATGCAGTCAGTCTTTGGATGCAGTCAGTCTTTGGATGCAGTCAGACTGAGGATGCAGTCTTTGGATGCAGTCAGTCTGAGGATGCAGTCTGAGGATGCAATCAGACTGAGGATGCAGTCTGAGGATGCAGTCAATCTGGGGATGCAGTCAGTCTGAGCATTGGTAGAGGTAAGAACTCTCTAGTGACTGGCCACTTTGTTTCTCTGATCTTCAGCTTTCACCCCCTGATAGCTGACTCTGAATTTTCATTATTAATACTGATTAGAATTTGTGCTACCGACTAACCCTCTGAAATTGTAATCAAACCCTCAATTAAATGCTTTCTTTTTGCCTTGGTCATGGCGTCTCTTCACAGCAATAGGATAGTGACTGAGACAACCAGAATCCTGAAACAGGAATTGGTACCAGATTTATTTGGGCATTGCTGTGACAGACCTGACCATGCTGATTGGAGGAAGATTAGGGAAGTATTTGGAACTCTGAGCTGGAAAAGCTGTCTAATGTTCAGAGATTAACATGCTATTGTATTGACAATAAAAGCAAAGCATCAGACAGACATCTATTAAATGTTCATATCAAACAGGTAAAAAGACATTCTACTGTCATCCTCCTGATGCTTGGAGAAGCCCTATTCCTACCTTATATACTTAGACAAACATCTTGTTTGTAAGATTCTATTTGAGGTGGGCCAAATGATGTTTGGATACCAGAAGTCCCTCTTATAATATTAATCAACAGCTTTGCTTTTTAACACATGTGTAGGCATATTCAGGGTGAGCAAAGAGGTAAACTAATGACCAGCTAATCAATAGAAGAGTTTATGGGGCTGGAGAAGTGGCTCAGAGGTTAAGAGCACTGGTTGCTCTTTCAGATGTCCTGAGTTCAATTCCCAGCAACCACATGGTGGCTCACAACCATCTATAGTGGGATCCAATGCCCTCTTGTGGCATGAAGTCATATATTCAGGCAGAGCACTCATATACATAATCTAAAAAAAGAGAAGCGTTCTTTATACCTCAATCACTGCCAGGCAGTATTGACAGTAAGATCTCTCTTGCTATCCATATTTTGTATGCCACTCTTTCTTCATATAACAGTCCTGGCTGTCCTGGAACTTGCTCAGTAGTCCAGACTGGCCTAGAACTCACAGAGATCCACTTGTCTCTGCTTCCTGAGTGCTGGGATTAAAGGCATGTGCCACCACCACCCAGCTTAAGAATGATTTTAACAGAAAATATACAAAATAACACCTTTTAATATAAGTTTAAAGGACATTAGAGAAGTTCTTGTCACATATATACATTCCACCCCTCATACTCTGAGTGTGAATTCCTAATGAGTTCTTCAACTGCTAACGTACCCCACATGCAAGGATGTTTTCAAGTGTATCACCCCAGAGAAAGGCAATCCTGAGGGACAAAAGTTGGCAACCACAGGAGCTCAGCCTTCTAAGGAAGAGAGATAATAGAGGAGGAGCAACTTAATAGGGATAGAGCATTTCAAACCTACCAAGGGTGGCCAACAGTGACAATACTCAAGGAGTAATTAGATTTGTAGAGTAGGGAGTTAACTAGTGACTTTCCAGAGAACGTTTGATTAGAGTCTCGGGGCTGACACCAGATTGCTGGAGAGCACATAAGGCCCAGTGGCTAGCAATCAAATGGGAGTGGCAGGTGTGAAGCTTATCTTTGAGAAGTTCTATCCAAGCATGGGTCACCCTCCCAGGCCACAAGAAGGGAATCAGGGCTGAAATGCAGACAGTCATGCAGATACCTCAGAGCTTCAATCAAATGCTCCTTTGAGAGCCCCTGCTTACACACAGTTGGGTGACAGTCTGTCAGCACCTTTAGTAACAACCTCTCTGGTTGCACAGCCCACCTGTCACTAAATAATGGGCAGTGTCATGAACAAGCTTCCTGATGCACGGCTCTCATCTTTTGTAGCATGATTATGTTTCGCCATCCCTCTCTTATTCTTTCTTCCTAACACAAACATAAAATGAAGATCTGAAGTTGTCCCACAGAACAGACTTCATCTTTGGGAGGCCAGAGGTGAGGTGAGCATGAGAGGAAATGGTTCCAGCCAGACGTCACAGATTAGAGAAATGGGGAGGTATTATTGGTTTATTGTCTGAGAGAACTTCCCATAGATCTCGAAAACCAGTAAAGAACTTGCAGCACAGTTAACTAACCTGGGGCAAATGATGAAGTGAGTTTGCGTACTAGAAGGCTTTATCCAGCTGGTAAGCGGAGGGAGGCCAGAGGAAACCGGGCTTGTGTTCTGCCTTTCATTTGCCAAGCCACAGGATGATGCATACATCTTTGCTTAATAATTAAATGAGAAAAAAGTGTGCTTGTGGTTTCAGTAAAGACTGACATTTTATGCAAGGTTGGCTGGAACTCCAAATTGGAAAATAAGAGACTAGAATTATACTAATGGTCATGTAGTCACAGTGTCCTTGGGTGGAGAACCACCTGCAGAGAGAAATATGACTTGTCCAAAAGCCAAATCTGAAAATGCACTTATATACAGTGGAAGGTGGGGACATCCTGCTGTGAGATTCAGGCAAGATACATACTGGTTGGTCCAAGGTGGTGGGCAGGCAGGGGTGGGAATAATTGTTTCTTCAGCACCCAGAGCTACCTGTTGTGGAATATTACTTTAACTAGGCAAAGATGTGTTACACTTGTGTAGGCTGCATTTGTTTAATTATGTAAAGATGTGTTACTGTTTCACCTTGCCTGCCTATGGCACCTGATTGGTCTAATAAAAGGCTGAATGACCGATAACTAGGCAGAGGAGGGGTAGACAGGGCTGGCAAGCAGACAGAACAAGTAGGAGGAGGAATCTAGGCTCAAGAGGAGTAGAGAGAGAAGCAAATGAGGGAGAAGGTGAGGGAGACGCTTGGGGCCCAGACAGACAGATGTGGAAAGAGCAGTGAGAAGCTAACATGCAGAGTGAACGAAAGGTAAAAAGCCCCGAGGCAAAACATAGATGAAGAGAAGCAGGTTAACACAAGTGATAAGAGCTGGCGGACAAGCATGAGACCGAGCATTCATAACTAATAATATGTCTCCGTGTCCTGACTTGGGGCCTGGCGGTCCGAGAAAGCCTGCTGCAGCTGCCTCATCAAGGTACTGCGCCAGTGTCCTTCCTAATCTTTTCTGATGACAGGCCTAGTGACCTTTGGTGGCACTTGGACTTTTTAAGGTGACAGAAAGAATCACGAAGCTCAGAAGCCAAACAATCCAGTCCCCAGGATTAGCAACCCATGTCTAGCCTTCATAATGAATTCTTCATCTTGCTCAATGTCTCATTAACACGAGACAAAGTATAAAACCCCAAGAGTCAGAGTGCAGGGGTTTCTTCTTGGACCATTTCTGTAACATAATTAAAACACTCACTCTCCAGCTCAAGCAGCCAAAAAGGAATCCAATCTCAGAGGAATATTTCAAGAGTCAGCAAGGGACACTCATGGTATTAGTATGTACCTACCTGTCCCCAATTCCCCTTCCATAATGCGTCAGGGAGCAAAGGTTCCCTATGAGATCTGACAAGCATGGGCTGTTGAGGAAGTGGAGGGGAAGCTCTCTGTTCATATGACTAATTAGACAGGCTTCATGCTGGCTTGCTCTTTTTTGATGCTGGTCCTAGTCCTAATTGTCAGTTTGCTCCCTGGAAAAGTATGGTTGAGTTCAAATGCTTATGTAGCCTGGTTTTTCTTAGCACTCTGAGCTGAAACTGATGCAAGCTGACAGTGAACAGACGGAAAAGAGACTCATTGCACTCAACAAAGCGTTTCAAGTTCCCTAAGCAAGCTTAGAACCAGAAGCAGCTACAGAGGGCGGAATTTACCCCTTGATGTGCCTCGCATGGGCCAGGAGCTGCATCCAGGAGATGGTAGACCTCTGCAATGGGCAGCCAAGAGGCCAGACATGCTGATTAGAGGCCAGGGTGGATGTGTGAACCGCCCTCAGCCTATGTATTGGGGAAAATGCTTAGAAACAGACTGTGAGGTTGGTGCAAGAGTGGTTGGACTTCCTTACCTGACTCTTAATCACTATGCCTTTTGCAATGTGGCCTTGCTGCTATTCCCAGTATGTCCTCAACCAAGTCCAGGCAGGTATTTTGACTTGTATGAACTGGTAAAAAGCACTGCACAGGATTTAATGTTCATTCCAAGCCAACAACATGAACATTCAGAGACCCCATCTTGGTCTGATGGGTCAAAAGTGAATACTCAAGTCAGCAGTATTCATTGACAGTCTTCCTGTGTACAACACTGCCTCTTTGCTTTTCCTTTAATCCTTGGACTCCATTTCAGGTACTGTTAACAGGTGGGTGGGTTCCGATAGGTGGCTCCTGAACAGGGGACCTGAAAATTAGGAAGTCTGTAAAGGACACAGCTAGAACTGGGGGCCTAGAATACAGCAGAAAAGTTAAAAAGGTTATGGGAGCAGATGAGAATGGAGTTTGGTGGCTGCTGAATTGATTGATATGGATGGTAGATGTTGAGCATGAGCAGCCATGGAGAGAAGTATTGGACATGCATTCTTGATCCTCCCATATTACATCTGGCTGTGTGGGAAGGAGGTGAGGCTGTTGTCCTGGTCAACAACACATGGATGCTGGGACATCCAGACACTAGACACCTGAAGAGGCAAAGTAGATGGTATTTAGTTATACAGGAACAGGTGCTGGTATGCCCATCTGTTTGGCTATAAGCATAGAGAAACCTGGGTGTCTAAATGATGTGCTTGGCAGTCACTTGGAGAGATGTGGATGTTGACACTATCATCTGTATTATCTCAATGGGTTATTGAATACAGGGACACCACCTGAAAATGTCTCTCCCTATGACGTGGACTGTAGCTATGTTACTAACTCTTTACCATGGTGGAGGTAAGCTATTGAAACACCCAAAAGGTTCATCATCTCAGGATCCAAGTATATTCTTGACTAGTTAGGAAATGAAGGAGGTGTTAGAGTGATTTCTTGCCAATGGAAAAAGGGATTGACAGCAGAACTCTGATATACAGATTCATGAGCACCTCAAATGTATATTTGGAAGCTTGAAGCTGCTATGGGAGAAGTGTGGTCATCAGGACTGGTGAAGGGAAGGATTTAACGTGTCATGTTTTAATTGTAATCTTACCAATTGTGTTTCCTAAGGGCAAGTTGGTACCAAGGTAATGGTACTCAAGAAGATACAAAGTTGAAGCTTGAACAAAAAATAGATGCTCCATATGATGTAGTGAGATATTTAGGGGGCAAGACACAAGGTTTAAGATCAGATCACATTTAGAGTGTCATGCAGGATTGCAATGGATATGTGTAACATCAAAGAGTTATAATGAAAGTGATATAGGATGGGAAAAGATTAAGTTGCATTTGCAAGGTGTTTGGCATAATGAAAATATATCCCTGGATTTGATGATTTGGCTCATGAACATAAATTTTGACCTTTTTGGTCACCATTTAACTCCTTAATAGGAACTTTGGCAGCAATAGGTTTCTTGGCATTTGTTGGCTACCAGTGAAGATTCTTGTCAATTCCTTTATCAAGATGTGCTCAGAGGTGCCTGGCATCAAGCCACACACTGTCCCTTAATCCTTTATAATTATAGGCTAGTAGTCAACGATGGGTAAGATCTTTTTGCCTCCAGTCAACCTAAGACAGGGCACACATGGTGTGGAATGTGGGTACCAATGACAGGTAAGTCTGGAAGGGTGAAAAGGATAACCTAAGACAGGCATCTGTCTTGTGGCAGAAGCACAGGTATCAAAAAATTAAAAAGGAGAAACTGTGGGAACTTTAGTGACTGACTCCATCTTAGTCTGATGGGTCAAAAGTGAATACTTGTTTGGCTCAGCTTTGCTGAAATAGGACAAACAGAGTGTTTTGTCAAGAAAAACAGCATGCATGGTACCTCCTTGAGATCAGGGGATTAGTTTGACTGTTCCTCGAACCCAAAGTACCTTCAAATAAAAGAAGTCTGCAACAATGTTGTGTTTGCTGATGCTAATTTGCCTATTTCTGAGTTGTATATAAGTACTGAGGAGACAAAACTCAAGGTGTCAGTATTCACTGACAGTCCTCCTGTGTACAACACTTGTCTCTTTGCTTTTCTGTTAATCCTCACACCTCATTTCAGGTACTGTTTGACAGATTGGCAGGTTCCAATGGAAGTGG
Organism: Mesocricetus auratus; assembly: GCF_017639785.1. NCBI lineage: Eukaryota > Metazoa > Chordata > Mammalia > Rodentia > Cricetidae > Mesocricetus > Mesocricetus auratus. The sequence continues at coordinate 4,846,486 of NW_024429203.1, forward strand.
AGTTGCACTGTGAACTTGGAGATGGATCTAGAGAGGCATCAACAGGAGCCATTAGTCACTGAGCAAGGGATCTGCATTAGGGAGGTAGACCAGATAGCTCTGTATCTGAGACAGATAGGATTCTAGCCTCCAGAGATCTTCCCTGTGACCTGAGCTTGGTATCTTTCACCTTACTTGTTGATGCTGATCAAAACTAGAGAAGAAGACTTTCTTAGAATAACATCAAAGTTTCTCACTGTTGTTTGTTAACTGTAGCACCAAAGCTAGGAATGTCCTGAGAAAATGCAACAGATCCAGAATCCCACTCCTTCGAGAGCACAGGGTTGTACATGTTGTTCTTCACTTCACCTAAAAGAAGTTACCTGGTGCTCTGCACAGGAGGCCAAAAAGAAATTGACTCCTTGGCCAAGAGACTTTCAATTACCTAGAGCCGAAATTGGTTTCAACCTGTGGGATAAAGCTTACAGCATATTGTTGGTGGCAAACCCTTCTTACACCTGTGTAGACTGGGTTAGGACACATCATTTCTATTATTTTATAAATCAATTTAATTAGAAGCATTTGTAATCACTATTATTAATTAGTTTTATGGACATCTAGAGAGAAGATACAACCTCACATTCAATTAACATTTATGGAGCTCTGTTTATGTGCTAGGCAGCTTTCCAGAGATGTATTTTATTAAATTTTCACCAAAACCATGGTGGGTACTTTTATTAGCTCTGTTTCAAAGATCACACTGTTATATAGAATGCAAAGGTCCCCTGACTTTATAAGCCATACACTCAACACACTTTTATTAGGCATACAGAGAATTCTATGAGCTGAACTATCTGATAGTCATATCAGCATAGTTTATGCTCCCTTAAATTCCTCATAGATTGGGATACCAATATCAATATCATAGAAAGATACTGTGATCAAATGCTCTATGAGGTGTGTGCTGCATCTGGGAACTGCAAGGCTAGTGTGGGCATTGGAAGATGGCTATGGGCTGGTCGTCCCCCAATTTGTATGCTGAAGCCTTAACCTCAGTAATGCAGAGTATGACTTTATTTGATGTTAGGTCTTTCAGAGGGATGACCAAGGTAGAAGGAGGTCATATGGTTGGTCTCTAATCCAAAATGGCTGGTGTCCTATTGAACAAGACAGCAGGACACAGACATGTGTATGTACAGAGGAATGACCATTTGGGACCATAAAAGAAAGCCAAGGTAGAGGCCTCAGGAGAAAATGCCCCTTCTGGCACAATGACTGGGGGATTCTGGCCCCGTGAACTTTAAGGAAACAATGTCAGGAACATTTGTGAATGAGGTATGTGCTGTCACAGAACAAGAACTGTATAAGCAGAGTCAGTCTGTGAGTTGCCTGTCCGTGGGTTCACCCAACAGCCTTCAGCAAATCACCTTTTGTCTCAAATCACCAGACTCCTAAGCATTCTGACTCAGAGCATTATGCCAAGGCTTATGAGGAGTCCTTCAGCAGAAAAGCCTTGTTTTATGTAGACTCCATAAACTTCACTGGGAGACTCAGACCCAAGTGCCTGCTCTTTTTATAACAGGGATAAACCTTATTCAGTCCCCTATATATGTTTCCAAAGGTTAAGCTTAAAAACAAATAACTGAAAACAAAATTGTCTATCCAGATTTACCTAGACAACACTCTTAATGCTTCCAGAGATTTGCAGAATGTGGCATTTAAATGTTAATTTAAAAAACCTTATAGTATCAGACAGAGAATTCCAGATCCTGATAGTGACCCAAAATCTCCAAAGAAGATTACAGGACACCTCAATGTCTACACAATGCTGACCAGGATGCCCCGATGCACACCTGCTGCCAGGACCTGGCCCAGACTGTGGACAACCAACAGGACATTGGGGAAATGATTGTACCCCTTTGACTAGACAAAATAAAGTCAGTCTTTTCCATGTCCCTCTTGCACAGGAAAAAAACCTCTCACCTTGTAGGCCTGGTAAAGATTGATGCTGTTCTTTGATGGTTCTGCCTGTTAAGGGAGAGTTGGGTATGGCTAACTGTATATGGACTACACCCTGTCATTTTTATATTTTTGGTTGTGAGCCTAGCCTTCAAAGGCTGAGCCATCTCTCCAGCCTGTCCCTATCATTTTAAATAGATTCAAAAACTGTATAAAATTTATCCTTCTCAGATCTCTGATAGTATCAATGGTTAAACTATAGCCAGCTTAATAGCTCATTTAATAAAGTTCTAATAAGCTGATAGAGTAATGACTATCTGCTCTTCAGTCACAAGTCCAAGGATTTTAGATTTATTTTGGTTGTCTTATGAATGTAAACATAAAGGGCTTTTCATCAGGCCAAAGGCAACTCTGTCCAGGCTATACCTGGCTCACTGGACATAAGAAAAAATGTACAAGCTTCTAACTGAAACCTGTAGTTTCTGATAGGACTCAAAACTATGAGTCTGTTCCTGTTGTTTTACAGATACCTGATATCTGCTTTTTCTACAATGTAGATTTTGGTGCAGATTGATAATACTAGTTTATTTATATAATGAATTTCATATAGACTTCAGAGGATCAAATGTCAAAGCTTGGATCCACTTCTCACAGGCCAAAAGAATTCCAGATAAGTACAGCTTTTGTTATCCCACCTATCTGCTCCTAAGGGTGGGATTTTCTCCCCTGGTCTTGGGACTCCTGCCCTTCCTGATCACTAAAACTATGGGCCTAAGAGATCTGATTAAATATATAAGTTTTAACTTCTGTTCCCAATTTAAACATGTCTCAAACAGATTTATGCTTCTGGTTTCCACTTCTGGCAGAAGCATCCGAGCATTAGTTGCTGACTACAGCCTGCTCCTAAAGACTAGGAGCTCTAGATTTGCTATGGATATGAACCAGTCCAGCTGATACGAACACTCCCTGTTTCTTCAACAGAGTCTGCCAACAAGATGCTTCTGATAAATACTCCACTGCCTAAATGCCCTTTTTGCTTTTGACTAGCATTTCAGCCTACTTGGGTTCCTGACTATGACACCCCAAAATCAGCAGGAAGTAGCACAGAAAAGAATACATCGCCCCTTTTCCCTTGTTGAGATGCTAAGTCAAAGATCCACTAGTAACCCAGGATTGGGTTATCTATAAGAAGAGGAGGGATTAAAGGGGTGCACTCAACTCAAAGGCTTTAGTTCTAATAATTTAGGAATAAAGAGACCAGACCTCACTCAGCCCCTGCTTTAGCAGCCATGACAGGCCACAGAAAAGACACGTAGGCCTCTGACACAAGGAAACTCCAGATCCTCTGGCCTCCCAGAAACTCCAGACCCTCTCCCCCCACAGCCTCCTAGATGTTTGGTTCCTGGGAACTGTTTGGCCACAAAGAAACTCCATAGGGGAATCAAAACCTTGCCTGTAGTCTTCGGGATATAGTTCTAAAAACTATTGGTATCTATGAACAACAGGCCACCTGCAAGTAGTAAGACAATGCCATAGAAACTACAGAATGTTCCCTCTCAGCACTGACCAATGAGAATAATTTGGTATTTCATGGCAAAATATGACTCTGAGAAATTCTCCTAATTGTTCCCAAATGTCAACCAATCAGAAACCAACCTATACCTGTAATCCTGTAACTTTTGTCTATAAAACCTAGTAGTAGACAGGAAACTTCACTCCCTCTGGAGGCTGCTGCATTAGCTTGTTAGATGGGGTCCCTGTCATGGTTGGATGAACAATCATTAAACCTTTTGCAACTGGTGGTCTCTGGGGACTTTGCTACTTGGGCACAACAAGGGTTTCTCTGTATTGTTTTGCAGCCTGTCCTGGAACTTGCTCGGTAGACCACACTGGTCTCAAACTCACAGAGATCCACCTGCCTCTGCCTCCCAAGTACTGGGATTAAAGGCATGTGCCACCAATGCCCGGTCGATTGTTGGTTTTTAACAAAATCCTTTTTGTCCTCTGTGGGGTGGTATAACTTTTAGCATTTGAATTAGTGTAATAAATTAATTGGTAAGATGATTCTGATGTTACTCATATAACAGCACCTGGGTATGATTTATTAGTATGAATACATTAACACATTTCAGAATTCCAGTGTAATTACTGGCTTTCAACTAACTGTAACCAGAAGTAAATGTTTTTAAAACTCTTAAACAAAACAGATCTGTGCTAATAAGAGTTTCACCAATGTGCCTTAGTTCTCATTAGATAAGCAAGCTGTCCAGGCCTAGTTCAAGGCGAAGTCAGTTAACTGTTGATCTGTTTTAATATACAATACTGAATGCACAGAAGTTATGAAAAATTGGCCTATCTCCACAGAGGTGGCTAAAGAAAATTCTGTTGTACATAACTCAGTTTATGAACACTAGTTGTAGCAACAACAAAGATTGTTGAAAGAACTAAAATTTTCAGTTAAATTAAAAATTAGACAATGAAAGTATTTTTTAAAGTTATGCCAGAGGCTGGGGAGATGGTTAAGCTGTTAAGTGCTCTTGTTGCTCTTGCAGAGGACCTGGTTTGGTTCTCAGCACCCATAACCCCATGTAACTAAAATTCCAGAGGAACTGATGCCTTCTTCAGGCTTCTGCTGACACCAGACACGTGTGTGTTGCACAAGCTTACATGCAGGCAAAACATACAGCACACACATATTTTAAAAAATTATTTAAAAAGTATGTCAGCAATTGTCTGTAAGTTCCTGCTTCTGATCCCACAAACAATGATGCATAAATGTCATTTTTCAATACACGTTATAGTTTTGGCTGTTAAAATCAGCATATCTAATACCCACTAACAAATGTACCTATGATTTCTTTTTGTAACACAATTTTTTTTATTTTTGAGAATTTGATATGTGACTATTATATTTACATCATTTCCACCCCTCCTTCTCCCTCTTCAATTCCCACTATGTCCTCTCAAATTCATGACCTTGTATTCTGTAATTATTCTTGGTACACACATGCGTGCACACACACACACACACACACACACACACACTTCTGAGTCAGTTCAGTGTTGCTCATGTGTACACATGCTTAGGCTGACCACTTGGGATTGGATAACATATCAAGGAGTTTGTCTGTATAAAAACAAAACAAAACAAAACAAAAAACCCAAAAAACAATTCTTCTCTTAGCAGCCATCAATTACCTGTATTTATTTGAGATTGCTATGTAGACCCACAACTGTTTCAAACTTCAGAGAATCAGTGACTGTGTTGGTACATCTACAGCATCTGTCAATTTCTTATGACATGGTCGTAGCTAAGAAAGTATATCTAATCTCCATCTTTTTTCAGACTAACTAGAATATTTAAGCAATACAGCTGGACTAATTATGATGATAAAATAGAAAGATCACCAAGGCTGATATTTCATGCTTCTTTTCCTATTAATGTAAAACAAAGAAAGAACATAAGATAGCAGGGAAATTGCATTGGGCTGGCTTATTTGGCTTTTAACCAGTTTATTTTGCATTTATTATTGATTTAAATGCTTATTCAAATCTTGATAGGCATACTCAGATACATATCAGGGAAAGATTATTAATTTATACTCATCTCAGTAATATTTCTCAGCTATGGAGACAATCAGTGTTTTGGGATCTTCAGAAAAACACACACTAAACAGTAACATTATTAACTCCTTAATATCCTTACAACCGAAGCAATAACCACAGACCTCAGCCCATGTAATTGCTGCTGCTGTGTCTGAGGAAACACTAATGTGGGTTTTCCAATCCTCAAATTCTTGGATCACTTCTCTGCTAAATGAGGAGCATGATTCAATGGATCACAGAAGACCAAGGCTGGGAAGGAACCCAGCTTCTCTGGCTTCATTGTTAATACTTCCAGGCTTTGATGGATGAACCTCCATTCTTATGTGATGATTTTTTTGAATGTTACTGAAATCAATGAAGTCAGATGTCATATCAAGATACTAAAGAAAGGTACTGGATAATGGAAAGTAACTCCTCTTTTATTTTAATTTTTTTCAACCCAGGTTAAAGATACAGATGCTCCTTGACTCATGATGTATCATATTCAAGTGAACCTAATGTAGGTTGAGAATGCCTTCAATGTATCTACCTTTTGTAACAGCCTAGTTTAGCAACATGGTGGTCTGTAGAGTTGTCTTCAATCTCATGGCCGATTAAGGAGTGTGATGCATTGCTGCTGTGCACTATCTGAAAATATTAGCCCATATATCCAAGCCCATGGGAACATGCAACTTCACATATCTGCCCATATATTCCTAGCCCATGAAAACATGCAGCTTCACACATAAGCCCATATTATTCCTAGCCAATGGAAACATGCAACTTCACATATAAGTCCACATATTCCTAGCCCATGGAAACATGCAACTTCACATATCAGCCCACATATTCCTAGCCCATGGAAACATGCAAATTCACTATTGGAGATGCAGTTTCTGTTGGATATATATCGTTTTTACACCACCTTAAAGCTGAAGAATGGTAAGTCCACCATAAGTATGGAACAATCTATGCTCCTTAGTAATCACAGAATGTCAGAACAGGCTGTGAAATGCTTCATTCCTACAAGTTATTTTTACACTGTAAACTGAGTACCAGAGTGATTAAATAAAAATGGTTAAATGGTTAGATTTTGTGTTCCACTGTTACATTTCTCTGGCCTGTGAAGACTGGATTTCCAAAACGTGGTGAGATCAGTGTTAGGTGCCTACCATTGGGAAACAGGCAAGGCATTGTTGGTCATCCTGGACATTGTGGACCATCTCGTGCCTGGCCATCTTCTGCTATTCATGAGTGGGAAGCAAAGAATCTTGTGACATTCGGGGCTCAGGGAATCCTAAAAGATGACAGTGCACTGAGATGGAGGCAGGACATGTGTCTGTGGAGCATGCAGACCTTTATATTAGCCTGATAACCCGATGTCGTGTGCCACAGCAGTTAGGGGACTTACTGTGATACTTACGGTCGTGTAGCAATGGAGCTGAAATCAAAACTCCCAACACCCTGTCCCTGTGTTGATTGCAGATCACCCTCTAGGCAGAATTATTCATCTCCACAGACCTCCAGAAATATTTTTTTCTCTAGGGAAGGTTCTGTCTGTTACAAAACTGAAATGACAGGTCTTATTGGACTTCTCACAGCAATGTGCATGTTTACTCTCTCAGATACAGCTGATGGGTCGCTGGGCAATTCAGTACTGTGAAATAAACCACCATTTGGAAGACAGGGAGGAACTTAACACTGTTTAGGGGCTTCTGGAAATGTCCCAGGAATAAAGGGAAATGATTTAGTCTGCTGGAGAATATAGTTTCACAGGATTTTAACAAGTCCTTTACTTTATCGTTAGCCTGAAAAATGATTAAAAAGCTGAAGATGGGGAATATTCCATTTGATGGCCACCCTGCCTTTCAAATGCATGTTGAGCTCATAGCAAGACCTGGATGACCCATCTCCAGGAGTCCATGACTGCACCCAGTAACTATTGCATGCTCATGGGAGAAGTCAAGGCAATGTTTGTTCTTTTTAGCCATTGTGGTTAGACACACTGATATACCTCATTTTGCTGGAAATATTAAATTCTGCTTTCTTAGTTGAAAGTACTGAGACTTTTGGTTGATTTTCTGTGGAATATTTTTCTTTATTTTTTTCTATTAAGTATTTTGGATTTATAGTTTTTCAGTGTGGATCAAAATACATACTTTGAGTCTTCTGATACTCATTTGCTTTCTTGGGAAAATAAAACTTTTGGAAAAAATAAAATTCTTGATAAATTTTTTAGTTGAATCATTGGCACACGGTTGCATATCTAGGGTGGTGAGTTAAGATGGACTTTCCCAGAGGCTTTATTGGGACCATGAGGAAGTAGTCTGAGCCAAGTCTACATCACAAGTTAGAAAAGGAAATAAAAAATGCATCCCAATAAAGTAAAAGAAAGATGAAATGAAGATGAGACTTTAGATTAATATGTTTAAAAAGACACATAGAAGGCTGGAGAGATGACTCTGCAGGTAAGAGCATGCCCTGCTCTTGCAGAGGACTCACGTTCAATTCCCAGCACCCATATCAGGCAGCTCACAACTGCTGATAGCTCCAGCTCCCGGGAACACAAATCCCTCTTCTGGCCTCCTTGAGAACTTATATTCCCATGCCAATACACATGTACATACAATTAAAAACAAAAATAAATCTTTGTATAAAAGACACATACAGACAGGGAGTGGTGGCACGCCTTTAATCCTAGCACTCAGAAGGCAAAGGCGGGTGGATCTCAATGAGTTTGAGGACAGCCTGGTCTACAGAGTGAGTTCTAGGACAGACAGGGCTATTACACAGAGAAACCTTGTCTCTAAAATCCAAACCAAACCAAACCAAACCAAACTAACCAACCAACCAACCAATCAAACAAACAAACAAAAAGACACCTACAGTAAAGCAAATCAACAAAACCTAACACTTGTTCTTTGAAAGAGCTGATGTAACTGATAAAAACCAGTGATCACTATATCTTCAAATGCCTATAACTTATAAAAATATGTATAAGTGATATGACATAAAAGATAGGATTCATTTTTAAATATTTGAAAATAACTGCAAATTATTAAATGATCCAAGTGTGATGTTATAGCTGATGGAGAACCTGCAAGGTAGATGTGTTTGGGATATACACATCTAATATCAATTGACACACTGATTAAGAGAAACAAGGACTACCTCTCCAGTTTACTGAAATATTACTTTAATGGGCAGTGGTGGCACACACCTTTAATCCCAGCAATCAGTAGGCATAGGCAGGCAGATCTCTGTGAATTCAAGGACAGCATGGTCTGAGCTAGTTCCAGGACAGCTAGGGCTGTTACACAGAGAAACCCTATCTTGAAAAAAGCAAACAAAAAGTTTTAGTCTCATTTTAGCAGGATGCCTTCTGGTTGTGGGAAGTAGGGTTTAAGCCCTTGGCTGGGAGAAGCCTCCTGTGTCTGTGGGTGATAACACAAACTTATACTATCTGATGGAGTACATGTCTGGTCAGCAGATCATTCCCATTCATCCTACCTCTCTACACAGGACAAATGCCAGGGGTAGCTTCCTAACGCCCAGAGTACCCTGAGGGGTGTTCTGTTCCTTCTGTGGTCCTTAGGGATGGGCAGCAAAGTGGCCATGTGCAGAATTTCAACCTTCCGTGTTAAGCTGGGACTGTGATGTGAGAAAGGGGTGTTTCTACATCTGGTGTTTAGGATTTCCTTCTGAGGGATGAAAACTGTCTCCTTTTCTCAATTCTAGGGTGAAAGCACAGTGACATTATTCCGGTACTCTGTGGCCTGACAAGGCTTGGGTGGAAAATCCCATGTGTTTATCACTACACTGTTTACCTTAGATTGTCTGTTTCTTCCAGTTCTAAGCCTCCCCCTGTTCATCTCTGATCTTTCCTGCTTGCTGGCATGTGGTGGGCATTGGATTTAGTGGTAGCACTGTGGAAATAAGAGCCTGTGTATTAGCTGATTCACTGAAGAGCATTGAAAAGTTTAAGGAAACTCAGTACCATGACAGGAATGATTCTTCCATATCTACTGGCAAGACTTGCATCTTCAGGTTTAAAGTAGTATCTTCCTTTTGTCCCCAGTTTGTAATGAATGTCCTTATTTTTCTCCGTGTTCTGCACAGCAACTCTTGGGGTTTTTGTTCCTCCTGAGAGGAGCTGAGGTGACTGCCACCCAGCACGACAGCTGCCATCAAGCATGGCTGTTGTCAAACCTAACAGCTGCCTGGTTTGCACTAAGTAGACTCTAACCCTGTCCAGGATGGCCAAGTTCCACCAAAAGGAATGTTACCAAGAACTGTTCATCTGTGCTAGTTAAGACATAAGTTCCTTTAAGGCAAGGTCACCACATATAAGTAACACGTAGAGCTGCCTTAACAGTTGCCCTATGTTCTTTTGCACGTGAAGCTCTGTATCTTCTCCCCAACTGTATACATTATCAAATGGAACTTATGACCTTTTATTATGTTGTTATCATAAAACATTTTAACCAAAAGCAACTTAGTGAGGAAAAGCTTTGCTTGACTTGCATTTCTAGGTGACGCTTTATCACAGGAAAATCAAGGCAAGATCTCAAAACAGGGACCTGGAAACAGAGGCTGTGGAGGACCTCTGTTTACTGGCTCCATGGCTGGCTCACTCATGGTCAGCTGTAGTTTTGTTTCTTTTCTTTCTTCCTTTTTTTCAATTCTTTTTATTTTTTGGTTTTTCAAGACAGGATTTCTCTGTAGCTTTGGAGCCTGTCCTGGAACTCGCTCTGTAGACCAGGCTGGCCTCAAACTCACTGAGATCCACCTGCCTCTGCCTCCTGAGTGCTGGGATTAAAGGTTTGTGCCACCACTGCTTGACAGCTGTAGCTTTCTTAAATAACCCAGGCCTAATTGCCTAGAGATGGTGCCACCCTCAGTGGGTTGGATCCTCCCGTATCAGTTATCAATCAAATAATCTCTCACAGACATGGCCATTGGGCAATCTGACCTGGGCAATCTCTCAATTTAATTTTCCTCTTCCCAGGTGACTCTGAATTGCGTCATGCTAACAGGAAAAGCTAACTAATATACTCCAACCAAAGCCACTGCCACATTTCAAGGACTTCCCTGAGGAAGACAGCAGTGTAGTAGAGGAAGAAGGGCTAGTAGGATCCAAAAGGCATGAAGAAACCTAACTAGTAACCTTTGAGGGCAGTGTGCTATTTTTGACGGTAACTTAGAATGTGGTCTGGGATTCAGGTGTAGAAAATGACTCATTTGGGCCTGGAGAAATGGCTTAGTGTTTAAGAGCACTGTCTGCGTTTCCAGAGGTCCTAAGTTCTATTCCAGCAACCTCATAGTGGCTCATAATGATCTATAGTGGAATCTGATGCCCTCTTCTTGCATAAAGTGGCTAGAGCACTCATATAATAAATAGATAGATAATAATAGAATAAATAAATAGATATTAATCTTTAAAAAAGAAAGGAAGGAAAGAAGAAAGAAAAAGGAAGGAAGGAAGAAGAAAGAAAAAGGAAGGAAGGAAGAAGAAAGAAAATGACTCATTCTAGTTAATAGGGTGCTAGTAGATGAAGTAGACTGAGACCTAGTGAAATATATGCTGTCACAGTAGAAACAAAAATAAATCTGTCACGTTCTTAGATATTCTAAGGAAAGACACAAAAGACAAGACAAAAATATCATGTTTGTTTAAAGTTTGGGCATGGTCCCAAGGTCTGCCATGGCTCTGAGAATATTTGAGACACACATATTACTCCAAAGGTGATCCTTGTCTGGAACTTCAAGGAAGGGAATTCACCCATGGATTGTAGAAGCAGAAGTAAGGGATTGATTTTGGGTACTGAGATAGAACAGAGATGACAGAGATTATATCAATAATTCTGATGTTCATGAATGCAGCAAGGAAAAATGGTCATAAATCATCACGGCAGGGTGGAGGAGGGCTGTTCATGGTTGTCTGTGGGAACATTAGCATCATTGGGAAGACAGCTCTCCCCAAGAATATGTTTAGTTCTCCTGGGCAGTAGGACAGTGGTATCCCACAGACGTTGTACAACAAAAGGAGAAGTTCCCACACACTTTCAGGATCTCACTAGTTGGGTGACAGCACCCTCTGTGCAGGCCAATGTGACACGCCCAAGAATCCTGACTCTAAATTGTTCTTTGCCAGTCTCTTAATGTGAGTCTCTAGATAATCAATTGTAGGCATGTAGACTTTTGTTTCCTCATCTAGAACGTTAAAGGCATTGGAAGTTCCATATGAATTCTTTTACCTTTTGTATCCATACAATCTGTAATGTCTATATTAGTAATTCTTCTGTTACTGTGACAAAATACCAGAAATAATTAACTTATGAGGAAGGAGGGCTTATTATGGCTAAAATTTTTCAGAGGTTTCTGACTACAATCCCTTTGCTCTGGCTCTAGAACCCTGGTACAGCACATCCTGGCAGAGGTACTAGGCATAGGAAGCTTGTGAAGACGCTAACACAGGGATGGAGAGGCAGGCACATGGCACCCTTCTTCTTGTCAATCACCCCAGAAAGGAGTAGCTTATTTTGAGCTAGGATGGGAACACCATCCAATAGACGGGGAAGAGTGAGAAAGCCCCATGGGTTTCCGTGGGGTTGACAGGCAGCTCTTTGGCATTGTTTGCCGCCTGTTTGCTTCCATTTTACTTCTTTTCCCTCCCACCTTAGCCCTCCCTCCAAGAACCAGGCTTTTATCACCGACGGCATTTGTTAAAAGTCCAATCTTGCTGTGTAAGATTGCAAAAAGGAACTATGTACCCAGGAACATTCTCACCATTTCGAAGTATCAATTTTTGTCTCAGTCGCTCGGTAGAAGCGTTTCCCCTTGGGGTGTTCTTGCTCAGTTGAGTGCTTTAAGTCTACATTAATACACTTATTTCAACTGGGCCTTTAATCAATATTTCATGGAATGTATTGAGGAGACCCATTTAATCTCTTCTCATCTCTGCAGGTGTAGGAGCGGCACAGCGCTGGCCCAGGAAGGCAGGCGTCATTTACACACAGATGAAGATGTTCCTATTGAGCAAAAGCTTGTTGGGACGATCACACTTGCAATGAATCATTTATACAAAGTGGACAAGGCATTTTATGTTTTACAGAATGGAAAATTTTGATCCATAAATACATATCTGAGACCCATTACTGACAGAGTCAAGGACAACCACAGATTAACCTTCTAGCAAAGAAAAATCACAACAACAACAACAAAAGACTGAAATAGTTAGGCCACTCAGGGATTGCAAATGATTGCAATATTTGTGATACAGTAGATTTTAGAGATCTCGGGTTTCTGTTGTCCATTGATAAATAAGAAGAATGAATGAGGATGTAAGAGTGGTCTTTGGAATTATAACTCTGTTTTGGTTCATGGTGGTAAACGGTCTGGACTTAGTAAGGATTCTATTGATGAGATAAACACCATTGACTGAAAGCAAGTTGAGGAGGAAAGGGTTTATTTCACCTTGCAAATTACACTTCATCATATGAAGTCAGAGAAGGATCTCAAGTTAGGAACCTGAAGGCAGGAACTGAGGCGGAGTAATGAAGGAAAGCTGCTCACTGGCTTGCTCCCCATGCCTTGCCCTGTTTCCTGTCGTATATCAATCAGGACCATCTGTCCAGGGGTGTCACTTGCCCCTGTGGGCCGAGCCTTCCCCACCTACATCAATTATTAATCAAGGAAAAACTGTGCTAACTTTCCCACAGACAATATGATGTGGGCATTTTCACCACCCAGGCTCCTCCTCTCAGATAACTGCAGCGTGTGTCAAGTTGACAAAAGAAACCTGATCAGAACAGACTGAGCTTTGTATTGGCCAGGGGTGGGGTACCTAACATTCTGACTCTAACACTGATCGTTTATACGTCTGTGAACACTCTACAATCCTCCCAAGTCAGGATGTAAACTGTGATATCTTGGCTTAATAGCGAATACATGTTAAGCACTTGCGTGCAAGATGCTCCCCTAAGTCCTTAAGAGACATTACTTTTTATAATCAATTACCTTTCAGAGGAACACACTGATTACTGGTAGCTTTGTAGTGAACCTATAAAGGGGGCTTCCTCTCACTTTTTTCCTTCAATTTTCAAAATTCTGTTAGCAATTTTAGTTCCTTAGTTACTTTCTTAATACAGATTTCAGAATAAGTTTGTTTAATTGTCTTACTAGGATTTTCAAAGAAATGTATTTGCTAGAACAGTGTAGGGAGAAACATGCGTACTAGGTTGATTCGTTCAGCACATAAAAATAGTCTGTCTGTTTATGCAGATCTCTGGTTCCTTTGGTAAACTCCCTGGAATTCTCAGCATATAGATCTCGTAAATGCTGTGCTACGTTTGAGTGTAACTACTGCATTTTGGGAGTGACCATAACTGGTGCAGTGTTTTTTGAATTGCAGCCAGGCAGCTTCTACCCATTTATTTCTATAGAAACATGGTTGGTTTTTGTTTGTTGTTCTCAAATTCTACAACTGTGCTAAATTCATTTACTTTGGGAATTTTATTTTCTGCAGAGAAGTCATGGGATTTTCTACGCAGACAATCATTTTATTAGCAAACAGGGGTTCCTTATCTTATGATGCATTACATTCTGAGCTGAAGTCCACACGTAAACACATCATGAGCAGGACATCAGCAAATTAAAATGCCATTTGAGCTTTTCTGTCCTTGGACACAGCCAAGGAAGCATCATTAAAGCCCCTTCACTGCTGTCATGTCAACATTTCTGGAAGTGTTGGATCAGCGGCAAAGCTCTTCATTGGAGGCCTGAGCTGTTAAAGACTCCGTAAGTTCTGAGGAGCCACACAGAGCTCTGGGAACACTTGCCAGCTGTGTGGGAATGAGAGGCCCAAGCTCCCAGCATTCCAAGGCCTTTATGTCTGTTCTTTACTCTGCATATGTTGGATGGAAGAGTTGTAGAACCAAAGACAGTTGTTTCAGGAGGATATTTTCAGAAACCAGAATCCCAAAGATTTTACAAAAGGCCTCGAGTGCTGCCTGCAAGGCTATTTTGAAGAGGATAGGAAAACAGAAGTGACAGAAATTGTGACTGAATGAGGCCATGGAAGGATGAAGAACTCTGCTGACTATGACTCTGAACAACGTAGCTCCTCAGAAAAAGAAACTGAATGGCCACTTGACACCTGGCCAACTTGACACAAGCTGCAGTTGTCCGAGAGGCAAGGACAGCCTGTGGACACAGCAGATGGCGACTACGTCATCTGGGCATGGGGTCTGAAGTGGTTTATGGAGGTAGCCATGGAAGTGGCTTTGGTAGCAATGGCAGTTTGGGGAAGGACACTTCATTGGTTCACGGTGGCCCTAGTGACAACTGTAGTGGTGAGAATGGTGGCAGTGGAGATGATGACAATGAATTAGTAACAATGGAAGCATTTTTAGACACAATGAAGTCTAAAATTATAACAGCCGATCTTAAACTTTTGGATACATGGAGGGAGGAACTTTGGAGGAGGAAGCTCTGGTCTCTGTGATAGTGGAAGCCAGTGCCTTGTCAGACACAGGAACAAGGTGAGTGTGGTTTCGGCAGCAGTGCCAGCAGCTACGGCATTAACAAAGGTTTTAGTTAGTGACGGGAGCAGAACTTGGCAAGAGAGGAGAGCCAGAGAAGAGGAGGGAGCTGCAGGTTATAGTGCAGTCGTGTACACTGCTCATGTGAATGTGGGTCAAATTCAGGGACTGTATTTGTGACAAACCGATAGCGGGTTATTTTACTATATATCCCGTGGAAAAGGAAACATGCCAACACAGAATCTTACTGCAGACATACTTTTCAAGTATATGTTGATTGTTAAATGTCATATTCTAGGCCATGCTGCTGAACAGATGTCTTTTTTGTTGTTTGTTTGTTTTTTTGAAGAGGGTTTCACTGTGTACTCTTGGCTGTTATGATCTGTAGACCAGGCTGGCTTCAAACTCACAGAGATCCACCTGCCTCTGCCTCCCAAGTGCTGGGATTAAGGCGTGTTCCTCCACCACCCAGCTAAATGTATTTTTTGAAACAAAAGCATTTAATACACATAACCTACCAAACAATGGAGCTTAGCCTTGCCTACCTTGTCTGTGCTTAGAACACTTAGCCTCCTGTGAGGACTAGAGGAAGCACTAAATAAGTGAAGTGCATTGAGTGAATATGTTTTGTTTACATAGGCAAGGACTATAAAACCTCAGACTCATGGAGGAATGCCACTGCCTTCCTCTGGGCCATGTGTGGAAGTTGCTAGTGTGTGTAAGAAATGAAACCTTTGGGCGTGGTTTCAGGTGCAGTTGTGACCCATTAAAAGGTAGAGGAGGGGCTGAGTTCTGTTGGCTGAGAACATTAGAAGGGCAGAGACTGCATCTTCTGGAGCAGGAAGACCCCAGCAGTTATTTGCTCTTATCTGAGTAAGTGCTTCCCTAATAAATACCTATTTATCATTTATCTTGGATCTGGTGGACTCATTTAAACCCCACCTTCAAACTCCAGTTTTGGGAGATTTGATGCTGTATTCTGGCCTCCATGGACACCAGGCATGCACACAGTGCACATACAGACAGACAGACAAACTAAACACTCACATGCAAAAAGTAAAAAGAGATAACTTTTAAACAATAGCTGTACCAGGTGGTGGCGGCACACACCTTTGATCCCTGCACTAGGGAGACAGAGGCAGGTTGATCTTTGTGAGTTCAAGGTCAGCCTGGTCCACAGAGTGAGTTCCAGGACAGCCAGAGCTGTTACACAGAAAAAAACCCATCTTGAAAAAAACCAAACAAACAAGCAACAAAAACCAGCAGTGGACAATTTTCAGACTGTAATTCAGAAAAAATTTCTATAATGGGGTTTTCCCAGCAGCATTTTGGGAAAAAATTTAATGAATTACACAGAGAATACCCATTGACTTTTTTTCAGTTTTACAATATACCTAAAGTGGTTGCTTTATCTCATTTTTATCCATTCCTGTGTCTAATTCTTTTCTTTTTTGGTGCATTTCTAGGGGACGAGCTCTGGACACTCTGGAAGGTATTTTTGGAATCCATTTTCTCTTACATCCCTCCCCTGGCTTCCTTACTTCCTTTTGTCATCACATTCTCAATGGGGGGAAAGGTGAGCTTTTCTCTGAACCTCACACCTCTGCTTGCCTGGCTGGCTAACTGGGGCGAAGGGGAGAGGTGTGGAGATTGAGCGCTTTAAGGGACAGCTGAAAGGTTACCTCTTTTGCAAAGCCTTCTTTGACTAAACACACTGACCGTTTCCTGTGCTCTCAGAGCACTTGGACAGACCCCGGCTTAGCCATTTATCAGATGGGCAATGTGGCTCTTCCTGTACGGAACTGACTTTCATGGTGCTTTCTCTTTTCTGTGTCCAGTGACTAAACCTTGTATATCATGGGACACACAAAGCAAATGAATCGGTAGGTGAGCAACGCTTCCTCGCTTCAGGCAGACAAAACAGTTTAGACCTGTTTTTGCTGACTGTGGCTTTTTATTGCTATTATTATTATTATTATTATTATTGCTTTGTTAGGTCAAACTAGAATGGCTACTTTGCTTAAGGATATTTATAATCTACATGGTTTTAGTGGAATGCGTAAAGAAGGCAAGGTAATGGCCCTGTTAAACTACAAACCATAATTCCAGTCTTGTATCTCAAAATCAAGAGTGGCTATGACTGTGCAAAAATGGAATGACGGTATCAAGCCGATCTCTGACTCACGGGGCACGTCACGCCATCTGTGGTATTCTTTGTCAGTGTGGCCATGAGCCTGTCAGGTTCTCCATCGGATTAATAGATTCCACACTACTCTGAAGACATTATTTCTGGTTTTTATCTTTCTCATCTTAAAAATGTTCTCAGTACTAAAATTAGCAATGGCTCCAACAATTCCCACATCACAGCTGCAGAGAAACCATGGGTCCTGATGGAGCTGCTCTCTCTATAACACACCTCTCTTTGAGTGCCAGAGATGCAGAGGCAAGGGAGCTCAAGGCAGGTAGCAAGCAGGCACCCAGGGCCAGGGGAAGTGTATGATGAGCTCTGTTGATGTGCTAGGCTGTTTCCATGAGTGGCTTCTGTCTTAAATGGCCTCCCCGGGATGGGAGACTGGACCAGCTGATTGATATCACCGAGGTGTGCTGCCTACATGGCTTGCTGACCCAAAGGGAAGTAAACACTTTTCTTTCTCAGAGTCTTCACTGTTTAAAAGTGATAGTCAAGAGTACTACCAGAGAGCAGAGACACCTAAGCAAGGCTACTGGGCAAAGTCAGCTCATTACAGTGTTTGCTGCTGAAGGAGAAAGCGCATTAGCACAATGCCTTGGTGCAGGCCAGAGGAAGAACTCTTAGGCCTAGCTGTGGCTTTGTGCTCAACCACCAATTCCTGAAGACACCAGCTCCTCCCTGCTCTCTTCTCACTTGCCAGAAGCAGCCTGTAGCCCTTTTGCTTCCATTTGGTAACCTGAGAGCTTACTGGATCAAACATAGCAATTGTGACCCAGAAAGGAGCAGGGCAAACCAAGTATGTTTCATACTTAGAGAAATGCCCTAGCTAGGATCTTCCGGGGCCCAGTTCACCTGGCTGAAGAGTGCCAGGAGCATGCCCCAGCCCGTGGCTCCAACATGCTCTTCCCTGCTTTGCAGCTTTGGGACAATCTCTGTTTGTGGGAGCAGATAAGAAATGAGCTTGGAGGGGCCCTTTATCAGCTGCTGTGTTCACAGAGGCCGGACGATCTTGAAGACGTTCTTGGGCGTTTAAAGCACCGATGTGACAGGGGTGCTTTGATTCCTGTGCTCCAGCCATTCCCCTGAAGCCAGTGTTTACACAAACTTGAAAAAGCCTGCCACCACTGCTCATCGCCCTCGTTTTTCAATCCTAATGGTAATTGCATTCCAGGGACTAGGAAAGATTTAACCTTCCCTTCAAGTGCTGGATTGAAAACTCCTGTTAACATGGCCTAGAAGCCTTCCAGCCTGGTCCTAGAGGGCCCTGCAGGTGTGCTGCCGGAGTCAGGGAAACTGCTACCCAGGAGTGTTGGAAAACTTCGTCTTGTTTATATATTATGATTGAGCATGCAATATTCTGATTTCATACATACGTATATGCATACATATATATAAAACAAAATATTGAATAAAACCCAAATTCAAGAGTTAGAAGGAAAAGCTTGCTTACTGCATCCCGTGGGGGATGCAGTCCCTCTCCAAGCCAGCAGCATCCTCCTTTTCTTGGAGCTTTTCACTCTCAAAATCAAATCCCATTTTCTCTCTGGTCCTCTGTAACGACAGAATTAGAAACGTGAAAGGGCCAGGCCCGTGACGTCAGTTCAGACCCTAAATCAACACAGTTTGTCCTTTGGCCACTTTTCAGTCCCCCCTGCCCACTCTCCACTTCACAGGTGCCTAAGATATCTTTCCCATCTTATCCTTTCCTTCCATAATCTGGATTTATCCTTATTTTCAAAGAGCTACATTCCTACTAATTATTCCAGCATAGCACAGTTTTAGAAAACCAAACCTTCAGGAAATGAATCCTTGTAAACTCAATCTCATCAGCACACTGAATGTGGCCCAAGAGCAGTAAAGACAAACTTCTTTACCAAAACTGGACGGACCATAGAATTATGTGTGCGAATAAAATTACATTTCACTCCTTCTTCACTGCCCTTTCCTAGCCCAGCTCTACAGGGGAGAGGCAGGGGACTCAGGGTGACCAGGTCCCGGGTCCTGAACATCCTCCATCCTCCCGGCATGCTCCACTCATCTTCTTGGCAACCTGAGCGCCATCAGTCCCTGGCCAGGCATAGTGCATTGATGGGCCCTGATGTCAGGCTGACCACTGGAATGGTGCCAAAGGTGCTGGGCACAGCCATCCAAGTGAAAGAATCTTGGGTCCTATCCCTGGAATCAAGAGCAAGCACGCTGATGGGGCCTTTTCTTCCTCCCAATGGCTCAGCCTCTGGCAGGCGTTTGTTCTCTCTGTCCAGAAAAGCCAACTTTCAACAGCTGGAGTCTTAAGAGGCATCATCACATTCTCCTTCAAGAACTGCCCTACGGTGGAGCTCTTGGTGTTTTCAAACCACCCCAGCTTGCCTGGGAATATGAATTCCATAGACTTGGTATACAGATCTGACATTTTCCGACTTCCTTATCTTTGGAAAAAAAATTCAGAGGAAGGTGCAAGATTTGTTTTTTCTTATTTGCATGCTATCGTGTGTGTATGGGTGTGCTCATGTGCTTTCCATGATATGTGCAAAGAGATTACTGGGTAACTTGTGAAATTCAGTTCTCTCCTTCCACCATGTAGGTCCTGGGGATGCGGCAGGTCACGTCACAGACTTGACAGAAGTGTTTTCACCCTCTGAGACTCTGGAAGATGCAGGCTTTGTATGGCCTGAAAGCTTAGGAAATGTAGAGGTCGACTTTAAGAAAATTATGAAAGTAAAGTAAGCACTGTGTGAGTTTGTTTTATCTTCATTATAGCCAAATGCCCAGCAGAAATGAGTTAGAGGGAAGGCCTGTCCTGGCCATGGTGTCTGTCCATGTGGCAGATCATCCCATGATGGACCAGAAGCAGGACGACAGTAAGGAACGAAGCAGGATGCCCTTCAAGGACACACCCCTGTGACTTCCTCCAGCTGGCTTCACCCTCCACAATTTCACTCTCTCCATTAGAGTTCAAATTTCCAGTCAAATCAAGAGATTTAAACAATAGATTGTATCTGAATGCGCACGGTCTAATTGTTTCTGGAAATTCCCTCACAGGTTCACCATGCTCTATTAATCTCCAGGATGTCACTCAGTCCAACCAGGTTGACAGTCAAGAATGCCCAGCACAAGTGCTCAGCACACTGGCATGGAGAAGTGTCTGTTCAGGCCACTGCTCTGACAGCCTGACACCTCCCCCCCCCCTGCATCACTAGGGATGTGCTTTGTCCACTTCCTGCCTCTCGCTACCTTCCAGCTGCCACAAAGGAACGGCTCCTCCCCCTCCCCACCCCTATCCATTCATCACTTACACACAAGCTCAACACAAGCCCAAAGCAATGGGTCAGCTGACCACAGCTGGAAACCTCTAAAACAGAGACCCAAATAAAACTTTACAGTTTTAGTTTAATTATAGCAGCTGTTTTGTGACCGCAATGGAAAGTCATTATTACACAGCCCCCCAAATACCTACGAACATTTCAAAACTACCAGCCCTGTCGGAAGCACATTGTAGTAGAAGGCCCCGGGAGAGAGCTGTGCAACTGAGAGACCCTGCACCTTAAGTGTCATTAGCCGTGCAGAGGATCCGTGCCTGTAGAGATGTTCTCCTTTAAACACAGTCTCTCTTCCACTCAAACCATAGTTTATGTTTCTGAAAATGCTCTGCTGATGATCTTCATGAGAGTGTGCCTATATTCTTCATCCCAATAATTATATTTTGGAAAAAAATCTAGGAAAAATGCCTAGATCATGAAAAATCTTGGAGATTCTAATGATTAACAGCACAAAAATACAGAAACTATGACACATTCATCTTGGGGAGTTTTATAAAATTTTCATTAACGAGTTATTTATTTTATTTTATGTGCATTGGTATTTTTCCTGCATGTATGTCTGTAGGAGGGTGTTGGATCTCCTGGAAATGGAGTTACAGACAGTTGAGTGATGGGGAATGTTCTTCTGTGTATATGTTTGTCTTATTGGTTGATGAATAAATAAAACACTGATTGGCCAGGCAGGATGATAGGTAGGACTAGGAGACAAGGAGAATTCTGGGAAGTTTAGGCAGAGAGGAGTTGTCATGTGATCCCAGGAAGTGACATAGCTGGGCAGAATCAGGATATAAGCAGGAACAAACAGGAAATCACTCTCTTCTCTGTGGAGATGCTGAGCAGCTGACATGTAGGACGCCAGAGGCGTAACAAATCCCCGGACCTTTCTCCAGTAAGAGAAGACCATGTGGGACTGCTTAGATTAGTAGAAATGGGTTTATAATTAGGGCAGAGCTAGCCAATAAGAAATGCTAGTCGCCGGCTAATAGATTCATAATTAATGTAGTGTCTGTGTGCTTCTTTGGGGCAGAGAAGGGCCGCAGGACCTAGTCAGGCCAAGAATCTCCCGTTACAGTGGAGAGTTGCCATGTGGGTGCTTGGAATTGAACCCAGGTCCTCTGGAAGAGAAGCAAGGGCTCTTAACCTTCCACTTGTATCTTCAGCCCCATCTTAGGGAGTTTTATTACTTTAGCGTTTTTATTACTTAAGTTCTCTTTTAGATGCAAAATCTTGCTGTGTGGCTCAGGATGACTTCCAACACAGAGCCCCTAGGGTCTGGAACTGTAAGTGTACCACCAGTCAAGCATGTCAATGATTTAAAAAACAAAAAACTGAAATGCCTGTAATGATTGGGGGAAAGTGAGTATGTGGATGTTATCTGAAAAGAGCTACGCAGAGAGGAGGCACACATTCAGTTGGCAGAGCGCTGGCTAACAGAAAGCTGGTGTGGTAACCCTGGCACTATAGAGGCTTGATGATCAGCAAGTTCATGGTCACCCTGTGTGACATGGAAAGTTCAAGGCCACCCTGAGCTACGTGAGACCTGGTCTCAAAAGAGAATAAAGCAACAAGTCCCACTAATAGAGAAATAAGAAAAAGAGTAATGGGAAGCAAAAGCAAGTCTAGATGGGATTTTTCTCCACGAGGATGTCAACAGTAGACACACTAAAATGCTCAGCTGAGTCCTGCCAGGGAGGCTTCTCCGAGGCATCAAGTGAGCCAAGACTGTCCCAGGGGTACACGGCGTGCCTGGAGCAAGTGGAGCTCAGCGTGCAAAAGGGGTGTGGGAGTCCGGAATGCAGAGATTGTAGCTCCCCATTTCTCCACCACCTACCATTGCTTGACTTAACCTCCTGTGGAAGAGCTTGGCACTGCACCCTTATGGCAGCAACGGAACCAAGCAATGCCGCCCGTGGAGAGAGCCCCGAGGAGAGTAAATGTGGACCTGAGACTTTCTGAACTCACCCCGTTCGTCCACCCTTGCCATCGCAGAGAGGAGCTGTCGCCAATCACAGGAAGACTGTGGTAGACACTTCTGTTATCCCAAGGGACTGAGAAGATGTAAGCATAGTTGGGTGAACCCTCCACAGGACCCCAAAAGCCTATGCGTGTGCACACTGGCTGACCCCAAAGCAAACGCGGGAAATCAGACAGAGGGGCCTGAGGAAAGCAGCCCCCAGCCTCACAAACCCGGGTCTCAGAAGTACACACTTTGCTTATTTGAACTTCAGAGACAAGCAGCTCCTCCCGCATTTGTGGCATCTGATTAAAAAGAAATCACAAGCCATGTTTTTCCAGCCATGACGAAATCCTAATGAGACAAGAAAATACTACTTTCTGTTTCATTTTATTAATTTTTAAATTTTAATTTAAAAGTTTTTACTTTCTACATATACTTCTGTGGGTTTTTTTGTTGTTGTTGTTGTTTGCCTTTGTTGTGTTCTGATTATTTTCTTTTAAGATTTTTAAAATTTAAATTAGAAACAAGCTTGCTTCACATGTCAGTCCCAGCTCCCTCTCCCTCCCCTCTACCCCCCCCCGCTTCCCCCACCAGGCCCTCAGCCACCCACTCAATCCCCACTTCGTTCCCCAGGGAGGGTGAAGCCCTCCATGGTGGATATCCAGAGTCTGTCATTTCATCCAGGGCAGGGCCTAGGCTTTCCCCCAAGTGTCCAAGCTAAAAGAACATCACTCATTGTGGGATGGGAACCCAAAGTCCATTTGTATGCCAGGGAGAAATACTGATCTACTACCCAAGGACCCATAGATTCTCTAGGCCTCCTCGCTGACACATGGGTCAGTCCCATGTTGGCCTATCAGCCATCAGTCTGGGGCCCAAGAGCTCCCCCTTGTTCAGGTTAGCTGTTTCTGTGGGTTAAACCAGCCCAATCTTGACTCTTTTGATCATCACTCCTCCCTCTCTGTTGCTGGGTTCCAGGAGTTCAGTTCAGTGTTTGTCTGTGGTTATCTGCCTCTGCTTCCATCAGTCACTGGATGAAGGTTGTTTCCCAGAGTCTCTGGCAGTGGAATTGTAAGCTGGCACTCCCCTGATTTATGTCTAAAATACATATATGAGTGAGTACATACCATGTTTGTCTTTTTATGACTGGGTTACCTCACTCAGGATGGTTTCTTCTAGTGCCATCCATTTACCTGCGAATTTCAAGATTCCACTTTTTTTCTGCTGAGTAGTACTCCATTGTGTAAATGTACCACATTTTCTCTGTCCACTCTTCAGTTGAGGGGCATCTAGGTTGCTGCCAGGTTCTGGCTATTACAAATAATGTTGCTATCAATATAGTGGAACAGACATCCTTGTATGAATGTGCATCTTTGGGTATATACCTAAGAGTGGGATTGCTGGGTCTTGTGGTAGACTGATTTCAATTTTCCTGAGGAATTTCCATACTGATTTCCATAGTGGCTGTATGAGTTGGCACTCCTACCCGTAGTGAAGGAGTGTTCCCCCTTTTCCACATCCTCTCCAGCATAAACTGTCACTGGTGTTTTTGATTTTAGCCATTCTGACAGGAGTAAGATGGTATCTCAGAGTTGTTTTGATTTGCATTTCCTTGATGGCTAAGGATGTTGAGCACTTTCTTAAGTGTTTCTAAGCCATTTTAGACTCCTCTAGTGAGAATTCTCTGTTTATTTTTGTATCCTACTTTTTAATTGGATCCTTTGGTGCTTTGGAGACTTACTTCTTGTATTCTTTGTAAATTTTGAAGATCAGCCCTCTGTCAGATGTGGGGTTAGTGAATATCTTTACCCATTCTGTGGGCTGCCTTTTTGTCTTGTTGACTGTGTCCTTTGCCTTACAGAAGTTTCTCAGTTTCAGAAGATCCCATTTGTTAATTGTCTATCTCAGTGTCTGTGCTACTGGTGTTGTGTTCATGAAATGGTCTTCTTTACCAATTCCTTCAAGGGTACCTCCCACTTTCTCTTCTAACAGATTCAGTGTGACTGGATTTATGTTGAGGTCTTTAATCCATTTGGACTTAAGTTTTGTGCATGGCGATAGAAATGGATCTATCTGCAGTCCTCTACATGCCAGCATATGGTTATGCCAGCATTATTTGTTGAAGATGCTTTCTTTTTTCCATTGTATAATTTTAGCTTCTTTGTCAAAGATCAGGTGTTCACATGTGTATGGGTTAATATCAGGGTGTTCAATTTGATTCCATTGGTCTACCTGTCTATTTTTGTGCCATTATCAAGCTGTTTTCAGAACTATAGCTCTATACTAGAGCTTGAAGTCAGGGATGGTGATGCCTCCGGATGTTGCTTTATTGAACAGGGTTGTTTTGGCTATCTTGGGTCTTTTGTTTTTTCTATATAAAGTTGAGAATTTTCTTTCAAGGTCTGTGAAAAATTGTGCTGGGATTTTGATGGGGCTTGCATTGAATCTGTAAATTGCTTTTGGCAAGCTTGCCATTTTTAACTAAGTTGATCCTACCTATCCAAGAGCATGGGAGATCTTTCCATTTTCTGGTGTCTTCTTTAATTTCTTTCTTTAAAGATTCAAAGTTCTTGCGATATAGATCTTTCACTTGCTTGCTTATCATTACCCCAAGGTATTTTATGTTGTGTGTGTGGCTATTGAAAAGGACGATGGTTCTCTGATTTCTTTCTCAGCCCTTTTATCATCTGTATATAGTAGTAGGGCTACTGATTTTCCTGAGTTGATTTTGTATCCTGCCACTTTGCTGAAGGTATTTATCAGCTGTAGGAGTTCCCTGGTAGAGGTTTTTGGGTCACTTATTTAAACTATTATATCATCTGCAAACGGTGAAAGTTTGGTCTCTTCCTTTCCAATTTGTATCCCCTTGATCTACTTTTGTTGTCTTATTGCTGTAGCTAGAACTTTAAGTACAATATTGAAGAGGTATGGAGAGAGTGGACAGCCTTGTCTTGTTCCTGATTTTAGAGGAATCACTTTGAGTTTCTGTCCATTTATTTTGATGTTGGCTGTTGGTTTGCTGTATATAGCTTTTATTGTGTTTAGGTATGTTCCTGTTATTCTGGATCTCTCCAAGACCTTTATCATGAATAGGTACTGGATTTTGTCAAAGGGTTTTTTCAGCATCTAGTGAGATGATTATGTGATTTTTGTTTCTCAGCTTGTTTATATGGTGGATTACATTGATGGACTTTCATATGTTGAACCATGCCTATATCCCTGGCAGGAAACATATTTGATCATGGTTGTTGAGGTTTCTGATGTGTTCTTGGATCCACTTTGCCAGTATTTTATTGAGTATTTTTTGCATCAATGTTCATGAGGAAAATCGGTCTGAAGTTCTCTTTCTTAGTTGTGTCTTTGTGTATCTTGGGTATCAAAGTTATTGAAGTCTCGTAAAGGGAGTTTGGCAAAGACCCTTCCGCTTCTATTGTGTGGAATACTTTGAGGAGAATTGATATAAGTTGTTCTTTGGATTTCTGGTAGAATTCTGCACTGAGGCTATCTGGTCCTCGCTTTTTTTTTTGGTTGGGAGACTTTTGATGACTGCTTCTATTTCCTTAGGGGTTATAGGTCTATCTAAATTGCTTATCTGTTCTAGATTTCATTTTGGCAAGTGATATCTATATGCCCATTTCCTTTAAATTTTCAAATTTTGTAGAGCACAGGTTTTCCAAGTATGACCTGATGATTCTCTGGATTTCCTCAGTGTCAGTTGTTATGTCCCTCTTTTCAATTCTGATTTTGTTAGTTTGCATAGTCTCATTCCTTCATTTGGTAAGTTTGGATAAAGGTTTGTCCATCTTGTTGATTTTCTCAAAGAACTGTGGATGGAGAAGAAGACCAGGAAGCTGGGGTGCGTTGACTCCCACTGGGAGGGGAGACTCGGTGGCAGTACCCAGGCACTGGAACCTGTGTTCTGTTTTTATGAGACAGGTTTTTTTCTACATAGTTTTGACTATCCTGAAACTCACTATGTAGACCAGGCTGGCTTCCCAAGTGCTGGGATTAAAGGCATTCGCCACAACCACCCAGTTACTTCTGTATTTTAATTGTTAGGTTGTTGTATTTTAATTTGTATCTTACTGTATAAAGCTTTTGTATATTTTTATTTTTTCTTTCTCAATGCTTAGTATCCAATGATCTCCCTATGACTTTCACACCTTTAACCATTATTCTTTTCTTCTATTTTTCTGTTGTTGTTTTTTGTTTGCTTGTTTTTTCCAGACAGGGTTTCTCTGTGAAACAGTTCTTGCTATCCTGGAATTCGCTCTGTAGGCCAGGCTGGCCTTGAACTCACAGAGATCTGCCTGCCTTCCAAGTGATGGGATTAAAGGCGTGTGCCACCACTGCCCAGCTCCTTCTAATTCTTATCCCATTTCCTCCTCATTGCATTCTCTTCTCACTTCACTGATCACTTTAATTCTAAAAAAACAAGCAGGAAAACAAAATTTATAAACTGTGTATCTCCACCCTGTACCCTACCTCTGCAAACAATGAGGACAGAGTGAAGTACACACACATCTTCTCCTGCATCTTCTGCATTTATTACCAGACTGCTGTCAAACCATCACATTTTTTCCATAATTGGTGTTCTTCACCTCAAAAAAATGTTAAGACTGCAATGAATCTTTCTCTGCTACCAAGTTATGACACAGAGACTTCTTATTAATTATGAGAGCTTCCTCTATACCTGAGGCTTGTTCCTAACTAGGTCGTATAGCTTAAATTCCCCATTTATATTAATTAACCCTTTTCTACTAATCTACTTTTTTTTACACATTTTTATTATATATTTAAATTAGGAACAGCCTTGCTTCCCATGTCAGTCCCAGATCCCTCTCCCTCTCCCTCCCCTCCACACCCACTCCCCCACCAGTCCCTCCAGCCCCCCACCCAATCCCCATTCCATTCCCCAGGGAGGGTAAGGTCCTCCATGGGGGATCTCTAGAGTCTGTCATTTCATTCCGGGGAGGGCCCCTAATCTACTTTTTGTCTCTGGGTTTTTTACCTTTCTTTCCTATTCTGCATGTCCAGACTTACTCTGCATCTCTTAGCATTTGACACACACCTAGATTCATCACCTCTCTCTCTGCTCAGAAGTCCCACCTGCACCTCCTGCCTAGCAGGTGGTTGTTCGTGCTCAGCTCTTTATTAAACCAATAAAACTTCCACAGTGTACACATACAACACAAGACAATTTACCAGGAAGATTCACATAAAGCAAGCAAAACAAATAGGAAATGGGAGAAAAATGAAACCAGAGGGCATTTTATCTCAGTATATGTGCATATACAACAAATGGACAGCTACACCATGACACAGAAATGTACTTGTTACTTCTCAGTGGAGGAAAATAATGATAAGTAATTTGCTGAATTTACACAAAAAGACTGTTTTGTTTCACAGACAGCGTCTCATGAATCCCAAGCCCTGTCTTGACGCCAGGGGCTAAGGAGACGCAGAACAAGTTGGGACACACAGAATGGGAAAGAAAGGTAAAAAGCCAAGAGGCAAATTGTAGATTAATAGGAATGGGGTCATTAATATAAATGGGTTAAATTAAGTTATAAGAGCTAGTTCACCACTCTGTGGGTAGTGAAAAACAATGTTCTTCAGATCTTTCTGCCTCTGTCTTCTGAGCGCTGGGATTGTAGACATTTGTTGTCATGTCCAGTTTATTTGGTGCTGGAAATCAAACCCGAAGCTTCAAAGGCTTCATGGATGCTAGACATGTACCATGCCAACTGAAGGGACTCTGGCCAGCTCGAGTGTGGCAAGCAAGGCTTCATAAGGCCTTGCCTTCTTCCCCTTTCCCTCTGCCTTGCTAAAAACCATTAGACCTCATTTAAAATATAGCCACCAAGGTCTATTCCCTTATTTGGCCATTTCGGCCTTCTGAGGCTGACCACCAAAGCCAGCTATCAAAGTATTAAAGTCCAGCAATCAAAAGCCCCCTTTGGTTCACCTAATTAACATGCCCAATCAAAATGGAAGATCATAGAATGGGAAAAGATATTCACCAACCCCACACCTGACAGAGGTTTGATTTCCAAAATATACAAAGAATTCAGGAAGCTAGTCACCAAAACACCAAATAATCCAACTAAAAAGTAGGGGTACAGAACTAAATAGAGAATTCTTAATAGAGAAATAAAAAATGGCTGAAAGACACGCATGAAAGTGCGCAACATCCTTAGCCATCAGGGAAATACAAATCAAAACAACTCTGAGATACCATCTTACTCCTGTCAGAATGGCTAAAATCAAGAACATCAATGACAGTTCATGCTATAGAGGATGTGGAGAAAGGGGAACACTCCTCCACTACTGGTGGGAGTGCCAACTTGTACAGCCACTTTGGAAATCAGTATGGCGATTCCTCAGGAAAATGGGAATCAGTCTACCACAAGACCTAGCAATCCCACTCTTAGGCATATACCCAAAGGATGCACATTCATACAACAAGGAAAGCTGTTCAGCCATGTTCATAGCAGCATTATTTGTAATAGCCAGAACCTGGAAGCAACTAGATGCCCCTCAACAGAAGAGTGGGTGGAGAAAATGTGGTGCATTTACACAATGGAGTACTATTCAGTGGAAAAAAAAACAATGAAATCTTGAAATTCGCAGGTAAATGGATGGCAATAGAAGAAAACATCCTGAGTGTGGTAACCGATTCACAAAAAGACAAACATGGTATATACTCACTCATATATGGATTTTAGACCTAGAGCAGAGAAGTTCCAACCTACAATCCACACTGCCAGAGAAGCTAGGAAACAAGGAGGACCCTAAGAGAGACATGCATCTTCCCCCAGAGAAGGGGAAAGCTATAAGATCTCCTGAGCAAATTGGGAGCATAGTGGGAGGGGAGAGGAAGTTAGGAGAAAGTGAAGGGGAGAAGAGGAGGGGAGAGGAGGACATGAAGGAGCAGGAAGATTGAGTTAGGGGAAGAATTGAGGAGAGAAAGAAAAGAGATACCATAATAGAGGGAGCCATTTTGGTTTAAAGATAAATCTGGCACTAGGGAAATGTCCAGAGATCTACAAGGATGACCCCAACTAACAATGTAAGCAATAGTGGAGAGGCCCTATTGATGACTACCTTGTATGCCATCCTAGAACCTTCATCCAGTATCTGATAGAAGTAGAAGCAGACACCCACAGCTGACACTGAGCCAGCTCCTGGAATCCAGTTTCAGAGAGGGTGGAGTGATGAGCAAAGGGGTCAAGACCGGGCTGTATGAACCCACAGAAACAGCTGGCCTGAACAAGGGGAGCCTCACGGACCCCAGACTGACAGCTGAAAAACCAGCAAAGGACCGAACCAGATCCCCTGAAAGTGGGTGTCAGTTAGGAGATCTGGGCAATCTATGGGGCCCCTGGTAGTGGATCAGTATTTATTCCTAGTATATGAATGGACTTTGGGAGTCTATTCCACATAGAGGGATCCTCTCTCAGCCTAGACACACAGGGAGGGCCTAGGCCCTGCTCCAAATCATATGACAGTCTTTGAAGATCTCCCATGAAAGGCCTCACTCTCCCTGGGGAACAGAAAGGAGATGGGATGGGGGTTCCATGGGGAGCAGGGGAGGAGGGGAGAGAGGGGGAACTGGGATTGGCATGTAAAGCAAACTTGTTTCTAATTTAAACAAAAAACCATTAAAAATACATGAACACATCCTAGTCCAATATAACACAGATCTTCCCTTTTTCCTCTGAAGAATGACACCTGCAAGGTCATTTGCTGCTGTTTTCTGCCTGAGTCAGAAAGCAGCCACTTTAACTTTTCTTCCCCATTTAATAAAGGATCTCTGTGAAAACAGGTGTTTGGGTGTGGTTTGTGCCTAGTCTGGGGGTCTGAGAATGAACCGTCACTGTGCAGGGGGTCTCCTTCACCAACTGTCCTAAATTTTCAGCCAAAATCTGACTTTTAAAATGGATCCATGTTGGCATAGATGACTCAAATAAGCAGGTAAATGTATTAAGGAAGTCAGTTCAGGACCTAGATAGGAGGAAAAACTTAGCAAGGAAATTGAGATACAAGACTAAACATAGATTGGATTTTAGATTTTGGAAATGAAAGAATCAGTAGATCAAATAAAAACAAAAATACACCAATGGAGAAGACTCAGTAGAAAATGAATTTCAGATATTCAGGATGAGGTTCAGACAGTAATATTTACTGATATGTGGTAAAAAAATTAATGGCCATGATCCAAGCTTCCAAGATTTCTGGGTTTTATTCAACAAACCCAAACTAAGAATGCATACTGTAGAAGAAGGAACTGGTATAATTAATATCTAAAGACTTAGGTCATTCATTCAATGAAATCATGGTTGAGAATTTCTCAAATCTAGAGGTAAACAAAAAGACATCAAAACACAAGAGGCCAGAAAACATGTGACTGAAGAATGACCTCTCCACGTCACATCATAGTCAAGATGTCGAAATTACAAAGCAAACAAACAATGCTGAAAGCTGAATGGAAAAAAATGCCAACATACCTACAGAGGCAGAAACAAAATGTCAGCTCTTCTCTCAGCAACCCAAGAAAACAGGAAACTGTGGAGTGATCCATTCAAAGAACTGAAAAAAAGCCATTGTCAACCAAGATTGTGACACTCAACCGGTTATTTTTTGAAATAATATATATATATTCATTTATTTATTATGTCTGCATATGAGTGTGCTTGCATGTGGATGTGTGCATGTATGCCATAGCACTTGTGTCGATGTCAAAGGACGATGTGTAGGAGCAGTTCCCTCTTTCCACCATATGGGCCTTGGGGGTTGAACTCAGGTCATGTGACTTGGCAGCAAGGCTCTTTCTCTACTGAACTAGCCTTCTGATACAGCAAGGTCATCTCTAAAAATGGATGGATAAATAAGAACATTTTAAGACAAGCATGCCAAGGCAATTCATTAGAGTGAAGCCATACCACACACAGTTCTAAAGAATTGTATGTAATATATAGAGTAAGAAAAGACAGTCTCATCTATAAAAACGTATGTCACTAGAAAAACTAAAGAACAGAGGGAAGCTAGAAGGAGTCAGTCTTATTTAATACAGCAAACCAGCAAACCCTTACTACCAACACGATAGGAGGAAAATAAATACCAACAATTCAGCTTACAAGAACAGCTGGCTACAAAAACTGTGGGAAGTAGAAAAACCTTTCTCACTAACAATCTTTTTTTAAATCCATTTTTTTCCTTTTTTAAAATTTAAATTAGAAACAAGCTTGTTTACATGTCAATCCCAATTCCCTCTCCCTCCCCTCCTCCGCTGCCCCCCACCGATCCCCTATCCCATCCCCTTTCTGCTCCCCAGGGAGGGTGAGGCCTTCCATGGGGGATCTTCAAAGTTTGTCATATCATTTGGAGCAGGGTCTATGCCCTACCCCGTGTATCTAGGCTGAGAGAGTATCCCTCTATGTGGAGTCTCACTAACAATCCTAAATGCAAATATATTCCACTCATCAATAAAAAAAAAACCCAAAAAACAGAGTGATTGGATTTAAAAAGGAAAAAAGCAAACAAACAAAAAACAAGATTCTGAGACTGGAGAGATGGTTTAACAATTACGAGTACATATTGTGCTCATAATTAATGTAATTAGTTCCCAGAAGTTCAGTTCCCAGCAACAAAGTCTTGGGACTCCCAAACAGCTGTAACACTAACTCCAGGGGATCCATTGTCTTTGTCTAGACTCTCAGTACACCTGGACACACACACACACACACACACACACACACACACACACACACACACACTCACACTCACATACATAAATAAATATTAAGCAGAGTGTGGGGGGAGAAATAAACAGGATACAACTATCTAATGTCTCCAAGAAACAAGTTTATCTAGCAAAGACAAACCAAAGCTGAGAATCAATACCTGGGAACCAACCTACCAAGCAAATTGAAGCTGTCAACAGTTGGTGTAGCAACTGTCACATTTGATAAAGCAGACTTCAAACTAAATCTAATCGGAATAAATAAAGAGGGCCATTACATATTAATAATTGAAGCAATTCCTCAAGAAGACATAGCAGTGTTTATTTCCCAAATCTTGGGAATTCGAGTTCCATAAAACAAACACTGAAAGGCATAAGAGGTCATGTGGGTCTTGACACAGTGAGCGTTGGAGACTTCAACACTTCCCTCTCACATCTAGACATGTCTTTCTAACTAAACACCAGCAGGGACTGCAAATCCACACTACATGTCATCTGCATTTAATAAAGACCTACTGAATATTTCACTCAAGAGACAAGCAAGGCATGCTCTTTCTAGCAGCACACAGAATAGAATCTTCTCTACAACTGACCACTTCTCAGGGCACACAGCAAGCCTTACCAAAGACAAAAATGATAATAATTGAAAGCCTTGCTTTTATCTTATAAACTTAAACAACAAGAAAAGTCTTGGAAGCTACACAATTACTGGAAGATTGAATAGCACACCATAGCACAAACAGTAGGTCATTGAAGATATCAGGGAGGAAATGTAAAAGTTCCTAGAAGCTAAAGAAAATGGGGGTACAATGTATGAGTCCTTAGTGTATGAATGCTATAAAGATAAATGTGCTCAAATGAGAAAAATCAGAGAGATCAATGATGCATGGCAAAGTTCAAGTAAACCAAAAACCCAAGCTCAAACACAGTACACAGCAATTAATAAGAAATATGAACTAATGGCATACTTTAAGATTAATATGCACATATACATATACTAATACATATACATTAAGTCAAACAAAGAGTTGGTTCTTTGCAAAGATTAGCCAAACAGAAAGAAAGATGCAAGAATCAAAATTTAAAATTAGAGACAGAAAGGGAATTGTTACAACAGATATCAATGGAATTCAGAAGATCATTAAGACATTTTTTGAAAAATGCATATTTCAAACAGCTAAAAATACTAAAAGAAATGGATATTCCTAAAATTATCTGATTTAATAAAGTAAAATTCTGAAGACAGAAATAATTTAAGCATATCTAAGCAAGCAATAACATCAAAGCAAGAGAAGTTTCTACACAAAGAAAAGCACTGGCCCAGGTGGATTCACCACTGAATACCAGCAGAATGTCCAAGGAAGATCTAATAACAGCACTTCCCAACCTATCCTTCCCGACAGAAAGGGGGAAACCAGATAAAGACACAATAACAAGAGAGATAGAGAGAGAAAGGGAAGGAGAGAGGGAGGGATGGAAGAGAGAGGGAGGAAGGGAGAGCAGGTGAGCTTTAGGTCCATCTCCCAAGTGACTATAGATGAAATAATATTCTCTCAACAAAATACTTGGAAACTTTACCCCAGAGCCCATTCTGGTCATACACCGGTTTGAATGGATAGAAGTCATATCCAGCTTTTGCAAGTACAAAATGTAATATAATCTGCAAATAGACTTGAGGACAGGAATCACACAGTCATCTTGATAGATGTAGAAAAGGTATTTGACAGAGGTCATCATGCTTTCATGGTGGAAGGAATTAGGATGCAATATACTTCAACATAAAAAACACTTTATGTGGCAAACCTAGAACCAATAATATTTAACTAAATTAGAAGGTAAAGTGGATAGCATGTCCTCTGAAATTCTGAAAAGGTGTCCATTCCCTTCACATTTATTCAATATAGCACTTAAAGGTTTTAGCTAGAGCCACAAGGTAAGAGAAAGATATAAAGGGACTCAAATAAGAAAGAAGCTAAATTAACCCTATTTGTAAATTATATCTTAACCCAGATTCTCTGCTTAAAAAACATTATATATTCCACAATGAAATTTATAGATCTGATAAATGCATTCAAGAGTGTAGTACGATTCAAATTAACACACAAAACTTAGTAGCTTTTTAAATGCATAGACTTGTAAAAGAAATCAGGAAAATAGTTCATAAATAATCACATTAATAATAGCTTAAAATCCAGAAAGAAGTCTAACCAACAAAGAGAAGAACCACTCTAATAAAAACTAAGATGTTGAAAAGGAAATTGAAGATGACACCACTGGGTGTTGGAAAATCTTTTATGCTCCTTGACCATCAGAATTAATATTGTGAAAAAACAGTATTACCAAAAGTCATTTACAAATTCAGTGGAATCTTCATCCAAGTTCTGAGGACATTTTACACACAACTCAAAAAGCAATTCTAAAGTTCATTTGGAAACAGATGCAGTTGTGCATAGCTAAAGAGCAGTTAGCTTAAGCAGAAGGAACACTGTTGAAGGCATCACAATGCCTGACCTACAGTTATACTACAGAGTCATACTCACAAAAACAGCATGTTACTAGCACAAAATCAGACATGTATATCAATGGAACATAATAGAGGATCCCAAAGAAACCAACACAGCAATGACCACCCAGGTTTTCACAAAAGCATGAGAGACATACACTAGACAAAAAGTAATTCAAGATGCATCAAAGACTTTAAACACTGAAATTGCTTGGAAAACATTTTAAGATATATACATAGACAAGAACTTTATTTATTAATTACTTCTATGCATATGTATATGTGCCTACATGAGTTTACATGCATCATGTAGATGCAGGAGCCTGCAGAGGCCAGAAGAGAGTACGAGGTCCCCTGGAACTAGAATTATAGGCAACCCTGACCTGCCTCATGGGGCTGAGAACTGAACCTCACTCTTTTGCAACTGTTGCAAGAACTCTTAATTTTGAGCAACTCTCCAGTGTCAGATGAAAAAACTTTTAAAATAGGATTCCAATAGCAAAGAAAACAACCCCAAGAACTGAGAAGTGGGATAACATGAAGTTAAAAGGCTTCTACATAGTAAAGGAAACTATCAGAATGGAGAAAACTATCTGCCAGTTGTACTGCAGGCACAGAGTTAACCTCTAGAACGTGTAAGATCTGCAAAAAATATACATGCAGACAAAATAGATCTGCCAACCAGCAAACGAGTTGATACACTGAATAAGTAGATCTTCAAAGAAGAAACACAGACGGCCAGTAAATATTCTGTAAAATGTTGAATATAGCTAGCCACCATGGAAGTGAAAATCAAAACTGCTTTGAGATTCCATCTCATCCCCTTGAGAATGGCTGCCACTGAGAAGACAAACGACAACAAATGCTGGTGAGAGTGTGAGTTGGTACAGCCAAGATAGAAGTTAGTACGACTGCTCAGATAACTAAAAGTAACTCAGATAACTAAAAACAGAACGGGCATCTTATTCAGCTGTACCACTTCTCAGAATCTATATAGGATATACTCCTGGATACTTAAATGTCCATATTGCTACTACTCTAGTCACAACAACAAGGAAATGGAATTAACCTAGATGTTTATCAATGGATAGAATAATGAAAGTGTGGTACAAGTTTACTTAGCCATAAAGAAAAATAAAAAATTCCAGGAAAATGGATGCATCTGGAAATTATTATATTTAATGATGAAACCAGGATTCAGAAGGACAAACATGTCTCACATGGACAGCCTAGCTTTAATTTTTATGTATGTGTGCATACATGACTGTAAGTATGAGGATAGACCACAAAACCAGAAAAGGGACTATGCCAGAAAAAGAGATTTTAGGAAAATGGATAGAGGGGTGATAGGGTGTGTGTAACATGAAAGAGGACTTCCAGGCAGAAGGCTACAGGGGGGGGCATGGGGTGAGGGAATGGAGTGAAAGCAGCGTCAACCAAAATGATGTGTGACAATAAGGCTTGGGGTGCCTACTTAAATGGAAAATACGCAAATATGGAAAATAATAATGCACAGAAATGATATACACCATGGGTTTAAATAGGGGACTAACTGCTGTCACGGTGTCACTGTGCTGCTTGCTCTTTGGGAGGTTTTTTTGTTTTTGTTTTTTTGTTTTGTTTTTTTACCATTCGCAGTCTCCTTAGGAGAAAAGAAGACAGTACTGAACTTCTAGGCTACTTGAAAGTTCCAAACTTGATAGTGAGCACTTACTCCACTAGAGGGAAGTTTTCTTTTAAAATAATGTCACATTTTGTTTTTAAAAGACAATTCTTCATTGTGGTCTGAACCATTGATGTCCCAAAGGAGGCTTCAACAAGATGCTTCTTCAGGGATGGAGATGGGTCAGGAAGATCTAGTAATGCACAACGTTTTCTTAAATGAGATGACTTAATTCAAAGGTGAGTGAATATTGGGAAGGACCCATAAGGAGGCATATTCTTAACATTGAGCTATGACTGATTATACTTCTAGTCAGCAAACCCAGAGATAACGACCTGTGACGGTTAAATCATCAGCTTTACAGGATCTGGAATTACCCGGGAGTTGAGCCTGCAAGGGATTATCTAGGCAGGGTAATTGATGTGGGAAGATTCATCTGAAATGCAAGCAGGACCATTCCCTGGGCAGGGACCCTAAACTGTACACGATGGAAAGGGAAGGCAAAGAATTAGCATTTGTTGTTCTTCTCTTTTGATTGTAGATGTCATTTGACCAGTTGCTTCAGGCTCCTGTTGCTCCATTCCCCCATTACGATGGACTGTACCCTTGAAGTGTTATCCAAACAAACCCTGTCTGCTTTAAGTTGCTGTTTTATTGTTAAGACAATTTTTTTCACAGTAACAGAAAAAGAGAGTAAGACATAGCTTTAGTGCAATAATCTTGTTTATGCTCATAATTATCTTTAGGCAGTGTAAATAGGCATATAATAATAGCTAATAAAGATAAGAAGATTCAGGTATGTACCTCAAGCTGATCCCAGGTACTCTAACCCTTAGGCTAGAGTTCTATACCACAGAGGAATGTATTG
Organism: Mesocricetus auratus; assembly: GCF_017639785.1. Taxonomy (NCBI): domain Eukaryota; kingdom Metazoa; phylum Chordata; class Mammalia; order Rodentia; family Cricetidae; genus Mesocricetus; species Mesocricetus auratus. The sequence continues at coordinate 4,883,795 of NW_024429203.1, forward strand.
TTATTTCAACATTCCACTCAGTTAATGGAGCAAAGGAAAAAAATCCATATGATTACTCCAAGTACAGAAGAAACATTTCATAAGTTCGCTGTAGCTTCATGATCAATAGTAGCAAAGAGCCTTCTGGAATCATTTTTTCCAATCTACAAAACAGAAGAAAGTTTCCCTAATCTAATAGTAATCGGCATAGATGAAAATATTTAAAAAATTATATCTAATGGTGATTGATTAGGAATTGATATTTCCCTTTTGGGGTTGGAAAATAGACACAAATTCTCCTCACCTATATTTAACATTTTTGTAGGGTAAAAAAAAGGAGAAGTTAAATGTTTTAAGATAGTTGCTGCCTACTGCTGCTGTCTTCTCATGAAACACAACAGACTTGGTGTATGAACTCTTTGGATTCTACACTCTAGTATGGAGGCAAACACAACATCCATATTATAAAACCTTTTCAATGTTACTCAACAAGAGAATGAAATAACGCAAAACTGTCAGCATTATATCCAGTTCAGACTCCTCATCTGGAAATCCCTCAGGTGTTATTGGCAGAACTTCAAGAAGGCTCACATAGGAGAAACAAATCATGCTCATGGATTTCAGACTAAAATAAGTCTAAAATATGAGATTTTCACCCAACTGTCCTAGAGGATCAATGAATTCCTGAGCACAATTCCACAAGTCTTTTCTTTCTTTGTGGAAATTGATTAGTTAATTTCAAAATGTATAAAGATTTGCAAAAGATCTAAAGACAAAGCAATCTTGAAGAAGATAGAGTTGGAGGAATCACTCTGATAAATACCCAACAAACAAAGTGGCGTTATTTGTACTCAATGATTACATTTAAGTGGAACTGAGTCAGATGACCATTAGTAGACCTGTAAACAACTCACACATTTATGCAATGAAAAATCTGTATCGTAACTATAATGAAGGAGCCATTGCTACACACAACATCATAGAGAAGCATGATGGTGAGCGAAACAAGACAGATGTGATTATTCTATATGTTGTGATTCCATTTATGTTGTTAAAATTGAATGATATTAGCCTACTATGTCCACAGTCAGGTTAGAAGAGGAGGGAGCAGTAATGAGCATGGGAACTGATGGAGCTTCTGGGTTGTAGACTATTCTCATCCCTTGACTTAGGAGGGCAGTTCCAAAGGACTGTATGCTGCCAACATTCACAAAGGACTATGTGAAGAGCACACTTTGGGCAATAACTGACAAGCACATCTGCTTAGGATGCTCCAGGAGGCTTCTTTTACATGTCAATGGAATTATTTGTCAGATTTCTATGTGACTAAGCTGCATGTAAACTGTTTCTTTTTAAAATAAAGAATAGTTTTAATTATATGTGTGTATGATTAGTGATGAGTTTATGAACACTTACACAAATGCCTATGGAAATCAGTCAAGGTCCCCTGGAGCTGGAATTACAGGAAGTTGTGGGCTGCCCATTGTGGGTGCTGGAAACCAAATGTGGTTCGTCTGCAAACATAGCAAACCCTCGTAACTGCTAAGACATCCCTCTAGCCCCTAAATTATGTTTGTTCCTCCTTCAGCTTTGGTGAGGGTTTTATTGAGGGCACGTGTTGTATTTTGTATTTTTGTTTGAAAGCACACTTACCTATAAGTGAGTGAGTATTTCAAAAGTTACAAAGTCCTATCAAGCCTTCTACATGAAGGTGGATGACTGCTTCAGATAATAATATGTCTGGGTGCAAGCCTATGCTTGCCCTTCCCCCATGGATTTTTGTAGACCTTTAACTCCTGGCTGGATGCTGTTTCTGTCTGTCCCTTTGACTGTTGTCTCCCCTGTTCTTGACTGGCATCTTTGTTTTTCACTTCCATTGATGGTGCATGATCTCCCAGTTATAGGCTTCTTGATTTTTTGCTCTTATTTGGTTTTCCTCTAATATTCTGGGGGAATTTTCTAGACTTTGACTCCTTACCCTAATCCTACTGTTGAACCCTATTTCAACAGTCATCTCTTCAATTCTTAAAACTATCTTATATCCTGATAAATCCTTGGCATAATTTTTGTTTCATAACCATGAGTTAAATCTCTGCAAATCTTACAGGACCAGATTCTCAGATGTCTTTTTCAATAACTGACCTTGAATTTTGTCATGCTTTTCAAACCACTGTTGTTCGTGAAATGTCTAGGGAGTGTTTGGTGGCAAGCATGTAAAGCAATCAAGCCAGTCAGGAGTCCCTGTGGCTGATCACTAGCTTCATTAACTCAAGATAATTCTTAATGTAGCAGGAGAGGGGCTGACTGCCATGCCAAGGACTCCAAACACTAGTGTGAGGACCAATTACTGAGGTACTCATGGGCACAAACACCAGCAGGAATTTCTTTAGTTCACATCAAGTATGTAGATTTGTCTTTTTTCTAACAGAGGTATTGAATGTAGTTACTCACACCTGCTAGGCAAGCACTTTGCTATGAACTACATCTTTTTTTTTAATTTCAAAATCTTTTATTTTATTATAATTTTTTTGTAAAAACAGGTACTTGCAGGATAACATGTTATGTAAATATCCATTATGTGTGTGGGGGGAGGAAGCTTTCATTACATTGTTCAAATTGTTCTTGATCTCAACTTTTAATTTTTAAGTTTTCAGACAGAGCTTCACGAAGTTGCCCAGGTTGACCTTGAACTTATTATGTATCCCAGGCAGGCCTTGAACCTGTTGTCCTCCAACTCTTCTTCCTTCTCTCTCATTCTAGTCCCTGCTCTCCTCTCCTCCAGTGCTTCCCATCCCCATCCTACCAATGATGATTCTGTATCCATTTTCTGTCTTAGAAATATATTAAAACATTTGTCAATTGGTGGGAGTCTTCCTAGTCTCTTGGCTGTTTTGTTTATGTCCTCATTGCTTTATCACAGACATCTTCAGATAGAAACCATGAAACAGGGTTTCTATCATGGGCACTAAGTCTATCATCTTTAAGTACATTCATGTATGTGGGACGAATCCCTTGTTTCCATTGATGCTCATTTAAGATAGGTTTGAAAAAAAAGTAGAACTTGGATAGACACAGAGGACTGTAGAACACAATGCAGAGGGCATAGCGTGGGGTAGGTGTGCTCATGCAAGACAGAGAAAGCAAGAAACACACCAGGTCAGCAGGAGCCCAGAGTCCCAGACGGAGAGTCACTAGGTACAAAGCCGGAAGAGCAATTTAGATCAGGACTTTTAGTTCCCACTGTGAATTCTTGGCTCTAGGATTTTGAACAGAGTGAAACAGCAATGAAATCAATATTTTAGAAAGATTCGTTTGGCAGGACAAGAAAGATGTTTTGAAAAGGACATAGAATTGAGGCAGAGGGCCAGTTAGGAAACAGCCATTTGTGAGATGGAGGATGATGACAGCAGGAGTACAAGAGTAGGCAGTGATGTGTGCAAATTAAAATAAGCTTAGTAGCTAGGGACTGACTGGGTTGGAAGGGCTGGCACTGATAAAGTGGAGATACTCATAGGCACTCATCGTACATCCATCTTTCTTCTCTTTGAGATTGGTTTGCCAACGGTAGACTTCTTTTATTTTTCCACCTGTATTTTTGTAGATAGTGGAGCCAGGAAGGGTGGTGGCATTGGTGATGGTGACAGGGTACTGGTGGAAGGGATGGAAGGAGTGGTGGAAACAGTAAGGTGATAATTACAGAAGGTGTGCTGGGGTTGATGGTACTGATACTGACGTCTGCAGTGCTAGCCAAGCTAACGGTCACTGTTAGGTCTCAGGCAGTCCATATATCTAGAGATGAGCTCAAGCTGGACTATAGAAGCATTTCTGGGGGTTAGATAAAAGCCAGAATTCTTCAGGAACTTGTGAAACAGGTTCCCAGCTGCCAAAACGAGTCATTAACTTTACCATGGATAGAGAAGACATATGGTTACCTGTGGTGCGTATCAACATGTCAAAGCTCATGTTGTCCCTGCCTCCCATGCTTTCTCACATCACAAGTATTTGTCATACATTTCAAACTCCATTCTAGCATCCTGCCCTTCCCTCCCCACAGTTACCTAGAGGAAATTTCAACAATTGTCACAAGATATTTGTCCATCAGATCTGTTGTTCCTGGAATCCAAGATGACTGCAAGAGATAACTGCCTCCAAAGGACAAATCAGAATGACAGCACAGATGTCAAGCTTCTCATCCCCTCTTACATGGGCACATGTAGAGTCAGTGGGTTTTAGCAAAAGCCACCTGTAAGCCCTTGTTGTAGACAGATGAAAGAAAACCAACTTGTTTCATACTATGGTCGTTGCCTTAAATATCCATTCCTTTCTCTGTTAGTAAATCTTGGTTTGCTTGACTTAGACATAGATCCCTGTAGGCAGAGTTTTTCTTTGCCGGCAGTCACTCTCGAATAACCACTCAGAGTCTTAATACTCTTACATTTTCAGCTAATCCATACTTCCTTTTCTTTTTCAATATATTTTTTATTTAAATTAGAAACATGCTTTCTTCACATGTCAATCCCAGCTCTCTCTCCCATCCCTCCTCCCTTAACCCTACACCAGCTCCCCCAGCTCCCCACCCAATCCCCACACCATTCCCCAGGGAGGGTGAGGCCTTCCATGGGGGATCTCCAGAATCTGTCATTTCATCCAGAGCAGGACCTAGGTCCTTCCCCATGTGTCCAGGCTGAGACAGCATCCCTCCATGTGGAATGGGCTCCCAAAGTTCATTCGTATGCCATGGTAAACACTGATCTACTACCCAAGGCCCCCCAGAGATTGCCGAGGCCTCCTTACTGACACTGCATTCAGGGGGTTGGATCAGTCCCATGCTGGCTTCTCAGTTATCAGTCTATGGTCCGTGGGCTCCCCCTTGCTCAGGTCAGCTGTTTCTGTGGGTTTCTACAGCCTGGGCTTGACCCCTTTGCTCATCATTCCTCCCTCTCTGCCACTGGGTTCTGGGAGTTCAGTTCAGTGTTTAGCTGTGGGTGTCTGCCTCTGCTTCGATCAGTCACTGGATGAAGGTTCTAGGATGACATAGAAAGTAGTCGTCAATCTCATCATCAGAGAGGGGCTATTAAGGTAGCCTTTCTGCTAGCTTGCCAGTTGGTGTTATCCTTGTAGATCTCTGGAAACCTCACTAGTGTCAGCTCTCTCCTCAAACCTACAATGACTCCCTCTATTATGGTATCTCTCATCCTGCTCTCCTCTATTCTTACCCTGACTCAACCTTCCTGCTCCCCATGTCTTCCTCTACCCTCATCTTCTGCCCGTCTCTTTTTCCCAGTTCCCTCTCCCCTCCCTCCCATGTTCCCAATCTGCTCAGGAGATCTTGCCTCATTCCTAACCCATACTTCTTATCTATGTTTTGCCACGTGGTTTGGTACCTGTTCTCAGTACAGCATGCCCATCTTGCTTTTTTCTGTGTCTGCTCCGATACTCCTGACTCCACCCCTTTTTCCTCCCAGCATTCTCAGTTTGGTTTTCCCACCTGACCTTATCCTGTTCAGCTATTGGCCAGTCAGCTTTTTTATTAAACTAATCATAGTGACATACATTCACGCAGTGTACAGGAATATTCCAGAGATCCCCACTTCCACTGATAGGGGTTCCAAGTCCTTTTTAAGCTCAGTATTGCAGGCCTCCTGAATAGAGGTGTGGCCAGATAACAGGGGGTGTGCTGAGAGGGGAGGGGTGGTGGTGTAGGCTGGGCCTCTGGCGAGGCTGCTTGAATTTAAAACAGGAAGAGAGATGCTCTTTTCCTTGGCCTCTCCTTTCTACTCACAGCTTTCTACTTTCTACTCAAGTACCCTGACTCTGAGGAAAGCCTGAAGACAGAATTCATCTTGAACAGCAGAGAGTGGGCATTGACATATGAGTTGTGGAACCTATGCCTGCATTCATTCCGTGGAAGGGAGACAGACACCTATTTTCAGTTACTTAGATCTATAATAAGGGTTGGGCACTTCTCATACAGAACACACTGCGATAGTGCATTGACAGGCTGCTCCTATGTCAGATGAGGACCCTAAGTTTCAGAAAGATTATGGAATTAATTAGGATTCTGAACCAAGGTGTTCCAACTTCATCACTCTAATGGAGTAAAACTCTAAATTTCTAACCATATGCAATGTCCATGAGTCTGTTGCCTACTTTGGAGTCATAGATTTTTGTTTTGTTATTCCCTCTTTATAGAATTCCCTGTCTTGCTTTTCCATTGGAAACTCCTGCTCATCCTGGATGTCTTTTGAAGATTCCTGAATGGTGACTCTTTTCCCCCTGTGCTCCTGTTGCTCCAAGCTGAGTGTGGTGCATGACATGGTGAGTCTTTACAGGCTTGTCTCAGATGCTCAAGTCCATCATCTTTAGGAACAAAATCTTCCCACCTCTGCTCTCAGCTTTAGTTGACTGCTCAGCCAGAAAGGGGGTTGTGGAATAATAAAAATGAAATAAATTTATTGAATGACTGCCTGAATGAACAAAATTTGGCAATCCAGTTGAATAGTTATGGTATTCTTCAGAGGGGAACTACAGCAGATCAGGCCTTATCACCTTGTCTGTCTGCTAAACCACTTGAAACACACAGGGGACTATGCCACTGGTGGTCTACTTTGAAGAGAGACTTTTAAGAACTTGGGTCTCCATAGAGACCATTGCTTACTCTGTGATTCCGCAGCCTCCACATCTGAGGACAATGCTGGCAGATTTCCAACTCAAAATATAGTTTTGCTGTGGAATGTGACTGAAAAGAAAATAGAGATGTGATTTTTGCCTTATTCTTTCAAGAAATTGAATCAATTTTGATGTGACGACCCTTTTTCCAGATTTTGAAAACTTTGAATCCCTCTTAAGCAAGACTCTGATTGACAAACCTAAGGGAGCATTAGTGAACAGTTAAATACTAATTAGCCAAGCCCTTGCTAATCTCCAGCTGTCAAAGCAGAGATAGAGACAAAAGCTTCAATTAAACCTAAGTTGGTCCCAGAGGAGGGAGAGGTCAAAGGGGAATGTTCAGTCAACTGTGAGATTATGTGAACCAAGTCCCAGGGAATTATCATGAAGAAATAAAAAACTCACATGTCCCTTTACTCATTTAAAAAGACATCATATTGAGCTGGAAAATCTCCTTTTGTCACTTTCCTTCACACAAACTTTCCATCATTTAAATGGTTCCCACCATGTTTGGGACCAAGTTCAAAGCCTTTCCTCTAGAGCTGTCCCAAGGAGACTTCCGGTTGTTTGTCACTTCCTCCGCCTGAGCTTCCAGTCTGTCCTTGCTGCCTGCCTCCTCAGGTGCAGGCCATTCAGACAAAGCCTACACCAGCTTGCTCTGTGCAGTCCAGTGTCGAGACATGCAGCACAGATCTACCAGTACATTAAAAAGTAATTGACAACCGAACATAACATAACATAACAAATTACAGTAAGACTAGACCCAAACCTCATGTCAATGCTGGGTGAGGTAACCCAATAGAAGGGAAAGGGTCCCAAGCACAGGCAAAAGAGTCAGAAACAACACTCCCCCACTTCCACTGTTAGGGGTCCCAAGGCCTGTTTTTTTGTTTTCAACAGGGGAGGCAAGGATTTAGAGGAGAGGAGTGTTGTGTGGGGAGGTGCTGGGAGGAGTGGAGGCAGGAGAACACATTGCACCGGGATGTAATGTACATAAAGAATTACATTTATTTTAAAAAGCAATTGACATGAGGCGGAATGGACTGGGGGTGGGCTGGGAGTGGGATGAGGGGTGGGAGGGAGGAGGGTAGGGGGAGAACTGTGGTTGGAACGTAAAATGCAATTTAAAAAACTGAAAAAAAAAAGCATTTGACAAAGCAGTGTATTTGTGAAGTCACTTCCAATCTTCCCCACAGCTGTAAGGTTTAGGGAAGACACCAAGAGAAGGAGGCCAGGAGGGACTGCATTGCTTTGTTTCCTGTCTCACAGGTCTGGATGAAGAACCAGGGCTGACACCAGACCTGACCTGCTAGGCCTGCCCTTCGGGGCACCACTGTCAGCTACCCTGCCTGTGTCAGTTTCAGGGACAAAAACAAATATAGGAATTCTTCACAAAGTTAACCTTGGTCAGGTTAGTGGATTCCCTTCCCTTCATTCTAAAGCACCCTAGAAGTGAAAATGTGCTTTCTTTTTGTTAACTAATCATGCATTTTTTTCTTTTTAATCCTTACTTGGGGAAATAAAAAGGTATTAAATTTACACTCCATTTCTTTTTTTTATTTTTTTGATTTAAATAAGAACAAGCTTATTTTACATGTCAATCCCAGTTCCTTCTCCCTCCCCTTCTCCCCTGCCCCACACCAACCCTCTATCCCATCCCCTTTCTGCTCCCCAGGGAGGGTGAGGCCTTCCATGGGGGATCTTCAGAGTCTGTCATATCATTTGGTGCAGGGCCTAGGCCCTCCCAGATGTATCTAGACTGAGAGAGTATCCCTCTACATGGAACGGGCTCCCAAAATTCATTTGAATCCTAGGGACACATACTGATCCCAGACTCCATTTTTTTAAAACATCAGTACTAAATTAAATTCCAAAGTTTGAAATATACTAAGGTTGTATGGTTTTAGTAACACCTTCCCTGACTATGTTTTTTAAACTAAAGCTTTGCCTTTTTTCTCTTCAAAAGTAATAAATTATTCTATAATTTATATGATATTAAAACTAAGTATATATAGAAGACCATTTGTCTTCCATTATGAGAAATTACCCCTTTGACTCCTTATTGGCTGAATTTACTATTCCCCTCTTTCAGTAACTCATGTGATACTGGCTCCCACTTTTTTTTTTCAGTCATGCTCCCTGAATACGAACTCTTAGAGTGTGAACCCAATACCAGAGCACCAGAGAACAGGTCTCCGTTGATGTCTGATGACCATCAAGAAAAGGAGCTACTCAACTTTTGTTGTCTACCTATAGCCCTGATGATAGCATCTAGTATTTAATGAGCATCTGCTATGTGCTTCCAGTTGCTCTATGTGGGTTGTCTCATTCAAGGTAGCATCTGGGAACCAGGTCATTGCAGTTTCAAATTAGAGGCCTATTTAGTCCCAGCATTTAGACTAATGGGGGAAAAAAGCTTTCACAAACTAGATCATGCTTAACCCTGAAGATATATATGTAGGTCAGGGACAATACAGAATCAACTACATGGTGGAATTTTAAAAAATGGAAAACAACCTTGACTGTGGAAAACTTTGGTCTTTCTAAATTCCACTACTGGAGTTCAGCCCTTATCAACTCATTGGTTTTTCTCTAAGGACTTCATTCAAAGTAAGAATAACCTTGGAAAGGTTACTATAAGGCATAAGAAAAGATGGAGACACAGCTTGTAAGAGGTAGTAGTGGTGGTGTAGCAAGTATTGGAGACAAAAGGTGGAGAAAAGCTAACATGGTCTGTAGAAAGACTTTACCTCCACCACTGGGAGTCAAATCTCTATGAGAAAAGCTAACATGGTCTGTAGAAAGACTTTACCTCCACCACTAGGAGTCAGATCTCTATGGTTCACTCTTCCTCCTTGTCTCCTAATTGTTTAAAAATTTTGAACAAATACAATTTTGCAATTACAACCCAGCATTTTGATCTTGTTCAAGTCAAGATATGCTAACACCTGTCCTCATTGGCACTTTAGAGTCTCTTTCAACCCACTCCTTGGTAAGTTGGTGAGCTGGTGTGTCTCGTGGCTTTCGTATATATCATAGACATTTTAGAGTTCCAAGGATTATGAAACATTAGCTGAGGAGCATAATAGGAAGGATTCAAACCGGCTTTCTGAAATTATGGTCTGTGGAACACTGGTACTAGGATCATCTTGGGTCTTGTTTTTGTTTGTGTTTGTCTTTTAATACAGATTTATGTAGTCAAAAAAAGACCACATAAATGTGAACTCTTGTTTCCCGGTGTGGCACAGCCAGTGTAATCATGATCCCATAGTAGCTGTGGCTGTTTGCAGTGGGCCTGCATATGAGTGGGTGGGTCAGTTATTGCTCACAGGTCAGCAAGGGGGCCATAGGGCTTTACTCTTCCCAGCTGAATGATTGGCTTCTGATGGATTCTGGAGGACGGGCAACCTTGTCTTCAGTGTTTGACCCACTGAGGAGCACGTCAATCTCCAATGGATAGCTCCAAACTCATGACCCAACTCACCACCCTGACTAGACACTATGGGAATCAAAACAAAACAAAAGACAAGATGTGAGTGTTGGAAAGATATTTACATGGAGAGTGGAGGAGTAACAGAGGAAGTGCGTTTTATAGTAGGTGGAGGGGGAGTAGAGGCGGTGAAGGGGTGTAATTTGTTATCAATGCACTATATGTTCATCTGAAATTGTCAAAGAACAAATTCAGTTAAAGCTACTCTTTTAAAATCTTGTAGGACAACCCTATAATCTTCATTTTAAATCCTGCTAGAAAATGCACTTTGAAATTTGAGAACAACTTACTGTAAGCTGATTCAATTTCACTTTAGTTTGATTAATAATTGTGTATTTGCCTGAATCCTAATACTGAGGTAGTTAATTCCCAGGGCTTTTCTAAAGGAGAACCATATCATGAAAAATAACTATAGCTCTCAGTTTTCTCAAATTTTCTGACTATTACTTCTTTCTATTCTTCTATTGAACTGGCTGTTCTATAGATCAAGACCTGTCAAGCCATGGACCACGACATCGTCAAATTTCAAAATGTTTGTGTAAGTACCCATGTTATAGCCACCATGCTCCCTCTTGGCTAGCCAGTTCTAAATATCTACTATGTTGATATTAACTTTAAAAGCAGGACTCAGCGATGCTCCACCCAGAGCCTGGCTTTGAGGAAGGGCAAGTCATGCAGCCTCTTCCAAGGCTGGCCTCAGAGGCAGACAACATGCTGTCTGACAGAAACCCTTCTAGGGCAGCCTGCAGGGGACATGAAAGTAAAGAGGACTGGAAGGCCAAAGCCATTTAAGCTCTGGGAAGGACACTCAATGGACGGGCCTTGATTCAGACTTGCCATAGGTTAGCCAAACTCCTTGGGGCCAAGTCACAGTTGAACTATATTCCTCCAAATTCCTGTTTCCCACCTGTCATCAGCATCATACTGACTGACTTTTTGAGTATCTCCTTTCCAAAGCGATGCTGCACCAGCTATTCTGAGATGCTATAGCAGGCTGGAATTTAGAGAACAATATTAATAACACTGATGAAACATCTTATTCCCAACTTGGGGAGATTGTAACTCTTGTTCATTGTTCTGTAGAATGTTTGGTACCCATTGCAAGTGGATATTCATTGTGTCTTTTAGGATATTTATGAATATATAAAATAATCACATTTCTATTTATTATGAAGATTATTAAAAATGAATTTTAAATTTTACCACATATATTTTTAGCACCATCAAGGTTTTTTGTTGCTATAATATTTTACATCTTAGACATTTTATACTAATCAGACATTCTGCATTGTAGATTGAATGTAGGTAATGATGCAGTCTTTTTATTTAATTTATTTGCATAGCATCTGAAATTTTTAGAATGGATTAATTTTTTAAAGATAAACTTGTTTTGTATTTCTGACATAAATCTACTTGTTGTATTTGCCCCTTTATATATTTATTGAGGAATCTATATCCTTAGTTTTCACTCCTTATACTATCTCTAGCTTGGGATCTGGTTAATGCTGACTTCATGAGATGACTTAGGAAGTGGCATTTTCTACCTCTTATAAGAAATCACACAAACTTTCTATTCATCCTTAAATACTAGAGTTTAAAAGTGAAACCAGGCAATTCTGGAGCTATTTGAAGGCAAAATTTAAATAACAAATTCAATTTAGGATAAATAGATTATTTATTTGTAGATGGTTTGGTAGTTATGGTTTCCCAGAAATGTGATCAATTTGTTTATAGGATTATTGTGAAAATCTTAATCTTCTTTCTAAAAATATTTTATTTATTTATTTATTTATTTATATTATGTGGGCAAGTGTTTTGCCTGCAAGTATTTATGTATACCATGTGTGTGGCTGGTGAACACAGAGACCAGAAGAGTGCGTCAGATCCCCTGGATCTGGAGTTACAGGCGGTTGTGGGCCACCCTGTTGTTTCTGGGAATGGAACCCCAATACTGTGCCAGAGCAGCAAGTGCTCTTAACTAGCAATCCAGTCCAAATAGCTAGTTTTTTTTAATTCTGGTTATTCCATCATATCTCAGTACTTAACCACCTAATTTTTCCTTCCAACTCTTAAAAAGTGGTTAAACAATTATTAGTTTTACCAAGAAATACATGTAAGTTTTTTTAAGTCCTGTCTTTCTGAAAAGATCTTTATTGGGCATACATGAAAAACAACTTACCATAAAACTTTCCTGATTGTAATATTTTCCCTTAAGAGAATTTGCAAATGTGTCTTTACTATCATTTAGAATTTAACATATAAAAATAATTGCAGTCAGAGCTGAGGTTTACTCCATAATAGGAAATGTATTTTCCATCCTGACAGTGACTTTTTTCACTTTCCTTTTGTAATTCAAAGCCTAAGACCGTGTTTACAAGCATGTGTCAATTTTTAATAATTTTTATTTGGAATACAGTGAGTTCATTTAATCTCTGAATTATTTAGATAATGGCTTTGGCTGTCTATAATCCTAGCTTCTTCACTGTAAATAACATCATGCAGTACTGGCTTCTCATTCCTATTCTGTGTGGATTGGCTTCAATCTTTATCATTTTCCTGTTGATTCTCTGCAATGGTATTGCTTTCTTTGATATCTTTCTATCTCTTCTTAGACTCTTGAATTTAGATATTTTGTCCTTTATCTATTGAGTTTTTTTGTTGTTGTTCTTTTGGTTTTGTTGTTGTTTGTTTTGAGATAGGGTTTCTCTGTATATCCCTGGATGTTCTGGTACTGTCTCTGTAGACCAGGCTGGCCTCAAACCCACAGAGATTCACCTGTCTCTGCCTTCTGAGTGCTGGCATTAAAGGCGTGCATCACCGCACCTGGCTTTGAGTTTGTTTCTTGTTTTCACTCTTCTGGATATGTCAACTAGTTTATGAAATTTTATCTTTACTTTTGCAGTAGATATTTATCTCCTAGGTTTACACATTTAGTCTGTCTTTGCTACATTGCTCTTTTTTCTTGTTTGTTTTCTTCAGTTCTCAAAAAGAGCTCATGGATTTTCTTATCTCTATTTAGTCCTGCCTAGCACAAGACCCAACATACAGTAATTTAATAGACACTTGCTTAATGGATAACTGGTAAGGAAAGTTAAGTATTTCCAGTCACACAGACGATGTGAGGTACCACTGACTTATAATTAGTATAAAGATACTAATTATCTAATGGTCTAATCATCTTTTCCGAGCTATAACGGTAGGCTAATTCACACATACATACTCTAGTCGAATCGCTAGGCTCTCTGCTAAGGTGCCTGTCATTTTTTGACCTCTCCTACCTTTCTGGTATGTGAACTGATGAACTGATAGGCTTCATGAGCGAGCAGAGCCCTCCTGTCTACAACTTTCTTCTGTGCTTCCCCAGCTGCATGGTTTTTCAGGGTGCTTGGAAAACCCACACACAATCAAAGAAATGTGTCCTCCAATGCTTCCTGTCCAGCTGACCACTGGCATTAGCTCCTTAACTGTAGGGAGATGTTAATAAGAGGTTTGTGGGCAGATGTATGTGTTCTTTGAAGGAAAAGCAGATGCATAATTTTCTGAGTGGTACTAACTGGACTTTCTGAGTATGTAATGGTACAAACTATAACATAATTTTACTTTTCGTCTCTTCTTTTTATGCACTTATTCAATTTATTTGCAAGTTAGGCAATATTAAATACAGACCTACAAGCCAATATGATTTTTGAACCAGAACTCTCTTCTGCTATTAGGATTTATTGTAAATGCAGCCAGAACCAAGCCATTTATTTCTTAATGCAGACACTCCGCTGTTTTCTCTTGTCATGTTCACCTCCTCCCACACAGTCTTATCCAGAAATTCACCAAAATGAAGTGTTCACACTGCACAGTCACCCAAGAAAGATGATAAGGGATGTTTGAAATATGTGACAAACATTTATTAGGGCAAAATAATAGGAGCTGTTGCCAAAACTAGCATCCCACCTCAGATTATTCACAGCTGAAGATCTCCAAAGTCATTTTATTATCAACTCATATTTTACTTTTATTATAATGCTGACACGATATTCGTTCTCAAATCATTCAGCATTATCAACTTTCTCTCCCTCATGAATTCCCAGTCTGATTAGCAGACTCTTATGTGTTTGATTATGCTAGCTCTCACTGTCTCACTTAGGTCTATTTCTAGAACAAACTACTTTTAGTTTGTAGAGATTTTTTTTCTTTTCCTTTTTTTTTGGTATTTTTTAAGACAGGGTTTCTCTGTAGCTTTGGAGGCTGTCCTGGAACTCACTCTATAGACCAGGCTGGCCTTGAGCTCACAGAGATCTACCTGTCTCTGCCTCACAAGTGCTGGGATTAAAGGTGTCTACTACTACCACCCGGCCCTAGTTTGTAGTTTTAACTACAGAAAATGTTTACTTTTAGATCTTTTGATTTACTTTTAGCCAAGGCAAAGCGGATTTAACCATGTCATTTTTACACACACATCACTGTGGTTTACTCACACAAACACAAAGCCCACTCCCCTTATTCACCATTCACCCAGTAGTTTACATCCCCAACCAGAAGTGCCAAAGAATTTAATTTCAAAGTAAGAATTGGTAAACAAGTTGTAGGAATATTGCGTTTTCTTCTCAGCAGAGAGTTAAGATGTGAGATTCACATGGGTCTCCTGTATCATTGTGCAGTTCAGAACCAAATGCTTCAAAATTCTCAGTGAGAAACAACCAACAAACCTTCCAGGGCAGGAGAGCATGGGCTGAACATACACAGAGGTGCACTTTCATTTAAAACATTTTTGGCAGCAATCTCGCTGATCAATTTCACCAGTCTCCATTGACATTTTAAAAATAAGCAAATGAAAACAGTTAGCACAGCCCAAACTGCTGCACTCGCTATCCTCAGATCTGATGTTTTTCTTTGAACAATGGCTGTAATCATGTTTTCTCAGGACTCTCAGAAGTTAACACTAATAAGAAGTAGCAGACAGTTTTGTCCCATGCATTTCAAGAGCAGATTTCTCATATGGCAAGACAAGAAAGGGGAAAAAATCATTGAACATAAAATAAGGCCCTGTATCCGAGGCCTCATGAGGTCATGTCTGCACAGCAGTTTGGAGTCCTGCTCAAACTTTTCTACTGTAGACATGAATGACTTGATGATTAGAGGGACTCTGCTCTGGGACTGTCACGTTTTAGTTAGATGACAAGATGAGTTCAAAAAAGCCAATCCCTCAGGCAGCTTGCCAAGGGCATAAAGGGGAGTTGAGACTTCTCTAAATCCTTTCCATGGTTTTTATCAGCTTCCTTAAAAATAGGCATTGCTTTATTAAGAGTCTGTAGTTCTTCCCAACATAGTGGACAAAGTACAAAGTTTGCCTTGAAGTTCACGTTGAGTCAAACCCAACTGTAATTGTGCCTATAGTACGAGGAGCTGATTCATCCCATAGACATTACAAACAAATAGACACCTGCATGTGTGTATGTTGATGGTTTTAAGACTAGCAGACGTATCAGTCAGTGTACAGCCTGTCTTGTCTCATGGATAGCCTCAGGGAGCTATTTAGTGTACAACCTAGCATGTGGGCTGAGAGAGGTCTGGTTGAGAAACAGAGGATCAAATGAATTTTCTGGTGGGTTTCTAGAGAAATCCTCCAGTCCTGGACTAAAGAAAAGTGTGTAGGACGGGGTAAAAAGATAAGCCAGGGAAGTGACTGGAAGTAGAAGCTGAGGTGTTTTAGAGTTCCCCATGCCAAATGAGATGAAGACATCTTTAATAAAAGCGTTGCTTAAAATCTGGTCTGAATTTATGTATTATGTGGTCAATTCCCTTTATTTGACAGAGTTGAATCCTGTAAAGTCGATATGGCTACGGACTGAGCAAAATCTGAGCACTGCTCTGAGGAGCAGAGCAAGGCAGGTTCTCATTAAATGAAAAGGACAACCTTGCTTTCTATATTTTGTGTAAGGAGTCTATGTCTGATATATATTGTTGGTTCATTAACCTTATGCCCTCAGCACTCACCCTTCCATGCAACTTAGGTAATGGGCAGAGTTTGACCACAACACTATGGTTAGGGCTATTTATTTGTTAGTTATTCCTGAGGTTTCCCAGGCTGATCTTGAACTCACTGCATAGCCAAGGCAGGCCTGGAACTCAAGATCCTCCTCTCTTACCCCTTCTCCCAAGAGTACTGGGATTACAGGCATGCACCACCATGCCTGGCTTGGCAGCCATTTTAAATAGAAGAAACATGAACATGAAGTACAAAATGTAGGACAAAACAGTACTAAACAGACTCTATAAAGGGTATTTGTTTGACTCAAACTGGGCTTTGCCCAGCTGGGACTATATGTATCAGGTGACTTAGGTATTTTGTCTTTCTGTAAATGTCCATTTAAAAAAATGATGAACAAATTTTGGGTGTAAGTATATCAAAATCAACACTGGGGACCTATGAAAGTAAAATGTATTTATTTCTCTGAAGTTCAGGTTTCATTATGTGTCCTGTATTCACCTGAGTACTATGTGAGTACTATATACTTTGGTATATCTAAATTCCAGAATTATGTTTATAGATGTATTTATTTTATTTTGTGTGTGTCAGTATTATACCTGCATATATGTAAGTGCACCATGTTTGTGTTAGGCCCGAGGAGGTCAGAAGTGGATATCATATCCCATGGAACTGGAGTTACAGACAGCTGTAAACTGCCATGTGGGTTCTGGGTACCAAGCCTAGGTCCTCAGGAAGAACAGCTAGTGCTTATAACAAACACCTTAGCCATATCCTCAGCCCCCCCCCCACTCCATGAGGCTTACTGTTGTTTTTTTTAAATGGTGCATGAGTTCACATCTGATCAGAGGAGCAGACCACTGAGTTATAAGATGAGGGCTACAGCACAATTCATCTTTACACAATTCTGGAAAGATTGGGTATACGAAAGTCCAAGAGACACGTTGAAGGATGACAGAACCACCAACTTGTCTTTCTGGGAAGCCAAGCACTCCAGTCCATCAGGTGAAGCATAGGCTCCGCAGAGGTTCATGGGTAAGGAGGGTGTCCACAAAACTGCTGCCTCTCAGAGATGCTACTGATGGTAGCCATGTCTTCCTATAATGACCTTCACAGAGCAGTGGCCATTGCCTCATTTCTACTTCCAAATTCTGTCCATATTCATCTTTGGCTACTTTTTAAAAATTATGTCTTGTTTTATTTTTAAATTTAAATTAGAAACAAGGTTGCTTCATATGTCAATCCCAGGTCCCTTTCCCTCTCCCTCTCCTCCTCCCATGCCCTCCCACCAAATCCCCCCTCTCCCTCCTCCAGTCCCCACTCCTTTCCCCAAGCAGGGTGAGGCCCTCTTTTAGAACAGATTTTTTATTTTGTGTACATTGGTGTTAGGGTTTCAGATCCCCTGGAACTGGAGTTACAGACAGTTGTAAGCTGCCATGTGGGTGCTGGGAATTGAACTGGGGTCCTCTGGAAGAACAATCAGAGCTTTTAACTGCTGATCCATCTCTCCAGCCCCAATCTTTGACTACTCAGGACAACATAGAAGAATGGTTTCTGGAGAACACAGTTCCAGCTTAATGGACTGGAGACACTATAAGCAACCTTGCTTGGGAAATCCAGATGGACTTACTGAGAAGCTATTGAAATAAGCACTAGAATCAGAAGATACCATGGAAACAAGCAATAACTTTCTTATCTACCAGTAATAATTAGTTAGAGTTAGACAATATAGAGGAGAAGCTTGGCAGGCTAAGGTATGAAATACTTAGGAGGAGAAATGTGACTAAGAATTGAGGTATGCCTTTGTGCAGTAAATGCCAACACTTTATGGAGAAACATAAAAGCAAGACTGTATGAGTTCAGGTCCCTTTAAACATCAACCATGTTCTTACATGGAACTCAGTAATACAGAGAAACCAGATCTTTACTGTATTTGTTAGTGTGTGTGGTAGTTTGAATGAGAAGATCCCAATAAGTTCTATGCTTGAATATTTGGTTTCCAGTTTGTGGAGCATTTAGGAAGGATGAAGGCCTTTTTGGGAGAGGTATGTTGCTATTTGTCGAGTGTGAGGTTTCAAAAGACCACAGCTAGGCCTAGTTGTGTGCACTCTCTGCCTCTGGCTTGTAGATCAGGTGTAAATGCTTATCTACTGCTCCATTGCCATGTCTGCCTGCCTGAAGTCATGCTTCTCACCATGATGACCATGGACTAACGCTCTGAAACTGTAAGCAGTTCCCACAATAAACGCTTCCTTTCATAAGATGCCTTGGTCATGCATCTCCTCACAGAAACAGAAAAGTAACTAAGAAAGTATGGTACAAATTCAATGGCATTACTTTTTGAGATCCCTGTGAAAATTATTGAAACATCATCAGGAAGTTATCAGCAAAGAATGATAAGGACCATATAAAAAGGAATAAGGAGAAGACCTTCCCAGTTAAAATACTGTGTAAAGTTATAATCAGTGATAAGTATGATACACCAATCACTGGAATGGAATACCAATATAAAAAGCACATATACAAAAACTTCAATAAAAGTGACGTGAAGAACACTAGATCATAAACAGATCATTCAATAAATTATATTGAAGTAGATAGTAAATTCATTTAGGAAATCTATGAAAGTAGCATTTACAAGGCTTTGGGATATAAACTGCTAGAAAATGTAGGAGAAATATTTGAATGCAACTTTTAATATTAGGGTAGAAGAAGACTGTGCCTTTAATAAATCACACGCATAAAAGAATGATGAATTATCTTATTGCATAGATATTTAGAACTATATAGAAAAAAGAAAAAATATAAGGGGGGAGAGTGGGGGAGAAATTAGCCCCAAACAAAACTAAAAAACTGGAAAATTTATAATCTTTAAAATTCTTTTTTTCTTGGTTTTATGAGACAAATCTTTAATATTCCTAATGCCTGCAGTTTCTTAAAAATGAACACCATGTGGAAATACATGAGCTTGGGCCGTAAACTAAATGTTTGTGTTACCAAATGCATATGCTAAACTCTGAGTGTGTCACCAAATGCATACGCTAAACCCTGAGTGTGTCACCAAATGCATACGCTAAACCCTGAGTGTATCACCAAATGCATACGCTAAACCCTGAGTGTATCACCAAATGCATACGCTAAACCCTGAGTGTGTCACCAAATGCATACGCTAAACCCTGAGTGTGTCACCAAATGCATACGCTAAACCCTGAGTGTGTCACCAAATGCATACTCTAAACCCTGAGTGTGTCACCAAATGCATATGCTAAACCCTGAGTGTGCCACCAAATGCATACGCTAAACCCTGAGTGTGTCACCAAATGCATACGCTAAACCCTGAGTGTGTCACCAAATGCATACGCTAAACCCTGAGTGTGCCACCAAATGCATACGCTAAACCCTGAGTGTGTCACCAAATGCATACGCTAAACCCTGAGTGTGTCACCAAATGCATACGCTAAACCCTGAGTGTGTCACCAAATGCATACGCTAAACCCTGAGTGTGTCACCAAATGCATACGCTAAACCTGAGTGTCACCAAATGCATACGCTAAACCCTGAGTGTGTCACCAAATGCATACGCTAAACCCTGAGTGTGTCACCAAATGCATACGCTAAACCCTGAGTGTGTCACCAAATGCATACGCTAAACCCTGAGTGTGTCACCAAATGCATACGCTAAACCCTGAGTGTGTCACCAAATGCATACGCTAAACCCTGAGTGTGTCACCAAATGCATACTCTAAACCCTGAGTGTGTCACCAAATGCATACGCTAAACCCTGAGTGTGTCACCAAATGCATATGCTAAACCCTGAGTGTGCCACCAAATGCATACGCTAAACCCTGAGTGTGTCACCAAATGCATACGCTAAACCCTGAGTGTGTCACCAAATGCATACGCTAAACCCTGAGTGTGTCACCAAATGCATACGCTAAACCCTGAGTGTGTCACCAAATGCATACGCTAAACCCTGAGTGTGTCACCAAATGCATACGCTAAACCCTGAGTGTGTCACCAAATGCATACGTGAAACCCTGAGTGTGTCACCAAATGCATACGCTAAACCCTGAGTGTGTCACCAAATGCATATGCTAAACCCTGAGTGTGCCACCAAATGCATACGCTAAACCCTGAGTGTGTCACCAAATGCATACGCTAAACCCTGAGTGTGTCACCAAATGCATACGCGAAACCCTGAGTGTGTCACCAAATGCATACGCTAAACCCTGAGTGTGTCACCAAATGCATACGCTAAACCCTGAGTGTGTCACCAAATGCATACGCTAAACCCTGAGTGTGTCACCAAATGCATACTCTAAACCCTGAGTGTGTCACCAAATGCATACTCTAAACCCTGAGTGTGTCACCAAATGCATACACTAAACCCCGAGTGTCCAGTGTGATGAAGCTCTGGGAGAGAAATGAACCCGAGCGTAGAGCCTTCGGGCTAGGATTCAGGCTCTCCTGTGAAGGACAGAACTTGCTCTTCTCCCTGCTGTGTGTGGACACAGCAAGTTGCCATCCGTCCACAAGCCAGGACATGGCCGGCACCAGACTTTGTGTTTCTCAGTCACCTATAAGACATTCGGTCTATGTTTTTTTGTTATAGCATCTGAAACAAGCTAAGGCAGCAAGCAGCAAGCCTACCTCTGCCCAAAAGATAGCTAAAGGTTAAAATTAAATGAAATTATTTCAAGGTTTTCCAACAGTCAAGAACTGAGAATTAGTATGAAGTAGCATCTTAGTTATCACCAGATGAGCAAGTATGATGAAAAGAAACAGCATCCACAGTACTGTTGTGTTGGCCAACTATATAGTCATCTCCTGCAGATAGAACCCAGAAGTCCTGGGAGACCAGAGTCAGCAGTGGACATCAACACTCTTTTTTTCTTAAGTTCTCTTTTAAAACATCTGTTAACTCATGAATAGTTAATAGAGAGACTATTCGTTTATTTAAACTAATTTCTTTTTTTAGGAATTGATTTTTATTTTTAAATTTAAATTAGAAACAAGGTTGCTTCACATGTCAATCCCAGGTCCCTCTGCCTCTCCCTCCCCTCCTCCCACACCTTTCCACCAATCCCCTCCTCCCCCTCCCCCAATCCCCACTCCTTTCCAAAGTATGCTCACCTGGCCTCTGTGCTCATGCTTTGGTGATTAACCCCACGGCATTAATTCAACTCAGTTGGTTACAAAAAGGAAGGAAAAAGAAAGAGAGAAAGACAAAAGAAAGGAAAACTAATGCGGGGTAGGAAGTATTCTAGAGGTTTTGAGAGGAATGGGAAAGCTGGGGTTAGTTATCATCAAAATATATTGTATACATGTATGCAATTGTCAAAGAATAAACGCAAAAATAAATGTGTATACCCTTTAATGCAGAAAAGACCACTTATAGTAATTGTCCGTCTTTAAATGTGAGAGATTTTTATCACAGGTCTTTAAAAATTACATTTCTAACTTGCTCAAATAGGGAATGGCTACTCTGCCCAATGAAATGCTGGGTAGCCGTCAGAGATTGCTTTAACTGATGAGCAAGTATGGACAGTGTGCAGTGGAATGATGTGGAAAACAAGTTTGTAAAGGGATGTCTTCAGTCCCCGGCACTCGTTACTCTAATAAGCATCTGTTAAGCTTTTCACATGCAATGCAACAAAGCATAATAGCAGTCATGGCCCTGTATTTCAGCTATGCACACACAAACATGCACCACCCCCGGTAACGGGAAGAATTGTGGAAGTACCAGTACTGGCTGCTTCTGAATCCTGACTCACTTTTTCTACTTAATTCTGGTTTCCACCATTGTACAAAGAGTTTATTCACTTTGTAGCATCGAAATCACAAAAACGGATAGTTTTCCCCTCGTACTCGTCTCTTGCATCCTTTAAGCCATTGCTTCTCTCTCGCGTACTTCTGTGAAGATCCAGAATAGGAAAACCACTTTCTCCTCAGACACTGGGGGAAGAGAGCCCAAACCTGACGCTGAGGCAAAGGAGCTTCACTGGAGAAGAATGCTGTGTAAGGCGCAGCGCCCAGTGTTTGTGCAGAGGCCGAAAGGTGTGTATTTGGTTTTCCAAGATTCAACGCAAAGCCAGAGCCCCTTTTGAGCACCAACCCTGTCCTTCCCCTGCTTCTTCCCAGCTCCCTGAGGCTGTCTCTTCCCACTTCCAGTCCTTCCTCTGCCCAATGCCCTCCTGCTGGGTAACAAGAGTCTCTAACAAGAGACCTGGTCCTCAGCCCAACACTCAAGGCCCTTCCATGTGGCTTCAGCCTTCCTGCTTCTCACGATCACCGGAATACCTTTCAGTGCACACCCGCCAAAGGAGTTCCTGCTCCTCCGGCCTGCTCTATTCTGCCATGGCTTCTGCTCATGCTTGGGCTGGTCAAGCTAGCTTGTCACTCAAAGATGCTCAGCACTTGCTCTCTCTCTCTCTCTCTCTCTCTCTCTCTCTCTCACACACACACACACATACAAACACACACTCAGACTTTCCCAGTATACTTGCTTCAGGTTTTCCCTGGGATTATAAATCTGGAGTTTTATCCTAGCTCCCATATGCCTCACATTCCAGTTCCTAGTACCTAAACTGATTTCATCCGCAGCACACATTTGTTCTGCTAAATTCAGTATGCTACATGGGAATCAGCATGATTGTGCTTGCCACTCAACAGTTTAAATGTATTTTTAAGAAAATAGGAAGATGTTTGCATGATGTTCTGTTTGGTTTGTCTTTCTATGAGTCTCCTGCCCATTAAGAACTTGTCAGGGAAATATTTTAATTTGCATGATCATAAGGAAACCAATCTATCCAACATTCCATGTAGTTGGGATGCAAAGTTGAATAATAAAATATGATTTCTTCTCAGTGCTGCCCTTTTAGAAGTACCATAAGCCTTGGTATAGAAGAGTTACAGCTTTCAAATCCATCACCACTGTGGTAGGAGATTCTGGTTATTTTGAGCTTGAATGGGTTGGAACTTTTTGTGATGGTTTTGTTTGGCAAACCAGAGTTGCCAGCATCAGAGTTGCTCGGTTGGCCAGCATTCATGCATGCCCCGAGCTGTGGAGTGGCTTTCGGTTGTTTTTCTTTTCCCAGGTGGGGCATGGCCACCTGGACCCAGCCCATGCTGTGGGCTTGCCTTGAGGCCATGCGCCCTGTGTATTTCCTACAAACACGTCTGGTGTTCAGGCCCAGAGCAGGCAAGAGGCTAGTGAGTCTGCAGGGTCTGCTTGCTCACAGAGGCCTTATCAGTTGTTGATGAGACCCTGTCTAGGCTCACAGACAGGCCGTTTCCTCCAGTCCCAAGCCCGAGCCTGCTGTGGAGCCAGAAGAAGGTGATAAGCCCCCGAGAAGATTTTTTAGGAGCCTTGCCTATCTTTCACACCAAGTCGCCAGTGTACATTTTCCATGGTCGCCATTTACAGATAGAGTGGCTGCTCTGGATAAGGCTGGGGGTGGAGGTAGGCGGAGGTCATTAAAGAGAGCAAATGGCTTTCCAATTAGCTTCCCCTAGGAATTCTTCAGGATCCTGCAAGCTTTGTTGACAATTAACTCTTTCTCTCTGTCTCTGTCTGTCTATCTGTCTCTCTCTGTCTGTGTCTCTGTCTCTCTCTGTCTCTGTCTCCCTTTCTCTCTCCTTCACTCTGACTCCAAAACAAGTAGACAGGGCAGGCCTCCTGGTAATAGCATAGAGTCTTGCTGAGTCTTAGCCAGGGGGAAACACTCTGAGTCTCTGACAGGCAGGAAGGCTGTGGCAATAGGACTGGCCTGTCTGCCATAGAGGAACTCAAGGAAAGGCCAGTGCCAGAGACACCATGGGATTAGACTGGGTTTGTGGCCCTAATTGCTGGCTTCTTAACATCTCCCTACATGCATTTCAGCAATGCCCAAACCAGAGTGAGCTGGGCTAGAAGGTAGGCTTCTTTTTCAGGGCGGTAAAAACCCATCTCCTCTCTGGCACTGGAAATGAATGATGGAACGGATCCATTGTGTATGGATCTCATACATAGGAGGTGGAATGGACTGCAAGTCGGGTTTAGAAGTGTATTACCTTGGTTCCGTGTTTGAACAAGTAAATATGTGTTCAAGGGTAATCGAGAGAGCAGAGTACTGAAAACCAGCAAACGTAGAGACAGGATATTTACTGTCTCCATCGACAAGGAGACTGTGGGCGCTGTCTCACTGAACTGATCTTACCGCTTAACTCCAGAGTTAAGCCACGCCCAGGTCACACACCTCGCCGAGCTGCATGCCCAGTTGGTCATCTCTTTCTTCTGGCTGCTTGTTCTGCTTCAGGACTTTTCACTGTTTGGGTTTGTCCACTGCTCCAGTAGGCAGACCCAGAATGCAACCCTTAGGGTGACTTGAAGCTAGAGAAAGAGCTTTGGTGAGAGGACCCTGGTGTATTGTGGCAGGTGTGAGGAATAGATGAGGATATGTTATGTCTGCCGTCTGAAAGATCATTTCCATCCCTGACGAAGGTTTGCCAGGTGACATGCCAGACTCTTGCCAGTGCTGTGAAGCACACTCTGCCTGTTGTCACTCCCCAGTAATGTTTCCAGGTTCCTCAGATGCCGCTGTACAGTGGGCTGTCTGCTTCTAGTTCATGCACTGGGTGAGGCGATGCTTGCATTGCCTAGAAGCACGCAGAGAGTAGACAGGAAGCAGTAGCTATGCTGTTCATCTCTATCAGGGTTGTTTCTGGGAAATAGTGGTGGCATGAAAACTGACTGAACCATTTACAGCTGAGTGGGAAACGGGCAAGAGAAAGGACAGGGCTTCGTCTAAATCTCTCAGCCAGTTTTGAGAAGTACTCCTCCCCTGGGAGCACTCTCTGCAGCTGGAGGCGGCACTCCCATCCCCGGCCTTTGAAGAGCTGGCACTTCATGGATTTTATTTAGCTTCAGAAACATAAATTTTGTTGAGACAAACCCATGTATAATGCCATTTCGTGACTTCTGGAAGATACAAAGAATTAGTGATCTGGAGAGTCGGTGCCCAACACTAATGTTTCCCTTCCCACTCAGCTCCCTTGGTTTTGGAACCTGATAACTCAAGACAACTTCAGGCAAGACCACCAACTACTCACCCTGCAGGCAGAACTCCACAGGCATGGTGGCCTGTTTGGTGACTCCTAAGGTGGAAAGCAGGAGGCCTAGCCTTAGACTCCCAGGGTTATCACAGACATCATTTTTTTCTATTGACAATTTGGGAACAAGATGAAATGTTCATCACATGACTTGGGAATCCCATGAACAGTTTCAAAGTTTGGCTCAGACAGCCACAAAGGGTGCCTCAAGAATCAACTTCTGATATCAGTAGTGTTTCTTGTCAATACAGTACTGAGAGTGGTATTAGTGGCTTCTGTGTTGGTGGAAGATGCTAAGACCTTGGCAAATCTGTCTTAGACTTATAACCAGGCCTGGCTGGGAGGGTGATGTTCATAAGTATCCTTATGCTATGGATGAAGAAATAGAACAAAGAAGGTTTTACAGCACTGTAGGGAACTTGGAAGAGTCTCAACCACACTGCTGGGGTCCCTCTGGCTGTGCATTCCCAGCCCTGTGCTCTACTGTATGTAATTTTCCTCATGGTGACAGTAAGACATTAAGTGTTCTTAGAGACCATCTGTCTGTGACTCAGTGCCTTCCCCTGAGCACTGACACTGATGGTGAGGCTGTCACCTGCTCTTCCTTACGATGCAACACTATACTCAGTTGTCTCTCTCACCAAGATGGAATGTGGCTGATGGCTCCCTGGAAAGCCCCATTACTTTATGTGTTCTAGAATTTACAAGCCTTCCTTTTTTAATGTTTTTGCCAATAAAACCAAGAAATGGAAATTATCCATTAGAAAAATAACAAAATGAATAATTTTATTTTTCACAGATGAAATCAATCTCATGATCTTCTTCCATAATAGAGTCCCCTGTAGCCATCATTGAATCAACTAAAAAGGCAACTACCCATGATTTTCAAAATATACCAATTGCGGACTTCTTAAAAAGTAAGAAAACACTGAGCTGAACTCAAGAAAGCCAGTAACAGAGAGGGAGGACTGATGACCAAAGGGATTAAGACTGGGCTGGTTTAATCCCCAGAAACAGCTGACCTGACAAGGGTTAACTCTTGAATCCCAGGCTGATGCCTGGGAATCCAGCATGGGACTGATCAAGAACCCCTGAATGTGGGTGTCAGTGAGGAGGCCTAGGTAATCTATTGAGCCTTGGGCAGTAGATCAGTATTCATCCCGAGTATACACATGGACTTTGGACTCCTATCCAACAATGTGAGATGCACTCTCACCCTGAACTCTTCGGGGGAGGGTCTGGGCCCTGCCCTGGATGAAATGACAGACTGTGGACACCCCCATAGAGGGCCTCACCCTCCCTGGGGAAATGAGGGGATAATGGGGGAGTTGGGGGGAGGGCACGGGAGGAGGGGAGGGAAAGGGAGAGGGACCTGGAACTGACTTGTGAAGCAACCTTGTTTCTAATCTAAATTTAAACTTAAAAATAAATAATAAAAAGTAAGATAAATAACAATAGTGTAAACAAGATTTTATCAGAAAAGTCTTTCAAAAGTGGATTTCAGAATCCATAGCAGTAGGGCCGGTTGTATCTGTCACTCACTCCCAAACTAGAGTTTCCTACAGCATGTATTCTGGAACCACCCAGACCCGAGATCCTACCCAGGACCCAGATACAGCAGCTAGATGTCCAACAGCTTGCCTCAGAGCTCTGCTGGGATCTCCAGGAGGGATGTCATTCACAAAATCACACCCAGACCACCCAGCCTGAGTTAAGCAGCAAACACAGTTCTGCCCTCAGACCCCAAGGACTGTTTTGGTAGAAGTAACCATGGACTTTCAGGTTCCCTGGAGCTCCTGGTCTTCTTGTCCTGGAAGACTTAGGGACCTTTTCAAATGTGAAAAAAGCAGGAGACTTGCCTTTCCTTTCCAGAGTCGGCCAAGTTGCTCTCAGTGAATGTCCAAGATGGATTTATTTTTGTTTGATGCTCAGCTTCAGGTCATAGAGTTTTCCTTTGTCTTGCTGAAGTAATTTCAGAAATTAAACATTTATATTTAAAAATATCCATATACTCTTGGGCAAGGTAATGTACACCTTTAATCCAAGTACTTAGAGTCAGAGGCAGAGGCAGAGGCAGAGGCGGGAAGATATTTGTATTAAACCAAGCAACCAAAATTTCATCAATGAATAAATGGACACACAAGATGTAGAAGGGGCATACAGCAGAATATCACTCAACTTTAAAGAAAGATGGAAGTTTCAATACATGGGGACCCATAGATGAAGTTAGAGGACATTGTGCTAAGTGAAATAAGCCAGACACAAAAGGACAAACATTATGTGACTCCACTTAAGTGAGGTACTTAAAGTAGTCAAACTCATGGAGTCAGAAAGTTGAATGATGGTTTCCAGGGTCTCTGGGGAGGGAGGGAGGAGTGGGTGTTTAATATGTACAGAGTTCTGGAGAGAGATGGTGGTAATGATTGTTCAATAGTGGGATTGAATATAAATACGATGTTATGTACTGTAAGCACATCTGTATCATGTGGACATTTCCCATCCCTTGACCATAGACCTTCAGCAGAAATGCCAGCTCTCTCTCCAACACCAGGAGCAGTGCCCTAGCTTTCAGGTCCTCTTAGCACCAAGGCCAGGAGTGCTGTGAGGCAGAGTTCAACAGTCTGCTGTCAGGGTCCCTGAAGTCCAAGATGCTTAGCAGAGGCTTTTTCCTGGGTTCATGTTCTTGGCAAAGTGATAATGCTCATAATTAGCACAGTGACCCATGTGCAGACATCCTGACAAGCCAGGCTCTCATGCTGGGATAGAGGGGGAGGCAAGACGAGAGCTTCCAGCAGCCAGTCAGGATGAGTCTTCACTCGGAACAGCTCCTAAGACATGGGGGACTGGAAGGAAGAGGGGCCCCAGATAGACAGGGCATGACGACAATGTTTTGTTGACAGAAAAGAGATTTGAGACCAACTTCTAAAGCTAGTGATGTCCTAATTTCATTGCTAGAGAGCAGCGAAGGAGAACAATTTAGAGACCTCTGTGTGTTCCCTGCCCACATAACATCTCTCCTCTCCTTCCTCCTCTACCCTCCCTCTCCTTCCCTCCTGTCTCTTCTCCTCTTCTCCTTTCTTTCCCTTCCCTCTTCCCACAAATACCTTATCGAATGGTTGAAAGCAAATAGGGAGATCCTTGTCTACAACAAGGTAACATCCATCCCTTCCTCTTTCCAGCCACAGGCCCTCGAATGGCAAAATTTGTCACTAAACAACAACTGTAATGTGGCGGGCTCAATAGTGGTTGCCCAAACACATACATACACCTAACCCTTCCTTGGAAAGAGGGTAATGCAGAGGTATTGAAAGATTTCAGGCGAGGATTGTCTTGGATGCTTCAGGTAGTCCCTAAATTCAGTTCCAAGTGTCCAAGGGGGAGCGAAGACACAGGGAAGGCTCAATGAGGATGGGCACGGAAAGAAATGATGCAACCATGTCCCTAAGAACTCCTAGAGCCACCAGCTAGGGGATGTGATAAAGCGTTCTGACCTTGATTTTGGACTTCTGGGAAAAACAAACTCCTGCTGTTTAAAGTCCCTTAAGTTTATAATCCACTGAAGCAACTAGAAGATACAAATATAAACTCCACACTCAGAACCTGTATGGTACTGTCCCCCAGTGCTGAGACTTAGCTGGTGAGCCTCGGGTACTCTTTTATTAGGAAAAGTCATGGATGGATTGTGTAGGAGCATGGCTTCTGGAACTCTTCTGTGTACATGCACCACCTAGGGACCTGGTTGCAGGCAAACAGTGTCATAGCGAGTCATTACTTGTATCCAAGATTCTGCATTGCTCAAACGCTTCTTGTTACACAAATCTTGCTACCTGCATGCCGCATTTTGAGCCCATAGAGCTAAACAGGATGCAGACTTTCCAACAGTAGGGCAATACATAAGCACCTGAGTTGTGTGGTGCTGGGAGCTCCTAGCCAGCCGCCAGACTCCGCCTAGGCCCCTTGTGCACGCTATCTACATTTGGGGGTTTCCTTACAATGGCTGTCCCACTGTGGCCAGTGTTTCACAGAGTGTTACTGTCCATTAACCCTAAGAGGCAGGAAGGAATCAATCAGCCTTACGCAGATCTCTATGATTAGTTCATCTTCTGCATCTGCTAAATGAGGGACTAGGGCTGCCCAAGTTCCTTGCAGCTCATTCCTTCTCTTTCACTGTGGAATCATTTTCACATGACAGAAGAGCCTGTCAAGGGTTTCTGTTTCCATCTTTCACTTTCTGCTTGAGGCCTTTATCCACATTCCCCCATGCTGAGTACATATGAAAAAATGCTGAAAGCGGTTTGGTACACCTGTCCCCATTGTTGCTGTGGTTTCTCTCACCATAGCAGCCCTGGTGAAGGATGAGCTTCTTCTTAACATCCAACCCATTTTTTAGATCATGTCTGAGAAGTGAGCCTACGGCCTTGAGCTTGCCAAGTGCTCTGTCATTCAACTGTATCCCTGGTGCTGGGAACGGCTGATTCTCATGAAATACTTGTTACCGAGTCTTTCTGATCTGCCCTTTGTTTTCAAGGGGTGCACACCCCCACCTCTGTGTGTGTCTACTGACAGCAGTTAACCTCACTGACCTCAACCCTGTGGTTGGTTCACACTGACCAGGGTTCATTGAAACTCGGTGTCAAGGCTACTGCAGGCAGCTGCGCTGCGTTCCTTCAGCATGCTTGGGGGTTGTTAGTCTGAGGGCATGAAGTGCCCACTGCCTTAATCAGAATGCCACTCCCTCCATCACTGGTTTTTAGGAAAAGCACTTTATGGGGTGACACTGCAGGGTTTTGTGAATATGCTGGTGAGTGTCCTATTATCTCAGCCTGACAGCCATCGCAGAATAGCCATCTTCAAAACTCAAGAATGTGAGTTCCTCTGCTCACTTACTGCCTGGTCACCCTCAATGAAATAAGCTCATATAAGACTTAGTTTTAAAAAATATGAAACAAAATACAACCTGCAGAGACAGACCTGGTGCTCGATCGCACAGGTCCTGCGACTCACTGAAAACTGCTGCTTTCCTCACATACCTGGGGCGGCTTTTCACTCACCCCACAGAGCTGGGAGGAGGCTGCTGGAGATGGAAATAATGGATAAACTGTCCTCCAATGTTAGACGGGAGGATGTCCTTGTGGCTCAGTGCAGTATGTACAAACATCGTCGAGAAGGGCAGGCTACGGATTTGCTGGGGAGCGTGGGTGTGAAGGGACAGGGCCCGCAGGTTCTCAGCTGTGAGTGTGTGCTGTGCACTTGGGAGGGAGGCGGCAGCCTCCTGCCACACTACACTGCAAGGGTCATGGCACTGTGTGAATTCCATTTACAGGTCCCTCTTTAAAAGGCAGAGCCGGCCTTCCTTAATGGAGAAGAGGCGCTCTGAGCTCACAACAGAGAGAAGGCAGCTCCCCAGCCACTCGGGAGATGCTGATGTCAACCTCTTCACTTCTGCTGTCCTCAGCTCCCTGCTCCGGCCACCCCCTTTCCTGTCTTCCATTCTCCACATCCTGTGCACAGATCCTAAAGGTTTCTTATGTATTAACATTAGAGTGTGATACTGAAAGTGATGTAGTGTAATAACTGATCCAATAAAGCTCTTGGGAGAAAATAAAGTGTACTTGTGCTAGTAGACACAGGCAAAATTCACATAAGACTTCAAGATCACTAAATACAGATGATGATGATGATGATGAAGATGAGGAGGAGGAGGAGGAAGAAACCAAATTGGAATTCAACAAAGTTATCATTTTTATTCATCTAAAGATACTATTTGAAAAACCAAAGTACCAAAGGCTGAGAAAAACTTTCTAATATGTATAGCTACAGAAGACATATGAGAATACATAAGAACTTGTTCAGGTCAACAATGAAAAGATAACATTAGCTCAAGGTTTGACCAGCCACTCTCCAGATACATAAATAGTCTGTAAACATATATAATGGGCACAGATGGCTATAATTACAAAGACTGACTGTGTCAAAAGTATGTCAAATGAATGTAGAAAAGCAGAAGTTGCCTGTATTTCTGGTAGGAGAGGGTTTTAGTTTGTGTCCTATTGATGTGATAAAGCACTGTGGCCAAAAGCAAAGTAGGGGAGAAATGGTTTTTTGGACTTACTTCTTTATCACAGGGCATCATCTAAGGAAGTCAGGGCAGGAATTCAAGCAGGACAGCAACCCGGAGGCAAGAACAGAAGCAGAGACATGGATGAACGCTACTTACTAATTTGTTCTCCAGGACACACTCTCTGGTTTCTTACATAATCTAGGACTACCTGCCCAGGGATAGCATTGTCCACAGTCTGGTTTCTTACATAATCTAGGACTACCTGCCCAGGGATGGCATTGTCCACAGTGATCTGGAACCTCTCAAATCAATTTTTTAACCAAAGAAATGCCCCCACAGTATTGCCCCAAGCTAGGAAGTTTCTCAATGGCAGCTTCCTCTTCCCAGATGACCATAGCTTGTGTCAAGTTGACAAAAAAACTAATCAGTGCAGAGAACAAAACGGTATATCCACTTGGGTCAACTGTTATCAGCCAACTTTTGAGAAAACAATTACACTGTGGATCACTAAGTCTACTTCTAGGCATTCATGTGAGGGAAGGGAAAATATGTGTCCATACCAAGACTCATTCAAGAATGTTCACAAACATCACATCAAAAAGTCCAAAACAATCGAGATGTTTATCAGTTTTGGAAATGAATGAGTGGACAAGATGCATATGAAGATTCATCTGTAGCCGTATAAAGAGTGTGTGACAACTGTTGGGATGTTGTTACTGTTCACACTGTTGTTAATGAATGAACAATCCATGATAGAGTATTATTGTAGAATAATACTAACAGTTTAAATGAATCTCAACATACACAAAAATCTAACTGAATCCAGAAAGCAAATATGCCAGATATGAATGATTGTTTGTGTGTGATTCTATTTACATGAAGTTGTAGAACTTGCAAACATGGTCTGTAGTTACAGAATTAGAATAATGGCTTTCTCTTTGTAATGGTGCTGGGAGAGCTGAAGGGCCTGAAGAACTGTCTTGAGTGATGGAGATGTTGGCCTTAATGTTGGCTAACACTGGATCAGCATGGTTCCGTGTTAAGATGCTGCTTCCGGACTAACATAAACTCACCCCACCTTCTTAGACCATCATCCAGAGCAGCGTACATCTGCTTTCCCTGCCTGTGGCTGCAGGGATGTTTCTGTCTGGTCTCTTTCCTTACAAAGGGAGCACTATCACTAATGATGTTCCAGGACAGGGTCCAGTCTCATGCCTTGCTGAGAATCTCTGAATGCCACACGATTTCCAAAGCTCTCCATAGTGCCACCCACGATCTCATGTGAAGCACTTTTCTCCTTCCCCAGTCCTGCCTTTTTCCATCACAAGTGTACCACCCAGAACATGTGCCGGGAACTCTTTGCATATAATAGAAAATAGAACTGGAAGTGGTCCCAGAACACGGACTTTTATATGGAATTTTGGAGAAAAATGAGTGGCCGCAGGATGACAATGAAGACGCATTCACAGTGGTAGGGAGAGCATGAGCAGTTTGTGGCAGGATGTAGGGTGTCATTGTACACATGTGCAGGTGGTGGATGCGGTTGTGACTCCGGTGATGCTTTTAAGTGAAATGAAGACTTTGGCCCAGAGTAGTTGTTACTGCATGCATGGAGCCACTGAGGAAGATGGTGACTGGCCCAGGATGTTTTCACCAGTTCAAGGTGAAAAATTAATTGTAGCTGAAGAAGAGATGGAATGGTGAGTTAGGTATAGGAGAGGCCAGAGAGATGGGTAGTGATTAAGAGCACGTACTACTGCTGCAAAAGACTCCAGTTCAACAACCAGCGTGTATACCAAGGTGCTCACAACAACCTGCAACTCCAGATCTGGGTGACCTGGCACCTCTGGCTCTTGTGGGTACCTACATTCATGTGTGTATAGCCCCACATGGACATACATGCATACACACTACTTTAAATTTTTTTAAGAAACAGGCACAGAATGCATTAAAAGGATACTTGTGGTAGTATGTGTTCTGTTGCCGCGACTAAATACCCAAGACAAACAGCTTTCAAAAAGGAAGGTTTATTTTCATTGTTTTAGACTGCAGCTACTTTAGAGACCTATCTGTAGCAAGGGAGCAAAGCTACTCACTTTACAGCAGCCAGGAAGGAGCAGGAGAGGGAGATGAGGTGGGGAAGAGAGAAGGAGCCGGGGAGAGAGGGAGAGGGGGGTGAGGGACAGAAGGGCAGGAAGGAGCATCTTCCAGAGCGTTTGTCTACTGACCTGACTTCCTTCTGCTACGTTCCACAGTTTAAATATTCCAACCTCTTCCTGTAGTGTCACAGACTGCTGATAAAGACAGAGGCAGTAATGGAGCTCCATAGAAGGCCCACGCCTCATCCTGGCACATCTCCACCATCAATGCAAGAACTCTAGTTAGGAATAAAGAGAACCGTGAAGATTGGGATAGGATACAAAATAGACAATCTGGAGAATCTCCAAGTCCTAAATAACTTCAATGCGACTTGACTGCAAGTGACCCACTTATACTATTATAAAGCTCTGTTTTTCCTTGTTGCTTAATTACGCAGAAATAATAAGTGAAATTGTGTCATATGAGGCAATGTTTGTCCTCACTCAGGATCCTCACCATTCCCACAACACCCTCCTACTGTTAATAAGAGGATAGCAAAGTGGGGAACTCCACACAGCATGGCTGCAGAGGTGCTGGGCCTGCCAAGGCCTTCCCGGGGGCCAGCTGCAAATGTTTAGGTTGGATCACAGACTCCAAAGATGGATAGTGAAGCCTTTACCCTTGGATGCTGCCACTCCAGCTCCATTTCCTTACTTGGATCATCGTTGGCTGTAAACAACTTGGATTCATATCTGTTAACTCTCCCTGACCCTGATCCACTATCCTACCTGCCCTTAGTGGAGGTTGCACACTATTCGGCCCAACAATACAACTTTCCTCCATGTCTAATGATAACCCAGATCTGGCTTGCACATCTTTCCAGGGTTTGCTTCAAGGGACATTCATTGGAATGTGAGAAATTATCTTGTACCCTAACTTCAAGTTTGAAGATGGGGGACGCAGGTTGTAGGCTCCACTAATGCCTGCAACAACCAAATCAACACATTTCTTTAATACAACAATAAAACACAGGGCTATCTGGTTATTTGGAAACAGAATGGACAACAGATTCACTCATCGTTGTTACAGACAAAAAATGTCAGCTCTTATTTGTCAGACAATTGCTGTGTACCCCAAAGCCCAATGTTTGTTCTCCTATCTAGTCCTAATGACAGATCTGTGAGGCAAATGACATGCCCATTGATAAAGCAAACAAGACTCAGGGAGCTGAGGGGAATGACCCAAAGTGATAAAGCTTGTGAGCAACAGGCCAGTTCCCAGCTGGGTCTGCTGACTGTAGAGCCAGCACTGTTTCTGCCACACAATCCCACGTCCTGGCTGTGGTGCTCTGGAACTGAGGGCCTCAGGGAACTGCTTGACTTCTAGCCACTGGGCTTAAGACAAGACGTCATATCTTTCATGGTTTTGAAGAGAGTCAGTCACAAAGGGCATTCCTTTAAGACCTTCTGCTCTGAAGTGATAAAAGCAAGATTGAGAAAAGGCTCCCAGGCCCCCAATCTGGGCTCACCCCTGCCCTTGGAGCCAGGAAATGTGATTTTTCCTGCCATCCTTCACTTACAGCGCATGCTCTGCTTCTTGTGTCTGCAACGATTTTTTTCTTCCGTAAGAAAAGAAGATAGCGTGGGTTAATTTCCAGTTCTCCACAATTTATCTGTACTGAGCTGGAAGAGTGTTGAGTGGGAAAGGGTTTCATTGTCCACCAGGGCCTCACGGCTCTTCAACACCCACCACTTCTGCCTCATGTCAGGGAGAAAGCAAATAGGTTTATTAAATAGCTGTCAAACTGAATGAGCGAGCACCAAGAACACACAGAGGGAGATTGGATTAGAGGTAGAAGGCATGCCATACTAAACAAGGGCACAGATTTATGGCCTTGGCCATGTAGCCTTCAAAACGATGCCCGAGGTAGATTTAAGTACACAGAGACTGGGCTGAGGAGGTGCGTAGCAATAAACAGATGGAAAGACCAAGCCTGGGCACCTTCTCCTTCCCAGCATTCAGAGCATTTGCTTCTGTTCTTGCTGTTTAGTTTTAAAAGTATGTATGTATGTATGTATGTGTGTATGTATGTATGCATGTGTATGTCCATGTGTCTGTGCATGTGAGTGTAGTACCCACAGGGACCAAAAGAGGGCATCAGGTCCCCTGGAGCTGGAACCACAGGTGGCTTCGATCAGCCTGGTGTGGGGGACTAGGACCCAAACCTGGATCTCCCCTGGAGAGAGCATGCTCTCTCAACTGCTGAGTCATCTTTCTAGCTCTGATCAGAGAATTTGTAAGTACATGGGTAATGGCTCAAGCATAGAAGACCAGTAACTTTCATCCTCACCAGGGTATAAGCATCCATGGAAGGGTCTACATGACTTTGCTCACTGTGAACAAAGGAGTGGTGTTGTCTATGCCTTAGGCCTGCAATGATCTTGTTACACCTATTCACCACAGCTATTGGTGCACTGTGGTCACATGATTTACTGTGGCCCAATGAGAAAGGAGATGAGATTTACTGAGAATTTTCACCCTTCTTCAAAAGAGCATCTTGGCCTGTCCTTCTTTTTCTATCTGAAGGCGAGAGAGAAAGCATGCTTTGCTTCTCTCTCATGTCTAACTCTGCTCCAAACCTGTCGCCTGTGTATCTGATGGGTATAAATTGAACTTGCCAGCAGCAGTTCTTTGGAGAGTAGTGGCATGAATACTCAGCTGGCTATGACATACTAAAAAGAACTGAAGGATGGGTTGGGGAGATGGTTCTGCGGGTAAAAGTTCTTGCCTTGCAAGCATGAGGACTTGAGTTCAAATTCCCAGAACCTACATAACCCTAGGCAATAGTCTCATGAACCTGTAATCTCAATGCTTTTCTGTGGACATGGGAAGCAGAGGCAAGGGACCCCATGGAAATCACATGCCAGCTATAATGATGTATCCTGTGGCATGACAAGAGACCCTGTCCTCTGACCACCACATACACACTATGGCACAAGCATGCTTGTACTCACACACAAAAGTGCACACATGCACACACACACACACACATATACACACACAGGTACATACACATACACATGGTGGATATTCAAAATAGAGAAAAATTTCTTCTAATTATTAATCATTGCCACAGGGTCATTGGCAGAAGTACAATTTTAAGGACATCCATATTAAAATGTAAAACAAAGTACTCAGGGACCAGAGAGCAAAAGTCTTCTGTGAGGAAAAGGGGTGGTGGTGTGAATTTGCGGTGTAAACAGGTTTGCTTGACAAGGTGAACAGATGAGAACGGAGATTGTTTTATGAAACTACTGTAATTTTGTTTCATAGTCTTTCATTCAAATGTGAAGCATGAAACATGATCAAGGCCAGTTTGAACTGCTCCTTTATAGATGTCATGGCACTTTACAGCATCTGTCTGAGGCAGATGCTAGTATCCTCATTTTTGAGGCTCAGAAAGATGCCATCATTTGCCAAGGATCACGCAGTTGACCTGGAAATCCATGTCACATCTGGTGCCTCTGGAGCCCTGGTCTTTTCAGCTTTTGAAAACACAGTGAGAAACTCAGATTTCAAGGAACTGTAGAAGTCCTATCCAGGAGCTCTGAGGAGAGGGAGGAGGGAGGCCAGAGCTGTCTGTGAGCTGTAAGATGGTTTGTCACTTTCTGATGGCCATAGGCACCAGCTTTGGGTGTCGTTCTCAGCTCCAGTGTGGACTGCTCTGAGATCCGGGATATTAGAAGTCTCTTCTGGCAATTAACTTGCTATACTTCTGCCCCCCTCCACCCTCACCCTCACCTCCATAGAGAGCAGCTCTCTACCAGGCAGGCAGCCACTCCTGCCTGAATGTGACCAAGTAACATTAATGAGGAACAAAAATGAACAGAGAGAAATTGGCTCCTTCAGTCTATTTTAGGAATCAGCTGCTGTTGGAGCAACTGGTGTCAGGAAGGTGTAGCCACTGTGGTCCAGCTCCATGGTCACTAACCCAGACACTTGATTTCCGATGAAAAGAGTTTCTTGCAATGAATGAAAATGGTAGGAGGGAGGGGAAACCACAAGACTTAACTGCTTCCTTTTGGGGAACTTCCGCTGCAGGATTGAACTACAAAAGAGAAGTCACTGGGGAGAACACTATTCAGCCATCGGGTATTGGTTTTGGCCACACTGATAACAGGAAATGCCAGTGTTATTGATGCCATTCAAAAGGACGCATGTGTTTTAAATGGCTTAACCTTCAAAAAGCCCTAGAGGAAAAGCACCATTATTATCCCCAATTTTCAGATGTTAAAACCGAGGCTCAGAAACTCTGCACGACTTCTGTTTAAGTTGTGCCGTTAGCAGGTGTGGGGTGGCCTACCAGTGAAAGCACTGGGCACCAGAAGCTCCCACCATTGAGAGATAAAGATTTCTGGTGCTGTCCACACACGCATTCTCTCAGATGCAAAGACATCACTAAGCTAGCTGGATCATAGTTCTGGTGCCATGTCCCAACCTTCATGTCCCCAGCCTCCATGAGGGCACTGCTGGAAAGGATAGTGGGCACAAGCAGGCACATCTGGGGCATCTGTTTGTGTCACCCTACCTCCAGCTTCTGTAGACGCCCTGAAGAGACTGACCACCCTTGTGCACACATCTGAGTACACACCGAAGCATAACAAATCTCCTCAAACTTAGGATGTTTAAAAAGAACTTTCTTAGAATGTTCATGGCTTCTCGAGTTATGAACTTAGACTGGGCTCAGTAGGGTGTCAACAACTGTGAAGACACTGGTGTTTACTCACTCACAAGATGGTTGCTAGGTTCATGGATGCAGGTAACAAATGTGAGATGGCCTGGACACTGGACTTTAGTGCTTGTAGTAATAGTAATTTGAGTACTGGTAGAGTGTGCCATTTTCTCTCATCTCCTCTCCCTTCCATTCTCATTTTCCTCCCTTCTCCTATCTTCATCTCCTCCTTGTCTCTGCCCTGACCCTCCCCTCCCTTCCTTTCCCTTCTCTTGTTTGTGATGCTGGGAATGAAACTCAGGACTCACAGGGACAAGGCAAGCACTTCACCACTGAGCCTTTTGTTTTTTGTCTGTTTCTTGACATGTGATGTAAAGAAAGCAACACTTGTATGCATAGGGGACGGCAAGAAAGAAACTTTATAATTCAGGAATACAAATCCTTTACATTGTTAAGAAGTAAGCACACTAGGCTTATGCCAGAGGGGTAGAGTATCTTCTTTATTAAAAAGGAGACTGATGTCATAAGCTGTAACTAAACCTGCCTTTGCTTCAGAGGGTGGCAAGATCTCTGTTCTATGATGTCTACAGTATCCGCATCTCTTCTTTTTCCTTCTCTCTCTCTCTCTCTCTCTCTCTCTCTCTCTCTTTCATGTGTGTGTGTATGTGTGTGTGTGTGTGTGTGTGTGTGTGTGGTTTTTTTTTGAGACAAGGTTTCTCTTTGTATTCCTGACTGTCCTGGATCTCACTTTGTAGACCAGGCTGGCCTCAAACTCACAGAAACCTACCTGCCTCTGCCTCCTAAGTGCTGGGATTGAAGGTGTGAGCCATCACACAGGCATCTCAGCATTTTTTCAATGACAGTTTAGAGCAATCAGTACCGTTGACTCATAACATGCGCAGAAAGGTGAGAGGCCCATGGAGAATTGTTTCGCAATGCATTGATAGTTTTGTTCTCCAGACTTCTAGAGCTGAAGATGGGGTAACTCACATGGTAGCTGAGGTTGGAATTTAGAATTGCTTTCTTTATTTGCCTATCTGGTCATGAGGCAGAACTGAAGACCATGTTCCCCTGGTACTGGCAATTGGAACCACCTCTCTGGGATTCCCACACCAGCTGGATATAATAGAAAGCAAAAGGTCTTATGTGGAAGACAGCTGAACTCAAGGAGATAGTCCTGCAGCATACACCCTGTTGCCAGCCCAGACTGAAAAGGAAGGAAATTAGACTTAGCCTCTTACTGTGGGGCAATGGCAAAGCCAGTCACGGATCCCTTGCAGAACAGCATGGAAACCAAGGAGGGTGGTGCTGTTTGGAAAGCATGTCAGTCGAGGGCAGTGATGGTGACGCCTGTTTGTTGCCAAAGATATCCAAAGAATACGAAGAATCACTTTGTGAAGGCTGACATTTGTACAGGGTGTGGTGAGAAGAATTGAGAATGGGCCCGTGAGATGACTTCATGAATAATAGTGATTGTTGCTAAGCCTGATGACCCGAGTTTTAGCCCTGAAATCCAAATGGTGAAAGGAGAGAGTTGACTCATACAAGTTGTTCTCTGACCACATACATGTGCATAGGTACATAAAGCATGTGTGCACACATACACACATGCCCACACACGCACGCATGCACACACACACACACACACACACACACACACACACACAAAGAAATAAATTTTAAAAGAAAACTTCTGAAATTGAACTAAATATCCATAGGGCTGTGTTGTAGTTTGTGGCACATATGAAACAGGCTGCGGCTCTGCTCCTCTCCCCAAACCCTACACAAGCCTGCCTCCTGCTCAGTTCTTTGCTCCTTCTCTCCCGAGCAGATGCAGCCAGCGTCTCTTGGTCTTTCCCAACAAAATTCTCTTGTGTGAGGTTTTCAGTGGTGTTTCTTGGTTCCAGACTGCCAGGATACCTTTCCCTTCAGAGCTGTAACACTTACAAGTGGGGGATTAATAAGATTAAAATCTGCTGCATGGAATTCTCAAAGAATCGATAAAATGCTATCTTAAAAAATTGCTTCTGGGTTTTTCCAAGCCATGCGACTCTTTGACCTGGGAAAAGGGGATGAGAGAGTGGGGCTGGAGCATCGAGCAGAGCATAAGACTGGAGGAAAGGGCAGAAGAGACGGTGGGCACGGGAGGGCAGAACCATGTCTTGCTGGCAGCTAGGAAGGAACTCAGGAAGGAAGCACACAGCTTTCCGGGTGCTTCTGGAAACTGTTGACACAGAAATGAAAACCTGAAGTACAAAGATGCGAGGCAAGAAGCCGCCAGCAGTGGTTCTCAACCTTCCTAAGGCTCCAGCCTTTCATACAGCTCCTCATGTTGTGATGACCCCCAGCCATAAAATTATTTTCATTGCTACTTCATAACTGCAATTTTGCTACTGTTATGAAACATAATATACATATCTGATATGTGGCTCCAAAGGAGTCCCAACCCACAGACTGAGAACCACTGGCCTAGGAGTTTGTGGCCAGAAAGAAACAGAGAGAGGCAAGTCAGCATCTGAGGACGCCCAAGCCCAGCTTCCTTTACCGTTCCCTGAGAAATGATTGCAGTAAGACCATTCCCCATGCGCTGCTTTAAGGCTGACATAGAGGAAGAAGGAAGAAGAAGCAGAGGGGAAGCTGACACACTCTCCGTATCACACAGGCCACCCCTGGGTGAGAATTCTTATAGCTGATACATCTTTTTCAGCCCAAGAATAATGAGTTCTCCTGAATCTGAACTCAAGCCCCCCTTCCTGATACACACCAAGACAACTCTGTTGAGAAAGTATTTGCT
Organism: Mesocricetus auratus; assembly: GCF_017639785.1. Taxonomy (NCBI): domain Eukaryota; kingdom Metazoa; phylum Chordata; class Mammalia; order Rodentia; family Cricetidae; genus Mesocricetus; species Mesocricetus auratus. The sequence continues at coordinate 4,924,669 of NW_024429203.1, forward strand.
GTGAGCTTGCTGTGTACAGAACACCTACATGGCTGAGGTCACTGCCTTGAATGCAATCTTTATTTAAATTGAAATCATTTCTATCTAGATTTTAGGAAGCACGAGAAGAACATCCAGACTCTCTGGGTGGGGGAAGTCAGGGAGCGCTTCTTGGAGGAAAAGGCAGCTTCTTCGGTTCCTGAAGAACACAAGTGAAGACTGAAGGAGGGACTGGTACAGTGGCATGGAGTTGGTGTCTGCCGTCAGAGAACACACTCCATCTTCCTACTTAGTTTCCTCCATGAGTTACATGCTTTTAGCTTTGAGCCGCATAAAATCCCAATCAACAGATTTCAACAAGAAATGGACAACTATTCATACATGGACGAGAAGAGGACATAGCTACAGAAAGAGTAGAGACATTCAAAATCTTGAGAGAAACTGAAGTTGGGCTTTCTAGAAAACACAAACATAGATGCTTCTTGTTTTGGGGTGCCCTTACATCCCAACAAATTCATCATGAATGAAAATACTATGAACGGGGGATGAATTCAACCCATCTAAATTTAACCTACGCATCATCCTGGTTAAGTCACAACCTTCTGCACAGTGCAGGCTGCTTGCATCATGCCTGGTGGCCCCTAACTGCTCCTCAGCATGGAAAGAACGTCTTGTTACTTATCAACTGCACAAGAAACAATCAGAATCAAAAATTAAAGTTCCTAGTCAGGCATAGTGTCCCACACCTGTGATCATAGCTCTTGGCAGAAGGAAGCAAGAGGATCATGAGTTCAAAGTCATCCTCAGTTGCATGACAAATTTGAGGCCAGACTTGAGACCCTACCTCAAAAAACCTTTTTAAGAATCAATGTTTTTATTGAATGAGCTTTGCTTTTATGTTATAATTAATTCAAACCATCTTGCTAAGGACCACCTGTGAACAAAATGAACAAACTTCATTAACTACTGAAGAAAACCATCAGACAACACTTTTAGCACAAAGAACATTGTATATTATGTACAGTTTGAAAGTTTTACAAGCCTTACAAGAAACAAATAACCTTTACTCTATATAAACTTCAATTTCCAAAAAGGAAGATGAATAACTAGCTTTGTAATCATCTCACCAAAATTGATGAGGAAAATATCAAGAAATAATTCAATGCTTACTAATATATGTGAAAACTTCATTCACCTAAAAATTAAGGTCAACAATTGACAAGTGGGAACTGATAAAACTGAAAAGTTCTCTGTAGCTAAGGAAACAATCAAGTGAAGAAGAAATCCACAGAGCAGGAGAAAACCCTTGCCAGCTATATATCTGACAGAAGATTAATATGCAGAACTCGAAGAACAAAGAGTCAAGGAAACAAATGGCCCAATTAAAAACTAGCCTAGGGATTAAACAGAGTTCTCAATAGAAGAAAGAAAAATGTCTAAGAAATACCTCCCAAAGTATTCATCATCCTTAACAACTAGGGAAATGCATAATAAAGCAACTTTAAGGGTCCATCTCACCCTAGTTTGAATGGCAAAGATCAACAAAACAGTCAAAAATTGATGCTGGAGAACATGTGGTGTAAGGGAGAACCTTCACTCACTGTTGTTGGGATTGCAAACTGGTGCAGTCACTCTGAAAATCCATGTAGAAATTCTCAAAAAGCTAAAAATAAAATTTATGATATGACTCAGACATATGTACCACTCCTTGGCATATGGCCGAAGGATCATAGACCCTACTCCACAGATACTTGCTGAGCTATCTTCATTTTCTCCATATCCTCAACAGTAAATGTTCTTCAACTGAGGAATGAGTATGGAAAACATGTAGCATATACGCAAATGGAATGTTATTCAAGCTACAAAGAACAATGATATCGTGACTTCTTGTCAATTATTGGATGGGACTAGAAAATATTATATTGAGTGAGGTAACCCAGACCCAGAAAGACTAATATTGCATGTTCTCACTCATCTGAAGCTCCTAAGTGAAAATCTTCAGGTACGAGTGCATAATTTGGAGTAACCATTGAAACCAGAAAAATAAGAAGGGACCATGGGGGAAGGGCTCTACAGAGCAAATCAACAGGATATAGATAATGCGAAGGGAGAAGAGAGAAAATAGGGGCAGGTCTTTAACTGGGGAAGTGGGGAGGAAAAGGATAAATAACAGTAAGGATTTTGAAAACAATATAAGGAACCACATTACTTTATACTTATCTAAAATTGGGTATAATAGTGTGTATATATATGCATGCATACATATATGTTTTTAAATGATTTTGTGCACACCTTGGGGTGACAATGCACCCCATAAAGAGCTGACTATCTAACAAAACCCCAGTAACAGATATGAGAAACCTCCTTTTAAGTTGTTTGTTGGGAGACTCCAAGAGACTCCCAAAATAGTATAGACTATTGCTGGTGTCCTTCCTTGTCTCCCAGAAGTTGAAAGTAAGTTCCTTTTGCTTAAGACTCTACAAACTTCCAACATAGGACTTGAAGAAATGTAGCTAGACCTGACTGAAAAGCCTCCTCCCTGAGTACTAGCTTCCATAGTATTGGTAGATGATATATGCAAGCTGCTAATAGAGGAAAGCAATGAATAGTCCCACCCAGCTGTGACGCCTATGAACCTCAACAATGACCGTCATAGCAAAATATTCCTGAAGGTACAACAGTGGCACTCACATCTTGGCAGTGACTGATACCTGTCTAATTGAACTTTAGGTCCTCTGACAAGTAGCAAAACCATGTCTGGTACCATAAACTTAGTCAACTATTCCCTAGCTGGAAAGTTCATAAACTCTAGAGAAGAACCTATTACTGTCAGTTTCCTAAATCAGTATAATTCCTACCTGCACTCTAAATACTTACCTTTATACCTACAGATAGACGTTGCTCTCACCCACCTCTCATTCTTTTTTTGCATCAGACCATGCAAATTGCAGAAAGTCACAGTGACTCAAAATGCAGAATACAACTAATCATGAGGTAACCAAACACAACTGACAACATCTACTACAACACAACTCTGACAACCGTATGGCTCAGGGAACATCAAGGAAGAGGTAGTGAAAAGACTGTATAAGCCAGAAGACCAGGACATCTGCTGTGAGATTGTGTCTCCTAGAAGGAAGCCATATCCATAAAATCTCAACATCACTGCCTAAATAAAACCTGAACAAATCCAAGAAGAGTTGGCATGTTACTCCAGATAGATAAAGAGCTACTAGCAGTCAATGAACTGCTAAGAAATAGAGAATTAGTTGTTTCCAAGGACGAGCTCCCTATTTGGTTATACAGTATGAAGTGTTCATCCCTAAGAACATATACATACAAGCAACACTAATTAGGCTCAGCAGGTTGTATTTACATAGTTATTCATGTGCACAGGTGTACATGTATGCATATTTAATTATAGTAGAGAGAAAGAGGTCATGTATTTGAGATGAAGCATGGTGGAAGATTGGAAGAAGGAGGTGGAATAAGGGAAGTGATATACATTTTAATTAAGAATAAAAGTAATAAATATAGTGGGGGTACAGTGGTGTATGTCTTTAATCCCAGCACTCAGGAAGGCAGAAGCATGTGGATCTCTGAGTTTGAGGCCATCCTCCTACATAGTGAGTTCCAGGATAGCCAGGACTGTTATACAGAGAAACCCTGCCTCAAAAAATAGATAGAGTAGATAGATAGATAGATAGATAGATAGATAGATAGATAGTAAATTAAATGGAGTAATGCACTACAACTATCTTAGCAATCCTATATGGTTAAATAGCACCAAAAAAAAAACCCTCGGGTGGCAGAGGCAGGTGGATCTCTGTGAGTTCGAGGCCAGCCTAGTCTACAGAGCAAGTTCCAGGACAGTCTCCAAACAATACAGAGAAACCCTGTCTCGGAAAACAAACAACAACAACAACAAAAAGACACAGATCAAGCAAGAAAGCGCCACCACAGGAGGGCATGCAGCTAACTTCAAATGCCACAACAAGAGTAATGTATGCAGTGTGCACTCACAGACTGTAAAGTTGGCTATGTGCACAGTGCATTGAACCTCCTCACTGCTTCCAGCAGAGAATGCCGGCTTAGGGCACTGAATCACCTAATGGAGCAAAGCTGTCTCCCCAACCCTGCTCTGCTCACTGGCCTTTGTACTGCAATGCAAGAAAAGAGGAAATATTCATGGGATCTGAGCCCTTGTGTTTGGAAGTCTTTGTTGGACTGTCTTTACTGGCATCCTTCCTGATATAGACAGAAATGAAATGAATGAAATTTGAATGGACAAGAAAACGTTTTTAATTTCATTAGCAATTAGGAAAGCAAAGCAAAATGGGAATGAGGTACCATTTTATTCTTGTTAGATTGGCTATTGCAAAATGTGCCAACACTGAGATTATATTATGTGCATAATCAGACACAATGAAGCTTTTCATAGCATTAATAAAAAGTAAAAGTGCCAACATTCTACATATTATGACTTAGTACTGCTCTTTAATTGAATATTGGTACCTCCTACAGTAGAATACTGTCACTGGGAAAGAAAAAAAGCTTATAAGTAAGATGCTGTGACTGTAGACTAGTGCACAATGTTGGTAACATGGTGTCCTAGCTTACTTTCTATTGCTGTAATAAAGCACCATGCCCAAAAGCAACTTGGGGAAGAAAGGGCACTGAGCCAGAAATGACCTGAAAGCTTCCTAGCTTTCTTGTTACCATAGGCAAATGCAAGCTTCTAAAGGAAGGAAGCAACCAACTATCCCACCCAGCTATGATGCCTATTAACCACAACAATGACCAGAATGGCACAATAAACTCTATTATTTCAGCTAATAGTTTATAGTCCATCGTGAAGGCCAGTCAGGACTCAAGGAGGCACTGAAGCAGAGACCATGGAAGACACTGCTAACTGGCTTATTCTCCATGGCTTGCTCGCCTAACTTCTTCTTTAATTTCTTGAGGTTATAATGTAATCACATCATTTCTCACTTCCCTTTCCTCCTTCCAAACTCTCACACACCCCTCATTGCTCTCTTTGAAAATTTTGAACTCTTTTTTCATTAATTGGTGTTATATACGTGTGTGTGTGTGTGTGTGTGTGTGAATACATTTCTAAACACATAAATACTACCTTCTCTCAGTCTGTATAATGTTCCACTTATGCATGTCTTCAGGGATGATCATTTGGTATAGGATAACCAGTTGGTGTGATCTTCCTTGGAGAAGACTATTTCTCCCATTGACAGCATTCCTTAGTTGTATGTAGTTAGAACTGAAGTCTCCTAGGATTTCCCTCATCCACATTAGCATGTCTATTGTTGTTGTCCTTGTTTAGCTCATGTTTGGGCAATCACATTAGTGAGCCTTTATAGGTGTAGCTTCTAACATTACTAGGAGATATGATCTTACTGCAAACTCTCTGATCTTTCCAACCCCTCTTCCACAAAGATTCATGAGCCTTAGGTGTATAGGAGTTGTATTATAGGTGTATTCATTGGAGAGGAAAGTTTTTTTTGTTTGTATTTTTGTTTTTTGTTTTTGATGAGGAGTGAGAACTACAGTTATCTGTGAGCATGAAAACAAATATTTAGAATGTACTTGGGGGTTATGCTTGCTGGTTTAGTAAAGTGGTACTTACAGGTTCTCTTCCAAAGTCCATGCTGGTTTAGTAAAGTGGTACTTACAGGTTCTCTTCCAAAGTCCATGCTTTCACTATTCCTGGGTAGTTGGTTAGATTTCCAGAACCAGGCATGAAGTCCCTCCTGTTGAGTAGGTCTTCCCAATTGTAGAGCTATTGGTTACCACTGCTGCATCCTTAGGGTTTATTGTGCCATTCTGGTCATTGTTGTGGTTAATAGGCATCATAGCTGGGTGGGATAGTTGGTTGCTTCCTTCCTTTGGAAGCTTGCATTTGCCTATGGTAACAAGAAAGCTAGGAAGCTTTCAGGTCATTTCTAGGTCAGTGCCCTATATCTGAAGTTCCTGGTGTCTTCAGCAATAGTGACTTACCTTCCATCTCTGGTAACAACCAAAAGCAATAGCAATAGCTTACAACGTTTTTGAGTCTCTTGGACAGCACTGACAATAGCTCAAAAGAGGGCTTCTCATACCTGATGTTGGGAGGTTTCCTTGGGTGGTCTTTAGTCTGTGGAGGGAGCACTGTCAGCCAAGATGGGAAAATTTTATTAAAAATGTGTGCTTATGTTTACATACAGGCATGTGTATTATATGCTTTTATTTTGTTTGGTTTGATAGATATAGATTAAATTCATTATGACCTTTTCAGGCATCCTTACTGCAATTTCATCCTTCTGTATTTATTTCCCTCCCCCATCCCTAAGTAGAGGACCCCATTTTTCCATTTTCCCTAACATATTGCTTATAACCTGCTGTTTTCCCCTTTTTTGCTCCCCCACACCCTGGCAATGGTGTTCTCTTACCTCAATGTTTTTTAGTTACTCTAGTATATGTACTCACATCTGAAGATTTGGAATTGGAGCCTCCAATGGCAGAAAATATACAGTGTTTGTCTTTGGATGACTGGATTATCTCACTCAGTATGATCTTTCCTAGTTCCATCTATTTACCTACCAAGTTCATGATTTCATTTTATTTTCAGATGAACAATATTACATGTGTATTTGTATTACATTTTCCTTACCTTCAGCTGAAGGACATTTGGGGTGTCTCCATTCCCTAGCTGTTGTGAATAGAACAGCAATGAAGACGGCTGAACAAGTATCTGTAGAGTAGGATGTCAAATTATTTGTTTCATTCCACTATGTTTCTTTTTAGCTCTTTATGTATTCTGGATATTATTTCTTTGTCAGATGTACAGCTGGCAAAGATTCCCGTTCAGTGGGTTCCTCTTCACCCATTTGATTGTTCTTTTCCTGACAGGCCTTCTCTATGTAGCCCTGGCTATTCTGGCCAATCTGATGGAGGAAATTTCTCAATTGATATTCCCTCTTATCCAATATGAATAAATTTGTGTAAAATTGGTAAAAACTAAGCACCCTAGATGGAAACCCCCCACGTGTGTGTGTGTGTGTGTGTGTGTGTGTGTGTGTGTGTGTGTGTGTGTGCGCGCGCGCGCACGCGCACGCAAGCGCACTGGTGTGTGTAAGTCAGAAGTTAACATTGGGTGTTTTCCTCAGTTGTTTCTCCAGCACTTTATGAGATAGGGTCTCTCACCAAACCTAGATCTAGTTCACTGAGTGTTTATATGGGCTGACTAGCAAGACCCACATATCAACCTTTCTCTGAGATTCCAGGAATATGCTGTGCTTGGATTTTACATGGCTATTAAGGTTCCAAAGTTCTCAGACTTGTACAGCGGGTCCTTTACTGACTGAACCATCTCGCCAGTCCCAGTTCAACTTACTTTTTTTTTAATTCTTTGAATTTTTATTTTGTTGCATTTTTAATATGCTTGTTTGTGATGAACCTATATCAAGCTAAAAACACAAATATGTGTCTAATGAGAAAAATATGCACCAACTTGTGTATTTTTTCCTTTCTTAAATTTATTTAAAGTAGAAACAAGCTTGTTTCACATCTCAATCACAGTTCCCTCTCCCTCCCCTCCTAGCCTGCCCCCCACTAACCCCTATACCATCCCCTTTCTGCTCCCCAGGGAGGGTGAGGACTTTCATGGGGGAATCTTCAAAGTCTGTCATATCATTTGGTTCATGGCCTAGGCCCTCCCCTGTGTGTCTAGGCTGGGGGAGTATCCCTCTATGTGGAATGGGATCCCAAAATCCATTCATATTCTAAGGACAAATACTGATCTACTACCAGAGGCCCCATAGATTGCCAAGTCCTCCTCACTGACACCCACATTCAGGGTTCTGGATCAGTCCTATGATGGTTTCCCAGTGTTTAGCTGTGGGTTTCTGCTTCTGCTTCCATCAGCTACTGGATAAAGGCTCTAGGATAGCATGTAAGGTAGTCAGCAACCTCATTATCAGAGAAGGGAATTAAAGGTAGCCTCTCCACTATTGCTTAGATTGTTAGTTGGGGTCATCCTTGTAGATCTCTGAAAATTTCCCTAGTGACAGATTTCTCTTTAAACCTATAATGACTCCCTCTATTATGCTATCACTTATCTTGTTCTCTATTCTTCCCCCAACCCAACCTTCCTGCTCCTTCCTGTCTTCTTCACCTCTCCTCTTCTCCCCTTCTTTCTCCTAACTTCCTCTCCCCTCCCCTCAAGCTCCCAATTTGCTCAGGAGATCTTGTCCCATTCCCCTTCTCCTGGGGATCATGTATATCTATCTCTCTTAGGGTCCTCCTTGTTTCCTATCTTCTCTGGTGGTGGGGATTGTAGACTGCAACTCCTTTGCTCTCTGTCTAGAATCCATATGTTTGCAGGTTACCTCACACAGGATGTTTTCTTCTAGTGCCATCCATTTGCCTGCAAAATTAAATATTCCATTGTTTTTTCCACCAAGTAGTGCTCCATTGTGTAAATGTACCACATTTTCTCTATCTCACTCTTCAGTTGAGCGGCATCTAGGTTGCTTCTAGGTTCTGGCTATTACAAATAATGCTGCTATAAACATAGTGGAGCAGATGTCCTTGTTGTATGAATGTGCATCTTTTGGGTATATGCCTAAGAGTGGAATTTCTGGGTCTTGTGGTAGACCGATTCCCGTTTTCCTGAGGAATCTCCATACTGATTTCCAAAGTGGCTGTTCAAGTTGACACTCTCACCACCAGTGATGGAGTGTTCCCCTTTCTCCACATCCTTTCCAAAATGAACTGTTATTGGTGTTTTGTTTTTAGCCATTCTTACAGGAGTGAGAAGGTATCTCAGAGTTGTTTTGATTTGCAATTTCCCCGATGGCTAAGGATGTTGAACTCATTCTGGTACAGGTTTTCAAAGTATGACCTGATGATTCTCTGAATTTCCTCAATGTCCATTGTTATATCACCCTTTTCATTTATGATTTTGTTAATTAGCATGTGCTCTCTCTGCCTTTTGGTAAGTTTGGATAAAGGTTTTTCTATCTTGTTGATTTTCTCAAAGAACCAACTGTTTGTTTCACTCATTCTTTTTATTGTTTTCTTTGTTTCTACTTTATTGATTTCATCCCTCAATTTTATTATTCCTGGCATCTACTCCTCCCAGATGAGTTTTGTTTCTTTTTGTTCTAGAGCTTTCAGTTGTGCTGTTAATTCTCTAGTGTGACTAATCTACAGTTTCTTCATGTGTGCACCTAGTGCTATGAACTTTTCTCTTAGCACTGTTTTCAGTGTCCCATAAGTTTGGGTATGTTGTGTCTTTGTTCTCGTTGAATTATAAGAACTCTTTAATTTATTTTTTCCTTGATCCAGGAATGGTGCAATTATGCATTATTCAATATCCATCAGTTTGCAGAGTTTCTTCAGTTTGTGTTGTTATTAAATTCTAACTTTAAACCATGGTACTCTGGTAGGATACAGGGGGTTATTCATATTTTTTGTATCTGCTGAGGGTTGCTATGTTGCTAAGTATGTGGTCAATTTTAGAGAAGGTTCCATGTGAAGCTAAGAAAAAAGTATATTCTTTTGTGTTTGGATGGAATGTTCTATAGATGTCTGTTGATTCTAATTGGGTCATAACTTCTGTTAGTTTCTTTGTTAAGTTTCTGTCTGGTAGTCCTGTCTTGTGGTGGGAGCAGTGTGTTGATGTTTCCCACTATAAGTATATGAGGTTTTATGTGTAATTTGAGCTTTAGGATTGTTTCTTTTACAAATGTGGGTACCTTCACATTTAGGGCACAGATGTTCAGAATTGAGACTTCATCTTGATGGACTTTTTCTCTGATGAATATGAAATGACCTTTTTCATCTCTTTTGATTGATTCTAGTTTTAAATCTAATTTGTTAGATATTAGGATTGCTACACCAGTTTGCTTTCTTGGGTCCATCTGATTGGAAAATCTTTTCCCAACTCTTTACTCTGAGGTAACGTCTGTCTTTGACAATGAGATGTGTTTCTTGTATGTAGCAGAAGATGGATTCTGTCTTTGTATCCATTCTGTTAGTCTGTGTCTTTTTATAGGCAAGTTAAGACCATTGACATTGAGGGATATTAATGATCATTGATTGCTAATTCTTATTTGTCTTAAACTTGTTGTTGTTGTTGTTGGTATTGTGTGTGAATCCCCCCCCCTTTTTTTCTTTTGGTTTTTGGTATTCTGTGATAATCTATTGTCTATATTTTTATGAGTGTAGTTCCTTGGGTTGGAGTTTTCCATCCAGTACTTTCTGTAGGGCTGGATTTGTGGCTGTATATTGTTTAAATCTGATTTTTGTCATGGAATATCTTGGTTTTTTTGCCATTTATAATGATTTAAAGCTTTGTTAGGTGTAGTAGTTTGGACTGGCATCTATGTTCCTTTAGCATTTGCAGGACATCTATCTAGGACCTTCTGGATGTCAGAGTTTCCATTGAGAAATCAGGTGTAATTCTGATAGGTCTGCCTTTATATGTTACTTGGTCTTTTTCCTTTGATGCTGTTAATATGTTTTCTTCTGTAAGTTTGCTGTTTTGAGTATTATGTGGCAAGGGCACTTCTTTTTGTGGTCCAGCCTATTAGGTGTTCTGTAAGCTTCTTTTACTTTCATAGGCATATCCTTCTTTAGATTGGAAAGTTTTCTTCTATGATTTTCTTGAATATGTTTTCTGTACCCTTGAGCTGTATTTCTTCGCCTTCTTATATACCTATTATTCTTAGGTTTGGCCTTTTCACAGGGTCTCATATTTCCTGGATAGTTTGTGTTAGGGATTTGTTGAACTTGAGATTTTCTTTGATCGATGACTGTATTTCCTCTAGTGAGTCTTCAACAGTGGCGATTCTCTTCCATCTCTTGGTTATACTTACATCTGTAGTTCCCAATCATTTACCCAGTTTTTCTATTTCTAGCATTCCCTCAGTTTGTGTTTTCTTTATTGTCTCTATTTCAGTTTTCAGATTTTGAACTGTTTAAATTGTATTCTTCATCTGTTTGATTGTTTTTGGTGTTTGTTTTATTTTGTTTTGTTGGCTTTCCTTGGTTCTTTTAAGAGATTTAGTATCTCTTGCATTTTTTTGGTTTGTTTGTTTCATCCATTTCTTTAAGGGATTTTTCTCATATCCTCTTTGAGGGCCATTATTATTTTCATGAAGTTGTTTTTAAGGTCATTTTCTTCTGCTTCATCTGTGTTGCAATGTTCAGGTCTTGCTGGTATAGAGTCCCTAGATTTTGGTGGTGTCATACTGGTTTTTCTGTTGTTGAATGTGTTTTTACATTGCCAGTCTTACCATTCTTTCTTCCAGTGGGTTCACATGGGATCTCTTCCTTTCTTGGTGGGTACGGGTTTAAGGTTCTCTTCAGTGGGTCCAAGCAGGTCCAATACTCAGATGGGTCTCATGATGGGTGCAGGTGGGTCTGAGACACTCTAGGCAAGGGGCAGGCACAGGAAGATCCAAGGAGGGCAATGTAGGGAGCTGGGGCCCTGAGCAGAGCCCACACTCACATCAAGCAGAGAGTGTGGAGCAGAGGGGGGGCCAAGGCTGAGGTGTGGTCCGACTCAGGGTGTTCCTTTCTGCTGGGGCTGGTCCACTGTAGGCACAGAGCAGGCCCAGGAAGATCCAAGGCAGGGGATGTAGGGAGTTGGGGCCTCAAGCAGAGCCCACACCCACTTCAAGAAGGCGGAGGAGTTCAATTTATTTGAAGAATAGTTTGTCAGTACTTAAAATCTCTATGGTAGTGGCTGCAAAGATGGCTCAGCGGCCAAGAGTGCTTGCTGCATAATCCTGAGGACTGACATTCAGACTGCAGCCTCAGAAAAGAGGGCTTTCCCATAGTGCCTGTACTTACGGCTCCAAGATGCCCACCACTTTCTTCTGACCTCTATTGGTACATAGCATAGACCAGCACACACACACACACACACACACACACACACATACAAATAAAATCAATGAACCAATTTTTTTAAATACCAAAAAAATTAAAACTCTCTAAAATATCCAAACTATTTTGCAATATGAATATGTTTTTAATAGAACAGGAAAACAAATCAAAGATACACATCAAGCATGTTTATAATCGCTGGGCAGTTTTTTCATGGCAAAAAAAAATCAGAAAATCAAAGTGTCACTATTTTTACCTAAGTAGTACAACCTAAATGAATATTACTTAGTACTGATGTTTATTGACATCAAGAAACTTGTTCCTGTTTTGAAAAGGAAGAAGACAGGTCATTGCCAGTTTGCGTATTTATGTTGTTTCATGTGTTTGTGTATTCACGGGAGTAGAGGATGAAGGCTTTTGAGGGCATCAGTCATGGACAACCATGACAATTGCTGTGAAGGAAGTCCCCTGTGTCTCCCACACAATGAAACAGAAGAGCTGCCCCTTCCTCTGTCAGTAGGATAGAAAGAATGACCTCTGTGTTTGCCTTGGAGGCTTTGGCTTGGTGTGCTCTGTGGTGACCACAAGCTGGAGCTAAACCAATTTATTTGGGTTGAATTTTAGAGAATTTTTTAAAAAAATCTCATAGCTTAAAAAAGTTCTGAAGAACTTGGAGCTGGAGGTTTCAAAACTGCAACCAGAAGCTTCAAAAGCCAAGTAATAAACTTAATGTGCAAGATCTCCATGAAGAAAACCAGAGCACCTACCGGAGCTCAGAAGAACACTGCTAAAATGCAATCTTACACTGAAGCTGATACATGAAATAGATGCTAATGTTTGCTGAGCAAACAGATAACAGGCTCCATTCATCAAGCCTGTGCCAAACGCCCAGCAAAGCATTCCGTGTACATTGTCTCATTTCACCCTCAAACACCAGCCGAGGAGGGATTACCATAACTTTTGCTTTACACGTTAGAGTGTGATCTAAGGCTGAGATTTCTCTCTGTTTGGCATCTGGAGTGGAACTTTGACCCAAGAATGCCTAGTCCCAGAATGCAGGCCTGGTTTCCAAATCTGGGATCCTTGCTGCATTTGCACGGGGTGCAGCCCTGCAGCTCTGCTCCTTAATCCCACATTGCCCTCCAGGAATGCAGAGTCAGCCTTGCTGGGAACTATACAATTCCACACTCACATACACTCGGTGGCTCTCGCCCATGAATTCTGTTCTGATTCATCTGATTGTAGTTTTTAAGTTATGCCCTTGTCTTGACACAGGTGTCATGTAGATGACAAAAAGACACAAGAAGATGAGAAGGGATAATGGGGTAAATGGTGTGGGTACCACATTTTGTCAAGAAAATTGGTTCTGGACATGGTATTTGTGGTCTCTGCAATTTTATCTTGTGACAAAAGTGATTTTTTTTCACCACAAGTAGGTAGGTGGACAAGCAACTCTAGAATCCAACTATTGGAATTTAACCCTGAGCACCACCCTGCAGAAGGTGTGTGAACCAAGAAGTTTCTTTCTGAGCTTGTTTCTTAACCTAAAAAGGAGCAGCCAAGGCTGGCTGAGGTGGTGAGATAATGCATGAACAGCACATGATACAATAAATAAAAATTCATTCTGTAAGCACAAACTCCTTCCCACCTATCAATGACTTTGTCTTCATGGCCATTGTCACTGTCACTCTCAAAACCCCGAGGATACCATCTGTATCTCAGTGACTGAATCTTTCTGCTGCTGTGGCCCAGCAAACCAAGCTCCCTTTAGCAGGGGCCTGAGCTCAGCCCTTGCTCTTACATTGAGACTCATGATAGACCACAGGGATGCTCGGACCATCAGCCCCTTATGCCAATCTCACAATTGAGTTGTTTGTGGAAGGCTGAATGAGAGACTGATGACTCGAGATAAGATACGAAATCAGCTCAGCCTCGCCACGGCAGACTTCTGGTCTACTTGTAAAATGGGTCTTGTCATTTATTTGACAGTCCCCAGGATTTCACAGGGGGGAGGATGAATAAAGCCAAGCACTCAGCAGTGTGTTCCTGATAGCCTCAAGTGTAGAGTTAGCTGTTCCTGGGGTCCCTGGACACGGATGAGCTTTTCAACATCCCGGCTGTCCCCAGTCTCTTGTCATTCATTCCTGTCAGTGCTTGCTGTGGTCTAACCCTGAGGGAAGGCGTTCACGTGAATTTCCCCTTTAGTGGCCAGGAAAGTTTCCTGTTCAATTGATTTTATCAGACTCCAATATTTTGACTGAAAGCAATAACATGCAGTCTGTACAACCATTCTCCAGCTCTCCCCCAGCCTCTGTGCTCTAAGAGGGCCAGGATACCATTTTCCAGCAGAGGCCTGGGAACAGAACCTGGCTCACCTGTGTGCAGGCCGAATGGCTATACCCCCCCCCATTTTGCTACCAGCATGTATAAAAATTTAGGAGTGGCAGCTCGAAAAACAGAATAGTTAGTAAAGTACTTGCCTCGCAAGCATGTAGATCTGAGCTCAGTCCCAAGATTGAAAAAGAAAAGCTGGGTGTGAGGTGAACATTTACAGCTGCAGTGCTGGGGAAGTAGAGAGAAAGATCCCTAGTGATGGTTGGACAGCCACCCCAGCCTACCTGGTGAGTCACAGACCAGTGAGACGCTTGGTGCCACAAATACAGGCAGATGGTGTCTACCGAAGAATGATATCCAAGGCTGCACTCGGGCCCCCATGTGCGTGCACACATACATATGTGCACACATTTGCACAAATAAAATATCTATAATTGTGAGAACCTCATTAAATGCTTTCCAAGAAACAGATGTAGGACAAAGGACCCTTAATCACTTACTTGTTTTATATGGAGTTCTTCCATGCATTAGGTGGCTTTAGAATTCAGAGATGACAGGAAGGATCATTTTGTCATGGTAGGTAGCAAGCTTATCCTGCCAGGGTACCACCAAGGTCTGTCCACAGCCTTTCTCCAGCTTGATGGCTGCTCATCAGTGAATGTATCCCTCTACATTTTAGCTATTTCTAGCCTCGCTTCCCTTAGTATCCTCAGTGGCCAGAACAGCATAGCATCTCATGGAGACTTGCAGAGGTGGGCACTGAAATAATGGAAACAGAATCAAGCTGAGTGGAAACTCACAGAGTCACTGTTCAACCAAGCAGCTACTTACTCATCAAGATCTAAGCAACACCTTCCTATAAGTTTCCTGTTCCTCTCCTCCAACTCCCACCCCCACATGCACACTCTGTCTTTTATGTTCCTTTTCTCCCCAACATCTCCCATTCCTTCACAGTCCAATGGAATTCTCTCTGTATCTTTGAAGAGACTTGAAAGGCAATGGCACTCACTGGTCATGATAAAGCAAGCAGGGTAAGGGCAGAGGCTCCATGCCATTGAACCATGACAGATTAGATCCACAAGGCATAGGAGTAGAAGCTTCTTCCTCTGGTCCAAGGATCAAGGTAGCAGAATCAGACAGGAGAGCATGCATCTGATGCAGGCTTACAGATGATGATGGGTAGACAGCACTTAGGACCATTACTATAAAGAGTACTAGAAAGCTCGAGACAGAGAGCCTGCTATGTACAGCCAGCAAGTCAGAGCATGAACAGCATGGCAGCACTAAAGCCTGCTGTGTCTCTAGCTACCTTGTGCACAGGAACCACCTGAGGTTCTCGCTGCAATCACATTCAGCTATAAGAGGTCTGAGATAACACATTCCTATTGAGCTCCTAGATAATCTGATGGTCCTGGTTTGGGAGCCACACTTTGGCTAGCAATGGTTTACTGCAGAAATCCCCAAAGGCTCAAGAGCTCAGCTGTGACAAGAGTCCTTGCGTAGCATGAACAAGGCCCTGCTTCCATCAGAAACTCTGAAAAAGGTGAGCGGGTGAACTTGACAGAATATTACGGGCTCTGTATTTTTCAGTGGTCAAAGGGACCCTCTAGGCAGAACTCCCCTCTGTTGTAGGATATTATTTGAAGATGTGTTATGTTCATTTATGCTACAGATTATTTGTTTAATGCTGTAAAAACATGCTACGTTCTGTTACATTGCATTTGTTTAACTTTGTGAAGCTGTGTTACTTTGCCTGCCTAAAACACCTGATTGTTCTAATAAAGGGCTGAAAGGCCAATAACTAGGCAGGAGAGGGCAAAGTGGTGCTTCCAGGCAGAAAGAATAAATAGAAGGAGAACCGAAGAAGAGGGAAAAGAAAAAAGAGGCAAGAGTAAGAAAAGGAGAAGGAGAGCAGGATGCCAGGGACCAGCCAACCAGCCACACGGTCAGACATGGAATAAGAAGGATAGAAAGGATATGCAGAAATAGAGTAAGGTAAAGGGCACATGGGATAACTTAAGAAAATCTGGCTAGAAATAAGCTGAGCTAAGGCCAGGCATTCATAAGAAAGAATAAGTCTCCATGTATTTATTTGGAAACTGGGTAGCAGGTCCCCTAAGAGCAAAGAGTGAAAAGAAGCCAACAACACCTCTCATTTTAGTTATGTGGATACTCGCAGGCTGATAGGGAGTGGGAACCCCAAGATATCAGTTTTAAACCTCTGGCTTAGACCTCCAGAGCATCAGTGGTTGTAGCAATAACAAAGTCATTCTCTGGTTCCTTCTAGAAAGCACTTAAACCCACCAAATTAAATTGCCCTTCCTGTTGTGCTTTCTGGCCAAGAGATACAGAAAAGTGTCGACAAATGTCTTACCTCCCTCCGTCTGTCCCCACCACAGCACACACCAACACTAGATATACCCCTCAAGCAACAGAAGTGCACCATTCTTGATTCCAAAAGCCTGTGACACAATAGATATGTGGTAAGAGTTTGCTGAATTAACTAACAACAAGTTTGACTTCTTTTCTTTTGGCTACTTTGACAAATCAAATGTGATTCTTTAAAGTAGATGAATTTCAAGTTTGGGGAACGTGGGTGATTGGGAGAAGAAAGAAGTAATCTTCGGCTCCTGGAGGGACCTGTAATGCACACAGTATAGGTACACATGGGTGGGATAGTTATCTTTTATGATTAAAAAGCACAGCAGAGGAGACCCAGAAAAGTTCATCACTGGACTGCATCTTAGACCTTCCCTGTATCTGAAAGAATAAATATCTGACATGAAGAGTCATTTCTCTCCATCCCTGTGTCTGTGGTGGACATATCAAATCAATCATGGTACTTTTCCTGATAAACAGAGGTGACTTGAGAATCTTCAGGTTTCAGTGCAGTGTTGGGGTAACTTAGCCTGCTCACTTATAGCTGACAGGCTTTGGCATGTACAGATGAATATACACTTTCCTGATTATCGCTTGCTCTATAGCTATCATATGAAACTGCATACCTAGGGTCCCTTTGCAGCTCAGCCTGATCTGGATTAACCTAGGGAGGAGAGGCAGCACACACACAGTGTGGAGCAAGGCATACGAAGCAAGCTGCACACTCCCCTGCACAGAACAGCACCATGCCAACCATGGCTTTTAACTCGTCTACCCATTTGCTGACAAGGTCTTTTTGAGAACCAGACGTTGATTTGGTCTGCGTTTATTTCGCGCTATAGTCCTCTAATACACACAAGACAGCTAGCTTGGTAGGGAGATAAATGTGTGATAAGTCACGTATCATGAGGTGACATGAAAGTTCTGTTTTCTGCCCCTCTTTATTACTTCATTTATATTGAGCTCACTCTGCATTCAGCGTCACCTCCAGACAGTCCGTCACCAAGCATGAGATGGATTTTGCCTGGAAACACTTCTAGGAGTTCTGTAACCAAGCACACTGATTCTTCTGTCCATGGAGCTCTCTACCATGGTAGATGGTTCTGTTGTCTTTGTAAAATGCTGCCCTAGATCGTCTCTATCCCAGCACAGTAGGTAAGGCAGTTATTCTTGGGCCATTTTACAGTTGAAGAAATGAAGACAGGAAAAAGCCATCTGGTTACCCTTGACCCACAGCCGAGTAGAGCCGCACTCTCGGTCTACACTTACTCCTCAGCTGGTGCTCTGGTCAAGCAGACCACCACATCCAGTCAGTCATGGTGAGCTAAAGCATGGCTTCTTTAAGTTTGTGATTGCTCACAGAGGGAGTCCTCTCCCCCAAAGATGCTTAGAAGATTGTCACATGGCTTTTCCCACTGGTGCCGGGTAGGCAAGGCATGGGCCTTTGGGAGTCCTCATTCTCCCGAACTTCTCCCACCTGTCACTCTGGAGAAGACACCCTCTGGAGTTGACAGGTGCCACGCCTCCCTCCACAAAGGAATAGGGAAATCCTTTCAGGATATATCCCATTAGGAATGCCTTTTGATATAGCAAGTACTGGCAGCATTAGGGTAGCAGCATCCTAGGTTCACCCTCCCCACCTCACCCCTGCCTTCACTCCCAGAGGCAGCCTGTCCACCCATGGGAGTAAGTCAGGGACAAACCAAGACAATGCATGCTGCATCACTCTGTAGCCCCAGAACAGTCCGCTTTGCCTTTACCATCTCTAGCTGGCCCCAGGAAGCCGCTGCTACCAGGGCAGTCCCCATTCTGTGTAATGGCTTAATTATCATGTCAATGTGCATTCATTAGCATGGCAGCTGTCATTGTAAATGGGGGAGCCATGGGGTCCTGGAGCCCCTGGGGTCAGTCTAATTGATGTAGTGAACAGAATACTGTATTTACTCAACAATGATTGGGGTTTCTCTCCTGACCCTGGCAGGGCATCAGTGCTGGCCCAATCGATAGCAGCTGAATTTTCATCAGCTATGATGGAACAGGGTCCCTGGGACTGACCCCTCCAGGCCAGAGCGGAGAGCTGCAGGTGTCCTACCAAGATGAGAGATGAAACTCACTACACTGGTGCTCTGAATGATTGAGGAAATACATTCGTTTGGTGGTAAGTATAAATCTAGTTTACCTCCGGTTTCCATAAAGTCGTATAACTTTAATACATTCACTGCTGTGACTCTCTCCCAGCTGGATTAGGGTGTGAGACACCTGGGTATTAAATGTGCATTGACTCACTCTTACTGACCACTGACTGGGCCACGTGATACTCTAAAGAGCACAGGGCTATCAGGGCATTTAATTCTTCCAGCTCCCAGTCCTGTTCCACCTATTGCTATATAACCAGTTACTCTCAGCATCTAAAAACAACATGCTGTTGCTATTGTTCCTTGTGATTCTGTGAGTTAGGTACTAGAACAAGAATTTTCTCCAATCTATAAGATCTGGAGACCCAGTCACAATTTCTAAGGCTGGAAGTTGCCTCTCCCCAAACTCACAGCCTCTTCAAGTATCTGGCTTGTACTTCAATATGGTAAGGTGGCCTTAGGTATTCTAACCTTTTCTGTGGGATTTTAAAGCACCACAAGACCAAAGCAAAAGTTGATCACCCCTTGAAGACAAGGCACAGCACAAAGAAATGCACAGTTGTTATGAATTGCCCACCTAGACACAGTTCATAGCCAATTGAAAGTCTTTATTAAGGTTGGTTAGGACAAAACTCAGGTATTCAGGACCTAAGTGTAGCCCCATGTGATCAGAGCTCGAGGGGGTGAGGGAGTTGAAGGCAGCCACAGAGGGGTTTTACAGAAGAAGCAAGCAGTTTAACAGAAGCCAAGATCAGCAGTTAGCTGGAGGGGGTTTTGCATGAGTAGGCAGTGTAACAGAGCTAAGATAAATTAGCTATGATACCCTGACCTTGGGTTCCTAGAATAAAGTAGGGAAATTTTCCATGGGATTCCCCATCAAGGAGATCAAACTCTAGTTAAACCTGAAATGGCCTCAGCAAGAATACAAGCTGGAGGAACCTCTTCATTGTCCTGGTCTGTCACAGGATGACGCTTGTCTAGACTGTATCGGTAAAATCAATCATGAGCCTGCTCAGATCTAGGGAGAGGGAGGGAATCTGAGGCCTCTTGAATGAAGAAATATCCGAGAATTCGAAGCATGTGTCAAGTACCGCAAGTACTAAGATTGCTCCCGAATATGGACCAAGGCTCAGAGAAAGTAACAGGCTGGCTGAGGTGGCCCTGATGTCTGTGCCCTTTGCTCTCTGTCTCCCTACTGCTCTGCCCTTTGCTGTCTCTCTTCTGCTTCTCTGATCTCTCACAGCTAAGCTCTGGACAATAAGATGTTATTTTCAGGGCCCGACCCACACTCGAAACCCAAGATAAGTCACACAGTGTCTCTCAGGCTAGGAATGCCGCAATGACCTGCCAGTGAGCAAGTGGCCATACACACATAGTAGCTCTAAGTTGATGAAGGCTCCCACAGTAAGTAAGCAGCTGGCTGAATCTTAAGGTTGGGGAGTAAGTGCAGACTACAGTTGCTTCACAACTCCAGCCTTGAATTAGCAAAACAACACATAAGAAAATAACCTCAAGTAATTGTTTCTAGGGGAGCCCATCCTGCTTCAAATCTGCTCTAAAGTCTGAAGTAACTGTCTGTGTAAAAGGCTGTCTTTGGGACTGAGAATCTTATGTCCATCTTCCTGGTCATCCTATGGTCATCTCTCTGGCCATGTACAGTTATATGCATGCCCAACAAATATAAAACACACCCCAAAGGGCTGTAAAAAGAACCTCACAGATGTTCTTATTATAGAGTCACAGCAGTGGCACCTGAAAAAGTTACAGGAATGACTAGCCATCCAGCCAAGAGTTCCATGGCTCTGTCAAGTGGGGCTCCCCAATAACGTCTGGGGAGTCAGCTTTGCCAAGTAGGGCTCCCCAACAATGTTTAGTGGGTCAACTTGTTAAATGCTGTTGTCCTACGGCCCTCAACAACATGGTATGGCCAGGCCTGTCAGCCTAGAACCAGGCATACAGGATGTACTAACTCAGTCTCACTAAATCTGATACATCAACTCAATTGGAACACAGCTAAGAAGACCTGCCATTTTCTGAATAATTCATGTGAAAAGTAACAGTAAATTGCATGTTTTAACAGTCTGTGACATGGAGATAACTTTCAAGCTATATTTAGTGTTAAAGGCACAATGAAATATAAAGGTATAAAATAAATGCACTCTTACCCTCTTTAAAAAAATAGAAACCACATCTACCCATAAAAAGATGCGCAAGAGCAGAAATTCAGTAATTTAGTAAATTCAGTAAGATGATCTCTGCAAATAGTGAGTACTTCGTAATAATGGCATGGGAAGGTATTCAGCTATTTCATGTCAGTTTTACTCTGTGTAGAGAATTTAAGCTGGGGAATAACACTAACAACAACAAAAACAGCCCATGAACAGAAACAAGAGAGGAAAACTTATAATTCGTCCTTCTTCAGCAGAAACTGCATCTCCGAGCAGGTTCTATGAGTGATAATGTGACTCTAAGTTTGAAGGCCTAGCAAGGGAACCACCACAGCCTTGCCCTGGGCTTCAGATTTAGACCATCCAGTCTGCAAGTGGATGGAATTCACACTGCTGCTACATGCTATACACAGTACAATGGCCTTTGAATGTACACTTTCTCCACAGTACACCCATGAGGGCAATTCCTGACATAGAGGGTCCATGACTTACCCAGGAGGACAATTCCTGGCAGAGAGGGTCTGTGCTTTACCCATAGAGTCAATGCCTGACAACGAGGGTCCATGACTTGTGATGGTTCGTCTTGAGATTTTTCAGTTTTTTAAAAAATATTTTATTTTAGAAAGGTTTACGTTTATTTTTAATCATGTGTGTGTGTCTGCCTGTATGTGGTTATTGCATAGACTGAAGATGCCTTGTGATCCCAAAGACATCTGATCCCCTTGGATCTGTAATTACAAACAGTTGTAAGCCACCTGACAGGGTGCTGGGAACGGAACTTTGGTCCCATGCAAGGGTAGTGTTGATCTTACTGCTGAGCCATCCCTTCAGCCCAGATTTTTCAATTTTATGATGAAAAATCACATCCATGTGACCATCTGCTTTTCCTTTTCAGTACTCAATAACTTACATGAGTTGTTCAACAGCTTATTATAAAGTAAGCTTTGTGATAGCTGACTATGAATTGTTTCAGGGTGACAGATGTGTTTTAAGCATGTTTAAGATACGGTAGATTAGATGCACTAATGCATTTGTAAACATATTTAACTTATGATGGGATTGTCAGAACATACCACCATTGTAATTTAAGGATCACATATACATATTGCCATTTTTTCCAGACTCAGAAATGCCTGAGGACCTTCCTTCCTAACCACATTGTTTCTGAGTGACAGATATTGCTAACATAATGTTTTAAAGGAGAAACTGCCTCTCTTAAGCCACAGAGGCCTGAGGAATGTTGGAACCAGAAAGAAATCCCAGATTTAAATCCCAACCTCAGTTCTTTCTGTCCCCGTGGCACTAGGCAAGAGACTGACTAACCCATGTGAGTCTTAGTCTCCTCATCCATAAAGTACAAATTCCAGCAATAATAACAGAATCATGTTCTGTGGCTGTGTGGCACAGGCTTGGTGCCCCTTACAATAGGTGATAATTACCCATTTTCTCTTTTTTAAAAACAGGATTTAACATAGCTAGACTTCGATGAGTTCTCAGCTTCATAGAGATAGTTAGATCTAGGACTAGAAACCCCAGAGATCTAACCCATGCTGTCTCCACAGGAACATCTGATCTATAGTTGTCTCCTGCATCTACAGGCTCTACAGCAACACACTCAACTGACCACAGATAAAAAATAGAAACAAAGGTTGAAGTAAGTCTGCATGCTCTTTTCTTGTCATTATTCCTCAAACAATATAGTGTCACAGCCATCTATATAGGGTGCTTCTAATATATCAGGCATTGTAAGTACCCTAGAGAGGATTTACAGTATCCTGGAAGATGGATGCAGGTCATAAGCAAATATATGACAATTTCATATAGGGAACTTGGGCATCCTTGGATTTTGATACCTGGAAACTTTCCTTTGCAGACATTTGACTTGGTTATATGTATCCTCTTGTGTTTGGGATTTGTTGAGGGAAAGAAGAAAGAGAAGGAGGAGGAGGAGGAGGAGGAGAAGGAGGAGGAGGAGGAGGAGGAGGAAGAGGAGGAGAAGGAGAAGGAGAAGGAGAAGAAGAAGAAGAAGAAGAAGAAGAAGAAGAAGAAGAAGAAGAAGAAGAAGAAGAAGAAGAAGAAGAAGAAGAAGAAGAAGAAACTAAAGACTCAGGATGTGACTAGCTAGGGCGTAGGGAGTATACAAATATATAAATAATGTCTACAGATTGAACTCCTGTCTTTTCCTCACACCATGTGGGCTTGTCTGTGAGTCTCCCTAAGCAGCCTTTTCTTTTGACTAGGCAACACTCCCTGCAGATTATGTCTGACTTTGGTGGCTTTGCTGACTTATGCTGGCTGGTGTCCCTTTTTTCTCTGACACCCACTTTGCATCATAACCAAGTGCAGCCTGCCATCGCCTCCCCTACCTTCCACTGGGAATGATCTCTTTATCAATAATTTGATCCTGGAGCCCAGTGGGTGACTTTTTAGTGCCCTCGACACCAGTACAGATGGGGGTTTTGGATCCCCAGTGTAATTCTGGCCTGAAATGTTACCAGGAGCCCCACGGCTCTTCAATTACCTCCCTTGGCCTGTCAAGACCACAGCATCTCAAATTCAGTTAGCTGGTCTTTGGGTCTCAGCCAAGGCCCAGCCTCCGCTCCTAATGACAGCCAGCTGAGGGGACACTGAGAGGGGCTAAATTCAATTTGCAGTCCTTCTAATGAGATTAGAGGAGCAGGGTTTTTTATTTTCTCCAAAGTTTGCCATGGGTAGAATGAATGATGGCCCAGGGATGAGCTGTCAACGTCAACAAAGACTCTGAGTTTTGAGAGGGGGATGGGAGGCAGCCACGAAATACAGAGGAGTTTTCCGACACAGCCAAGAAGCCCTGAGTGAGTTGCTCAGCGGATGACAATGTCTGGTTGACACAGGATCACTCTGAGGACAGGGCGTGAAGTCAGGAGTGAATCTTGAGGAAAGGCAAGTGTCAGTCATATGTAATAGCCTCATAGTCTCAAGTGAAACTTTGCTTTTTCTCTGCTTCTAAATTCCTCCCTGTCTTTTTTTTTTAACTGATATTCCAGAAGTCAGTAAGCAAATGATGTTATTTAGAGGGTCAACTCAGAAACATCTCAGATAAAAGAGCAAGGTTCCAACCACTCTGCTGCCTAGAATGACTAGTCTGGGTCGTCTTTTGTCCAGGGGGGCCTGTGGGTCTTCCAGTAAATTGGCTTCTATTAAGCTCAAGTCTGGAGCTTAATAGCTAACTTAAGTCAGTTAGCACCTCAGAGTTCCATGCTTTGTTGTGGGTGGCAGTGAGGAGTGAGGAACGACTTTACAGGGTGTGGAGTGACTTTGGGTGATGTCTTTGGTACAGTCACTTGGTGAGTGTTAAAGTTAGCACCTATCTGTTTTGCCATTGGCCCTGTTCTGAGCTTCAATGCTGACATGCCAACAGAAAAATTCAAGGGGGATGGTCTTCAGGGTGAAGGAGTAAGGCTGGATGAAAGTCATTAGGAAATCAAATAAACACATTAGGAAGGAGAAAGGTAAGAGGGTAAGAGATCCAGCCCTTGGCTGAAGGTGTTGTTGTTTCTACTTGGAGGCCCAGTTATGTTCTGTTCCAAGGCTATTCTTAGTAGGGACTATAATATTTCTGCCACCCCTGACCTGGATCCTGTGCTCTGCGTACATTTTTGCCTGCCGCCTTGCCTTAAAGTTCTTCAGAGATGTTCCATACACGTAACAGACCTCCTGCCCAATGTTCTTTCTTACATTCAAATCCTCCATTGACATGATGACTCCACACTGGGCCCTGTTGTAACCCTGGCATCTTAAATAGTCTGTACACAAGCCTTGTCTCCTGTTTCCTTAGATTCCAACTCTAATACCTAGTAGACCAGTGATAACCAAGGACTATTAATAACTATGACCTTTTTGTACTTCCCTTAAATGTGGAAAGCCAGCCAAAACAAGACATTTTCTTAGCTAGAACAAATCAACTTAAGTCCAGACTTATGTAAGTATATCCTGGGTACTCATTAAAATGAGTTCATGAGATCAGATACAGGAAACTTGGTCAAAATTTGAACATTCCCTTGTAGGTAGGCAGTATTTTTCATAAAGAAAACACATCCAAGTTCTTGTTGTTTATGTTTGATTTACTCATGAGAGACAAATTTCAACCCACCCTGCCCATCAGGCTCAAGGCCAGACCTTTAGGGTCTTGGGTGACTTAGGATACCCTGATGGTGGACTCATGTGTCGTCTGCCTGTTTATTAGAAGATAGGATGCCCTGATGGTGGATCGAGTGTCTTCCTCTTTATTAGAGAGTAGGATGCCCTGATGGCGGACTCATCTTCTGTCTGTATATTGGAGGATGCTGTTGATGGTTACTGCCAGTTCCATATTCTGATCTTGACTACAAGTCTCCAAACCAGGGTAACTGATGGAATATGATGGCCAGAAGTCTCAGAGATCATCTTCCACAAAAACAGAAGACAAAAAACACTCTAGGCTATAAAGGACCATGCTGATTTGGGGCCTGGATTAATTTGGGTTAAGAATTGAGTACTTATAGCTGGGAAGTGGTGGTATACATCTTTAATCCCAGTATGGGAGGCAGAGGCAGGCAGATTTCTGAGTTCAAGGCCAGCCTGGTTTACAGAGTGAGTCCCAGAATAGCCAGGACTGTTACACACAGAGAAACTCTGTCTCAAATGAGAAGGAGGAGGAGAATTGAGTACTTACATGTCCAATGTTGTTGAAAAATGACTCCATATGCCAGGCCTACAAAGCCAAAGGAACTTTGTCTTCTGTCCATGTTGGGCTGCTTACATTTTTGTTACTAATTACTTTTGTACTTTTTCCTGATTTTATCGAATCCAATTTAAATTCCTTATTAAAACAACAACAACAACAAAAGACCATTCTTCCAGGCACAGTGGCACACACATTTTTTTCCCAGAACTTGGGAGGTAAAGGCAGGTGGAGTTCCATGATCAATATGGTCTACATGAGTCCTATGCGAAGGTTACATAGTGATATCTATGTAAAAACCAACCAACCAAACAAACAAACAAAAAACAATAAAACCCACCATTCTGTCTGTCCTGGGTAGTTTGTATTGGAGTCACATGGGAAGAACCAACCTCAGTTGAAGAATTTCCCAGTGTCCATGTCATTGAAAGAATGCCCTGATGAATGATTGATGTGGGAGCTCCCAGACTGTTGTGGGTGGTGCCATCCCCAGGCAAGTTGTCCCCCAGGCTACATAAGAAAGCTAGCTGAGCCTGGGCCTGGGAATGAGCCACCAGCAGCATTCCTGCATGATTTCTGCTTTAGTTCCTGTTTGAGCTCCTGCCCTGACTTCCCTCAGTGATGAATGTGACCTAAGGAGTATAAGCCAAATAATCTCTGTCCTCCCCTAAACTGCTTTTGGTCGGAATGTTTTATCACAGCAAGAAAAACCAAAGTAGCACACTGTCCCTGGGAGAACTGTACCATGAAACTAGATAGAAACATCAGAAATTCAAACCAAAGCCTGTGGGCTTCTGTAACTCTATAGTATACCTTTGAGAACAGGCTGTTTGTGGACCAATAAGGAAGACTTGTTTCCATAGAGTACTGCCTAGGGGCACATAGTATTGGATTGCAAACCAGCATCTGCAGCAGGCAAAAGACACAGAGCTAGCCAGCCTCATTAGCCAGCTCTGCCTTAGTCAACCTCAGCCCATGTGCCCCATATCTACTTCAAGCTGACAGAAGTGGAGAAACGATCTCGGGAGATATGAAAAGACACAGATGACAAAAAATATCCAGTGACCATCTATCAATTCCTGATGCTTATTAATGGGAAACCAGCTCCTGGGGGAGGGGGAATGAAAGCTTAATTGTAAGTTTCCCTGTAGTCAAGAGTGATTTTTATGACCATTGTCTTGTGTGAGTCTCACAGATCTATCAAGAAAGTGATAGCTGCTGCGGTGCATCCAGGCCATCAAAGCTCTACAGACTGAGCAGCTGACAAACAGCAGAGACCTCCTCCTCCCACTTGATGGAGATGCAGCATCTGGTGAGGGCTCTCTTCTTGGCTCATAGGCAGCATCTTGCTGTGTATTCCCATGGGGGAAGGGACACGCAGCTTTCTGACATCCTTATGAAAGGACACTACTACCAGGCACGAGAACTACATGATCTCCTATCCCAAAGGCTTCACTCCTGAAGATCATTTTGTTGGTCATCAGGTTTCAGCATGTGAATTTTAAAGGAACACAAACACTTTATCCATTCCAAGGCCAGCCTTAGGGAGTTGTCTACTTTCAAGCGAGGGTGAGCCTAGAATGCACTGCATGTCTTACTGTTGTCAGACACATTGTCTGTCTGCTCTCCCATGCTTTACTTTCACATACATTCTTTCTGCACAGGATGGGTTGTTCCCTTCTTCCAGATTCTTCCTCCCACTTTCTGGCGGAAGCCCTCATGCCTACTAGATCAGAGACTCTGAGATTCTTGAGTAGCAGCTTCATGTAGACTGCGAAAGCACTTATGATAGGGATATGACTGTTGCTGGTCATCATGGGCTAGGAACTTGCTCTTTCTGCCCTGGGACCCTTAGATCCCTATGAGATCTCATGTCCCAGGTTCTAGTTCTCCAGTGTCCAAATCTCAGCCTGGCTCTCTGATGGTTTTCTCTCTCCTGCAAGTTACATTTGCTTTTTTGTTCCTCTCTCGCGCCTTACTCTTTGTCTGTTTGCTGTAGAGTGGAGTTGCACTCTGGTGCGATGATTAGTTTTTTCCAATGTGAAAGCTCACCCAGTGCCTGCTGGGTTTGTGGAGAACACTGAGGGCCCGCCCCTCTCAAGGCGATGCCAGACCAGAGGATGGAGCCCTGGGTCTCTTCACTTTGCGCCACATTATCACAGAAAGGTGGATTAGAAGTTATCTCCGCTCTGCTTTCTCTCAGCTCCTTGGCAACCCAGCCACTTCGATATAAATACACACCAGAAACGTGCGTTGCCTCATACTTTAGCCAGAGCCTTCAGAGGCTAAAGTGCAGATACCACCATGAAGCAAGAACATCAGGAGATCCCCAGGACCAGGAGTGCCAGCCTTGTACTTCAAGGTCAAACATGGCACCCATCAAATAAAATGCCTGTGAGACCTGATAATTCCCTGACACCCACCCCACATGCTGAAGTCCTTTAATCTCTCTGGATAGCCAAATACTTCACAGTTGATACATAAGCTGTTTGCATTCTTTATAGGTAAACAAAGGGCCAGATGACCTTTGCTATCTGTTTTCTGAACCCGTTCCTCTCCTCCCTGCAGCTGTAGTGCTTTCGAGTTGAACTTTCGCTGTTTTTGGTGCTGGCTTCATGAAGACCAAAAAAGCACGGAATGAGATTTTCCAAGGCATCTTAATTGATCAAACATGAAGCTGAGTAATGGATAGTATGTAACGTGGATGGATTAATGAGAGGAATCATAAACCAGGGCACTCACAGAGCCATATTAGTTTTGATGTCTTGAATAACTTTATTTAGGAGGTCAATGCAAATCAGGTCTCACACTAGTGTGGGTTTAGTAACTTGCTGTTTCCTTCTTTAAGCACTGTTCTAGGCAAGCTCATACATAAGCATGACGTAGGCCTAAAGATACATACATGATACATACATGAACTCTGTAAGAAAAGCCTTCTTGCTTGGGAGCCCAGGCATCAAGTTCCTCAAGTGCCCCTCATCTATATAATCATTTCCTTCAGACACAATCTCAAGGCACTATCACACGTTTTCAAAACTCCAGGGGACCCTGGAAGAAGATACACTATAGAGATCAGAGGCCTAAAATGCCAGACCCAAGAGAAGATGCAGAAGAAATGTGGTGTGCTCATTGTAAATATTTTTAAAGTTATATTCTTATCTCGCCTTAGTGCTGTCTTTCCTCTGGTAACTGTAAATATTTAATATGCTGCAGCCCCATCTCTTTGCTGATACAGGAAACATGAATAAATCCAAGCAGGCAAGGCCTGTGTCCCACTTCTGTACATACTGCTCAAGAAAGGAGTCTGTGAGGGGCTGTAGCAATGGCTGCCCAGGCCGTGCATCATGCAGGGGCCCGACTCAGCTCAGAGTCAGACGGGGGAGGCCAGTGTCCACCCTGAGCAAAAGTCCACGTTTGTAATTAGCTAGTAGTGGTGTGTGTGTGTTTGAGAAAAATCCATAAATACTTTAGATATTAATATATTTTTCACGAATAAAAACATTAGAATTTTCTCCTAGTTTTCCTTTCTCTATGCCTTTATCACACTAAACATTAACATGGAACGTGATTTTCCTTGTAAGGTGACCAAAGAAAGGCCCCAGAAGCCATTATTTACCACAAGGGTGAGAAGGTCGAACTGTGAGGGACAAAGGCTGCCTCAGATGCCGTGACTCTGTGGAGACCTCCTGACATGGTGACCAGACAGATCTCCAGTCAACTTCCTGACTCTGTGGAGACCTCCTGACATGGTGACCAGACAGATCTCCAGTCAACTTCCTGACTCTGTGGAGACCTCCTGACATGGTGACCAGATAGATCTCCAGTCAACTTCCTGACTCTGTGGAGACCTCCTGACATGGTGACCAGATAGATCTCCAGCCAACTTCCTGACTCTGTGAAGACCTCCTGACATGGTGACCAAATAGATCTCCAGTCAACTTCCTGACTCTGTGGAGACCTCCTGACATGGTGACCAGATAGATCTCCAGCCAACTTCCCTATTGCATTCCTGCTCGGTACCTCCTAGCTGATTACAGAAAGGGAGGCTGGACCTTTGCCCAGGATGTTCAATGTCCTCTCATGCCCACACCAGCACTTGATCTTTGCTTTGTGAAGGCAAAAGTTAAAACCAAGCCCTGAATCCAGGCACTTGACTTACATCTCTAGTCCATCAGAAATAAAGGGAGAACTTCTGGTACCTCAGTGAAGCATGTGGGGATAGGCTGCCAACGGGACAGAAAAAACGTTCTGGGTCTACATGACCTCAGTTCCAACCCAGGACTCTAGGGTAAATAGTGACCTGAGCTCAGACTCTGCTGGCCCCAGAAACCTTGATGCTTTGGAGATGCCAAGAGGTAAATGGCTTTCCAAACTTGATGGCTTTCCATGTTTAGGTTTTGTGTTAGGAATTCATTCGCAACTCTTTGTCCGTATTAGAGCACCGAGGGCTCACAGGTATGCACTCATGCACATGTAATTACATTAGCACACATGTGCATATGTTCATAGTTTCAGAGAAGGCCTAGGACAGAACCACCAACCGAGGCTTCATTCATCCGCTGTCTAGATTTCATACCAAGGTGCCACACCACATCTTGCAGACTATGCTGGTTCACAGTATGCATGGCTCTGCAGAAGGACAGCATCCTGCAGATGCATGGGAGTCCCTTCAGGGCCTAAGTTATGTTGCAAAGAGCTCTGAGAATGCCGGCCCTTTCCCTTTCTTTCTCTATGGAAACGTCAGGGGGTTCTGTGGGCTAATATCGAAGGTCTTGGGCAGAAGATTCTCAGCTACTGATTGATATCTACACATGGGGGCAGGTGTGACATCACTGCTGATGTGCCATTCTCCACAGAGCCTAACATGTGTGTACCTGGCCTGTTACACAGTGACTGCTCCCAAAGTATCGCTGAACCCCAGCTTAGCTATTCATTGCCTTGTGTAAGTTGCGTGCCCTCTTCACTATTTTAGCTTTCTCAAGTGCAAAACAGAGTCAAACACCAGGTAATGGGACGTTGTGAGGACTAGTCACTTGACACACTGTGAGGTCTTTCCCTCTGAAGGACAGAGGCCCCAAGCAGAATGGTGTCTGAAGAGGCATCTGTGAAGGACATGTCTAGTTGGGAAAGGCCTTCTCCCACTGCCCCGTGCAGAAGGACACACTGCAGCAGACTCAGAGCCATGGGGCATTTAAAGTTCAGGTCTATCAACCTATATAGGTGCCATCTGCAGAGAGCTGGGACTCACCTGAGCTTTGCCACAGGCAAACCACCTCTTCTCACTGAGTTAGTCTTTGAGGAAGAGGAGATGGAACTGAAGCAGAGAAGGCACACATACCATGGGGGAGGGTTTCCTGGGGTGGGGTGGGGTGTCTATCAGGAAATCACAAGAACATACTACATCCTAGTAGAGTGCAAATCACATGCCAGAAAACTGTTTAAGTCCCTTTTTGGATCTCAGGGTCATAAATATTCTTCCCATGCTTTCCATCTGTATTACTCAAATGAAATATGGATAATTACTCTCTGTTCTCTGATTTCTCTTTGTGTGTGTGTGTGTGTGTGTGTGTGTATGTGTGTGTGTATGTGTGTGTGCGTGCGTGCATGCGTGTGTGTTTAAGGATAATTTAAGTTTTCTTGTGCCTTACCTTGTCTCTCATTTTTGTATCTTTCTTCACCACAATTCTCCTTCTACCTTTTGCTTCCACACTGTCTGTATCTACAGATATGTACCCAACTCATTCAACTAATAACTTTCCAAAAAATTTGAGGTACAGTGAATAAGACAGACAATTTAAAGTCCCAAGAAACTCACAGCCTAATGAGGAAACACCAATGTACCAGTAAGGATAAACTGTGGGATGGATGCTATGATGTGTCATCTAGTTCTTCCTTTGGGGTGAAAGAAACCGTCCCCTGTCTGCTGGAGGTTCTGCAGAGCCCTTTCTAGAATGGTCTGCATTCAGTATCATTCCACCCTCACTCTGCACAGCTCTGAAGGAGTCTCTCCACCCCTGAGCTCTTCAGATGTGCAGTCTGGCTTGGCCTCACCTTCACTCCTCTGTGTGCCTGTTGACCTGTGACACAGCCAGTGTTCTGCTCCCAACCAGTGTCTTCCTCTGCCAACTCTAATGCAGAAAAGTAGACTAGTGACAATCCCGACTGTCTGGGAGATGACAGCCACCAGAAATAGGGATAACTGGGAGGGTGATGGTGAGAACCTTGGGATATATTCCTGGAACTGTGATTTTTCATATTCCTCCTGGTATCATAGAGCTGGCAAGAAAAGAATGCTGCCACAAAAGGAAAATGACACTTTGATAAAAGGCTGGGAAGCACTGATTGAAAGCTGTGAATATCAATCCAACTTTGAACCACACATCTGAGAACAGGAATGAGCCTCCAGACAAATTAGATAGGCATGGCCATGCACAGACCAGCCGTTGCCAACTCAGAGTTTACTCTGTGCTGCCTTTTTGAAAGGAGTGAGGCTTGCCAACAACTTGATGGCAATAGTTGTTGGAACTGAAGACGGAGGCATACTCAGGATGGTAAAAAGCACATCATCATTACAGAATGATGGAAAAATTAAGGCAGTATAAAAACCAGAAACCACAAAAATTAGGCAGATTCAATATGAAATATATAGATTTTAATAAGTAGTTGAAATGTTTTCCAATAGGTAGTTTCACGTGAAGTAGAAAATCAGATTAAATTTATTAATACACAAATACATTAAAGTAAAACTGTAATAAAAGGCACAGTACACAGTAACCAGCACACCATGACCAGCACAGAGTGTGGCAGCCAGGGCTATAAGGTATAGAGTGTGACCAGCACAGACAGAGTGTGTCCAGCACAGAGTGTGGCAGCCAGGGCTGTGAAGAAAGTGTACAGTGGAAAGGTCCCAGGAGATGAATACACACAGCCTTCATTCTCAGCTTCTTACCCTTCACCACTTTCTAAAGATGAACAACAACTTTAAGAACATATTTAAGCAGAAGGAAAAAATCTATTTATTTATTTATTCTTTTCTCATATATTATATCCCAACTGAAGTTTCCCCTCCCTCTACTCTTCCTGGTCTTGCTCCACCCCAAACCTCCATCTATTCCTCCTGTTTCCCTTCAGAAAACAGAAGGTCTCCCACGGATATCAGCCAAACACGGTGTAACAAGTTATAATAAAACTAGACACAAACCCTCCTACCAAGGCTGGACAAGGCAACCCAATAGGAGGAAAAGGGTTCTAAGGGCAGGGGGAAGAGTCAGAACACCCCCCACACACACACACTGTTAGGAGTCCCATAAGAACAATAAAAGCTACACAACCATCACATATGCGCAGAGGACCTGGATAAGACCCGTGCAAGCTCCATGGTTGCCATTTCAGTCTTTGTGAGCCCCTATGAGCCCTGCTTAATTGATTCAACTGGGCTAGGCACTGGTCTATGAGGATAGCAGAATATCATTAGGCATCGTTTCATTGACTTTTTTCTTTTCTTTTCCTTCCCTCTTTCTGTCTTTCTTTCTTTTCAATCATGTTTGGTTCTATTCTAGGTTTCTGGTTATCCAAACTTTGGTTCCTGGCCATTCAGCAGTGTCATACATGGTCTCCCTTTTGTGGTGTGGGTCTCAAGTTGGACCAGTCACGAGTTGACCACCTCAGATTTAAAGCGCTATATTTTATGTTGGACAGGACACAGCAATAGCTGATATATCAGGAATGTTATATGTGGTGAGAAGAGGAAATGTTGGAGAAATATGGCATATATAAATAATACATATTATATAATTCTTATAATATATATATATATATATTATACTACTACACAGAACTGAAAAGCAAAGACATCCTGGCACATGTTGAAACATGATTAAACTTGTCATAATGGGAGAACATTATGTCAAGAGAAATAACCTAGTCACAAAAGAAAAAACACTATATGGTTCTCTTTGTATTAAATCATAAAATTGAAATTAGAAACGTGATTACCAAGGGCTTATAGTAGTGTTACAAAAAAAATGTTTGGCCTTGCAAGATGAAAAAAGATACTGAGATGGTTGGGTTTTTATTGTTGTTGTTGTTGATTTTATGATGTGACCCCTTGTAGACTGATCACACCCCAGAGAAGGCTTCAATCCAGAGACTAGGTGGGTAACACAAAACTGGACTTGATGGGGAAAGAAGGAAGTAATCTCCAAGTTGAATGGAAAAGGATGGGAGAATTAAGAGGCTAGGAAGGGTTGGAGTTGAGGATACGGAATATTCTCCAAGAATTAATAAAAATCATTTAAGTAAAAAGTCTCTCTTTGACAATTAAATTTCTACATTTATTCACAGGCAAGTATGTCTCTTTGTGAGATCATTTGACTCCTTGGCTCACAGAACTCCTCTCTGACCATGTCTGTAAGAGAGTTTCTACATTAGGTTAACTGAGGTGGGAAAACCCACTCAAAATGTGGATGCATCATGCAACCTGGACTCTATGAATTGGGAAGACCCAGATGAGCACCAGACCATCCCTTTCTGCTTCTGACTGAGCACCAGACCATCCCTTTCTGCTTCCTGACTCAGCACCAGACCATCCCTTTCTGAGGGATGTAATACTTTCTCAAGCTCAGCCTTCCTGCCTTCCCTGCCACATTGAACTGCTTTTGTATTTATTTTGTCACAGCAAAATAAATAGCTACTACACACATAGCTACTATAGAAGGTAAGAGAGTCAAAAGCTTCTTACAAGGGTGATAGTAAAGTTTAGAGGCTTCTTGGGGGTAAATCCATGCCACTCTCTTACACTGGTGGCCAGATAGGCTCCATGGTGCCTTCTGAAGTCATGACAGTATCCCACATAGGAGGCAGGTCTACATCCATGGTTGCAGGTCTTCTTGTTTCCCTCAGAAGTAGGCTGTAGTTAATAGGGTCTTTGCTGCTACCTCTTCTTTAAGACTAGCATAGCCATATTTGATCCTGGTCCCTCGAGTAGACCTTCTGCCCCTGGCAAAGTTCACATTCTCAAATTGGGAATATAAGCCTGGCAACATCTGTTTAATGGGCTATTGTGTAACCCCTAAAAGATGAGTCCTTTTTTTTTTTTACATATTTTTCAATTTAAATTATAAACAAGCTTGCTTCACATGTCATTCCCAGCTCCCTTTCCCTCCCCTCCTTCCATGCCCCTCCACTAGCTCCCCAGTCCTCCATCCAGTCTCCACACCATTACCCAGGGAAGGTGAGGCCCTCCATGGGGGATCTCCAGAGTCTGTCATTTCATTCAGGGCAGGGTCTAAGCCCTCCCCAATGTGTCCAGGTTGAGAGAACATCCAAAATTCATTCATACTCCATGCAAATATTGATAAAGTACCCAAGGCCCCAGAGATTGCTGAGGCCTTCTCACTGACACCACATTCAGGGAGTCTGGATCAGTCCCATGCTGGCAACTCAGCTGTTAAAGGGGTCAAGACTGAGCTGGTGAAATCCACAAAGACTGCTGACTTGACAATGGGGAAGTCCTTCTGTGTATATGTTGTCTTATTGGTTGATAAATAAAGCACTGTTGACCAATAGGGAAGTAAGATAGGTGGGACTAAGAGTTGAGGAGTATTCTGTGAAATGTAGTCAAGAGTGGAGAGTTGCTATGTGATCCTGGAGGAGAGGTCACAAGTCTGACATTCTAGGTAAGATAAGACCTTATAAAAATATATATTAGTAATTATGGATTAATAATTAAGTAGGAGCTAACTATTAAGAAACCATAGCAAACGGCCAACAGCTTCATAATTAATATACTGTCTTATCTGTTATTTGAGGGCAGAGACAGTGGCAGAACCCAGGCAACTGGAGGGAAAGAATATACATTACAGCACATCTCTGCTCAGTATTTATAAGAATGTCAGCAATGGCTTTCCAGGATCTCCTGGACTGGGGACAGCAGCAAGCACAACTTGCCCCTGGACAACTGAGTGACCAGAAGCCAGCTGAGAGAGCTAGTCTGTTCCAATCCCCACTCAGGGTAGAGGGCAGAGGGCACAGCAAGCTCCGCTCACCACCCCCAAGGACAGAACAACCAGGAGCCTGCTGAGAGAGCCAGCCTACTCCTACCAACACTCAGGGCAGATGGCAGAGGGAAGAGGGCAGAGGGCAGAGGGAAGAAGGTAGAGGGTAGAGCTCCTACACACACCAGGAGAGGGAGTGCCTCTGACCCATCTGCACACACCGTGAGACCCTTCAATGAATTGGACCGGCTTATACCCACCAGAAGAGAACCTTGGACCCATACGGACCAGGAAAAGAAGAGAACCCCCCCTCTACCCACTGAAAGAAGAATGGGAAGATGACAATACAAGAACAAATTCAAAGACAGAAAAACCAATATGACACCACCAGAGTTTAGGAACTGTACACCAGCAAGATCTGAACATCAAAACACAGATGAAACAGAAGAGAATGACCTTAAAAACAACTTCATGAAGATGATAGAGACCCTAAAAGAAGAAATGAGAAAATCCTTTAAAGAAATGGAAGAAAAAATTACAAGAAACAATTCAAAAAGTACAAGGTTTGAAAGCCGAAATAGAGACAAAACAAAACAAAACACAGTATGAAGGAATGCTGGAATTAGAAAATGTGAGTAAATGATCAGGAACTACAAATGCAAGCATAACCAACACAGTACAGGAGTTAGAAGAGAGAATCACAGGCATGGAAGATTTACTAGGAGAAATAGATTCATTGACCAAAGAAAATCTTAAGTCCAACAAATCCCTAACACAAAATATCCAGGAAATATGAGACACCGTGAAAAGGCCAAATCTAAGAATAATAGGTATACAAGAAGGTGAAGAAACCCAGCTCAAAAGTGCAGAAAACATATTTTAAAAATTCATAGAAGAAAACTTTCCCAACCTAAAGAAAGACATGAGAATGAAAGTACAAGAAGCCTATAGAACACCAAATAGAGTGGACCACAAAAGGAAGTCCCCTTGCCACATTATAATAAAAAGCCCAAACATACAGAAATAATAGTAAGAGCAGCAAAGGAAAAAGGCCAATAACATATAAAGGCAAACCTATCAGAATCACACCTGACTTCTCCATGGAAACTCTGAAAGCCAGAAGGTCCTGGACAGATACTCTACCAACACTAAAAGACCACAGATTCCAGCCCAGACTACTATACACAGTAAAGCTTTCAATCACTGTAGATTGAGAAAACAAGATATTCCATGACAAAACAAGATTTGAACAATATATATCCACAAATCCAGTCCTACAGAAAGTACTGAAAGGAAAACTTCAATCTAAGGAAGGTAACTACGCTCACAAAAACATAGGCAATAGGTAATACAGCTTTACCAAAAGCCAAAAGAAAAAGCTGAGTAAATTCACAAACCACAACAAATCAAAAACAAACAAGAATTAACACTCAATGGTCCTTAATCTCCCTCAATATTAATGGTCTCAATTTGTCTATAAAAAGACACAGGCTAACAAAATGGATACAAAGACAGGATCCATCCTTGTGCTGCATATAAGAAACAAACCTCAACTTCAAAGACAGACATTACCTCAGAGTAAAGGGGTAGGGTAAGATTTTCCAATCAAATTGATCCAAGAAACAAGCTGGTGTAGCTATCCTAGTATTGAACAAATTAGACTTCAAAATAAAATCAATCAAAAGAGATGAAGAAGGTCATTTCATATTCATCACTGGAAAATTCCATCAGGATGAAGTCTCAATTCTGAACACCTATGCCCCAAATACAAAGGTACTCAGGTTTGTAAAAGAAAAATTACTAAAACTCAAATCACACATAAGACCTCATACAGTTACACTGGGAGACTTCAACACCCCACTCTCACTACTAGACAGGACCACCAGACAGAAACTTAACAAAGAAACAAAGGAACTAACAGAAGTTATGACCCAATTGGGTTTGATAGACATCTATGTAACATTTCACCCAAGCACAAAAGAATATACTTTCTTCTTAGCACCACATGGGACCTTCTCTAAAATCGACCCCATACTTGGCAACATAGCAAACCTCAACAGGTACAAAAAAAATGGAATAACCCTCTGTATCTTATCAGACCACCACACATTAAAGTTAGAATTCAACAACAGCACAAACTGCAGAGAGCCTACAAACTCATGGAAATTGAACAACACACAATTGCACCATTCCTGGGTCAAAGAAGAAATAAAGAAAGAAATTAAAGACTTGCTAGAATTCAATGAAAATGAAGACCCAACCTACCCAAACTTATGGGACACTTTGAAGGCAGTACTAAGAGGAAAGTTCATAACACTAAGTGTTAATATGAAAAAACTGGAGAACAGTCACACTAGAGAATTAACAGAACACCTGAAAGCTCTAGAACAAAAAGAAGCAAAACCACCCAGGAGGAGTAGAGGCCAGGAAATAATCAGTTGAAGGCTAAAATCAATAAACTTAAAACAAAGAATCAATGTAACAAAGAGCTGGTTCTTCGAGAAAAATCAACAAGGTAAACAAACCTCTATCCAAACTCACCAAAAGGAAGAGAGAGAACACACAAATTAACAAAATCAGAAATGAAAAGGGGGACATAACAATGGACACTGAGGAAATCCAGAGAATCTTCAGGTCATACTTTGAAAACCTGTACTTCACAAAATTTGAAAATTTAAAGGAAATGGACAATTTTCTGGATAGACATCACCTACCAAAATTAAATAAAGAGTAGATAAGCAATTTAAACAGACCTATAACCCCTAAAGAAATAGAAGCAGTCATCAAAAGTCTCCCAACCAAAAAAAAAACCCAGGCCCAAATGGCTTCAGCGCAGAGTTCTACCAGAAATTTAAAGAAGAGCTAATTCCAATACTTCTCAAAGTGTTCCACACAGTGGAAACACGTTCATTTCCAAACTCTTTATACTAGGCCACAATTACCTTGGTACCCAAGCCACACAAAGACACAACTAAGAAAGAGAACTACAGACCAATATCCCTCATGAACATTGATGCAAAAATACTCAATAAAATATTAGCAAAACAAATACAAGAATACATCAGAAAAATCACCCAACATAATCAAGTAGGCTTCATCCCAGGAATGCATTTCCAGAGAGGATTAACTGAGGAGAGAAGACCCATCCTGAGAGTGTAGCACCATCTCTGTGGGCTAGAGTCCAAAAGTGAATTAGAGCAAAGCAAGCCGAGTACCCCCTCTCTCCCCCTCTCCCTCTTCCTCCCTCCCTCTCTCTTTTTCCCTCCTTCCCTCTGTCCCTATCCCCCTCTCCTCTTTCCCCATCTCCCTATCTCTCTCCTGCCTTCTGATTGCAGACTCACATGCCCAGCCTCAGGGCCTTGCTGAAATGCTTTCTCACCGTGATAGAGTATACCCCTCAATCTGTGAGCCAACATGAGCCATTGCATGGCTTCTTCTGCCAGCTACTTTATGACAGCAATGACACAAGTAGTTAATAGTAAACTCTCACCTGTTGTTAAACACATACATAAGCACATGTATGGATGTTTGCATACATACATACATACATGTGCATTTTCCTGTAGGTATTTTTGTTACTAGTTATGTCTTCCCTACGTATGTATGTGTATAATATTCCATCTCATGTGGTTACACATTCACTTTCGCCTCTCTAGTTTTTATTCCTTTCAGGACAAGACACCGGTGATGGCTTAGCCCTTTGCCCAATGCTTTTTCACACTGTGAACACCATGGCATGCGGTGGGCATTTCAAGGAGGAGAGGGTGAAGCAAGGAGTAGAGAGAGGAAAGAGGGAGGGAAGGAGAAAGACACGTGGAAAGGGAAGGGAGGGAGAAAAGAGAAGAGCATCAGGGAAGGAGAGATGATGGAAGATGGAGAGAGAAAAGAAACTGAGGTAAAGAAAAGAGGAAAGACTAGGGGGAAATATGGGCAACAGAGAAGCGGGCAGACACATAACTAGACTCATCATTTCTGCCCCAGCCTAGAGTGAGAAACCAAATTCCAGACCATAGTTGCTGCCACTGTCCTGTCCACATTTCTGCCTTGTGGTTCTGTTTCTGATACCTTTGATGCTGTTGGGCCAACCAGTCATCTAGGGCTCCAACCACTAGGGTCCAGTGTAAGAAAAGCTTTTCCCAAAAGATACTGCGTTCTTTGCAGATGTTTGCTAAGGCATCAACAGCTGGAACACTGCACAACACACTCCATCAATCATTAGCAGACATTACCTAATTGATAAGGTTGTCCCTCTGAACAGCCCTGTTCCCAGTTCTATGTGACACACAGTCACACTCTATTCCCTTTCCTTGTGACATCAACATTCTTGGCTGGGCTCTTGGAAGGGAACTTTTCTCCCCAAGATAAATTGAAATCTGGGGGCAGAGCCATTCCCACAGGATCCCCACAGTCACATTCCCCAGCTCCATCTTCCTGTCCATGGTGTGTCCCGTTCTAGCAGGACTCTAGCAGCGAGACTCCTCCGCAGGCCTCAGTGATGCTGATGCCAGTGCAGCTGTAGCCCCTCACCAGCTCCCTGTGACAGCGGGAAGCCGGTTGGCGGCACCAGGCATTTGGTGTCAATGGATGTGTACACATGAACCCCAAGGCTGGGACCATTCCTCCCTCTCTTCCTCTGCGGCTCCCCCTCAAACACACACATAACTTTACAGCAACGTTGAAAATGTCCATCTGGTCTTTACTGGCAGCAAGCTTCTCATGATAGCATATTCACTGACAGCACTTGGAGGTGGCCTGTGAATCCAAGAAGCAGTCAAGATTCTCTGGACGCCCGTGGCCAGTTCTGGCAAAAGCATGGAGAAGCAGAACAGAGCTGATTGCAGGGAGATTCGCAGCAGCTAATTCCTGCTGCCCCTGGCTCCATGTGATTGCTGAGGAGGCTTTGCTACGGAGTTGGTCCCTGGCCCCTGAGATTAAGGGGTGAACACATAATAGCAGGAACACAAACACGTTTTGTTTTAATTAAACCAAAACCTCATCTATGTTATCTGTGTCTTGAGCATAGTGAGGACTGGAGCAGACCCTTTATACATGCAAGCTTTATTTTGTCTCTATTTTGGTATATAGCATTATTTTGTCTCTGTTTTGGTATATAGGCATAGGGGCTTTGGAGTCCAAACCTTGGGTTGTGTGTCTAGAGAGCCCCTGTTTCCTTGTTAGTTGACACTAGTTGCTGCCCCACATTAAAGCCTGTGAATTTTGGCAGAGCTCTCTGAAATGCAAAGCCAAATTCAAAGTTTAAAAATCTGTTGGGGAGGCAAGACTCAGGGTCACCTACCCAGTCCTGCTTTCTTCAGAGAGGAGCCAGGATCCTCAGGAGCGGAAGTGAGGATGGAGCTGGAGGCCAGGGGTCTTGACCCAAAACCTAGCTGCTTGCCGTTTGGGATGGGAGCACCATGGGTTTGTGACTGGGAGGAGAAAGAGAACATGGGCCCACTCTCAGCTCTAGATCCAGAAGGCCACGAAGGTGAGTTCATCCTGTAGCCCTGCCCGGGCCTTACGACACTCACTCATACTGACCCTCCTGAGACTTCAGAAAGTTTCCCCATGAAGGCTGGGTTTCTGCTGGAGATTTCCACCAAAGTAACTCTCTGTGGAAAGATGTAGGTAGCATGTCCTCTGACTTACAGTTAGCGGCTCTGCTTGTTGAACAGGACCCCCAGACATGCCACATTTGCTCCACAAGAATGCTCAGAGATTGCTAGGTGAAAACCTAAGAGTCACCTCCTTTGGTGGCCAAACCGTGTCGTTTTGGTTAGGGTTTCTATTGCTGTGATGAAAAATCATGACCAAAAGGCAAGTTGGGGAGGGGAGGGTTTATTTGGCTTATGCTTCCACATCACAGTTCATCATCAGAGAAAGTCAGGATAAGAACTCAAGCAGGAGCTGGGTGGTGGTGGCGCACGCCTTTAATCCCAGCACTCTTGAGGCAGAGGCAGGCGGATCTCTGTGAGTTGGAGACCAGCCTGGCCTGCAAAGCTACACAGAAAATCCATGTCTCAAAAAAAATGGAGAGAGAGAGAGAGAGAGAGAGAGAGAGAGAGAGAGAGAGAGAGAGAGAGAGAGAGAGAACTGAAGCAGGGCAGGAACCTGGAGGCAGGAGCTGATGCATAGGCCGTGGAGGAGGCTTCTTACTGGCTTGCTCCCCATGGCTTGCTCAGCCTACTTCTTGTAGAACCCAGGACCACCAGCCCAAGGATGGTACCAGTCACAATAGTCTGGGCTTTCCCCCATCAATCACTAACTAAGCAAATGCCTACAGCCTGGTCTTAGGGAGGCATTTTCTCAATTGGGGCTCCCTCCTCTCTGGTGACCCTAGCTTGTGTAAATTGATCTAAAACTATCCTGCACAGGCGCT
The DNA here is from genome assembly GCF_017639785.1 of Mesocricetus auratus. Lineage (NCBI taxonomy): Eukaryota > Metazoa > Chordata > Mammalia > Rodentia > Cricetidae > Mesocricetus > Mesocricetus auratus. The sequence goes on from NW_024429203.1 coordinate 4,966,626, forward strand.
GTGCCAGTCTCTCTCTTCAGTGCAATAGTAGTAGAGGAACCTTGCAGAGTCTCCCTTGTTCTAGCTAGCCCATCTCCCCATCACAGCTCCCCCTGGTCTGAGGCCTGGGACAAACACAAATCCTGTTTAGATCATTGGCTCTCTGTGAAAATTAATGCTTCCTTGCAGCTGGGAGCTGGTGGGGGTTCTCCAGACACGGCCTGTTTTGCAGGCCTCCCACTCCTGCCAGATTCCAGCCCTAGCTATGTCAAAGCAGAGCACAGGGACCCCCACCTCCTCTGTAAGAATTTGCATCTGGGAAGACAATACCCTGTGGTCCCACTAGCAGTCAGTTGGGCACAGGAGCAGCCTTGCTGGACTCTCTCATGTCACATGGGAGATGTAACTGAGTAAACCTCTGCTTTCCTATCTCATTCTCTTGAAGAGAACACAGCGCCAATGCCACAGAAAATAAACACACAGTCTAATCTCCCTCAGTGCTGGGATAGTTTGTTGAAATTGGTGAAATGATGCAGACCCCACCACAAGGCGTGATAAGAGCTATAAGCCCAGCTTTCTGGTTATTAAACAGAGGGTGGGTGACTCTGAGGCTCCTGATAATTTAAAAATGCCCCCTCTGTGCCACCACTACTTCCATGCTGTGCCAAGCATGGGCAGAGCTCATTGGCTGACCAGGGTTTGTGCATGCATGCACAATCTGCTTCCTTCTTTGAGGACCTGTGTCTCTAACAACAACATCCCACCCTGGTTTTCTGATTCTTCATTGGATCATCAGTGGCAACAGGAAAGAGAAATCAAAGTTTTAATGAGACATCCCATACAAGACTTAGACTGAAATAAAACAGCTTATGATTTTTTTTTGCCTACATAGGACTTCTTTCTTCAGAGCAAAGATTAGAAAGCTGCAAACAGTCCACTGTGAGCGATGCATTTATCCACGTGTAATATGGTTGCAAACATCAGCAGTGCTTCACAATGAACATATGAAGAATTACACGAAATCCCCCTTTCAGTGTCCACAAAGTTTCCTTTGACACAGCCTTTGTTCCCTTGCTGACTTCAGAACAGTGGTTGCTTCCATGCTGTCCTAGAAGGGTTGAGCCAGCTTTTATTGTCATGCAATAATGTTTCTCAGGAAGGTCACTTTCAAAAATCAAGTTCTCACAAGTCATGAAAGCAATACACCAGCTGAAATTTCCAGGTTCTTTTTTTTTTTTTTTACTAAGAATTTATCTGTGGTGAAAACAATAAAGGATTACTCACTGAGGTGCTTGAGGAAGCTTCATGGAAAATAGTGTGTGACTCTATAATGTACACATCAGAGCAGAAGCAGACCTAGGAAAAAACAGGAGACAGATTGCTTGCCTCTATATGGAGTGGAGTGTAGAAATCCTACTGTGGCTTGTCAAGGAAGCTCCAACCAAATTACCAGATTGTGTTTCCAGAGAGATGGTACCCAAGTACTGATCCTAAGTGTCATTTCCCAACTCAGAGTATGTCTGAAGAAAATAGGGATAAAAACACAAGGGTAGGCAGGGGTACCCAAGCACTTTCTCCTCTGAGGACCTTGGGCAGCCACACTCAGGGAGAGTGGAGCAAACACAGCCAGGGAGACAGAAGGGGCCCTGATGCATGTGATCTTTGTGAGATGTGGGGAAGTGAGAATGCATTTAAAGGCGAAGGCAGTGTGCCCTTGGGCCCCTCCCATCATATAATAGCAGGGGAATAAACAATGGAGAGATTTGTGTCAAGGTTAATACATAAAGGAAGCCAGCAGGCAAGAGGAAAGATAGAAGCCCTTCTTCACATCTGGGCATCTTCTAACAGAGCATGATAAAAGCCCACACTATACACACTGGTTGAGGTCAGTGCTATGTAAATGTCCTATAGGGCCACATGCCACATGGCCCAACCCTTTCAGGGTTTCACTATCAGATTACTACCTTATTCCCATTCTTGGGAATGTTTTCACTCCCTTAATAAATGATCTCTATTTCTATTTCTATCCGTAAGTCCCTAGTCCAGTTCATTGCCCGTGAACACAAAAACTTGAAGTCATTTTCAAGGCCCGGCATAGTGGCTCCTACCCTTAATTCCAGCACTCAGGAAGCTGAATCAGTTGGACCTCTGTGATTTTGAGGACAGCCTGGTGCACATGGTGAGTTTCAGGCCAGCTAAGGACTCCATAGTGAGACCCTGTCTCAAAAAACAAAAACAATTGTTTAAAAGAGAAGAACCTGGATATTTCAACAGGTACTGCTAGAACATTCCAGCTGGTGCCCTAGCTCTCACCTGCCTGCCCACCACAATCATCTCCTGCCCTTCAGCACAACTCACATCTAATTCAGTGCATATTCATATAGAGAAGTCACAAAGAGATTGTGACTAGTTGGTCACTTGATGTCTGTTCTAGCTGACGGCGTAGGCTGCAGTTGAATTTTCCTTTAATTCTCGTGACATCCCTAAGTGATGGCCATTGCTGTCTGTCTGACAGGTGAGAAAATGGAGAGGTTGCTGTTTTGCCCCAAATAAAGGTGAAAGCCAGGAATTCATGTCTATCTACACCGATGTATCTTTCCACTACCTCTCAGTAACTGGTTTTTCTAATAAAGTAAATCAGACTAGGACATCATTGGGGTAAGCATGAGGAACACTCTCTGTTCCAGGAACTAACGGTGTTGGGCAGCAGGACACAAAGGCCCGTGGGAGACCCCAGAAGACTCCAGAAGGGCACGCACTGGTTTTCCATGGTGGGTCAGCCTCAGCTTTTGAGCTGGATAACATGTTCTTGAAGTTCAGATTTTAAGGTCTATAAAGTTCTGGAACCACTGGCAAAGTCATGACCAGATTAAGAACCTCTAGGTCCTTCTGCGTCATTACCCATCCTGCTCATGCTGGCCCCAACTGTCCTGCCCCAGGTGTTCCGCAAGAGAATTTGCACCCATGCTCTGAACCACTGAACCCTGCCCAGCATCACACTTCACAGGCCGCCTCTCTCTCCTCTCTCTGATGTTAATGGCTCGTTTCCCCATGGCTCTCTTTTCACCTTTTAACCATGTGTCTGTCACCTCCGCTTGTTAATGGCTTTCAGGCATTCTGTGGTTCAGCACAGTGTTCCTGCAGCCTGTCCCACAGAGACATCCTCAGGGAGTCTTTCTCCTTGGCTATGGGTTTGCTGGATTGCTTATAACTTGTGACTTGTAGTCTCAGATACAGTTACACATTACCTGGAGGACTTTACAGTCTGAGAGCTCAGGTCCCAGCCTAGGTAGGGTGCCCCGGGAGCGTAGTGGAGCCAGTGCCATTACAACATGTTAGCATGTCACTTGCAAGTGATGGCAGTTTATCCCCAAAACGTCTTCAGACGAATGACTCGTGGAAAGGCCCATTCTTTTGAGAACAGGGATGGCGTGTCCACTTACAAGAGAAAACTTCCACCTGCCATGCCCTTGTGAAGACAAGGGGCTCAAGTGTGTCATGAACTCCTCATGGCATCCTGAAAAAATATAAGCTGGTTCTGTTCAGGCTACAGGTTTTCCAAGGTGACTTTCTCAGGCTTTGGGGCCTCGACCTTGACATACTGTTCCAGGTGATTGCTGAAGAGCACAGTAGGGCCACTCCTTACAGTCTGGTTTGTGCTAACATTCTATATTAAAAGGAAGACAAAAGCCTCTCACCTAAGATTGGATCTGTAACTTCCACACCATGCAGGCCTCAGATAATGTCACAGGAAGATTACCTCCTCATTCACAGGCCACCCAACTTGTCATCCAGGAAAAGTCTTCCATCCAGGAAGAGAGCTACTCCCCAGGGGAAGCAGGAGAATAGTCAGATGCTGTGGTAAGCAGGCCTCTTATCTACCCCAAGAGATGAAGGAACCGCCTTTTCCATGTTAGTCACCTTGTCTGTTTGTTGTTGCACAAAATCAATTCCCGGCTTCCTGAAACAGAAATGAAGACTGGAACCCTCAGAGCCCTGCTTATTGAGAGCAGGCGGTGCAAACATGCCCTCCAACTGGCAGGCATTGGGCTCGGTGCACTCACAGCTCTTGAACACAGCTGCGTGAAAGGCTTGCATTCTCTCTTGGAGGCAGAACTGACATGTTTCAGACTTCCATAGTCTTGATGGCATTTGTACTGTGCAAATGTGGGACATTGGAGCACACCTCTGTACCAAATCCGTCACCCACACCGAGGCTTCCATCATTCCTCTGCTGTTAGACTAGAGGAAGTTGGGGGTCCAACTGCTGCATTTTGGGGTAAAATGTAACTATCACCTGAATTGGGACGTTAAAGAGAAAAGAGGTTTCTGGCAGGAATGCTGGGGTAACAAGGGTGAACGGCTCTGTCCCTGCGATGGGATATTCAGCCACCCCTGTCAGAAAGCCACTTAAACCAAGGCTGTCACATGTCAGTCATAGGAAAGTGACTGATCAAGCAGCAAAAAAAAAGCTTCATTAGTCACCCTCCTCTGTAATTTTAATGAAGACACTGTAGCCAAAGGGCTTAAAAGATTTTGCCTGACACCATACTGCTCAGTGAGGCCAAGTCAGTTTGGAAGCCAGGCCTTCTGTTTCCAGCCAGGAGCTCAAGGTTCTTGCATGTAACTATACTCATGAGAGGGAATGTGACAAAAGAAAAGGGGCAGTCACCTCATATCCCGGCTTTGTGTCACAACAAATACGCAATGATCCCTGTCGAAAGTATGTGCTGCTTGACATCCTGTGTGATGTCAAGTAAAGTATGAATCCCCTTGTATCCCATTTCCTAATTAGGAAAGCCAGAAGAGATAACTGATCACTAACTGCTACTTCTGGTGTATAGGAAGAATGAGCTGTAAACAAAGAAAAAATACACTGGCTCACAGGCAGGGAGAGTGCTACAAGCAACCTCGTAGAGTAAGAGGCATTAGCACACTACGGTTAGAGCTGGTGCTGGGGGACCAAAGACAGTAGGACTATTGAGTCCTAAGAGTGGCCATGAGCCACGAAGTAGCTAAAGTGGTCTGTTGAGTCGAAAAATGTGAGGGAAGGAGACCTGAGGAGAGAGGAGGACATAGTAAGGAGGGGACTCACTCACTGTATTCATGCGTCCGCTCAGTCAACTGGAAAATAAGGGAGGAGAGACCACGATTTCATTTACAAACATTTTCAGGAAAATTTAACATGCTCTCACAGTCCCCTCAAATCCCAATGTGATTTGTACCCAACTAGAAATCGAAAATCTCCCTGAGCTGTAGTCACTGGGCTGCTCCTAGTATTGGCTATGGTTTGGATGTGCTTTGAATGTGTCCCCCAAAGGTCATGTCCCAGAGGGGGGGGTCCTTGGTGTAGCAGCGTTGAGGCCATGCAAACTTGAATAAGTGGGGTCAGTTGCTATCCTCAGAAGGAATTAACTCTAGTCTGTTTAATGAGAGAGTTCTTGTGTGAGCGTTGTTATAAATCCAGCAGCCCCTCAGTTTGGCCTCTTTCTCATGCATCCAGAGGTCCCTCAGCAGAGATGGAGCAAAAGGAGTGGATCAACCTTGGGCTTCTGCCTCCAACAGTCTGAGGTAATTTAAAATGTTTTCTTTATAAAGTATCAAACCTTTGCGTATTTTTTGTTCTAACAACAGAAACTATACTAAAAGTACTGGTGACAAATATTGGGGTGACTATTTCAGCTAGCTCATTTGTCTCACACTTGATTATCTGGTAATCAGCTGTCAGGGCTCAAATGTGATGAAATATTTTGCAAGCGCAAATAGAATTTGATTCTCAGTTGGAGTTCTGTTTCCCATTTTATGATTTATGGGTTCTGGGGACAACTAGTACCCTGTGAACTTTTTGTTCTGGTTTTTGAGACTTTCTTTGTGTAGTACTAGTCCTGGCTTTCCTGGAACTCACTCTGTAGAACAGGTTGGCCTTGAACTCACAGAGATCTGCCTGCCTCTGCCTCCCGAGTGCTGGGATTAAAGGTGTGCGCCACCCACTGCCTGGGTCCCTGTGAATTTTCTAAGAACTGTTATGTAAGAAATTTGCCTAGCTTTCAGAATGAGACTTGTTTAGATAGTACCCTGTATCCTGGTATCTCAGGGATTTCAGCCAGGTGACCACATTTGAGGAAGCCAAATATAAGGTGCATTTTGGGGGTGACCTACAGCCAGCGACATTTCAGTCTCTCATGAAAACTGGTAGTATGTGTATGTGAGAATTTGACATGGAGAGAAATAGGGTTCACAGGTAAAACAGGAGTCCTAACTAGAGTCTGATGTGCCCGATTAGAGGGTGTGTGATCTGGGTCAAAGAGGCTACCCAGGAGCTTGCTGTTTGCCTTGTCACTCAGACCACCTTTTTCAGATCAAGGAAGAAGGTGATCTGTTTGCTGTGTGTCACCTTTATCAAAACCCAGATCTCTGAAACACAGGAATAACAGTTCTTGGGCTACCTGTGACATTTTATGAATGAAGTCAACTGGTTTGAGAAATGAAACCCAATATTGCCCCAACATGAAATGTTTGACCCAACAAGAGCTCTTATGCCCTGTACAAGCACGAGAGATGGGGGCCACTGTTAAGCCTATGCAAATGAAAGACTCGAGGTGCGTGTCTTCGTATATCATGCTTACACAGGCAATAAGAGCTCCCGTGGGAAGACACAGAACTGAAGGGCACGACCAGCATGCTCTGCTGGCCAGGCTGGAGGCACAGGAGGGAAAGTTGCTTGCACCAAGAAAACAGATTTCAAAAATGATTTTAACAGGTTTGAGGGGTTCATCGGAAAGCTTCACAGGAAAAGAGCATAGTCCAACAACAGCACAGTAAAAAAAAAAAATGGAAGTGCTCTTGTGGGAAAACCTCACCAAATTCCTGTATTGTTAATGCGGACAGCGAAAGGCCCAGCAACAGGAATCCCCAGAGACCCATGCCAATGTGGTCAAGCAATTAGGAATTATCAGATTCATTCCCAGGGAAGATGACACAAAGATGCAGAAAGAAATACCTCCTGAGAGATTCAGGAAGTCTGAAGGAGGAGAGGGCGGAGCTTTTGAAGAGGCACAAGAGGGGAGTAAAGGGAGAGGCTGTCTCTTTACCAGGCAAAGGAGGGTGCATAGGTAATAAAGTGTAATAAAGTGTGGGCTCTGGGAAGCTCATTTAATGGGGAAATGGAATTCTGACTCATGACAAGTCAAAATGAGCTTCGCTTGAAAACCGTCGTACGCTTTGCTAAGCACTTGGATGTCAGCGTACCAGAACCTCCTCCCAGGCCCCCAGGAAGATGTGAGTGTCTGGTGCTGCAGGAAAGACCCCACTGGAGGTGGAATCCACCTGCTCCTGCCACAGGTCATGGTGTGCAGGGTCTGAGGGTGGGCCATCCAGGCCACCAAAAGAGCTCAGAGACCTGCCAGGTGGGGAACATAGCAAACCTCTGTGGGTTATGGAGAGAAACTTTTTAAAATGTAGTCCCTATGTCAGAAATCTCCAGCCAAGGCAAAGACCATTGCTGAATTGCTTTGTAAGAATTTCCAAGTCTCCAGGAATGGTATAGTATTTGCTCATCCATTCAACAAGTATTTAATGCAAGCGATGCCTTAAAGATGACACTGTTCTAAACACAGTGACAACTGAGAGTGTCATAAGGTAAACTCTGTAGGGCTAGCCTTTTCAAAGTCCATGTGTCTGACTTGTGAGTTGAGCTAAATTCATCTCTGCAGTCTGCCTTTCTTTGAAAGTTTTCTAGTTTGTCTCCCGTACAGCCCTCATCAAGCGAAGAAACACTGTGTGCGCTCACTTCTCAAGTGTATTTGTGTATAATAACTACATCCCCGTGCCAGATGAAAGAACTGTACCTTACATCTCATTGACTTGTCTGGAGACTGTTCACAAGACGGGTCTCAAGTTTTTTTTTGTTTTGTTTTGTTTTTTTGTTTTGGTTTTTATGAGACAGGGTTTCTCTGTATTGTTTCGGAGGCTATCGGTCCAGCCCGGCCTCGAACTCACAGAGATCTGCCTGCCTCTGCCTCCCAAGTGCTGGGATTAAAGGCGTGCGCCACCAACGCCCGGCTGGGTCTCAAGTTTTATAGTAAAAGAAAATGAGGTTTATAGGGGCTGGACAATGCTTGTAGACTATGAACCCTAGCTATGCTTCCCAAGGATCTCACTGGTTCATGCAGAATGGAACTGAGTATAAGAGCAGTAATATTCAGACTGTGTATAAACATCCAACGGTGAAGATATTCCAGCTCTTGGGAGTCCTGTCACCAAATAAAACACAGTTAAGTCAGGATGCCCACTTAAGGCTGACTTACGGTCAGTCCTTTATCCCTTTCTTTTTCATTCATTTTGTTTAACTTGACAACCTTTCCTCAGATCTACTGCAAGTTGCTACACCTCCTTTGGAGCATCAGAAGAAGCTGTTTAAGAAGGACCATCATCTTAGAAGTGGCCTTCCTGCCCGTAGCCTCAGGTTAGATGGGTTGATCTGGATGCCACAGACAGGCACCCGAATCAGGAGAGAAACTGGGACATCAAAAGGCTAACGGCCACCATGGATATACTCTGGCTTAGGCTTTATGTACAACACAAATGCTCCCTCTGTCTTCATGACAATGCTGACAGGCTAACTGTGCCTTGCCTTATTTCACAGACCATGAACTGAGACCAAAACAGATCAAGGTGGGGAGCTGAGCTATAACCCTCATGCTGACACCGGCACTATACTTCCCACCATGCTCCGTAAACACAGAACTTGCGTTCTCCAGTCAGAACTGAGCTACTTCGACACTACTTCTCAACTTCCAACAATGACACCTTTACCACAGGCAAGGATACCCTGATGTCAGAAGGCACATGAAGGGGCCCAGGAAGGCTTTGAGAGTTTCTAAAGCAAAATTCAGTCATGCCCCAGTTACCAGGACTCCTGTTCTGAAGCCAATGAGTCTCTCTCTCCTGGGCTGAACCTCTGGGTGGCACTGTCGTCCCCTCCACACCTTGGGGCATACTGGGCTCAGGCTTGCTGGCTACTTTTCACCAGCACCCACCTGAACCTCCAGCGGTCACAGGAAGTGAGGTCAATGGCATCTGAGGAAAGGGAGCAAGTCAAGTGGCTTCTGAGGGTGTGCAGGTGGGGAGAGAGAGCAGAGCACAGACGGGAACTCTTCTGCTGCCCTCTGCCTTCCATGACCCAAAGCGAAGCGACTCCTACATCTGAGCACTTTATTAAGCCCCTCAAAATCTTCTACACAGAGAGAATCCACTCTCATTTTATCTCTGGCTTCATGGAATGAGGGGAAAGAGGAAGGATGCATTCGAGTCAGACCCATCACAGGCTGACCCCCTCCCACCCCAGGAGTCTGCCCACCACTCTCTCTAAAAAGCTTTTTGCATGAGCAATCCATACAAATTCAATTTGAGACTCTCAATAGAACGGCCACACAGAACCAATGGACAGGCAGGTTAGGGAGTAAATGTATGGATCAACTTTGTCAACAACATTGCTTTCATAGCTAAGGGTGGAAGGCCAGGGTACAAGGTGGCCCCACATGTTTCAATGATGCTCTGGCTGCACCCCCAAATGGTAGGTATGTTCTGGGAAGAGGTAAGTTTACCAGAATCCTGGAGACAAATGATAGTGGGTCAGCCTGAAGACCGAGACATCCGGAAGCACACCCCGGTGAGCACGTCTGATCTATGTCCCACTACATCTTAAAGGGCCCACACAGTGTTCTACTAATAAATAAGTCATTGGTCTGTGTTGGCTTGGGTTTGCAGCTGAGTACAATCTTTGTTAGCAAGAGCTTGCTGTGTGTTAAGTGTCGTGGGTACAACTTTACCTAATTCCCAGGACACTAGAACTTGCTCACTCTCTCCTCTACCTGACGCATCCCAGAAAACAGCAGGGATGCTCTGTCACTTCACGTGGGTCTTGGCCCAGACAGCCCCTTTTCAGAGAAGCCTTCCTGGGTGGCCTTACAAAGCCCTGCACCCTGCCCCATCACATTCTGTTCCTTTGCTGTTTCATCTTTATTCATAGCACTTCTTTTACATACAAGGACCAGGATCAGTCTAGAGCAGCATTGGGATGAGTCTAAAAAGGAAAGATCAGGCAACTCAAAAGCCCAAAGAGAAAGATACATGAAAGACAGGAAGACTGCCGGGGGGGGGGGGGGGAGGGGGGAGAAGAGGAGGGCAGGAGAGGAGAGAGGGTACATCTGAGTGTGCTGAGGAGAGCCCTGATCTACCCAGGTTGTCCTGGTTAGAGCTGACTTATGAACAGGAAGGTATTTGCACATGTTTTCCTTAATGCAGTCAGCAGTTCACAACTTACAAAGGAATTCAGTGTTCCCAGTTGACCCTTACAATATCTTCCCTTTGTGTCTGTTCTGCAGGACAGGGGACTGACTTTGGTTAGATCTTTAGGTGATTAGAGGTCAGTAAAGACAAGGAAGTACCCCCAATAGGCCTGATGCCCCCACACTGATGGAAACTCCACTATGATGAAGCTGTGTTGAGGGATCACAAACCCAACAAGCTTCATCTGGCCTGGGGAAGGAATGGCTGGTTGACTGCCTGAAGTACAGCTTAGCTCTCTGTGGCTGTGGGCATGCAGGTTTGCCCCATGACCCACAGCCTGCCAGACTGCTAGTAGGATTGGCAAATCTCTCCTTCAGAGCTCAGTCCGATGTTCAGCAGTGACAGCGTGTCTAGCACAGTGCCTAACTTGCCACTCAATACGAAGTCACAAGTCCACAGGCTGTTGCTAAGTAACCTTTCTGGGGGAAAACGGAATTACTTGGCTTCTCTGAGTAGTACTTTGAATACAGAGTCATGGTTTTCTTAGATTCTGGATGCTGAGGAAAATCTCTCCTTGCAAGTGTCTCCTGCAGCATCTCTGCCTTTTCGGTCTCTGTAACGATGTTCAGAACTGGGCAGGCTGCTGTGTGTTTCTTACAGGACTGAGCTAGGATGGACTTCTTGACTAGGAGGTGGTCCCTGCCACCCCATGCTCAGCAGCTGGATTGGAGGACAACCTCTCCTACCTGGCCCATTCCTTTCCTACACAACCCCACACCCCCCACCTCTGCTGGGCTTCATGCTCTACTTTTCTAACTTTTTTCATGGGGATAGGGAAAATCGGTTGCTCCTAAGCTCCGGCTCCTTGCTTGGCTCCAGTTCACTGTGTGAGCTCTGTCTTTCCTTCCAAGTATCACGGTGGTTCTGGAATGGGGCCCCCAGACCATTCTCCAGCCTGCTACCTCGGCAGCCGTTAGCTAAGGACTCTCTCAGTCCTCTGTGCCTTTACATGCTGAGTCCCCTTTCCTGCAACCCCTTCACTGGAAGAACTTCACAGCCAAGGTTAGTGTTGTCCCCTCCTTGACTAACCAAGGAGGTATCCCTCGTTCCAAGGGACCACAGGTATGTGTCTTATAGATTTCATGTAGGCATCATTTTATTGCCTGCAAGAAAGGCGAATTGAGGTGCCTGTACTATGGTCAATCTCCTTGACAGCTTCTTCCTTGTGAGACTCCTCAAGTCTTCATACAAACAGTTCCAGCAGACGTCTCCACCAGGCCGCTGCATGGGACTGTCATACAGGTTTTCCTTACTGTGAATTCCAGCACCCACTTTTAGTCTAGCAGTCCAGCGTCCCCTAAAGTAAGACGGGCTAAGTTGGAGGCCAGGCCAGAGCACAACAGTGCTTCTGTTGTGACTGGATTGGGAATTGATTTATGCATTCACATCTTATGCTGCTCGTGAATATTCAGATTTTCATGACTGCTTCATGCTATTTCATGCACTCAGTCCTGCTGGTACATGACACATGTGCTTCTAAAATTCACCATGTTTTCCAGGAAAACACAATAAAAACAGGGATCATGGGGAAAAAATTTGGGACAAAACACTCAAAAACTTCAGAAAACCACTAGTTTTGTTCAAAGTGCCCATTTGACAAGTGGAAAAGTGGAAGCCACAAAATACACTTCGGAGTTGGAAAGATGGCTCAGAGGCTAAGAGTGCTGGCTGCTCTTCCAAAGAACCTGGGTTTAATTGCCAGCATCCGCATGGCAGCTCACAACCACCTGTAACTCCAGTTCCAAGGGATCTGCCCTCTTCTGGACTTCGTGGGCCAACATATGCTGCAGACCTAAGTGCAGGCAGAACAACACAGAAAAATGAAGTGTAAAAGAAACACATTTTGTTTGTTTCAGACAGAGTTTCACTGTAATGGTCCAGGCTGGCCTCCAACTCTTTACGTAGCACTGGCTGGCCTTGAATTTGCAATCCTCCTCCCTCGGCCTCCATGTGCTCACACTACGGGCGTGTGCGACCATGCCTGGCACTGAGTACTTCTCCAGTAATTAGAATACCAGGCAGAGCAAGCAGATGCTGGCTGGGAGCTGGGCAGGAAATTTAGTTCAGAATTTTAATAAAAATTACTTTCTCTAAATCTCACTGGTATTAGAATAGCCATATAAATGTGAGAAGCTGAGTCAGTATAGGTAAAACATCTACAAGAGGCTCAAACACAGTAGCACAAAGACAGAGTGTGTGTGACACCTCCCTACCCACCACCTACCCCCATTGCTACCCTCCCAACAACCCACCCCGAAATTCTTTATGTGGGAATCCCAGCCCCAGTCTGATGGGAGTGGAGAGTGGGACATTTGGGGTGTGGGTCTGGAGCTGGAGTCCCATTAGTGGACCACTGCCCTGCAAAAGGGACTGTAGAGTGCTCTCCTGCTCTTACCCCACCAAAAAAGGACACAAAGCAGAACCCAGAGCTGCAAGATAAAAGCAGCCCTCACCAGAACCTTATTGATCCTGATCGGAGACTTCCGGCCGGCCTCCAGACACACTAGGCAGAAATCCACTTCTCTGTAAGCCAGCTGTGAGCACATTGTGACCATTAAGCAGCAAGGGCCCTCCCCCAGTGAGAAAAGCCTCAAGCCGGTGCTGAACACACAGGGTGAAAGGCGCTCAGCTTTGAAAAGTTCTACTAATCTGCAGGGGTTTGGGTGTGAAAACAGGAAGAACATGCAAGGACGTGTTTCCATCTTCTGACCCGTGTACTCCCAAGGAGAAGTCACTGGAGCTCCCTCTGCTTGCGCAGACCTGTGACGCTATCCTCTGTCTGTGGGACTGCTGTAAAGCCAGCCACTGACACAGGTGGACCAAGGGTAAGTGAGCCATTCCTCCGCATTTTCACTCATCTGGAAATGGTGCCAAAGTGCATGAGAGCCGCAGGGAGCAGGGAAGAGACACGGGGAGGGACCACATTAACCCTGTCGTTGGATTGTTTTCCTTAGATAAGTTAGACAACAGAATCCAAAGTCCTGAACAGATATACATATACACGTACATGCATATCTCTTGTTGCCCTTGCCTTTCCCTGTAGGATGATACAGTAAAGCTCATCATCAGTTTCTAGGTCCTTGATCTTGGACTTCACAGCCTTCAGATCCACAGGACGGTAAATTTCTGTTACTTATTTACAGGTATTCTGTCATAGAAGGTGGACATAGATCATGACTCGTATCCTGAAGGAAAAGAGCCTGAGCTGGACAACATGCCGGTCAATGTTCAGGTGGATTGTAACTGATCCTTGGCTGATAACTTTATCCCAAGAGTCCCTTCTCCCGGACCTTCCCTCCATTCACGATTCTTCTGCTTAGGAGTGAGCAAGAGCACCTGGGTACCCTAGATGGCCAAGCGTCAGTCAAGCGCTGTGCACCGCTGCAGCCCACAGGTCTGCCTCAGTCCTTGGGGCAAGCTCCGGGCTTCCTAAGGGAGGGAGGAACATTCTCTAACCACGAGCTTCCTTAGGATGCTCTGGCTCGAGCTCTGCCTTGGATCTGTGGTCCTGTGGCCTTCCAGTCACACCTGCTTGGAAAATAGAAAAACTCAGGAAATTTGAGAGAATAAAGGGCGCTAGAAAGGAGTCATGCTGTGTTCTCTTTGTACCCAAGTCACTGGAAACTCACTTCAACTGGCCTTATGCAACAAGTTCAGCTTGAAGCGGCCAGGTACACAGTTCCCGAGAACAGACCCCAGAAAGAAGCCTTCCCCAGAGATGGCTGTGAGGACCCCAGGAGCTGCATCTTAACGGCTCAGTTAGGATTAGCTGCCGTGGCTGCCTTGGTAATCTCCAACCTGAGAAAGAACCATTTTGCACACTTTTCGAGGTGCACCATTTAGAATATAGGTCACTAATCAATCACATTAAAATCAACAAGCTTCCTGCCCTCTCTCCCTTTGGAAGCCTGACAACAAACCTCTTAATGTATGCCATTTACCATCAGATGGAAGTGCCCACCACGCATCTGTGTGTGTGATGCCAGCAAATCTGAGTTTCAGATGAAGAGTCATCATCACTTGGCCATCCCTGTCCCCAAATAATTACATAAATGAAGGGAGGATGCGGGGCCAGAACTTAACTGAACGAACTATCAACACCATCACATTTTAAAAATGTGTTTGGAGTCAAATATTTTCTGTTCTCTCTATCAGTCCTTTCCACACCCCTCAATCAGCAGCTCAGTGGTGCTCTTGTCTGAGCAAGCCACAGAGGAATAGGCTTTCCCGGGATAATGCAGTAGAGACAATTTGATCAACGTCACCATGCGTTGGTCAGCTCACAAGGAACTGTGACTCCGAGCAGCATTAGGCAAATGGCACTTCTCCTTTTCCATCCCATTAATTTGGGAATTAAATGCAGCTTTTAATGATATTTACACAAAATTTAAAAGTGATAGATTCGAGGCTGTACTTTTAGGGCTGTGCATAAAATTTATAAATACAAGGAATACTGCCCATGTTACAATGGACTCAGAAAGTCCACTTCTAGTTAAAGGTTCCCATTATTGAATAACATAATCTAATTTAACATGCTATTGAATATTCATATGTATCAGGTGCCATTGTTAAGAAGGTAGTAAAATATGACCCATGGAGTTATCTCAGCTTTCCAATAAATTAAATTGAGAATCTATTTTAAATTAGAAGCAAAACGATTATGCTAAGTGTCAATACCCAGCAAGTAATTTGGGTGAAGGTATTTTTGAGGACTTTGGAATTTTGAACCATGTTTCAGTATTTCCATTATGTCTATTAAGTAAATGAGCTAGTACTGTAGTTTCTGTACAGTAGCTGACTAGTAATTATCTCAGGCTGTTTCTCTGGCCACCACTGTTCCCAGTGCTACAGGAGCGTAACTTTTGATTGCTACCTCATCTGTGGACAGTTAGTCCCTCAAACTTGGGTCATTGACAGACTCTTCTCACTTCCATTTTGCTGAGAGGCCCCGGGAAAGTAGCTGAGTGACCGCATAGTGGGATGGACAGCAGGAACACCACCAAGTCTTCCCTAACCTACTGTCACAATGGTCGTTGGACATCGGTCATACGGAACATTCTATAATTAGACCCTATTGAAAAATAGCCCAATTCGAACTTAACAAGTAAAACATGCATCATCCAAATGTACCTGGAGGCCCAAACTGTTGTAGTAAATTTGAAATGTGTTACGAGTGAGACTTGCTGGGACATTCTGAATATAGGTCTTTCTGATCTGTGGTGATGCCTGAACAGATATAAATGTCCCTCACCCCTGAGGCACATATCCACTGGCAGGGCAAGCAGTGTTGGTGACACACACCCTCTTGTGTGTCAGCACACTGGCCCATTCTGTTCACCTTGGACAAGCAGCTATGAGGAGGGAGATTAGCCTGCATGGCCTTCTCCCTGATTCTCCTTTCCCCAATTGAAAGTGAAGACTAATGCAAATCTATGCTTTCTGACTGTAGCCCAGGATAGCCACAAATGTGTGATCCTACCTCCTCAGCCTCCAGAGTGCTGGGATTACAAGCAAGTGTGACCATTCCCAGGTCATGAAAATAGTAAGTAAAACTGAGAATGATCTAGCATAAGATAGATAGATAGCACCTTTCAGGTCAGATACATGTTTATAACCCTGATAAAGAAATTAATAGGTCCCATCGCCTGCCTGTGCTTGGGGACTGCCACAGCAGCTTCCATCCCAGTGGCAGGAGCCAATGCACCCTAATCTCCTGCTCCACCCACTGGACTAGGTAAACCATGGCCCATTTCCAGGCCACCTGCCTGTGCTTGGGGACTACCACTTGGGATCCCATCCATCCCAGCTGGATCCAAGTACCCCAGAATCCTAGTCCATTTCTCCGCCCACGAGACCAGGAAGTGGAGAACTACCAGAGCATTGGACACGCCTACACCCACCAGAAGGGAACCCTGGTCCCACACCCACCAGGAGAGGAAGAGGCACCTTCTGGAACCCACTTCAAGAGCAGATGGGAAGGAGACAATATAAAAACACAAGGAGCAACAGAAAAACCAATATGACACTGCCAGAGTCCAGAGATCCTACACCAGCAAGACTGCAACACCCCAACACAGATGAAGCAGAAAAAAATGACATTAAAAACAACTTCATGAAAATGATAGAGGCCCTCAAAGAGGTTATGAGAAAATTCCTTAAAGAGATGGAAGAAAAAAATAAAAAAAATGCAAGAAATGGAAGAAAAGACAAAGCAAAAATTGCAAGAAACAATTCAAACAGTGCAAGAGCTGAAATCTGAAATAGAAACAATTAAAAAAAACACAGTCTGAAGGAATGCTGGAAATAGAAAAGCTGGAAAAACAGTTAGGTACTACAGATGCAAGCATAACCAACATAATACAAGAGATGGAAGAGAGAATCTCAGGTGTTGAAGATACACTAGGAGAAGTAGATTCATCGACCAAAGAAAATTATAAGTACAACAAATCCCTAACACAAAATATCCAGGAAATATGGGACACTGTGAAAAGAAACATTACTAAAACTCAAAGCACATATAAAACCTCACACACTTGTAGTGGGAGATTTCAACACCCCACTCTCACCACTAGACAGGACCACAAGACAGAAATTAACAAGGATACAAAGGATCTAACAGAAGTTATGGCCCAATTGGGTTTAACATACATATATAGAACACTCCATCCAAACAAAAGAATATACCTTCTTCTCAGCGCCACATGGAACCATCTCAAAAATTGACCACATACTTGGCAACACAGCAAACCTCAACAGGGACAAAAGAATTGGAATAACGCCATGTATCTTATAAGACCATCATGCCTAAAAGTTAGAATTCAACAATAACACAAATTGCAGAAACCCTGAAAACTCATGGAAATTGAATAATGCACAATTGTACCACTCCTGGGTCAAAGAAGAAATAAAAAATAAATGAAAGACTTCCTAGAATTCAATGAGAATGAAGGCAGAACATACCCAAACTTTGAAAGCAGTACTAAGAGGAAAGTTCATAGCACTAAGTGCCCACATGGAGAATAGTCACACTAGAGAATTAACAACACAATTGACAGCTCTAGAACAAACAGAAGCAAACTCACCCCAGAGGAGCAGACACCAGGAAATAATTAAATTGAGGGCTGAAATCACTAAAGTAAAAACTAGAAAAATGATACAAAGAATCAATGTAACAAAAAGTTGGTTCTTTGAGAAAATCAACAAGATAAACAAACCTTTATCCAAACTTACCAAACAGCAGAGTATGAACATGCAAATAAACAAAATCAGAAATGAAAAGGGAGACATAACAATGGACAGTGAGGAAATCCAGAGAATCATCGGGTCATATTTTAAAAAGCTATAATCCACACAATTTGAAAATTTAAAGAAAATGAACAATTTTCTGGATAGATATCACTTGCCAAAATTAAATCAAGAACAGATAAGCAATTTAAATAGATCTATAACACCTAAGGAAATAGAAGCATTCATCAAAAATCTCCCAACCAAAAAAGCCCCAGGCCAGATAGCTTCAGTGCAGAATTTTACCAGAAATTCAAAGAACAGGTTATACCAATTCTCCTCAAAGTATTCCATGCAATAGAAGCAGAAGGGTCTTTGCCAAGCTCTTTTTACGAGGCTTCAATGACCTTGATAAACAAGCCACACAAAGACACAACTAAGAAAGAGAACTTCAGACCAATATCCCTCATGAACATTGATGCAAAAATACTCAGTAATAGCTGGGCGTTGGTGGCACACGCCTTTAATCCCAGCACTCGGGAGGCAGAGGCAGGCGGATCTCTGTGAGTTCGAGGCCAGGCTAGACCGACAGCCTCCAAAACAGAGAAACTCTGTCTCGTAAAACCAAAAAAAAAAAAAAATACTTAGTAAAATACTGGCAAATCGGATCCAAGAACACATCAGAAAACTCATCCACCATGATCAAGTAGACTTCATTCAAGGAATGCAGGGATGGTTCAATATATGAAAATTCATCAATGTAATCCACTATATAAACAAGCTGAGAAACAAAAATCACATAATCATCTCACTAGATGCTGAAAAAGCCTTTGACAAAATCCAACACCTCTTCATGATAAAGGTCTTGGAGCGATCTGGGATAACAGGAATTCACCTAAACATAATGAAAGCTATATTCAGTAAACCAACAGCCAACATCAAACTGAATGGAAAGAAACTCAAGCAATTCCTCTAAAATCTGGAACAAGGCAAGGCTGTCCCCTCTCCCCCTATCTCTTCAATATTATACTCAAAGTTCTAGCTAGAGCAACAAAAGGAGATCAAGGGGAGATCAAATTGGAAAGGGAGAAGTCAAACTTTCACTATTTGCAGATGATATGATAGTTTACATTAGTGACCCAAAAAACCCTACCAGGGAACTCTTACAGCTGATTAACACCTTCAGCAAAGTGGCAGGATCCAAATCAACTCAAGAAAGTCAGTAGCCCTACTATATACAGATGATAAAAGGGCTGGGAAAGAAACCAGAGAAACACCACCCTTTACAATTGCCACAAACAACATAAAATACCTTGGGATAATGCTAACTAAACAAGGGAAAGACCTGTATTGCAAGAACTTTGAGTCTTTAAAGAAAGAAATTAAAGAAGACACCAGAAAATGGAATGATCTCCCATGCTCTTGGATAGGTAGGATCAATGTAGTAAAAATGGCAATCCTGCCAAAAGCAATCTACAGACTCAATGCAATCCCTATCAAAATCCCAGCACAATTCTTCACCTTGAAAGAACAATTCTCAACTTTATATGGAAAAATAAAAAAACTCAGGATAGCCAAGACAACCCTGCTCAACAAAGCAACATCTGGAGGTATCATCATCCCTGACTTCAAGCTATAGTCCTGAAAACAGCTTGGTATTGGCACAAAAATAGACAGGTAGACCAATGGAATGGAATTGAGCACTCTGATATTAATCCACGAACCTATGAACACCTGATTTTTGACAAAGAAGCTAAAATTATACAATGGAAAAAAGATAGCATCTTTAACAAATAATGCTGGCATAACTGGATACTGGCATGTAGGAGACTGCAGATAGATCCATGTCTATCACCATGCATAAGACTTAAATCCAAATGGATCAAAGACCTCAACATAAATCCAGCCACACTGAACCTGTTAGAAGAGAAAGTGGGAGGTACCCTTGAACGAATTGGTACAGGAGACCGTTTCCTGATCATAACACTAGTAGCACAAACACTGAAATCGACAATTAATGCATGTGACCTGCTGAAACTGACAAGCTTCTGTAAGGCAAAGGACAGAGTCAACAAGACAAAAAGGCAGCCCACAGAATGGGAAAAGGTATTCACTAACCCCACATCTGACAGAGGGTTGATCTCCAAAATTTACAAAGAACTCAAGAAGCAAGTCTCCAAAACACCAAAGAATCCAATTAAAAAGTGGGCTGCAGAACTAAATAGAGAATTCTCAATAGAGGAATCTAAAACGGCTGAGAGACACTTAACAAAATGCTCAACATCCTTACCAATAGGGAAATGCAAATCAAAACAACTCTGAGATATCATCTCACTCCTGTCAGAATGGCTAAAATCAAAAACACCAATGACAGTTTATGCTGGAAAGGATGTGGAGAAATGGCAACACTCATCCATTGCTGGTGGGAGTGCAAACTTGTATAATCACTTTGGAAATCAGTATGGAGATTCCTCAGGAAAATGGAAATCACTCTACCACAATACCCAGCAATCCCACTCTTAGGCATATACCCAAAAGATGCCCATTCATACAACAAGGAGGTCTGTTCCACTATGTTCACAGCAGCATTATTTGTAATAGCTAGATCCTAGAAGCAACATAGATGCTCCAAAACTGAAGAGTGGATAGAGAAAATGTGGTACATTTACACAATGGAGTACTGCTCTGCAGAAAAAAAAAACAATGGAATCTTGAAATTTTCAGGCAAATGGATGGCACTAGAAGAAACCACCCTGAGTGAGGTAACCCAGTCACAAAAAGCAAACATGGTATGTACTCACTCATATATGGATTTTATGTATGAAACAGGGGAGTGGCAGCCTACAATCCCAGTGCCAGTGAGTCGAGGAAACAGGGAGGCTCCCAAGAGATATGCATTATACCCCAGAGAATTGGAATGAGGCAAGATCTCCTGAGCAGATTGGGAACATCGTGGGAAGGGAGAGGGAACCAGAAAAAAAGAGATGGGGAGAAGAGGATAGGAGAAGAAGGGATGGGGGAGCTGAAAGGTTGAGTCAAGGTTAAGAATAGAGGAGAGCAGGATGAGAGATACCATAATAGATGGAGTCATAATAGGTTTGAGGAGAGAGTTGACACTAGTGAGATTTCCTGAGATCTACAAAGATAGCACCAATTGGCAAACTAAGCAATAGCAGAGAGACTACATTAAATGCCCCTCCCTGATGATGAGGTTGATGACTACCTTATATGCCATCCTAGCATCTTCATCCAGTGACTGATGGAAGCAAAGACAGATACCCACAGCTAAACACTGAACTGAACTCTTGGAACCCAGTGACAGAGATGGAGGAGTGATGAGCAAAGGCATCGGGACCAGGATGGTGAAACCCACAAAGACAGCTGACCAGACAAGGGGGAGCTCTTGATCCCCAGACTGATGGCTGAGAGGCCAACAGGGGACTGATCCAGACTCCATGAATGTAGTGTCAGTGAGGAGCCTTGGGTAGTAGACCAGTGTTTACCATGGCGTGCAAATGAACTTTGGGAAGACAATTCCAGAAAATATGAAGCCTCACTGATGTCCTTGAACACTCGCATGTCGCACCTGCTGTGCAGCCTGCATCCGAGAATGTAGCGAGGTGGTCGGGATAGATGACACAGAGACCGGTCGGTTGCTTTAAGAAAACTTTATGCTTCCCAAGTCAGCTTAGGAGGAGACTCCAAGTCCGCTTAGGAGAGAAAAGTCTCTCCAAGAAAAAACCGCTTTCCTTTTTAAGGACTTCTGCCATCCATCTACATACAATTCTCCAACAACTCTCCCAGACTTCTCACCCTCCTGATTGGTGGTTTAATCTCCGGCCCCAGAATCGGGGAGAAACAGCAGGGGGGACAGGAAGAAGCATCTAGCCTTAGGGGGTGTCAAAGTCATGGTGTTTCAGTGAGTGAGCCCTTATCTGAGCCCTATCAAGAGCTTTATAGCACTGAATTGTTTTCAGTAAACATTATCTCACAGCTGCCTGCTCCCAGGCCGAAGGGGAAGTGGGTTTCTGCTCAAGGTCTGGTGTCCCCACACTGGCAGAAATAATATCCCACGGATGTGGGCTGGGTGGGGGGAGGATTGTCAGTTAACAAGTGGTGAGTTCCCAGTTTCAGTCAGTGAGAGACTCAAGCATTCCACAAGTGGTCTTGTTCCCTGTCTTACAGATGAGGAAACAGAGGCATAGTAGCCAAATATCTCGTTCTAGGGTACTTGAGTTGCAAATAGTGGATCTGGGATTGAAAGTAACGGCCGTGTCTGGAACTAACATATATGTAGCTATGCTGCCACAGGCAAGGTTTCAGTGTTTCCTCCACCGCTGCCCAAACATCTGTCCTAAGCACAGAGCCCCCAGAGATGGTGGGGCTCGCCTCATTGCCAAGCTTGCTGGGAGGAAGCACCAATAGCCTCACAGTGGGAAGCATGAAGGAAGCAGCATATTCTCTCTTCTCCTGGGAACAAAACACAACAACAACAACAAATACAAGAACTTGGAAATATTTGAATTATTGCTCTCTGGCTTAATTCTTGTTTGAGAAGAGTATTTTCTATCACCTAATGTTGTTTGTGGACATGTAGCTAAAATAACACTTGGAAAAAATAATTGAATTTCTTATTGACTAGTGGACTGTCCATTTCTTCAGCACCATTGATTTCTATCAAAGGGGAGTCATAATAATAATTCAAAACCACAGGAAAGGAAGTTTAAAAATGCATTAAATATTTAATTATGTCTGAAGGTACTGAATCCAAGGCATAGTGCATTTAACTATTATGTAAAACAAGTACAAAAATTTAAATATAAACAGAGTATACCAAAAGAGAGAGTTAAACAGGTAATTTTCCTTGTCTGTTGACAAGAACGTTTTCTGCAGATCATGGACAAATTTCAGAGGATGGAAAGGTTTTGGAGGTCGAGACCAGGATTCAATGAGAATCTAGAGGGGCTGTTACTGAGGAAGATACCTACGTGAAGAGCCCAAAGCTATTCATGTCACTAAAATGCCTGTTGAAAATGGAAGGCTGAGTCACAGTGACGTACACTATCTTCACTCCTGATCCCTTCACCATGCCCATGGGTGATTGGGATCTGAACTTGTTCTAACCAAAGACTAAGATAAAGATGACGAGGTGTACCTGCTAAGAATATATTACTAAAGTCTCCTCCCCACACCTAAAACACTCCTCTCCTCCCTGGTGTGGTGAGGTAAGTAGTTATATTTGAGAAGCCCATCAAAGGTTCTCAGTGGTCTCTAAACTGAAGGCAATTTCTTGCTGAGAGTCCCAGGCAGCTCCTCAGGCCTACCACAGCCCCAAGAAGACAAACTGCCAGCAATCTGAAGGAGCCTGGCAGTGAATTCTTCCCAGTCCAACCTCCAGGTGAGAATGCTTCTCACTGAGGCTCTGAGTGTGCCCTGGGGATCACCACACAGAAGACCCAAAGCACCACCTGAACTTAAAGTGATGGGTGTGTTTCTGAAAACCGTTAAGCTTAAGGCCTTTATTACAGCAGCACTGAGATGTTGGTAGATGTGCTCAGATGAAGAATACGACTAGGTTTCCTGTAGCCGAGGTGGGCGGGCGGGGGATGCAGAAGGTCTGTAGTGACAGTGGAAGACAGCTCTGTGCATTGCCTATTCCTGGGTTAAAAGGAACCCACATGGCTGCTCTATTTCTAGTCATTTTCTTCCTGGCTCCTAAAGTCTTTTCATGGGATGAATGACCGGCTTAATGTCCCTAAAACTCAAGCAACTGGCAAGGTGGCTGCACGAGCCAGCATTGTCCTGCGATGAGGAACAAAGCCCACAATCAGGGCTGCAGGCTTCAGAAGTAGCTCTGCCTACAGTGATGCACACTTGTAATAGTTTTTACCAGTTCTACTTTTGGTACCATAAGCTGTCACACACTCTTCTAAAACCATGTGGTTCTTATATCTACTTAGGAAGAAAACCTGCCCATTCTTCCCTTCCCTAGTCTTCCTTGTACTAAGAGGCAATACTTCTCAAACCACTTTAGATACAATTTAACTCTATTCATGCTAAGGGGAAAACAAGGTCATGTTTGCTAAAAGGAGCATCACCCTCACTGATCTGTAGTGGGGCAGAAAGCTCCATTATAGACTCTGGGTTGGCCACTCTTATGCTTTCTGTCTGAGCCAGGTTCTCTGTGAGTGAGGAAGCATCTGCCAAGGAGGGAATCCCACTCCAATAGCATGTATTGCCTTTTGCCTGTAGGACCAGAAATGCCCTATCCAAGTTAGCATGTCCCCAAGTAAGACCCTCCCCACCCAACAGCACACTGAGAAAAATAGATGGTCCAAACTAGCCATATCTTCATGACTGAAAAACACATACAGACACACACACACACACACACACACACACAGAGACAGAGACAGAGACAGAGACAGAGACAGAGACAGACACACACACACACACACACAGAGAGAGAGAGAGAGAGAGAGAGAGAGAGAGAGAGAGAGAGAGAATATTAATGATCCACTAGAGTAGTTGAGGTCCCATCAGTAAGTTATGTGAAGGATGTAATTAATTTGCTTTAAATCAGACACGATTGCTAATTATTATTGGAAAAGCAAGAAAGTACTGTTCCAGCCCACTTAGGTTTAATAGGAATAAGATGGAGGCTTACAAAGTGACGAGGCTGAGCACTGAGGCAAGTCTCACAATAGCAACAGAGAGAATTAATACAATTGACCCCAGACTCTGAGGGACATTGACTCCAGGGCACACTGGGACTATTCAAACTCACAGTGCTCATGCCTCTTATTATAAAATTATGTAATGTTTTCATATAATTTGCATACAGCTTCCCATACATTTTAAATCCTTTCTAGGTTATTTAAATTACCTAATGCAATGTGAGTACTGTAAGAATAGTTATGATGCACATTCTTTAGGGCAACATGACCAGGAAAAGTTTTGCACATGCTTAATATATATATAAAATTTGTTTTTTAATAAATCTTTTCTTGTAAATCAGAGGTTAATTGAATGCCTGGGTAAAGAACACAGTGGTCCAGGAAGCTGACTGTACTATCATTTGCAATGTTGTAGAGAGAAGTCAGAGGAAGGGCCCAGCCTAACAGCTCTGAGTGAATGTCTCTTCTCACCACAGAGGAGAACAGATGGACCAAGATGATTCAACTTAGTTTAAAAGCCTTAAAGATCAAGTTAAAAAGTTCTATGCTATATGAATGATTCCCTCAGCTTTTAAATAAGAGCAGAAACTCTAAATTGGGCTCTGTTATATGCATTTATTTGGTAGTATTTCTATCCCTTCTCATGTCCATTTGTCCATCTCTGTCCATCTAGTCACAAAGAGTAAGCAGGGTGTATGTGTATTCTGGCTACAATGTAGCCTTCTTATGAGCATCCACCCACACAGATGGCCACTACTCTATTCTCCAACCCCTTCCAGCTGTGGGCTTGCAAAGACAGAGATCAGATCTGCCTAATTCACCATGGTTAACCTCAGAGCACAGCACAGAAGAGACTTCAGTTAGGTAAGAATCTAGATGATGCTTGTATATATAGATGGGCAACTAGATGGACAAGCGGATTTGAGAAGGAATGGATGGATAAAGAGTTAAGTGGATGCCACAAAGCCCGACTCAAGGAAAACCACCTTCGGCATCTTATAACCACTAACTCTTCATATCTAGCGCCTACAACCAGGAGACAAAAAATGTCAGTAAAATTTTAGTTTTCCTATATTCAGTCTAGCTAAGTACTTCCTGGGTCCATATTAAAGTCACAATAGACAGAAGGAGTTTGTTCTATTTAACATCTAGTCAAAAAGCCTCCTGACCCATAGCAGATGTTGAAAGAGCCATGTGAACTTCTTCATCTGGACCCTGCATACTCAATCCCTGAATGAACATGTAGAAGCCTGAGAAAACAGATTTCCAAAGGGAAGTCAGGTCTTATCAAGACCCTGCAGAAACATAAATAAATTAATAAATTAAGTCAAACCAAGACTGCAAAATACCTCTCTAGGCATTCCCATACCATGGCTCCAAGTGCTCAAATTTATCTGCATTCTTCAAGTTTCACAAAAGCCACTGGCAAGCTGTCTCCCAGGGGGGCCAAACTCTCGACAGCTACATGGCAAACAGCAACAATTCTGAGTCCACGCACTGGATGGAAGACATGCAGATCCAGGCACAAACGAAGATACCATTTCCCTATCCTGTTGCATGGAGCCATGACCTCATCCACCCTCAACTCGTGTCTCCAAAATGTATCCTTCTGAGGCCAAAGACGGCAGACCAGGAAGCAGGGGGACGTCACTGGTGAGAAAAGAGGCTTTGTTGAGAAGTCCCTTTGGGTGGGAACATCTGCCAAACTGATCATGTGAAGATGAGGACAAGGCCAGGGTGAGATGTGGAGGGAAACAAACACTGATATGAAAAACTTTTTTCCAGTGTTCTTGATGCTTAGAGAAAGCTGTTTCCAGATGAGGCCTTTCATCAGCTTCCTACTGGGAGACCACAAGGCGCCCTGGCCACGTGCTCGGTACAGATCATCCAACACAAACAGCATCCAATGCTACCAATTCCCAGTCAGCGTCTAACCCAGAAGCTCAGAAGTGCTCAGGGGAACCTCCCAACACATCCTTCTCCTGCTTCCTCCAGAGGAGACAGAGCGGCTCAGCCTGCTTGCTTTTATGTTGGCATCTGTCTGTAGGAGTCTAATATCCTCAGTGTCATGATAGACCATAATCGGCATTCATTTCAAGCCTTTTCTTTGACAGAGGAGGAAAAATCAGACACGAATAGGTGAAGCTCTTGGCTGAATGGACCTCAAGTGCAAACCCTAGGATCTCCGTCCTGCTCTGCCCATGAGCCCCTGCCTTAAGCATAGTTACGGTAGGAATAGTTGAAATCAATGGCAGCTGTCCCCTCCATTCATGTCTTCACTCATCCTAATCTCCTCAGCCCCTACATATCAAACCCAAACATGTTGGATGGGAAGAGAAAAGACTCACTTTGAAAGTCAGACCTGACTAGTAGGCAGTGACTTCCCACAAAACTGCAGAGAAGAACACGAATTGTCCCAGTTCGTTAGTGATGATGGCCTTGGACAAAGGAATGAATAAGTGACTGCGGCCACTCTAGGACTGGACATGAAGTCCACTAAAACCTGACCTTCCTGAACTCAGCCTCCTTTCCCATACCCCAGACGATAGTCCTCTACTCTAGCCAGTGCCTTCCAGTGACCCTTGAGTGTGGCTTTCTTCTCTGACCAAGTTTTCCTTGCCTCTGAGTTCTGCCTGGAGTACCCTCCAGGATTCTCTCCATCCGATCGATCAGCTCACACATTTCTGCAGAACCTTCCTGACCCCCGCTGTCTCCACACAGAGTGGCCAAGTTGCAGCCCAGCAGTCCTGCTCTGCAGTTCAGTGTGTTACTCCATGTCATGGTGAGTTCCTCTGCTCTGTGCTTTGCTCCCAGCTGGCAAGGGCTTCTTGCTATACTCCTAAGAACAGCAGGAGAGCCCACGCTGCTGTAACTAACCCCACAGTACCACATGGCTTTCCCCAAAAGACGTGGAGGAAGTAGAAACTAAGAACAGACCTTACAGGGCTGAATTTTATGCTTAGCAATGCAGCTTCATTAATTTTTGTTTGTTAAAGTTTGACAAAATTTCAGAAGCATTTTTGGATCAATGGAAGCTTCTTAGTGTGCAGAGCATTCCAAACACATAAAATAGAGCAACCTTAACTCTCATATATACCTATATACATAACATACACACACACACACACACACACACACACACACACATATATATATATATATATATATATATAGAGAGAGAGAGAGAGAGAGAGAGAGAGAAAGTGCTACTTCCACCCATTTTAAAAGTGAAAGTATTTACTGTCAAATGCCTGAGGCAGGTGTGAGATCTGAAGCGATGACAGAGGGATCCACAGGACATAACCTTATTCTCAATTTGTCCTGGGCAGGTAAAATAGCCCCCAGGGTCTGGCCTTTCAATGGCAGGGAATTCCCAGAGGAAGGAGTCTGATAGAAGGTTCCAAATGTTTCTCAGGCCTCTCGTCTCCTTCCTGGAGGACCCCTGAGTGTCTAGATGTCTGGAGCCTTGCTCACTGGTCCTGTCAAGTCTGGCTGGAGTCTGGGAGCCAGTGCGGCAGTGTTTGTGGAGCCAAAGTGCAGATTAAGTCATGTTTTAGAGGTGACCTCTGCCCACCCCTCCCCTCCAGACCTCCCTCCCCAGCAGATCCCACCTACAAGCTTCTGCCCTGAGTGGGTCAGCCCTGCCCTCAAGACCAAACACAGCCCCACACACTCAATGGTCCCACACTCACTCCCACCCCCACCTACCCGATGTCACTTTCTTCCCAAATGGACCTGGTCTTTGTTGTTCTAATTAGATTATCTCTGCCTTGGGGACCTAAAGGACAGTCCCCAGCAGCCTTGGCTGGAAAGGCAGGTCACATAATCCCTGTTATCAAGAGCCTTGTCATTTAGCATGTAGATCAACTAATTCTTTCGATACCAGGGGAGCAATTGTGCATCTTAATATTGATTTTTTTCCTGAGATACAATCGCCTGCATTCCTGAGTCAGACTCACTTACTGAAGCTAAAAGGCCCCGCTGACTATATAATGAAGCCACCCCTCCCCCATCACACTTGCCACTCGGATTAAATGGCACAAAGCTGGGCAAACCTAAAAAGGCCTTTGTGTTTTTCCACTTGGTCTAATTTCAGAACAAGCTTCCAGTTAGCAAGAAACAGGAAAACGAAGGTGGCTATATTAGGAGCAAGTGTATGTAGTGGAGATGGGTTCCCCACCACCCACCAAACCTGCCCCTCTTCTACCCCTGCCCCATGCTACAGGATGTAGTGAAATTTGGCCCCTGATTGAATGAGACCAGCCTACCGGCTTTGTAAATTTCACGACAAATGAGTAGCTTGGGCTTTCAAATCAGGCCAGGGTCATTTTCTTATCATATATGCTTAATGGGAGGGGGAGGCAGAAGTAAACATTTGAACTATGGCAAAAAGAAAGAAAAAAAAAAGGGTCGGGGAGATTCAAAGTTAAGATGCATTGAGTTTTGGGCCAGAAGAAGCTCGGATTCTGTGTTAGGAAGACTGGGAGACAAAGGCAAGGAGCAGCCCAGGGCCCAGTAAACTCCCAGTCTCCCCAATTTCCATTGTGTTACACAACATGGCAATGTCTGCTCTTTTCTGAAAATCCACCATATGTTGGGCACCAGGACACATACATGTGTTTGGTCCTTTACACACATGGCTATCTGCTCCTCACAGGCACTGAGAGGAATGTTCTGTTCATGATCCCCACATGACAGACAAACCAACAAAAGCCCGGAGAGACTATATGTTTGCTATCATCTCTAACCAGGAAGTGATAGAGCAGGGAGTAAATCTGTCGCTGTCCAACCCACTCCTAAACATTAGCCATAACTAATGAAACCCTCTCTTCCCATCTCTGTTGTTCTCAGACCACTGATTTTATTTCATGTTTTTCAATATGCCTGCCTCCATTCTGAGTTAATCTAGCATTTTCCAGGGCCTAGGTGCCAAAGATAGAAAAGAATGTATGGGGCAGGAAAGTGAATAAATGCTACTCAACAATTAAGGTGACTCTGGCTACCAAGAAAGGTAGATAGAAGCAGCAGGAACAATGGATATGAACTTAAAATCCTTACCGGCTCTGTCGTGACAAGGGTCCTAAGTGATTAGATGCCTAAGTGATTAGATAAGCAAAGGACTGAGTTAAGAGAAAATTAATTCATTAAAGATCTATTCTGTATAAACATGGAAGAAACCACACCTAACCCCTTGGTACTCATGTAAAATCATCTATGTCACAGGCTGAAGTTTCACCACTTTACCAAGTCAAGTTCAAGAGTCTTCTACCAAAAGGACAGAGGAACTGCACTTCAAGGCTCATGCTGGGAAGGTAGTGCTTACTGAGGAGGAAATACTAACTAACACACACCTGTGCTGTAGTTGTGCTTTATATTCAATAAGGGAAGAGTTCCATGAACTTTTTATGTCCTTCACATTCAGTGTGTGGTTGAGCAAACTTCTAGTTTTCTGTATCAGACTCTCCAAATTTTGTGCTTTGCTAGTTTCTCTGTCATGCTACTGGACTCAAGGATTATCTCATCCTCTGGCAGACAAGGGTGCTTAAGAAATCTTTGTGAAAACAGAGAGATGTGTATTTGGATTAATGGATGCTGAAAAACCTTTTATCGCACTGTGTCATGCGATGGTGAATTGTCATTGTTAACTTGCCTAGATTTGATTTGGGAAACTGATGAGTGTGTTTCCAGGGTAGATTAACTGCGGAAGGGAGCACCGCGTATGGGTGGCACCATCCCTGGACTGAGGTTTTACACATGAAAAGTGGGTGGAGTATAAAGCAGAAAGCCAGCTCTTCACCAGCATGGACTCGGCATTGCCTCTGTCCACCATGAAGAAATCCTCTTACCATGTTCTGCACACACACATCCAGCCAGCAGTTCTGCATATCCGCTACCCCTAACTAGCAGTAATTCCGTCTCCCATTGCTTTGGCAAGTATTTAATTATAGCAACAAAAAGTAATGACACATCAGGAGAACATATCTGAACTCTCTGTATTTTACTGAAATTGTTCAGACTACCCCAGTCCTCCTGCCCCTGAAAATCATCAAAAACAATTTTAGTATTTGAGTCTTTATCAAAAAAGTCCTTGTGCCTATCCCCTGCTTCCCCCGGCTCCCATCTTATTTTGTGAGACTTCCTTCTGCCATAATAATGCCTTTAAAGATCTTATTCAGATGTAGTCACATTCTGAAGGACCAAGGTAATGGGTCTTAAAAATATAAAGGGGGCACACAATTCAGCCCCCTACCCCTGGGTTCACCTAAATTGTTTAAATATCATGGTAATTTTGAGAAGCCAGCTTTAAAAACTACCATATTTCTATTTCATTTGGCATAAATCTTAATAACAGAAGAATCTATCTGCTATCAGACAAGAATTCTAAACCTGACAGGTTGACACACACCTGTTATCTCAGCATTCCACATGCAGAAGTAGGAGGACTGCTATGAATTAAACTAAGCCTGGGCTGCATAATGGCTTCCAGGCCAGCCTAGGCCACAGGGTGACAGTGTGGGGAGCAGTCCAGTGGGGTAAGCAGATAGGTCAACTGTAGATCTCTACCTCACCACTTCTCCTCCACGCCCCGTGCCCCAGTGTCGCTCCTAGATCTGCAGCAGACTACCTGCTGTGGTCTCCCCTTCCTCCCTGCCCCCATCTCCAGAAGACCACATAGAGCTTCTCCTTCAAACTTCTTTCCCACTTATTCAGCTCTCCCAGTGCCCACTCTCCCAGGCATTCCCTGGGAATCTGTCATTCCAGATTCTGGAAGTTTGTCAGAGAAGCTAGGAGGCCAACAAAGCAGGTAGGCAATCTTCAGGTCTCCATCCCCTCTTCTCATCCCTCAGTTTGATCCCCAGCTGACTACCTGTTGTAACTCTGGCCTCATTTCCAGGGGACTAAGCAAATCCTGGTGGAATATCCTGTTTTCCTCCCTACTGGACCCCCATGGCCCTCCATCTTCTAGCCCATCTCCATTCCTAAGTGTCAGCTCCCAATAACTACAAGCACATTCTACCTGGAACCCCCCCAGCGACCCCTGTGGCCACACCTAGCAGGATCTCAGAAGGATTCCTTACCAGGTAACACACAGTCACCCCACCCTCCTAAGAACCAGAGAGGCCAGCAGAAACCAAGGAACAAAAACATCCACCCAACAAAGACAAAACTAGATATTAGTGCCTAGAATGACAATCATCCCAACCCCAGATGCCTAGATGCCAGAATAAAAACACAATTTATAGCATCCAGGGAAATACATCTCCACTAGAGCCCAGCAACACTATCACAGCAGGCCCTGTGATTTGTAATATAACTGAAGCACAAGTCAAGAACCTTAAAATAGCTTTTATGAATATGATAGAGGTCTTCAAAAGTGGAAAGCGAGCTCAACACCAACATTCCCTGGGAGCCACCTGCATCCTAACTGTATTGTCTGGTTTCCACTGCTGTGATAAAATACTGACAAAAGTCAGGTTATTTGGCTTACATTTCCACACCGCAGTCCAATATGAAAAGGAGCCAAGCAGGAGCTCAAGGCAGGAATCTGGAGGCAGGAACTGAAGCAGGCACCATGGGGAAACACTGCTTGTTGGCTCGCCCCTCGTGGCTTACTCAGCCTGCTTTCTTACTCAGCCATAAGCTCCTGCCCAGGGGTGGTGACAGCTACAGTGGGCTGAGTTCTCCCACATCAAGTATTGATCAAAAAGGTGCGCTACAGACATGCCCACAGCCCCATCTGATGAAGACAATTCCTCAGTTGGGGTTCTGTCTGCCTAGGTGACTATACAGTGTGTCTTTAAGTAAACTAACCAGCACACAGACCAAGGTCACCAATATGACAGCTGTCTCATGCCACTCCCATCATGCCTTCTCTGTGATGATAGACTGCACCCTCCCGCTGTGAGCTGAAAGAAACCATCCCCTGCCCCTCAAGCTGCTTTCATCAGGGTTTGTCAAGGTTGTGAGAAAATTAACATGAGTAAAAGGAGTATTACTCAACCTCAAAAACGACATAGTGACACATTCTTGGATGTATATGACTCTGTCGGACATTCTGTTGAATGAAATAAAATAGTTACAGAAGGCTAAGCACGGCATTATCACACCCTTATGACCTGTCTAATGATCAGATTCATGGCAACCAAAAGCAGGGCGGTAGATGTCACGCAGGGGGATTCCAAGCCCTGAGGAGCTGCTGTGTGACTAGTATGGAGGTATTTAAGAGACACACATGGCACGGAGCTGCTGAACAACACTGTGCCTATGGATAACACATCTGCATTATGCACCTAAAACTCTATTAAAAGGATGACTCCCAAGTCCTGACTGGGAAGCAGGGTGGAGCATGGCGGGGCCCACACAGCAGAGGGCAGTACAGCACACACATGTGACTGCCACAGCACGATGCCCATAGGAGACTTGAGTGGGAGAAAGAAGCACCTGGTTTTACTCAGATCTACTTTGTCTCCATTTCACAATCCTGCTTTTGTTAAACAAACAAACAAACAAACAAAAGACTTCTCTAGCAATAGAGCTGATGCGCTCATCTTTCAAATCTTGGTAAGAATGGAGGAAGACTAAAGTTCATCAGACACACTATGGATGCTAAGAGTATCTAAGAGTATACACCCACATGCCAAACTGCTCTCTTACATGTTAAAAGGCCTTCAATGTTCACTGTTTTAGGAGTAAAATAGAAAAGATAAGCCTGCCTGTTCCATGCCCAATGAGAAGACAGTCTGCAGGTGCCATACTATTCCCCAGAAAATACAGAAGAAATAGTGTACACCTCTGAGGTGTCCTGGGAATTATAACATCCTGTAGGAATCAGTGCATCTAATCTCCCCTGAATCTGTTACTCAGGAACTTTGATGAGACAGCCTCAAAAAGCTTTTGAAATACTGAATTAGCATAAATTCTTTATAAGGATCCACCTGCAAGAAAGCCAAAAGCTTTCAGAAAAGAAAGAACATTTTTAGCATTAAAAAAAGTGAAAGAGCATACTCCTCAAACATGTCTGAGAGCTACTGAACTGATGTCCACAGAAACCACCTAAACAAGACTAATGGATACTCAGTGTCTGAAACAGGAGCTGCGGATGTTTGTTTGCACGTGTTTACAAAAATCGCAATAGTTCTGAATGGATCTGGCTTTCTGGGACTGATACGTGGGGTATAGAAAGCAGGTGTGGTCAGTTGGAGGACAGAGTGGGGTATGAAGTCCTTAGCGACTGAGTGAGAAGG
Organism: Mesocricetus auratus; assembly: GCF_017639785.1. NCBI lineage: Eukaryota > Metazoa > Chordata > Mammalia > Rodentia > Cricetidae > Mesocricetus > Mesocricetus auratus. The sequence goes on from NW_024429203.1 coordinate 5,000,101, forward strand.
AACTAAGACTGAAGGGGAACGAAACAGCATCTCCACTCCCCACCCATGCAGGGATTTGAACCCTGGAAAGTATGCACATGGTAACAAGAGCAGACATTGGATAGGAACTGTTTACAGCTGTGGTGATGTCACCGTCTCTGTGCAAAGGGAGGACTGGCTTTGGTTTCAATGTCTTTTAGTACTTTTTCTGGATGTACCAATCTTGGGCATGATGCCCTCATGAAATTCAAATAATTATACCATTTAGATTAGCATTCTTCACTGACCATAAATGACATAGAAATGTGTCACAGCTGCTCTGTGTGTGTGCGTCTCTCTCTCTCTCTCTCTCTCTCTCTCTCTCTCTCTCTCTCTCTCTCTCTCTCTCTGTCTCTCTCTCTCTCCCTGTCTGTCTCTCTGTCTCTGTCTCTGTCTCTCTGTTTTGTTTTACAAGACAAGGTTTCTCTGTGTAACAGCCCTGGCTGTCTAGGAACTCACTTTGTAGACCAGGCAGAAATCCGCCTGCCTCTGCCTCCTGAGTGCTGCGATTAAAGGCGTGCACCACCACTGCCTGGCAGTTGGCATCTCTTAACTCAGTAAGGTTACTAAACTTGGGGTAAATAAACAACAATGGATTTTCATTACCATTTTATTTTCTTTTTAAAGGAAAGTATAATTTATGATATTCTACATAATATTTCATTCAGGGTGATACATTTAAAATTAGTAGATTTGGGGACTCAAAGTAATAATAATAATAATAATAATCTAAATGGCATTATCCATCAACATTTCTGGAACTCTTGGATTTAACCCAAAATCCAGGGAACTTTATTTTGTTGTTCTTGTCATTGGTTTTGCTTTGATTTATTTCATGAAAAGGGCTGAATATCACTGACAAAAATCTGAGCTTTAGGATTTTTCTAACTTGCTTTACTCCTATCTACTTCTCTCCAGCTCTGTGGTAACTTTGGAGAGCAGAAGCCCATAGTCTTGGTGGAAATGAGAAGCTTCACAGTTACCACAGAGAGAGAAGAGGGGGCAGAGAGTCTTTCAAGTTTCTTGTCCTAGGTGAAATCAGTGAAAATGGTGGAATGTGAACCTCTGCCAATTTTTCTTCCATAAAAACATTAAAGAAGCCTAACTAAAACAATATCAAGACTACACTTTTCAGAACTTTGAAAATTAGCTAAATTCTTATAGTCAATTCAAGAATTTTAGTTTTTTTAAAGATATATTTATTATGAATATAACATCCTGTTTCCATGTATGTCTGCACACCAGAAGAGGGCACCAGATCTCATTACAGATGGTTGTGAGCCACCATGTGGTTGCTGGGAATTGAACTCAGGACCTCTGGAAGAGCAATCAGTGCTCTTAATCTCTGAGCCATCTCTCCAGCACCAGAATTTTAGTTTTTGTATTAGCATATCAATGCAAAGACAACAGCTGAGCTTCAGCAAGAATAGCATATTAGTGACTATTCCTATTGTTATGCTGGAAAAGTGACAGTATCATGTTAAGGAAGATGTTTTATCTTGGCTTCGGTTTAGAGAGTATAGTCCATCCTGAAGGGGTGGCTGGAGAAGCTCAGCCTATCGCAGCAGAAACTGTGGTGTCTAGTCATCACTGGAGTGGAGAGGAGGAAGAGAACACAGCACCAGAAGGAAGTACTGGGGTATAACTCTACTAGGTCTGCCCCATTACCCACCTCCACTGCCATCACCCTCCACAAGGTCCTTCCTGTGACCCACCTGCTCCATCACCTCACAAGACAGAGCTACTTACAGACTAAGAGTTTGGACATCTTGGTCTTCAGGGGACACTTCATAATCAACTCATAACAAATAGCAAGACTCAGGACATTTTATCCTATTCTTGTCCCACTTCTCTGTGCTCTAAAGTAGTTTATAAAACAACCTATAATCATGACAGAAATTAGCATTGGCTAATCGTCATGGAGACTGGAGATTTGTTTTCAAAAGCATGATTTACAAAGAATAGTTATAAATAGACCTGTCTGGCAGATCAAACTATCAGATGAAATGAGTCAGTTCATTTGGAGATAAAATCGATTGAGATTATCCAGTTTGAAAAACAAAACAAAATAAAATGAAGTAAAGAGAGATACACAGAATTTCAGAGACACCATAAAGTAAACCAATATATGCCCAAGGGAAAAGAGAGAAAGATAATAAATAATATTTTGATAATGACTAAATACTTCCCAAAATTGATAAGACATTAATTGATAAGACATTGCAGGAAGTTCAGCAAACACCAAATAAGACAAACACAAAAATTCACATCTAGAAAACTATAATCACTACTAACAGACAAAGAAAATCTTTAAAAAAGCAAAGCAGAAATGACCTATCATCCACAAGGGATCCTCAATGAGACTAACAGTTGATATTTCCTCAGAAGCCATGGAGTCCAAAAGTCAATGTAACAATTGATTCTTGACTTTCAAAGAGCAAGGCTGTCAAACAAGAACTCAATCTTCACAAAGCATCCTTTCAAACCTACATTGAGAAATAGGAAAGAAATCTAGTTAAGTCTGGAGGCAGACCTACGATCTCAACACTATGGAGGTAGAGGCAATAGGATCAGGAGTCCATGTCCAGACTGATCCACACACAAATTCAAAGACAGCCTGTAAGTGGCATCTTGCCTTGCCTGTGAACTGTAGTGGTGGCCACACGCTTTGGGTGTGGTTTCAGGTGCAGACATGACCCTTTAAGGTAGAGGAGGGATTGACTCTGGCTCAAGCTCTCTTGGGTTGCGGAGAGCATTGGAAGGGCGGAGATAGCATCTTCTGGAGCAGATAGACCGAGGTGGTTATTTATTCTTACCTAATAAATACCTTCCCTAATAAATACCTACTTATCATTTATCTTGAGTTTGGCGAACTCATTTAAACCCCATCTTCATCAGCCTAACACACCTGAGCTCCTGTTTCAAAAACAAAATAAAACACAGAACACAAATAAAGACAACAACATGGTGATTAAATTGAGTTCATGAGGGAAGCTGTGGGGAATATAATGCAATATAAGGTATGAAATGTCCTAGAGGAGTCATGCCAGGCTTCTGTAGAGCATAGGAAGCTTCATGTGATGTTAGAAGCATCCCACCTTCATTCAACAACACAGGCACTAGAAACCTGTACAATTTAACTAGTACAATTGAGAAACTGAGCTCTTCATCTTCGTTCAACACCCCTAAATTTAACCAACTGTAGGTTGAAAATATATTCCTTTTTCTGATATTTTTGGCACAGTAATGAAATTATTGAAAACATACTCTTAAAAATATATGTATACGGAACATGTAGAGATTTTTTTGTTGTCATTATTCCCTAAACAATACATTACAAAACTACTTACGTAGTATTTACATTGTAGTGGGTAACATCCAGATGTTAAAATATATGAAGGAAATTCTTGGATTATATGCAAACACTACACTGTTTTATATAAGGGACATGAGCATCCATAAATGTTAGTAGTGTATTTGGGTGGACCTGGCACCATTCCCTACGCATACTAAAGGACAGCTATATTTAGTTTTAATGTCAACATCATACATGGCTTCTAGCTGCTGAATTAGACAACACAGCATTAGATTTTTCTTTGTGGGTCTACAGGTGGCTCAGAAAAAGGTGCCTACAAAGTAACAGAGGTGGAATACAACTTGAAACCTAAAAGAAAAATGAGAAACTGATGTCCATCTCTCAGCATCTTGATGACACAGAGGGACTGCAGAGGACAGTGCTCTTTGCCTCAAAATGGCTCACACCCCTGGCCAAAACCCAGGGAAGCTGAAGTGGATGCAAAGCTGGAGGCTTTGCCATATTGAATGTTGGCCTGCTCCAACAAGGTGAGGCAACCCATCACCAGCAGAGATGTCTGTGAAGGAGCGAAGTGCTGTGTCTCCTTGGTCCATCTGGCCTGGCATGTGCACAGGGAAAGGAACTATTGGTAATTTTGTATGGCATCCATGTCCCAAAAGGGCCATGTCAACTTTTATTCCTGCCCTCTCCCCAGATTCTCCTCAACCCTAGGAGATACAGCCTGGCCTCACCAGTTAGTAGTCCAGTTAGTAATGCAAAGCTAAATCTAAATGCTAAGGGGAGAACCTGCTCCCCTTGTTCATCTAAAGAAGAATGGTAGACCTTAACTTCCTGACACTAAGTGAACATCAGATGAATGAGTCGGACACCTCTGGTCTGACTTCTTTCCCTCCTGTCTCTGCACCTGTCATCTGTGTATGGAGGAAGACTGTGGCAAAATTCAAGTGACAGATTATCCTTGGAGAATAGCCGCAATACACTATCAGTTTATCCCCCAGAAGCTCTCTGAATTGTTCAGCACTAGATACAGCCTAGCAGTCACAGTAAAAGAAGCATAATTATCTAAAATCCCATTTTCACATCTTATCAGAAAGCCTGTGCATAGGTTCGAGCCAAGACAAACTGTTTTTATTAATGCCACAACCGGACATGTGAGATGATAATGTGTGTTTACTTTGCAAGGGAGCATGGACTTCACACTTCCACTTTGTTGTGAGAATCTGGGTTTATCCTTTGCTAACACGAGCTGGATAAACTCAGGGTCTTCCTCACATAACAACAATTATTCTTCACGAAGGAGCCAGAAACAAAGCCTATACTTAAAAGTGGGCAGCATGACTATTTTCCACCCTGTGTGCCTACACAGTGCTTCAGTTTTAGCCCTGGTCCACTAACATCATCAATAATGCTCATTCACTAAACAAGCTTATCAACTTCTTTGAGAGTCTTGAAAGAAAATAGTGAAGTAATTCAGACTCAGTCAAACAGCTTCGAGAAAATAAGCTGCAGAAAAGTAAAAATGTAAATAAAAATGTGATTCCAATCTCTGTTTGGCGACTGTCCTCCCTCAGGCCACCAAGGCTTGGTGCCATCAGATGCATTAATGCAGAGACACTGGTCACGGGTGGGGGAGGGGAGGATGAGTAGATCCGGAGGGGAAAGGCTTATTTGCCTGAAATGCATTCAGTGGATGCATCAGGCCCTGGTTGCTGAAAACACAGAGTGATGCACTTCCTTCAGCGTTGGCCTGACTGCAGGGGATAAAAGGGAGCATGCTGAGTTACTTTAACAATGCAGAGCTACATGATGTCAAAATTCCATGGGGCTGCGCTGTGGTCTCCTCTGGGTCTGGGTTTTCATGAGACTGTCTTCGTGCAGTCAAGTTTCTGATTGAACGGTCTAAGAGAAGCAGACCTCTGCGACCCTTCATGCCACCCTTCATTGTAAGAAGAGCAGATTCCTTCTGTCCTGGCAGATGATGATGGATGACCGACAAGGACTGAGGCAGATCACTAGAGCTGTGTCACACTGCAGTCCGTCAGAAGGCAGAGCGAGTGGGGACAGGAACTGAAGAAAGCATCTGTACCAGGAAATGGCTCCTGATACAATTGCTGACACAGACGAATCTAGGGCTCTGGATGGAGAAGGACGTAAGGATCCACACCCAAAGTGTAGGACGGTGACTCAGAGATCTTGTCAGAGCAGTGGATTACAGAGCCCATGATTAAGACATGGGACACCAATGTTGCAAGTCTTGTTTTCAGATACTCATTTGTCCCTCAATGGTCATATAACCCCTTATGACAACAAATTAATACTAAGTTTGTCCCATAACCTTTAAAAACATAAGACAACTAACTGATTTTTAGCATCAATCCAGTGGAATTTTCACATCAGGAAGAGCTGCTTTCCGTCCTTTGCCTGTGTTTCCTGTCTGGTATAACTTAGATTCATCATCAGCTCCAACCCTCACACACAGTCCTCACAGAGTAAGCAGGCAAAGGGAGAAAAGAGCAATGACCTTCACCTTCACAGGCTCGTCCTCAAGTTGCCAAACACTTCTTTTCTTTGCTTTACCCTTAATCCATGGACACTTGTGGTTGAAAAGGAGTCAAAGTAGGACCGTTTTCCCAGATGCTACTGGGAAAGATGGAGAGAAGAAAGGATGACATTATAGGGCTCACAAGATGATCTGCTTGCTACTCAGCCTATCTGGCTCCTGTGGCTGAGGATGTAGCTAGAGCACTTGCCTGCCTGGCTGCTGTGAAGATTAAATGAGCTAAGGCCAGCTGGAAGACATGCTCCATGAGTGCCTGAGATGCTGCCCTCCCTGCCTCTACCTACAGCATCAGAGCTTGTGTCTACATAGTCAGGAAGGGGGTTCACCACTAGCCAGGTGGCAGAAGCAGAGTACCCAGATATAACACTTACTGTGGCACCTGGAAGGTTTAGGGAGATGTCAGGAAGCTAGGGCTGGTGAAACAGTTGAAGCACTTGTCATAGGTGCAAATTTTAGGAGGGCCCCAAAACATAGAACTATAGAAAAACTATGTTTTAATGCATTTAAAAAGCAAAATTCATGAAAAATCCAGGATGAACAAAATTTTATATAATGATAGTTTCTGATCCTGCTTTCTTAATACTCTCCTTATCCTCCTCCCCTCACCTAATCTAGGTCCTTCCTACCCTGCCAGCCATTTCAAAGGCCCGTGAGAGCTAATGCAGTGTTGAAAAGGGCTAGCCTTAGAACCTATGAGTGGCATCTTCAGTAATACATCAAAGCTCAAGAAAATATGTGCTCTATAAGGCACATGAACACTTTCTAGTTGTACATCAAATTTAATGAAAATAATACTCTTTTTTTAATTTTTAAGTTTAGATTTAGATTAGAAACATGGTTGGTTTACAAGTCAGTTCCAGGTTCCTCTCCCTTTCCCTCCCCTCCTCCCGTGCCCTCCCCACAACTCCCTCTTCATCCCCTCATTTCCCCAGGGAGGGTGAGGCCCTCCATGGGAGTGTCCATAGTCTGTCATTTCATCCAGGGCAGGGCCTAGGCCCTCCCCACAAGAGATCAGGGTGAGAGTTCATCTCACATTGTTGGATGGGAGTCCAAAGTCCATGTGTATACTTGGGATGTATACTGATCTACTGCCCAAGGCTCAATAGATTACCTAGGCCTCCTCACTGACACCCCCACTCAGGGGGTCTTGATCTGTCCCATGTTGGATTCCCAGGCATCAGCCTGGGATTCAAGAGTTAACCCTTGTCAGATCAGCTGTTTCTGGGGTTAAACCAGCCCAGTCTTAACTCCTTTGGTCATCAGTCCTCCCTCTCTGTTACTGGCTTTCTTGAGTTCAGCTCAGTACTTAACCGAGGGAGTCTGCCTCTTCTTCCATCAGCCACTGAATGAAGTTTCTGTTTCCCAGACTCTTTGGCCATGGGATTGTAGGCTGGCACTCCCCAGATCTATGTCTAAAATCCATATATGAGAGAGTACATGCCATGTTTCTCTTTTTGTGACTGCGTTAGCTCACTCAGAATGGTTTCTTCTAGCGTCATCCATTTGCCTGCAAATCTCAGGATTCCATTGTTTTTTTTTCTGCTGAATAGTACTCCATTGCTTAAATGTACCACATTTTCTCTATCCACTCTTCGGTTGAGGGGCATCTAGGTTGCTTCCAAGTTCTGGCTATTACAAATAATGCTGCTATAAACATAGTGGAACAGACATCCTTGTTGTATGAATGGGCATCTTTTGGATATATGCCTAAGAGTGTAGTTGCTGGGTCTTGTGGTAGGTTTATTCCCATTTTTCTGAGGAATCTCCATAATGATTTCCAAAGTTGCTGAACCAGTTGGCACTCCCACCAGCAATGGAGGAGTGTTCCCCTTTCACCACATCCTCTCCAGCATAAATTGTCCTTGGTGTTTTTGATTTTAGCCATTCTGACAGGAGAGAGATGGTATCTCAGAGTTGTTTTGATTTGCATTTCCCGGATGCCTAAGGATGTTGAGCACTTTCTCAAGTGCCTCTCAACCATTTTAGACTCCTCTATTGAAAATTCTCTATTTAGTTCTGCAGCCCACTTTTTAATTGGATTCTTTGGTGTTTTGGAGACTTGCTTCTTGAGTTCTTTGTAAATTTTGGAGATCAACCCTCTGTCAGATGTGGGATTAGTGAATATTTTTTCCCATTCTGTGGGCTGCCTTTTTGTCTTACTGACTGTGTCCCTTGCCTTACAGAAGCTTCTCAGTTTCAGGAGGTCCCATTTATTAATTGTTGATCTCACTGTCTGTGCTACTGGTGTTATGTTCAGGAAGCTGTCTCCTGTACCAATTCGTTCAAGGGTACCACCCACTTTCTCTTCTAAGACGTTCAGTGTGGCTGGATTTATGTTGAGGTCTTTGATCCATTTGGATTTAAGTTTTGTGCATGGCGATAAACATGGATCGATCCGCAGTCTTCTACATGCCAGCCTCCAGTTATGCCAGCACAATTTGTTGAAGATGCTTTCTTTATTCCATTGTATATTTTTAGCTTCTTTATCAAAGATCAGATGTTCATACATGTGTGGATTAATATCCGGGTTTTCAATTCGATTCCATTGGTCTACCTGTCTATTTTTTGTGCCAATACCAAGCTGTTTTCAGGACTATAGCTCTATAATAGAGCTTGAAGTCAGGGATGGTGATGCCTCCAGACATTGCCTTGTTGAACAGGGTTGTTTGGGCTATCCTGGGTCTTTTGTTTTTCCATACAAAATTGATTATTGTTCTTTCAAGGTCTGTGAAGAATTGTTCTGGGATTTTAATGGGGATTGCATTGAATCTGTAGATTGCTCTTGGCAGGATTGCCATTTTTACTACATTGACCCTACCTATCCAAGAGCATGGGAGAGCTTTCCATTTTCTGAGGGCTTCTTTAATTTCTTTCTTTAAAGATTCAAAGTTCTTGCGATACAGGTCTTTCACTTGTTTGGTTAGCATTACCCCAAGGTATTTAATGTTGTTTGGAAAATAATACTCTTTTAAAAATACAAAATCCACACCATCTAAATCATAAGGAAGAAAAGAAAAGTTTCTAACACCAAAGCTTCTTTGGTATTTTAGCATCTCTGTTTATCAAATACATTATGTAAACAATATGTATTTTTAATAACTAAATCCATCAATATAAAGCACATTTCTCTGTTCGCTAAACATTCTCCTGTAATTTCCTAAGTGTTGCTACTTGTATGTGTATCTCTAAGCAGTTATGACAAATATCCTTGTAGATAAGTTGTTTTTTTTAATCAGATGTTTGTTTTCTTGACACAATAAAACATTTAATTCTTGTTCTTTCTCCAATGTTTCTGTTTCAAGCATGTCTGAGAGTCAAGTAATTTAAGAGTACCATTGCGGTTGTAATTGACACTGCACAACTTTGTTAACTCATTTTGGTGACAATATAATTTTCAACAAAAATTGCTTCTATGGTGATGTCATGTCTCTAGAACTGAAGAATTTATGGATTCCTCAAGATACTTTGAATGCTTCCCACTGAATTTATTCTTGGATCATCACTGAAGAGGGATAGATCTTCTCTCTGATTTCTTACTAGTTATTGTTTTCATATGGAAAAGCTATTCTTTGTGTTTTGTTTTTTAATATTTGCAGATGGAATCTCTTGTGCTAAAATGTTACTTTTTAGTTCATTTTTATACCTCTCTTTGTGTCTCCTTAACTCACTGGCATTCTTTAAGCTTCTAGGATGATGTTCAGTAGTAATGGTTACTGTGAGTATCCTCATGTTGCTTAGAGGAAAATTCTTATATTTCATGCTATTCATTTTAAGACATTAATTTCAGTATTCTTGAGAGCTTGTTTGGAGGTTCTAGCAGGGGAGCGCAGCTACTCGTATACACTTGACCGAAGACCGGTCCTCCTCTATTCGGGGAAGGTCGTCCTCTTCGACCGAGCGCGCAGCTTCGGGAGGGACACACATGCACATGGAGCGGTGAGGGAGGAAGGGGACACCCGCCTAGCCAGCCAGATCAGCCGAATCAACCCTGGCGATCAATGGGGTGACAGATATCGCAGCCAGATTTCACATCCTAATTTCAGTATTCTTAATGAGATCAATTAACTTTATATTTTTTCTCTCAGATGGTTAAAAAGAAAGACTCGATATTAGATGTTTTAAGCACTTGATAAAATCTTTTACCTTATTCTGGTGATATGATTGAGTGCATTGATAATCACCTGATCAAGTCCATGCATATTTCTGTAAGGTCTTTATTTGGTCATAGGTCATAGCATTATATAATCCATAAAACCTGGAGCTCTGATTTGCTTATGTGTTACATACCATGATTACATTTACATAGTTTTGCATTTTCTCTATATTTGTCTCCCTTATGGATTCTAATGTATAAAGTATCAGGCTTATGTTCACTTTCAAAGGTGAATTTCTAAGATTTTGTTCCTTTCCTATTCTATAATGTTATTTCAATAGCACAGGAATTGTGTGTTTCTTCACAATACAGAGTAATTTCTCTATAACTTTCTCTGTATACAGAACGTTTATAGCATATCTTTGACTATAATTACTACATTTTCTGTTTCTGTTCTCTCTACTCAACCTCTTTTATGCAATTTGACCACATAAATTTTGTAAATTGTTTTCTGTTCTTGATTTAGTTGAAGTATCAAAGCACATCTAGAGATGTTCATTACACTTCCTTAATGTTTTTATTTTATTTTTGTTTTGTTGCACTGCCTAAATCCACTACTTATTATTGATATTTTCTCTAGAATGTTTTTGGTTTGTAAATTTATTGTGATTTTCTTTGCAGAGTTTAACAGTGTATTTTCAAAGAGTTATTTGTATTTACTACGATGTCTTCACTTTCCTAATTGATTATTTCTGCTTGGACATAAATTTCCTCATTGACCCTTAGTGGACAAGGATATGAACATGTCCTGCTTGGACATGAGGGGACTGAAGAGGCTTGGGTAAGACAAATGAATATGGGGGATCCTGTTGCAGAAGGAGGAGAAAATAACAGAAAGAATAGTGAAATCTTCCACATGATATTCGTAATACTGATTTCTTTTTTGAAAGTCAATGTTCATACTGCCATTTTAATTGTAACATTTAATTGTAACATTTATTACTTTCATTTACTCCCTTCAAAACCTTTCCTATCTCCTTAAAAGTCATGGCCTCTTCTTTCCACTAATTGTTATTGCAAGAATATATGAATTATTTTATACATATGGATGCATCAAATTATATTTGGGAATATACATGCAACTATGATTTTTAACATTTTTGTTTAGCCATTTTGGTAATTTCCTTCTGGTTTTTATCTTTTAAACATTACTCAAGTAATTTCTACTCTTTCTTTTCTTTTTTAATTTAAATTAGAAACAACCTTGTTTTACATGTCAATCCCAGTTCCCTCTCCCTCCCTTCCTCCCCTGCCCCCCACCAGCCCCCATCCCATCCCCTTTCTGCTCCACAGGGAGGGTGAGGCCTTCCATGGGGGATCTTCAAAGTCTGTCATATCATTTGGAACAGGGCCTAGACCCTCCCTGAGAGAGTATTCCTCTATGGGGAATGGGCTTCCAAAGTTCACTCATACACTAGGGATAAATACTGATCTACTAACAGAGACCTCATAGATTGCCCAGGTCTCCTAACTGACACCCACATTTCAGGGGGTCTGGATCAGTCCTATGCTGGTTTTCCAGCTATCAGTCTAGGGTCCATGAGCTCCCCCTTGTTCAGGTCAGCTGTTTCTGTGGGTTTCTCCAGCCTAATCTTGAACCATTTACACATTACTCCTCCCTCTTTGCAACTGGATTCAAGGAGGTCCGCTCAGTGGGTGTCTGCTTTTGCTTCCATCAGCCACTGGATGAAGACTCTAGGATGGCATACAAGGTAGTTATCAGTCTCATTATCAGAAAAGGCCATTTACTGTAGCCTTGCCACTATTGCTTAGATTGTTAGTTGGCGTCATCCTTATAGATCTCTGAACATTTCCCTAGTGCCAGATTTCTCTTTAAATCTATAATGGCTCCCTCTCTTATGGTATCTTTTTTCCTGCTCTACTCTATTCTTCCCCCAATTCAATCTTCTTGCTCCCTCATGTCTTCCTCTCCCTTCTTCTTCTCCCCTTATCTTTCTCCTAACTCCTTCTCCCCTCCCTCCATGCTCCCAATTTGCTCAAAAAATCTTGTCCCCTTCCCCTTCTCCATGGTACTATGTATGTCTCTCAGGGTCTTCCTTGTTTCCTTGCTTCTCTGACAGTGTGGATTGTAAGCTGGTAATCCTTTTTTCTATGTCTAAAATCCATATATGAGTGAGTATATACCATGTTTGTCTTTTTGTGACTGGATTGCATCACTCAGAATGGTTTCTTCTAGTGCCATCCATTATCCTGCAAATTTCAAGGTTCCATTGTTTTTTTCTCCCACGGAGTAGTACTCCATTGTGTAAATATACCACATTCCTTTATCCATTCTTCAGCTGAGGAGCATCTAGGCTGCTTCCAGGTTCTGGCTATTACAAATAATGCTGCTATGAACATAGTTGAACAGATGACCTTATTGTGTGAATGTGCATCTTTTGGGCATATGCCTAATTTATGGATCTTGTGGGAGACTGATTCCCATTTTCCTGAGGAACTACCATACTGATTTCCAAAGTGACTGTATGAGTTTGCACTCCAATGAGCAGTGGAGGAGTGTTCCCCTTTCTCCACATCCTCTCCAGCATAAACTGTCCTTGGTGTTTTTGATTTTAGCCATTCTGATAGGTATAAGATGGAATCTCAGAGTTGTTTTGATTTGCAGTTCCCTGATGGCTAAGGATGTTGAGTACATTCTTAAGTGTCTTTCAGCCATTTTAGATTCCTATATTAAGAATTCTCTATTTAGCTCTGTACCCTACTTTTTAATTGGATTATTTGGTGTTTTGGAAACTAGATTCTTGAGTTCCTTGTATATTTTAGAAAACAGCCCTCTGTCAGATATGGGGTTAGTGAATATCTTTTCCTATTATATGGGCTACCGTTTTGTCTTCTTGACTGTGTCTTAGGTCTTACAGAAGCTTCTCAGTTTCAGGAGGTCCCATTTATTAACGGTTGATCTCAGTGTCTGTGCTACTGGTGTTATGTTCAGGAAGCAGCCTCCTGTACCAATTTGTTCAAGGGTACTTCCCACTATCTCTTCTAAGAGGTCCAGAGTGACTGAATTTATGTTGAGGTCTTAGATTCATTTGGACTTAATTTTTGTGCATGGTGATAGACATGGATCTATCTGCAGTCTTCTACATGACAGCCAGCATCCAGTTATGCCAGCACAATTTGTTAAAGATACTATCTCTATTCCATTGTATAATTTTAGCTTCTTTGTCAAAGATCAGGTGTTTGTAAGTGTGTGATTTAATATCAGTGTTTTCATTTCGATTCCATTGGTCTACCTGTCTATTTTTGTGCCAATACCAAGATATTTTCAGGATGATAGCTCTGTAATAGAACTTGAAGTCAGAGATGGTGATGCCTCTGGAAGTTCCTTTATTGTACAGGGTTGTTTTGGCTATCCTGGATCTTTTATATTTGCATATAAAGTTGAGTATTATTATTTCAAAGTCTGTGAAGAATTGTGCTGGGATTTTGATAGGGATTGCATTGCTTTTGGCAAGATTGCCATTTCTACTATATTGATCCTATCTATCCAAGAACACGGGAGATCTTTCCATTTTCTGGTATCTTCTTTAACTTCTTTCATTAGAGACTTAAAGTTCTTGATATACATGTCTTTTACTTGTTTGGTTAGTATTACCCAAGATATTTTTTGTTGTTTGTGACTACTATAAAGTGTGATGTTTCTCTGATTTCTTTCCCAGCCCATTTATTTCTGTGTATAGTAGTAGTACTGATTTTTTAAAGTTTATTTTGTATCCTGCCACTTTGCTGAGGGTGTTTATCAGCTGTAGGAGTTCCCTGGTAGAGTTTTTTGGGTCACATATGTAAACTATTATATCACCTGAAAATATTGAAAGTTTGACTTCTTCCTTTCCAATTTGTATTCCCTTGATCTCCTTTTGTTGTCTTGCTGCTCTAGCTAGAACTTCAAGTACAATATTGAAGAAGTATGGAGACAGTGGACAGTCTTGTCTTTTTCCTGATTTTAGAGGAATCTCATTGAGTTTCTGTCCCTTTAGTTTGATGTTGGCTGTTGGTTTGCTGTACATTGTTTTTATTATGTTCAGATATGTTCCTGTTATCCCTGATTTCTCCAAGACCTTTATCATGAAAGGGTATTAGATTTTGTCAAAGGCTTTTTCAGCATCTAATGAGATTATCATGTGTTTTTTTCTTTTTCAGTTTATTTATATGGTGGATTACACTGAGAGATTTTCATATGTTGAACCATCTCTGCATCCCTGGGTTGAAGCATATTTGATCACAGTGGATGAATTTTCTGATGTGTTCTTGGAGTCGATCAGTCAGTATTTTGTTGAGTATTTTTGCCTCAATGTTCATGAAGGATATTGGTCTGATATTCTCTTCTAGTTGTGTCTTTGTTTGGCTTGGATACCATGGTAATTGTAGCCTTTTAAAAAGAGCTTGGCAATGAATCTTCTTCTTCTATTGTGTGGAACACTTTGAGAGTATTGGTATTAGCTGTTCTTTGAATTTCTCATAAAATTCTGCACTGAAACCATCTGGGCCTGGGCTTACTTTGGTTGGGAGACTTTTGATGAATGCTTCTATTTCATTAGGGGTTATAAGTCTATTTAAATTGCTTATCTGTTCTCTATTTAATTTTGGTAAGTGATATGTATCCAGAAAATTGTCCATTTCCTTTAAATTTTCGAATTTTGTGGAATACAGGTTTTCAAAGTACGACCTGAAGATTCTCTGAATTTCCTCAGTGTCCATTGTTATGTTCCCCTTTTCATTTCTGATTTTGTTAATTTGCATGCTCTCTCTCTGCCTTTTGATTAGTTTGGATAAAGGTTTGTCTACCTTGTTGATTTTCTTAAAGAACCAACTCCTTGTTACATTGATTCTTTGTATTGTTTTCTTTGTTTCGACTTTATTGATTTCATCCCTCAATTTGATTATTTCCTGGCATCTACTCCTCCTGGGTGAGTTTGCTTCCTTTTGTTCTAGAGCTTTCAGTTGTGCTGTTAATTCTCTAGTGTCACTATTCTTCATGTGAGCACTTAGTGCTATGAACTTTCCTCTTAGCACTGCTTTCAAAGTGTCTCATAAGTTTGGGTATGTTCTGTCTTCATTTTCATTGAATTCTAGGAACTCTTTAATTTCTTTTTTATTTCTCCCTTGACACAGGATTAGTGCAATTGGACATTTTTCAATTTCTATGTGTTTGCAGGATTTCTGCAATTTGTTGTGTTATTGAATTCTTACTTTATAGCATGGTGGTCTGATAAGATACAGGGGGTTATTCATACTTTTTGTATTATGTTGCCAAGAATGTGGTTGATTTTAGGGAAGGTTCCATGTGGCACTGAGAAGAAGGTATATTCTTTTGTGTTTGGATGGAATATTCTATAGATGTCTGTTAAACCCAATTGGGTCATAACTTCTTTAGTTGCTTTGTTTCTTTGTTGAGTTTCTGTCTGGTAGTCCTGTCTAGTGGTGAGAGTGGAGTGTTGAAGTCTCCCATTAAAAGTGTGTGAGGTTTTATGTGTGATTTGAGTTTTAGTAATCTTTCTTTTACGAACCTGGGTACCTTTGTATTTGGGGCATAGATGTTCAGAATTGAGACTTCATCCTGATGGATTTTTCCAGTGATGAATATGAAATGACCTTCTTCATCTCTTTTGATTGATTTCAGTTTGAAGTCTATCTTGTTAGATATCAGGATAGCTACCCTGCTTGTATCTTGGATCCCATTGATTTGAAAATCTTATTCCAACCCTTTAGTCTGAGGTAACATCTGTCTTTGAAGTTGAGGTGTGTTTCTTGTATGCAGTAGAAGGATGGATTCTGTCTTCATACCTATTCTGCTAGCCTTTGTCTTTTTATAGGCAAGTTAAGACCATTAATCATGAGGAAAGCTAAGGACTATTGAGTATTAATTCTTGTTTGTTTTGGATTTGTTGTTGGTAGTGGTATTGTGTGTGGATTTACCCTGCTTTTTCTTTTGGCTTTTAATAACGTGGGATTATCTATTGCCTATGTTTTTGTTGAGTGTAGTTAAACTTCTTTAGGTTGGAGTTTTCCTTCCAGTACTCTCTATAGGGCTGGATTAGTGGATATGTATTGTTTAAAACTGGTTTTGTCATGAAATATCTTGTTTTCTCCATCTATAGTAATTGAAAGCTTTTTTGGGTATAGCAGTCAGGGCTGGCATCCGTGGTTTCTTAGTGTTTGTAGAATATCTATCCAGGACCTTCTGGCTTTCAGAGTTTCCATGGAGAAGTCAGGTGTAATTCCAATAGGGTTGTCTTTATATGTTTTCTTTGCTGCTCTTAATATTTTTTTCTATCTGTGTGCTTGGGGTTTTGATTATTATGTGGCTAGGGCACTTTTTTGTGGTCTACTCTGTTTGATGTTCTGTAAGCTTCTTGTACCTTCTTTGACATGTCATTCTTTAGATTGGGAAAGGTTTCTTCTATGATTTTTTGAATATGTTTTCTGTACTTTTGAGGTGGGTTTCTTCACCTTCTTCCATACCTATTATTCTTAGGTTTGGTCTTTTCACGGTGTCCCATATTTCCTGGATATTTTGTGTTAGGGATTTGTTGAACTTAAGATTTTCTTTGAATCTATTTCTCTTTGTGTATCTTCAGTGCCTGAGATTCTCTTTCATTTCTTGTATTCTGTTGGTTATGCTTGCATCAGTAGTTCCTGTTTCCCCAGATTTTCTAATTCCAACATTCCCTCAGACTGATTTTTTATTGTCTTCATTTCAGCTTTCAACCCTTGCACTGTTTGAATTGTTTCTTGCAATTTTTGGTTTGTCTTTTCCTCCATTTCTTGAATTTTTTGTTTGTTTTTTCTTCCATTTTTAAAAAGAATTTTCTCATTTCCACTTTTAGGGTCTCTATCATCTTCATGAAGTTGTTTTTAAGGTTATTCTCTTCTGCTTCATCTGTGTTGGGATGTTCAGGTCTTGCTGGTGTAGAGCACCTAGATTCTGGTGGTATCATATTGTTTTTTCTGTTGTTAAATGTGTTCTTATATTGTTGTCTTCCCATTCCTTCTTCCAGTGGGTACAGGTGGTGCCTCTTCCTCTCCTGGTGGGTATGGGTCCAATGTTCTCTTCTGGTGGATACAAGCAGGTCCAATTCTCCAATGGGTCTCTGATGGGTGCAGATTGGTCTGAGATACTCCTCCTGGTGGGTGCAGGTGGGACTAGCACTGCAATGTCAGCAGACTTTGGATGGTTTGGTGTGCCTGGGGTGAGTAGACCTGCCCTCCCTCAGTCCCCAGGCCAGGAGATCCCAAAGAGGGCAAGCAGATGCCAAGCCTGAGACAAGAGCCCATACTCACATCTCCCCTGAGTGGGGGGCAGGACTAGCACCTAATTTCTTCTCTTTAATGCAAGTGTCTTGAGGTTCAGTGTGGGTGAATATGTGTGTTGTGTTAATAAGTAGGTTTTTGCATAATATTCTTTTGACATGAAAAATACTTTTTCTAATCTTAAATTTTTTCAATAGATTTATTAAACAAAGGTTATTAATCATATTATACAATTCTCTGTGTCCTCATTTAGTTTTAGTTTTTGTTTTTGTTGTTGTTGTTGTTGTTGGGGTATCTATTAGAGAACCTACTGCTTGGACATGGATTTAAGCCAACAGAAAACTTTAATTTACAAAAATATGTGAGACAAAGCCAGGCGGTGGTGGTGCACGCCTTTAACCCCAGCACTCGGGAGGCAGAGGCAGGTGCATCTCTGTGAGTTGGAGACCAAGCCTGGTCTACCAATAGAGTTCCAGGACAGGCTCCAAAACAATATAGAGAAACCCTGTCTCTAAAAACCAATATATATATATGGGAAGGCAGAGCTGCCTCTGATGCAGGCATCTGAGCTGGATTTACATGTTCTGACTATGTGAAGTGCTTAGCCACATTTCCTCTACTATTCTCTACAAACCACCATCACTTTCTGTGTGCCAGGAGACTTAGATTCTTTGCTCTTAGAAAGGCAGTAAAACTGGGAGATGGGTTCCCTAGAGCCCAACCCATGACTCCCACCTGTTTCTTAAACTTGCCTTGTGCTCTATTGGGATGCATTGCCTGCCACTTAACCACGGGCAGAACTGGCAACCAAGTCTCTTGTGCCCACTGTGTCCTCAAGTGTCTCCTCATGTTGCCCTTGTTTAGACCCTCATCAATTTTGGTAAATGTGTCTGTCATTAGGCATTATAAGTAAAGCCAGGACAGAGAGGATAGTGCATGATGTCACAAAATGAAGATGACCAGCCAGGCCTAAAGGTGACAAATAGCCTCACACTAGAGACAATAGCCTGTGAGGCTAATCCAGAAAGATTAGGAAGAAATTTCAGGGATGGAGAAAATGGAGAGTCCTTCAACTTTCTGATAAAATGTCACACCTAAATTCATTATTTAAAACATTATGTTAACACAGCAGGAAAAACTATGTTAGTGTCCAAAAGGGACATACAATGTGATGAACTAGAGCAATCTGTTCTCCATCCACTGAATGACACCCACTTGCTTTGCCATAGTCAATAATTATTTGTGCTATTATTAAGAGTTTCTACAACTTAGCTTCCTCCACCCTTGTGGTTGTGAAATAGCTTTATCAACAAAAAGTCAATAAAAGATACACTTTTAGGCAATACCCAGCATGCCACTGAGAGTACATTCAATAGTCTCCTCTGCCCCATTTCGAGTGAGTGTTAAACAAATTTCCCTAACTGCTTTTCATTTCATGAATCATAGTTTTAATATACGTTTCCAACCAAGTAATTAAATTATATTGAGTTGGTCAAATAGCTGTGAGTATATTCCAGAATTTTCAAATATGTATCTCTATGTCCTTGCCTAGATTCAGGTCTGTTGAGTATCCTTTAGTAATCTCTTCTGTGTGTCCCAGGAAGGTCACTCGGGTTTACTCTTGCTATCAAGGGTAACACATTCAGCAAATTCTTAAGCTCTTGTCATTTCCCTAGCAGCCTTTTGTGGTCCTTTTAGCAGCCTGCTGGGCTGAGCAAGAAGAGACAGGTTGCCCTGGGCAGTGTTGGACAGCACAGCTCTTTGTCTCTTGTTGTCAGCCAACCCTGTCACTACATTGTTCTTCTGGCGGGCGCCTTTGATGGACTATCTACTCCCCTTTCTCAACACTCCCAGCAGCATTTGGAGAAATAACAGCCACCACTGTCCCTTCTAGTGGAGAATAACCCACTACCCCACACGTTGGATGAGAACACGATGCAGGAAATCCTAGAGCTGTACTCCCTCTCCTTCCCCGAAAAAGCTCTCCAAATGCTTTGAGACAAGCTGTGCGCTTGAAGCAAATGTTTGTTTACTGTCGCTACGATGATGCTATGATCAAGAACAACTTGGAGAGGAAAGGGTTTATTTCATCTTGCAGGTTTCAGTCCATCATCTGGGGATGCTGAAGCATGCACTCGAGGATGAACCTAAAGCAGAAGTCACTGAGGAACACTGATTACTTGTTCACAGGCTCATGCTCAATCATCTTTTTTTCCCCTAAAACATCATTATTTATTGATGCATGACTGTATTGCAGTAGAATTCTTAAGGTTCTGAACTTTATTGTTGTTTGTTTTCCATTTATATTTACTGGATGTCTGTCATATACTAGACACAAGGAACAGAGTTACTTTTTGCTCTTTCACCAGTGTGTGAATCCTTATTACAAGAAAGTCCCTTCTGCTAAGTTGGCCTCCCTGGTTCTTTGGTTAATAATCTTCAGGCATGATTTTTCCTGTGTTCTTTCACTTGGAGCATAGTGGTAAACCACTGAACACTTCAAATCCTGTTTGAAGAAGCAGAGGGACAACCATTGCTTTTATCCCTATTTGACAAAGAATTAACCATTGAAATATAACTCTCCCTTTTGATGGCAGAGGAACAGAATGACATTGTCAAATGTTTATTTTTATAAAACCAAAGCACTGGGATATGAATCACCACATAAGAAGCCGAACAGTGAACTACTCAGAAAAGCTTCCTTGTTTATGGATAACCAACTTATGTCCTATTTCCCACCTTCCCAGTATTACTACTGATCACTGTGTGTTGGACCCTAACACACCAATCAACAATCAAGAAAATTCACCCACAGACATGCCCATTGGCCAGTCTGATGGAGGTGATTCTTCAGTTTAGACGCCTGCTTTCCCTGGTGTGTCACGTTGACAACTAAGATTGTCATCGCAGTCAACAAGAAAGTACCAAAGTGGGAACGAGCCCTGTTCTACCCTGGTACATTTGTCATCTCAGACAGTTATTATTGAACATCTTTATAAGCAGTTTATTCATTTATTTAGTGTTGAGGAGCATACCTAGAATCTCATGCGCGCTATCCAGGTACTCTATCTAACATTGAAACTATATCCCAAAACAACAAATTAATTATTTCTTATCATCATTATATAATTTCTATAGCCCATAAAGTCTGTCCATCATAATCATTCAATTATTTCAGTAAAACTAGTTTTAATCAACTTATAGAGTTGTGCAGACACTGCCTCAATCCAGTCTTAAAACATTTACACCACCCTGAAAGCAGCCCTAAGAACAAGTTCAGGAGTCTCCACTCCTAATCTCAACTCCTTGAAACCACTAGCCTACTTTTAATTTCTATAGACTTATGTTTTCTGGGCATTTGACATAATTTTCCTTAGCATCATCCATGTTGTAACATGTTAGCATTCACTCATTCCTTTTGATAGCTGATTCATTTTTTGTTTATTCACCAGGCAATGGAAGTATAACCTATTGTGAATACTTTGAACATAATAATATACAATTTTGGGTTGGCATGTTTTCATTTATCTTGGGTAAATACCCAAGAGTGAATTTGTTGAGTTCCATGTTATCTGTTGAGTACATAGTAAATATCAACCTAAATTTTTAAGAAAGTTCCAAGTGTGTTTCCTACGT